>NC_084790.1:37452566-38824103 GCF_028858725.1 Colius striatus
CTGATCAATATTCTTCAGTTTAGCTCATTAATGGTAGTGGAAACTTCTGTTCAGCTGATCTTTAAAATTAAGATCTAAATTCATTGGTGTCTGCTCGCAAGCATTTTGGTCTCCCAAGGCTGAACTTTTGGTGAGATAATATGCAGATCTTCTTATGTCATCATAAACTTACTAGACCATATACATTTCTCTCTTCAAAATAAAAAATTTGCTTATACTCTTATACCATTGTGTGATTCACAGCGAATTAAATGGATAGCAGAATAAAAAGTACTGAAGAATTTAAGAGAAGAGGAAACTATCTTCCCTTTTTTGGTGACACAAGCTGTAAAAAATAATTATTCAATGAGCAGGTTTATTGCAAATTCTTACAAGTAACTTTTAACAGGGATGATTTGTGGTAAGATTTAGCTTTAGAACTTTTTCAGGCATTGTTGACATTAATAGTATCCTGACCACAGTACATGAAAAAATTTAGCATTATAGTTTAGTTTCACCATACTTTGAGGAATAGTCCCCACTCTTGTAAAGTAGGTGTTCTACATGCAAACTCCCTTTTTATTTTATGCACTGGTGAAGGTTAGCACCCCTAATATGGAGTTAATTGATTGAACATTACTTATCTACTTTACTGGAAAGTTAATGGCTTGGTTTAAAGAGCTCCTTCATGTTACTTTCAGATGAATGATTTAGCAATGAAACAGACAGGTGATAGCATTGTAGAAAATGTAAAGTAGATTGTGAAGCAGACATATAATAACACCCATTTATTCAAAATATAGGCAAATATTTAAGAGGTTGCTTCTTTGTTTCCGTGTTTCTCAGCTTTTACCCTGAACTTACTTAATATGTCAAGCTCTTGTGGCTATTTCAGGTAAAATCTGATTGACTTGTGCAGTCTACCAATTTCAAGAGTGTGAAGTCTTGGAAAAGTAGAAAAAAGCTCTTTGCACTTGGTATGGAAATACATGTAATTATATGGAATATGACTTAAAAGTATTCCATGCATATTCAGTGCCATAATACAGGAAGACTTCAAGGTAATGCCTTCTGAGCTTTATTTCTTGTAATGACTCTTTGGGATTTGGAAGTTAACTTAAATATGGCACTCTTAAACTGTTGCAGATAATATTTAAAATTAAATATCAGATGTATGTGACTAGTTCTACATTCATAAAATTCAGTGGAGGAAGAAAGTTAGAGGTACATCAAGTAACATGAAAAGAAAACATGTTTGTGTGCATGTACGCAAATAAACATAAGAGAATAAGGAACTGGTAGTTCCAAGATAGAATAATTATTCTGAAAGTATCTTTGTCAGTTACACTAATTTTATGTTTCTCTCTATTTTTACCTGCATAAATAAAATAAATTTTGCTACCACACAAAAAACCTGGTTTAACCAATATTATACATAATCACTGTACTATAACGTTATTGGTTTAGTGCTTACCTGGAAATACATACAGATTATCTGAAAATCTGTTCTGAAGAGTTGCTAGAGGTAAAAATAAGGGAGAATTGGCATTTTTGAAAATAAAATTATGCAGGAGAATTTATGCATCTGGCTTAGGTATCCATATGTGTGTAGGAATTTGCACTGCACTGGCTTAGTCGTTTGGTTTTTGTCTTGACATCGGTAAAGGTGTGAAGTCCACTTCAGCTATGTGAGGATGGCTTTTTCTAGACTAACTTATCTATTTATAGATACATATGCAGTGCAAAGCTGATTAAGAGAGCACAGCAAATGACCAGGCCTGGTTAAGAGGAGTTTAAATAATGACTGTTCTGGCTCTTGCTGAAAACTGTGTGTTTACAAAAGGGTTAGTAAAGCTATTTTTGTCTTTATAAACTATGTATGCTTCTATTAATATTTTCCTGAAGCTTTTCTTGATTAAAATGTTAGATGGTGCAATAAAAATGCAGTCAGTTGTAAGTGCTTTTGTTTGAGCACTTTTTCAGCTGACATTTTTACTGCCTAACTTTACTTTTAAAGTTTCAGGTACATCTTAAGAACTAAAAACAAGAGAAAACTTACTGAAGGAAAATGATACTGGGAGACCAAAGCATGCTAAGTTGTGCCAATTATTTTTCCTTCTTTATTATAAAAGGCAACTTTCTCTTGTGTTGTCCATGTGTGTGATTTAAGCCCATCGAGGGACAAAAGACCACGATTAGCCTCAGGTACCAAAGACCTGGAAATTGCCAAAGGCCAGGGAGGGTTTAATTGCTGCTTATGGTCCAGGACAAAACAGACCAGGCTGGGGAAGAAAACTTGAAAATAATTGAATGCAACACCAACTAAAACATAACTATAAAACCCCAAAACATAGCCAACACAAAACAACACTGAGTGGTACAACGATTAAGAGTACAACCAGCCCTTTAAGACCACCTTCTGCACACCCCTTCTCTCTTCCTGGGCTCAGAGCCCTGATCCCAGTGTCTTTATCTCCTTCCCCGCTGAATAACTGGGGGGTGGGGTACAGAGTGGGGGTTTCAGTCAGTCTATTCCTGATGGCTTCTGCAGTTTGCAGAAGGCAGGCAGGGCAGGCAGGCTCCACACCAGTCCTCCCTGCATCTCCGCGGGGTACCTCAGACACATGGCAGCCGTACATGGGCTGCTCTGATGTGCGTTCATCCCACAGGCTGCAGCTCCTCTCTGCCTCTCATGTGAGTCTACTCTGTAGCATGGCCTGCGCCGTGGCCGCCTCTTCACACAGTCTCTCAACAGTCTGGGTGCACACAGTCTCTCAACAGCTGCTGGTGGCTCTCAGTCCTGCCATTGCCCTCCATGGGTTGCAGGGGCACAGCCTGTGTTCTCGCCATAGGTTGCAGAGAGGTCTCTCTGGTCTGGTGCTCCGCTTTCCTTCCTCCTTCTTTGACTGTGGGATCTGCATTCTAATTTTAAGCTTAGAATTATATGAAAATTTAAAATTGCATTTCACAAATGTCTTCTTTTTTAAAGAGCTTCCTTATCTGCATTTTGCCATAGGAACTAAACATCCTGAACTTACTTCCAGTCTAGTGGAACCTGGCAAGTGTCCAAATGTTCAAAAAGGGTAAAAAGAAAGACCGTAGTAATTACAGACCTGTCAGACTCACTTCAATGCCTATGACGAAGGTTAATCTGGGAGCTGCTGAAATACACTTGGGAGGCAATGCAGTCATTGGTCATGGCCAGCACAGGTTCATTCGTGCTTAAATAACTTAATTTCCCGTTATGATAAGATCACCATGTGAAGCCAGTAGATGTGATATTTTTGGATTTTAGCAGATCTTTTAATAGTATTTGTCACAGTATGTCCAGGACAGAGCTAGGAAAGTAAAACAAAAAACATTGGGTGACAGGTCAAGCTCAAAAAGTTACAGTAGATAGGGTTAAGTCAGGCTCACATCCTCTCAGGAACCCAGTGGGGTTCCTCAGGGCTGAATTTTAGGGTCAGTACTCTTTTATGTTTTTATAAGTGATTCAAATGTAGGAATTGAACAAGCATTAAGTAAGTTTGCTGATAATACTAAACTAGGATGAAGTGTGGACCCCCTCAAGGGTAGAAAGGCCCTAAAGTGAGCAGGTGATGGTGAAAAAATATAGCAGACAGCATATGAAAAAAGTGATACTGTGTGGCTATCCAGAATAATACAGGCCTGTATTATGACTCTTGGAGACGTGAGTCTAAGAAGTATATTTCTTATCTTCAAAAGATGTTGGCATCCTTTTTGAATCTTTAGGAGGAGAAAGAAGGTGTCTTATACTTTGGTGTATATTCTGAAGAACTTGAGATCCATATGAGCCTTAAGTATTTTATAGCCATGAATAATCAGCTTTTTAGAAAACATCCTGTTTTCCTAGCCTGCTTTTGCAGTATCATGCAAGACTGCTCTTGAGTCACTTCAGTTCATGCAGGTGACAGTAACTTGAACTGTTGAGATGCTCTTTGATCTTAATCAGATGTACCCCATAGGGAGATTGATTATATCCCATGCTTATCTTTACTAAGTGCGAGATGAGATCTGTTTGTCTTCTTTTACTGTCACAGTGTTCAGAATGGAGTCACATAGTATCTTTAAATCATCTGATGTTTTGTATAGAAATAATAATATTGAAGTTAGATGTTGCTGGAATACTAAATGAAAGACTAATAGTGTGCAAAGTACTATGTAGGCTCCAGAAAATACCAGTGCTCATTATTATATTAAATAATAATTACCATAGATTTTGAACCATTATTAATTCAAAGGCATATTGACTCTTTACAGAGCTCAATATACTCAAAACACTGAACCTGTTATTCATAGATTGCAAAGACTTTAGGGCGATCATTCTCTAATCTACCTACCATACTTCCAGTAGTTTTCTGAAGACTTGGTCAGATACTGTGATGATTGGAACTAGAGAAGTGATATGTTTTGGCAATCATATTTTTGCAACCCATGATTTGCCAACATGGAGCATGTTTGTGGTTTGTTTTGTTTTTAAATGCCTCAGTGATTTGCCTTCTAATTCGTCTTCTTCAGAGTTTAAATGTATTTAATGACCTTAGTTGCAGTACATTATCCTCAATAGTATCAAAAACTTTAAAATCATTTTCCTTTTATGTAATTTATTCTTATATGTTGATTCTTGAAACTGTTTGGTTTAGTGACCTTTTTTGTTTATTCCCTGCTCCCTTCCTCCTCAGACAGTTAGACTGTTGTCAGAATGTAATAACCTCTTTTAGATTTTGTCTGTTTTTCTATTGTAAGCGACACTGAATATAATCTGGCGTCTTAATCCTCCTTCCTTAGAAGTGTGGACTCTTACTGGCATAAAAATTAAATTACTGCGTACTCTCTACTGCTGCTTTCTGTCTAGCAGTTAACTTAATTAAACCTTTATTGTTTTTCCACAACTGATCTGTTTTTCACTTCCATACTCCTTTATAGCTTTTTTCCCCCCTACTTGTATGTTAATTCCTATATTTTTTCTTATCATATCTTTTCTTGTAAGAAGGTAAAATTTCTCCCACCAAGCCTTTTTTAAACTTCCTTTCAGACTATTTTGATGTGAGCTTTGGTAACTTCATTTAAACTATCCTACCATTTCTAATAGCTGTTAATGGAAAATACATATAGTAACGTTATTCTTTTGTGTTTAATAATAAAAAAAAATCTATAGTTTAATTTCCTCTTGATTTTCTACCTTTCTGTATGATTTATGTTTGAAAATGTCACACTGTTTTCCAAGATAGCAATTACATTCTGGTATTCTCAAGTGATGCGTTGTATGCAATATGTTTTCTAACTGGTTTTAATTGTGTAAGAATACTTGTTTTACAAGTAACTATTTAAAGATCTATACATTTAGCAAAAAAAACCCCCAACCCAAGTACAAATGTATTCTTCTTTAGATATGTTAAAAGCAAGTGTAGTTTAAAGTTTGAGTATTTGAAAGTTTGAAAATCTGTGAAGATAGTATAGATAAAAGTCTATCTGAAGATGGTATAGGTAAAAGTTCCTGGGTGAAACTTACTGGTTTAAATTAAAGCATTCAGCATCTTTTAAGTTAAAAACTGGAGATAACAAAGTATTTATCTGAATTTTGTGTGATACCGTACGATTCAGTGGGAGTGGACAAGGGAGGAAAAAAGTGTCTAGAGTTGAATCTTTGAATGACTTGTTCTGAAGTCTTCCCACTTGTGTGATTGGATGCTCAGTCTTGTGCTTTGTATTAGCTCTGTTGATAGCTGATAAATGTCAACATTTATAATGTAGATTTTTTTTTTTTTACTCATGTTGTATTTTGTCATTCCTTCTTTCTGGCAGTGTGCTATGCGAGGTATATCCGCTATAATCTTTGACTTTAATGAAATTTTTATGTTGGTCATTTTGTTTAGCTGATCACCAAAGACTATGGGGAAATTTTAAAATTTTGAGAAATTTCAATGTCCAAAATTCCACAGGGTATTTTTCCATCACATTGGACAGCCCTTTAGAATGGCATAGATAAAACCAGTATGTAATTCATATGCAAATATAATACAGCTTATCTACAGAACCTGCTGATTAAAGAAAATTACTGAGAAAACAGTCTTTTCATATTGACTCACTTAGTTGGGTCGTCAGTGCTGCTTATACTCTGAAGGGTACTCTTTCTGTAATGCAAGAACTGAAGCAAGGAATAGATGCATAGGTGATGTTTTCTTCTTTGTCACTGCATGGTCAAGGGCCTATTTAATCATGTAGACTGAAGAGATTATGTCCTCCTTTTGATAACCTTAATGAAGGCAGGCACTGGATGGTGATGATATCAGGAAATGATTTCTAAATCTCAGTTCTGCTTGAATGATTTGAGTCAATAGAAAATTGGTAAGATTTGTAGCATGTTAGTTACTAGATTATTTTTATGAAGTTTGTTACAGCTTTTATATTTTTGCCCTTTTGAAGAATACATTTTTATTTTGTTCGCCTGACCAGTGGTTTAATCAGAGAAAGCACAAAAATTACTCTGGAAAGCTTATGATCTTTGCATTTAAATAATAACAGACTTCTTATGCTCTTAAGAGGTTCTATTGTCAAGTATTCTGTGTCTTTATCACTGTCTGTTCATTATAATTGGAAAGGAGTTGTGTAGACTTATTGGTGGGTAGCTCTTTATATCTGAGTGCATCTGTTGGCTAGTTCCTCAGCCAGAAGTGATTCTGTGTCATAACTTGCTAGCATTGCTGATGTTGTTGTTTTCTTCTCATTTCAGTTGACCTGAAAGCAGTCATGCCAAATCTGACATGACATTGTAACTGTTCTTGATTTTATTCTCAGTCTGGCTCCATCTCTTCTCTTCTTCCTGACCTCCGTAGGAGTTCTTGGTCCTTAGCCCAGTTAATATTTCTTCATAGTCAGTTATTCTCTGTCTTCTTTTTCTAATTGAATTTTCCCCAAATCTTGCCTATATTGGCCGGCAGTGGGATGTTTGCTTAGTAGTTCAGAATGTCTACTCAGTGTTCTCCTAGACGTGTTTATGTGTTACTGAAATTTTGAATTGATTGGTTTTTAGTTAATTCACACTGGAAAATGAAAGTAGTTCCCATTTGTTGTTATTCTCCTCCCTCCAATTCTAATTCAGATGTAATTATACAAATGGTGGTAATTTTTCCTATCAAAAAGAGGCTAAAAATTTTATTTGGAAATAGGAAAAAACCAGCTTTTTTTGTTGATTGAACCCTGCTGTGTGTCACATAAAAATAAATTTTAATGTTTTTGTTTGCTTCTTACTCTGGGAAAATGTTTTATGTGTTAAAATTTCTTTTTGGCTTTACATTTAGGGATTATTTAAGTAACATACTTTTTTGTGTTCTGGTTTAAATTGCTTTAACTCTGTTCAGATGCTGGAAGTAGGTAGCTTATAAGATTTTCTGCCAAACAAGTGTGGAAAGTTTCTCTGAATTTCTCCGTCTGTTTGTGTGTACAAATTTTTTCAATATCTGGCAGGTGATTCAACCTTCATTGGGCCCCGTGTGCTCAACAGAAGGCGGATGTAACTTTTACTGAAAGAGGGCAAAGAGAATTCAATAATGAAAGTTTTCATGCTGACATGGTCTTGTACCACCATATACACCAAATACATCTTAACAGAACTTTTCAGCTATTTCTTACCTATATATTCTCTTTATGTATTCTACTTTAGATAGTTTTTTACCGTATTATATAAGCATATGAATTTCATTCCTATGTTAGTGAGGTTGTTTTATGACAAAAAAAGATGACAAAAAAGTCTTGTTTTAACATCAAGTGCATTTTTATAAAGAGGCTTAATTTAACACTTCAAAAAATGACTTTGAATTCTGTGCCCTACTAATAAATTCCATTGCAGCAGTATGTATATGATGATTTTAAAATATGTTATAGCTTTCCAAAGTAGCCTTTTTGGGCAATGTTATATTACAAAGGTAGTTATATGGCAAAGATAGGCATTTTAATATAGTTATTAAATGTACAAAATTGAGTCTGATCTATACTTCTAGCGGTAATGTATTCTGTTGCTTTTTTTTCTGTTTCAAGTGTGTTTTAAGTGGCTTGCTAAGTCAGGACTTAGAAATTTTCCATGCTTGCAGACTGGGAAGTACATCTACATTAATACCTTTAAAAATTGTCAATTATTCATTTTATTAATAATTTCATTAGAAATTTTGACCTAATAACAACACCTTAAAATGCATTAAAATGTTAAAAAATGAGGATAAAGCAGAAAAAAACAATTCTGTGAAAAATAATCCAAAACCCAGTAATTAAATTGGTTGTTTATTGTGGGCTGTTTAACTTCTTAGTGGTCAAGAAAATATCCTTGTTACCTTTCCAAAAGAACATTCCCATCCTCTTCTAAGTTGCTTTGAATTGCTTTTGGCAAGTATGAGAACTTGACAAAATCTGTTTTGCAGATGTGGAATCTACCATTTAAAAAGTTTAAATTTAACTTATGTATGTGGAGCTTTTTTCTTAGAAGTTTTATTTGGAAAGAAATTAATGAAAAAAAAAAGGTGATGGTGTGTATCATTCAATGTATTAAAATTAATGAGGATAATGAATCATTACATGGTACAAAAATAGTCTGTCAAAGACATATATAATTCTAAATTGTGCTCTCTGACTGTGGTGTGGGATGGTATTGTGACTGAGGGTCTGTAGCAGGAGGAGAGAGAAAATACTGCAGCAGCCTTAGTTAGCATTTGTATGCCTTCTTGCTAATTTAAAGATATATTGCCTGAAAGTAAACTGTTTGCTTTCTATGCTTCCTTTCTTGTCTGTCTGCTTTCTTTCTCTCTGGAATGGGAGGAGTTAAATAATAAGGCTTTTAGGTGTTATGAGGGAAAGAGACTGGTGACAGACTTCAAGTAAATTTAAAGTGTAAACAGTAGATGGAGGAAAGCATCAAGGTACTTCCTGAAAGAAGAGCACTCAATTGTTAACAGAGCATGCAGAGTAAAAGGGTGCTGTCAGAACAAATTAGACTATGTCATACTCAGAGTGTGTGATGAAGCCCCTTTGAATTAAAATATCTCTGAGGTCCTTCAGTGATCTCTAAGTTTCTAGTTTGTCACTGATCTGAAGGAAAATATACAACATATGTAGTTTATAGGTAACTCCTGATATTTTAGTTCATGATTTAGTCAGAAACTATGGGCCAGTTGATTCATGTAGTAAGATGAAATTTTGTTCCCTTTATTGCAGACAACTAGAGATTCATTCCACTTCAGATACTCTCTTTAAATGTGATTAAATATAACTTCTGTGAGTTATTTCCAGCTAATTTTCTTGTCTGTTTTGTCCTAGAATTAAGGATAAAATTAATAATGAATTAATAATTAAGGCTCTATAACCTGTCTGATCTTGTAGCACTGATTCCTAATATTATGCCATGGTATTGTGTGTCTTGTTCTGGAGAAATGTCAGCCTTTCTTAAACTGGTATTTGCTTTACTAGAAACCATATCTAAGACAGTTTAAAGCATCCACCTGTATATCCATGTTTTAGTTCACTCTCATTTGAGTGTTTTCAATGTATCTAAGAAACACCGAAGATAACTTTTTTTCTGTTTAAAAGAAAAACTAGATCTTCTTTTTGCTAATAATGTGGGGAAAAATTCTGAGTTTTTGTGAAGTCCTTCAATTAAATCTGAAGAATAGCCAGTCAGTCTGCAGTACTGCAGTTATCTGTTGTTGTCATGTCAGAACAGTAAAACAGTCTGTTCAGTTAATAAATTAATGTCTGTTTCCTTAAGTTTTCAGTCTTGTTAAGGATTGAATATTTTAATCTTCTTGATTTCCAGTGACAGTGGAGACTACGTAGTACCTGTAACCTTTAGTTGTTTGTCGAGTTGTGCATATTCTTGTCTGTCTACACAAGAACTGATTGATTGATTGACTGATTGATTTTAGCTGTGAATATCATGTTTTTTACTTGTAAAGTCATCACATTAGTTTAATGACTGCCATACTGTATCTTAAATGCCATTTTACCATTATAACTTAATTTGAACAATTATGAAAAAAGACATTTGATTATATATGTATTAACTTCATCTTTTTACAGAACTGTGAGGACATGGGATGTTAACAATGAAAAAAAGCACAAAAGCGTATTTAAACCACGATCACTTCAAGGTAAACGGGTGATTCCTACAAGTTGCACGTACAGCAGAGATGGTAAACTTATTGCAGCTGGCTGTCAAGATGGCTCCATCCAGATATGGGATAGGAATATGAATGTAAGTATTTGATAACAATATATGCATCCAATAGATCAAGTACGGAATGTTGAGGCTGATAAAATAAAATCTGGTACTTTAAGTTCTTGGTGCTCGCCCTCCTCCAGTAACTTATAGACAAAACAATATTTGTTCTGGCTCTTGTTCTTTGCAGTTACTTGGTTCAAACTAACAGTCTGTTAGTTTTTGGTTTGGTTTGATTTTTTTTGTGTGTGTGTGTTAATATTGACCACATCTATGTATTTATAATATTATTAATTCAAGGGATAATGCTTCTGAAAAAAAAGCTTTAATTTTTCATTCGTTCTTTTGTAATTAAATATGTATACTTACATGTTTTATTTGAGATATTAAATACATTAAACAGTAACTTGTAAGACATCATAGTAAAATCAGTTGCTCCTTTACATAATAGAGGAGAATAGCATCCAAGAGGATGAGAAAATTATAATACTGAACATTAAATACTGTATTTGAACTATTTCTGTGGTCAGAAAGAGTCAGAATTGTAACTATATTTCATAATTTGAAATACTCTGTAATTTCTTCTGTTCATATTGAACTTAAAATTTAATTTCCAGTAATCATAAATTTAACTGACAAAAAGTGTCTACAATACATTCTGCTACTTTATAATTTGAATCTTGAAGCGTTGAGTGACCCTCACTGTTTTGTGTAGTGGTTTACAAACCAGTCCAGTTTGAAGAGTTCAGTTTAGTAGTATCAAGTACAAATTCACTAGGCAAATGTTTACTGCTTTAAAAATTAATCATCCTAATAATTATCTATATGCCCATCTCATCCAAAGAATTGATGCCTTTCACTTCAATGGCGTAAGTACTGATGTCATTCACAGGAGGAGAAAATGAGATTAGGGTCAACTGTTTTTGAAGCCAGAGTAAGATTACAGAGGATCAAATTGGTATAATTAATCTTTAAAAGCTGTACAGTTCTGACAGGATTGCTTTGGGAAAATAAAGCTGAACTAATACAAGTTGGGTTAGTCTGTTCAACTACATCTTCCAAACCATTTGATTTTAAAAAAGAAAACAGACAATTTAGGGAACTTTTCACAAATAGTAGATAAAACTTGGTTGCTGGAGGCAAGAGGAAACCTATGGATGTAAAAGGAAAAGAAAGCCTGTTGATCATATTCAAAGTCAGCTTGTATTTTGGGATTGTCATCTATTTTTATTTCTGTTTTTATTTCCACTATAAACCCAGTAAAACTTCGTAATGGCATGAAGCTTGAGAATTCATCTGAAGTGTAAACTTGTTCTAACAGAATAATAAATTTTTTGAGACTGGCTTTCATCACCTGTGTATGTTGTTTACTGTAACATATACAGTATTGAAGTATTAAGCTTTCTGGTCTACTTTTAACAATAGTTCTCTTGGTAGTCTGCTTTTTTAGTTTGCTTTTCTTTTTGAACTTTTGTGTGTCTAGAAAATGACATGTTGCAGTGCTGATTGAGTGCAGTTTTAAGGTGATTATCAATAATTTAAAGATACATCCTGTCTATAACAGTGCAAGACTGCAGTGATTTTCTAGTAGAAATTTAAGTTGGTAATGTCTTTGGATTTATGTTTTTAAAGCCTAAAAGAATTTCTGGTTTTGCTTTTGTTAGTGTCAGTAAGAGATGTACAGAAATGCTTGGAAAGGCAAATGACAAAGTGTTAAGTCATGATGAGGGAATGTAGTTTTGAGGGTATGAACTGCAGGTGACGCAGGAAAATAGGTAAAGCCGTGGAGAAACAGGATGTGAGAGTTAATCTGCTTTAGGCAATATATAACAAATAACTTCTGATTTTTTAAGAAGATTTTTTAAAATTGTCATCCAGCAATTATAATTTGACTCTGTTAAAACAAGTGTAGAGCTGTATACATAGATTTTACTGTATTACAGTACAGCTCTGTTTCAAGTAAAAATTAAGACAGCAGTGAGTCTATAAAAAAAAATCAGTAATGTTTGACAGCAGAAAATGGTTGCTGCAATTTCTTATATTTGATTCTGGCAACATTTTTTTAATTTGACACATATTCAGCAGGAAGGCCAGATCCAGGAAGGTGTTTAAAGTTAACTTAGTTGACTGTACTGTCATGCCAGAACTGATATGATAAAGGTGTGTTTTGACTATGAATTCATTTTTGCATTTAAGCAAAAATACAAATGATGTTTTAACCCTGCTATTGAGTACTCGTACCACCGTTCCTGCATATAATTGTAATTGCACAAACCAAGTCCAGAAACATGGCTCACACTACAGACTTGTTATTCTGCAGTCTCTGAAGGTTTTCAGGCACTTTTTTTTTTTTTGGCAGGAGTAAAAATGTCTGTCAAACACAGAGCCTACTTCAGAGAGAAGGTTTTTATTTGCTTGAATGAAAATGTAAAACCCTGGCTTTCCCATGGGAGAAAGGTCATGAAAACAGCATTAACAAGGGCAAAAGCAGATAACCTGATAAGAAAGGTAGTCTGATGAGTAAAAGGGACACTTGTTGGAGGTGGGGACACTTTCTTGCCACTGTAGCCATAGTTTATGACTGCTGGTTTATTATCCTCCGCTCCACACATGACCTGCTAACTGTACACATGACTACAGGAGCAATCTACTTTGATAGATCCTACTGTTCTATCAGACGACAAACAAATTTAAAAATCAACTTGTTGTGTGGTGGCATCCCTATCAACTGTGGCGTCACTTATGTTTGCTGCTTGGTAGTATAGAACTTAGTCCAGACCAGTTTTGGTTTGTGGGTTTTAACATTTTGTTTTATTTTTATTTTGAGATCTTTTCTATCCCATGTTTTATTATCCCTGCTGAAATCAAAGTATCTATTTATTGTAAGCTAGGGTCATGAGTTAGTTGTATGTTTTCCAAGCCACTTAAACCCGCCTCAGTTTCTGCTTTTTAAAAAAGTACGTTGTTGTGCCTAGGGAGTGATTTTTGGTGTGTAATCAGTTACCTTCTTTAGTTCTGACTAGTAATGCACACCATGAGCCTTTCATTCAGTTTTCTGCATCCACTGTTTTTTTGGTGCAATTCCAGATCTCCCAGCTGTATGTATTGAGAGTAAAAACAGTTTTGGAACTTTTGGAGAAAGACTTTTTTTTTTGTCTTTATGACACTGACATTGGTAACTTGCTAATGCTGAAATTAGCCAAATGCATTCCAGCTCTGTCTTGCCTTTCTCTAAACTTCCTCGGCATGATCATGATCCATTATAATCACCTGCCTCAAGATTTTTTTTCATTTTGTCATAAATCTGTGTTATTTTCTCACGTATGTTACTTCGTCGGTGCATGGTTTTTCTTCGGGGTTCATGTACATGTGCATTTACAGTGCACATTAGCAGAACAATCTGTCAGTTTGTTTGAAATATTATGAACACTGTCAGCTTGGCTTAAAACAACAGCTTCAAAGGACATAAAAAATAACTTCCTTCAAACTTCCAATGAATAGTGGAAACAACAGTTTGAAAGTCAATTATAGCATAACACATTACAACTCTCTTAATTTAAGTTTTCTGAGATGTGGAGAAGTGTCTGGCAAATATGGAGAGTTGGAGAACCTTAGTGGTGAAAGTAAGACAGGACCTGAAAGGTACTGGTTCCCTGGGCAGTGCAGTAGACCCATTAGATTCATCTGCAGTTCAAGTAGGTTCAGATTCCTTATCTTGCCCATTCAGAGCTTTTTGCAAGACCAATAGTAATACATACTGCTCAACAAGCTGATCAGTGGAACCAGTTTTTAGTATCAAGAATAAGATGTATCTTGCAGTCATTAAACCTCTCTGTGCCCAGTTTTCCTGTATAGAAGTGGGAATATCTCAGTCATAGAAATATGGAAAGACTGAAGTCATTTTTTGAAAAATTATTAGTACACTTGGGTGAGTACGTTAAAAATATACTGAGAGCTAAAATTGATAGAAATATCTCCAATGAAGAAAAAAGCTCCCTAATTTTTCATACTGAATGGGAAAGGATTGAGATATTTTCCATTGATTACAGATAGGATTTATTAGGGTGAGAAAGCTAAAGTTTTAGTGTCATGAAACTACCTGATGATGCTACCTGTTACATGAATTTTCCCTACAGGTTTTCCTGGGTGCATTAATCACCAACTTACTTGCAAATGGCAGCCTAGATCATATTTGTCAGTTTCATGTCATCTATAGTATGACGTATCATTGCAGATGTGATACACAAATATTGATAAAAATGTTCAGAGACAAAGTTTTTAACGAGTAGTCATGTAAGAGAACAGCTCGTACAGCTGAAACGTTGTCTATTTTTTCAACCTATATGAACTGGGCTCTGTTTAGAAGTCCTGAGCATTTTTTATAAGCTTTTAGCTAATACACTGTGAGTAATAAAGAATTAGTTTTGACAGATATATCTGTAATGGGTTTAGCTTTTTATGTAGTGTAAATCTGAATAAGAAAGATGAAATGTTTTATGATTTTCAACATGAGTTAATTCTCATTAAACACAAATTGATTCAGTGCTCAGGGAAGGATTTTTATAGCTAGTGATTAACTTCTGTATTTTTGCTTTCTTATTTCATGAGACCTAGTGGTATCTTTAAATCCTTTCTTCAACTATTTTCTGTTCATAATTTATGTATTTTGATCAGTTTTAAATTACTTCACTAAAGCTCACAGTGATATTATAGAACCTAAAATGCATAATAATAGTGAAATCCAACATGATACTAATATCCTGTCCACTTGAATATCTTACAAAGTAGTGTGATCAAGTGTTAATCCCAATAACCTGTTTTCCACATTCTCTTTAGCCACCCTACCTTCAAAATATAAGGGGAAGAAAAACAGGATGTCACAGTATGCGTTGAAGTTAAGCAGACCTAAGCTCTGTACATTTTAATTACAAATAGTCATGTTAAAAGTATTTTCCAAATAATTGCATGATTTATAGATATAAGATAAATAAATTTCTATATTTAGTGATTGTTTGCTTAGGAAAGGGTTTTTGTAAGCTTCAGCTTTGTGGTGTGCAGTGTGATGTTTTAAGGCAAGAGTTTTCAGAGATGAAAAGTTTTAAAATGACTGGAGCTGTTTTGAAGAAATACTGTACAATTAAGAACACAGATACAGACAATGCAAAAATATTACGTAAGTTAGTTTTTTTCTCCCACCTAATTAGAGTGATCCTTTTGTTTTGGAATGGATATCCAAGCCTTGATCTTATCTGGAGATTCTTTTAATAAACTTTATTTTACTGTTCTTGATGGATTTTACAGCTCATGCTGCCAAGGCAGAGTAAGATCTGAGACTTGCTATAAATATTTTCTCTATCAATTGAAAGATCTTTTGAGAGGATTTGTACCCATACTTTGAAAAGATGAGATTGTTGGGTCTCTGCACAGTTGTGGGATGCTTTTTGCATATGCTGACATGCAAAAAACATGGCTGTCAGTAATAAAGACTTGAAATCTATGTCTTATGTCTGTCTACTAGAAAGCTTTACTATTGTGCATATGCCTTTTTAGATATATTTTCTACCAGGCAAAGTGTTTCTTTGGCATCTGGTCTATTGCAAGATTATGATCTTTTCACACCAGCTAGATTTCATTCATTTTGGCATGGAACATTCACTTCTCTATTTGGATATATTCAGATATATTGAATGTATTGATATCTTCACAGCTTTAAAACTATTCCAGAAAAATGTCATTATTTATTAGAAACAGTTTACAATGAGTATTCTTAGATTTGCTGAATATCACTGCTACAGCTAATCAGCAGGCAAATCTTTCAGTTCCCTCAAGTTCTTCATGCTTTGAAGAGGGCAGTCTGGCTACATCTGGAAATTTCTTGTGTAAATACAAGATGAAGGATATCCAAATATACCATATTCCCCTTTCAAACTTACCTTAAGTTTTCCATATCCATAATATCATACTCTTTCATTCCATATGTATATGTGCCAGACCTCTTCTCCAGAAACTGAAAACACAAGCTTGCCAGCAGCAAATATTAACAGATTCATATATTATTCTGTTCTGTATACATCTGGTTTAGCCAGTACATCACTATCTATACCCAGAAACTAGCTACAGTAAAGAATCTGACAATCATATACTAAGATAAAATGTGCCCTGCTATATTTCTAAGTGCATTTCTCTCTTACGTAATAAACAATTTATAATTAAGAGCTATATAAATGTTTGCACTATCTAATACAGTGATGAAAGGCAATTCTGAGTCTTGAAGTCTGTCACACCCTAATGAAAATAGCATAAAGTGTTTTACTTTGGATTTATGTATAGTGAAAGGAAAAAGGCTTATCCTACAAGGATTACATATCTTTCTTTGATTTACTATTTAGAAAAATAACAACAGAGCTTACAGAAATAATTTTTAAATGACAGTTTGAGAAGAAAAGTGAAGGCATTACAGCAACATGATTATTAATATTGTAGTGCTATTAGTGTAGCATAGATAATGTTGCAGAAATAGATAGTAGAAGCATAAAATCATGGAATCGTTATAGTTGCAAAAGACCTTTAAGATCATTAAGTCCAACAACTAAGCTCACACTGCCAAGCCCATCACTAACCTAAACCATATCCCTCAGTAAGTACATCTATGCATTTTTTAATATCTCTAGGAATGGTCACTCCACCATCTCCCTGGAGCGCCTTCCAGTGCTTAACAACTCTCTTGGTGAAAAAGTTCTTCCTAATGTCCAATCTGAACCTCCCCCTGACACCACTTGAACCCATTTCCTCGTGTTAAATCGTTTGTTACTGGGGAGAAGACATTGATCCTCATTTCCCTACAACTTCCCTTCAATTAGCTGTGGAAAGTGATCATGTCTCCTCTCAGCCTCCTCTTATCTTGACTAAACATCCTCAGCTGCTCCTCATCAGACTAACTCTCCAGACCCTTCACCAGCTTTTTTGCATGTCTCTGGACACACTCCAGCACCTCAATGTCCTTCTTGTAGTGAGGGGCCCAGAACCTGGACACAGGAGAGCCATCTTTTAGATAACTGTAGTATGTACACTGCTAAAGGAACCTGAACACTTCATTGGTCTAGAGCCTGATATCAGGAAGCTAGTTTTGCATTCAAATATTTCTCATTGTGCTTTATAGTATGTCACTGTTTCTTGAAGCTAATGAGGCAACAAATAGCAGGTTTATACCATGTATAAAATGAAAAGTATATTTCTGTACAGGTCTTGATCATTAAGTTTGTTTTATTAGAGATGGCCAAAACTCTCATTATTTCATGCAATCATAGAATCATTTCAGTTGGAAAAGATCTTTAAGATCAAGTCTAACCACTAACCTCTTTGTCAAAGCCCATCACTAAACCATGTCACTCAGCACCTCATCTACACGTCTTTTAAATAGCTCCAGGGGTGGTGACTCCACACACACTCTGTACAGACTCTACCTGTACCAGTGTCTGACAACACTTTCAGTTAAGAAGGGTTTTTTTCTGCTCTCATTTTAAGTATTGGCAAATTTCTAACTTTTCCAGAGGTCCAGTGTGGAAGACAGGTATCAAATGATAGGCATTCCAATGTGGAAGATAGGTATTCTTCCAAGAATTGTGGGAATTTTCAAGAATCATGGGATTTTCATGTATTTCTGAGTCACTGGCAACTCGAATTAGTTAATGGAATAGGAAACCAGTAGTTTAATGTCATGTGGTGCTTGTGTGTAATCTTTTCCATAGTTGTTTAATTTAGAAAAAACAATGTTACCAAGGTGAAACAGTCAGAAAAATGTACTTTTTTTAAATTCAATTGATGAAGAGAGTGATTTATTTTGAAGTGTGTTCAGTTTCATGACATTTAAATGTATACCAGTAATTTTAATACAAAAATATTCCCGATGAATGTTAAAAATTTATAAACTTAAAAAAGAAGATAAATTATAGTGAAGCATAGATTTTTAAGATTAGGCTATATACACTTGATTCAGAAGAAGTCTGATAAAGAACAAACTTTCTACATAGAGGACAATTGTTTCATAGCTACATCATTAAGAGGGTGCATTTCTGTGAAGATAGTTTTAAATGTGCTTAAATAGTTGGCCATAATACACTATAGACTGCCCTTAGAGTCTAAAGAACATAACTCTAGTTAACTTTAAAAAGAGTTTGCATGGTATTTGTAGAAAATTCATAGTATGATTATGAACCAAAGAAGTTATATTTGTGTACATGATTATCAACAAGAAGGTAAACTATATGACTGTATCATCTCTTGGCAGCAGGTACAAAAAGGTACAAAACTAAACAAACAATATGAAATGTATAACTTTTTTTTTTCTTGGAAGAGATTCTTCAAGTTTATCTAGCTAAGAATCTCATAACTAAATCTAATTGAATATATGGGAGGCTTTCTTAATGAGTAAGTAGAACTTGCAGTGCGAAATATTTTTAAAAGGAGGTGTGGTTTTTTTGGTTTTTTTTCTTTGTTTTTTTTTTTTAATGATCTCCCTATTTCCTAAAGTTTGTTTTCAACAGATGTTACTGCTAAACAGTTTGCAGTGTGGGTAGTGAAATAGGTGGAGCATTGTCCAGCTGTGTTTTATTTAATGTATGACTGCAGTGATACTACACAGACTGAAATCAGATACATCCATGGAACAGCTGCCTTCCTCGAACTAAGGTCTAAATTTCTCATGCAATAGAGAACTAGATTTGGAATTGAATGTGACTGTCTGTGTATTTCACAGATCATATGTAAATACATATCCAGAAACTTATAATGAAATTCTACTTCATTGGAATTTCTGAATGTCCATATTAGTAATTTAAGCAAGGTACAGAGTACATACTTTAGTGTATGTGATATCATTAAGTAATGCGTAGGGTTTTTTTTTAGAAAAATACCTTTATGGTTATTATTTCACTTTCGACTGTGTATATGTATCTCTTCCAGATTTGGCTTGTAACTGTTTCGTGTTCAGTCACCTGTGATCAGCTCTAGAACTTAAATTTTGATTTGATTTTTGGTGTAATGTATTTTATTAAGGATGTCCAAGTTAGAAAGTACTGTGCTTGTTCACATTCAAAGAGTGAAATATTCTGAAAAATGCCAATTACTTATACCAACGTGGACCATATGTTTCATGGACAGTAAAAGCTCCTGATGAATGTAGCTGCTGTGATCAGCACATACCCTGGAAAAGAGCATATAAATGCAACCATATACCAGCTCCCTGGCTCCTGTCGTTGTCGTCGTTGTGCCTGTTGTGTAGTTTGGAGAGCAGATTGAATCTGAGGCCTGTGTGCACCTTCCAGGTTACTGGAGTATACTCATGACTTTTATAGATAATATTTTACCAAGGCTTGTAAAAGGATGGCTTGTACAGATAATGTGTTCTGCCCATGTAGTGAGAGAACTGGCTTGTATTCAAGACTGTGTTCAAGAGCTTGGGTGATTTTTTAGAAGCACAGCCACCTGTTTTAGTCAGCAGAAAGCATTACATTGCCAGCCATTGGCTGGTCACTTGTCAGAAGTGTGCAAATGACTCGTTGATTGTGATATTTGTGAGTAAATGTGATGCCAAACTGGGTAGGAGTTGACAGGAGTGTAGCAATGTTTTGTGTCACTGTTGTTTCTTGGCTTTTGCATTGATCTAGAAGAAAAAGGAAGAGCTGCTGTGTTTTTCTTTATGTGAGAAAATTGCAGGTGTGCTTCAGGATTAAATAGATGATCTGTAATTGCTATTTTTCGAAGAATATTTATTTAAGTCATTGGTAAAACACAGCAACTGTTGAAGAATATAAAATGAGGTGATGGTGTAGATTTAAAGATGTCTTAAAAAACTCCGACTACCACAAAGTTACTCCTACCTTAATTCAATATTATTTCTTGTATTCTTTCAATCTTCAGTGCTCCCAAATTTATTTAGGACATTAATTCCAAACAAGGGAATATTTAAATAGTGATCAGGTTTTACTACCTCTTAGAAAGGAAAACTAATTTTAAAAGTGATCCATGTTTGAAATATTCACAAATCTCACTATAGAACAGCAAACCACATTTTTCTAAAAGGTGTTACAAGAATTTTAACTGACTTATGCTTAGATATTTAATTGCTGCTCTGTAGACTACCTTAGAAACTTGACATGACAGGATTTTGTGCAGTGTAGATGGATAAATATGCAATGTGTTTTAAAATGGACAATTTCGATGTTGTCATAAAACCCAAACATACCAGAGCCTCATCTTATGGATGCAGTAAAATCTTGGTTTTACATTAAACTTATTTTATTGTCTTTAATAATTATTTATTTGAATATTATTTAATCATTAAATTATTAATAATAACTTTTTTGGGGGTTGAAGTTGATGCTACCATGAAAGTTGAACTGCCACAGTTGTCTAAGACTGTTGTTTCTGAGCTGAATGCCAAATGCAGTATTCAGTTGTAATTTGTTGTAGTTGAACAAAACCACATTTTATCAAAAGCTATTTCAACAACTGTATATTGTGTGCATGAAAACAATTTTTAATGCTGCAACATTTTACTTTCAAAAGCAGTGAATTTGTTATCTGTATCTTTGGGTTTACAAATTCTGAAGCTAAGTGGGAATTTCTTTCTTTTTCTGTGGAGCTTTGTTTTCAATTAGTATAAACTACTTGTCAGAAAACAATGTTTTGAACCTTTTTTCCACTTTGCCTTTTTTTTTGACTAACAAATGTGTAGGGGTTTTAATTGATTTTGTTTGTCATTTAGCTAGTGAGTTGTATAAAATTATTATGAGAAGAAGAAAAGCAACATCAAGGCAGTAATCATTAAAATGTGGGCATTTAGCAACTCTGCATGTTTGGTTGTTAAAAAAATGCATATATGCCCTACCATCCACAAGTGCTTGGCTTGACCTGCAGAGAAACAGAATTTCCCTTACGTTCTCAAAAAAAACTTCTCTTAACAACTTGCTTTGAATGATGATGGCTTTTTTTGTTCTCTAGAGACTTTAAAAAAAAAAATCATGTATGTTGCATGGTCCCTGAAAATCAGTGTTAAGTATATTGAGCTAATAATCCCAGCCACCTCTTTGCAACATTATTTGTAAACCACTGAGGCTCTTCTGTTCAGAACACTTGTTTTATCACTGAAATACTTTGTGTGGCAAAAGAATACTCATCCTTTCAACTGTGGCATTCTTTGCCTTTCCATACAAAACACATGTTTACGAAAGTTTATATACTTTTAATTAGCAGAGAAAATATGGTATAATGATTTGTAGTACATTTTCATGAGAAAAATCTAATAATGTGGAAGAAATAACAGCATAATATATGTTACAAGAAGTACAAGAAGATGGGAAATACACCCATCATGTTGGAATATACGTATTTTAGCTACTTTTTTCAACAAGTAACTAAATTTATTATACAGCCACCTTTGATAACTCACTGGAAATTACATCTTTTTTGGCTCAAGTGTCATTGAACCATAAATATAATATATATGGGAATTTCTGTTTATTTTCAGTTATATTTCACTCCATACACACTGTACCTCTATGAGATCACTAGCTGGGTCTTAAGCTTTGGGAGCACTGAAGATTGAAAGAATGTAAGAAATAATATTGAATTAATGTAGGAATAACTTTGTTGTAGTTGAGTTTTTTGAAGACATAGTTAAAGCTTCTATAATTTTTGTCCGTCAATAGTTTTGGTTGTTTCCTGTCAATAGGCAAAAGACTGTAATTGATATGAGAATTAACATTGGTCAGATTTGAATAGATAAGTCTAAGAGTGGTTATTTTTGAAAGAGGCAAAAAGTGGTTATTTTTTTGTTTACAGAAACCATATTTATGACAGTAGAAAGAAGGAAGAGCTGATAAATTTGATAGAATAGCAGGGTATGGATTAGATGAGTTATGAGAAGATAAAAAGCAACTTTTATTTTACATCCTTTTACGTTTTTCTCGTGCAGTGTAAAAAATATCCAAAGGAAGCCAACTGAATGTTTTCCAAAAGCTGTTTTTATTAGCAATATTTATTGGTTTTTTGTGGCCAAGATGGATTATTTTTTCAAATGTTGACAGTGTAGTCATAGATTCGTCTGGGGTTTCATTTTCTAACCATTAGGCGAGTATTTAGCGATGTTGTTAAGAAGCTGTCTTTCTAAAATTGTTTCCTAAAATCTTTCTTGATGAATGAACTTAAACAAGAAGAAATTGTTTCTGTGGCCAGCAATATTCTTCGAAATTGAATGCTCTAAGTGGTGAAGGAATCATGAGCAGATAGGAAGGATATTTTCAGCATTTTAAAGTGCTTCAGAGGCATCTGTAAGGCAAGCCAGCTTGCTTGCTTGTTTTATCTTAAAAAAACCTCACATATAGTCAAACGTATCAGGTGCCTTGCCTTATTGCTTTCTTTAGCTGTTACAGATTTTTCTAATAGAAAGCAACTTTTTTTATCAAGTGCAAATACAAAATGCTAAATAGTTTTTCACCATTGCCTACATTGGCTTCTTTTCTATTAATGTGTTTTTCTATAACAGCCCAACATTTTCTGACTAAGCATTTCATTTTTTGTTTTGTTCGTAGTTCCATGATATAGTTCCATGATTCATTTAAAGGGATTATAGATTTTGTAAACTTTAAAAATAGTTACAGAGACATTTCTTTTCCTTTTTAATGTCCTGGTTATGTAGATTTTTTTATCATGATCAGTTGTTCAAGGAAAACTGCAGATAACTGAAAAAACACAAAAAAGCCAAGTCTTTTGTCTTAGGAAAGTATATATCGTAGGGAAAGTCTATGAAATACACCCCTCCACTCATAGTTGCAACAGATGATAATATAATGGATGCAAAGGACAGTTAATTCTGTTGCCAGTCAGATATCCTGGTTA
The DNA here is from genome assembly GCF_028858725.1 of Colius striatus. NCBI lineage: Eukaryota > Metazoa > Chordata > Aves > Coliiformes > Coliidae > Colius > Colius striatus. Next base: position 37,475,668 of record NC_084790.1, read on the forward strand.
TGGCAAATAAAGTCAGGTTACTCCATTCGTAATGGTTAATTAGGATTGAGAAAAGGAAGGAGTGTTTCTAGTCTGCTAATGATACATATAGATATCACAGAGAAGAGCAAATCATGGAACAGTGCAGTCAGGCAAACACTAAAACCTCAAATTTCACAAGTTAATCTTGTTTTGCATCAGTATGGTCATTACTGAAACAGCATCCATTTCTACACCATGGGAAGTGGTACTGAAGAGCTGTCATGTAAATTGAAAGCCCAGGGATCATGTGTACAGAGACCTAAGCACAATGATATACTCTGCAACTGCCTACTCAGGGAAAAAAATGAGAAATTACTGAATTCAGCTGGCATATGTAGACCTGATAATTTGTAAGTGATATACTAAACCCAGAAAGTACAGTAACATTTCTTTCCTGGATTATAATTGAGAGCAAATCAAATAGGCTTCTTTCAGTAGAGATGACTGAAGCAGGGATGGGGAAGTAGCCATTTGGAGAGTGTAATTTGTGCCCTGGCAATGTGTCTGTCGTGTCAGCTGTGATCGCAGCTCTGAGATGGCTGGCTGCCTCTGGGATCACTTTCAAAAAAGACCCGGACAGCTTTGCTCAGTTGTGACTAAAAGAAGGTTTCTGGTTGGTTTGTTTGTTTTCTTCTTTCAGCTTTATAGCTCCTGCCTTTGTCGCCTTGAGACTGATCTATGCTAATATGTTATCTCAGAAGGCTTTTATGTTTATTAACTATTGTAATTTTTGCAGTTGAATATTGTCAGTGTCAGCTAATTTATTTTTGGTGGAAGTTTCTTAGTTGATTGAAATCACTGATTTAAATATCAAAGCACCATCATGGCTTGGGACTTTTCTGTCTGGCATCTCTGCCTAGCTAGTCCTGCCATTCTGACTCATTTGAAACCAATGTATATCCCAATTGCCAGCTCTGTCAAGGAGTGTTGGAAACATTCCTTGATGTTAAAGAGAGCGAACAGCTGGCAAGTGGGCATGGGAGGCACCTCTAGAGAGATGGGTTTCCCAGTTCAGAATACACCTTCCTTGTGCTCTTTGTAGGAAATCAGAGTGGATTGCACATTGGTAGTGGCACGTGTAGTATTGGATAGAGTTCCTTTTGCTGTAGATGTGATTGTGGTTGCATAGCTGTGTTAACACTAATAAATGTGTAAGATTTTGTTACGTGTCTGTAATGTGGAGAAGGATTTCTGTAGTCTTCGTTGATCTCATTTTCCCCAAGGTCTTCCTTAATTTATTGCCCCTGCTTTTAAAAAACAAAACAAAACAAAACAATAAACTTGAACATATTAGAAATGAGAAGGAAAACGAATGTCTTGGCTGGGACATTCATTGTTTCATTAAAAGAAAAAAAGAGGAAGGGGAAGCATTATAATCTTGGGAAAGTGTCAGTTAGTTGTGAAATATTGTATCCTAGAAACAATATGGAAAGTTAAAAAATCTTGTTAGCTAAACATAGTGTTGTTTTCCTCATATATGTGGTTTCGACTTCTAGAGTAAAAAAAGTGACTAGGTTTCTCTTCTGTTTTTACTTGAACATGTTTTATTTAGGCTTCTGGAAAAGAGAGGGATTATGGGATGCAAACCTCTAACCCTGCAGCTCTGCTGTAGGTAATTCATTTGTGATAAACACATCATGTGTCCACTGGTGTCTTCACTTAACATATTGATCCTCTTCAGTCCACCCAGATTTTTGTACAAAGGATATTCATTACTGATGCTCCACTTTTCTATCTTCCCCACACTTCTCTCGTTCCCAGTTCTTTCTCTGGCTTTCTTTTTCCGTCAGATTTGTATCCTCTCTGAAGTCTACAGTGATACTGCAAACCCTAACATTTAGCTATTATCCTAGGGTTTTTTTATACGTGCAACTGTGTCCTTTCTCACATGTGCTTCATGTTTTCTGCTTGTCATTTCATGTTACACACAAGTCTGGTCAGCTGTAATTGCTTAACAGAAAAATATATGTGCTAATGCAAACCTAGAAAGTGCTTACATTGCTAGAAAGCCTTCAAACAATCTACAGACTGTGTACTAGTGAATTTGCTGAAATAACTAAGTATTTTAAAAAGTTTAAAGACTGTTGAACTTCTCAATTTTTGTATGGCAAATAACTAATACTTCATTATAGCAGGAACCTTTGCAACAAAAGGGGAGAAATAATGAGGGAGATATGTAGATACACTTTGCCTTAACTATCTTTGCATCTTTATCCAGTGTTTCAGTGCTCTTTTTCCTTCTCTTCCTGAATTATTTGCTTTAGTTCTGTTTTTCGTGTCCTCCCAGCAAGAAACGTTCTGATAACAACTATTTTTGCGAATGATTTCTTAGTGAGATCAGACGTCTGCTAAAAACGTAAAGAGGCCAAAGGCCAAACACGTTATTTTCTTTGAAAACTGCCACAAACGTTTTCTAGTATATATAAAAACTTTTCAACCTTTTATCATTTTTAGTGCAATCTTCAATCATTTTAGAATATTTGATTTAGTATTACAATTCAGGGTTATACTCCTTTGCAGAATAATATATGGAGGGCAAACTTGCAGAGCTCAAAGTTAGGAAAACAATCCTTTCACTGGTAAACTGAATGCATTTATTTTTAAAAACAAATAGAATTGCAATCTTAATGTACCTTTCAGATTAGTCTCATTTTACATTAAATCCTAAGGCATGAAAGCTGATTAGAGTCAAGCTAAATTTGTTACATTCATTTTTATGATTAATGAGCAAATAATGACCAGATCTTAGATATCTGTATGTAAGGCACTACACTGTATGTAGATATAGGTACATACAATAAAGCATAAAAGAAAAGGCATTTGTTGGACCCTAGCTATTTTTCTTCATTTTAATTTGTATCCAAAACAAAACAAAAGGTTGAGGATGAAATGAAAGGAAACTCTATTACAGTAAGTTGGGCAGCAAACGAACAACCTGTTTAATACATGCACGTCAGTGTGACACTGCCAGGAAGGGATGGAAGTGTTCAGTAGACAAGTGTTGTTGTCCCCAAATGAAGTTTTTACAGTTTATTTGAAATAGCTAAATGCCATATTGTAATCTTTCTGTAATGCTTTTTTGAGATGTGATTGTTAACCATTTATGTTTCTGCAAGTGTCTACTTGGTATTTTTTACCAAGTGGTATTTTTTAGACAGAAAATAATGTCATTTTAACGTTTAACAATTATTACAGAAAATTAATTTTTCTGATAGCCAGTTCTCAGTCTGTCCTTTATATGTTAACCACATACAGAAAATTGGATGCATAAGGTATGTTTCTTTGTATCTATAAACACCTCCACCAAAGACATACAGTTGTAAACTATAATATTTTCACAGAATTTCTCCAGAATATGCACAATTATCTAGAATTGACAATACCCCCACAACAAATAATATGGGTAAATGTAGGCTATTACATTCTGTCTCCAGATACTGTAGGAAGGATTTATTTGCTGTTTGAAGTCCTCCTTTGCTAGTGGAAGGGTCATTTATGGATGGAATGTCTTACAATGTCTCCTCAAAACTTGGCTAAATCTGCAAGCTAAAATAAGCTTGAACTCAAGGTCATCACAGGAAGATGCTCTGGCTTTTGTAACAAATTTAGAACAAATATTTAAAATGGTAAGCAATATTAATTAAGTTACTAGCTTGGGTCTTTTGCATTCAAAATAGCCCATAAAAAAGACTTAGGGGTATATTGAAAAATTTAAAGATAGGGCAACTAAGATCTGACATATTTTCAGAGGGGGGTTTGAACAGCATATGTTCTATGCATATTTTTCTGTTTTACTCATGTAAAGGATTTTAAGATTGCTAATGTGTTTTCTTCCCCTCAGTATGAGGAAGGGTGTGTTTTAATCTTTGTCTTACAGCTAGGAAACCAAGATAACACTTGTGTAGGCAGCCTTTAGTTTTTGAATGCTTTCTGTTAAAACTATATGAATTACCTGTATGTTAGGAAAAAAAAGCAAGTAAGAAGTGTAATTTTCTAGGTGTTAAAAAAGGTGTTAATTTCAGGTCCCTCCCTTTTTAAGGATTTTACTGAATAGTGATTTTACAAAAATTAATTCAGCTCTGTACAAGAATGAAATGCTTACTTGAAGGTAATTTCTACCTTTCTCTGTAATTATCAGCAAAATAGAAGTAATTAAAAACAGATATATATAATTCCCAAAGTTGAATTTTATTGCAGCTAAAGGGAATACAACCCTCAGAATCTCTAGACTTTGTTCTATTATATAAGCCGTGAGCTTTGGCAGGGGTTAAATTTGGGGAAAGTACATATGTTGTATTTTACTATTTTTTGTAACTGTAAGCCTGATTAGGAGGGTGTTGAGAACTGCCTTAAAATACATTTTTATTCTAATCAATGTAGTTATCTTTATTTCATGCTAGCAAGAGTTTTCCAAGACTGCTGATACTATGTAAATATGGACTGTATGTTGCTTATATGATAAAATGTATTTTTTTTTTCTAGATCTTAAAACCTGTTCTGAAACAAATACGACATTTTAAAAAGCCTGTAGAAATGGTTTCTGTACCTGCTCAAAATGCAAGGTTTTCTGTTTAAATATAGGAGTAGCTGCACAGTGCACAAAATGCTATAAAGATAAGCTTGTCTTGTCTTGAAATAAGCAAATTTTCTAATATTTTATTTGTTTGACAAACAGGTACACACAAAGTTCCACTGCAGGCAAGCCCATGCTCCAGGCACTGACACTTCATGCTTAACATTCTCGTATGATGGTACTGTCCTTGCCAGTCGGGGAGGTAGGTGATTGAAAGAATGCCTTGATATGTTGAATAGAAGACAATTGAAACCATTGAAATTGTACTGTCATTAGATGTAATTGTTTATGATAGATGTATGATAGTGAAATCATGTATTGGTGACTTAAACCTGAAGTGTTTCATAATTTACATCTTCTATTTTGGTATACCATGCAATACTGTGTTCCAAAAGTGAATTTTAAAGCAGTTAAAGAATATTTTAAAATAACTTTACTGATTATGTTACACAGTTGCTGATCTGTCTTCTTGACTGTCATTCATAGTAGACCAAAAGGAAGTTATTACTTTAATTAAAAATAAAATGAAAGCAGCTTTGTTACTTAATTTTTTCCAGGAAGGTTACTGCCTCTCAATAATATTATCTCTTCTTCTAGAATTATTAATTCCTCAAGCAGCATCCATATGTGATATCTTTTTTTATTCTAATTGGAACTTTTATCTCATTAATATTACAAACATCAAAAGGTGATGACTGGAAGTCAATGCCCAAAATGTACCGAATGGCAGGAAAAAATTGAAATATGTGCAGGACAGGGAAAAAAAAAAACCCCACACTTGTTTTTCTAAACTTCATGGAAAACTTTTATTAAAAAAACCAAATAAACAAAAACCTCTTAGATAACAAAGTCTTGAGAAGACTAAGATGTATTTGAAGACTCATTCACTCTAGTATTAGATGTATTAGATAAGATGGTGGCTGCCTAAGACAGGCTTTGGTACAGAGAATAGCCTACTCAGTATTTTGCAGGCAGGTGCAAGCATACAACCCAAACGCTCTGAATGGAAACCAGCTGTAACCAGAAGCTAAATGTATGCATTAGTGTGGCCCCAAGGCCAAATAAACAGGCCTAGGGAGAGGCAGTATATGTTAATGTCAGATAACATTGTTCCTAACATATGTGCAGGACATCTGGTCAGTTCAGTATGTAGATGTAGACAAAGTGAGACTACAAATACAAGTATATATACCAGGATAGAGGTATTAATAGATGGCAGAAACTCTGAAGGAGGAGATGTCTTTCCAAGCCCAGGGGTGTATCTGGCAATTGTTTCATGTCCTTCCTGCCTCTCCCCAACCCAAATCCCTCATGAGTAGGGTGGTGTTGGTGGCTTCTATAATAATATGCAGCTGTTATTGGATACTACCTCTCTGACTTAAACTTTGTATCTCTTGCAATGTTTCAAAGATTTCAAACATTGAGTTTTCAGAGTAAGATGATGGTGGTCTTTTCATCAACAGTGCTAGGCTTACAAGGGCATGCTAATACCACTGGAGTTGTTTCTTAATTGCTGTTCAGGCTTATGAATTCAGAGTTCTGCTACTGCTGTACTCATCATGAATGAGCCCTAAGTAGTTGAGGTAAAACTTCTCAACCTTGCTGGGTTGTACTAGGCACATGCTGTGTGAGAACCTTTTCCTTCTTGGAAAGTAGGTGAAACATCTGTCTTTCTGTTCTAGGATAAGTGAAATGCTGCATCTGTCTGCAAGGAATATTGCCCATGAAAAGTGTCACATAGATGTACTTTATAATATTTAAAGGGAAAACACTGTGTTTTTAAATACTAAGAGTAAACACGGTTAATGATTATTTGAAGAATATTTACTAATGCTGTCTTAAAACCTCCATTTGTGTAAATTCTCTTATGTTTCCCATTTATGATTGTGGATACAGAGACAACCTTTGCTTATTTTTGTTGCATGTGGCACTTTCACTTGCCTGCTCTTCCTTATCTGTCTCCAGATCATGTTAAACAGACTTCCACTTAATTACATTTAATGTACTACTATCTGCTCTAAGCTATGTAAAATATTGATTGATTGTTTGCAGAATCTAAGCTTGTATGGAAAGTTGGCCTCTCAGTGTGGATAAAAGTGCTACCTTTGTCTAGTGCATTAAAAAAATAAATAGTTCTATGTGCACTGTGATAGAGAATAAGAAGAATTCATACCTTATTTTGGCTTGTTTGGTTAGTGCTTTAATATGAGCTTTGGATCTGTACCAACAAAAGCAGATGTGGATGCAGCATTTATAGATTAACACACCTGCCAAGTGCTGAGGATCAAAGAGAGGATAGTTGTTTGGGGCTTGGGGACTTTGATGAAAGCTTGATCAACTCTCCTGCATCTGATGTGGATTTCGTGTTGGATATGAGAGAGATGAGGCACAGCTCAGCTGCAAGCACAAGGGAAAAAGAAAGCTAAGGAGCTGTTTAGGAGAGTTCCCAGTTTTACTCTTGTTGGGTATTGGATAGTAACTTGATAGAGACTATGACAGTAATTTTTTTCTAAACACGGTGAAGATAGTATTTGAGGAGCATTTTCGTTGTTTAACAAGGAAGACATATGCATTAGGACTGGACTTGGAGTTATATTATAAAAGATTTTAAAAGCTGTCTTTGATTCTTGGTATATACAGAATTTATGGAGTTAGTTATTGTCGTAATATGAAGCAACAATGTCATTACTTCCACAAATCTCATGATAGCTCTTAGCTTGATGGGTCTTCTAATTTCTGTGGTGTGAAGACACTCTGCAGACTTAGTGCCATCTTAATCAGTAAACTTGTATAGGAAAATAAGTTCACCATAGTTAAACCCAAGAAAAATAAATTTGCATTTAAGTGTATCGGATAGCTTACACAGATACATGATTTCTTTTGAGCACAAAAAAGTCTCCCATTATCCTTCACTTCCATATGCTTAGAGAGGATGATGCACTTCAATATTTGGCCAGAGTGGTACAGGTGCAGGTGATGGTGACAGCTGTTCTGAGCATAAGTGCAGAATCTTCAATTTGTGACTTCCCTCCAAAGGCCTTTGGCTTGGACTGAGTATGATCCAGACCTGTCATGCCTCTAAAGGTTGTTCTTTAGCCATTGCAGCTCCCTTTGCAGAACCAGTGCAGAATGCTGCATGGTATACCTTGTTCTGTAAGGTTCCTCCCTTCACACGTGTATACTGTAAGCTACCACAGAAAGGCCCAGAGTTTATAAACATACTCTGGTTGTCCCTCAATCTAAGCCATGTTATGCCTTTCTTATCCTGTATTTTCTTTCTTTAAATTTTCCATTTCATCGAGTCACAGAATCATAGAATGGTAGGGATTGGAAGGGACCTCTAGAGATCATCTAGTCCAATCCACCTGCAGAAGTAGGGTCACCTAGATCAGGTCACACAGGAACACATCCAGATGGGTTTTGAAGATTTCTAGAAAAGAAGCTTCCACACCCTCCCCTGGCAGCCTGTGCCAGAGCTCCCTCACCTTCACAGTGAAACAGTTTTATGTTTAAATGGAACTTCTTGTGTTCCTGCTTCGTCCCATTATCCCTTGTCCTGCCACTAGGTACAATAGAAAAAATGAATTTCCTCCTGACATCCACCATTTAGAGATTTCTAGATATTAATGAGATGCCCTGCAGCCTCCTCTTCATTAGACTAAACAACCCCATCCTTTTTTCATAAGGAGGATGTTCCAGTCCCCTGATCATCTTGGTGGCCCTGTACTTTACTCTCTCCAGAAGTTCCCTGTCCCGCTTGAGCTGGGGAGTCCAGAACTTGCCACAGATGAGGCCTCACCAGAGCAGAGTAGAAGGGGAGAAGAACCTCCCTCGCCCTGCTGGTCACACTCTTTCTTCTTGATGCATCCTAGGATGTCATTGGCCTTCTTGGCCATGAGGGCACATTGCTGGCTCATGGTTAGTTTATTATCAATCAGGACTCCCAGGTCTCTATCTGCAGAGCTGCTCTCCAGCAGGTCAACCCCCAGCCTGTCCTGGTGCATGGGGTTGTTCCTTCCCAGGTGCAGACTCTGCACTTGTCTTTGTTGAACCTCATGAGGTTCCTCTCTGCCCAACTCTCAAGCCAGTCAAGATCCCGCTGAATGGCAACACAGCCTTCTGGGGAATCAGCCAGTCCTCCCAGTTTGGTATCATCAGCCAACTTGCTGAGTATACACTCTGTCCCCTCAGCCAGGTTGTTGATCAAGATGTTGAACAAGATTGGCCCCAGAACTGAGACCTGTGGAACTCCACTGGCCACAGGCCTCCCAACTCAATTCTGTGCCATTGATCACCATCCTCTGGGTTCTGTCATTCAGCCAGCTCTTGATCCACCTCACTGACCACTTGTCCAAGCAACACTGCCTGAGCTTTCTGGTGAGTATATTATGGGAGACAGTGTCAAAAGCCTTGCTGAAGTCAAGGTAGATGACATCCACTGCTCTCCCCTCATCTAGGCAGCCCGTTATGCCCTCACAGAAGGCTATCAGGTTGGTAAATCAGGATTTCCCCTTGGTGAATCAATGTTGACTCCCCCTTTTCCTTCTTATGTTCAGTGATAACATTCAGGATTAGTTGTTCCATCACCTTTCCAGGGGTGGAGGTGAGGCTGACCGGTCTGTAGTTTCCTGGGTTGTCCTTCCTGCCCTTTTTGAAGCCTGGAGTGACATTGGCCTTCCTCCAGTCCTCAGGCACCCCACCTGTCTTCCATGATTGTTCAAAAATAATGGAGAGAGGCTTAGCAATCACATTAGGCAGCTCCCTCAGCACTCTAGGATGCACTCTAGCATGCATCCCATCAGGACTTATTGACTTATGAGCCTTAAGCTTGACTCACAAGCCTTTTGACCTCTTCGTCTTACACCCAGGGCAAGTCCTCTGCTGACCAGGCCATCCTACTATCCTTGCTGGACTGCATTTCTTGAGGGCTGGCCTTGGCTGTCAAGACTGAAGCAAAGAAGGCATTCAATAGTTCAGTCTTCTCTACGTCCTCTGTCACCAGGGCACCCTCTGTGTTTAGCAGCGGGCCCATATTTCCCCCTCATCTTCCTCTGGCTACTGATGTACCTGAAAAAATTCTTTTGTGGCTTCAGGTGTTCTTCAAGTGTTTCACAGCATTAGACAGGTCATTTTGCTATCATTTATCCCTTTACAAATACTAAATCATTTATTTCTGCGCAGTGCAAGGCAGTGTTCATTTGAAATTAACCATGACTTTTAAAGACCTTCTAGAGTCTTCGCATTTTTTAAACTAGTAGATTATATTTTGTTGTTAGCAGAAGAGCTATAGTTCACTGCATCTCTCCTGCTAGAGCCTGGCAGGACTACAGCTTAGAGATCATGTCAAGGCTCATTCCACTGGGAACAGAACAGTCTTGGCTGCTAGCCTTAGATCTGTCCCTATTCAGAAGACTTGCAAAGTGGCCAAATGGTATCCTTTGCATGCATTTACAAAGTGCTAGTGCTTTAGATATAACATCTCACTGATAAGTGGTTTTTCTGTTGCAAGTAGGAGGGAGAGGAGAAGATATTGCAAGACCAAATACTTTGAAGTGTTTGGGATGGAGTCTAGTGCAAAACAATAAGAAAACAGATATTCCCAAAATAGAGACTCAACATTTTTCTGTCTTGTAATTTTTTAGCTTTCCAATGAACAGAAATATACTCTGCTCTAGACATCATTTATTTAAGTTGTCCACTTCTTAAAAATATTTTGTAGTAAAGAGTTATCCTAGTCTTTAATTTAAACACACGTGATGTATGAGGCCACACATGACTGCTTTCCTGGTAAAGGGTACTGCTGGCCTTGATTCTTTTGTTATAGCATGCTACTTTTTTTAAAAATCTCCCTCCCCCCCCCCCCGTTTAAGTTCTTGATCTCAAAGACTGTGAATCCACAAAGTGCTTTCAGGCAACAGAATTACTTCCCTGCAGGATTTGTGCTTTGGAAGGAAGCAGACCTGTGTATTAGCAGTCAGTCACTTGCCTGCCTCCTTTTCCTCCTAGGTCAGGATTATAAAATCTCAATATTTTTAAAGATAATTTTGTTTTGAAAGTCCTTTTCACCCCTGAAAGCACTGAGGCACTGATATCAAATGCAACGAGATTGTGTCTAGGTGCACAGGGAGGTGATTCAGTGCTCAAATTCCCTACCTCATCTCATGCTGGAAATATGTGTCCCAGACAGATGATCAGCAGACATGTAGATCTCCCTGAGGATAACTAAGCAATCTCTCTCTTTTTTTTTTTTTTTTTTTTTTTTCCCCTCCTGTGCTTACTTTGTTAATATGTCATAACTTTGCAAAAAGGAATAAACAGCCTGACATTTACTGGCCTACAGTCACACTATGTTTATCAAAGACAGACGAGAATTGCTATAAATGTCTTGCCATAACCTTGATTTTTGGCTTTTATGGCCAAAGGTAGTGTGGAGGGGTGTGAAAAGATTTAATTATAGCAAATGTAGATTTACTTGCTTCCCTTCTCCCCTTTCACCAACAACTAACTGATTCCAGGGCCTGTTCGCCACACTGAGATGCAGTTTGTTGCTGTTTGCCTGATATAGAAGGGGGACTTAATGTGCCTTCCATTCTTCATGATCATTTTTTTCAGGGCAAGTAGGAGAAACCAGCCACACAAAAAAAATGCTTTAGTTTTTGATCTAGAGAATCCATGGTAACTTTGTTTTTTTTTTTTTAATGTATCTGAGAAGTTTGTTTACTCCTAGTAGCAGAGCACCAAAGCTTACAAACACAGAAAAAATTACTGTTGAGGGAATCTGATTCCAGCGTGTGGGAGAGTTGGCTATAATGGAGTTGAACCACTGCGCAGAAGTTTCTGATCTACCAGAGTGCAGCAGGTTGAATCCTTGCACTTTCATAGTCATTTAGGCACAAAAAAACTTCCAAACCATCCCCCTTTTTGAATGCTTCTACTCTGTCATTCCATTAGTTTTGTGTTTGAATTAGTGGATGGAATTTCTGCCTATGTGAACATTCGTGACTTAAATTCTCCTTTCTATTTCTTAGGAGATGATACTTTAAAGATATGGGATATTAGACAATTTAAAAAACCTCTTAATTCAGTGGAAGGACTGCCCAGCTTCTTTCCAATGTAAGTACTCTAATTTATTCCAGCTAGTAGAAATAGTAGTAGGTGTGCTGAATGGCAGGGAGTCAACCACCGTTCTCAGTTCTCACTAGGTCCAGAACTGCACAGAAAGGACTGCACAGGAGGACCGTTCAATGTTCTTTGCTGTTGTAGGACTTCATGTTACTTTAAGAAATCTCATATTTTTTAATGATAATTCATAGCTAGCTTTGGTCATTTTTGGCCTTTTTTCAGTCTTAAATGTCTTGTGTGTAATTAGATTACCAAGTTTTCAAGAGGAGACCTGTTCATTGCCTTATGTTTGTATAATGGGATATATAAGTAATCCTCACTCATATTTGGTGTATGATTAGTAAAAATGAACTGGATTGAAAAGTAGACATAACATGAAGGTGCATGATATGAATTCAGTTTGTCATGTTAAAATGACTACTGATGACTTCTCTTTTGTAATAAAATATTGTGCTGCAGAGTGTTAATTTTTTTTTTAATTGATATTACCTGCATTTCTATAGCTATAGCACAGGCAATTCAACTCTTAAGGACAATTTACTCTTTCAAAATAAGCTCTTAAAAAGACAGGTCATGGGCAGCTCGATATTTACTGAAATTTGCAGCATAGAGGAAAGTAAACAAATGTTTTTCACTACTATATAAACACACTGCCTTGCATCATTGAATAATGTATTATCAACAAAACCAGATTTCTTGACGGACTTTTTTTTTTTTAATTGTGATAATCAGATTTGGAAATACCCTTTTTTTTGTTGTTTTCTCATATTGGAAAGTTTAAAAGACTTTTGAGCAGAGGAGAGTATTTTTGGGAGAGGGCTTTTTATTGCATCTGCAGTTTTGCTTATTCAGTGCACAGCTGTAATTGTACCTGTGAACTGTGTCTGATAACTATAGTAATAGATGACAACTGATTTACCCAGTACGATTTGTTTTCTTCAACAGGACAGATTGTTGTTTCAGCCCAGATGATAAAATACTTGTCACAGGCACCTCTGTTAAGAAAGGTCGTGGAAGTGGGAAGCTCTTTTTCTTTTACCGAGAGACGTTCCAGAAGCTGTATGAGATAGAAGTTACGGACGCAGTATGTATTTCATTTTTCTTTTGTCAACTATTCAAAATATGAAAAAAATAATATTCATATGCTTTTCCCCCCACACCCCTTACACAGGTACTGGTTATATAGTAACAGTACTGTAATTTTTCTGCTCCATATTTAAGAGATAGAGTGTTTACTATTGTATTTATCAAGGGTTTCTGTGAACCCTTTTGGATGGGTGGAGTGAGACTTGAATTCTTAAACATTTATGCTGTTTATTCCACCAGCTATCATGATGAAATTCCGTATTGTGACAAAATTCCTACTTGTACCTGACACTAGACTTTCGGTTACTGAAGAATGTATTTCATGGAACTCTACCTTGTGTAAATGCAGTAATTGTGTGGCAAATGGAAGCATCATTAGGAATTCCTCCATCCATTCTCACCAGTAATATAGAAACCTAAAACTCTGAATTTCTAATACAGAAGAGTCTGTGTATGGCTTGAACTGCCTACCTATTCCCTCATACAGAAGAAAACAGCTTATTATAATAGTTGAAAAAATCATCCTCTCACTCTGTGATGTACACAAGTGAGCTTATAGATTACAACGGGAGTAGGAGAAACTCAAACCGAATTGCCATTGCTGAAGTAATGGAATGAGTAATGGATAAGCAAGGATCTGCTGCGTCAACTCAGACACTAGGGCACCCTCAGCATTTAGCAACAAGCCCACATCCCCCTCATCTTCCTTCTGCTGCTGATGTACTTGAAAAATGCCTTATTACTGTCCTTAACATCCCTGGCTAAATTTAATTGTAGAAGGGCTCTAGCCTTCCTAGTTGCACCCCTGCATGCCCTGGCAGTGTTCCTATACTCTTCCCAAGAAGCCAGCCCCTGTTTCCACCTCTCATAGATGGCTGCTTTCTGCCTGAATTGTCTCAGCATGGAGGCCTCCTACCTCCTTTTCCCCTTTTCCTTCTTTCTTGCACATTGGGACACACTGATCCTGGGCTTGGAGGAAGTGGTGATTCAAGATTGACCAGCTCTCATTGGCACTTCTGTCTTCTAGAATCATATCCCATGAGATCCGTCCAAGTAGGTCTTTGAAGTTGCCAAAGTCAGCTCGCCTGAAATCCAGGGTCACAGTCCTGCTCTGTGTTCTGCCCCTTCCACACAGGGTCTTGAACTCTACCATCTCATGGTCACTGCAGCTGAGGTTGCCTCCAATCTTAACATCCCCAACCAAGCCCTCCTTATTTCAGTACCGTGTCCAGCAGCACACCCCTCCTTGTTGGTTCCTCGATCATCTGCAACAGGAAGTTGTTGTCAACAGTCTGTAGGAACCTCCTGGACTCTGTGTGCTTGGCTGTGTGTCTATCCCAGCAAATATCAGGGTGGTTGAAGTCCCCCATGAGGACCAGGGACTGTGATTGTGAGGCAGCTCTCAGCTGTTCGTAGAAAGCCTCATCCACTTCCTCCTCCTGATCGAGTAGCCTATAGCAGACTCTACAACAATATCACCTGCCTTGCCCTGGCCATTAATTTTTACCCATAAGCACTGTACCAGCTCCTCATCCCGACCCAGACACAGTTCAGTACACATTAATTGTTCCCTCACATAGAGAGCAACTCCACCTCCTTGCCTTGTCAGTCTGTCTTTCCTGAACAATACATAACCCTCCATGGCTGTGCTCCAGTCATGGCAGCTGTCCCACCACATCTCTGTGACCGCAATGAGATTGTAGCCTCACATCCGCACCCACATCTCCAGTTCCTCCTGCTTATTCCCCAGGCTGCGTGCGTTGGTGTAGAGGCAGCACAGGAGCTTATTCAAACACACAGGTTTCCCTGGGCGGATGCAGGAGGTTCCTCCCTGATTTGGCTCTTCCTCAGGGTGGTCAGCCTTCTGTATCTCAGCCCAACGTACAGATGAAGGGCACTTATCATTGCATTCCCTGTCCTGCCCTGTTTCCCAGCTAGAGGGGACAGCTTGTTCTGTTTTACTTCTCCCTCCACCCCCAAGTCCCTTAGTTTAAAGCCCTCTTTATTAAATTTGGTAGTCTACTCCCAAATAATCCAGTGCCTTTACGGGAGAGAAATCCCATCCCATCCTATGAAGCTGTAGTCCCCAAGAAAGGATACATTGTCAAAGTACCCAAAGCCTTCCCGCCGGCACCAGCCTCTCAGCCAGGAGTTCACTTGGCTGATTTTTCCACTGCAGACTCCCCTTTATCTCTAGTGAACAGGATAGAGGAGAAAATAACCTGAGCCCCTCTACCTTTTACTTGCTCCCCCAAGGATTTAAAATCCATCTGGATCCTGGAGATGTCATGCCTCATGACATCATTCATACCTACATGTGTGAATGTACAAGTAGGGGATAGTAGCCTGTGTCCCTGACAAGCCATGGCACTTTCTCAGCCACATCCCTGATCTTGGCCCCAGGCAGGCAGCACACCTCTCTTGACTCCCTACCTGCTCCACAGATGCCCCTTAGCAGCAAATCACCCACAACAAGCACCTGTCACCTCTTCCTGCGATGTCCATTACCTACTGCAGGTGGAGCAGCTGATGGGTTGTTTAGTGGGTTTTCCCCTTTTGGAGCTCCCTCGTCAAATTCCCATGTTGCCAGTGCCTCATACTTAGTGGACACTCTGGAAGGTTGGCTTTGAAGACGAGCCTTTGCCTTTTTTTTGTAGCCGGTCCATGACTTATTGGATTCATTGGAGGCTTGCACCTGATTGTGGAATTCTCCATCTATCTCCACTTCTTCCCCTCTAATACTACAGAGCCTACTCACAGTTCTTTCACCAGACGCTGCAGTTCCTGAACTTGAGGGCACCTGTGACACATTTTTGCCTCAGAGGCATAGGTCCCTAAGCAGTCTGAACACTCTGCACTCCACCTGGACCGAAGCTTCTCTACTAACCAGCTCTGTCTGGGTGGATGCATTGACCTTCACCTGGGTTTTGTCCTGAGCCTTGGCTTTAGTCTTTAGTCGATTGCTCACCATTTTGCTAGGTTGAAGCTGGGGCACTTCTCTGACTTCTGCTTCTCTAAAAGGGCCGTGGGGTTGTTCCCTGCCCGTGCTCGCTGCTCGCCCTGCCTGCGCGAACTGCCGCGCAAAGTGCCACGCCCGCTCCTGGTCGCTCCCGCTCCCTGGTGGACGATTAAATGCTCGCGGTTGCTACGGCTCCACCTCCGGGCAAAACCAGCCCCTTACAAGGGCTGCCTGATCCTGGCGGCTCTCCTCGCTTATCTTCCACTCCCCGTGCTCCAGGAACCCCCGGATTACCTCAATCGGCTGCACAGCCGCGAATAAACGAGCCTTGACTCTGCTTTCTTTACCGCCGTTTCATTCCTCATGAAAATGATTCCAATGATTTGAGTTGCATTTAGCCCAAACTACTAAAGAAAAAGAGCATCATTAGTCATTTATTTCAAGTGTAAAATGAAAATAATAAGTCTTCTTGAGGTGATTCATATACCATGTTAGTGATAGAATGTATATAATCAGAATAACAAAATCTACTGTAAAGAGAAAACATAAACTATTATTGTTACCTCTGTAATTTCACAAGGATTTTTTTAAAGGAAATGCCAATAACCTTAGAAAATTGGAAAACACTTAGTGAGTGGTAAATGTTATCTTAAACCCCCTTGGTAAAGAGCCAGTGTAATTGGCCTGTGCATGAACCTAGGGTGTAATGGGAAAATATTTAATGGGAGTGTTTGACTAAAGCTATGTCTGGCATCCCTTTCCATTGTACTACACAAACCTTTTTTCACCTTTTCTTTCAAATTTTCATGAGAAAATCCATTACTGTTTCAGAGCTGCTGGAGTGAAATTTTGTGGTTTTACTAATGGATTAACGGTCAGATTAGTCTGCTGTTGTGGCAGGGTACAGAATATTTATCTGCTTTTTATTTCAAGTATTAGTCCATTAGGCTGAACTAGTGACTATATTGTTGTGTCCACTGTATTATTATGCTACCATGTAGGTATTGAGATTGCTGCAGGACTCCAGCTTCTTTTTGATAAATAGCAATGCTTTTTGAAGAAAAACTAAATAAATGTCAGAAGGGGTGCAGACCATGGGCTTTGTCTCTGGACAGTAGCAGTGTGCTGGCAGGAGGAGATGTGAACAGGGCAGGTACACAGTGATGCTTTCCTGACTGTTGTGTTCTGCCTTCAGTGATCTGTGACTTAAGAGGTATCTTGATGCAATTGTAGGAATTTTACAGTTTTTAGCACTCAGTGGATTTTTCTTCCATGAGTTTATCAAGGACTGAAATAATCCATATTCCAGCATAAGGCCACCAAGAATCAGGGAACTGGAACATCTTTCATATGAGGAAAGGCTGCGCGAACTGGGGCTGTTTAGTCTAGAAAAGAGAAAACTGAGGGCGGATCTCATTAATACTTACAAATATCTATATGTTGGATGTCAGGAGGTTGGGGCATCTCTTTTTTCTATTGTATCTAGCAACAGAATAAGGGGTAATGGGATGAAGCTGGAGCACAAAATGTTTCGTTTAAATATAAGAAAAAAACTACTTTACTGTGAGGGTGACAGAGCAGTTGCACAGGCTGCCCAGGGAGAGTGTGGAGTCTCCTTCCTTGGAGGTCTTCATATCTGCCTGGGTATGTTCATATGTGACCTGATCTAGGTTGACCTGCTTCTGCAGGGGGATTGGACTAGATATCTCTAGAGGTCCCTTCCAGGCATATCCGTTCTGTGATTCTATGTTGCAGGTTACCATCCCTTCCAGGCATATCTGTTCTGTGATTCTATGTTGCAGGTTACCATCAGGGTCATTTACTTGTTGCAGATTAGATCAAACCTCAGGGGTAAGAACTTCTGCCTGTCCTACTGTCATAAGGAAGCAAATGCTTTGCGTTCAGTACTTTACTGTGGCTCACTGGCTACAGATCTGATTGGAAATTATGAGTGCTTTGATTATGACCATAGTTATGTATGCTAAACTGTACAGAATTTCTTTCTGTTTGAAAAGAACCAAACTTTTAAACAATGCTTTTATGTACTTGCAGCTTTTTTGTAGGTTTTGTATGTATTTCTTCTATGTTGACAATATTATCTGAGAACAATTCTTTTGTTCACACCTCAAATATCCAAAAGAAAATATTTGTGTTAAATTTCCACAACTTGAGCATTTTGAGACTTATTTTATGTGGCAAATCTGTAATTGCCTGCAGCATGTTCTTCACTAGATTTAGATGGATGAGGAGACTTAAACAGATATCAGGAAATATAACTGCCAGAAGAGGGGTTTGAAGTGTTTGCACAGAAACTCAGAGGCCGTTTCCCTTTGCTTTCCTCAGGTAGTATGAGAGGAAGGAAGACCTGTAGCTGCTTTTAGATAAAGTCTCATCTTTTGAGATGTCTGAAACTTTACTCTCTTTCTGGAGTGGAAGGGAGACTTCATTGTCAGATGCAAGTCAAGGGATGATTTATTCTTAATTCTTGTTTTGGTTATGCAGGTATGAAATCTACGGATAAAATATCTAGTGTATGGAAAACAGAGTTGGGTACACAACATTTTTCCCAATGTCAGTTTAATTTAAAATATCTGTGGATAGCCACTTGAATCAATCTCAAATGTCTATCATTAATTTGTCTTGGATCATCCGGTAGTTATCCTTATTACAGATAAGGTTGATTTTTGCCAGCAGTAGAGCAGTCATTTTCCACATGTGGAAAGGAGTAGTATGACTGGTTACTGCCAAACAGGAGTGGCCCTTTAAAAAGATGAAGAAAACCCCAAGAGTGGAACAATTGCAGAAATCACTATTTTTCATTGAAAATTTAAATGAGCCAAGATGATGAGATCATATACTTTATAAAATGAGATGTGCGAGTTTTTAAAATATTCCACTGTTTTTTAAAAATAAGCAACAATACAGACCCCAAAATTTATGGTTGTTTTGGGAAATCTGTTTCTGTTAGGAGGATTCTTCAATGTTTTCTTAGTTTTTCAAATATTAGCAAAAGTTAAATTATTACATATTTCTGAAAATACCTCTAAGGGATGTTTCAGGAAGGTCTTCTGAGACAAGCTGTGAATAAAGCTTCTTTTTAGATTAAAGAGTGAAAAGGGAAGAAGGAATATGAAACTTCCAGCATCCTTTGTGCATAGTTGATACAGGATTGCAGTATTTCTTTCGTTGACCTCAAATGATATAATTTACTATTTATAAGGTGCATTAATATAGTAAAGGGCTTTTCACTGTGTCCCATTTTCACTATGATTTAAAGCTTTTTAATATAAGAAAAATAAATTCTTTTAACTTCTGGAAGATATAATCATGCTACTTCTGACTTTTTGTTTTTTAAAGCCACGTATTTTGTTTGAAAGGAAAAGCCACATTCTCCACAAAAAGGAAGTAAATACAATATTTAAGGTCTGCTAAATTTTTATGCTGATCAAAGTAAAAAAAAAAAAAAAAAATTTAGCATGACCAATGAATTGTAGGAATGTGTTGTTTTACAGTGAGTTTTATTGTGAGTTTTATAGTAACTTGTCAATTTTTATTCTCTGCTTTCATATACAGGGAGAAAACATGGTTTCCCTGTATACCTTGCAACAGCATATACTTTGTTTTAAGAGGGGCTGTCAATAGAGGTTTGAGGTATGAGAGGAATAAACTGTGCAGGTTTCCTTACTGTAATGGAGAGGGAGTGTGGTGTGCGAAGGTTGACTGCATTACTGGTATGCTTATGTTGTATATTGAGATCTTACTTTAAATTATTGGCCTCTGAAACTTCTTTTTAGGATATTTCTGGTTTCTACACAGAAAATAGTGGATTTTAATCTGCTTCTGGTATCTTTTCTATTGAATGCTTCCACACATTTTCTAAGTCATGTCTCACAAGGGAGAAACATTAGTGTTGTTTCCTCTACTACTGTATTCTCAGGAGTGCTTTAAATCTAATGATAGTAGGTCACTGCTTTCTAGATATTCCCTAACCTCCCACCTTATTTATTGTAGTTGGCTTTTTTACCTGGAAGAGCTCCAGAGGAACCTCAAACCTAAAGATTTTTGCAATTGAGGTTTAAAGTAGATTTTTAATATAAGTATATTTTAATTGTGTGAGTAGCCTGTGGTACTTTGATCAGAGCATGCATAGCGTCAACATATGAGTGTTAACAATCTTTTATCTCAAAAGAAGCAACAACCTGGAAGCAAACTGTTAGGATTTGTTGTTCAGCTTCACAGACGTTTGGAAATGGCTTAGTTCTAAATCTATTATTGCTTTTTAAAATTAAAAATACATCAATTTTGTATGAGTTAGTCTACATTTTTTCCCGTCCTCTGATGGGCGCGTCCAAGAGGCAGACCAGCCTTTCCCAGATACAGCAACATGGTAAGCCAAGTTGTTGGCTTTTGGATCACCACTATGCTCTAAGACACCAGCAAAAAGAGGTTACAGAGTGTGCAGTGGGAATTAATGTTGTCTCTTAGCAGCATTATCTTTCTATGATTCTTAAGGAATAGTTTCTGTTGTTCTTGCTGGGGAGCATATGGTTAATGTAGCTGATACTTCGTGCAGATCTTCTGCAGAGAAATCAAGATGACCTTAGATGAAGGAAAGACATATCTATATAAAAGCCTTTTGATACTGTGTTAACTTTATCAATTGACTTTGCTTTGCTTCTACTGCCTGTCAGCCCTGGTTATAATGTAGAAATAGTGTTATTTCTCCAGATACATTTGCCATTAGCTTGAGTGTAGAATACAGAGTTTCTGGCTTATTTTTACCCTTTAAATTCCAGCTGCATAGAATTGGAAAGAAAATATCTCTTTGAATATTTGGGGAATAATGCGCTAGTATGTTTTAGGAAAAATATGCTGGTCTGTTTGATTAGAAGTGGAACCACATTGTCAGCAGGAGTAGGGAGGTAATCATTCCCCTGTGCTCGGCTTTGGTGAGGCCACATCTCAAATACTGTGTGCAGTTTAGAGCCCCTCTCTACAAGAAGGGCATTAAATGCTGGAGAGGATACAGAGGTGGGCTAGCAAGCTAGTAAATGATTTGGAGCATGTCTCATATGAGGAACAGCTGAGGGATCTGGGGCTCAGAGGAGACCGTCTAGTTCTCCACAACTACCTGAAAGGAAGCTGTAGCCAGGTGAAGGTCAGTCTATTCTCCCGAGTAACAAGCAATAAGAGGAAGTGGACTCAAGTCACACCAGGGAAGGTTCAGGCTCAATATGAGGAGGAATTTCTTTACTGAAAGGGTTGTCAGGAATTGTAACGGTCTGCCCAGGAAGGTGGTGGAATCACTTAGGGAAAGGCTGTACTCCATCTTAAAGGTCTCTTGCAGCTGAAAAGATTCTATGAAAAGTCTTTTAGGCCTCTTTTTGAGCTTTATATAGTATGAGGGCATGATAGGAAGTAAGTGTTTCATTTTGAAGCTTTGAGGTCTTGAAGACAAGCAGGAATCAGTCTGCTGCCTTTAATTTAGAATGATTATGGGCCTTTTCTGAAGCCCAGTGTCATGAGACTTAGTATAGTTTGAGACGTTTTCTTCTCTTTTAACA
Source organism: Colius striatus (assembly GCF_028858725.1). Classification (NCBI taxonomy): domain Eukaryota; kingdom Metazoa; phylum Chordata; class Aves; order Coliiformes; family Coliidae; genus Colius; species Colius striatus. Next base: position 37,496,993 of record NC_084790.1, read on the forward strand.
AGTGATGTTTGTGTTCCTATATGTTTAAAAGATATTGCATTTCACAAGGAATTCTTCACCATGGATATGTAGGGATTTCACAGAAGTGACAGAAAAGAAGTGCTAAATAAAGTAATTGTGTGCATTTTTGCAGACTGGGGTTTTTTTTTTGGGTTGTTTTTTTTTTTCCAGCAATGTCTCAATTTGAAAAAGTACAATTAAGGTAAATGTCCAACCCAATTTGACCACTGCTGTGGTGACTTGTCCTTACAGACTCCATGGCTGCAGTCAGAATGTCATCTTACAAATTCACTATCTTCCCTGCTGACATGCCTCTTATCTGGCTGTCTGCACAGCCAAGTGCAGCAAATTTGAACAGTGCTGTTCAAACAGAACTCATACATACCGTCATGGCCACTGAAGCAAAGCTTGCACATAGGAAAGAGAGAAGGTTTATGTAGGTTTTTCTTTTCTTAACTGAAAATATTTTTTTTGAACAGCCACTATTGCTGTCACCTTTTTTATTACAGAACTTAAAAACAGATTCTGAAGGAATTAATTGTTAGATTTTAGGTTAAGAAAAAGTAAGCAATAAGGGTAAACGTAGACTGTGTTAGTTCCTGTGTTTATCTCCATTCAGTTTTTAAGTATCACTGGAGCTGGACTTGGTCTTTCAAAATAAGATTGTAAAGATTTGTTGGACAGTCTTAGGAGTTTGCATCTGTTTTGTTCTTTCTGGAATGAGAGTATTTAATTTGGCTTCCAGGAGCCTTTGTCCTTGAACTGGAGAGTTTTATCTAAGTAGCATAACATATTGTCATATAGATCCTCAGTTTTCTGTTTTTCTTCTATAGTTATTTTGGCCATTGTAGGCCACGGGGATTCACCTGACCAAATATAGATGTCTACAGCTGATCCAGTCAGCCTAGGCTCCTTTTTTAATCAACAGAGAAAAATAAACACTTCCAGACTGTGATTTTATCTCATCCTAAAATAGATATCTAAATTAGGTTAGATGAAAGCCACTGTAAAATACTGATTTCTCTCCATTGACTATAAAGGAAGCTGAAAGCTCATAGGCCTTTAAATCTAAAGATTAGAGAGATAGACATAAGTTTGGTGAGGTACGTTTCACCTAAGATCTTCACTTCCCTCTATTGGTGTTCATTATCTCCGATGCTCTGGCCTTGCAAGTTGCAAAGCAGAAGACAATGAGTTACTTGTGCAATAATTTCCATTGATGTAAGGATTTATGACTGCAGGCAATTTACAGGAGAAAAGCCTAACACTTTATGGTAGGGTTGTGCTAGCTGAGTGTTTCAACAGTTAGAGGTGTGTGAAAGCCTAGGATTAGCATTTTCCCTTTCAGTTTTTGATGTTTGGTTTGGGTTGGGTTTTTTTTTTGGTTTTTTGTTTTTTTTTTTCTTTTTCCAGTTTACAAATGGGATGTTGGCTGCACACTTACCACAGAGACAGCACAAATGTTAGCTCTATGTCAGCATCATTCAGTAGAGATTTCCACCCTCTCATGGTAGTTTTCTATAGATGTGGAAGCAGATAGCTGCCATCTTTGTTTGTCTGTACTTTCATTGAAACAGTTTTCACTATTAACCATAGGAGCAGACATTAATTTAGTGAACTTAGCCTTAAAGTCTGGTAGCTGCAGATAACTGTATAATAAATTCTGGCGTTTTGGTTGAAGGTCCAGAACTATCAGAGAAGAGTAAAAGGTTGTACCTGAAGTGAAGGGGAAGAAAAATTAGTGAGGTTTATTCTAACAGTGCATAACATAAAGGGAAGCATTTTTCTCTTTTCCTCTTCCCTGCATTGCAGGAGAAACTTTACTAATTAACTTGAAAAAGGTGGTACATTTTCATACATTACCTGAAAATACACTTCATATTTTATGTTGATTTTTGGAGACAAATGTGTAGTATGTAACCTTAAAACCTAACTATCTTTAGGGAGAGGTTGTTGTTTACAAATAAAACAATGCTTTATCAAGAAACAGTAAGACTTCCTGAAGGACAGGAAAAACCCTAAAACATCATTGTATATTATGGGTTCTTTAATATACTCTTGCATTAGCAAGGAAAGAATATAGCCCCATTGATCTAAGTGTTGTAGAAGTTATTCCTATTCTTGTAAAAAATATGAAAATGCTTTGATTTTTTTTGGAAAATGGTGAAACTTGGTATTGTACCAATCTTGCAGCAAATTATGACCTCCTTATTCCCTTAGAGCAGTATATGCATACAGAAATATATGTCTAATAAAATTTTGCTAACAATAAAAGATGGTCTGTTATCGTGGAGTTGTATACATATACATATAAAGGTAGATATCACTGATGTGAGAATAAGATATTGATTCTTTTGTACAGCTTCAGCTCACAGATATGTAAAATGTAAGTGTAGGAATGCAAGAAGACAGCAATAGAGGGAAACCTTACTTTTCCGAAGCTCTCTTGCACCAGAATGAACAAAGATAGAGGTGAATAATACTTTCAAGAGACATTCCTCTTGCATGCTCTCTTTGTTTTGTTACCTAATGGAGAACCTTTGATTTTGGTAGTTTCAAAACATATTAGTGAGACTGACTGCTCAGGCTCTGGAATATAGCAGAAAGATATTTTAGGCCCAAGAATTAATGTTTATGTGAAGGCTATACTTACTCTGTAATTCTGTAGGAGCTAGGAACTCTTGCTGTATTTGCTCAGTTTTTTTTCTTAATATTCTCTGTGTTTTCAATTATGCATCCCCTATGAGGTTTTTCACAACCCCTATGATCTCTACCAGACCCTGTTCCCAATATGAAAATTACCCTTCCTAGTGCTTTTTAGAATTTGTTAACTCATGTTTGTCTGTACTGTTTCTCCTGAGGCTGGTTCTCGCATCTTAGATACATTCTATCAGTGCTGTAAAACTGAGTGTTTCTACCTGAAGTATGGAGCAGAGAACTGCAATCTTGAGCCATCTTTATAAGCAAAGATCTAGGAAAATTGTTTCAATACTTAACATCACTGTGTAGTTTTATGACTTACCAGCTTCATGGTTTCATCACAGGGGTAAGTTTGCCATTCCTATGTGACAAATAATTTTAATCTTTTCTTAGTGACCTTGTAAAATGCCCTCTCTGCATTGCTTACTCCTGCCAGGGTGTTACCCAAATGCTCTGGTGGTTTCATTTGAGGTAACTACCTGTTGCACACATCTCAGAAGAAATGCGGATGGAATAGCACTTGAGGGAATAGCAATATCATCATTTTTGCCTGTCACCTTTCTATGTGCTTGTGAGTTTTATGGTTGAGGATTACCACATACTATTAAGCCTTTAAGTTATTATATGCTAAAAAAAAAAAGTAAAAAAATTAGTTATTGTTTGGGTAATTCATGTTTTTTCCCTTTAAAACAATAGTGTAATAAATTTAGGGAAAAAGGTGTGACTCATTTCAGGAACGATCAGTAATATGTTCTGATTTTATTAGACAGTTGCTTAAGAAGATAAACATTTTCATCTGGATGGCAAAAAAAAAGTTTTTAAAATTGTGTAGATAATTTTTTAATTGACTTTTAGTTTAAGTCAGTATTACAAGACAATCTGTTACCTGAAAATAACTGCAATGACTTTGTATCAATAACATCCCCTCTTTCATAGTGACAATAAAGAAGATAAATTTGGAGTGGTGTTCCTAAAGAGTGACTGTGGAATGGCAAACTTCCGCCTCGCCATCTCAGAGGAAAAGAAAGTGGCAGCAGGCAGCCTGTGGAGGTTTTCATCAGACACAAGTGCATTGCTGGCAGGTTGAGAGGGGCTATTTTTCCCCAGTACAGAGCCCTGGTGAGACACATCTGTAGTACTGGGTCCACTTTGGAGCTCCTGGTACAAGGGAGAAATCTCCATATTTAGGATGAGTCTAGTGAAGGACTGCAAAGGTGATTAAAGGCTTGAGTGTCTTGCACAGAAGGAAAGGCTTATAGAGCTGTGATTGTTCATCCTGGAAAAGAGGAGACTTGTATAAATACATGAAGGCTTCAGTATAAATATGTGAAGGGAGACAGGAGGATGATAAAGATAAAGCAAAGGTTAGTGGTGCCTGGTTACAGGACAAGAGGCAATAGGCACAAACCTAGGAAATGGTTCAATTTTTGTTTGGTTGGGTTTTTTTATGGTAGCAGTCGTCATAAATTGAAACAGGTTCCCCAGAGAGACTGTAGTGTCTCCATCCTTAGAAATAACGGAAAACCAAACCAGACAGTGTTCAGAGCTATCTGTAGTAGCTGACCATGCTTAAAGCAGGGTGCTTGAATTAGATAATCTCCAGAGCTCGCTCCTAACTGCAACCATTCTGTAGTCGTGTAAGATTGAGTATCAGTAGAAGAGTATCTACCTGTGTACATAGGTAGGCCAAGCCAGGAGAACATTATTTTCCCTGCTGTTAACACACATGCTTGCCTGGAGAACTGGGAGGTAGGACCTTCTTTGAACTGGAATTTGATGTTTTGCATTTCCAGTGATAAAGATTTCTACCTGAGCTATTCTAATTGTAAACAGTAGGAAAGTTATGTGTATCAAAGGATAAATGTTCTTTTGGAGTTATTTTTGTATTGTAAAGATTCCCCTTTCTCCCTCACTTCCAGTGTGAAGACCTAGATTACAGTTATCCCCTTATTGTGTAGTTGTTTAGGATTTTTACTACTTTAGCATTATAAGATTGTGAAAAAATACTAGGATTTAGTTCAGGAATTCAGTATTTTTAGTCTTTTTAAAGTATTGTCAATTTCAAAGTAATCTGAAAATCATCATAAGTAGTTTTTATCATTTCTTATAAAGTAGGTTTATATACTGGTGGATTAATAAAATTACTTGCGGTTCAGAGCTTGTATGCGTTAGCTTTTAATGAATTATATTCTGGAGACATTTTATGGTTTCAGAAGATTTATAGGGCTGCATTTAATAGCAGTTTCTTTTGCCTGCCCTGGAGCACGCGCCATGGTGGTTTTAAGTGTGCTGTGCATGTTTGACAAGTTAGAAATTTAGCAATCCTCATCAGTCCTGAGCCATACCGTCTCAGGCTTTGTTTTTGTTGGCAGGTGTCCAGTACCATGCTATAAACCACATTTACTTGACAGTAGAAAGTGGAGAACCACATTAAGTACGAAGTTTAAAAAGACTGGCTAAACACATGCCATAAATATTAATAAAAGAAAAGGCCACCCACCTTTGACCTTCAGTACTTGTCATTGACTTTGTGTGTTTTAGAGATACATTTTGATCATTACACAACAGTGTGAAAGAATCTCTTATTTAAATCAAACAGCTTCTTAGCAACTTGTGTTGCTTATTTTGGTGTTTGTGGCATGGATGTAATGCATTATTAGAATTCGATGTTGTATGTAAGAGTTACGTGTAAAAATATCACTATATTATCCTTTAGTTATCTCATAATGAGCAGACCAGGTTTACTTGTACCTCTAGGCAGATGAGGAGGTATAATATTATGTATATCTATACAGAAGGAGGATGTTTTACAGAAAAATGAATATCATTCAGTGAAATACTAACAGGATGATGCATCCTGCTAGATCTGGATACATTTATTACATAGGTCACACAGGCAGTGTTAAGACCTGTCTTCAATCTTGGACAGAGTTACTACCTTTAAAAAGTAGATACTTTCTCCCTTCCAGTTAGTCAGATGTATGTACAGGTTTTGCATATGTGTTAAGATGTGTTGTCCTTTGTGGCAGATCATACCCACTTAATTTTGCTCTCTCGAGTCACAAGCTCGTGTCTTACAGAGCTTCTGTGCTGGGCAGCTGAATCAGAGTGAATATAGTAATCATCTGGAGATTCAAAGTCACATGGAAAACCACGTGTGTATAAAAAAACAATACTGTTAATGTCTGAAAATTAGTTTCTCTGCTTACCAGAAGGGTGACAGAGCTGTGAGACATTGGCTTCAAATACCAAGGTCTTCTGGAATGTTGTGAGTAAGAAAGAACTGAGAGTGAAAAACAACTGCTCTTCCATTTTCTGCAGTCAGCATATGAAAGGTCAGCACTATGTCAGAAGAACAGAGAAACAGATAAAGAATGGGATGGAAGAATTAAGGACTAAAAACAAAAATGCAGAAGTCATGAAGGCCTGCGTTGCTGTATCTGAAGCATTTAATTGTCTTCTTTCAAATTCCCCTTTAACCTTCCATTATGCTTATGAACATCATCGAGCAGTTAGACTGTGGAACCCACTAGTTATCACACTGACACCAGTTTGTGTTTTCGTGTGTGCCCGCTACATCCATGTGTTGTCACTTCATTCACATTATATTTTGCTCTGGAGAAGCACTTTTAGTCATTCACATATTCATGTATTCATTCATGTGCTTAAGCTTGTTCCCACTACAGGTGACTTTGATGCCTTTTTTGCCAATATGAATATTAATTCTAAGATCTAGATAAATGACCAACTAACAATATATTGCTTTATTTCAGAGTGTTGTACGTTGCCTTTGGCATCCCAAGCTGAACCAGATCATGGTTGGCACAGGAAATGGTTTGGCCAAAGTGTACTATGATCCTGTCAAAAGCCAGAGGTATGTAATCATGAATAATGTCAAGCACATTTTTCCTTTTTCTCAAATTTAGCCTGATTTTCTGGTTCTGTGATTATATTAAGGAATTAGAAATAATGACTTACTAACATTTGTTTGCAGAATCTTACTTATTTAATAACAATGTTGACTTCATCTATACCAAGGGACATGAATAAGATGTTCTTCCCCTTTATGAGTTCAACTTTATTTCACTAGTAATCTAAAAGCATGCTGTGTTACAGTTCAAAATTTCTGGATACTTACATGGATGTTTAGATGTGAGGCTAAACTCTGTTTACAAGACTATCAGAAATAAGTTTTGTTTTTCTGGTCTTTATTAATTTAGAGAACAAAGTACTTAGTCATCGTTGTTTGAACCTCTGTCCAGACTGCAGCCTAAGGCTCCTAGGCAGAGACCACTAGAGCCTTAGCTCAGTTTTGTGCCCAGTCTGTTTCCTGGTATTTATCAAGAGGAGGAAAACACCAGCAGTTTAAATCAGTCTTGCTGTTACCAGACTTACACAATCTTTCCAGCTGGAGTTACAGACACCTCTGGTTAGATAAATGCCACCTCTGCTGCTTAGGAAGAGTATGAGGAGCAGACCGTTGACCATCTTTGGAGAGAAGTACTTTCAGTGTACACACTACAAGTACTGTGGACAAATGAAGTGTGAAATGAATCCACCCTTATTTCCGCATGTCACATAAACTGCTCTATAACAGAAACACTAATCTCTCTAGTCTTCTTCACATGTGCATGGACAGGCAGAGACACAGATATTCATGAATATTTAAAGTGCTATATAATTTTGTTGAGACTGTGCCTTAGATAAAAATTGTTTCTGTTTGATATAAACAGGCCAACTGAATTGCTCTATGTTTCCTCCTAGGGGAGCAAAATTATGCGTGGTCAAAACAAAACGAAAAGAGAGACAAGCGGAAACTCTTACACAGGATTACATTATAACACGTAAGGAAATTAAACCTATATTTATAGCAGCATCCTTAACTTTTTTCTCAAGTTTGAAATAATTTCTGTATCAATTATGTATTTTCTCCTCCAGAAAGTTGCAGTCTTTCATTAAATATTGATCATTAATGTGAGTTGTTAGTGCACCACATAATTTTTTTTCCTAGCCTTCTGCAACCAGAAACATTCTGTAAAATTGTTGATAATGATTGTCTTCTAAATTCTGATGCACCTGAAAGCCCAAAACAACCGTCTGAAAAAACAAACCAAACAAATGAACTAAGCCTCCAAAATTGTTGAGCTTTCTCAAATCTTCAGATTTACATAGCTACATTTGTGAGTGTAGATGGGTTTATGAAGTGTTTTGCCACTTGGGAATACTAAGAGTGCTAGTGGCAAAGTCAGAGACTTTAGAGAGAGGTCTTGAACAAATACTGTGTTGTTTTTTGAAACTTAGAACTTGCCTAGAGTTGGATGAATTTTAGAAGGAGACAAAGGGATCCACTTGGAGATTTTGGCCCTGCTATTAGCATTTACATGTGTAGTATTTTCTTGTGGGAAATAAGAATAGTCTCTTCATCCTATTCTTGTTCCACCATGTTTGGATTCAGCTCTGTTTTCCAGCAATCTTGGTCTTAGAAATAGCTAAAATAATTTCTGCGGAACCAGGTAGTTTTTTTGTCAGCATAATAAATGAAATGATAGTTCAGAATAAGAAAGCCTCTGGGCAGTTTTGGCAATCAGGCCCATATCAAGGCACTTCAGTTCTCAGGTACTTTCCAGTCACAGCTGTCTCCTACCTACTGCTGCAGGTGTGCAGTCGCAGTTTTTGGTTAGCATTGGGTAATAAAGTAAATACGTCTTGTGCACTGTTGTTACTGTTTATCCTGTAAAGAGCTTTTGTGTTTTTTTTTTTTTCTAGAACTTGCTGCTTAAAATCCAGTGGAACTTGGCATTTAAAGATTTAGGTCCCAATTATGCAAAGTGTTGGAATTTTATCACTGAGTTTTAGCTCTTTAACTATTTCTTTCACACCCTTTTGATACTAAACAAACGTACTTCCATATAAAGCAATGCAGGAAAATGTTGTAAGGATTTGCTTTTCTAATTTTTAAGTTTGTGGAATATTTTAGAAACTTTTTAGAGGTTGGATGTTGGTCTTTTAAGCTTACAAGTAGAACTGGAGAGAGCTGAAGATTTCAGAAGTCCTTTTGCAAAGTGAACCAAACTTTTTTTCCTTCTTCACTTTCTTTTTTTCTCACTTTTTTTTCTTTCCCATTTGGACTTCTGACTGCTATTTAATCTCAAGATTGCCTGTAGTGGCTATTTAAAATGCAGGAGTTGTTTTCAGGGATTAAGTGTTACTTTTAAAACATAGGAATACCCATTCAGTTTAGGTTTCCCCTGGGCAGCTTTGATTCTACAAATGGCAGAAGCTTGGACCTGTGCATTAGTCACCTCAGATGCTCTTTGCAAACCTGTCAAGCTTACTGCTTGCCAACAAGTTGTCCCAGGCGTTTCATACTTCATGAAATCTGTAAAAAATAAACCCTAAACCTTTCTTTTCAAGGATCTACTGCTGCGACACTTGTCTGTGACTTTGCGTAGTCTGATAAATTGAGCAGTCTTCTGGAAATAAGCTGAAAAATCCAACTGATAGGTCCCTGGGTACTACCTTCTGTGTTTTATTCAATATAGAGCTGTTGCCCCGAAGTTAATATTTGTTTGGCTGTTTTTTCTTTTTCTGGGGGAGTCTTTTCATTCCAACACAATTTTCCACATTTTAGGAAGCAGTAGCAATCAGCATACCTGAATATGAGAGCTAAACCTTACCACAGGAGATCTATGTCCCTTTACATGGTGTTTCTCTGTGACTAACAAATCTGTTGTCTGAATGAACCACAACCATTACTGTGGTTGAAAGTGCTGTAGCAGGTTTAATTTTAAATCCTGATAATGTAGGCAGATTGTCTCAGTTACAGCTGTTCTTTCAACCTAGAATAAGTGCATAATTGAAGAAACAACATGCTTGTGACTTTATATGTAGAAATATTTTGGATCATTGAGGGGACTTCACTCCCTTCTGTTACAGATACAAGAATGCATCTAGGGTTTTATAATGCTCTTAGAGTGTTAGAATGGCATAGAAATGTGAAAAGTTCAGAAAAGAGCAACCGGTTGATCACAAGGCTAATGTTGAGAACTGAATGACAGAGAAATAGAAACTGTGCAAGTAGTGTTTCAGATGAAAGGCTTCTGTCTGAAGGAACTCTTGAAATCTGTCTGCTTTCATCTGAAAAACTCAGCCCTCTTGCTGCTTATCCAGTTATTCACTTCTTTATCCATTGCTTGGATAAGGAAGAGCTGGGAGGCTGCTTCTGCTACTTTTTCAATTGCAATGAAGAATCCCAATCTCTGATTTTGTAATTAAAAACGTAAAAAGAAAATGGAATTTCTAACATTTCTTTTTCTCCAAAGCTCATGCACTTCCAATGTTCCGTGAACCACGACAGCGAAGCACCAGGAAACAGCTGGAGAAGGACAGGCTGGACCCCATGAAGTCTCACAAACCTGAACCTCCAGTAGCAGGACCAGGTAATGTAGGCATAATTTCAAACAGTCATATGCCAAAAGGACTGTCATGCTTGGGTTCTACACTTGCTTGGATTTGCATTCAAACTTCTTTGGGTGGCAACTCTACTGAATATGTTTGAGCAGTGTCCAACACTGCAAGGCTTCGGTATTTGTCAGGAATATGTATGAGCAGTGTCCAACACTGCAAGGCTTCGATATTTGTCAGGGATATGTATAAGCAGTGTCCAAGGCTTCAGTATTTGACAGGAGTGCTTGTCTGGAATAAATTAGTAATCCCAATGAGTTACTTTTAAGTTATATAATCAGTAAAACACTTCCTGTGAATGCAGCTCTAAATTAGACGTAGTGTTGAATAACTCCATTGCATTACATCAAAGTTACAGGCACGATACAACAGTTATCTTTTAATTCTTAAATATTTTGCTCTAAAATATTCCTTCTCCTCTGTTTTTTTTGTTTGTTTTTTTTTTTTTCCCCACTACAGGTCGTGGTGGGCGTGTTGGAACTCACGGGGGTACTTTGTCATCATATATAGTCAAGAATATTGCATTGGATAAGACAGATGATAGCAACCCTCGAGAGGCGATCTTACGTCATGCAAAGGAAGCAGAGGAAAATCCATACTGGGTTGCTCCAGCATATGCAAAGTAAGGAAACAATCAAAAATATAAGTAACATTTCTGGAGGCCAGTTGGAGTGTGATAAATTAGAAGACACATATTTTTAATGGTATACTTTGCCTTGTCTGGATTGCTGTCACAAATATATAAACCAAGAATACTCTGAAGATAAGAGTTTCCAAGAGGTTGACTTCCATTTTAAAAATTTATCTATTGGTGCATTATTATTATTTTATTGTTGTCGTAACATAAATTAAAGGGCATTATCAAGCTCATGGTAGTAAAATCTTGGTCCTTCTGCAGATGGGAACTTAATCCGTTTAAATTGTGTGGGAGTGTGGTATTTTTATGTGTATTACAATGAATATTGTGCAATGTGCTTTCTACCAAAGGTTTTTTTTCTAGAAATAAATTAAATTAAAACCAATAAATAAATAAATTCAAGGTAGTTCTAAAATAAATACTAAATGAACAGAAACCGACACTTTAAAACCTACTAAAATTTTTCATATTTCATTATTCTTACACAAAACAATCTCTGTAGTATAGGTAATGCTTTCAAAATGCATAGGGAAAAGATTTTGAAGAGATTAAATAGTCTACACAGATCAGTCTACAGACAAACTATATTTTCTTGTTTGCAGCCCCATGCTTTATCTCATAGGTTCTACGTTCATTAGCACTTCATTGACTATTCTTTCTTTATTAGTACTTATGTCTTTAGTGAAACAATCACCACCTCTTTCCAGAAACTCCAAATAGATTAAGAATCATAGCTTCTTCTACTGGTGACACTTGTTTTTCATGTGTTCACAAAGGTAACTGAATAGCTGTTCCAAGACAGCTTGGAATTGTCAGAGACCCAGCCTGGCTTAGACTGGGTGATTAATAAGTACGACATTTGATGTTGTACATCGAATCAATGTGTTATACAGGTATCATCCATGGTACCAAAGAAGGAATGTTTGAAAGCCTTATTCTGTAACAGTTGTTGTCATGAATATGATAAATATTGGGGGTTTTAATTGTTTGAGAGCTCATGTGCTAGAGGTGGAACCTTTCTGTTTCTCCTAAAATTTGAGCCAGAAAAGGTAGGGGAAGTATTTAAGAGGTAAAAGGATTGATGAAAGAACAGATGCAGCTGAAAAGAATACTGGGGATGAAAAGTCCATACTGAGTCAGGAGATGACATCTCACAGAAGCCTGGTGTGAATAACAGAGCAGCAAAGTCATAATGGATCAAGATAAAGGAAAGGTTTTGAGCTTTTTCTGGAAAAAGCTTGTTAGAGACCTTAGCAAGAGTCATTCTAGCGGAGTGAAAGGAAAGGAGGACAGATTGGAGATTTCAAGTACAGAACTACAGGAAAGGAACTTGAGGCATCAGTTGTAAATGTTTGAAAATTACATTCTTTGTGAGCTGTTTGTTTTAACACAGCTGTTCAGAGATACCATGATGACTACAGATGTCTTTCTGAAGAATCAGCAGCAATTACTGAGCATTGTAGCTGAGGGCCTAACTGGGCTCTTTTCTGCACTATAGGAAAGGTGAGGGTGAAATTTCTCTCCTCACCAAGGTAGAGGAAGATTCTTAGGAAATACTTTTCAGTTCAGTGATGTTGCTTCTTTTGTTCTGTCTTTGTCATTGCTACTTGCCACAGGCAAAAGGGAGTATCTTGAAGCCACAGCCTTAGCTGTTCCTGGTGTTCACTAATCTTTGTCCCAATGGCACTACCAGTGTGTAAGGTGTTGGTCATGCAGTGGCTCAACTGCCTTTAGTTAAAGAAGCATGGCAGAACAGCATTTTTTACAGCAGTGATTCTGTTGACACATGTTGGTATATTTAAACTAAATCTTTCTTGAAAATTGGTAATTTTAAGAGGGAAGCCCCTGAGATTCATTGGAGATTCAGGCTGATTGGTGGGGTAAAGAATACAAAAGGCCTTGATGCTTCACTTTTCAGTCTGGAAGTTGTCTTTATGACATTTTTCTGGTTTCCAAGCATGCTTGAAAGTCGGGGTTTTTTTGGTTTTTTTTGGTTTCAGTACAACATAAACACAAATTCCAAAAGTTACTGTGACATGAGTCACACTGTGATAGATAATTGTCATTTCCAGCTGGTTTGTTGTGGAAGTATTTTTTTTAGCTGCTAATCTTACGAACTTCAGATGTCAATGAGCTACTTTTATTGTAACTGTGAAAGGTAACTAAGGAAAACAAGCTGTTACCAGAGGGATTGTGATTCTAAAACAATCTGCATGGCCCCTGGAAATATTTTTAGGGGTTGCAAATCTGAAGATGTTGAAAACCACCAAAATAAAGAGAAGAATGCAGTATAAATAAATCATGTTACTATGTTTTCCTGTTTTGTTTGCAGCCTGTTAGTGTAACACACAATAGGAATGCATTTGTCAGGGTATGAGATACCGGTTTCAGCTGGCAGTCATGTGGAAACATGGGATTGTAGAATAATTTAGATAGGAAGTGGCCTCTGGAAGTCATCTAGTCCAATCTATTCCTTGAAGCATATTCACTTAGACTAGGTTACTCAGCTTGAATTGTGTTCAGGTTATACAGGGACTTGTACAGCCAAGTTTTAATATCCTCAGGGCTGGAGATTCCACAGCACCTCTCTGGGCAGCCTGTTCCAGCAGTCTGGTTGCTAGGCATAGTGTGCCCTTCCTAAATCCATCCTTCCAATTCCCTGTCACCTTCTTGACTTTCATGTGCATGGAAATGCCTTCCATGGGGATTTGTTCCGTAACTTTCCGAGGGACTGAGGTTAGATAGACCATCTTTTAATTCCCCAAAATCTCCTTCTACTCTTCATAAAGATAATAATATTTACCTTTTCTAGTTTTTGAGAACCTCTTCCAATCACCATGACCTCTCAAAAATGACAGAGTAGCCTTGCAGTGACATTGGCTAGCTCTTTCAGTACCTTTGGATCCGTCTCATCTGATCTCATGTGCTTGTTGATATCTACTGAGTTAAAGTTACTCCCTACCTTCCATCTTCTGTTGGTAATGTCTCACTCTCTCCCAAAAACTCCGCTGGTAGTGGAGGCACCTTGGAGACCCGAGGATAAACCTTATCAAGGGAAATGGAGCAAAAAAAACCTTACCCAAGTTTATTTTCCATGTCCTGTGCTGCCCCACTGAGCACATTTTCCTTTGTATTGCTTTGGCTGTTAGTTTAGCTGTAGAAGCCCTTTGTGCTGCCTTCCACTCCCCCCCCCCCCCCAGTTTCTACTACAACTGAGCTTCGGCTTTCCTAACTCCATTCCTACATGTTCACAGAATGCCTCTGTTCCTCTTGGCTAAGGCTGTCACTGCTTTGTCTGCCTGTGTTCTTCCTTTTTGGGGTTCAGTTTGTCTCAGAAGATCCTTGCACATCCATACTAGGCCTCTGTCAGACTGCGCTTTCTGCACAGGGGATGGAATGTGTTTTGAGGAGGTTGTCCTCAAATATCAACCAGCTCTCCTAAGACCCTTTGCCCTTCATGGCAGTCTCCCATGGAATCTGCCAAGCATATCCCTAACAAACTGAAATCAAGCCCCAATGACAAGAATAAATAAAATCGAGACAGTTCATAGTGAAAAAGAACACAGCTTTCCACATATTAGCCCTCAGAACTGGAAAATATTTTGAAGTAGCAAACCTGTTTTGATAATTTTTCTGTAAATATTAATCATGCTGCAGACTCCTTCTACAATACCAATCTCTATTGCAGTTACTAAGCAGAACAGTTTATGTTCAAATTAAATGATCCCCGCTGAAAATGCTATAACAAAAACTATTTTCTAGGCTTATGTCTTTAAAATTATCAAGGATATGAATCACCCAAGGTGCCTGAATTACTGCTGTGTAGCTTGTGAAGGTGGAACAGTTTACATTTTATCTGACCTGAGGCTACAGCCATTTCACGATAGCTTCAGAGTGAGACAGCAAGCAGGCTTGATTTCCTCTGTATGCTTTTGTTTTAGCTGGTTACTGCTAGATTATTTTACAGTTTCTTCCCTACCTCCCCTCATTTATACTGTACTTGGTAGCACACTTAAATTAGCTGAGGTCTGTAACATGTCTGTACTGATCACATTCTGGAATGTATGTAGAACATATGTAGGTTCTGCTTCTTGTTTCACAAATTTTCAAAAAGTTTCAAAAAAGTTTCAAAAAGTCATTCTTCTTGGTTGGAAGTTTCCAATCAAAATTACAACAGTTACAGATTCTGTAGTCAGAAATTATAGGTTTACACTTAATTATGTGTGACCTGATGCAATCTAGTGTGGCATTTAGATACCTTTCCTCTGTTGTCATAAAAGTAAAGTACGTTATTAAAATAGGCTAAACAAACTTTCATCAATATGTTTTGAAAAAAAGAATAATATTTCATAGCTTCCACCTCTCCAACAACTAACAAAATCCAGTAGGCTGGATCAGGTTTTCCTAAAGGAAAGGCTAAAGCCTTCATCCATGGTGTCTGTTTTGGATTGGATGTTCATTTTTTTTTTTTAACTCCACCTTCAGTGATCGGTTAAGTAGAGTTTCTGCAACTATTGCCTGATGAAATTTTTTTAAATTTGAAATTTCATTTTAATCTGCACCTGGAGACTGTGGGCTGATGGAGTCCTGCAATAGGCCCATCTCTGAAACCTCTTAGTATACTCCTTACTTCCATGGCAAGTTTGGAGGATGGAGGAGAAGGCAGGGCTATAGAAAAAGTTCCTATACATAAGAAAAGTTGTCTTTGACTGCTTTCAGTGACTTTAAATCTATTTTGTGCCACATATTTAACAAGTGGAGCATCCTACTCATTTATAGCTGATGGCTTGCTATTACGCTTTGGAAGTCAATTATTCAATAACATTTGATTATTTCCATTGTATTTAGTAAGGCAGACACAATTTTGCTAAGGTTTATGCATTTTGAGGAGTCTGCCAAATAACAGTTGTTAGTGCTTGACATCTTCAGACTGCTGCAAAAATGTTAGTTAATATGTTAATGAGATGATGACTGCCTTGGCCGTGTTTTATACTTTTTCGTGTCTGTTGTAATGAGAAGTCAAGCACAGCTAGCATCAGAAATCTAGTAGTTTCATCTCCACAATGATCGTGCTGAGAATGAGGTTGGAAAGGGGGACCATGCAGTGATTGGGTATCTGAGTGTCCAAACAGTTTATTGAAATGCTACTTGACACCTTGTTCATTTTAAAAGTAATCAATAGTTATTTTTGTGAAGTTTATTTAAAATACAAGTAAACAGTAGAGGAATAGATACCATCAATCTTGACTATAGGGTACACCATGTTCTCACATGAAGATCACCAGGTTTTTTATGTTACGGTAGTTCTGGATAAAGTCTGTGGAGAAAAAAATGGGGTTTTTTTATGCATAGACTAAGCCGGAAAACCTGGCTTAGCTGTTCTGTTTTCGCTTGCTGGCTGCTGTCATACAACACTGTATCAAAAAGGAGGTTCCTTTTATTAAAAACATAGAATTAAAAGACTCATGGCTCAGTTTTTCTAGCACTGTATTAAATTGATTTGTTCCTCTCTTCTATATTAATTTTATTCATAGAATACACATTGTGAGCTGATGAGAAAATAATACTTGCAAAAGATATGTGTTTGTTATGCTTGTTCTTTGCCTGTGAGCTGCAAGTTTTTTCAGCTCTTAGAAGGTTGGTAGATAGGTTTATGTTGAAAATGAAGAAAGGGCAAGGGCATGCTGTTCTTTCAAGTATAGAAAGGATGTCATTTTTTTCTAGTGCATGTGTAATGTAGTTGCTGATAAAGAATTGTAGTCTGACCATTATTTTAATATTTTTCTATTTTCTAGAACACAGCCAAAAACAGTTTTTGCAGAAGTGGAACCAGAAGATGATGAAACAGACAAGCCAGAGTGGAAAAAACGTAAAATTTAAAAAATGTTGGGTAAATAATAGGTTTAGAACTTTTGAAGCAAAGTGCAGCATTTATTTCTTTGTTTTGGGTAGTGGATCAAAATTTGAAAGCAAAAATTACTTCATAAAGCTTACTGTAGTGTAAAAAGGGATTGTTATACGTCACATTCGAGGCCCATCTAGGAACAAAGGAAGATGATAAGCCGTAAGTACCAAGGGCCTTTGGAAGGCCCTAAGGGCAGGGAGGGAGCAGTTGCCACTGATGGTCCCAGACAAAGCAGACAAGACTTCTCAACTTGGGGAGGAAAATGGAAATTAGTTTAATCTGCCACCAACCAAAACCATAACAAACAGAAAACACGAGAAACAGAAAACACCACAAAGTAATATAATGATGAATAGTACAACTAGCCCTTTAAGACCACCTTCTCCCCACCCATCCCTCACTCTTCACCTCAGGGCTCAGAGCCCTAATCACAGAATCTTAAGGATTGGAAGGAACCTTGAAAGGTCATCCAGTCCAGCCCCCCTGCCAGAGCAGGGCCACCTTGAGTAGGTCACACAGGAACTCAGATCCCGTGTCTCTTTACCTCCTCTTCCACGGCAGGTTTCCCTTCTTAAGTAGTGATGGCAGAGGCACCAGATTGGCCCAACTAGGCTGGAGGTGGGTCTACCTCAGAGGCAATGTTTTGTGAACTGTTTACAGTGACTAGCACTGCAGCCCCCTTCCCCTGTTACCAAGCAAAAAGCAGATCCACACAAACTGAGGACATTGTATTATGCTGGATTTTAGACATACATAGGAACTTTGTTATGAGGAATTAATTATATTGTGCAAAGAACTTTCTATGTCAGTTATTTAGCTTCATGATTTAAATGAGAAGTATTTCATTATAAATAGAACTCTAGTGAATTCATTATGTTGCCAAATGTTTTTAATTGCTGTGACTTCACAAACGCTGGGTCATGCCAGTGTTCAATTATTTTAAGTATATAAATAAAATAATACAATTTCTTAGACTCCTTTTTATTTTTTCTGGTTAAGATCTAAAAAAATTACTCCTTTTGTTACAAGCATAATAAAGTTCACTCTTTTGCTTAGAGTAAGTAATGTAGAATAGTCCAATTTAGTTTATTTCTTTGTTCACACAAGCTCCAATTTCGTTCACAATCTGGGAATATTAGAAAACGTATTTTGTAGTCTACTTGAATTATGTACCTTTTTAAGTATGTATAGTATCTCACAGTAGTGTTTTGTACAGCTTTTATTTTTCAACAGTGTTAAATGGACAATTATATGTTTTGTTTTAAAAAACCCCATATTTATTGCCTAATGGTGCAGAATTTTGTTCAGACTTCTCTTATCCCTATTAATATCTGTTGACAAACGTTAGGGTAGAGCAGACCTGTGTATCTGTTGCAAGGTCTTTGTATCTGATGACTTTGTATGTCTGGATTTCATGTATCCTGCCTCACTTTAGGAAGACTGATACTATCCCTTGTAGTGTGTTTTTTAATATTGAGAGTTTTAATTGTTTAATGGGAGATTGCAATTCTGAATGTCATAAAGTGAAGGACATTTTAAAACTACTGTCCTTTAGAGAAGGACAAGGGAACCTAGGTTAGTTTTAGGCATCTAAATTGTGGTTATAATACACTGTGCTAAGTATTACGATTATAATAATGCACTAGATAGTAAGCACTCTGCATTTCTACTAAGTGCAGAGAATAATAAGCATCGTAAACAATCAAGCTTTCTTAATTGCTAGTTAAATAAGACACAGTTTTCTGAAGGCAAAAGGCTGTATTTAGCAAAGCATTTAATCACCTTCCTCCAGTGTCTGGTCTTGATAGTCAGCAAAGCTTAGATATTTTTTTAAGCATTGTTCTGCATCACTATTTCATTGTATGATTTCTTTTTCCAAGCTCATTATTTTTCAGTTGAAATTTTTATATTTAGGGAAAGGTAAGTCTGACTCCAAAAGATGTAATGAACATGGGCATAACATTCTCCTGACAAAATATTTCTGTTGCTTTCTCTCAGTTTGGTCTTTTGTTAAGAGTGAAATCTCACTCAGCAATCCACAACTTATCTGTGTCCCTTGAAAAATATTTCAGTACATACTTACATAGAATGGTAGATCAGTGCTTAATTTACAATTGCAGCTGTAATGTCTAGAATAAAGGACTTCATACTGAGATGGACAGTAAATGGAGGAAGAAAAGGAGTACCAGATGAAGAGCAATGTTTGTTAACAAGACACAATAAAGACCTCCCTGTGCAAATAAACATTAAATAGCTTTGCTTCATTTAAGGCTGTTTTTTGTCTCTTTTCTTTCCATCAAAATAATGCACTACAAAATAATGTATTTTCAAATAATTTTCTATAAAATCTTGAATAAGTTCTTTAAAGGATTAGCGTGTTGTTGGGTTTGGGATGAATATTAACAGTTTATTGTTGTTCACTGAGGCAATGTGGCTTAGGGAACAGAGGTTCAGGGAAAGGCAGAACAGAAGAAATGCTGCATCGGTTCACTGAGCTTGATGGGAGCTTCTCCTTTTATGTTATTTTTTCAAACAAGCTAGATCTTGTTTCCTAATTCTTAGAATGACTTCTGTAAATGAAACCTCTGCCGAAATTCCTCTTAATAGTTTATCATTGTTACTTACAGTGATGAGTTGTCTCAAATGACTGTTTTAGCAGCCTAGAATTTAGAACAGTGCCTCTGCAGGTATGTATTTAAAAAATTTTAAAGGGTCTTAAATTGTACTTAACACTTGTCTTGATTTGTTTGCCATAGTTCTTAGACTGCATTTTCAGGCGTGTTTTTCAACAAAGCAAATGTTAATGAATTTTAAAAGCAGTTTTTAGTCTTGAATGGCTCAATGGTAAGAGTTAATCCAGTCACGAGGTGCACATCTGCTTGACCTTACTTGGGACAAATGTGTGAATTTTCCACGAAAAAATCTAAACATTAAAAGCATTAATGTGGTTACATATTTAGTATGAAGAATGGAACTCTACATGCAAGCTAGAATGTTAGAAACTACATTTGTTTAGTTATAACATTAGAAACTGTACTTATATTAATTTTTTGTGAACCTTTTAAACTTCACAAAGGACCTGAGTTTTAGTAATTGCTAATTTTTAATCTCTGTCAGTAATGTGGCCAGAGTCCAGATGGGCTTTTGTTTCCGCATTTCTCAAACAAGGTTTTTTTGGTTTCTTTTTTCTTTTTTTTTTGTTTTTTTTGTTTACTTTTTTTTTTTTTTTTCTTTTTGGCTTGCTTCCTTTAAAGAATTGCTTACAGAGGTGCCAAAATCACCACGAGTATTTTGGCATGCAGAGTAGCTTCTGTGATGCTTTCTGCAAACCAGCATTTTTCTCTCCATGTTCTGTTCAGCCTTCAGATGTTTCTTTATAGCAATTGTTAGTGTTTTGTCATTTATGCTAATGACTAGTTAAGACCAGCTCTTAACTACTATATCTGTCCACAGGACCAAAACTTTTCCTGACAGATCATTGCAGCCCACCAGGTAGTGGTCAGACTAGTTCCCCATTCCTTGCTCATGTTGCTGCTTTTGGTATACAGACCTTAATTTGATGCTATAGTCCTTTGTCTTCTCCTATCTTCTTTATTCCTATGTCCTATCTTTTTTTTTTAAGTCTTCTGCTACAGGTGAGAAGATTGCTAAGGCTGTCTTTAGGCCCTGTCACTTCCCCTCTGTTTGTTTGCAATGACTTTATGATTCTTTTAGTTCCTCTCTGGTCTACATCCTGTGACCTTTAATTTACCAAAGGTGATACATTTTGGTATCAAGAACTGTGACTTTGTGCCCAGAGTCCTCCAGTAATTGACTTCTTGCTTATAATTAAATGCCTAGATTGATAGTCTTTGTCATGCCTCGTTGTTGGGCTATAGAAAAATACTTTTTATGGAAACCATGAATGTTTATCCTGTCAGTCCAATCTCTACTGGACCCTGAGGAATGTTTTGTAGTGAGTGGCATTGCTGAGACTGAAGTGCTATTTCACTTGGTTAGATCTTTGCCCATGAGGTTTTTTTTGACCTCTGATGCCTATAGTTCACATCCTCCTTTAATACTGAATTATTTGGATTTTTATGTGGCCTGTTTGTCTCAATAGTATTGCAAAATCCATCCTGTTTCCTTGTCACGTTAAGTGCCTATACATCCTCTAGCCTGCATCTCAGCAACAGGAACTTTCTGAAAGCCCCACAACTACCCTTATTAAAAATCAGCAGGCTCATTCTGACTTTTTACCATGGCTAAGATATGATTTTGTGAGATTCTGTCCTCTGTCATTGGTCCTTCACCTCTTCTCATCTGAGGCACTGTTGTATGCATACTTGTAAATGAAGACTTGTGCTGGCAGAGGTGCCCTTAAGCTTGCCAGACACTGAAACGTAGATGCATCCTATTACATCAGTTTTTAAATCTGCAAGTATTTTTTGGTTAATCCCATTTAAACACAATTTTGTGTACAATGTGCACTTCATTCATCCTCTGGGACTTCAGCATTTAGCTGCTTCATGCAGTCTGGATAACTCTGAAACTCGTTGTTTCTCTAAAGGATATCATCTTGTTTGAAATGGTTGTGAAAGCTTTTCATCGTACGTGCAAAGGTACTGGGGCATTCTGACCATCTCCCACTTTGGCAGCAGTGTCTTAGATCAGCTTGGTGGAATCTCCATAACCTCTATATTGCGTGAGTGGTTTGACTCTGGTTTATGATTTGGCAGTAGTTTATGATTATTCTTTTAATGGCAGATCAGACAGTATGTTTATCTTGTACTCTGAGAGACAACTCAAAGTTGATTGAGAAAGCATAGCAAATCACTTCTAAATTTTATTTTTTTTTACCCCATGCAGGTCTGTTGTATGTCAGGGCTGCTCCTTAGGACTTTTCTTACTCTTTCAAATAAGTGTGCAGGCTCTGGCCTTTGTGCTTGTTGTATCATGAAACAGATGCAACAAATGAATACCTGTAGTATCTACCTGTAGTAAACCGGACTAAGTGGATCCTTGAGAAGTTACACGGTCCACCCTTGGCTCATGTTACAGCTATAGGTGAACTAGATGTGGCGTGTTTATTGAATCAGCTCTTTCAAGGATCCCATGGTAGATACTGCACAGTCTGCCTAAATAATCTTCCAATGCACTATTGTTCCAATGCTTCATTTTTTGTAGCAGTAGAAAATATTTCACAATCTATAAGAGGAACGTTCTTGCAACAATTTATGCCCACTAACCTGATCTCAGCAGCCACAGAAGTCACTTCATGATGTTACCCATTGTGGCAGCTTTTTATTGTGTTTGAATTTTATTACCTTCTCCTGTCTCCTCTTATGTTTTCAGTTTTGCTTTATGATTTATGTTTTCTGGCATATCTTCATTTATTTGCTTTTCTCTGCCTTATTCTGATTGTCCACATTTCTTGAAGTTTACTGCCCACAGTGTATTCTGTGTTTCAGTTTAAACTACTTTTTTAGCACTATTGAGTAAGCAGGAAAATGTTTGCATGTCTCATTACAGTCACTTTCTTCTCTGCACTTTGGCATTAGGGGTTTGTATTCAGGTCTTAATCCCCTCAGACTCCAGAACCTCCACTGCAGAGTTGTTGCCCAGCCAATTCACTGTCTGGTGGTTATGTATTATTATGAAATAACAGATTTTATCCTTTGTATGGAATTTCATTGCATTTTCTCAAAATATATCCCATTTTATTCAGATTATTTTGAATTTTCTCTTGGCCTCAAACTGTCTGCCGTTTTCTACAGCTTCTGTTTATCAGCAGATATAACAAATGTGTTCTGTGTTCATTCAGATAAGCCACTGTTGAAGATGGCTATTAGTCACAAATCGATAAGGTTTCCCATATGGATGGGAGGGGAAGGTTTCATACAGTTAATTCTCTTAAGAGTTAATTCTAGTTAATGTTAATTCTAGTTAATGTACTGAAAGATTTTTTGAAAAACAGTTTGTTTTCCTAGAAATTGCTGCATTCCCTTTGTGTTCTTAGGTTTTGGGATATTTTTTCATGGCTCTGTGCCATTGTGGCCAGTGGGAATCCTTCTGTCATTAATAATATTAGATGTAGGAGACCAGGAGACCTGCATACCTCCTTGTTTTCATCATTTCAGTACTCCACATTTTGAATTTTATTTCCAGTCTGTCCCAGATAGGTGTTTTGATCCTGAGTACTCAGTTTTAATTCTACTATAATAGTAAATGTTGTCTGCTGTAGTCTTGTAAGCTGTGAACTAGCAGTAGGGCTAGCCACACATCTAGAGGTGTACATCTGGCCTGGTCTACAGTGGGTTTGGTTTACTACATTCACACCTGTCAGGAGCTGTGGTACGGCAGTGAGATCTGTGGCTGCCTTGCTTGTGGTGCTTGTGCTACCCACACATTGACTTCCTGAAGCTCCAAGCATCATGGATGCAGCAATGTTTCTTGTTCCACAACTTTCCTGTTCACCATCTGCTCTTCTAGTGGGTTTAGGAACATTTTACTGAAAATTGTCATCTTTAGGTGTTTTTCTAGCCCATTAGTGATGCCTGTCCAGATCACTGAGAATGCATTGCGTCTGGTTTAAGAACACAGGAATCTACACAAAACTTACCTTGCAGGTGTTAGGCAACCCTTAGTGTGCAGGTTTCCACAGTGCTCCAGTACTGAGGAACTTGGAACTTTTGGAGATCTCTGTAAGCCTCTGTCTTCAGACGCTGTACCTGTTCCTTGCAAGTCACTGACCCCGTACCTCTCTTTCTTGTCCCCAGGGGCACAAATATTCCTAGACTGGAAACTGTTTCTTGATGTTTCTCCTTAATTTCTATAGTGTGTACTGACTGTGAAATCTGTGTATCTGGTCAATCCCTGCCCTGTGTTACGTAGCTTGGTTCTGTGAATCTCTTGTGCTGCCTAGGATGCACTTTAATACTGAGTTTCTATGGCTGGTAACAGGCCAAGCTTGAGTATTAAGCTAAGAGGCTTTGGGCCTTGCCTCAGTTTGGACCTATCTTGGACTGTCTGCAGCTTTGAGCTTCTTCATCTGCTGTATAACAACCAGGTGACAACTGTGTAATGACCTAGGTTTTGCCTAGGCTCTGCAGAGGGATCCGGACAGCCTGGATTGATGGGCTGAGACCAATTGTTTGAGGTTCAACAAGGCCAAGTGCCAGGTCCTGTACTTGAATCACAATGACCCCATGCAATGCTACAGGCTTGGGGCAGAGTGGCTGGAAAGCTGCCTGGAGGAAAAGGACCTGAGGGTGAATTGACAGTCCACTGGAATTGAGCCAGCGGTGTGCCCAGGGGGCGAAGAAGGCCAATGGCATCCTGGCTTGTGTCAGAAATAGTGTGGCCATCAGGGACAAGGAAGTGATTGTCCCCCTGTGCTGGTGAGGCTGCACCTCAAATACTGTGTTCTGTTCTGAGCCCATCACTACACTGAGGTGCTGGAGCATGTCTAGAGACAGGTAACAAAGCTGGTGAAGGGTCTGGAGCACAAATGTGATGAGCAGCTGAGGGAACTGGAGATGTTTAGCTTGGAGAAGAGGAGGCTGCAAGGAGACGTGATCACTCTCTGCTTGAAAGGTTATAGTGAGGTGTGGGTCAGTCTCTTCTCCCAAGTAATGAGTCATGGGACAAGAGAAAACCACCTAAGCTATAGCAGGGGAGGTTTAGATTGGAGATTAGGAAAAACTTCTTCACTGAGGGGGTTGTTAAACACTGGCACGGCCGAGGGAGGGGCAGCGGGGGGAAGCATGTTGGGCAGATGGAGTCACCATCTCTGTAGGTATGTAACAGTCGTGTAGATGAGGTGCTTAGGGACATGGTTTAGTGATGGGCTTGGCAGCGTTAGGTTGGTGGTTGGACTTGATCTTAAAGTCCTTTTCCAAACAAAATGATTCTGTGAATCTCTGATAATCAGGAATTTCATGTTACTATTCATGGCTTTGGTGACTGGTAAGTATGTGTGGTTGTTCTGCGTTGCATGAACTTTTTATGATGCTAGACCAGCACAACTGAGTACATGGAGTAGTGGGGAATGGGGGAAAAGGTGATGGCAGAGTCTTTGAAGATGCGAACACAAGACTATACCAGCAGCTTTCGGGATAATAGGAACTTGCTAGTGGTAATTACTGATAGTTTAGAGAATGCAACTTTGGGAGCTGTATAAATTGTTCTTAGGGGAAAAAAAAAGTAACAAATATTTATCAGGCCATATATAGTAAATGTGACTAACATAGAACTACAGCAAAGAAAGAGCAAGGTGGTAAGTACGTCTTACAAAATAGATAAAAATAGTCCTATGCAGATTTTAGAGTGAGGAGGAAGAACACCACTTCCCCCTCTCCCTACTCCCTCCATGCACATTAGTCTCCTGGCAGAGGGCTAGGGGTGGTAACAGTTTGTCACAGCAGTCATCTCGCCCATGACTTGAGTCTTCAGCTTGGGACCCACACGGATTAGCTGATGGTTGAGAAGAAGTATCTCCTAGGGACTGTGTGTCTAACAGTTGTTCAGACTTCTTGTTGTTGTTGCTGTTGTTTAGTATTTATTTTTGAGGCACTGTATGTAGACATACTTCTTCATGCCACGTAAACAACACAAGTAGTAGTGCAGCTGCTCTATTCCAGTTGGGCATTATCCTCTCTCTGTATTACTCACTTCCCTTGTCAGTTAACGGCATCTCTTTGGAGCAGTGAAACCTAAGTTTGCAATGGTTGTGCAAGGAAAGGGCTCTGAAACATAGGAGTGTTCATGTGATTCTAATACAAGATATCTCTTAGCAAACAAACCAGATTTTCCAACTCTGTAACTTTTTGCACCGGCAAGAGGACTACTCTGTGATGAGGTTGGTGTACAATTTGAAGTTGACTCTTCATTTTAAATTGCAGACTAAACAGAGACAAACATCAGGAGCATTCCCAATAGAGAAGTCAGCGTCTTCAAAATAGCCTTTGCAAGCAATGTCATCAACAGCAGCTCTATGTTTTTATGGCATTTTCCAGTAAGATCTTCTTGACTACTGGTAGAGTAATACATCAGTGTGTCTTGATACGTATTTTAATTGTGTCTGATAGTGAAAAGATACACTTATTATAACATTTTTGAGAGAATATGAGATTTCCAGTTTGTTACAGTAATACCACTGTAATTTGTAACAACAAAAGTGTCTACAGCCAGTCCCTGTAGCTTACTAGTGCATCTGTGAATTGGGACAAAATGATGCTGTATTGCAACGATTCAGAGAAGTTTTATTTAGAGCTTAAAAGCACAATGTAGCAGTCAAAGGAAAACCAGAAGCAATTTTAAACTGAGAAACTAAGGACTCGTGACTCAGGAATTTTACCTGAAGATGGCATGTTGTAAGAGCACAACAGGAGCTCTTGCAGAAGGTGAGGAAAAAGGTTGTAAGTAATAGGGCTTAGAGATGAGTGGGAGGTGATAGATGGGATGCTGCAGAAATTTGAAGTTTATGCCTGACTATATATAACATAATTTTATACTACTCCCTTCGAGATCATTAGCAGGATGTTAATGAAATTAACAAGTGATGCAGATGAATACTGTAAACACTACTGGAAAAAGAGAAGTGGGAAATAACAAGAAGTCATCCTGACAAATGTAAGATAATATATCTGGAAAACGATAATTCTAAATGCAGATTATTACTTTCTCTGTGATGGGGTGACAGCTACACCAGAGCTGGTGAATGGTCTGATGACCTGTGTTTCTGTGTTTCCTCTGGACAGGCAGACAAAAAAATTGCCAAAAAGATTTCTCCTAACCAAGCAGCTTGTGTGACATCTGGACTGGGAATGTAGCACATTCAGTGACATAGCAGAGGAGCATGAGAATGATTGGAGTGGCTTTCATCTGAAAATGGTAGATGCAACATAGAGGGGTCTCTTTTTGCAAGCACCAGATGCTTATGTCATACATACTACAAGTTAAAAGTGTTCCTTCCTTTTTGCAGTCTTGCAAGTTTCACTGGCTTTTCAAGAGGCAAACTTGTCTCCTGTTAGCTTTATAATTCTGATTTCTCTCTACTGCTTGTAATTGTGTCTCTTTGCATCCTTGAAATCTTAGGGTTTTCAAGGAAAGTTGCAAGGAGGTAGGAGACTCTTTATCTCTTTCTCGCTTAGTCACTTTCACATTTCGGAGAGCAATTCTGCTGATCTCTTGAAAGGCATGGTTGTTATCTGTATGGATGTGCTTCAGGCAAACATGTTTTAGGTCTCTTGTGGATGTTGAATTGTTGAGACATATTTTTCCCTTATCAAAACAATGATTAAACATTTTAGGGTCTGACAGACGTACACACACACTCTCACACATCTCTCCTCTGGAAGGTAAGCAGTATATAGAGTTTTCTGGGAAATATATGCCAAGGGAATACAATAATGAAAAAAAAAAAAAAGCCTAATGTTGGACTTGCCAGCCCAGTGCAAATGGTACATATGTAGTAAGGTGGAAAATATATCCTGGTTGGTTTATTTACCAACAGTCCATGCTTAACTTCCAGATCCATGATCTAGGTAAAATTTGGTATTTAAACAATACAAGGAAACAGAAGTCTCCTGATTCACTTGAGAGTGTTCCTTGTCCTGCAGTGACACCACAGATGGTGACTGCCACAAGGCAGATTATCCTGGAATGCAAAGGGTTGCCTGGAAGATTACTCTGAAAGGGGTTTCTGTTACACCAACAAAGTACACATGACAAGACTTGATGGGCCAAACTATAATCTTCTTGCAGAATAACAGGTCACATGCTGAAGTAACTGGGATCAGCTTTGTCTTTAATATGACAAGCATTTATATGCACACCTATGTGTATACATTTTGTTTCTGTGATTGACGGGGATGTGCCACACAGAGAATTATGCCTGAGAAGTAACGTGCTATATACCTTAGTACCTCAAGTGAAGCAATCACTGTGTGAATGAGGAGATATTTTGAGGGTTGTTTACCATAATTAAGGCAGTATCTTGGGTGAAATGCAGAGAACCATCAAAACTGAAGCTCGTCATGTAAACAATGAGAGGCACAGCCAATTAAGGAAAAATGGAAGAATGTGCAGTAAGACAGGAGTCTTCCTCAACCCAATCTGAGCACCTTAGGCAAAACACTAATATTTCACCCTTTGCAGAATGCAGCAATGCACTGAAGTAGCCCAGAGAGCCACAAAATGGGGAAAAGAAAAATAAAAAAAAAGATGAGAGAGTTTGACTGGCATGGTGCTGAAAATTATCTTCTTGGTGAGAATTTCCCCAGTGCTGAGTCACCCATTTTTATTTATCCTGAGCTTTGAAGTTCAGGCTTGTGGGATCCTATTGCATGGATGTATTTTTTAGGAAACATTTTTGAGAAGTGGCGGAGCTGACAGATGTGCACCCCAGGCAGGTTGTAAGATGGAGGTGAGGGATGATGATGCATACCCACGCATCACAACCAGTCACAGTCACAAAAAAAATTGATTAAACTTTCAAAGATTCCATAATCTTTTCCAAAATGTTGTAAAATCCTATTGTAGTGCAAGAAAGATTACAGGAGATTTCAGTGAAGATGACAGCTTTGGCATTCCCAAATGCAGAGAGATTTTGCTGTTCACAAGGTGATCATCATTTCAGTAGAGGCTCTGTAAAATGTCCATTTGTGGTATTCTTCTGGTATTTTTTACTAGCTTTTAATTTGTTTACACTGCAATATGAAAGGGAAGCTTTGGCTCTGGAAATCAGTATCACAGTGGTACATATTATTTCTGATTTCTTTTTTAACTGCTTCTTTTACTGTCCAGCACACTGTCCTATTCTGGCATACAACAGAGCTTAAACAGTTCCATAAGAGAAGTTTTCAAGCATTTTTCTTTGTGTGGCAGAGAGAGAAGTAAATTAAATTATAGAGTATCCCTGCTGACTAGCCTTCCTTTTTTGTTGTGCTGTAAGCATCCTGTTCTAGCTAAGGCTTTTATTCTATTAGGTGCTTCTCAAAGATATGACTGGGGATGGTATCATCTTCTCTAAACATCTGAATTGGAAAACCACTTTTACTGATGGTTTGAAGAAACAGAAATACAAGATAAGGCAAGTTAATAATCTATGTCAAATTAGTGGCAGGTCTAGGAATACAGTTCAGCTATTTCATTGTCCTTTTGGTGCTCTTTACCAGTATTTGTCTGCTATGGGGAAGTGTGTAAGACATCTTTTTGAATGAAGACAATACTCTTACCTTGCAGTTGATCCCTAACTTTTGTGGGTTTGTGCCTATAAACAACCAGCACTGTGTGACTGGATCAGCAGCCATTTGGGTGTTGTGAGAAATTGAATCCTTTGGTTGTTGGCATATGACACTGCCAATTCAGTTTGAAATGGCTCCATTGGAAACACACCCAAACTGACATGTCACTTAGTTCTGCTTTATGCTTCTCTGCCTTCCCTCTGCTCTGTCGGTCCTGGCACACACCTCTCCACGCACAGCTGGGGAATGTTTTGCTCCCTTCAGGAAGCGAGGGCCCAGTGCTGCCTCTCCACAACTCAGACTCAGGGTTGATTGTGTTTATTACCGAATCATGCTGCTCTGCTGGGGAGCCAAGGCTTTTTTATTTAAAAATGTTTGGAATCTCAAACGTTGGGCCCTCTGCCTGCAGGAATGAATGCAGGAGCTGCAATCTGCCAGTCCTGGGCAGGATCAAACCTTGCTGTTTCATTTAGGCTGTTTATAAATGTCCAGACAAATAGACAGGACTCCAGGAGGACAGCTAGACTCTCTTCCTTGTCCCAAGGCACAATCAACATCTCATTTGCTTCGCTCAGCATTCCTGTGTGGTTGGGTTTTGGTTTAATTTTTAATCATTTTAAGTGTGATTTCTTTTTTTACAGGGGATTTTGCAGTCGGTTTTTACCACATGGAGAACTGTTAATTATCACGGTGTCATTAGATATAGTGTGGATGCTTGGAGGGGAAAGCTATGTGCAGCTAGTTGCCCTCTGCAGCACAAACATTCGGCTGACAACATTAATGTGATTTGTTTGACTCTTGCTAACAATCAAAAATATTGGGCCAGTAGCACAAAGTGAACTGGAGTTAAAAAGTCAGCATCTCTGCTAATGGAAATGGGAGCTAAGGAGCTGCTGTTGCTTAAGCCAGGAGAGGATGTTGCCTTGGATTTTAGCATGTTTGTTTTTCCAGAAATTGTCACAAAGACACTAGTTTTGCTTTATCTAGACAGAAAGCTGGGCCAGAGTTCTGTTTGCAGATTGTAACGCTGCAAAGTGGAAGAAGTGAGTCTGCGCCAGCACAATGTGAGCATATCTCTGAGGTGAGCTAGTTGATTACACAAGGGAAGGGGACCGGCTGCCAGCTCTCACGGCTGGAGAACAGCTCTGGGTAGCAGCAAGTCAGAGAGTGCCGGGAGAGAATGTCAGATGTCCAGTAGGGGCATGGGGCAGATGAGCAAAAAAGGAGGTTTGGGGTTCAGAACATATGGTGGGCTTTTACATGTAATCTGCATGCACCACAGTAAACTGCCTTGTTACAGTCTTTTCTGTAGTGGTGAAGAAATCCATCAGCCTCTTTTCAGTAAGTTTCTACAGGTGCAGGAACTTCTGAGAAATTAGTAAATTAGAAGTTCTGAGACTTACTGTGTTAAGTCATTTAGTTGAAAAGCACTACAGAAACAGGATATTTTAAAGCTACAGTTCTCATTGCTGGAGCATGGTTATGCAAAAATATCAGACAAAAAGCTGAAGCCAGCGCTAAAGCCAGCATATCTAAGCTACTACATTTAATTTGAATTGGAAATTTGTGCCCCTAAATGACATTACATGTGCACATGTCTGCTGATAATTGGTTGCAGGGTGTAGGGCTTCCAGACCCTGTCATCGCAGCACAAAGCAAAACAAAGCCCTTGCCCAAAAATATTTCTATTTTTCAAAGTATTTTCATATATGTTTTGTAAAACTGCAAGAAACAGCTACTTATAGCAAAACGGGTGTTTTTACTTGAGTGTGGCTGGTGCTTTAGTTAAGTCTTACATTACCTTACTGTTTTCTCAGGGCTGTTCTTGTTGGCAGTCATAAAATCCTGAGGCCCTGTGCAGTATATTAGTGCCATGACCACCATTACAAATGTGATGACCAGCCAGTGATATACCAAGATGCCCAGGAGCAGCAGAAACCACGAGTGTGTTTTGAAGAGTGGGTTTGCTTAAGGGGAAATATCACCTTGAGATTTGCGTAACAAAATAAATTTAAACTGTGAAAATAAAATAACCTTGGGAAAAGCATCTGTCTATCAGAGTTATTCAGAGCTCTTAATACACTGTGGTACTGTATGTGTCTCACTCACTTGCTAAAATTAGGTGATTATGTAAGGAGACCACAGCACACATCTGAATAGCTACTGTATTGGGTTAATGATGTCACTCATCTTTATTGAGTCTTCAGCTATTCTATGGCTTGGCCGGGGGGCAGCATGAATTCAGGCGTTGTGAAATCATAGCCAAGTTAAACTTTAGTGAAGTAAACACTGCAGAACTTTTACAAGGAAAAGCAAAACAACTCACAACCAAAGGTCTTCTGTTGTGACTCTCAGGTGACATTGCTGCTGGCTGTTATTCACTATAAACCTTCAGGAAAGCACATTTATAGCTTTTAAACCAGGAGATATCACTTCTATGGTGATATAAATGGCACAATGAATCTACCATTTTGCAATGGGTTTGGGGAGATGAGGTATTGATTTTAGCGTTTTGATTGTCTACTATGAAAATAGTTATATTTGCACTGAGGTCCTCTTGACCTAAATTTCTGAACTCTGTACTGTATACACTGTTGACACGTATAAATAAATGCACCTATGTCAAAGCTATAGTGAGTATTATCTGCACATAGTAACGTGCTTTAGTTTTCATACCAGATACAATCCAAATCCTGCCGCATTTTTTGTAGAAGGGGTTTATTTGCTCACCTATGTATCATGCTGTGTCTTTTCCACACTTGGCAGTGGTATACGTGCCATACATTTCTCCACCTAGTTGCTGAGCCTTTTTCTGAAGAGTTGCCAATTTTCTATTAGAGAAGACTGAGGAGGACCATCAAGGTAAACCATAGATTCAGGGATAGCCAGATTGCTTTCCTCACGTTTTGTGTGGCTAAGAAGCTCTGAGCCATGTCAGCAGTTACTTACTGTTGTAGTTCTGATGCCTTCATCTGCAGCTTTCCTGTTTTGATGATCTTTGGGGCTACCTTTTGAAGTTTCTCCATGGGTTTTCTCTTTCAGTGAGGACACTTCTCGAGTACTGTTATCCCAGGCCTTGGTAGACAAAACATCTATGAGGAAGAAATTTGGAAGTAAATGAAAGCCTGTTTGTTTCTCAGAAGGTGCCCAGGTCTGCAAAGTCACGGTACTTTAAGATGCCAGAAGTAATGGTTTTGGGGATAGCTCGGCAATGAGTGTGAAGGTTCACGCTGAGAGCAGGGCATTGATGGTGGCTGCAGTTTGCTGCCCTGGCAGTGCACATGTGAGCCTCTCTGCTTGCCATGGTCACAGATCTGCTCCTCCAGAGCAGTAAGTAAAAGCTGTGTTTGAAAACTTGCTCTTTTCTTAGATATCTACTCCCTTCTTTGAAGTAACCACTTCCACGCGTTTCCTGTTAGGGGTCCCTCTGGCCCCCACACTCTCTTTTCACTCCCTTTTTTGATCCAGAAAGCTGCCTGCTTTGGGAAAGTATGCCTGGGATTGCACTGTACCCATTTGTTTGCAATGAATGAGAAGCATTTTTCATTTTCTCTGAATTATTGTTGCCAGATACCATCTGTACACATGTTGCAGGCCATCTTGCAGAGAGAGCTGGCAAATCTGCAAAGCTGATGCACACAGCTTCAGCAACTGAAATGGGCTCCTCTCAACCAGACCCCTGCTGAGGTCAGGAAACACACATTTATTGGTGTCTGTAGATTTCAGAAAGAGAGTTTTCTTCAGTTAGATTGAAACAGCCATGTGGAAGCCCAGCCTTCCAGCTCCAAGGACCTTTCTGCTTCCTCACTGTGTTCTCATCTGTCCGGTTTGCTGAGCAGCTTTCTCAATTCTCAGTAGCACAGGCAGCTTAGAGGGAGAGTTAGGGCTTTGGGGAACATGCAGCAAACACGTGGACGATGAAATTAAAACTGTGCAGCTTAATACAGTATTAAGGCTCTCTTTTCAAGTGATTTTGCTCCCCTTCAACTGATGATGTGACAATTGTGGCTATTTTCTGTTGCCTTCAGCAGGATGGTTCTGTAATGACGAGATATCAGGAAGGAGTAGCTTTATTTCTACTTTGTTTTTTGTTTCACCCTATCCCAGGAAGTCTGAATATGTATGCCTCGATTAGCATCTCATTAGCTGGTTGATTGCAGGAGTTGTCAGGATGAGCATAACCTACTTGCAGGCCAGTACTGGCAGTGCTGGTAGCTAAGGATTTCCTTCAAAACCTGGTGGGATATGTCATCTCTGTGATGCCAGAGCGCTTTGTTTCAGCTTTGCTGTGTAGCCTGAAGTGCTGTGTGAGATCCCTGGGAGACGTGAGCTGAGCTGCTTTTGTTACTTGCCATATTGGAAGCATTGACTGAATGCATGCGTTATCACAAAAGGTCTCTGTTTTGCTGAGCTGACTTCTTCTGATGAAGAAACAAACTGCTGAGTTTGAAAACAGCATAGGAAAAACAGTCCATCTTTACTGTTCTTCTTAAAATATTTGTACATGGACATGCATAAAAGTCCAAGAAGGAGATTATTTGTCTGATCCCTCTTGCTAAACAGTTGTCTCTGTGAGTGCCTCCCAGAAGGTCTAAATGAGGCTGGTAACTGCTGCAGCTATGTATCTTCCCCCTGAGCCTGTGTACTACTGTTCCTTGGATGAGGTTCAGAGGACATGCTTGAACTTTGTGAGTCCTGTGTTGGTCAGATAGTTGGACTAGGTGATTGTTTTAAGTTCCTTTCAACTGAAATAGTCTGTTTTGTTCAATGAGGCTTTGTATGGACATAGACAACCCCACAGCATCAGTAAATCCTGGGCAAAATGGAGGGCACCACACATTCACATACTGCTAGTTTGCAGTGTTGCACCACCCATGTCAGCCCTCTCTTGGATGTGAATATGCACAAATATTTGTCTATTATACTGGCCTTGTTGCCCACAGTCACAGAGTCTGGTGCTCAGGGAGGGTAGCAGAGGCCAGATACAGAGAGCAGCTGTTGACCGTGGTGTGGACACCTTCCTCATTTGTGGTGGTGAGCAGAGCAGGAAGGGAATTTTCCATGGGACCTCCTGGAGACAGTCAAAATAAGTACACAGTGAGTTTTCACTGCCGCTTATGATTCTTGAATGAGGATGGATATAAAGATCAAGACGTCAGCTACGCCATTTCTAGCATGTGAGAAATTTTTGAACCAAAGTACTAAAAAGTGAAAAAGAGGCCCCATTTAAAAAATATGCTATTTCTTGGGAAAAAACAGCCATAAATGTCATCAACAGGCTAGTGAAAAGAAAGGCAATAGTACCAAATGATGAGTGGGACTAGGGGGATATGTGTGTTACAGAAAGCAGGTCTCTCTCTCCCATAAGGAACAATGCTTGACAGTTTGAGAAGAGCTGACAATAAAACACATGATTAAATGAGCACCAGAGAGTAGACTCAGCCGTAAAACCATACCTTTAGTGTCTGTCCTAGCTAAGCCATAGCAGTATTTATTGAGTTATAACACTGGAAGAGGTGAATAAACATGACTGAGACCATACAGACTCAGAGGGATTACCTTTGTTTTTAAGAGAAGCTTTACCATATTTGCTCAAAAATCTTCACACAGTGTAATTCTAAAGTACACTTAAAAGTCTGTAGTTTGTGTCAAAGAATATAGAGGAGATTTATGGTTTATCACGACATGGGCAAATTAAACCAATGCATTAAACTTTTAATGAACTTTCTTGTAGTAAATACAATAGCATTGCTATCACAGCTGGTTCTGGGCAGTTTTGTTTTCCTATTTATCCTTCAGACTGTGGGGATGGGGAAACAATTTTAGACTGTGCACTATTTCACCTTGTGCAAAAAAGTATTTCGTGTAGTGAAATTGTCATTGTCATGTAGGAAAAATCGATGAAAGATTTGTTTATGTTGAATAACCAATACACAAAGATTTAAAGGGATTTAAAACCACCTCCCCCGAGAAGCTAGCCAGGGAGACACCATGACAAAGAGGCTCTTCATTCGTTCATACTAGCACATAACGTACACAGTCAAATATAAACTGATGACTGCTCCTGACACTTACATTGCCCTGCAATAGTCACATATTACTGACACTAAGAAATCAGCCTAAGGGTTTACCAAGACTTTCTTGGTAGATTAATGGAACCAGTTCCAAGGTTTGGAAAACTTTTTTTAACTATTCCAAATTTTCTTCAGTGAGTTGTCAGAACTAGAAAGGGAGGTTTCCATACTCCTTGCAAAAATGCCTTGTTACTGCTGACTTGCTCTGGGTTTTTAAATAACATTCCCACTTGTAGCTGAAATGAAGCCAGATATCCTTGAGAGAAGAAAAAAATTTACTCCTAACAGAGCTTGACCTCCTAGATAAACATGAGAGAAATCTGCTGCAGGACTTCAGCTCCTCTCAGACATCTGTCCCTTAGGTTGTCTTCATTTTTTTGTAGTGGTAGACATCCAGACCTGTGAGAGCCACAGAAACTTTCTCTTTTGGATATGTTTTTGCATTTACCCACTTGTTTCCTGGCCTGGCAGAAACCTTTCCACTCAACATCACAGCTAGGGAGGAGTGGCCTGTGCCACATTATGGGTTCTGCCTGAACCGTTTGTTTGCAGCAGCACTTGGTACTGTTGCTTGTCCTTGGGCTACTGCCGTTCTCCTTCTTCCAGTAATTACTGTTTTCAAGAAGAGGCAACTCATTGTCTATGATCTTTCTGGATTTAAGACAGCCCTTTGGGTAGCTCCTGGGAGATGAGATCCCTTTAATTAACTTTCTGTGAGCAATGAGACACAAGATTAGTTCCTAAGCCAGATGAGTCCCTCAAACCTGGAGACTTGAGGGCCTCCATACATTCAAAGCTCTGGGAGGTGCGTGCTTGTTTGTACTGCACAGTGGCTCAGCACTGGGGCAACGCCTTCTGGTTCCATGTTGACTCCACACAATGGCTGCACACCAGCAAAACAAAATCTTTTTTTGGCTGCCGCTTTGTATTGACCAACACAACTGGAGTTAGGTTCAGACCGGGTATTTGGCAAAATTTTAGTGTTAAATGAAGGGAATTTCTGAAAGGATGCAATATGTTACCTCTGAAGTCATGTCTCTGATGAGTTCCCTCATCTAGCACCTGGAAAGAATGATTTCAAACAGAATGGAAAACAGAACAGAAAACATCAGTGTGCCTCTGTGGAAATCCAGTTTTTACTCGCATCCAGCATCCTCATGGGAGCTTCTTCCCCTCAGGAGAAACATGGTGCAATTGGAAGAGAGAGAGAAGACACCAATGGTGAGAGATATTAAGGCCTCCTCAGGCTGAACAAGCCCACATTGACTACGGAGGTGCAGGGAGACTGGCAACTCATCAGGACACAGTAATGAGTGGGCAATTGATGAAAAGGAGGTTTAATGCCAGCAGAGAAGCACTTGCTTGTGTTGCATGGAACTAAATTGCCCCAGCGTGCAGGGGAGCCCAAAAGAATAAATTCACAGAGGAAAATGTTGGGTGTCTTCCCAGGGAGATAGATCTGCCAAGGGCTGTTGGACACCACTAAAACATCTGGCTGAGAAAGTTCCTGAACTGCACATTATTGGAGCTGGGGTGGGGTTTCCAGGGAAAATATCACTCCCAATTTGCTTTTTTATTCTACTTTTTCATTTCCCAGCTTGAAGGCCACTACCAGAGACAGGTTACTGGGAGATCTTCATCCTTGCCCTGACTACACAGCCACTCTCACCCCAAGAGGACCTGCCTAGCCTTGTGGGGAAGGAGTCTCTGCATCATTTGAAATCCAGAGGTATCCAAAGTTGATCTCTACGCTGTGGGTTTTTTTGAGGAAATGTTACACCTCCAGATTAAAACACTGTTAAAAAAAAACCCAAACGCTAACAAGGAGAGCCTGTTGACCCCTGTTTGTATCTCAGAAGAGAATGATTTTAAAGAAGTGAAATGAGATTATTTGGACATCTTTGCAGCATCTGTGGTGCTAGAGATTAATGTGGGGGTGAGGAGACAGGAAAGAAAAAGCCGTGGGAGAGCACCAATGGAGAGGGAGAAAACAAGGGGGAATTATCATCATGGTAAGAGCACAGTGAAATGTCTTAAGTTCTGGAAATCATTTGCCTAAAGTTATGCAAAACATTTAACACTGTTCTGCACTGTTCCTTGTCTCTAAATGGAAGAGAGCCGGATGGATCACTTGGTGGATAAGGAATTGACAGGACAGTCATACTGAAAATGTTACAGGCAATAGCTTTGAACTTTGGTCCAAGTGTAGAGAGTGAGGAGTGGCGTTTCTCAGGGGTCGGTGCTGGCACTAAAATTGGGTGACATCTCTGTCAGTGACACAGGCAGTGGATCAAGGGCCCCCTCAGCAATTTGCTGATGACACAAAGCTGTGTGGTGTGGTTGACACATGGGAGGGAAAGGATGGCATCCAGAGGGGCCTGGTTGGGCCTGAGAGCTGGGCCCATACAAAGCTCAAAAAGTTCAACACAGCCAAGGGTAAGGTCCTACACATAGGCCGGGGCAATCCCAGACACAAATACAGGCTATGGAATGAGTGGATTGAGAACAGCTCTGAGGAGAAGGACTTGAGGGTTGTTGGTTGAACAGACGCTCAACATGACCCAATGCTCACAGCCCAGAAAGACAATGGTATCCTGGGCTGCATCAAAAGCGCAGTGAGTAGCAGGCTAAGGGAGAGGATTCTCTTCCTCTGTTCCAATCTGGTGAGACCCTACCTGCATTACTGTGTCCAGACCTGGGGCTCCAAGAAGGACGTGGACCTGTTGTAGAGAGTCCAGAGGAGGCCACAAAGATGATCACAAGGCTGGAGCACCTCTCCTATGATGACAAGCTGATAGAGTTGTGGTTGCTCAGACTGCAGATGAGAACGCTCTGGGAAGATCTTATATAACCTTGCATTACCTAAAAGGGATGACAAGAAAGCTGGAGATGGATTTTTTTACAAAGGCATGTAGTGATAAGACAAGGGGTGTTGGCTTTAACCTGAAAGAGGAGAGATTTGTATTAGATGTAAGGTTTTTTACCATAAGTTCTTTACTGTAAGGGTTGTGAGGCACTGAAACAGGTCACCTAGAGAGGCTGCAGCTGCCCCAACTCTGGAAGTGTTCCAGGCCAGGTTGGATCTGGCTTTGAGCAACCTGGTCTAGTGGAATGTGTCCCTGCCCATGGCAGGGGAGTTGGAACCTTCTTTTGAAACTAGAGTAACTCTGTAACAGTACATGGAGCAGCTTTTATGAACATATTGGTGGCTTTTGACCTGCTAGGACCACTTGAGCATAAGGTGTGCAGCTCTAGGCCAGGCACTGATGTTTGTATCTTCTCTGGGCTGATGGAGAAGGAAGTGTTCCTCATCCAATGTGCTGACAAAAAAAAACCCCAAAGGTTTGAGTCAGTGGAAAGAAACCTGCTCCTGCAGCCCAGGGCTAGGATTGCTGTCAAAAAGCTAGAGAAGTTGCCCACAGA
Source organism: Colius striatus (assembly GCF_028858725.1). Lineage (NCBI taxonomy): Eukaryota > Metazoa > Chordata > Aves > Coliiformes > Coliidae > Colius > Colius striatus. Next base: position 37,535,423 of record NC_084790.1, read on the forward strand.
AGTTCAGCCCTGTGAGTAATTGTAGCAGCCCTTTGCAGCCTTCAAACATCCATCATGTTCTTTGCCATTTCTTCAGCTGCAAAGTGGAAAGATTTCCACATTTGTGGAAAGAGTCACTTGTGAGGGACTCTTTTGGGGAAAAGTGAAAAAAATGCCACAGTTTTTGAAGCAGAAAAGTTGCCAGTGAGTGAAGACATCCCAGTGCTGAAACCAAGCACTGGTGCTCATTGCCTGCCCAAAGAGACTTCTCGGAATCAGGCTGATCTGAGCACCATGTTCCTCTGACTTGCTGCTGCAGCCTGTCTAAAAGCCAAAGGGATTAATATTGCCAGAATATATGGTTTCTTTAGCTATTTTTATTGACCTGTGAATATACCTACTGCATAGTTTGTCGTAGCTTTAGTAGTTCAGTTTTGTGATGTTTGCTATAGAAAATCTGCAAGCCAGGGGGAAATTTTGCTAGGGTGAGGAGTGCAAGCCTGGCCTCTGCTTAGCCTTTTTTCTTTTCCATTGCAGCATAATTAACCTTTTCATTAGAAGAGCTCTGTTCCAAATAAGTAAACTTCCCAATGTGTATTACTGAGCCATTTCAAGCCATCTCTTTCTTTGGAACAAAACATCTTTGTTCCAGCCATGCATGACATTTGAAGACCTATTTATACAATGTGTCAGCTCCATTTGTTTTCTTCATTCTGATATTTTCCTCTGTATTTTTGGTTGGTCATCCAGATGGCAAGAGCAAGACTGATGCTAGTTTCCTCCTGTGCTGTTCCAGACCGAAGCACTGGCTGCCTTTGGCTTTTCTCCACTTTTTCAGGCAGAGGTGAAACAACTCAAACACAGTTTTGTCTACTTCTGCTCTGCACTGAGAGTAGCGCGGACAGACAGTTGTGGGACAGAGCATATGGAGAGCTTGTAGGACCATTGCTATTACTACAACTTCTCTCTTCGTGCTCTGCCTGTGGGGTGCACATGGCTGCAGTCCCTTTTGCTTGAGAGGACACTCTGAGGAATAGATTTCCAGGTTGCATCACTATGTCCTGCAAAATACCTGCTTCTTTCTTAGATGTTCATTGTTTGCCATAAGTCTGTAATCAGCTCTTCTTAGCTTACAAACACAACGCTAAGGCAACAAAACCTAATGCAAAATTTAAAAAAACCCACCTTATCAAGGTGTTGAGTAATAAGACTCAACCTCCTGATTTTAGTACTAAGTGTAAATAATGCTGGGGTTTGGTCCTTCCTCTCACTTGTAAATAATTTATCTAACTTGGGACACACCATCTCTTTCCAGAAGGGAGCCAGGGTAGTGCTGTGGCTGCTACTCAAGCACAGAAACAATGTCTGTCCCAGCACTGGCACTAGCTAGTGACAAATGAAAGTTTAAGTCCTTTTTGAGACGCTTTACACAACCTGCCAGCTGAAAGTTTCAAGCCGCTTTAACGTGCTCAGTATGCCAGGGAGATACTGCAAGCTTTACTTTAACCAGAAAATGAGGCTGTGTGTGCCACCCCAGCAGTAGCAAGCCTGGGGCTGTGATGGCGAAAACCCTTCTGCTCTCTCCAGTATTATCCTCACCAGAAAGGTTGGGGAAAGGTGAATCAGCTCCACGTATGCAAACCTGGTCCTGCCATCCATTATGTGGCCCATTCCAAAGCCTTTGGTAAGGCCAAGCAAGACCTCAGTGTTGGCCTTGTGCTTCCCCATCCATGTAAGAAGAGACAGGTTTAGGCTGTAAGAACAGAGCTCTTCGGAGCACCTCACAATTGTGTCTTACATTGACACTTCATCTGGCTCTTGGGAAAGTGCATAGTCTCCACTGATTATGAAAATGCAGGTCATTTTCACACCAAACAATGTGTGCCATATTCATCCAGACTGCCATCAGCAGCTTCTGTCTATGCTGGAAGGGCTTCTGCTGCAAGGCATCGGGGCAGTGGCATGCAAGGAGGAATGCCTTCCATACCCTATGCCTCAGAAGCAGTGCTTGGGAGCTTTGCTTTGTGTTCCAGCTGCTGGGGTAGATCTGCGTGCGTGGCCTTGCTTGGCACAAATCAAACCAAGGCATCCATATGCTGTACATTAAGTTGGAAGAGTGTTTGATCTCCTGCTCACTGTTCAGATAATCCCTCTTGCTCTCTGTAGAAGTTTTGGGAAGTACAGAGCCTGGTGTCAAAACCTGTAAATGCATTTATTGATTCGCTTTGTGATGGGAACTGTGGTGCTTAGCACAAAACAGTTGGGAAAATGCTGCTGGCCACAGCCACCAAACCTGCCCTCATATTTCCATGATGGTGGTGAAAAAGAAAATTCCTCAAGTTGTATTTTCCTATTTAAGATGAAGGAAAAGCACTGCCAAAGCACAAGGAATTTAGTCCAGCTGGTCCAACGCCTGCTTTAGCAAAGCAAAATGCCAGTCTTCTCCAAGTGCAGGAATTATAGGCCTGCATAGCCACAGCCACCCTGCTGCCACTGCAGCTGCACAAGGGCAAGGAACAGACTTAAGTAATGCCAGGCTTCAAGCCTGTCACTGCCATTATTACTGTATAACTACTTATCATGCATTCCTAAGCTGTTTATTGCAGCAGCACATTAATGTTTTGTTCTGCTTAAGAACCTACATACACCTCTGACCCACCCTAATGATACTGGTGAGACAGGAGAGGAGAGCTCAGCTGTGTAGATGACTTGCTGGTTCTTCAGCATTGCTTCAGGAGGACTAGCAACCGGGCAATACTGTAGCTTGAAAGTGGAAACACAACCAACCACCATGTAACAATAGAAATGAGTTTTATTTTGTAAAAAGTTATAAAATGAATATTGTACAAAAATAAAGTCTGTAGAGAACTTTGGTTGATTAACACAAATGACTGAGACATAAATCGCAGGTGAAGTAAAAAACTCCAGAGAAGCACACTCCTGTCTTCAGTAAGGTCTAAAAAATAATTTAAAAAAAAATCACAAACTTTACCCTTTTGTATTTTGAACACATTTGAACCATTTGCTTTGGTTGCAGCCTATTCAAGCTGCACAGAAAATGCTTTGGGATAAGTTTTCAGCAACCAGGGCAAGTGAAAGCACATCTCTGAGCACTGCTGCCACTCAACTGCCCAGCTGCAGAACCGACCCTCAGCTTGGCAGGCTTCTACGGCCCAAATCACGTCAATGCTGGTGGTGGTATAAGGTGTACCATCCCTCCCCAGCGGGGAGGGTGAGGTGTTCCTGTGGTAGTGTGAGAACGGACCTCATGGGTGGTTTCTGGGGCTGCTCTCCATCCACCCAGGAGAACAGAGAAGGTCGGGGCTGGATTGTACTTTATACACCTGGTACATCTTTCTATGCCTGATCCATATTTTTTTGACCTCTAGACTCCTTGTGTGGCACCCCAAGGCAACCAGGCCAAAATGAGTGTGGAGAACTTTTGCATGCATGAGGGAAAAGGTCAGATGTGTTTATGTTTTCAGTAGTGATTTTTTTTTTTTTTTTAAATTTGTGTTGTTTTTTTGGGAGTTGATGCTTCTTCACTTGTCAGGTTTGTTGTCTAGTGACCTGCACTACCGCTCTTTCGGGAAAAAAAATTCTCCAGAATGAGAGCTTGTGTCAGCTATCAGGTATGAATGAACGAATGCCTTTGCTGCACAACCTCTCTCGTCCTAAGGAAACTCAGATTGCTCTGCTGTGTGGGTACAATCCTGTAACAGCTCAGCAAATTACATAAACCACTTTGGTTATTTAACACAGTTATTTACCTGCAGGCTACATTAAATCCAGGGTTAACTATTTTAAGGTATTTTTCCTCTTCTATATGGAAATATGGAAGGAAAAGCTTAAATAAATGTAACACGAAATTATAAAGCTAAATGTGATTATTTTCCACTTGTCAATAGTTATATGAGGTCAGTTGGTAAAAAAAGTGAGAAAAAAAAAAAGTGGCTACATTTAAAACATGACTAGAATTAGTTTTTCTAACAAATTTCTACTGTGGAGCCAAGTCCTGTGACCCTCACTTGTCCACAGCCACTGCTTCTCCTGCATACGGATGAATGCAGTACTTTTCAAAAATATTAGTGAACAGGAGGAAGGGCTGCAGACTTTGGCACTACATTTTGTGAACATACTCAGGATTTTGTCTGAAAGAAAAAAAGGTAAAGTAAGTGATTTTTTGCATTTGAGATAACACTTCAATCAAAAGCATGGACCGTCGCTCCCAACTTTGTTGTCTCTCTGCATCTTCCAAGCACCTTCTACTTTGGCACCTTTGAAAAGAAACTTTAATAAATAAGGAGACTCATTACCGAACCATAATAAATAACAATAACTTAATCTCAATAAATATCTTCAGTATATTTATGTCTCTGAACAGATGCATTGCATCAAGTAGTCTCTGTTCACTCACAACGACCAAATAGAAATGTAGTTACGCAAGTGACGTTTAGTCCTTTGTAAACCAAAAGAAACACATTTTGTGTAGGCTAGGAGTGTTGTTTCTCTTAATCTACTGGGAAGAAGTGCTTAAAAACTCAACTTGTCTTCATAGATAGCAATCCAAAATGAAATCCTACACTTGTTCTGAAGAACTGACGGGACAGAAACAACCAAACTTCATCAGTGAGTGGAACTGTTTTACTTTGTGTGGTTAAGTGGCCCTAGAGAAATCGAGCCTGGGAATTCTGATATTTCCCCAATATCACCTTACTTAGGAGGGTCATGTTACTACAGCTTAGGAGTTGTCCTAAGCGCTTAGGAACGGCCCTTCAACAAGCAGTAGCATGACTTTTGTTGTCTCTCAGTAAAGCTGAGGGCACAAGGGATGAGTAAGGTACTCCTAAGCTACTTCTCAGACAAGCTGCTTAGCATGGATGGTGTAAACGTAAGACAGCACAGTATGGGCAGAGTTGTGTTTTTAAGCACATTCCTCATGGATCTGAGTCTTGCTGACAGTGTGAAACGGGCAAGGGAGCGCACACGCCACCCTGCCATCAGCTTCTCCACCTGAGCTTTTATTTATTTCCCCATAGGACATCAAAAGTCCATTCTCCTACATTATATCCCCATAACTCTCGTGACCCCTTTGTTCTGCATTCTTGGTCCTCTTTCCTCCGCTCTGAGCAGATGCTTCCCTGGGAACCTTGGTCCCTCTCTTTGCATTGCAGCAGGAACACAAAGCTGGCGCTGCTTCTGGCGTGCAGCCCTCAGACGCATCCACACCTTTTTGCGGAATGTTTTTTCAGTATGTGGTAAACCAGGTTATCATCCAGGAAGGACAAGTCATCATCAAATGCTGTGGGTCTGCAACAAGCTTGCCTCACTTTGTCAGTGACGAGTTTTTTCTTTCTGGTTAAGTTTTTTAAGATTTTGTCATAGGTGGTCTCGGCTGCATCACAAGATCCGCTGCAATACCGGAAGATCAGCTCTTCTTTGGTTTCGTATCCCAAATCCAAGTCAGTCACGTTCAAATGTATTTCTGTTAAGACACATCCCCGATTTTTGCCCTTTTCCTTGTTCCTCCTTCCCTTTCTGCCGGAACTCTCTACGTTTGCAGCTGCATTTTGCCGGTTTCTCTCCCGCCTAGAAAAAATGGGAGTCTGTTTATCTGGTGACCTCTTCAGTCTTTTAATGGTGGCTTGAATAAAGTCCACTACGTCATCAAACTGATCTGGATAATCCTCTGGCATATTAGCTGTTTGGGAAAGAGAGAAAAGGCTTTGTTACACATCAGTTGTTACACATATTAAGACGCATGCAAAGCTGTTCTGCGTGTCCCTTCAGAAGCAAATGCCCAAGACCCTTGAGAATCAGGGAGAATTTGGAACTCTCACTGCAGAGAGTTCACTGTGGAAACTTGTTTGGGGGAAAATAAATTAGATATGCAAGTATCTCTGTAGGTGTCTACTGATGCTTGGTGGCACTCCAGCACGTCTTTCCATATTGAATGAGCCCTATCAAAATTGAAGGAAGGAAAAGCATGTCATGATACAAACATTAGTTAATGGGCAGATGAAGCTACTGTAGAGAGCTTACAGAGGGTCTTCCCAGCAAAGCGGTGAAAGGACAAGGTTTCCTTAAAGCAATTCTGTGATTGTGATTTTTAATTGTTGTATTTTCACACCAGCTGTGGTTAGTATTGCCAAAGACACCTACCGCTAAGGTTTTTGGGCACCATGGAAAGAGGAGTTTCCTGAGGTACCAGGCTGAGCTACTATTTCTGGCTGAATGCCTGGGATTTTTTGCAGCTTCTAGGGGATACTTACTGTCAGAGCTTTAAAAAAAATTCTCATGGAAGTGTTTTGTATCACAGGATGCCAATTATATTGAGTAGAAATAGGTCAGAATAGAAATATCATGTTATTTTTCAAAGGAAAATATCATTAATATATTTTGTTTGCATGAGGTTAAAATACTTATTTCATTTTTCACTTTATATATAGTCTACCAAGGATAATTTATTCAAGTAAATTAAATATTGAAGTCTATGAAGTGTTTTGATACTAGCAGAATTAACCTCTTCAAGGAGGGTGAAATTGAACATGTTCTGAAATGGTCTCAGATTTGGTAAAACATCACAATTTGAAATCTTAAAACTTCCCATGGACTAAATCCCTCAACATGGTCTGCTTTAGTGAATACAGTGACTTAACTGAGGGTCAGGCTGTCAGGAGGCCAGGTGTAGGTGCCCTTATTTTGTGTTAACGATGATCTCTTAAATACATCAACTACATTGCAGTATGAAGACTTTTTTTCTCATTCAGCGTGCAAAAATGCGGACTCACTTCCTTTGCAGTATGACCTAAGAGGATGCTTCTTTCTGTACTTCTCGGTGCCCACCTATGTAGCAGCCCAGTGTCATGCACCTGGCCCTGCATGTATGGGAGCTTCATCTCCAGAAGAATCCCTACTAATACCCCAGGAACTGCAAACACTGGAAAAGGTGATCCTCAACGTGGTGCACCTGGCCAAGGGTCAGTACCTCCACTGAGCCACAAAGGCTCTCATTCAGCCAGCTGCTGAGGTAGAAACAGCTCCTTAGGCAAAGGCTCAGTGTTGTATTTTCTTAATGAGCACTGTAAGAAAGAAGCCCTAATGGAAGACCAGCCACTGCATGTGCCCAGCACACACGTGGGATGGATTCTGTTAACAGCTAAGAGGAAGACATGAGGCTACCTTCCATTGCCTAGCAAAGGTGCATCTTCGTATTCTCCATAAAAGCACCAAATAAAGGATAAGATGGAAGCAACATGAATGTAGAATCATAAAATTGTTTTGGTTGAAAGAGACTTTTAAGATCATCGAGTCCAACCACTAACCTAACACTACCAGGCCCATCACTAAATCATGTCCCTCAGCACCTCCTCTACATGCCAGAGATGGTACCTTCACCACCTCCCTGGGCAGCCTGTGCCAGTGTCTAACAACCCTCTCAGTAAAAAAGTTCTTCTTAAACTCCCATCTAAATCTCCACTGGTACAACCTGAGGCCATTTCCTGTTGTTCTATCACTCATTACTTGGGAGAAGAGACTGACCCCTGCCTCATTACAGTCTCTTTTCAGGCAGCTGTAGAGAGTGATAAAGTCTCCTCTGAGCCTCCTTTTCTCCAGCCTAAACAACTCCAACTCCCTCTGCCACTCCTCATTAGACTTGTTCTCCAGACTCTTCACCAGCTTTGTTGCCCATCTCTGGACATGCTCCAATGTCCTTCTTGTAGTGAGGGGCCCAAAACTGAACATAGTATTCTAGGTGTGGCCCCACCAGTGCCAAGTACAGGGGGACAGTCACTTCCTTGTCCCTGTTGGCCACACTGTTTTTGATATAAGCCAGGATGCCATGGGTCTTCTTGGCCATCTGGGCACACTGCTGGCTCATGTTCAGTCAGCTGACGAGCAACAACTCCAGGTCCCTTTCTACCAGAACTTGGCTAGTGCAAAAACCTGCTGAAATCGCAGTGCATTTGAGGAACATGGATCCCTCTCCAATGCAGCCACGGCCAGATCCTAGAGGCGTTCCTCTATGACAAAATGGTGAGGGATTAGAAGTATACAGATACTCATGGATGGCTCCAGCAAACCCACTACAATAGTATATACTGACTAGTAAAGGAGTAATGAAAACATCAAACATGTACCTTCACATAACGAGGGTAAAAATGAACTGCAGAATTTGGAACTGGGAAAAGTGAATTACACTGTACAGATATCCATGCTAAAGGTAACAATCTTGCAGCCCAGTGACTGTGAGAAGACATGAAGGAGGGATAGCTGCTACCTATACAGCTATACAGGACCTGAAAAAGGCAGGATCCTGCAACAGGCCCCATATTGCTGTGACATCAAAGGGAAGTGCAGTCTTCTTGTGCTCCTCTGTCATTACCTCTGTAGCAGGTACCAAAATACCCACTATGAGCCATAACTACTGAGGGGGGTTAGCTTGGGTTGATGTGTCCAATAGATGCAGCATCCAGCTGTGTTGCAGAACAGCCTGGTCTGCCTACATCCCAAGAATACTGACCTGCTGATCAAGACCCAGGTCAAAGCCAAGGGGGAGCTACGTTCCCTGTAAACCAGAAGGTGTAGAGACCTCACTAGACTCAGAAAAGCAAGTGACCCATGTGTAGCTGGCATAGCCCCTACTGCTGAGGCACAAGCTTGGCCCTGGCACCAATGGCACCAATGGTTTGTCAGGAGGCAAAAGGTTGTTTCTATGTTTCTTGCACAGAAACTAGGTTTCTTAGCTTATAACCTAGTAAGGGAAGGATTGTGTCCCTGAAGAGATGGCTCTATGTGTGCCTTTCTCCACTCTCACCTTCAAATTACCCCTCTCACACTACTGTGACCACCCAGCCCATACTTCTGTCAAATACTCTTGGTCCAACCCTCGTAGAAACAGTGTGACATGGCGAGACATTGGCTATGCAGAGTGAAATACAACTGTAAGGGAAGTACACTAAGGTTTAACAAAAGTCATACAATGGTCAACTATCAGGAAAGGGATGGGAGATTGTTACAGGAAAACCCAAACAATATGTGGAGACTCTTGTCTGCAGCCTTCAGCCTCATACTTATCCCAAAGTGAGCATGCTGCCAGCCCAGTTAGGGGAGTTGTCTCCTACCTAATAAGGGAGAAAGAAAACTCTGGATTACCTGAAGAGATAACAACCCAACTAGGTGCATCACCTGGCCCCTCGACAGTGCTCTCTGAAGGAATCTGCTTTGATTAAATAGTAATCGGAGAGTTACAGAGGTCAAGCACTGTCCTTGCGAAGCCAATCCAGGTATGCTCTGGAGAGTAAAGAGAAGGAAAGGCCATATTTTGGACTACATCGCTGTTCAGAGCCCACGCTGACATCCATCCTGGTTCACACACGATCCGTACCCCAACTGCAACAGGTGAGCTAATGCTGCTGAGAGCCTTCTGCACCACAGTAACTGGCAACTGGTAATCGAGGTGGAGGAAAACAGGCCACAGAAGGGCTCTATATAATGCTTCTAATGCAGGCAGAGGGTGTCAACATGGCAGGATGAAGAAGTAGTGCAAAAAGTAGACCAAGCAACCAAGCCAGCAGGCTATTCAACTAGAGAACGCCCACCTACACACACGGACTCACTGCAACCAGCCAACTGGGTAACTGGCAGCACAGCTGATCCTGCTAAGCTCACTGGGGCTCTAATACAAACCATGCAAGAAGTGCTTCAGGCTGTAACCTGGGATAAGGGGTGTGTGTGTGTGTAGTCAGCCCTTTGTCCCCAGCATGCTTTAGAAAACATTTATAGTCTCAGAATGACGGTGAACAGCCTGTCTGCTCTGCTTTCCTACTCTGCATAGACTGCATTGACTTGATTTTGCAGCAGACAGCTTTCTGGTGAGGATTTCACACTCCTGGGAGAAACACGTATTAGTATCCTTCCCTGTAACACACAGTTTGCATATGTGTAGACATGTTGTATTTACACTTACACACACACAATTTTATGTTAATACACACACACGTATTTTTTCAAAACAAACTAGTTTACTGACGACACTTGCCTTCTGGTGGAAAAGCTGAGAGAACAAACATATGACAAATTCCTGTCACATTGTTCCAAAATGCCAGCAGAAAATGCTGAGATATGATGGCAATAAAAGCAGCAAATATCTCTAAGCAGTAGTCCCTGGTCCTAGGCTCCAAGGACTGAAGGATTAAAATTTAAAACTCTAAAGCCACTGAGGACAAGACGGGGTAGAAGAGGATGTCCACAACAGCATGTGCTCAGTACATGTTAGCAAAGGTTGAGGTGAAGCACCTCAAAGCAAGTGTTTCCTGAGAGAAAGGGACTTATGTCCTGGAAATGTAAAATACACGAATTTCGAAAAGAATCAAAGACTCACAGGCTGGTAGGGATTGGAATGGACCTCAAGAGATCACCCAGTCCAACTCACCTGCTAAAGCAGGTCCACCTAGATCAGGTCACACAGGAATGCATCCAGGTGGGTTTTGAAAGCCTCCAGAGAAGGAGACTCCACATCCTCCCTTGGACAGCCTGTGCCAGGGCTCCCTCACCCTCACAGTGAAATAGTTCTTCCTTAAGTGGATTTTTTTGTGTTTCAGCTTTTGTCCATTACCCCTAGTCCTATCACTGGGCATTACAGCAAAAGTGTCAACCCCTTCCCCTTGACATACACCTTTCAAATACTTATAAGTATTAATGAGGTCCTCCCTCAGTCTCCTCGAGGCTAAACAGCCCTAGATCCTGCAGCCTTTCCTCATAAGAGAGGTGCTCCAGTCCTCTGATCATCTTTCTTGAAAATCAGGAAATGTTCCCTCAGAGAACATGGGGCCTTTGTATCTTGTTCACAGTATGACAAAAAGGCTCATAGACCCTCCTGGGGCAGTGGGATGGGCTAAGCCCCACCACTTAGACTATGAACACTCACAAGACTGGTGCAAAGTCATGAGGTTTTGTTTTTGGGTTTTATGTCACATTTCTGAAAGCTGTTTCCTGACCATCCAACACCCTTGAAAGTAGTCCATGTGTTTTTGCATTGCCTGGCATCCTGCAGTCTGGAGCGTGGGGCAGGAGCTGTGCCCACCATATGTGTCTAGCTCCTCCTCATCTTGCTCTCCCACAGCACCCTTCCACACACTCCCTCTCAGTGCCATGCCAAGGACCTGACCACCCAGCCAGCCTGGAACAAGCTGAGCCTGGCTTGCCTCTGGTGGCAACCAGAGTCTGGCTTTCTAATGATGAAATATCTAGAACAGGGTATATGGACAGCAGCCCATGTGCCAGTCTGCCTTTAGGCACCTTCACTGTCTCCCATGTCCAGCTGTCCAACCAAACCAAATTCATCACATGCCCAAGCAAACATCCTCCATTAAGGAAAACTGGACAACTTATTTCTCTCTGTTCAAATGTTATCATAATTACATTTTATAAAACTATTCCTTTGATTTCACTAGCAGCAGATTTCATTTATAGCCAATATTCCCCTGCAGAGGCAGTAACCCAGCATGGTAGAGCAAGAAACTGTCAGTTTGTAGCTGACCACAAATTTATTTCAGTGGGAACAGATGGATCTTCAGCTTTTGAGAAAAAAAAACCTAAAAAAACCCTGTTACTCATTTTTGGGCCTGGTTATGGATTTAAAAGGCTAACTGCAATCTCTTCTGACCATGCTGTCCATTAGTTTACAAGAAAAGCTGAAATCCCATTAATGACAAAACAGTCATTTATCTAACTGGGTTTTTCCTTTTTCTTTTTTTTTCCATTTCCATCTCACAAAAGTTGACATTTTAAGTTATTTGAAACTATAGAGTAGTTTTCCATACTGAACTCAGAGAAACGTCAAGCACATCACTGCAGCACTCTTCGACACCTTGCACATTCTGAGTTAAAGAGATGTAACAGAAAGTCACAGACGGTACACTAGAAATGATAAAAGTAGACCTTTTACACTGTAGAATTTATGCTTGTGTTTGTGGCAGTGTACAGCTACTGCACCATAATGTCAGGACATTTCACTTAAGCACAGCTGTCTGCCAATTAGGGAAGTTCAAACAGCAGCATTCAGACTCTGAAGTATAATTTCAAAGTTCAAGGGGGTTAATCCAGCTCATTATAATGGTAAGTATTATTTAGAAAATTCAGATCCAGATCTGTGTTAAGATCAAATGGCCCCTTTTCAAAAACAGTTCTGGTACTTTCATCTGGGGCATTCATCACTGAAATATTTTAATTTCCTTTCTTTCCTGGTTATTTTTAAAGTTCCTTCAAAGTTACGCTCACAAAGATGTTTCTTAGATCATTTGCTAGTGGGAAACGGACAATTAATGTGCTTCTGACTGCAACAAGTCATCCTCTTTTTTTTGTTGCTTATGAAAATTGCTCTGGTATACTAGTTATTAATTAGTTTTGTATTTAGCCTGTGTTGCAGCAGTGCTTTCAGGTACTTATTAAAGTGGACATACCCTAACTGAACACAGAACATCCCCATCTCACAACACAAAAGTGTACCTTAGGAGACGCTCGGAATAATCTGTTTGTGGAAGTGTGACCTTGGCAAGGTTAAAATTACTAATGTGGTGATCATTCTGCTTTGCAAAGTAAAAAAGCATCAACTCTGTTGTGGATAAAGCATTCCTTTTACTGAAAACAACATATTTTTCATGAAAAACAAAGTCTATCATGCAGGCATCAAAGCAAAGGCAGGTATTAAAAATAGTTATGCTGAAGGCTTTTCAGGATTTAAACTAAAATGCCACCCCTCTGAGGCATGACCTTGCTTTCATGTCTTGCATGGAAATCCATAGGGCTAAGAGTGAAATTGAAACCAGACAGTTGTGTCCATTAGGAAACACAGCACCAAAATCACCACAGTCAGCTCATCTCTAAATGTTTAATACAGTTCTGGTTCACTACCCACCTCCCTGCTTCACCAGCTGCCAGAACACACAGCATCCTCCTCTTAGACTCCAAGAGCCCTTAGAAATGGAGCCTCTCACCCGTGTCACTTGTCTCTCATTAATGTAAAGTGCTAAGTAACCTGGAGGATGACTCCAGGGCTACATACCACTCAGGTTTGGTAAGCCAGCACTGGAAAAAGGCACAGGGTTAGTCTTCTTGGTGTGCTTACTTCCCATGTGTGGTCATGATAGCAGATCCACAGAGTACTTTGTATTTTCACACTGTGTTGCTTGGCACTGCCTCCCCTTGCATCCCTTGCCTGCTTTCTTGTGGGTATGAAACACCGTTTCCCACTGGGAGAAGAAAGGGGAGAAACAACAGGACTATCACGGCTGCTGCCAGCTGGGGGAACTCTCTGAGAGCAGACAGAGAAAACAGCAAGGTCAAATGAACTGGGTGAAGTAAACGAAACTGCCCTAAACTGACCTGTCCAACCCAAGTGGGGTTGCTCACAAGATCCTGACCAACTTTAGCCCGGCACTTCAGGTCGAAGCCCTCCTCTGGCCTCTTTGGGATAGGCAAAGGAGTGTCTCAGCTGGCACTCAAGCAGCAAAGGAGCAGCAGGAGGATATAGTCTTGCTCTGATCCAGAGCTTTGAAAAACCAGCCCTAAGGCACTGAGGAGCAGTCGGCTTTCCAGTGGTCGCTCTTGAGGTTTTGTGCCAGCTCCTAAAGCAGCTGCCAGGAGCCTGCCTGCACAGGGCCTTTTTGTCCAGGGTTGTGTGGGTACCCCAGCACCCATGAAGCACTCTCTGCCATCTGAAGAAGTTTTGGCATAAAGAGTGTAAAAATGAAAAAAGTGTCAGGGCAGTGATGGAGGAGCTAAAGCTGTGGGCTATGTGGGCAAGGCACATACCTGCCTGTTGTTTCCTCACTAGTGTCCCTGCTGCAGAAGTCATTCAGCCCAGCCCTTGCATGACATGAAGAAACCCCCACATCAGTCACCCAGCCCCAGCTCACTGAATGGGAACAGAATTCTTAAATAACAGCAGCTGTTCCCCACCTGCTTGTGCTCTTACACTGCATCTCCCATTGAGTTTTAGCTAACAAGCATGGGCAGCAAAGCAGCAGTGAGGGACCCTATCCCAGTCTCTTCCCTGAGCAAGGACAGTAAGGCAGAGCTGTGCAAGCAAAACCATGACTGATGCCTCTTGTGTGGCAATATTTGCTGCTATCAGGTTTTGATTTGACCTACAAATAATACGTCTCCTTCCACTGTTCCCTTTTACTACCTGCCTTTCCATGTGTTACAGGGGTTAAGACCAGCTTGCCTCCAAAAATGTGGCCACCTGAGAAGTTTTGGCATACTGCTATAACACTATTTGGACCTGACGCAAGAAAACAAGGATTTTGATTTCAGTGTTTGGCTTTTTTTGAAGTCTACTCAAGTCCCACTGACTTCAAAGAAATGTGCTCGCAGGTGTGAGTTTTGTGTGCTATATCAGTACACGTAGCCTAAATATCTGCTAAGTCATATAGGGGGGCTTTATTCCTTAAGAATGTTGATATTTGAAATGCCTCACATAATTAATTTTCTATCTGTGATCTTAAAAACAGACTCTTAATGTATACTTTGTCTTAATGGTTTGTACCTGTCTTTGTACCTGCCAAAATATCTTTCACTCTATTTTCTTTCTTCTTTCATAATCAGGGCTCAATTTCCCAGAACCACTGAAATTTTCCCTTCAGTTACCCTTATCGAAATATTACTTGATCAGAAGCTTGAGCTGGTTTTGTCAAAAATGACCATTCTGCAGCATCAACCATTCTACCAGCACTAACGTGGCGGTGGCCTACTTAGATGTCTGATCATCTTGAATGTGGTTATGCTGCAATATTCAGTATTTCTCACTTATTACTTGACTTTAGCTTATTACTTCACAAGAATGAGAACCTACAACAAGTGTAGTTATGTGGGGTTTGGCCTAGGTGCTACAAGTTTTAGCTTGCAGTTGCTTGACAGTGTGTGTGTGAGTTGAAGACTGGTGATGTCCATCTCTGAGTGCCTGCAGTTGTGGTGACTGGGACTCGATGACCCCAATGGCTTCTCTCACCTTCTGTAACCTGAAATATTTTAAACCTACTTTATGCAGTCCTAACCAGGAAAGGTATAATTTACAAAGACATTATGATCTATCAATTTGAGGATCCTCTTCTAGCAGACAAATAATGCCTTGCTCATCAATAGTCACTACACAGATGAAATCTTCAGCCTTTCAAGATGGGTTTTGCAGCTTGTCATCTGCAGATCCTGAAATAGATTGATGAGGGCTATAAAAGGTGGCCAAGAAATACACCACAGGTATGTTATCTAGCCACTCACACCCAAAAAACAACGAAAAACATGCATGCTTCCACTGGGAAATTTTTGAGGTCCCTAAATTGAAAAGTAACAAAGACAAAAGGACAGCTCTTGAAGTGAGAATAAAACCTGCATTGTAGTCCTTTCCTCAAGTGCCCCTCAGAATATCTGTCACAGGAGCATTTTCAGCATTTACAACTGAGACAGCAGAGAAATCACCTTATAGGGCTACATGCATCTGGATTGAACCAGATGTGCCCCGTTCTTTCATTTTCTAGAATTTTGACCACAAACGGACAAACTTGAATGCTTTAGAGTTCTAAATGCCTAGATAACCTGGGTGCGCCCATGCAAACAAAGTTTGTGTGCATTTTCCCTGTGATAAACACACGTTCGGCCCAGTGTGGGCTGGGTGCAGTGGCTGTACTGACACAGGCAAACACAGTGTCATGGTGCAGCAGACACCTCCCAAATGCACCCAGTTTACTGTGCAAAGGCAGGCTCTTGCTGTAGCTTCTGGGCATCTGAGACTAAAACACGTACTCCACACCCTCAGTTTGCTGAGCATGAAGGCCTGGGCAAAAACATGAGAGTTCTGGTTCATAAGACTGAATCTGCCTGATAAATATTTCATGGAAGGAAATGCATTTGGCTAGAAGTATAATGTAATGTTGGTTTTACCTTAAGGAGCCCCACAGTGCCATTGCTTATTCTAGATACTTTCTAGAATATTCAAACAATATCTAGAGACATAAATTCTAGATACTAGTTGATAATGCTGCAGCTAACTGCAGTAACTTCACATTAAATACCCCTGAACACAGGTATGAAGAAGGTATAACAAAGGTATAACACACACATACTGCGGTGTGTTACAGTGTAACAAACATGACAGATGAGCTCCAACAACAAATGATGCAGTGGTGACGGAGTAACTGAGATGCTATAACACAAAATCCACCTTTTCCTCCTATTAGGAGGGAAAACCTCATTTTTCATTTAGTTTCATTCTACAGCCTGACCACTCATTCCTGCTAAAGATGCCCACTTGATGGAGAGGCTGTATCTCATATCCTGGATCTCAAGATACTCCAGGCCTCTATGGCCATGCAGATACGAGCAGTTACAAAATGTATTCACCGGGAACTGTGTATAAGTCAAATGAAGTGTTTGGCTCCCTCTGCATGGTCATGCTTCTGCAGCAGCTGACTCAGTATTTAGTTTATAAGAATTTGGTTTATATTTGTTCTGTTCACAGTTTCTACTTAAGCTAATTGTCTCCTTGCCCCCGCAGATTGTGGCGTGAGGGAAACAAAGAAACGGAACGTTACAGACTCCACAGCTCCTCTTCTTCGTGTGAAATGCACCATCCCATGAACACTCATGCCTAAACCACCTACAAGCACTGGATTCATTTCAAATGCACTGCATTTATGGAAGCTACTCTCACTCCATCCTCCAGTTCACTAAAAAATGCAGAAGACTGCAATTGCCAACACCCTCTGCCATCTCTAATTACTGCTGTGAATAGCCAAGGTCAGCACATCACACCTGATCAGTTCTGGAGGTTAGGACTTTGTCTGTAGGCTGGAATGAAGGAAGTTTTCAAGCCAATCTGAAAGGGATGGGGTGACACTAGGTGACCTCAGAGCACTTTGCAGAGAAAACAATACGATCAAATGAGAACAGAAAAAGGTATCAAGGGCCTGGGAAAACAGATCTGCACTCCAGCAAGGAATCTAGCCTTTCCCTAGGAGTAGGACTTGGTCTCACAACCCTACTAAGCCTTGCTGCAAACTGTGTATGGGACATCCAGCCTCTCTGGAATAAAAGCAATGCACACCTTGGAGTGCAGCTGCTGCTCCCTACCCAGTCTATGTGGGATCACTTTAGATCCCACTGTAGATCACTTTAGAAAGTACTGCAGCACCCAGTCCTTACCAGTGCCCACACACTGCCCTACAGGGTGAGCCAACATGGGGGATGACAGCCCTCCCACTGCTTTTCAAGCCATCTCTGGTAAAGGCACTCGGTACAGCAGCTGCTGACCAGCAGTATCCACAGAGGTATTATCACAGAGGAATCTACCCTGGAGACAGAGATATCTGGAAAAGGTTGTGTATTGACACTATCATTGCTCAGATAAAACACAGGTTGCCTTTCTTCCCAATTCTTGTGTACTCAATCCACAGGAAAAAAAAAAAAAGAGGCAAAAATAAGAAGTTTTGGATGTCACAGATAAGACCATTCCTGCTGACTGTCCCCCTTGAACTGCTGAGCCAGCAGGAACCAGCTCAGCAGGAACCATATTCCCAGAAGTGAGTTTCAAGACAAAAAGCAGGCATCATACAAGTACTATTACTCTGGACAGAGAGAGCATCAACACTCTCACACCATGCAGCTTCTGACAGAGCTACAAACTGACTAGCACCACTTTCCCACAAACACTCCTCCTGCCACCAGTACAGCAATAAGCCTGAAAAGTCCATCACAGTGGCCTGAAAAGCTGCCATGGGGATAATCACCTGTGAAGGCCCTGCTGCCCTGGCAGGCTGGAGCCCTAGGAGGAAGCGCTTTTGGCCAACCTTCCTGAGTGGAGGGGCTGAAAAGACAACAGGGGCTGCTGGTCTGCGAGCAGGAGGAGCCTGGCCTGCGATGTGTGGAGGTGGCAGCTCAGGCAAGATTCCAGTAGCGGGTAAACACATGCAAGAAAGAAGGGAAGAGAAAAGACTAAATGGGTGAGGACACACATGTGTGTGTAGGAGAGAAGATGGGTGTTGGGGAGTGGACGGAAGCAGAGTCATGGCATGCAGTTCCCTGCTCAGTGTCTCTGCTCTGTATTAGTCTGTCTGTTCCTGCAGAAAGCTCCATGGCTGGAGCTGTGGCAGATGCAGGGAAACAACATGCCTCCACATAAGGAGATAAAAATAAATCCAAATTACTGGATACTGTCTACATAGTGCCATGAGCGAAACAGAGATGGCTGAGCAAGGGCAAAGGGAGCAACCTCCAAGCTGCATCTGTGCCTTTGCTAAGTGAACATCTCCACAATCCATGTGAGTATTTTGCCACTTCTTACTGAGTCATATAAACTCTCACTTTAAAAAGCCACCAGAGTTAGTGCAACATTTGCATATGACTGTGAAAATCCTGTATCTGCTACTGTAGGAGACTTATTATTAGTGAGGCATTATTATTATCTGTCCCTTGGATTGTAAGCTGCCTTACTGTGAGCCAGTTCATGTGGATCACTCTGCATCAAGCTCCTAGCCCTGCCACTGCTACTCTCCTGTAAACTTCCATATGGACACACTAATTTTGGGATCAGGATCCGAGAAGGATTTAATGAAACTCAGCACCACTTCAAGATGTGTTTAATGTCTCCCAGCATGGAGCCCAATCGCAATCAGGACTTGTGCCCACCATGAACAGTGAGTAATTGCATTGGCAGGTCTGAGCAGGGCAAGGAGGTCGAAGCAGTGGTGAAGGAGTTTCAGTGCCTGCACTGCGAGGTGTATGTACCTGACCCTCTTTCCAGCTTCATTACCTTTCTCATCTCTCCAGGCTTTTCAACCAAAAGGATCTTAAGACTACCAGGTAGGGTTGGTAGGGCTGGAGGTGGGGGAAGAGGAGGGGGCATTGTCATTGTAATTGCCAATCCTAAGTTTTGGAGGATGACTTGGTTTGGTGCAGCTGGAGCCAGGCAGAGCCAACAACCCTGCTCGAGGGAGAAGTGGGGGCAGAAAGTGTAGGGAGGTCCTTTCCTGACCCTGATGCCTGAGCAAAGGAGAGTGAGTTTAGCAAGACAGACAGCAGTGGCTACAAAGGGGAATGTTTCTTACAGTCACTGTGCACAGCATAGGGAGGCAGCAGGCTGATGGGGGAGAGATCGTCTTCAGGCCCCTCTACCACTGAAGGGGGCCCCTTGGGAGGCGTCTTACCGGTGGGCAGGGGCGAGGTGGAGACCGTGTTGAGCAGCACCACGCAGACAGCCACAACATCCCATAACTTCATCTTAGATTTCCTTCCAACACGGGCCCCTGGCAGAGAGGAGAGGCAGAGTTAGCCTCCAGATGCTGCACATCCTAAGTTCTGTCCCCTCAACACCAGCCCTGACACAAGGCTGCCCAGCCTTGCATCCTCGATGAGCCTGGCCATGTCTGGGCACTGTGGGGAAAACAATGGGTGCCCAGCTCAGCCTCCCACCCCACTGCCTCCTAGAGTAAGAGGGGTGGGCTCTCCCCAGCAAGAAGAGTGAGAGAGGGCAGCACAGGACAGCCTCCAGCCCCTCTGTGGCTAAGCCAGCTGCTCTGGGGAGTGCAGGAAGACAGGTCTCAGAAGAAGCTTGCACCGTGGGACATGGAGGGTGACCGCGTTCCTGCGCTGGCAGGCAGGTCACCTTGTGCTTGTTCTCCTCCAGTACCCGGGCAGCGCCAGGCCAGGCTAGGCCAGGGCAGACTGCATTGATCCAAGGCGCGGGGCTGTGTGGGTTTGTTCTGCAATAGGTGAACCTTCCTTTCCCTCTCTTTTCCTTCCCCTCTCCTCTCCTTTTTCCTTGCCCTGTCTCTTTCCAGTCTGGAAAAGGATTGTCCCCTTCCCAGTTCTCTTTCTTTCCTCTCCCTCTTTTTGCTTTTATTTTTCTCTCCCTTTCCTCTTTCATTTGACATCTCTTCTTTTCCTGTCCTCTTCCCTTTTCCCCATTCCTTTCTCATTTCCCTGTCTTTTTTGCTCATCTTTCTTCCTTTCTTTTCCTTCTCCTTTTCATCTCCCTTCTCCTTTCCTTTCCCTTATTCTTCTTGTTTCCTTCTCTTCTGTCCTTTCCCTTTTTCTGCTTTCCTCCCTCCTCACTTCCCAGTCGCACGGCCAGCACTCAGCCGCGGCACATACGCGATGCCCGGCGGCTGGAGATGGCAGCTGACCCCAGCCCACTTCGGCCCTTCGCGAACATGTCCCTCTCCCGCCGGGGAGACCCGCGGCTGCTGCCCGGTGCCCGCCGCGCCCGCTCCCCGCCGGCCGCTGCCTTCACACCTGACCGGGGCCTGGAGGAGCTGCGGAGCTGCCCCGCGCCCCCAGGAAAACCGCCGCGCCTCGCCCTCACCTCTGAGCTGGTCTCGTCGGACCCGAGACGGACATTAACGCCGGAGAGCCGAGCGGCCGGACGGACGATGCATGCGGGACAAGTCGGCGACCGATGGACGGGACCCTCTGCGCAGAGCTGCTGGGGGCGGGGGAGGGGACACGTACGGAAGAGGGGGAGCAACGTCGCAATTTTAGATGGAGGCAGAGGGGAGCAGGCAGCACAAGTCCCGGCAGCCTCCTGCCGCCGCCGCAGGTGCTAAGTCCGCGCCGGGAGCGGCGCTGCGGGTCCGGGCCGCGCTCAGCAGCGGCAGGAGCGGCCCGAGGCGCGGGGAGCGCCGCCTGGCAGCGGGCTCTGAGTGCTGCTGGCGGGACCCTGCCGGGAAACCCGAGAAAGAAGCTCCATCAACAACTGCGGGCAGTCGGATGAAGACATCAGGGCTCCTGTAACACCAGCTGGTCCAGCACCGCGGGGAGCCGGGCAATGCTCGGACAAGCACGCAACGGCGGGAAGGAAAAAAAAAAACCAACAAACCCCGCCCCACAAAAAATCCCCACCAAAACCCACCGAAAAAAACCCACCCCTACTGAGGAGGGGAAAAAAAAAGAAATCAAACCACCCCCCTCAGCCTGCTGGGAGAATCAGAGGCCGGTGCTGTGATTTGTAGGGCCGATAGCAGCAGCAGCAGCGAGGCTTCGTCCTCCAAATCGGCGGTCCCGTCGCGGCGCAAGCTTAGATCCAAGCGGCCAGCGTGGCGGGAGCGGCGGGTGGCCGCGCCGGTTGCCCGGGCCGGGCCTGTGCTCGCCCGCCGACGGCGGCTCGCTGGCGGGGGGCACGGGCTGGGCGAGGGGCGCGGGGCGCCGACCCGCGGGCGGAGGGAACGCGGAGCCGGACGCGCGGACGCGGGGGCTTTGCCAGGCTGGCTCAGCGCGGCAGATGGATTTATAGGGCCCTTTGGCAGTGACGCGCCCTCCGCTGATTCGCTTTCAGACCCAAACACAGGCTGGCCCCCCGCACCGGACCCCGCGGAGCCTCCGAATATCTCCCGACTGAAGTCACCGGCCCGACATACCGTGGGCTGCGGCGGCCGCCGGCGCAGCCCCGCGGCACCCACTGGCCACGGGCGGCGGCGGCGGGGCCGGGCCGGGGTAACCCAAAACCACGTCCCTCCCCACCGCCGCTTCTCCGCGTTCCCGCCGCTGTCCACCCACCCACCGTCCCGCCCGCCCTCCGCCACCGCCGCGGACGGACGGACGGACGGCGGCGGAGAGGCCGCCCCCGCAATCGCAGGTGCCGCCAGCGAGGCTCTCCCTTGCGGCAGCCCGGCCCCGGGGCCCTTCCGCGCAGCCCGGTTCTGCGAGGGAGGCGGCGGGTTGGCTCGCCGGAGACTGCTGCAAAGTCTCTGTAAACAGTTTCGGCTTTCAGCCCTGCGCCGTGTATTTATGACTCACCCAGTTGTCCGGAGGTATGAGGTCCTCATGTCGCCGGTGCTATAAAATTAACGCGGCGCAGCCTGTGCGGGCGGCAGGGGAGCACTTAGCATTTGTGAGGCGGCAAACGGACCACTCCGTGCGCCCTACACGTCTGCTTTTAAAAAAACCCAAACAACCAACCACGTTATTTTGCTTTTGGATTATGTCTTGAGAGGTAGGGGTGAGTTGGTGCGTTGAGGTATGGGACGGAGCAGCGAACCCCCCGGGAGACTGCTCGCTCGAGGCGAGCATCGGCGCTGCGGGGACGGAGGGACTCAGGCGAGGCACGGTGGGAAGGCTCGCCTCTCTCTCCCGGGAAAGGCGGGCAGTCCCTCCTGTGACTGTTACCCAGTCCCGGCCGCGCCTAGGGATCTGACAGCGCTGGAACGGGGGGGACGGCGCGGAGCCACGTCCTGCCCAGGCACAGCCAGCGGCACCGGCGGCTGCTTTTCTCCGGCTCTGCCTCTCCTGTGCCACTCGTTTGCTGTGTACCCCTTTCCGCTTCCCCTTCCCTTTCGCTTTCCCCATCCCTGTTCCTCGGTGTATGTCCTGGCCAGCTCAGGCCCCAGAAGGAGCGGCGAGTGGGACCAGCTCCCTGCTGCCTGTCCTGGGCTTTCTGCGTAGGTAGCCCTTGCTGCACCCTTTGCACTCTCCCTGCACCCTTTGATGACGAAATAGGATGAGAAACTGTGGCACAGACTCCAGGGTGAGGTGTGTGCACAGCAGCATTTCTTTGCTCGTCTTCATCAGTGTGAAATGTGTTGAGTCCTCCAAGCACCCTGTTCTGGAGAATGTTTCAGGCCAGGGGCTGTAGGTCTGTAGAGGGGGTCACAGTCACCTCATGCAGTTTAATGGCAGTGAGATGCAATCCCTATGCCCTCCACAGTCAGAGTAATGAAGGTTTTTAAGATATGTTTATTGGATGCTAATGTCATCTGGATGGGCTGCAATAACAAATATTTCTGACAGAGATATCTTCTAAATTTCCATCAGATGACAAGATGGAGAACTAAAGGTGAACTTCTGCATAAAGCGCATTGGGCACTGTGGCTTTTCCATCACCACTGTTTTCTATCCACCTGCTGAGGGGGAATTTCACAACTGTCACCCACTAAATGGGGTAGTCTTCCTTGGGAACATGTCCTCTTCAGGAGCAAGATATTTGCAGCTCAGAAATAATGTTTGAATGAATTACTTTGCCAGATTTTTTTTTTTTTTAAATTTCAAGCTGTTTATTTTTGTAACAGTGCCGTTTGGGGAAAGATTCATTTGTACAAGAGATATGTAATAAGAATGGCAAAGTAAAATATTTATCCAAATATTTTATATTGGATATATTTATCCAATATATTGAAAGTAATCTGTTACAAATTCAAAACAGTATTATACACGAGTAGTCACAAGTCACCTTAACTTTTTTTTTGGATACAGACAATACAGTGAGAGGCACTTGGAATAAAAGTTTCTGAAGTACAGCCTCTTTACAGACAACAATGGGTGGAACAATGAGAGAACAATGTTAAAAGATTAACCTCTCCTCTCCAGGGTATATGCTATCCATACACTAAAGACACAGGCGTCTGATAAATACATGTTTGTCTATATGTTCGTGCCAGAAAGGAAGGGGAGAGGGCATTAGAAGTAGTGTTTGGCTTGGGTCAGTGATACTGTTCAGGTTGTGCGAGCTATTCCATGGAGTAATTTGCACATTGTGAGGTGTCTGATGGGTACAAGTACTGTATTGCACAAGATGCTGTATATACCAAACGCCATATGTATAAGGTGCTCTGTGCACTGAGGGCCATCTGCACAAAAAGCCATTCCCAGCTCTCAGTGTGAACAGAGACGGCAGGAAGGTTAGGAAGGGTGAGAGAAGTGGATGCAATGTGGTACATCTATTAGAGGTCAGGGACTGAGATGTTGAAATGTCTTGGTTACTCTGATAATATGCGGTGAAATGGAGTACCTAGTATTTTAAGCAAAAGACCATTAACTAAATCTTTGTTGCACATAGTGTATAAAACTAGCTCAATGTATTACTTGTTTGCATAGGTTTTGTCAGTGCAAAGCCATTAATTTTCTTTAAATAACATCAGGTGATGAAGCCAAGACAGGGATTGTGTATCTCTAATACTGCAGGAGTTTATTTTTCCTTGCTATTAAAAGCTGCTGAAAGCCTGGTTTTAACATGTGCATTATTTAGCTCACGTGAACCACAGCGAAAGGAAATGTTACACAGATGTCTTAGCTGCACTAGTAAGATGGTTGAAATAAATGGAGAGTGAACCTGCTAGTTCTTAATCACAAAAATAATGTACCTGCCTCTCCCCACATTGCCACTGGAAGTCTCTTGGTAAGGTAGGTTACTGAGACCACTGTTCACTCTTGCTTTGTGGAAACCAAAGTAACTGCTGGCAAATTTCCCTACTTCTGTCAAAATTTAAGAAAAGGTACAAAAACTGAAGAATTTATTACATGTTTCTGTAGTGATCATAAAGTTTTAAGCACAAGTGTTTAGGAGCTGCTTGTGATAAAACTTTTTTTTTTTCCTTAAGGGAAAAAAAAAAAAGAACTTGGTCTGTCAGGAAAAAAACCCCACAAAAACAACAGAGAAAAATGACCCAATTCAGACCTAAATAAAGTGTGTCTTTACATTGTAAAGATTTCCTCTTTTAAAACAAGCTAAAAAGCTGCTTGACATTGTGCAGTATGGTCTCACTTTTTGTTTATATGTGTCAACATGATGTATAGATCTCTTAAGATGTCAAGCATTCCATATTGTAATTTCTGAGTTACCTCTGAAACATGATT
The DNA here is from genome assembly GCF_028858725.1 of Colius striatus. Lineage (NCBI taxonomy): Eukaryota > Metazoa > Chordata > Aves > Coliiformes > Coliidae > Colius > Colius striatus. The sequence continues at coordinate 37,560,023 of NC_084790.1, forward strand.
TCCTAGGTATAGTACAACTGCCCAGGCAATTCTCTGGTATTAGTAATGGAGGAGACTGTGCTGTTGAAACAAGTGCCCTTGGAGGTCATCTGAGTACCAGGGAAATGCTCTGAGTGGCTGCACACCTGGTGAAGGGTTTGTATTTTGGGATACAGCTGCCGGCTCCTACGTGATGTCGACTGCCCTTGGTCATCAGTGCACTTGCAGGTCAGGATTGGGTCACTGAATGAAAACTCAGTTTTGAGCATTCATTCTCTTTCTTTAAGATAATTCAGGTTTGTTTGAATTCATGTGTTGTGGGGACATGGGTAACCATTCTGTTTGCCACTGCTATCCAGCACTGGACCTGCCATTCCTACGTCCTGTGGTATATGTATTATGGTGATAAGTGATGGGCAAGAGGTAAGACCTTAATTTTAGATAAGAACCAGAGTGAAAATGTGGCAGCATAGATATACTCCTGGGTAGTACAGGTGTGTTGGGGTTACATGTGCCTGTGTTGGAGCCCAGACTAACTGCATTGACCAAGCAACCTAGTGAAAGCTGACCCTAATTTATTAGAATTATTGTGAGGCAGTGCCAAGGTCTGTTCTTTAGCCTGGGGGGCAAATGCAGCCATTTGACCACATGCTTCCAGTCCCCTCTCAGGGAGGGTGTCTGCAGGCATGTAGACTTGCAAGTGGCTCCTGGTCTTTGTGGACTCCTGCAGCCACGTGGGGATGGGATTGCCTGGGCTAGCACGAGCCCCGACATTGCAGAGATTGCTCTCCCAGCATGACAGAGTTCATGGTTGAGCCCAGCAGCATCCCTGAAGATTTATTTTCCCAGGATAGGTGCAGCCAGCATGTCTCCATGTGCTTCAGACAGACCTCGTTGCACAACAAGTCCTAGGCAGGGGCTACTCTCTTGCAGGGGTGCTAGAAGGAGAGAAGACATGCTCTTTCTGAAATTGGTCTGAAATGTGGCAATAGGTGCTTAAAAGCAGCCTTAACTTTTCTTCTTTTTGGGTAGATATTTGCAGAACTTTATACCTGATTGTAGGGCTTGACTTGTATAGTTACAGGTAAAGTTTGACGTGAGACGTGGAACACTGTAGGCAAATTGTGTCCAACAGTTCATCTGGGCAGTGCCCTGTGTGCAAATTCACTCCACAGCTAAGTTCCTTTATCATTTTTCAGTGAAACGCTAGCAGATCATGCAAAGCTTTTCTGCTAAAGCCCTTCATGCAGTAGTACCTCTAGCACAAAACTACTCAAAGGACTCAGGAATCATGAACTCAAAACCTATTCTATATAATACTTCAAAAAGGAGCAAGCTAACAAAGTGTTTTAAACTTGTTAATTAAAAGTAATTGTAAGCAGCTGTCACATGCTGCTACTGTTTTAATTGACATTCATCACAGCTACATCTGTATTATGCTGCCACTGGGGATCCTAGTGTATTTAATATCAGAATGTGGCACCTTCTGAGAGATTAGGAGATTATAAAAGCATGAGGACAACATATTTGTCAGGGTTGAAGGTCACTAATCTGTGCTGAAAGCAGCCAAGAGAAGTGAGCCATCCAAAGGGGCAACTGGAACAAGCAGTGACATTTTGAAAAAGCATTGAGCTTTTCTATGCTTTCTCCCACAGGTTTTTTTTTCCATATTCCTGAATTTGTATTCTGCCATCAGACATTGGCATGGGATATGAGGATGGTAGTTCAGAAGTATTTGTTAGCTTGTTAACTTTTGACAGGCCTAGTTAAAAAACACAAAACCCAAACCAAAACAACAAAACCACTATCTTTAAAAGATAAGTAGAGGAAACTTGGTTCTTTCGGATGAGCATCCCTCTTAGCCTGTTATTGTGGTCAGAAAGAAGCGTCTCAGTAGCCTGAATGATTGTGTTGCGTTGAGCAGAGTATTCAGCTGCTTGCTCATGGCAGACTTACAGCTGTAACTGCATTATCCTTGTAAACCGCTGGAGTGCCAGATAGCCCTGGTTATCCCTGGCCCAGGCACTTAGACAGATGTTTCTGTTATGTTGAGCAGAGACACATTGTAATTGGGATTGGTTATGAGAATAACTGGGCTATAAATCTTCTGCTCCTTGCTTATGTGTGTTTTGTTATATAGAGACAATTAAACAATACTTTGTCTCTCCTTGTGAACATGGAATTATGGCAGTGTTTGTTTAATTTTTTTTTTTTACATAAAACAGTTACAATATGTGGTAAGACTTCAACATGCTGTCTTACATTGGGAAAACTTCATGATTACCAAAACTAGAAACATTTATCAGGTTTCTGTGTTCAGAAAGAGGCATTCATGTGTATATTTTCACAGAGTAGAAGACTTATGACTTGTTACCCATTCAGAGAAAATAGCTCATGTGCAAAATGAGAATAACAGTGATTAACAGAACTGTGAATTTACCCATCTGAGAATCTTCTTCAGCAATTAGGAAAAAAGTTCTGAAACCTTTGTGCTCTGATCAGTGACAAAAATGCAAACTGACACATTTTGTTTGTACCAGGGTCCTCTTCGACTCACTGAGTAGGAGCCGGTCACTTTTGGTTTGATTTTTGTGAAGTCTGTGCATGGATCATGCATAGAGGTCAATATCTCCTTTAGCAAAGAAAAGCGTGGCATACTGTACTGAGCTCTTCCCTGCTTCTCTGAGCTCTCCATAGTTAGTAAGATTCTGAAGTGCAGTGATGTATATGGTCTTCAAGGAAGCTCTTCTGAAGATTACATTTAGCATCTGAATTCAGCAAAGCAGTGAAACATTGAGTTTGAGTCAGGGATGATTAGCATACTTAGACACATGTAAGCTTCTTGCTGAATTGACTCCTGGATCTTTAAGTGTCTCAGCATGGAGTTATATTTACACTTCTTTTGTGCAGGCAAAGTGAAAAAAAATAGACAGTATTAATCAGCAAACTAAAATAGAGTGCAGCTATTTATGAATGTGGAGATGAGTAAATGAGGAAAGGTGTGAAGAAATCTCAAATTCACGGGGAAGATACAATCAGTCATTTTTAGGCTGGAAAGAAATGTCATTGTACCTTCTTAAAAATAATTTAAAAATCATATTATTTATCTTGGGGTGGCAGGATGCCACAAGGCTTCATGGTTAACTCTTGGAAAACGTGCTACAAAGGTTTCCAAATATCTCCTGTCTTAGGTCCATGGAAGTCAATACCAAATCAATACTGGGGACTGTGCCTGCTGTTCCTTACTCTAGCAGTATTCCCATTGGCTTCATTGTGATGATTTTCTGAAGATCTGTTTGCTTACAGAGTCAGTGTAGTGCTGCTGGATGAGGGATAGTTCCAGCAGGCATGTGCAAAAGCTATTTCCCATGGAAAATTATTGTTGCTTTGAGTCAAGTTACTGACTTATTTCCACTCCTTCTCTCTTCAGATCCTCTCCCAACATCACTCTTTCTGTAAAATATCTCACCTGTACTCTCTGAGCCAGGTTTTTGAGAACTTCTGATTCTGCTGGAGAAGTGAAAATGAGAAATGGAAAGAAGAAGACATTATCTTTGTAAGAAGAAATTAACTCTTGTGCAGGAGTTAAGATTATTTTATTATTAGCTAAGGACCCAAGGAATGCACTCTTCTGGAAATGGGCAAAAGGGGAGTTTCCCACAGCCTTCCTTCATTATAGTTCCCTTTGTTTTGTTGGGGTTTTTTGGGGTTTTTTTTGGTTTTTTTTTTTGTTTTTTTGGTTTTTTTTATTCTGGGACATTTAGAAAGGAGCCAGGGAAAAACTGGCAGGTCTTCTCAGGAAGAGCATGTGATGTCATGGTAGGAGCTGTTAAAGTTTGTTAGTTCAATGAATCAGTTATTTTTTGCTTGGTGTGTTTAAAGACAAACTTGCATTTTTAGAGGGGATATGAACCTGTATTTGCAAACACTTCCATTGTGTCTTCAGGATAAAAGACATAGTCCTTTGCTGAAGAAATGGATGTCAGATGTCAGAACAGTATAATGCATGAGGAAGAATCCAGGGAGGTTTCGGTCAAGGTATCTTTCAATGTAAAGTCAGGTTACCCCAAAATATCAACAGATTCCTTAATTCAGAGACATTCCCAAGATATCAAACTGTCCCTGTAATCAAGGAGTCTTCACTTTCTGACAACCCAGGACACGAGCCCCATTCTAGCCTTAGTTTTGGTCAAAATTTCAGTGAATTTTGGGTCCTTCAGTGCTCCTTCATGCTTGTCTGGTTGTTCATGTCAGGATGGCCACAGCAGCTCTCAGCTTTCCATATTGCAGCCTTCCCTCCACTCTTTCCAGGTGCTTCAAGCAACATCTACCTTGTCTGCTGCTTTTTCCTTGATGATGCCCTTATCATGGCCACGAAGGGCTTGTGTTTGGACGCTGTCAGCGAGCAGCTGGGGCACTTGCTTCTTGGACAATGGGAACACATTGCACCAAGACCAGACACTAGTTCCTTTCTGCTTAAGGCTCCAGCATTTACTTCTCTGGTGGCAGTCATTTAAAGTAACCTCCTGAATCAACAACAAAAAGACCTAACAAAAACCTCCTCCCCTAAAAACAAAACAGAGAAAAAGAAGTCCCCACACCATCAGAACTGTTTAGTACTGAATCCTCTGAATGTGTTCTCTTTGTGAACATTCCAAGTCATTATCTCATTCTCCACTTTGTACCAAGATAGCTACAGCTTTTAATGATAGTTTTTTTTCCTGTGTTTTTTGGTAAGAGAAAGAAACCAAGGGAATGGATATAGACTTGACACACAGACAGTTGACATTGATGCTCTTGGTCCATCTTATGCCCCATTGGCATTACTTTATCTGGGGAAAAGCCTACTGAAAGGGGTTGAGAAAGAGGAGTTAGCCCTGCTCTACCTAACTTAAGGCAGACAGTTTGAGTATCCAAGTGAGAAGTTAATTTGCCACCAGACTTCTTTGGTAGGTACAGCCTCCCTAGAGTGCAATTTAATCCATGTTAAGAGACAAGCAGCAGGTTTGTGTCTCTTCATTGGTGTTAGAGGAAACCAGAGGTGACCAGTCTCTTTAAAGAGGTATCTCTGCAAAATGAGATCAGATAAGAACAGGTCTGTAAGATGGGAGCAGGGGAGAGATGACCTGTTTTTTGATGCTTGGGTCTGCATTGTCTGGCATATGCATTTTTCACATAGGAGCTTTTGTTCTCTATCCTGGGATGGCTGATATAAACACTGGCATCCTTATGGAAACACATACAGTGCCCTGCAGTCCTGAAAGCCCTTCCTTCCCCTTGCTCCCTTGCCTCAGCCACAATTGCCCAAAGGCTTGCCCACCTGACTTCTGGTCAGATTTTTGCCCTCCACTCTCACTGAGCAGTGCCCTGGGATGAGTGGTCCTCTTGTCCAGCCATTGCCATGTGCATGCAATGCATATGCATATGGAAATACAGATATTCCTTCCTCTCTGATTCTCCAGAGCACAATGGCCAGATGGGACTCAGTTTGCTAATTGAGGGGCCTCAATTCTGACAGGTTTTCTGGGCAGAAAGTTTGGAGGCAGCTTCCCCCAGAAGATGTAGCCTAAGGAGAAACATGGATCTTGGCTTGTTGCTTGGCACTGAGGGAAATGCAGCACAGATGCATAGGAGAATGCAAGGGCATAAGCACAGAGCACAGCAGGAAATATTTCAGAATCACCAAATGTAATGAATTCTTGCTGAACTGATGATAACTTAGAAGATGAATGCTAACAGTGGTGTTGCGAGTACGCAGTCTCTCAGGTAAGATTCCTTGGGATGTCAGCGCCTGTCTGCCAGACAATGGGAAGCTAAGTGCCTTCAGCTTTCAACAGCTCCAGTCCCAATAACTGTCTGTAGAGTCATCAAAGCTGAAACAAGCTCTGCATAATTTCTCTGCCTGCTCTGTGTATATCTGCTGCAGCTTATGCTGACTAGGAAATGGAAAACACATGGGAATAGCCTGCCCTCTTGGCTTCATCACAACTGTATCAGTTTTCCTGCAAGATTTGCAGTTAACTTGGCACAAGCAATTTTAGCAAACTTCAATGCAATCTATGCAAGAGTTTTTGTGTCTGTGAAGAGAGAGTGATTGCAAATGTAAGGATCTGTGTGAAGTGGCTGATTGGTTTTTGGAAATTATCTGAAAGGTTGGTTAATAGGCAAGTTTTTACTGTCATCTGTGGTCATTAATGCTAATATTAAATCCTACTGTAAAACATGCTAACCAGCTGTATTCCTGGTGTTTTGTTTGGGAAGAGACTTAACCCCAAACTTCTGTGTGTGGAATAACTCTATAATGAGTGTGCCGAGGTGTGGAAAATCAGGCTCTCTAAGTGCTAGTTTAGAGCCTGAGGAGCCTGGGACAGTGTTCAGAGGAGCTGTCTGCTTTTTGCTGTGAGTGTTATATTTATTTCCCTGTGGCCTACAAATGGTCATGCATTGGGAGGGTCATTTGTTAGCTGCCCTGCCTGTGGGGATCCCTAGAGGCTTGCAGCCTCTTGGCTGATGGTGCTTGATCACCTGACCCCTTCATCTCCCTTTTATGGCTCTCAGGGTCTCCTTTGGGAAGATCACTGCCAGGTTCTTAGGTTGGCTTCTGCTCTCAGATCTACACATACTCCATCAAGGAAAATTTAGTGGTTTCAGCGTGGTATTAGATGTTATTCATAAGCCTTTGTATATATTTTTTAAGATCCCTCTTATTCTTTCTCTGTGCTGTTTCAGGGACCAAATAATCTAGAAACATAAACTCAGTAGTTTCCTGAGGATCTGCACTCCTTTTGGTTTTTCTCCTGTTCTGTTTGTTTGATGCTGTTTCTTAAGGACTTTTATTGTAAAAGTGTATTTGCAGGAGGAAGATTTAATGTTTGAGTCATTGATGTTTCCTGAGATGAACTCTGGCTTCAACCTTTTTTAGAAATATCAGCACTCTGTCTCTGGGACCTGTGCCTCTCACATTGGAAATACGGAACTGTGTTACTCGTCTCGTCCAGATATGTTGTAACAAATAGAGCAGGCAGAATCTCCTTCCTTACAATATTAAGGAGAATTAAAGAAGTTAATTAAAGAAGTTACTTAAACTATATTCACTGTCTGATTTTTTTTAAAAGTAAGGTGAGCATTGCATCTCCTAGGTATTGCATCAGGTGATTGAAGTAGTAGTTTGTGCACAAAAGCATTACAATAAATATCAAATCAAGTAAAATAAAATTCAAAGCAAAATAAAAGAGTTCTCACAACTGATGGTTAAAAGTATGTTTAGACTTTTTAAAGGAGATTTTCCTGAGACAGGTGTGAGTTAATGAAAAAAAGCTTATTTTGCCAGTGCACTTTTCTCTGACAACTGTGTGGGTTTTTTTAGCCACTTCTAACTGTGGTGCTGGTTTCCTGCACACCAAAAGCTGCTGTAACTTGCTTTACATGTTCTTCCTGGGCTTTACCAGCTGCAAGTGAATACTATTCCACTTTACTAGGTTCAGTTTCAGTATTCCCTTTGAGGCAATTTGCTTTCTACTGACTCTCTATGAAGCCCGTCGGGGTTTGGATCTGAGCTCTTTCTACCTCTGTGCTATCTGGTCTTATACCAGACACCCTTCTTTCACCCTCCAAAGGGCCATGCAGATAATAGTGTACTTGCCTCACCAGTTCCTAGATCTATACAGGTGAGGCAGCTGCTACTTCATCCATGAAAGTCTATGCCCAAAGATACCAGAGATACTGTTGCCCTTTCACTCTTTAAATCAAAACTAAAAGCTTCTTTCCCAGAGTGCTCTCATCATTCAAGTGGCTGCTGCATGCTGGGCTATTCTACTGTGGATCATTTGGAAAGCACCTTTTAGCCATGATCCTCAGAGGGCCTGAGATCTGCTCTCATCTATGAACTTTGGTGAGCCTTGTGTGGTTGCAGGCCGAGGCAACCTGTACTGGAAGTGGTGGCAAGTTTCCTACTGACCCAGAACAGGATTAAACTGTTCTGCTTAAAAAGCAAAGGTCACTTATGATCAGGATGTTTTAAGAAACATAGCTGTTAAAGCAAAAAATGTTCCATGGCTGGGCACAGGTGACAAGATAAACAGTCTAGCAGCTTGATTAAAATACCTTTTCTATTTCTAAGGGCAATTCCATTAAAAAAATGTTTGTCTTCTATCCTGTAGGTGGTATAATCCTGAAAACCTCTCAGGATAACACTTGGATTTTGGTTTTCTTGATTATAGTAACTGTTGTGCTTATGGGCTTTCAAAGCATCACGACTGTGAAATGAACCTACTGGACTAAGTACATTCATTTGGTTGAGACGTATTTTTGAGCTTTCAGTTTTACTCATTAAATACAAAACCTAATGCAAACTGGCCTTTAGCTCTCCATTCAGTCCAAACTATTAGAAGTTCAATAGTTATGATTCCAGTGACAAATATGAATTGCTGAATGTTCCATATTTAAGTGTTAGACTAACACACTCAGATGCATGCATCTGCTGTTCCCAAAACTGCAGAGGAGGGCCAATGGGAGCCTGATTAATACCATGGGAGATGCAGGATGGATTTTGCTAAGAGGAAAGGTACAGGGCTGGTCCCAATCTAGTGAGTTTGCTTTTTCATTCTGCAACAAGATTGAAACAGCATTAATGACACTGTCAGCATGCCACTGCTGCTGTTGACAGCAGAATTAAACACCACCTAAAAGGTATGAGGGAGGTTGCCCTATCCTGCTGCTGTGTGAAGCAGGATCACCTATTTTTCCTGTGCAGGATATGCATGTGTCATCATGGGCCAGCCATCTCATATACTAGATGAACGGGACAATCTATCTGCTGCTAGGGTGTTGTCTACTTTTATTTAGCATAAAATGTTTCAAGTGTGTGCTTTAAGAGAGAAGCCATTGGCTTTTAGGGGTTACCAATCAGACCTTGAATGCTGGCCCCAGAGAGCATGCTGGAGAAGTTGGAGTTCTTGGTGGTTAAACATTGGTTCACACCAAGCTTTTCTGCCTGAGAAACTCTGACTTAAAAATGCATTAGCTATGATTCTTTTATGAGGAGAAATCTCATCTACTGATGGGTTTGAAATATTACTCCAATCATGTAGTAATCAATCATTTTACATTGTGCTGAAAATGAGAAGAATAGAAGAAGAAAAGCAATCTCTCTTTAGATATGAGCAGTGTTCACATCTGTATTTTGATCAACTCCATATACTAGAAGGAACACTTATGCAGACAACCAGTGACATGTATTAATGAGTCTCGATGCTGAAAGGAGCTGTTTTCTGCATGAAGAGAGTAACTATTTCATAAAAGGTTCAGTCATCACTTGGTATACACAGATGTTGAATTACTGGGACCAAACTTTTAGCCTGACTTGATCAGGTGTGGCACTTCTGCCATACAGAAATTTGGAGATAGTTTTTAAGTGAGTAATTTTCATCTTTGTTTGCAGCTATCTTGGAATAAATCCTTATCTGCACCCAAAGGCTGGGGTGCTTAAACGCCATTCCACCTGTGCACACAGTGACTTGTGCCCTTGGTTTGCTTGCCATGATGGGAATTGTTGGTGCTTGAAAGTTTGTGTTTTAATTAAGTGCAGACACAATTTTAATTTTATCTTGACAATCTACTGCCATAGTGGAGGGAAAATATTTTTTTCACTTTCATAAGTTAAAAGCATCAAAATGTATGAAAGTGATATGCTGAGTTTTGAAACATAGCCCAAATGCTGAGGATGAACACAGGTAGAGAAAAAACAAGAGAATGAGCAGATGGAGAGAAACCACACCATGGCTGCAAATACCATGTTTGTTCCACCTCAGTCTCCTTGGGGTGGGAAGAAATAGGCTCAGGATGGCTTGTTTGGAAGGAGAGAAAAGAGCTGGCTGAGAGAGGATGTGTATTCCAAGGGAGAAAAGGGACATGGGGGCAGTGCTGCATGAATGGGTGTTGGGTAAGACTGAAACACAGGACAAAGCTGCACCAGGCAAAGGATGTCCAGCATAGCTACAGAAATGTTACTGGGGCTGGTGGATCCTTTCTCTTATAGTTTCTGGTATTTGTGAGTGATTTTGCTCCTGAGTCAACGTATTTGGAGGGAAAGGTAAAACTACACTTCAGTGCTTCCTACTGGACCCTGGGAGATGCCATTTTCATCACTGTGGCAGAAGAGGGGTGATGCTTTGATCAGCATCTTGAACTTTTCTTTCTTTCTTCTCTGATGTGCCCTGCCTCAGTGCTTCTGAGAGCCCAGCTGGAACAGAGAACAGGCCAGGACAGTTCCTAAAGACAGAAGTGTCAGGGCAGACTGGTGACGGGCAAGGAGGAGTGCACTGGTAAGCAGACTGTGTGGTTTTCACCACCCTGGAGGCTGTGAAATGAAGCTCTGCAAGGTGAATGAGCTTGGCCAAGGTTGCAACATCTCTGAGGCACGGTATATTAATCTAAACTCTGCTTTGCCTTCATGTAAACTATTCTCCTCTGGAGCTGCTTGCACTGCTGCAGTTACACGTTTGCTTTCACAGACCCCAGACTGTCAAACAATCTCACACAAGCATGCGTTGAGCTCATGTGATTGAGCTACATGTGTTTACTTTGTTATAGGTCAACCACTTGAGCCTACCCTCAAGATGAACTTAATGTTTGTGGAGGAAGGGCAGCAACTATGTAATACTGCAACAGGCAGACAACAGTCATTGCTTTGAACAATAGGAAACATGCTGTCTGTTTAACTAGGTACATATTGCATATGAGTGTACACACCTGTAGAAAAGGTTATCTTACTCTTCTGCAGTGTTTGACGAGAATATGGTAATCTGATGGGTGAGGCAGGAATTTCACAATGCAAGTTTCTCATAAGATTGGAAACAATATTTCTACAAAGAAGCATGAATTTGGTGAATACTACAGAAAGGGAGCAAAACAGCTATAAATGTTATTTTTTGCCCATTGATTATGGCTTAGTTTTGCACATGCTTAACTGCTTTACTGCTTTACTTGCAGTGGCTGACTGTGATTGTGAGCCAGGGACAGAAGAGTGAGTTTACGTTATGACAAGCCTCCCATGACAATAAGCTTGAGCAAAAATAGAAATAAAACTTACAATGGATATAAATTACCATTACTCTGAATTTAAGACTTTTTAATGCCACTAGAAAGGAATTTGGTATGACTTACTAAGTTGGGCACTAAAAACTTAATAGAAACTGCTGTCTCAACACAACATTCTAGAATGTCACCGTTTTCACTTGAGGCGAACAGCTTGGTTAAACAGACAGTTTCTGCTCCTTTTCATCTCCTGAGATTTTAAATGGAAAAGCCAAAATGAGCCACTACCTTGACTAGTTTTCTCATAATTAAAATCCCCAAACTTGCTGCTGCAAACAGACATTCAAGCTCTTTCTATAAAAAACAATGCAAAGATAAACACTGCTCTTTCTGGTAACTTTTATTATTTGCATCCTAGCTTTATAGGTAAAGTGAAGATTTGAGAAACAAACATTAAAAACTGGAGAGAACGCATTCAAGCAACCCTAAGAAACCAGCATAAAGGAAATATTTCCCCCTGTCTTTGGCTGTGGGCCATCTTGGGGTGAAAAAAGACCCTGTGTAAGAGGTTAGGAACAGGCTTCTTGATATTTTCTGTGCAAGTTGCTTTATGAACATCTCACCCTTTACAAGTCCCTAACCCTTTAAAATAATTTCTTAGATGACCCAACATGGTGTCTTTATTCACTCATAGTTTGTTTTACTGAGTGGCTGGAATAGCATATTGACCCTCCAGAGCTGCAGTGAGGGGTATGGGGCACTCCCTGTGCAGCTCCTGCTGTGTTTTTCAGAGGGCAGCTCTTCCTTTGACACATCTGGGAAAGTGGCCTCAATGCTGGTGCTGATAAGGCTAGCAATGTGTCTTTTCTTGCTGGATGGTGGAGTGCAGCCTATGTGTAACTTTCAGTCAACACAGGCACGCATAGATCATAGACTGTTTCAGCTGCCTCTGCAGAGCTTCTGTTGTAATCTGCCAGAAGATTCATTCTGTGGTTTAAACTTTGGCATATGAGGAATGCCAATACTTTATATATACAAAATGTCAGTTATGTGCCCTCAGGCAGCAAGCTAAAAATGATATTACTCTGTTGATGGATCTGGGTTTAGATAGTTTCAGCTACAGTAAGTTTCTTGATGTAATCTCTGAAGATAGCTGCGCCAGTAAGCTGAAGTACAACTTGCATGGTGTCACTGTTTTTTCTCTAATTTCAGAGTGCTTTGAATAAATCACCAGGGAGAAAAATCCTTTTCTTATAGGGACTGTCACCCAGTGCTCCAGTAGCGTGCAGCCATGATGCCTTATGCTATGCAGCATGATGAATGAACTGCTCCCCAGTCTCTGCTGACCTAGAGCATTGGTGGTGCTCCCACTGGCTTCAGTGGCATTTGATTGTGCAGTGTTACTGTGTCTGCCACATATAGCCATCCATAACACGAAAGCGCTTGATGTCTGTGGTCATCACTGCAGTAAAATTGCTGCTGCCCTGGGGGAAATTGCGTGGGATAATGAACCACAAGTCAAGACTTGTGGTGCACAGCCCAGTGATGTTGTCAGAGTAGCATGCTCTGAAACAGACAGAATCAACAGGGACAAAAGTCTCAAAAGCAGAAGCCAATCAAAACCAATATGTACCCTGTCCACAAGATGAAGTCACTGTGCTGTAGAGAATTACTGACAATAAACAGTGAAAGAATTGCTAAACATAAAGTGCCCAGTTCTCATTTTCAGCAAAGCCACTTTATATCTCTCTGGAGTGTGTAAGTGTCCCTCAAAAACAAGGATACTGCAATGCTTTACAGACGATTATAGCTGTGTTAGTTTAACAATGAGAACTGAAGCCCAAACAAGTAGTAGTTTGCTGATTTTGGAGTTTCTCGTGCATCTAGAACTTGTTAAGAAATTTTGACAACACATTAGAAGCGGCTTTAAATCACTAATTGGAATTTAGGCTGGAGGTTTAAATTGCTTCAGCTGACAGAAGCTTCCTGGTATGGACAGTTGATGTCCTGTAGCAGCAAAAGACCATGAAGTGCCAGCTGCTGTGAAAAAGCCTATCTCCAGTTCTAGTCGAACTGGAGGGTTGTGTGATTGGTGAAGACAAAAAATAGTGAAGAAACTTAAGTTCTGGGCCAGATTTCTATCGTACGCATACTAGTGTAAATCCAGGCAAATTCTCCTCAAATCAGTGGAGTTATTCCAGGCTTACATAAGCTTAGCCAATATCAGAGTCTGATTCTTTTATTTTTGGCAACTGGAATTCCCTAAGTTAATAATGTGGACAATTGTGCAGATTCACATCATATGATTAAGAAGTTTTTTTAGTAATAACCAAATCAGTTGGATTAGGAAGAAAAGGGAGAAGAGACAGATAGTAGATAATTAAAGAGGTTAATGAAAGAGCTGAGCTGAGACACAAAGGACAACTTTATGAAATCTACAATGACATAAACAAACTCCTTAAGACTGTAGGCAAATATAGCATGAGAAGCAAAGATACAGGTAAGGCCTATGTGAACTGATTCCTCCTTTCATGGTGTCTCCAGTCTCCGTTTGCAAGTATGGTACTACTGAAAATTTTATTACCTCATCTACTAGAGCTGTGGGTTGTTGTGTCCTTTCTTAGGACTAGATGACTGCAAAGACATGCCAGGACCTGCATCTGGTCCTCCTGGATGTAAGATCTAAGATCTTCTGTTGGCATTAACAGTGCGGTTGCCTCAGTTGCTGGGCAGCTAGTGGCAACTGCAGTTCTGCCCCTAAACTCTTAACTGTGGGCATATGGCAAATTTAATTCTTTGGTGATTCTTGATAAAGAAGTCCTGAAAGTCTTGTTGTCTTCTACAGATCAGAATGAAATTGTCTGTCTGCCTCTCTTTTCACTAAAAATAACATTTCTGAAGTTTGTCACTCATCTGTGAATCAAGAAAATGATATAAATACATACAGAACTGTATGTTCTGATATATGCTGAGCACAAGGCCTAAAATTACATCTTCAAATAGTAAGTTTTATTTTTGTTATATATGTGGTAGTGTAGGAAGTATTTGTGTAACATTTTATTTTATTTATGCAGAAGGATGTAAGTAAAATAGTGTTTCTAAGAAGGTATGTGTTGCCTGGCTTCATGAAAGAATCCGTTCTGTGTGAGTAAGCGGGGACCACTCTCTCGTTTACTGACAGATCAGCTGCATATTTCCCTCTCTCCTTCAGAAGATAAAGAGGGTAAAACTAAAGCTGGCCAGAGCAGACAGCTTCACACTGTGGGATCAATACTATGGCACTTCTGTGAAGTCCTATAGCAGGAGCTCCTGAAGAGCTGAGTACTTTGTGTCTGCCTGCATCTGCTTTGGGGAGGTTTTAAGTGACAACCGATTGATGTGGCAGCAATTTCATTGATGCTTTTCCAGCACCAGTTACCACAGAAAATTATTCTTTTCTGAATCACTTCCCTCTGTGTGCAAAACTCAACTGAATGGAGCAAGAGTTCGAGAAGAGGGATATTAGCAGGCGGTACAACCTATTAAGAGTAATTTCCCTTTTCTGAAATAATCTGCTTTGCAACAGGCTGCCCAGGAAAGGGGTTGAGTCATCATCCCTGGAGGTATTTAGAAGTCATGTAGACATGGCATGTAGGGACATGGCTTAGTGGTGGATGAGGCAGTGATGAGTTAACAGTTGGATTTGATGATCTTTTAGATCTTTTACAACCTAAATGATTCTGTGATTCTATCAAATTCTAGGCCTACTCAGAAATCCCCCTAAAAATCTTCTGTTGAAGTTTGTGTGTGGACAGCGGTTCATTTTTAAACTAGAAGGAACTTGAAGCTTGTTGAACCTTCATAACTTGCAATTATAACAAGCTGGAGAAAGAGACCTCAATTACTAGTGTATTTGCTGCGTGACTAGTTCAGAATACTGTCTGTTTTGCCTTGAGAATGGTAAACCTGCTCTCTAGTCTGACAAGTGATAGAAAATACCAGTGCAACAGACTATGAGGGACTGATAGAGAAACCTGGCATTAGAAGGCAGACAGCTGACCATAACAGCCACAGATGAGGAACTGACCAACCAGTTTTATCATCTGTTTTTCACTTGGTGTGTATTTTTGCCAAACTATTTTTCCTACGAAGCAGCCCTAATGAAGTGAATGTTTGTTAAAGCTCTTCCACAATTTGTTTCTCAAAGTTGAGCAGGGATACCATGTAAAACCACACAGGGTAGGAGAACGTTTTTCAGGGCCTGGAGACAGACAAGCTTCTCATGGCCAGGAATTTTAAAGGAGCCTCTGGGAAAGGGTATGAATCACAGCTTGGATGCCTTTTGGGGTGGTGCATGAGTAGGACAGGACATACATAGTCATATCTATGCAGTAGAGGAGTCGTAGCTAGGAAGAGAAGAAACATTTCCTCAATATAATCTAAGGACTATATAGGCAAGGCAAAACTGGAGTGTCTGAGTGGCTCTTCAGCCAGTATGGGAAGCTTATAAGAAATATGAAGATACTCACCAGGGTCGGCAGTGACAGGAAAAGGGCTGACAGTTTTAAACTAATTGAGAGATGATTTAGATTCAAAATAAGGAAGAAGGGGTTTTATATCTTTTTTTTTTTTTTTTTTTTTTTTTTGCAATGAGGATGATGAAACACTGGAACAGGTTTCCCAGAGCAACTTGATCTAATGAAAGATGGCCTTTCCCATGGCAGGGAGGTTGGAACAGGTGATCTTCAAAGGTCAATTGCAACCCAAACCATTTCATGATTCTATACAGCTCCACCAAGGTGTCACTGAAAACTCCCCTGTCTCTTTTCTCATCTTCCTTCCTGGGTATTAGTTTTTTTTTTCCCCTGGAACATATTTTTTCAGATGAGTTAGAAAATAATCAAAAGCATGAAATGTGAATTTGGATATGAAGGTGTTTTGTATACCTTCACCTATAATGCCTCCTGGTTATTCCACAGCTAGTGTTCTGGAACCTTTCCATGGAAGAGAAATCATAAAATGCTGAGGGTGAGAACTTATCTTTCTAACTTTCCTGAGAAGCTTGAGAGCAGGGAATGCAAACAATTGTCTGTTCCCAGTTGCACTATGTAGGGAAGTAGAGGGCCTAGGTGAGCAGTGCCTGATGGGAACGACCCAGACTTGTTTTGATCTTTTCTTGTAACTCTGTGCACTACTCACTTTCAGAAGTTATTTTGGCTCTTTATGGATTTTTAGAGGCTCTACCAGATGTTGGTAATAGCAAACGTATGCTCTAATCACCTGTTTTAGAGAGGAGGGTTCAGAGATGTCCTCAGATGTTCTTTTCTATTGTTATGATTGTATTTATTGTAATCACAGGTGCTATTTTAAGGAAACTTCTGTGTCAGCATCATATACCAAACTACCTGGATTGTACACTTTTTGTCTGAGTCCAAGGCATGCTTCACACTGGTTGGAACCTCCAGCAGAGATGCTGCGGTGAGGCCAAAGGTTTGGGTAAGGCCTAATCTTTCAGGACTGCAAGTTGAATTGGAAAGATTGGTAAAGTCAACTGGCTTGATGCTGCTTTGTGCCTATGAATTCCCACAAAAGCTTTACCTGGGAACCAAGGTTAATCTCTTCAATTTCTATAGCCCAAATCTCAGACTGAAATCTTCATATCCCCTTTTGTGAAGAGTTCCAGAAAAATTGTTGTGTGTCTATATACACATACCTCTGGGAGAGCAAGCTGCTCACAGATTGCCGTGTTGAAGTCTATAATCTTTGTGGGGAGGTAGATGGAAATAGATTAGCCTTCATACAACACAAATGTAGGGAGGAAGCCTTTGCTGGCCTTGAGATTATGATCTAGACATAAACAGTAATTTGGTTCCAGCACTAGAAAGTACACCCAGCTGAAATCTGATTTTACTGCTGCAGGCAAAAATTTACTTATGTGATTTGTAATTAATTACATAACTACCTCTTTTAACTTCCTGTTTAAGGATTTATGAAGATTTATTCCCTGCCATCTCAGTTTGACAACTTAACCAAAATGGCCATTTAATGTCAATGTTTCTGCTAATTTGTCTATTTGCTGTGGTTTTAACCTCAGTTTGATTGTTTTCTAGGGCTCATTTAGATTAATAACAGCTATTTAGTCTTAGTGGCACTGTAACTCAGACCTTGCTGAGAATTGCCTCTGCTTCAAGTCTAATGAATAGGATAATAAGCCTGATTAAAGTAATTAAGACTAGTGGAAATAATGCTGGTAAGGAATCACAGAATTGAAAGAGACCTCTAAACATAGGAAGAAAGACTGCTAGGCAAACCCAAATATTGATAGAAATTTCTAACCCTGTTCCAACCCCTTTTAGCATATGAATTAGAAGAAAAAACCCACAAAACCAAGCCCTTTAAATTCTTAGGGGCATACATGAAATTAGGAATTGCGTCCTTTCTGTGACATTAAGAGCAGAGGTATACCTTCTTGGAAGCATATTGATGGATGTCTTATGGAAGGACACATCTCTTCCTTGCTAGGTAAGGCTAAATGTACATGAAGCGCCACTGTATGTAATTCAGGGTGGAAACTGTAATTCCTTATTAGCTCCTATGTGAGCACTGGTGCTTTCCAGAAGGTTTGCTTAACTCACTTCAAGGCAGACACAACCAGTGGGATAATGTACCTCCTCTGTCTGCTGTTAAAGGCCACTGCATCCTTTAGCTACAGCAGCTACTGCCAGTGCAGCTGTGTCCTCTCCATCTCCTCGCCTGCTCCACAGTCTGGGCTTGGCCTTTGCTCCCTGCAGCTCTAGGACAGCTTGCTGTATGGCAAAGTCTGTTCCATCTTGTCATGCCCAATGACTGCCATAATGTGTCTGAACTCTCAAGTTCTGTTTTATTTATTCTTTGCCTGGCAATAAATGATTTTTGTAAAATACCATATTTTAGCAAGGATTTTTTTTCTTTTAAACAGTGGATATTTATGTGTATTTAAGTAAGGAGAGGATAAAATAACTCAGATGAAGAGTAATGAGTAAGGAGGTACCCAGGGTTTTATTCATGGCCTTTGAGCAAATTTTTCAATATCCTTTTATTTATCTGGGCCTTAGGGAAAAAGAATGCCTCAAAGACAATGATCAAGACCTTAGAGTTGATTTGAGCCAATTTATATCATGGATAGGCTTGATAGGTTCCTAACATCCTATGCTACTTTGATATTTAGATCATTTGATGTCTCTTAAAAGCTGAAGTTCCCATCTGACATGGGAACCTTCTGGGAAGGTTCTTGAACATAACCAGGGATATAGAAAGGCTTATTCACGAATACTGCTTTCAAGTACATGGTGAATCCAACTTTTGAGTACACTGTGAATCCAGCACAGTGCAGGTAGCTATGTAGAAATCTTCAGGCAAAGATAATATTTTTATGCCTGCAGATTATTCAGGACAGATAAAACTACCTTCAAGCACTGTTACTACGTTATAACTGTTCTTTACTTTTGAGCCAGTACTGTCCAAGCGCTGGATAGCTGTGGTGGCAGCAGATGGTGATATTTGGTATTGATTCTTGGTGCTGACTGCTATCCAGTGTTAGATTCTTGCTTCTGTATTGAATTTATTATTCAATGCAGTATGATACAAAGTTGTAGGAAAAAATAGAGAAAATACTGATACAAGGGAGGTGCTATGAGGATATGTTTGCCACTGTTATTTAGTTCACTGAATTTCTCCTGTTGAGAAAGACTGAAACTATCCCAGCATAGTTCTCAGGACTATCACTACTTGTATGATGAAAGCATTGTAAAAAATTGTCATGAAAACATCATAACATCAGCTGCTGCAGGAAGGGAGCAAAGAAGAGCCATAGGGTGAGGAGGATGGATATCTTTCCCTCTCCGTCATACTCTGTGTCCTGCCTTGAGTCAAGGTTGAGAAAGCCTAGAATATTTTTTTTCTCTAAGCTTTCTGCAGAATGTGAGATTTCATGCTGGGAATAGTTGGGTGGGACTAGTGCGTCTGGGGTGGATGTCTGGTCTTTAAAGGAAGAAGAGCTTTGAATGATGCATTGGCTATTTTGGTCTGAAATTTCACCAGTTGCTCCTGACTCGTCTCACAAGCCAAGAAGGGCATGGGTTATATTCACAAGTCTTGGTTTAAGACTTATGGATACGCACTAGATCTGACATAAGCTGCTCTGCCATGCCTCAGGTTTCAGAATCACAGCACAGTTGGATTCCTGACCGGCTGCACTGGGCAGGAATTTTGGGTTCCAGTTTACGCCGGACATGTCAGAGACATGCTGGCACTTTCAGCCACTGATTTTATGACTGTCCCAGATAAGGATTTCTGGTTCAGTTATTGTGTTTTGTAAGTGATCTATACAGCACAGGATTAACTTTGATACCCACTAGAGTAATTATAAAAGCACATGGTATCCTGATGACACACTTACAGCCTTCACATGAACTGGTAGATTCTCTGTGGACTGTAGGCCAGAAAGTGAAAATCCTTAGCCAGTCAGTTGGAAAGAAACTACCTGTATCTTTTATCTTTGGTCATTTACATATTTTTTAAGTTTGGAGAATGAGTTGTTGGGGAAAACTGAGAAGTATTGAAGTTTGAGGTTTCAGTAATGAAGCAGGGACATAATGCAAGCCCTTCCTCCATCTTTCCACCATCCAAGTCAGGAAGGTTTGAGTCCCACTGAGGCAGCAGCTTCAGTATTGCTTTCACAGAATTCCTGGACGTCAGTGACAGCAGAGTCTGGCTCAGGTGTTTGAGGGGAACCAGGAGCTTCTTGGAGCTGCTGTCACTGCTGTGTGTGGGGAAAGAGCAGTCCTTCAAGGAGGAGGGTGTGGGAGTGGGAGGCAGCCTCAAAGAGCAAGTTAGGGCCAAGGCTGTGATGGAGATGATGCTTCCTCCTGGTGACACAGTGTCTGGGATAAACCAGCACCTTTGGGAGCTTCCTGCTGGGTAACACAGGTACATGTGATGAATGAGCTCCTCTCCCTATGTTGCATGTAGGGAAATTTGAGGAAGGTATATAAACATGTACTCTTCATGTCTGCCATGCTCCTCAACCCTTGTGTTGCTGTCTTTGTGGGCTTCTCCTCTCAGATGCTTTCCAGTATTTTGTACCATACTCTGCAGGAACAAAAGCATTTTTTCATCACTCTTTCAGCACACGGAGAAAAACAGGCTCACATTGAGCTTATCTTAACACTAAGCTGTCATTTATCTTTGGTTTTCATCCTGGACTTATAGGAAGACAGAAACTTTGTTGTGTCCCAGATCTCCTTCTTAAGTGGCAAGGGGAGACTTGTTTCTCAGTGTACTGTGCCCTGTACATATAAACCTGTTTCTTAGCAGGAGGGTGTCCCAAATGATGGCCTGTGAGGCCATGGCATACAGCTGGCACACATAGCCTTGTCTTCTTAGGACTTTGGCTAAATGTTTGACAGTAATGGTGACAGCGGTGTGTAAGTAATGCTGAGAGTTGACAATGCAGCAAGGTCCAAAACAGTTTGGAAACCATTGACTTGGAACATGTACTGAAAAATGAGGGCTATGATTTATCATTTCCTTCAGAGAAAAACATTTTAGGCAATTCTGACATGAAACAGTTAGCTGAATCAGATACTTATGAAGCTAATCTAGTGTTAGCCACCATATCTCTCTTCAGCAGATGGTGAAGGCTAGGAACTAATTAAGAAGAGGCAGAAAGAGAAAAGAAAATAAGCTTTAAGTTGACAAAATGCTACACTGTGTAATATATGGCATCTTATTTGTTATTTCTGCTAACAATTATGAACTGGAATGAGACCTCTCATAAGGAGTAGATCATGGCTCCATCTGTGTACTGCTCAATTATTCCCCTTGCATTTGCAGCAACTAGTTCTGGTCTTGTTAAAGGCAGATCATAGAACAGTTTGATGATCAGGACCAAACTTCAAGAGCAGTTTCCCTCCTGCGTTGTTACTCATGAGGATAGTGCCTGTTTGTGGGGCTGAGGGAAGGTACTTGTCCACATGCAGCTTTTCTAGGTCCTCTTTAGGAATTCTGTTTTGTTCCCAGATAAACATCTGCAGACCTGAACCAGATTTGAAATATGAAGCCTAAAATGAACTTTATGAATCAACAGATCAGAGATACTGAATCTTTGCCAGAGAATATCTAAATACTGAGCACATGAAGGAAGAATGTAAATTGGTAATGAATTATCGGAAATATTTTTCACTTGAGGGTTTGATTAAAAGTTCTCTTAAGTTTTTCAATACAAAGATGTGAAGACAGGTTTGACTTAGCCTTTCACCACCCTCCCTCTTTGCAGAAGACAGGCTAGAATGAGGGTGTGGGTGCAGATCAGGGCTGCTATGAGGTGTGACGGTACAGTGGTTCTGAGCTGCTGCAGAACTCTTGGGGCAGCTGTTTGAATCAAGCTCCCAAATTCAGGGCAGTGCAAAATTAAATTTCAATGCTCTAGACATTATCAAATTGCACCGGTAAAAACCCTGTAGCTGAATCTGGAAAAGTACAGATAAAATGCAAGTACAAATCAACCTCAGGTTCCCAGAACCTGAAAAATGGAGAGAAGCTAAAACCAAAGAAAAGAAAAGGTAAAGGGTAATCCTATATCAGCTAACAGTGTCAAATGAGACAGTTAAAGTGAGGCAAATTCCCTGGGTTTCTGCAACAGTTTAAGCAATAGAAATCAATCAATGAGGGCATTGCTACAGTCAAAGTCTTAAAGTTCTCTCTTATAGAGGCTGAAGAGCATGATTTTTCTCCTGAATATATACTAATTGGTGTTACCACAGGGAAGGATCTTGCTCTTTCAGTTAAAAAAAAAAAAGAGAAAAACAAGAAAAAAGGAGAAGAAAGAGAGAAACAGAAGTTAAATTATCTACTGAAAGTTTCTCAGAATCTGTACTGAAAGGATGTATTTTTCCATGGGAACAAGAATTGTTCTAAAAACAAAGCTAAAATGACTTTTCTGTTTCTAGTGATCTACCTAACAGACTTTCCTATTTTGGAAGGTGTAGAAGCTTTTTTTTTTTTTCCCCCTTAAATCTCCATAAAATGCAAGTGGATTTGTCTTGTCATGAAATATTTGTTGTATGCTGAGCTATGCTTTAAACAAGTTACTCTTCTGCATAGAAATAACTGCTTATTTTTTTCTCCTCATCCTGGCTTTTTTTTGTGGGTTTATTTTTTTTTTCAATTTAAAAAGTTTATACACATTATTAAACTTGCACATAAGCATTTGATTCATTTGGGAAAAACTTGGTGTACCAAGAAGTATTTATCAGATGTGCTGCAGATCTAGATCAAATAAATATTTTTTCCTTGAATAGTAAATTGGTTCTCTTAGTATAAAATATGTGCTTTTATTGCATGCAGCTGTCCCTCCTCTAGTAGCCCATATCTGTGGGCAGTCTTGGTAGCCTCTTATGTGGGTTTACAGTAGTTTCAGAGTGGAACATTTGGATCTTTAAAAATATTTCAATTATTGGATTATTTTGTGAGACTTAACTAAGTAATTGAAAATACCATGCAGTCTGTTTATTTAACAAAACACATCATCCTGTAGCTTCCAGTATGTCTTAATTTCTTGTCTCAAAATATTGGCAAAGCACATGTGTTGTAATTGTAATTTCCATTGAGCAGCAGTTATCTTAGACACAGAAATCTGGATTCAAAGTAGCTAGCAATACTAGCTCTCCAAGGAATTCCTAACTAGCATGGTCCTCATGCCCCACCAGCCTCCTCATAGGCTTTAAAGGTATAAATAGAGAGACACTGGTATATCTCTCTTCCTGCCCTTCCAAGCTTCCAGAAGGGATGACTCCTACTGTGCTCTGTTGCTATAGAAAGGTCTGGCTCCAGGTTTGGCAGCTCAAAAGACTGTATAGGAAAACATGTCTTTGGCAGGGATTATAAATGACTGTCAGTCTCTCTTTCGAAAAGAGAATGGAGAAATCTAATGGCAATGATGGACAAGCCCTCAGTATCATAAGGGACTTTGACTAGAGGTCCCGCAGAAACTCCAAACACTGGATGCTTTGAGAAAAGGCATGCCCTTTCTTCGTTGTTGTTACTGGCAATCTCCTCCTTCCTGCCCTGTTACGGGATAAAATGCCACATTTCTCAAGCATTAGTAATGCCACAGGATGATAAAAGTTTAAACGTATCAGACTGGAAATTCAGAGCAAACACAAATCTATTTAGACTTCTTTGTGAAATTGTGCATTTTCTTCTGTGCAATCTTTCTGTCTTAAAATTCTCCCTCACCTTTCCATGATATCCTGCAGGGCTAGAATCTGTTTCTAGCCAGTAAAGACTTTAATAAAGAAGAAGATGTTTACAGAAAATAAATCCTTAGTTCTGCTGTGTGTAAGGATCCTTTTGAATACTCTCTCTTTACTCCTCCCTTTGCATTATTTTTAGACTTGTCTTTGGTTTATCTTTGTAATTTCTCATTCTCCTCCTGGCAAAGATTCTCTTTTTCAGCTTCAGGGAGTGAGTAATTCCTGGTGAAACCAGTGATTGATTTCTTTCTTTCTTTCTTTCTTTCTTTCTTTCTTTCTTTCTTTCTTTCTTTCTTTCTTTCTTTCTTTCTTTCTTTCCTTCCTTCCTTCCTTCCTTCCTTCCTTTCTTTCTTTCTTTCTTTCTTCAAAGGAATTAATAGTCTACTATTACATCGAATTAACTTCTATGAAGCTCTGGGGATTTAGCGCATCTTCTTTTTGGTACTTTAATTAGCATATCTGAAAGCTCTGGGTTTTTTATCTTATTCCTCTCCTCCCTAATGTGAAGTTTGGAAGGGTTGTGGTACTCAGGTTTATGAGAACACAGAAGCCATTTTGTGAAAGAAAGAGCTGTCCTCCTTTCTCAGTTTTACTGACGATCAGGGTAAGCCCTCAACCCCTACCATTCTATGATTCTGTGTCCTAAAGAGATCAGTGTAAAAGTACAGGAGAGAAAATCAGGTTGCAGCCGGATAGGGAAGAGAAGGCTAACCCATGGTCTCAAGTGCTTTGCAGTTGT
Organism: Colius striatus; assembly: GCF_028858725.1. NCBI lineage: Eukaryota > Metazoa > Chordata > Aves > Coliiformes > Coliidae > Colius > Colius striatus. The sequence goes on from NC_084790.1 coordinate 37,584,047, forward strand.
CAGCTCTTGGACATCACAACAAAAGTAAATTTTGAGGAGGAATCTGAAGGAAGACAGAGAGGCAGTTTTCTGATTGCTTGCAGGTAGCTGCTCCCAAGTGTGAGGCCAATGTAGTGTAAAATAGAAGGTACTTGTTTGAAAATTTAGCAACAGATTATGGCAGTTTGAACTGGAACCGTTAGAGAGAGCCCATGTCCTGTGTTTCATTTGGCCTCTCAAAATTGGGTGGCAGCTGCAAGGCAAGCTGGGGTAAGCAGTGTTTGATATGGAGTTATAGTTGATCGTATAGAGAGTAATACGCAGGCGATACCATCTATTAAGATTATGAGAAGGAAGCAGCAGAAACTGCCAGCACAGTTGTCTCCTATTTACTTATTTCTGTTTCTATTTTTTTTTTCCGATGTGTCTGAAATTACTAAAGGCAATTCCAGGAAACAGTGCTGATGATAGAGGTTTTTCTTTAAAAATAGTGGTGCACTCACTGTAACTGCATTAGTCTTTTTGATAGCTACAGGTGTCGAGGACTTTGTGCTTCCTTGTTTTGGTAGCATGTTTAGCACATATGTTATCCTGTAGATGTCATTGTCCATGTCAGGGTTTTCCTTTCCTTATGTGAAAGTGGTAGAGAGGGTGTGGTTTCTTGGGGCTTCTTTTCGGCCTTTAGGATTAGAGCTAGTTCAGGTCAACACTCAGATGCTATGCTGGCAGCCTTTTCTTCTATCACGCTAGCATGAAAAAAAGTCTATAACGGATAAAAGACTTTGTAATATTACATTTTTCTTTGTCATTCAGCATAGATAGACCTAAACAGAATGATATGAATGGAAACGGATAGAGAAAGCAGAAAATATACTTTTGAAACTGAAATGGGAAAAATGTATGTTTCATAATGTGTTTACAATTGTTTACTGTCAATGAAGCAGTTCAGCTTAAATAGTTTAAGTTTCTTTCAACCGAATCTGAGTTCTGTGAGAGTATATAGGTGCCCAAACAAAGTTCCTTACTGGGTCAGTGAAGTGCTTCTAGATAAGAGTAATTGTAAATTCCCAGCGGTTTGGTGACCCCAGCAAGTGACTTGTCTGTATTGCCAACAGTAAAACTGCTGACTGGAAACTTGCCAGCTTACTACTGTGCATGGGAACAACTTCTTTCTATTTGATGTTGTCTGATAAATATGTATTCAGTTGTTGCCATAATAAAATGCTGTAGAAGTTCCAGTTGTAGGATCTGCTTAATGCAGTCTGTCCTCTGCCACCTGCTGTGCTTGCCTGATGGATGCCATGCTTCCATTCAGGACTTCTGCCTTGTAACTACAAATGTGTGAACAGGAAAGCTTTTCCAAGTGCTCTTATTTACAGTCCTGGAAAGTGGACTGAGATCAACACCCAAGGTCATGAATTGCCTAGGGAAAACCGTAGTGCTTATTTCCAGAGACATCGTAGTGGCATAGCTTCTTAGTCACTCAGAAGCTGCATGTGACATTGTCATTTAAAATACATTCTCTGGTCCATCCAGAGCTGGTTAGCAACTCAAGATATGTGCCTCTCCTGGAGCTGAGTTGTTCATATGCTCTGTAGAGTGCTGATTTTAATTGGCTTGAATTGAGTGTTTAGTAGTTGGTTTGTATTTCATAGAAAGATGCACATTCCTAAAAGATTTGGGTAATTGTGTGGGTGAATGGAATGAGAAGAATAGATTTAAGTTCTCACAGCATGGGCCATCCCACTGAAGGATATTTAGCAGAAACCCAAGGGTCTGGGTTTTGTGGATTTAGAAGAATAAATCTTATGCAGAAAAATAATCATACTGCAATGGGAGTAGCAGGACATGTGACTGGATTACTCTTAAAGGAGTAACAGGACTAGACCCAAAGCATATACCTGCTGGGTTTTACCTAAAGAGACACTGTCTGAAGTAGCCACAACAGGATAAAAAACCCTCTCCAAACGCTTACTAGAAAACAATTAAAAGAGGTTTCTTTATTAACAATGTAAGATATATCAGTCTGCAGTCTTGCACCCGAGAGACTGTCTTCTTATAGGATTCAGCTGGTTTGGAGGAGCTATGTTGATCATTGGCCATAGTTATATCTCCATATGGTGGATGCTACACTGAAATTTATAGTGAGTCATACAGAAACTATATCAAGCTTTGAGTGAATATAAATGATACACGGATTGGACAAAATGGGTGTCTATGTAATTCCTAACATCATAATAATTTCTTAACTTGAGGGCGCTACCATGGCACCAAGCACAGTTTGAACAGAGCCAAACAGTGCTGTAAGGTGGACCCAGTGACTTCCCTGAAATGCTGTTGTGGAGTTGTTAGGGCAAGGCTGGCTCAGGACTTGGCTGTTGCTGCTCCAGAAAAATTGTTCCCACCAGGACCAAATGTGAATGTTTCTGGACTGCAGCTTATGTTGCTATAGGAGTAACAAGCGTGTGCCCAGTGTGAAGCGAGAGGCCCAGCACTCGGCAGTGTCTCCTCTCACTTCTCCCTTTGCCCTGGTAGCAGGTACAGACCAAAGGAGCAAAAGTGTCATGTTCATTGAGCTGGTGCTGGAAGTTGCTAGAGTTAGCTGTCTACTCTGCCTATAGCTGGAGCTGATCCTGCTCACTGTTGCTACAGCTGTGTGAAATGGATTATTAGTAAACACAGTATTTCACTCAGCCCATTATTTAGCCAGTGCAGCATAAACCACTTCTGCTGGAGAAAGGCTGCAGTCCTGGCTCTGTGGTAGGCGTATTTGTCTGAATCTCAGTCAGACAGGTGCTTATTTGCTAGGTGGACAATTTTTCTGTCTGTACAACTTGATGTGAAGGATACTGTGAAGAAAACAACCTGCCACCATTCTCTCCAAAATAGGTATTTCAATGACTAATGCTTCCTCAGCTTGTCTTGTGTTCAACAATCCTTTCATCTATGCTATCAGCATTCCTGTTGCTTAGTATCCTTTGTTTTTATTTTGATCTTTCTAGGAGAGGCTGTGTAGAGGTTGGGCCCAATCTGGCTTCCTCTAAAGTCTCAAAAAATATTGGCCTTGAACCAGCAAAGCACTTATGGTCTGATAATGCTCCTGTAAAATTCAATGGCAAGACTCCCATGCCCTTTAGCAGTGCAGCCCAAAGCACTGGGATTACTCAGTTGCTTGAAGTTATGCATGTACCTGAGTATTTTGCTGTTTGGAGGCCTAATGAATAAAAGAAGGTCTGAATCAGGGGCTTTTATGGAGAAGGCCACTAAATATTGATCTGAATTATTTTCTCTATCAAATCTAAGAACTAGAACACGAACGACCTTTTGTGTCCTCGTAGTGTTGGTACTTGGCAAAAGACTTGGGCTTTTTGATCTGCCTTGGGCAAAGTTCAATGTTGCAATGGTGTTACTTAATGGTTTTGATATCTGAAATAAATTAATTGAGGGATATTTCAGGAACTAGCTAGAAATGGAAATTGAAAATTCTTTCCTGAACTGGAAATTAAAAATGAAATTGAGAGAACTGTTTCCTGTTATTTGATGTCCAAGTCCACCACTAAAGCATGTCCGTAAATGCCACATCTACAAGTCTTGAATACCTCCAGGAATGGTGACTCCACCATTTCCCTGGGAAGCCTGTTCCAAGGCTTGACAACATTTTCAGTGAAGAAACTGTTCCTAATATCCAATCTAAACCTTCTCTGGTGCAACTTGAGGACATTTCTTCTTGTCCTATGATTTCTTACTTGGGAGAAGAGAGTAACCCGCACCTTTCTACAACCTCAACCTCCTCTTCTTCAGACTAAATAACCCCAGTTCCCTCGGTTGCTCCTCATCAGACTTGTTCTCCACACACTTTTCCACCTTCATTGCCTGTCTCTGGACACACTCCAGCACCTCAATGGTCTTCTTGTAGTGAGTGGTACAGAACTGAACAGAGTATTTGAGGTGCAGCCTCACCAGTGCTGAATACAGGGGGACAGTCACTTGCCTGGTCTTTCTAGCCACACTCTTTCTGATACAAGCCAGGATGCTATTGGCCTTCTCGGCCATCTGGGCACACTGCTGGCTCATACTCAGGCACCTGTTGACCAACAGGACCAGGTCCTTTTCTGCCAGGAAGCTTTCCAGCAACACATCCTTGAGCCTGTAGCATTGCATGGCATTGTTGTGGTCCAAGAGCAGGACTTGGCACTTGGCCTTGTTGAACATCATACAAATAATAGAATCATAGAATGGTAGGGGTTGGAAGGGACCTTTAGAGATCACCTAGTCCAGCTCCCCTGCAGAAGCAGGTTCACCTAGATCAGGTCGCAGAGGAACATGTCCAGGCGGGTCTTGAAGACCTCCAAGGAAGGAGACTCCACAACCCCTCTGGGCAGCCTGTGCCACTGCTCCGTCACTCTCACGGTGAAATAGTTTTTTTCTTATGTTTAAATGGAACTTTTTGTGTTCCAGCTTCATCCCATTACCCCTTGTCCTCTTACTATCTACTATAGAAAAGAGGGATGTCCCAACCTCTTGACACTCACCCTTTAGATATTTATAAATGTTAAAAAGATCACCCCTCAATCTCCTCTTCTCCAGACTAAACAGCCCCAGTTGGCACAGCCTTTCCTCTTATGAAACATGTTCTATACCCTTGGTCATCTTGGTGGCCCTGTGCTGGACTCCCTCCAGAAGTTCTGTGTCCCTCTTGAGCTGAGGAGCCCAGAATTGGACACAGGACTCCAGATGAGGCCTCACCAGGGCAGAGTAGAGGGGGAGAAGAACCTCCCTTGACCTGCTGGCCACACTCTTCTTGATGCATCCCAGAATGCCATTGGCCTTCTTGGCCACGAGGGCACATTTCTGGCTCATATTTAGTTTATTATCAGTGAGGACTCCCAGGTCTCTCTCTGCAGAGCTGCTCTTCAGCAGTTCGACTGTCCAGGGTGGTTGAAGTCCCCCATGAGGACCAGGGACTGTGATCGTGAGGCAGCTCTCAGCTGTTCGTAGAAGGCCTTATTCACTTCCTCCTCCTGATCAGGTGGCCTGTAGCAGACTCCTACAACAATATCACCTGCCTTACCCTGGCCATTTATTTTTACCCATAGGCACTCTACCAGCTCCTCATCCCCACCCAGACACAGTTCAGTACACATTAATTGCTCTCTCACATAGAGAGCAACTCCACCTCCACGCCTTGTCAGTCTGTCTTTCTTGAACAATACATAGCTCTCCATGGCTGTGCTCCAGCCATGGCAGCTGTCCCACCACATCTCTGTGACCGCAATGAGGTTGTAGCCCCTCATCCTCACCCACATCTCCAGTTCCTCCTGCTTACTCCCCAGGCTACGTGCATTGGTGTAGAGGCAGCGCAGGGGCTTACTCAAACACACAGGTTCCTCTGGGCGGGTGCAGGAGCTTCCTCCCCAGTTTGGCTCTTTCTCGGTGTGGTCAGCCTTCTGTATCTCAGCCCAGTGTGCAGATGAAGGTCACTTATCATTGCATTCCCTGTCCTGCCCTGTTTCTCAGCTAGAGGGGACAGCTTGTTCTGTTTTGCTTCTCCCCCCACCCCCCAAGTCCCTTAGTTTAAAGACCCCTTTATTAAATTTGGTAGTCTACTACCAAATAATCCAGTGCCTTTACGAGAGAGATGAATCCCATCCCATCCTATGAAGCTGTAGTCCCCAAGGAAGGATCCACTGTCAAAGTACCCAAAGCCTTCCCGCCGGCACCGGCCTCTCAGCCAGGAGTTCACTTGGATGATTTTTCCATTGCAAACTCCTCCTTTATCACCAGTGAACAGGATAAAGAAGAAAATAACCTGAGTCCCTCTACCTTTTACCTGCTCCCCCAAGGATTTAAAATCCATCTGGATCCTGGAGATGTCATGCCTCATGACATCATTCATACCTACATGGAACACAAGTAGGGGGTAGTAGCCTGCATCCCTGACAAGCCATGGCACTTTCTCGGCCACATCCCTGATCTTGGCCCCAGGCAGGCAACACACCTCTCTTGACTCCCTACCTCCTCCACAGATGGGTCTCTCAGTGCCCCTTAGCAGTGAGTCACCCACAATAAGCACCTGTCACCTCTTCTGTGACGTTCATTACTTATCGCAGGTGGAGCAGCTGATGGGTTGCTTAGTGGGTTTTCCCCTTTTGGAGCTCCCTTGTCAAAGTCCCTTGTAGCCAGTGCCTCATACTTATTTGTAGTGGACACTCTGGAAGGTTGGCTTTGAAGGCAAGCCTTTGCCTTTTTTTTTTTTTTTTTTTGTAACCAGAGTCCATGACTTATTGGATTCATTGGAGGCTTGCACCTGATTGTGGAATTCTCCATCTATCTCCACTTCTTCCCCTCTAATACTACAGAGCCTACTCACAGTTTCCTGTAAGTCTTTCACCAGGCACTGCGGTTCCTGAACTTGAGGGCACCTGTGACACATTTTTGCCTCAGAGGCATAGGTCCCTAAGCAGTCTGAACACTCTGCACTCCACCTGGACCGAAGCTTCTCTACTAACCAGCTCTGTCTGGGTGGATGCATTGACCTTCATCTGGGTTTTGTCCACCTGAGCCTTGGCTTTAGTCCTTAGGTGAGTGCTCACCATTTTGCTAGGTTGAAGCTGAAGCTGGGGCACTTCTCTGACTTCTGCTTCTCTAAAAGGGCCGTGGGGTTGTCCCCTGCCCGTCCTCGCTACTCGCCCTGCCTGCGCGAACTGCCGCGCAAAGTGCCACGCCCGCTCCTGGGTGTGTTTAAATCCCCCGCGGTTGCTGCAGCTCCGCCTCCCGGCAAGATCGTCCCGCTTACGAGAGCTGCCTGGCCCTGGCGGCTCTCCTCTCTTATCCTCCACTCCCCGTGATCCAGGAACCCCTGGATTACCTCAATCGGCCGCAAAGCCGCGAATAAACGAGCCTTGACTCTGCTTTCTTTACCGCCGTTTTATTTAAATGGCCCTGACCCATCAATCCAGCCTGTCCAAATCCCTCTGAAGAACCTTCCTGTCCTCAGGCAGATCAACACTCCTACCCACCCAACTTGGTAGCACCTACAAACTTACTGAGGGTGCACTCAATCCCATTGACAAAGGTATTAAATGGACCTGACTATAATACTGATCTATGAGGAATGTCACTGTGATCAGTCACTAACTGGACTTAATAGAGTGTTCAGAGCCCAGAAAGCCAACCATATCCTGGACTGTATCAAAAGCCTCATGGGCAGCAGACCAAGGGAAGACCCCTCTACTGTGCTCTGGTGAGACCCTACCTGCAATACTGCATCCAACTCTGGAACTCCCAACAGAAGTTGCACAGGGACCTTTGGAAAGAATCCAGAGGAAGCCACAATGATGATCAGAGGACTGGATCACTTCTGCTATAAAGACAGGCTGAGAGAGTTGAGAGGGTTCTTCAGCCTGGAGAGAAGGCTCCAGGGAGATCTTATAGTACCTTGCAGTACCTAAAGTGACTGACAAGAAAGCAAGAGAAGGACTTTTTACAAAGGCATGTGCAGGTAGGATAAGGGGTGATGGCTTTAAACTGAAAGAAGAGAGACTTAAATTGGATATTAGCACAAAGCCCTTTACCATGAGGATGGTGAGCCTGGAAAGAAGTTGCCCAGAGAAGCTGTGAATGCCCCATTCCTGGAAGTGTTCCAGGTGAAGTTGGACAGGGCTTTGATCTAGTGGAAGGTGTCCCTGCCCATGGCAGGAGATTGGAACCTGATGATCTTTAAGGTCTCTTCCAACCTAAACTATCCTATGACTTTATGATTCTGTGAAATATTGGGTGCACTTGTGTCAACTGAAGTTTTGCCCTTGAATTAACATGAGTCATGGTTTTGCCCACAACACTTCAGGTTTCTTGGTAACCTGACTTTCAAGTAACCTACTTTCCAGGTATTTTGCACCATAGTGTGACCAGACTTATTAAAGAACTCTTTATTAAATTCTGGTTTTGCATAAGCTAATGCATCCATGCATAACTGTCCACTTCCCATATAAACTTTCTAAGACAAATTGAAACAATTATTTCATATAGCTGTAGTACCTTCTACTCCATATCTGATGAATGGCTGCAGCTACTACTTGAAGCGAAGCTCTTGACTCCTGAGGTGTTGAAAACCATGCCTGTAAAATCTGAGGCTACTAAGAAGTAGTGCTTTAAAGACAGTGCAGGATGTTCTGCTATCAAATCCCTTTCAGCATCTGTTCCGCTTTGCATTCTGCCCACAGAAAATGTGTATTTATAAAAAAGGAGTGAAAAAGATCAGCATAAACAAATACGCCTAATTCCTAATAAAAGGACTGCCAAAATAAAAATCTACCATTAAAAGTAAAGAAAAAACCAGTTGCATCATTGATGCCATCATGTGCTTGCATAACACAACCCCTACAAATCTGCATTTAGACTTTTCAAAGGAAACACTGAACTTGAAAATGCGATTTCAGATGAGCTAGGAACTAATATACCCCACTGAACTGCCAGGTACCTACTAAAGAGGAACTCGTGGCTTTGAGTCCTAGCTGTATTTCTGTTTTCCTGCCTGACCTTGGGAAGGTTTGTCAAGAGGAGAAGCAGGGGATTTTACTGCACCAAGTCTTCTGTGTTTACTTCCTTTGTATCTCCTTGACTCTTAGGGGGATAACAGAGCTCAGGGGAATCCAAGGGACTTCCCCATCACAGGGGCTACATTTTTAAAGGTAAAGAAAGCCCCATACATAAATTATGCATTGTAATATACTGTTCATCCCACACTCCCCATGACATCCATAATCACCCAGCAGGACTCAGCGTCTGTTGCAAGGGAACATGAGCCACCCTAGTTTAAATCAATGTGTCCAGTCTCTTTGTGCTATCTCAGTATCAACACTCACCCCATCGTGCTGCATGACAGTGAACAGCTGATAGAATAAATCAGGGATCCTGGACATGGCAGGAGCTCACTTGACCTTACTCGACTTGACCTATAATATCTTGTTGGCACGGGGGGAGAGTAGGCTTTCTCTAGTAAAGTAATCATATCCTCACTAATTTTTCTTCGTCCTATTCAGAGCACGCTGTTGTATGTGCAGGGAGTGAGGGGATTTGTGAGGGAGGAAATACCTTTTCCTTCTTGAAGATTATTCTAGGAAACCACAATATAAATCTTTATTCAGTAGAGAAGTATTTGTCCTCTGAGAAATGTTAGTAAAAAAAAATTATTGTGTAAACTGAGTTGGAGGGAGAGTGAGAAAGGTTCAGTGTTTTATTCCTGAGTCTGATGATTATTTTGGATGGGGAGACTGGGGAAGTGCAAATTTTATTGTCCGTGTTTCTAAAAATTATCACAGGGCATTAACTTTGCATGCTAATCAGAAAATACTAACAATGGTCCTCTGTAAGAGGACTAGAAAACGAGACAAATTTTTCAAACGTGCACACTCCAGCACTTCTGTGCATTGGAAATCTGACTCAACCAACCATGTGTATGGGAGTGAAGTGTTCAAAACTTGAAGGCATGAGAGGTTTTTACTCGTATAAACTTCCCTGTGCCAGAATGGAGGTTATTAGGAGACTTTGTGATCTTGATCGTCAGGCGTCTATTTCTGCAACTTCAACAGGCACATATTGGATAAATGAAAGGGATGCATTCTTTTCTTTTCTTTCTCTGCTGCCAAAGGTGATTCAAAGATGAACTGCCAACTTTCCCTGTCTTTGTCTAACTCCATAACGTTCATAGCCCAGGCCCCAACAAGTGTGTTTTGTTGGTTGGTTTTGTGTTTTATTTTGATTTTGTTTTTTGGGATGGCGGTTTGAGGTTTTTTTTCATTGAGGAATTCAAGTTTTGTCTCAGGATATTGTCTTGGTACAATGGTAGAGTCTCTCAGTGAGTTTTCTACTGGCTAGTTTCCACTACCTTCAGTGAAGTTATGCTTGTTTACATACACTGAAAATTTGGCTCAGTGATAAAGTTACCTACCTGCTTCTACTTTTTCAGATAGAGACATCCTGTGCATATCTTGGCTTTCTCCTTTCATTCCATTTAAGTCAGAAAGGGCCCTCAGATAAGCAAAGCCTACCAGATATGAATAGTGGAAAGCATTAAACTGATATGACTTTAGCAGGAAGCTGCTTTAAAAAGGAGGGACTTGAAAATTTTATCATAATGGCATAAAAGGGTTGAACAGTGACAAAAGTTCTACCCCAGAACAGGTGCTGAGATCCTTAATTGTAACCATTTCACTTGTCTAGTTGTTGTAAGCTTGTTTTTAAAAGACTTGCTTCCACATTTATGCCATTTTATGGAGAAATACAAAACCTTTGTCTCCTGGAAAGATCATCTGTTTTTCACAGCTGTAGTGCCACATGTCAGTGGCAGGGAGCACTCTCTAGATGGCAGGTCTGCCTAAAAGCTTCTTGTGTCCATGCCCCAGCTGTCTTAACAACCTGTTCTTTCTAGTGTCCACCGCAGTTTACAGGAATTTCCCAGCATTTCCCACATCAGCTTGGTATGGCAAATTAAACAAGGACATCTTCCTTACTCATATTCTGCTGCTGGTTTTAATTATTCTTTTCTTTTGTTTGTTTATTTATTTATTTTTAAATAGCCAGAGGTCATAATCTCTCTCTGGGAAGTAAGAGTCCTGACTTGCAATTGGTATGGAGTTAGGAGATGTGTGTCCTGTACTCTCCTACTACATGTCAGGGACCATATTTTGCTAAATTCCATTTCAATGTAACTTATTTTGGAATTGTGCATTTGAGGTTTCTGTGGAGCTTCCTGAATTACTCATTTATATAATGCTGCAGGGTGTAAATCATAACTCATTTCCCAGAATTTTTTTCCAATGAAGCAACACTTGTAAATTTAAGGTAGTATTTTCAGATACAAAATGTTGTCTCCGTGATCCAGTTCTGTGCCTTCAGACTTGAAGAGATAACTTTTATTTTTAATGATTCAGGTCTGATGGGAGTTCTTATTTTTTGCTATGTAATCTGAATCTTGGTATTTTTCTTTTGAGCCTAAATGTAATTATCTGTTATATTACACCAACTTGAATTCCCTATTGTGAAATCAATTAAAGTGCAGGTGCTCAAAGCAAAGGGAAAAAACAGAAATATATCACCATAGATCCATGTTAGAGGTACATTTCAGAGAACTATTTTACCACTAATGTCTATCAATATCAATTCTGATAGACCTGAAATTTATGTTTTTTTAAAAAGTTAATAATGTCTTTTTATTATTTATTTCAAGTTAAGGGACAATATTGACCAAAATTAATTTCACAATGCTAAAAGAAATATTTTTCACAAGAGTGATATGTTTCAAGGACATGTGTGTAATGTCAAATATCACTGCCAAGTTTGTGTTTCTTTTTAACTTAGAGCTTACGACAGGTTAGCTTTAACCTAACCCTGTTTTGAGTCATAAAATATATTCTTGTACAAAAGCAGTGGCAGTACAGGTACAGATGTTTGTGTTGTGGGCAAATGAGTAGTTAGCAAGAGACAACTGAAAAAGGCCACTGTGTGTTTGGGTGGATTGTCCCAAGTTATCAATAAATGTTATCCTTTTATACAACAGGACGAAATCCAGAGTAAATGTGTCTGGTTTCTAGTGGGTGAAAACTGAGGTATAAAGATCTTTGCAAAGATGGCAAATCTGATTTTCCTAAGATGTAAATGAAAGCTGATAGTGGTCAGGGATGATAGCAGGAAAAGTCAATTCTCATGAAGCACTGTAACTGCATCCATTTTCATTGTACACACTTGAAGTGCTGAGACCTGCATCTAGTGTCATCATTAAGGTTAGGATTTCCAGGAGAAGCTATGGAAATCCATTTCACATCATCCAAGACCTCTGCAGTGAGGCAGCTCTGCTGGAAGGCAGGAGACAGTCCACTAGTCCTTGGACCCATGTGCCTCTCCCTGGGCGGGTGCTTCTGGTGTCAGGGCATGATGTATGCATGAATGCTGACACCACTTGAGCATCTGGCTAGGTTTTAGAAAAGAACCAGATGCCTGATGAGGGCTGCTTGCCGGCTGGAGGGAGTGGGGTCAGGCTCTATTTGGAGCTCTGACATGAGTGGATGCCATGGCTCTGGAGAGGGTACAAGAATTTGGCCACGCTCCTGCAATTAGCATTTCCAGCTCCAAGTGGCTCCCACTCTATGTGTGCTTTCTTGGATGGCCCTTCTGAGAGGTCTAACTTTGCATGTGCTCAATGGGAGGAGGCTTAGCACCCAGCTTCAAGTTTTGAATTTCACAGAAGGAGCCAGATGCTTAGAGGCCAGGTATTCGGTGCCTAATCTGCAGGGGTTAACTCTCTTACTGGATCTACCTGCAAGAATTTGACCTCAAGAATCACAGATCCAATTAGATGTCTGGGAAAACCCCACATCCCACACATTTTGAAATAGTTATAGTCCATAGCAATTGTTTGTTTAGGCACATGTGGGATTCTGATGATAAGCCCCAGCAAGCTGTATATATTGAGTGAGAAGTTCTGCTTTGGAAAGCCACAGGGAAACTTAATGGCATGCTGCAGCCTCCTCTGCCATGCTGGAAACATTTTCTTCATTTGCCCTTAATTTCGAATGAACTAAGAACTGTCTTGCAGAATAGAGACATAAATGCTGCTTAAATTAGTTCTTTTTAAAAATTTTGCTAATGAGTTTCGTATCGTGATTATCTACTCCTTTATATTCTGAAAATGAAATTAATGAGACATCTTCCCAAGAGCTGAAGGATTGCACTGACAGAATGTGACTTTAATAGTGGAGAAAGAGCAGCAGAGATTTCATATCACCATGTGGCTTTCTGCTCATCCACCTACATGTGGAGACAACTGTAGAAATGAGAGTCAGTGAAATTCCTCAATTTTCACACTTGACACAGCATTGTTTTTTACCTGCCACAGGGGCTTTTGACACTGGGCCTTCTATATACTCCATCTCAAAGTAAAGAGGATTGCCTGAGGACTTTTTCAAGGTTCAGAGGCAACAGAAATAAAATGCATATCCCATTGCTGGGATGAAAAGAGACAGGTTTAGCTTCAGGAAATCCACACACAGACCTACTCTAGGTGGCTTACTCTGGCATGGGAGTTGGACTAGATGATCTTTTGAGGTCCCTTCCAACCCTTAAGATTCTGTAATTTTTGAAGGATGGTGATGAGGCCCAGTTCCCATGAGGAAAGCAAGCAGCCTTATGGTGGCTTTTTAACATGCTTTGAGGTGTTAAAAAAATATCTGTCTGACCCTGCACCATGCAGGAACTCCCCAGTCCCTCTCTTGGGGCTGACAGTAAGTGCAAGGACATGGGCTGAGACCTGTTCTGGCGTGGCTTGTGGGGCCTGCTGCCTCCCTGGCGCAGGCCCAACCTGGGCCATGGTTGCTAGGTGTCCTGAGCTCGCTTAGCAACCCACCTGCCCGCTTGGTGACTTAGCCAATCATGGCAGCGTGTGCCATGTTGGGCCCTGGCGTGCAGTGTTGCCTGGTAACGGCTGGAATGGTGGCTCATGCCTGGGGTGCTACCTGTGTGTCCTGCTGCCGCCTGTGTGCCTGTGCTGCCCAGTGCCAGGAGGCATGAGCCATGCCAAGGTACACACAGCCTGCACCAGAGCCTTCTCAGCTGAAGATGGCATGCATGGAGAGTGGATGATGCTTGGACAGGTCCCTTTATCCTCACTGCACTGAGAAGAAGTGAGAACCACCTGGCTGATGCCACTTGCTTGGCTCTAGTGAATGGTGTTGGTACGTGGTTCTGTGTGAGAAACAGCTCACTCCCTCAAGATTAGGCATTGGCTAATCTGGCCTACAGCACATCAGAAATGAAATGATTGTCCTAGAATCATAGAATGGTAGGGGCTGGGAGAGACCTCTAGACTGCTAGACCTTGGGGGCAGAGTGGGTGGGAATAGGGGGTGGAGAGGGAGGGCACAGGAATACATCCAGGCAGGTTTTGAAAACCTCCAGAGAAGGAAACTCCTGAACCTCCCTGAGCAGCCTGTGCCAGGGCTCCCTCACTTTCATAGGAAAGTTTTCCCTTGAGTGGGAGCTTTCTGTTTTCCAGTGTTTGTCCATTACCCATAGTGTCTTGTTGCTGGACACCACAATAAAAACTGTTGCTCCATCCTCTTGACATCCATCCTTTAGGTATTTAATGTACCTAATGATATCCCATGCATGGATATCTTGGAATACTTGCAGGTATCTTTCCCCTCCCCTCATTTGTGCCCTGCTTACCTGTGGAGCTGGTGAGGATTAATCCTGTTTGAGTACATGATGCTCAGTGCAAACTCTGCTGCCCAAGTGAGATCAGGCAGTTCTGCTGACACTCTTGGGCTGGACCCCATCTTTCCTAGGCTTCTGAGGGTCCAGATATGAAATAGGGAATGTGAGTTCCCAAGAGGATTTGGTAGACAAGATCTTCACTGCTGTTTCAACAGGGAACATAGAGACTTTGTAATGGAGAGATTTGACTTGTCAAATGTAAATGCTAGCATTATCATCTCTATCTGAATTATCATTTCAGCTTTCCAAGCTGAAAAATGCTGTCAATTTGTGGCATGTATTTTTCAGGGCAGAATGTTATAAAATGACTAAAGGGAGTCACAAGTTTAGCTTAATATAAAACAATATTTAGTTAAATGAAACAGTACAGGGATGAATGCTTTCTAGGAACAATCTTTGATCATTGCACTGTTAGGACCTCAGAGTATGTTTTCAGAAAAAAATGTGCACCCAGTTATGTCTCTGTAAATGTTAAAATTCATGGGATGGCCACTGTTAATATTTGTGCCACTCCTTGTACTCTGACTTTAAGCCACTTCTTTTAATCCAAATTAGAGATTCTGTTTGGTAAGTAATAAACCTTTAAGATGGAGAAGTAGGAGGTGGGGTGGAGATTCTTTTTTCACTGCCTTATATCTTCTATATCTTTTTCAAACAAAGATATGTAAGGAATAAAGACAGAAGAAAGTTGTACTATTTTTCTTGGTTTTGCTCTTCTCTCACAGGTCACCTTACTTTCCCTGTGTTGTAGCAGGCTTCAGGCTAATGAATAAGTTGGGGGCTGACAGAGGGAGACATGTGTTATCCTTTGTCATTTACTAAGCTCTAAAGGGATATTAGCAAAAGGCTTGGCATGAGCTTGTGCACCTTGAACTGACACTTGTTGTCTTGACTTAGTGCTGAGTTACTCTGGTCACTTCTGTGAAGGACAGACAGTAAAGATACTTCACAGAGTGAATTGGCCTTGCACAGGGTTTTCAAATGTGGAACAATAGCTCTAAGTGGTATAACCTTAAGGGTTTCATTTTAGTGTTGCCCTACCCCTGCTCAGTAAAATTGTGAAATTAGAGATTTTCTTTACTTGAATGACGATGTTTGATGGTAATAAAGTCAGCATAGAATAGAATCTTTTATTATCCTCAGAAGCATATGAATGCAAGATGGATGAAAGTGTCTGGTTGCATCATTGAGTCTTGTCTTCAGGAGAGATGCGGAACCACATCTGAGATGGTTTGTTCAGAGAACCTTAAAAGACCACAAAGGACATGCCCTGTACCAAATGTAGGACTGACGTGAGAATAACATCGGTACCACTAGCATATTCATATAACTTGGTCTGCATTATTTTTTTGATGTCACTGATCTCCAATATTCGGAAGAACAAAGGGAAAAGAATATAGATGGCAATTTTTGTAATAAAGGGGAAAGCAGTTCTTTCCTTATCACTTCAGGCAGCCATCAGAAGCCCCAAATGAATGCCATGGTATAAATATACAGCATAAGTGAAAGATGATTGAGAAGTGAAGGTGGTGTCTTATTTCTGCTCTGCTCACCGTCAGCATACCAGTGAAGCAATCACATAGGGACTCATTACTCAAAATGATTCTGCTGTTTTCCAAAGTAAGTATGTCTGTCTCTTTCCTAATGGTCTTTTTGTCTCAGCAATTGAGCCCAACTGTTGTAACACAGATGACAGAAAACAGAGAACAGAAGGATGATTTTGTTTTCAGCTATTTGGGAATACATGACAGAAATTCCTATGACTTACTGAATTTTTTATTTAATCATGTAACTATGTTTTTAGCTTGCACAACATGGGTACTTGTCCCTGTCACATTCCCTGCAGCATCTGAAATTTTCACTCATCCATCTCTCATGTTAAACAAGTTACTCTTTATGTAACATCTAAAGGATTATTTATTTAGGGATGTATAAAGCATCAGTGAAATGCTTTCCATTCAAAACCAAAACTTCTGATAGTTTAGAGTTTATGGTACAATGCATAGCACAATATATTTATTGAGTTGTCATTTAGATTTATTTCGTAAAGTTGCACAGGGATAATTATCTAGACTGCTTTGGCAGATTGAAGTACATCATAGAAACAGTCATCTAAAGTATTTCACTATTTTTTTTTCCTGGAACTGTAGTTTCCTTTGACTTTTTTTTTTTTTAATTTTTAAAGGTTCAGGATTTACACGTTTGAAAAGCGTGGATCTTCAAAGTTTGTGGAAACTCAATCTGACCAACAAAGATACTTGCTGCTGACACTCTATCATCACATATTCAGTGGTTACTAATGCTTTAGACCTATGTTGCCAACATAAAATCATGAGAATTATACTAATTTGCAGCAGATTTGATGTTGGCCTATTGTGTAAAGACAAAATCTTAGCCCAAAAGCTTCAGTAATGATACTGCTCCAGAAATACTGCAAAAAAAGAATCTCATTGACTTCAGTGAGGTTTCAATTAGAATCTGTATCTATTCCAGTCTTTAGAAACAAACATAAACCAGTTGGTAACAACCTCTGGACTGCTGATCTATGGCAGTAGATGAGATACTTTTGGAGAGAAATTCAGGAGATAACTTGGCCACAACATTTATACCTTATTTCTAGAGAAGATATATATATATATATACATATAATAAAGCAATACCCAAAGGCATATTTTATGTGTGTGTGTATATATATATGTATATATAATGAAAATATATTACCTTTCAGCTCTGGTCATTAGGAAATCCTGTTTTAAGGTGGAGCCAGTATACATGACAGCAAAAAGTTGCTTGTATTGCAGAGTACTGAAAGCCAGAGGTTTGAAATGTTCTGTAGTTTTGAGACACTGATTCTGAGGCCTAACTCTAGCTGGTTTTGGTATTATTTAGAAAGGAAGCCTTTTGAGAGAGAGTTTATTTTTTTAAATGATACTTGGCAAAAGAAGGTGGCAGGGGATAGTTTCAATTATCCTTTGATCCCAAAGACGCTTCTTTTGCAAACTTTCTAAAGAGATGTGGTTTGAATAATCTATAATTTCATTCATCAGTTAAATGTTAATTATGTCCAGTACTTCCTTTTGGGCCTACTGATTTCTGGTTCCACTCATGTATTTTTTTAGCAACTTAAATCTTGATGGATTGCACTGTCAGGCCTTTATACAGGACTAATTCAGTTTTTCTCACTAGTACTGGCTTTTATAAACTAGTGCACTTTAATAGGCTTAGTTAGGTTCTCACGAGATCTGACTGAAATTTGCATGTATGCATGGAGCAGGGAGCTGGTGCCTGCACTACCAGCAGTGCTGGTTTTTGAAAGCAAAGAGTTTATTTGTCAGAGTTACTTTGTATCCTGAAGCTCTCATGTCTAATAGCTGATGTGCTGCCTGTCTGACATCTTCTTGGACAAAAGCCTTGGTGCTTGCTTTCTTCCTTTGAAGATGCAAGCAGCATATTGCCTAATCTTTAGTAGCATATGCCTGCCTGGTCTGGAAAACCATAAGCCCTGTTGAGGCTGTGTTGCTTGTTAGTAACTTTGTTTTCCGTTATGACAAAGCCCAACCATACCCATCTAATTTGATGTTCAGACTCTGCTCAGCTGTAGTGTCTTTGTCCATGATGTCAGTTGTACAATAGCCATGTCCACTTCATTCTAGAATGCATGTTTTTGTTCACGTTGCAAATCATAACTGCTTTCTTAAGGGTTGTTTGTCAAAGGTTTTGGTCATCTGTCTCCTAGAGTTTTTGACTTTGATCCTAGTGGCAATCTGGTTTGTGTTATGGACCCAGCTTGTTGTCATTTCACTTCTTATTTTTTATTATAAGAAATTTGTTCTTTGGATTTACATTACCACTGAAGTTTTCTACAGGTTGGCCTTCTTTCCACACTCTGTTTAAGCAGACATCTCTCATATGTTTCATTTTTGTGTGACATGCAGAACTGTTCCCATTTCTTGAACATGGTTTCATAGTTAGCCTTCTCTGCCAGAAAATAAATGAAAATTTAAGAACACAAGTCCTACAGAAGCTGCAGTTCTTCGAAATCTGCCTTCTGCTGGACTCCTCTGCTGGCAGATACAGAATGAAACAAAATAAATGCTCTCCAAAATTTTATTTTGTGGAGACTTTTAACTTGGTGGTAGCTATAATGGGCAGAGAAAGGACAAGGAAGTGTGTTCAACTGTAGTGTTATTTTTCCCCACATAAGATATTTGGTATGTGAAGGGAGATGTCTTTTTCTCCCTCTACTGTTATGGGATGTTATCCATGAGTGACTGCAAGAAATCTGCTTTATTTTTTGTTCTGTCTCCATGCTTAAGGATAAGAGCTTCTCTGTGTGTGTTCCAGTCTGGAATTCAGTGTAGAAACACAGAGGTAGCCTTTCACATGCTAACTTGGGTACTGAGAGAGGTCAAAAGATGGAAGACTACATCGGGTTAATTAACTCCCTTTTTTATTGGCTTGGACAGAAGAAACAAACCTCATAGAAATTATTTCTCACCCACTGATGTCCTTAAATACTACAGTCAGAGAGTTCAGATGCAAAACTTTCCTGAAGAGGAAAATAAGACAATGAAATAAGATATTGTGGGTTTCTTATGAATGACTCATGACAAGTTAAATTATGTGTTTGGTGGTTATCTTAATGAAGGAAAGAAGTGCAGTGCCCCTATTGTTTTTTTTTACTTGTGTGAAGTTTTCCTCTGAAAAGCTCAGGAATGTGGTGGAGGTGTAGCTGCCTTAGTGAGACTGTAGTCTTTTCCAACTAAGGTTGGTTTAAACAAATGTAATAATTAACTGCTGTTTATTCATTGCCAGGACATGCTGATGTGTGAGGAGCCTGTTTTCAAGGGGGATTCTGTTTCTCAGAACCTTCACTACTAATATTTCATAGAAGTAGCCTGAGAAGAGTCATACACGTTTTGGAGAACAGGGCTTAAAGATGCTGTCTGGGTGATAACTGTAGGAAAAGACTAATCAGTCAAGTGAAGTTTCAAATGCAAAAATACCATGTTTCACATAAGAAACAATAAATATAGAATATGGGAAATCTTTTACAACATGTATTTATCCCATCAAGAAGTATCTGGGGATTATAGTTGATGTTGATTTGAAAACGTGTTGGTAAACTACAGCATTAATGAGGAATGAGATGTTATTGTATTTCACTGGACTACCAAGGATATCACATGTGAGGCAAGTATTCTTAGCTTGTGGTAGTCAACACATGATTTGTAGTACTGTGCTCAATTCTGGGAAACATGTTTTAAAAAAGACCCAGACAAACTGGAGAGAGATCAGAGGACAGCAACTAATGTGATAAATGTTTTGGAAATTAAGACCTATCTGGAAAGAAGTGAGAATATGTAATGCCAGGGTGACCTGAGCATAGGACCTGAGTTTCTCACATCAAAACAGTCTCACAAAACAAAGCAGCACCATTGTTCATGTTAATCCAAGAGGATGGTAGAAGTAGCTATGGATGGAGCAGGAATGAAAACATAAACTGAGCAGTGAGGCTTGGTTAGAGGAGTGGAACAAAAAAGACAGCTGCCGAGGGAGAATATGGAATTGTTGTTGTGGGATGCATTTCCAGGTGGAGTAACTGTCCACTCATCAAGGATAGATTCTAGGCTTAACAAAACATTTCACCAAAGATGCAGCTGGCGGTATTACAGAGTCCTCAGTTCTTGTCAGATCCTGAAACTGACCTGGCTTTTCCCTTTTTGTCTGTGTTCTTCCCTATCCCTATTTCTCCTTCCTGCCTCAGGCATGGTCCCAGCTGCCCTGAATCAGCAAAACACTTGACTATATTTGTGACAAAAGTGACCTAAGTTCAAGGAATGGTATTAGTGGAGCCCCTGAAACTACTTCTGGGTTAAAACTTGGATACATGAATCTGCTTGGAGATGCTGGAAAGCATTTTGTAAAAGCTTCTGAGTTCCTCAGGCTGTAGGAGTGATTAATACACTTTGCAGTTAGAAGCAACATGTCTGCCCTGATGCAGTGCCTTTTATTTACAAGTCTCACAGCCAACCTAAATTCATACCAGTCTTTTGCCACACTGAAGACATGTCTGATTTGAGTGTCCAAGATACAGTTTCTTCACAGCTTTCCTCCGTTCTGTAGGTATACACTAGCATGTTTGGCTCTAACATGGAGCTCTCCACCACTTTCCGTGTTGCAACTGTAGACATAATACCTGTTTTCCTGACATGACTGAGAATTAAGTGCTTAACTATGTGCAGAATCTGTCTATCCTGAAGCTGTTCTCCCATCTGCTGCAGCCTGATCTCCATGAAGCAGAGATCCTCGTGGTTTATAATAAAATACTGCCATCACGTTACAGAGCTGCTTGATATACAGTCATCTCAGGTTGCAGAGCACCACTATTAGAGTTTTTATGTAGTATAACCTGAGGAATAAAATGACATGGCTAGGAATGAGATTTCTCCAGGACTGTAATCTGTATATAACTTGTCCTTCTGAAAATGCTTAAAATACCAACAGCTTATTCCTTGCATCAGCTGAGCTCATTCACCAGGGAAGAATTTTATCCCAAGACTCCCAAGTGGAGATCATGTCATTAAATAGTCTAAGGAGCTGAAAGCAACTCAGACAGTGTTTTGGCTCCCACATCTTGTATTTTCCCCTCAAACATTCTAAACACTAGGATAAAAGGAAAATATTTAATAGGGAAAAACCTGAGGCACAAGTGCTCATCCTGTGCAAATCAGCCCTGTTCAGTGTCTTGTTCTTTCTTGTCGGCATTGTCATGCAGAAATGTGTTAGTTTTCTCTTTTACAAGATTAAAACCTTTCTGTACCAGTATACCCTAGCCCTATATTTCTTTTATCTAATTTTACTGGAATGTAGAAGGGTGTTTTTTAAGAATAAAATTTGGCCATCAGTGCTTGAGTGCAAGAAACACAAGGAAGTTTCAAGGCATCTGAAAAAGGCAATTTGATGATTTTTGAGATAAAAGAATACAAACAATAATAAAAGTTGAAGACATTTTATGAGCACTTTTCATTGACATCTACAACTTCAAAGCATTTTGAGGCATTCCCTTATTTAAATTTCTAGGTCAGAAGGGTGAATTTTACTATATATGAAATATTAAAAAGGAAAGGAAGGAATTAAAATTAAACATTGAGTCATTTATGTGCATGTGCAGACATATTTAAATTGATCCAAAAGTTTTTAGTGTTTTCTCGATCTGCTCATAGTATTTGTCAATGCCAGCACTGATGTAGTCTAAACACTATAAATTGTCTTCTGTTCAGCTGCATTAAAATCACTTTACTACAGCTTTAACCAGTTTGTTACTGCCAAAGACACATTACGTTCTCTTGATGGGTTTCACTTAGGCATTCAGTGATAGTCTTTCACCAGTGTGTGGACTCCCTAGGGGTAAGGCTTCACATTTGACTCCTGTTTCCTACTGACAATATGGCAAGTGCAAATAATTACTCCTATTACTGCTAGATTTCCTGGCTACCATCAGAGACAAGATAAAGAGCTGGAAAAACTTTTTGCTAGAGTTATGGCCATTCTTTTGTTCATATTCTGCATTTGTGCTGTCTGTGTAAATTGAAGCTCTTCTTACTGTTCTAAGAGTTTATCACATGTGGACTGGTGTGGATCTCTGAGATTTCTTTTGTCCCTGGATGTGCTCCATAAAGCAAGAAACACTGCTTGCCATGGGAAGAAGTGTGTTTTGGGGCACTTTTTTGTTACCTCAACAGAGTGTCAGCTTCTACAGGAACAGTAATGACATGTGGTCTGTTCTAATCACATCCACTTTGCTTTGTGGCTTGCTGACTGGTGCTGTAGCCAGGCAAATCATGAGGTGAACTGGAGTGCCAGAAATTTGTCTTCCCCTGCTGCCATGGAAGTGCTGTTGTGTTTTCCGTCAGCCTGGTTGTGCAATATGAGGAATGGTCTGTGCATAAGTTTGTTGTTTTGGTTTAATCTTGTGTTGCTCTTGTTCCTTCTTGTCTCTTGTCAGCTTGATATTTCCTTAGTAGAGCTTTAGTGACTGCTTGTAACTTCCTCACCCTTGTTGGCAAGTTACTATTGGAGCAAACAGGGGCAAGCAGATTCTGTGGCTGAAAGAAGTGCTTGGGATCTGCAATTGCTAGGATGGCTCCTGTGGCCATGAGATTGATGGTAATGGGCACGCTTTTACACCTGCCTTCAAAGAGAAGCACCTTATACTGCCTGCACTTATGGTAGGCTGTAAAAAGATCTTACATTTTCCATACCTTAATTCCTGAGCTTTGTTCATTTGTACTTCTAGCCATTACTTAAGATGGATTTGTCCTTACCCTTTTGGGGAGCTATCCTGCTGTATTCTCATACATATTCTCATATAAGCTTTCTATTTTAAGGGTCTTTCTTAGAACAGCTTCATTTATTTCAGGCCATCGTATTAGGTGCAGAAGAAATCCTATTGCACACACTGACACAGTTGCCATGAAGGCATTGTAAATCTTTTGTAGTTGGCTTAAACCAATCAGTTTGAATCAGCCACAGCCTTTACTCTGTGAAGAAAGTTATTCATACAGAAATGAAATGCTACTAATAACTGTTTATGTGCGGGGTTTTATTTTTCATTGTAGTCACTGGCTGATGAAACTGATCTCTGCTTCTCAAGAAACATTTTATTCATTTTCTGGTTGCTTTTTTGTCAGCATCCCAGTTCAGCTGGGAGATTTTGTACCAATGGTAATTAGTTTCAGCTCATACTTACTGGCAGGCATTTCTCCAAATCAGAGAAGATAAACAGGAGGATAATAGCATTTTTAAAAGGATACGGTGTTTATGTTTTTAGAGGGCCAGAAAACAAAACACAAACACAAAAATACAGCAAAACATCAAGGACATGCATTCAATAACATAAAGAAGGCAACAGGAAAATATTGCAGTGTATTCAACCTCAGTTAGCTGACTGCTAAGGATTATATCATTTGCATGAATATCTTTTGATGGGTAAAAAAAAAAAAAAAAAAAAAAAAAATCCTTCCATAATAGAGACTTTGGCTGACAGCATAAAGCTTTTTCAGTCAGAACTGAGAAAAGTTCTGGATGTTAATAGAAGCTTTTACTGATAATGGCTTGAAGTTCATGAATGCTGGAAGTATGTTATTTCTGGTGTAAGGTTAAAAAGAGCATAATATGGTATTCATTAAACTGTGCAGCCAGAAATAACATCTGTCTCTCATGAATAAGGAGCAAGGTCTCCTTTTATATCTCTTCATATTTGAAAACATTATTTTTTCTAGAAAATTAGAGTTTTTGTACTCTTTAAAAAAATAAATTAACTATAAATAAAAAATAAATTAACTAGGGAAGCAGGTAAAAGTTAGAGGGGCTCAGGTTATTTTCTCCTCTATCCTGTTCACTAGAGATAAAGGGGGAGTCTGCAATGGAAAAATCAGCCAAGTGAACTCCTGGCTGAGAGGCCGGTGCCGGCGGGAAGGCTTTGGGTACTTTGACAGTGGATCCTTCCTTGGGGACTACAGCTTCATAGGATGGGATGGGATTCATCTCTCTCGTAAAGGCACTGGATTATTTGGGAGTAGGCTAGCAAACTTAATAAAGGGGTCTTTAAACTAAGGGACTTATGATGGTGGGAGGAGAAGCAAAATAGAACAACTTGTCTCCTCTAGCTGGGAAACAGGGCAGGACATGGAATGCAATGATAATAGCCCTTCATCTGCACATTGCCAAACTGGGGAGGATCATCCTGCACCCACCCAAGGGAAACTGTGTGTTTGAGTAAGCCCCTGCGCTGCCTCTACACCAATGCACACAGCCTGAGGAATAAGCAGGAGGAACTGGAGATGTGCGTGCGGATGTGGGGCTACGACCTCATTGCGGTCACAGAGACGTGGTGGGACAGCTGCCATGGCTGGAGCACAGCCATGGAGGGTTATGTGTTGTTCAGGAAAGACAGACTGACAAGGCAAGGAGGTGGAGTTGCTTTCTATCTGAGGGAGCAATTAATGTGTACTGAACTGTGCCTGGGTGGGGATGAGGAGCTGGTAGAGTGCCTATGGGTAAAAATTAATGGCCAGGGTAAGGCAGGTGATATTGCTGTAGGAGTCTGCTACAGGCCACCTATCAGGAGGAGGATGTGGATGAGGCCTTCTACAAACAGCTGAGAGCTGCCACATGATCACAGTCCCTGGTCCTCATGGGGGACTTCAATCACCCTGATATTTGCTGGGAAAGCCTCAAAGCCAAGAACACGCACCCCAGGAGGTTCCTACAGACTGCTGACAACAACTTCCTGTCACAGGTGATGGAGGAACCAACAAAGAGGGGTGTGCTGCTGGACCTGGTACTGACGAATAGAGAGGGCCTGGTAGGGGATGTGAAGGTTGGAGGCAACCTCGGCTGCAGCAACCATGAGATGGTGGAGTTCAAGATCCTGTGTGAAAGAGGCAGGACACAGAGCAGGACTGGATTTGAGGCGAGCTGACTTTGGCCTCTTCAAAGATCTACTTGGATGGGTCTCATGGGATATGATTTTAGAATATAGACGTGCCCATGAGAGCTGGTCAATCTTCAAGCGCCTGGGTTCCTCCAAACCCAGGATCATTGCCAGGGCATGCAGGGGTGCAACTAGGAAGGCTAGAGCCCTGCTAGAATTAAATTTAGCCAGGGAAGTTAAGGTCAATAATAAGGCATTTTTCAAGTACAGCAGCAACAAAAGGATGGTGAGGGGAAATGTGGGCCCACTGCTAAACACAAAGGGTGCCCTGGTGTCTGAGGATGCAGAGAAGGCTGAAGTACTGAAATCCTTCTTTGCTTCACTCTTTACAGCCAAGGCTGACCCTCAGGAAGCCCAGTCCAGCAAGGATACCATGATGGCCAGGACAGCAGAGAACTTGCCCTGGGTGGAAGAGGAAAAGGTTAAAGACTTGTTGGGCAAGTTAAGGCTCATAAATCCATGGGTCCTGATGGGATGCATCCTAGAGTGCTGAGGGAGCTGGCTAAGCCTCTCTCTATCATTTTTGAACAATCATGGAGGACAGGTGAGGTGCCTGAGGACTGGAGGAAGGCCAGTGTCACTCCAGTCTTCAAAAAGCGCAGGAAGGATGACCCAGGAAACTACAGGCCGGTCAGCCTCACCTCCATCCCTGGAAAGGTGACGGACCAACTCATCCTGAATGTTATCACTGAACATATGAAGGATAAGATGGTTCTCAGGGGGAATCACCATGGATTTACCATGGGGAAATCCTGTTTGATCAACCTGATAGCCTTCTATGAGTGCATAACCAGCTGGCTAGATGAGGGGAGAGCAGTGGATGTCATCTACCTTGACTTCAGCAAGGCTTTTGACATTGTTTCCCATAACATTCTCATCAGAAAGATCAGACAGTGTGGCTTGGATGAGTGGACAGTGAGGTGGATCGAGAGCTGGCTGAATGACAGAGCCCAGAGGGTGGTGATCAATGGCACAGAATCGAGTTGGAGGCCTGTGGCGAGTGGAGTTCTACAGGATCGGTTCTGGGGCCAGTCTTGTTCAACATCTTCATCAACAACCTGGATGAGAGGACAGAGTGTACCTTCAGCAAGTTGGCTGATGACACCAAACTGGGAGGACTGGCTGATTCCCCAGAAGGCTGTGCTGCCATTCAGCGGGTTCTCAATCAGCTTGAGAGTTGGGCAGAGAGGAATCTCATGAAGTTCAACAAGGACAAGTGCAGAGTCCTGCATCTGGAAAGGAACAACCCCCTGCACCAGGACAGGCTGGGGGTCGAACTGCTGAAGAGCAGCTCTGCAGAGAGAGACCTGGGAGTCCTGATTGATAATAAACTGAACATGAGCCAGCAATGTGCCCTCGTGGCCAAGAAGGCCAATGGCACCCTGGGATGCATCAAGAAGAGTGTGGCCAGCAGGTCAAGGGAGGTTCTTCTCCCTCTCTACTCTGCCCTGGTGAGGCCTCACCTGGAGTCCTGTGTCCACTTCTGGGCTCCTCAGCTCAAGAGGGACACGGAACTTCTGGAGAGAGCCCAACGCAGGGCAACTAAGATGATTAGGGGACTGGAATATCTTTCATATGAGGAAAGACTGCCGGAACGGAGGCTGTTTAGTCTGGAGAAGAGGAGACTGAGGGGAGATCTTGTTAACTTTTACAAATATCTAAATGGTAGATGTCGGGAGGTTGGGACATCCCTTTTTTCTATGGTATCTAGCAACAGGACAAGGGGTAATGGGATGAAGCTGTAACACAAAAAGTTCCATTTAAACATAAGAAAAAACTATTTCACTGTGAGGATGACAGAGCAGTGGCACAGGCTGCCCAAGGGAGTTTTGGAGTCTCCTTCCTTGGAGGTCTTCAAGACTGGCCTGGACATTTTCCTATGCAACCTGGTCCAGGTGAATCTGCTTCTGCAGGGGCGTTGGACTAGATGATCTCTAAAGGTCCCTTCCAACCCCTACCATTCTATGATTTTGGACTAGATGATCTCTAAAGGTCCCTTCCAACCCCTACCATTCTACGATTCTATGAACTATCACAGTAATATGATCACACCATTTTAGCACAAATTGATAAAAATGTACAAATATTGGTTGAACTTGGTTATAATAACTTTGAAAATTCTAGTAATAATTCTCACTGCCCAAGCAAGCCTTTGTTTGGTTTTTCTAGTAGGCCGTGTGGGTATTTGCCATACAAACCTGAGAGGGAACTGAATCTCTTAATTACTGATCTTTTTGGATACTGTAGGAAACGTCTCTATGAGGAGGTATTATTTTGGGTCACCACTGTAATGGCTTGAGACTGTACAGAATCAAATGTCTTCTGAGAATTTCTCAGCACCTTCAGGTTCCTTAAGTTCAGTACATGAGACATGTCCAACATCACTGATATTTGGTTGTCAAATTAATTGATTTTAGTTGCCTGGAAATTATGTATAAATTAATTTAGAATTCAGCAATTTGTTTCATGCTGCAGCTTGGTATATTTAGGGAACAAAATTTCAGCAGTCATCTGTGTTCCATTCAGTAATGTGCATGGATTTACTGCTGCTGAAAGCCTCCAAAAGGTTATCGTTCCCTCACCTTGAAAACGAAATGCATCACCTGAAAGATATTTTCACTTGTTTTGCTGGATCAAAGTAGAAGGTTTTTTCTCAGTGTGCTGGATTTTTTGCTTTAGCCAGCTCTGCTATATCAGTTATTCTCTATGATCCACTCACCAGCACAAAATTGTCATAGTCCCAAGCACTGCTGATGCACTCTGGTGAAGGCACATGGACTCTTCCATATATCAACACTGGATCCCTGCTGCAGTAACCTGTCACTGAGTGTGTGTAAATGTGTGCCTTTTCTCCATGTAGAAGCAAGCATTGTGTTTTCATGACTGACATTATCGTTCTCAGAAGTGTTGGAGGTTAGTTTTTGCAGAATAGCTGTAGCAAGAATGAGAGCAAGTGAAGGCAAGTTCTGTATGGCAGATGTGTAACTGGAAATGTTTTCTGGAAAATGCCAGGTCTTGTGTTGTGTGAGTTGTGTGCCAGGTGCACTCAGATGGGCAGCTTGCAGGCAGTCTGTAGGCTGGCTATGGGTCTGTGTGTAGATGAAAGTTGGTGGCTCAGAGCCTCTTCAGTAGCCTCCTGCTTACCAGCTGATCTTAAAAGTGGGTGGAGGTGCAATTACTGTGGCTTGTACAGTGCCTGGTCTCCTGAGTGCGTGTGAAACAATGTGCAACAAAAATGATGGATAGCAAATGTCATATTGCGTTATAAATATGCATTTTTCATGGTTTAGGGCAAAAATGCATAAATAAATAGTAAATATGTTTTCTGTTTGGAACACCTGTTACAATGAACTCTGGATTTTTTTTTTTAAACTAAAAACAACAGCAACATGGGCATTACTTATCTTCAGCCTGAATTTCGTTTTGACATCACGCAAATCCTTTTGGTTTTGATTAAGGGTTTGTAAGCTATATAACAGATCCGTAATATAGGCCAGGGAAATTGGCTGACACGGGACAAATATGACCATTAAAGAACGGGTTATATTGATTTTTTAGTCTGGTTTTTATTTCCTTTTTTTTATCCTCCGCGATAAGAGTTTAATTAGCTGAGGTGGATTTAATGCAATTTTTGCAAAACAATGTTATCAGTGGACAGTAATTCTGTAGTCTCAGTGCCCATTTGGCATTGTTATTTAAAATATTGTTATTTAAAAATATTTATCAAAAATGGAGCACTGGTGCCACATGTTACTATTATTCACTTGTATCATTTAGCTTTGCTTGGGATGAATCTCAAATATGTCTTTAAGTAGTCAAAGTTTTCTCTTTTCTGATGTATGCTGCAATCCTCATAAGACAAATAATGTAGTCTCACAAATTTGCAGTGCAGCAGAGCTTCTGAGGGCAACATCAAACTTGTTTGGTTTGTGGTGTGGTGCCCATCTTTTAACCATTGTCCTGAACGGCAGAATTCACAATCTGGATGTAGGCAGCTAGGCATGTTTGCCCAGTATGCAAGGAAAGGACAGAAATGTTGGACCACTAAGCAAGAGGCTGATCAGAGAAGCTGAGGGCGTGTGAAGCCTTTCATCCTGCTCTGTCTCTTGTACAGGCAGATAACTCTTAAGGTACCTGTGTCTCTTCTTCTGGCATTCACAGCCATTAATCCTTTCCTGCAAGTAGGTGGGTGGTGAGGCTTTTCTCAAGTAAAGTGCAGCTGAAATAAGAGGAGGGGAATGAGTGTGTGGTGCCTTTGCATTTCTGGCAAACAGCTCAGTCAGCAGAGATCTGTCTGAAATAAAGGAGGGTTATGTTCAAGATCCTGCTTCAGTGAATATTTAATTATCTATGCAAAAATAGGTAATAATCTAGCTTTAGTCTGGTGGTCTGTCAGTACAGCAAACCATTCAAAATCAGTTATTCACACAATTCTCATTTCCTCCAGTATCACAACAGCTTCAACAGGAGAGAGAGCAGTGTTTTCTTGGAAGTTATCTTCAGATCTCTGCTCCAATTTGTACCATATAACAATTTCATGCCTTGAATTTGTTTCATTTACATCCCAGTACTTTAGTACCTTAGTTATAGAGCACTTTTGTCTACTCCACAGCTTTAGGCTACTAAATAAAAATAATAAAGTGATTCTGTCATCAAGTCTGTAATTTTGTGAGTGGTGCTGACAGTAGTTTTTCTGCCTTAAAATGCCAAAAGCATTTCATGTGTGAGATCTTAAACAATGGTTTAAATCTGAGGCAGGAACTAAGCACAGTACAGCCATGATCTTTGCAGCTATGTGTATGACCAGCAACAAAAATAGTTTTACCTGAGATATTTTGGTGAAAAATTTGGAGTTAAATGCACAATGGCCTATACAGATATTCATCTCTCCTGCACTCTGATACCTATGACAGCTGATATGGCTTGTGCCCTAGAACAGTATAGCTGCATCAGCATGACTCTCTGCTTGAACAAAAGGGATGTGCTTGTAGAGGTAAGCAGAGCACTGAAGACTTAAGTTTTATGTGTAGTTACCCATCTCTAAGTCACTGGAATGTGAACATGAATGCGTTGTATTGTGTCCTGATGGTTCTGAGCAATTTCTCAAAGGACGTCAGAGTAGTATTTGGAGTTATTAAGCTTCGAGATCTAGAATGCATAGTCAAGCAGTATCTTGTTACATGCTGCAGAAGCAGAAAAACCTATCTCACCAAAGAAACCTGAATTTTAAACCTGAATTTTTTCACCTTATAGGTGAAAAAAGCCAAAAGAGTTGGTAATTATGGTCCTAGCACACTAGTTAACCTAAGCCCTCTTATTATCATAGTTTTGGTAGGAAGTAGTGGAGCATGCAGTGAACAGAAGCAGGGAAAATGTGTTATTTGACTGGTTCTTAGAGTGTGTGAGATGCACTGTCAGGGAAATCCCAGAGATGTTACAAGTGTTAACAAGGAAACCATGCTGTCTGACAGTCTGGGTAATTTGGAGACAGATGCTGTTGTGTTGATACTGAAGGAGATGGTAGCTTATGGATACCAAAGGGCATTTTTAGTATTGGTCTCCCTTATTGTTCCATTTGACTCAATATTCAACCATGCAGAACAAATAAAATCAGAAGGACTTCTATAGCATCTTATCTAAGGTAACTGTGCAATACACATTAAATCACTGCCATAGTACTGTATTAACTTTGGAGACTTAGATAGAATTCATTAAAGGCACCATATTGTGCAAGAAGCTAATAAGAAATACCATAATGTAGAGTATATTGTATAGAGTATATCCAAAGGGATTTGAATTCCCACAGGAGGAAAGGGCCTGTCTTTCCCACCACTGTATTAATACCTTAAATCATAGTCCTCTAATCTAATCCATATTATCTGTGCTCTGAACAAGTGAAGACTCTGTCCTCTAGTAAGGCTCATGGCTGTAAACTGTATTCCAGCTTGCATGGAGCAAACTTACAGGTTGTTTTCACTGCATGTTTTAGGTCTCAGTTCATCCTGTCACCTGGAAATCTGCTTTTCATTGAAGTAAAAAATTTCCTAGAATGATGTATTGAAGAGTACTGGGTATAAAATAACAGCATTCAATTAATATTTTTGTAGATTTCTCTGATTGTCACAGCTTTTGTGTTGAATATGTCACAATAATTACTTTTATGCAGAATTATGCCATGTTCCACTAGTTTATACTGTGTGGTTTGGTTTTTATTTCAAGTTAATAAAGATGGGTCAATTGCAGTAACTCATACAGAGTTGAAGTTGCACAGGAAAAGGTTTAAGGAGATAATTTCTGAAATACCCTACATGGAACAGGAACCTGTTTTCAATCTACTGTGAGACTGGTTTTCATGTAGTTTTTAAAACTTGAAGTGAAGAAGCAGCAGTTTAAAAAAAAAAGTAAATGCATCATATTTTCAACTGAATTAAATGAACTGTGTATACACATACAATGTTGTTTCCAGATTCTTTACATTTGACAGTACTAAAACTTGGTAAAGTGCCACAAACAGTTAACTGAGAGATACATACCTAGAAAATGCCTAATGTGCTATCTGGGTTTTAAAACACAAGCCCATTTCTAGACTCTTTCTAGCTCAAATTCAACAGATTCCATAGGATGAAAGCAGAATGTTTTGTTACAAAGCTGCAGCAAAAAGACATGAAAACAAGGTTAGACTCAGAAAAGGAGATAGGAATTAAAAAGCACTTAAAATAAGCATGCTCTGCTTATGCAAGCAACTGTGGGATGACATCAAAATACTTGTCAGGATCAAAGAGGCCTCCTAATAACTTCATGAAGTCACTTACTGCATTCATTTTACAGATCAGTTAGACTGAGAAAGCATGAAATTTAAAAAGCTAGGTCCCATGAGGAATCATTGGCAGAGCTGAGAACAGAAGCGCTTACCCCCAACTGCTTCCCAGTATTGACAAGAGCAACCATTTAGAAATAAAAACTGTGAACTAGGCTTGTGAAATCATAACTTAAAAAAATAATGATGTAAAATCCTAAAAGTTTCATTAATTTAAAAAAAAAAACCTAACAGGTTTCCATGTCTATAAAAATGGAGAGAGGGTAAGACTAGCTGAAAGAAGAGGGATCGTTTTGAAGCTATTTCTAACCTTTGTGCCACAATTTCTGGTTTTACTGAAAAGACAAATTTTTTCCCATAAACTAGAGCATTAGTACATCTGAATTAGTACAAACAAAAATATGGGAAATAGAAGGTCAGCCTACCCTTGGATTCAGAGAATACCAGCAAAACCACAGTTTTGGTATGGTGCCAATGTAAGCAGATTTACACCAAATATCCTGTCAGGAGCATTCGTAACAAGTTGCTCCCTGAACAGAGGAATTGAGGATTCCTGTGGATTCCTGATCTGTTATCCGTACAATGCAAGTCCTCCTGCAAGACCCCTGATTCCCTCTCCCTGCACCTGCTGCAGCTGTCTCCCTGTGTGCTTCATGCAACATCACTGGTGTGCCCTTAGTTTTACCCAAAGGTGTAGCCTTTCAATTCTTTGGGCCCCACAGCCCCTCAGATCTCTGTCACTACCCAGTGTCCTCAGTACCTTCTCCCACTGAAATCCTGCTGGCCTGGCAGCAGGCAGCATGTGCAGTGACAGGTTGAGGACCTTGTGTGCCACTTGAAATTCATGTGGCCTGGTTAGCTTCCCAGTCTGCCCTGCTTTAGTGGTTTTAGTGGTGGATGAACAATAGCACTTTGTCCTACTGTTAGTAGAGGCAGTAGTACATCTCTCCCTCTGTCTTAATGGCAAGTGCTGAACTTTCTGTTAAATTCAGATTAAATTGGTAAAGGGTTTTGGATATTGTTAGTTGAGACTTGGGACACAGATGGATCAAGTCATGTTCATGCAGATACCATGGCCACATAAACATCGTTTCCCTATGCAAAAAAAAAAAAAAGCACTATTTGATATGTTATTCAGACATCTACTTGATTAGTATTATAAACTACTTGAAATACTAATAATAATCATCATCATCTACTGAAGTTTTGATAACATGGAGGTGTGCAGAAATACAAATGACAGGAGTCAATGCACCCATGTTAACAAAAGTCAAGGTCTTTCATAGAAAGATATGAGAAAGGAACCTTCTTCTCCTTCCCAGAGAAACTTTGAACTCCTTTGTGATGCTGCTGACAGAGGAATTGATTTGCTGTCCAACAAATCAATATCTGTGGTACAGCAGAAGTATGATGTACTTCTCTGGAAATATGCTCCTGTCTCCTTGGGATCTTGTAGAAGTTTCAGGAATCCAGGAGAAAACTTGCAGCCTTTGAAAAACATCAGGCTTTGAAAAAGTACAGAAGACTTACCCTTATCCCCTTGTGCCCTGATATTAATATTCCCAATGATTTTGCTTCAGTGACAAACCCTGGATGGAGAAGGAGCTAAAGCTGAAATAAAACTTAACCCTATTGCAATATTTTTTAAAGCCCGACTCTGCTGCTATGGATTTTTTCCGAGAAATTTCTATCTGTCTGTCCATACAACAGCTGCCCCGGCCATATTTCCATCCTCTCCATAAAAAGGATTTCACATCCAGTTGACTGTCATTAGCTGCCCTTACTATACCCAAAGTTCTTATGTTTCTCACCTCCCACACTTGTGACAGAAAAAGACCCCATCAAAAACATTCAGTCACTTTAATGACTCCTCTGCTTCCTTCCTTTTTACATTCTACACTTATACAGGCAATGAAGCACAGTTGTAACTAAAAAGTAGAGTAGTTGTGCCACCATTTCTTAGTAGTTTGACTTCTGAATGATGTACTTGTTTCAGGACCGTGAGACTGCAATAAGGTTCAGTGAGTTTTTTGCATATTTTGCTTTGGTTTCCTATGGGGAATATTTCAGTATATGGTCTTCATATCGTTTTCTGGCTTACAGATTAAAATGTCACTGCTGGAAAAAGATTTAAACCTAAAAAACATGTTTAATCTGTTGTGCCTATATTATAACAGAGTTTTATTTGATCTTGGCAGGTCAAACATCTTTGGGGAACAGTTGAAAACAGCTTTCTAAACTCATTATTGTCCATCTAAAACAACTTTCAAAAACTAAATAACTGCAAGCTTCCGTATGAGACAGTTGTTATTAAACATAACATTACTTAGCAGAGTTACTGTGCCTTAGATTAGCAAGGCTGATAAAACATTATACTGTTCCAATAACAGAGATTGTTATGTCTGCTAACAAGGCAATACAACATTTAAATGCATTTCTAGTAGAGCATACAGATTAATGCTGCAGCTTTATCAAAGCTGAGAAGGATTCTGGATTTTCTGTAATTTTTCTGAAAATAGACAGGGCTAATAAGGATACCAAGTATCAGCCACAGAGAACCACTGTCAGTTCTCTCTATGTTCAGTATCAGAAAACAACTGTACTAAATGTGAAGATTAACATTAAAGAAATAAGCTTAGCCCTGGAAATTAAGCTTGTGGAGTTGAAGGGCAAATTTTAGTGGAAGTGAGCAACAAGATGATGTGGCTGGTTGAGTCCTATGTATCTCTAAGATCCAGATAAAAGAGAGATCAAGTATTCCAATCGACCAGCTGTTCAAACACACTGAAGTTCACCCTGTGATGCCATTAAGATTTGTGGACTCAATGTATACAGAACTGGCACTCTTAAGGATAATTATACAAGGTCTCAATTTTGTAACTTAAATAAGCTTATTTGCTTAAAGTATAAAAAGAAATGTAAGCCCAGACATGACCCAGCTATGGTATACATGGAAGCCTAGAACAAGCAGGAGGCTGAAGTGACAGGTCCCATTCTCCAACAAATCTTAGCAAAGCACCAAGCACCATGAACTCCTCCGCCAGTTCATGTAGTGTACACATATCTCATCCTGGGGCTTGCAGGAGTGGTCAGGCTGTGCACTCAACTGCATCAACGATCAAGGGCATGTCTGCAGTTGGAGTCACACAGTATCACTGTACTGCTTGCAAGGTATTAACCCTGCCCATGATGTTAGCTTCCTCCCTTGGCAAGTCTGGCTGTGCTAACAGTGACATCAAGGATGCTTATGAAGAGTGCAGATAGCTGTGTGTCTGCTCTCAGAAGGGCGGGGCTCAGACTTGAAATTAGACTGATGCGGTCACATTGCATCAAATGATAGAGCAAGCTCAGAGTGTGTAGGACTTTTCTCACAACTGTATTCACAGGACTGTAGATGTGTTCTGATTCTGCATATGAAGATGATTTTAAGGAGTTTTTCCACAGAAAAGTTAAAGGTTAAAAAATTATCAAGAAGAAAGCAAGAATAACAAATATCAGTAATCTGTGTGCTTGTTGGCTGCACTCCTAGAAGGCCAAAGAGCTGCTATTCTATTTGTGTATTTCTTCTACATCACCTGAACAAAGCTGAAGCATTGTAAATTAATTATTACACTCAAAAAAACTCCGGGGATGGGCAAATTGCTCTATTTCATGTAAACCTCTGGGCTCCTGGCTATTAGCATTGTCCTCTGGCAAATTCAGGAAACTCTTGCTGTACATCATGTGTATCTCCGGAGAGTGAGAGGAACACATACACCCAGAAGAAATATTTCTGAAAGAATTAGCTAACAAAACCCTCGTGGTAAGATTGATCATTGGAAATAAGTTTACTTTTCCATTTTGAATTGTCAAATGCTTTTAAAGTTCTGGGATTTCGAAACTATTTTATACTACTTACAAGGAAATATCTCTATAATCCATTAGTTAGTTTTGCTATTCAAATAACACATTTGTACAGCCCAAAAGTTATAACTTTAAAAAAAATCTGTTTAACTCTTCCAAATGCTATGTTATTTTTTCATATGGACTTTAATGTCACCCTCTTTTAAATTGATAGACAAACACAATTAGTCTGTAATACTAAAGCAGATCTGCCTAGCCTCTATTTGTATATAATGCTAAGCATTTTGAATTTTTAAAATTTCTATTATTCAAAAGACACATTTATGACTAAGCATCTTCTGAAAATGCACTCAGTAATAACAGTGTGATCAGTGAGTTATAGTTTGCACACAAATGCAGCTGACATTATCAGCTCACTGTCCATCAAGTCTGCTGTTGCTGGTGGCACACACAGGGAAATACAGGAAGCGATATGCATACACATCACTTGCCTTGTCACAAATACAGACAAGTGTTAATAATTTGACCCTACCATTGTTTAGAGTGATTGGATTGGGTTGGGATCAATTTCTTGGAATGGAAAGGAAAACCATGAGGAATTCAAAGTGTTGTCTCTCTTTCTAAAAGACAGTCCAGTTCCAGCATGTTCTGAATACACTGGTGGACTTCATCTACCTCTCTGTTTAATAACCTATGAGTTTATTTCTCATGTCATCATCATTTAGATATTGATATTAAACTTCCACAGGCTTATCAACTGATGTAAAATAAAGACAACTTCATTAAAATGTAAATGGTTAAGATCCTGGTGATCAATCTGGGTTTCAGACCTCTGTCACAAATAGAAATGTGATCTTTTTGACAAATGGTAACTTGTAGGACCAAAGGGAACAATTTTTGTTTGTTTTTAAATATAATTGGGATAACAATAAAGCTAAAATTTGCTCAGCAAGACTATGAAATACCTGAATGATCCCACTGCATTACTACTTACATGCTCAGAAACAGGCATTTAGTAAAATAGCTTCTTGAAGAATTCCAAATGTATTGCTATTTTTTATGTAAAAAATGTATAGTAGTTAACAGTACAGAATATAGTGTCTAATACAGTTGTGGCACATGAAGTTTCCTATTTCATAAGATAGGAGCCTTGAAACCGCAGGAGGAAAAAAAAATAGGAGACATGGAAGAGCTACTTGGAATGACAGACTTGCAGAGTGGGACACAGCAAGGAAACAGAAGTGGCTTACTGTCTGGAGGTAAAATCCTGAGGCTGCATTTGTATTTGTGGAGAATAACATTATTTTAGAGCAAAAACTGAAGCCTTGAACTCCATTGAAATTGACTGTAAAGCACAGTACACTTAGTTTTATGGGCTTAGGGCTTAGCTCTGTTTTCTGAGGGTAAACTTGTGTCCTGGTTGAAGCTGTCTGGATATCTCTTGCATCAGCAGTGGGAACTGACTGAATTGCTCTGAGGGTCGAAGGATTTTTCCACTGGGTAATTTTTCTTATTACAAGGTGAAAGGAGAAGGGAAAAAAAAAAATGGAAATACAACCAATGCCCAGAGTCCTGTTCCTGGGTTAGCTGCAGTCCTGTGATTTTTACAGAGAAGGTATGGCAATGACGTGTCTGTGTAGGAATATGATTTAAAAAATGAGACTAGCAGGAGATGTCAGGGAAAAGAAGCTGTATCAAGTAACCTAGGGAACCTGAGGATGGCATTTATCCTCTTCCATGTACAGTAGGGTCTGTAGTATGTGCAAAGGAGTTCTCAAACCTTCACACTGGCTTTCCTGTGTTTTGTTTCCTCAGTGTCTTTCGAGCCCAAATGTCTCATGGGTCCATGCAGTAAAATGGCACTGGGAAAGGGTGCTTAAGGGAGAGAAGAAGTTTTCTTCCATATTATAGCAGTTGATGTCAATCCTGCAGTGTCATCGCAGCTGGTGCAGAGATCTTCAGTCAGCCAGCTTCCATCTGGCTGCTGTCACCAGCACTGGTTTTCACATTAATTCCAGTGACTTTGCTGGCATTCTACTGATTTCATTTTAATATACTCTTGTGGATGTGAATTCCATGTGTACACAGCTGGTCAGGGTTTGTTTGTTTGTTTCTGTTTTGATGGTTTGTCTTGGAGATTATTTTAGGGCAGGGCTGACATCCACACCTTGTCCAAAGCAAAGACAGACTGTAGTCTCATTGCCACAGTGCAAAGATCCCATTTGAAGCTTTCTCCTCTGCCAGAACAGACTGCCAAATTATAGTGTGGAATCTAACATCCTCAAATTTCTGTTGTTTTGGTTTCGAATTTTTTTTAAGCCAGCTTGAAGATGTGCATGTTCTACCATTCAATGGAGAATTAATTTCACTGTTGTGTATTCAGATTGTTGCAACATCTATAAATATCCTCAATCATGGTTTGAATCATGAAGTTTCAATGTTTGTACAAACACAGCAGCATTAATTAGAGGTCTGATTCCATTTTTTTTCTTGTACAGTGCCTTGAAAGTGGAAAACATTGAAGTATTATAAGTGTTAATGCCATTTTCTTGAGGAGTATGGACCCTATTTCAAATAAACCTTTGCTAACCAAGGCTGTTTGTCACTGTTTAGCAAGGAGCTGTTTTTGCTTGGTAACAGGGGGAGTGGGTTGCAGTGAAGATGCAGTGAAGAGTTTTTGGACTCTCCCCCAGCTCCTGTGTTCACACCCACCTCCAGCCTGGCTGGGCCAACCTGGAGCCTCTGTGATCACTATTTAGGGAAGGAAATTTGAAGTGTTTGCAGGAGGTGTAAGAGTGGTACAAGATGGAGGCAACCGCGCAGACCCCAGAGTCAGAGAAGGAGGAAGGAAAGAGGAGCACCAGACCAGAGACCCGTCTGCAAGCTGTGATGAGAATGCAGACTGTACCCCTGCAACCCATGCAGGGCCATGGCAGGACTGAGAGCCACCAGCAGCTCCATGTGAGTGCACCCGGACTGGCGAGAGACTGTGTGAGGAGGTGGCCATGGTGCAGACTGTGCTGGAGAGCCTGTGGGCCGCAGAGCAGCCCCACACAAGAGGCAGAGAGGAGCTGCAGCCTTTGGGATAAATGCACGTTGGAGCAGCCCGTGCAGGGCTGCCGTGTGTGTGAGTTACCCCACGGACTTACAGGGAGGACTGGTGCAGAGCCCACCTGTCCTGAGGAGGGACAAACGGCAGAAGCTATCAGGAGTGGACTGACTGAAACCCCCACTCCCTTGCCCCCCTGGCCCATTCATGGGGGGAGGAGGTAAAAACACTGGGATCAGGGCTCTGAGCCCGGGAAGAAGGGAGGGGTGGGGAGAAGATGGTCTTAAAGGGTTGGTTGGACTTTTCATCTTTGTACCACTCTGTGTTGCTTTATGTTGGTTATGTTTTGGGGTTTTATGGTTATGCTTTAGTTGATGTTGCATTAAATTATTTTCTGTTTTCTTCCCCAAGCAGAGTAGTCTGGTCTGTTTTGTCCTGGACCTTAAGTGGCAACCAAGCTCTCATTGCCCTTTGGCAATTCTCAGGTCTTTGGTACTTGAGGCTATACGTGGTCTTTTGTTCCTTAAACCATGACAGTGTTGCAATACCCAGCATTGGTGACAGCTTTGTGTATATAACTTAGCAGCTCTTTACACAACCACAATTACAGAATTAGGAACCAAAGTGAAAGTGAATCCTTCTGAGTGTTAGTAGGAAGGCAGACTTTGGAAGGCCTCCTCAGGAAACATTAACCATGAGAATTAAGAGGTCTGCATGTAGGTGTGAGCTTTGTTGCTGTTCATACCAAGGCTGGACAGCTGATATGCAGCCTGTGGTACTGTGATTTGCTGCTTTTTGTGCAGAGGAATTTCTTCCATGGCTGGATCTGGTGCTATTAAACACTTGCTTTCTCATTCAATTTCCTTTTCAGACAGAATCAGAGAGTTGTTTAGGTTGGAATAGACCTTTAAGATCATTGAGTCATGAGACACAGAATCAAAAGGAAAAGACTTTCGTGAGAGTCCAATCGTTAACCCAACACTGCCACATCCGCCACTAAACCATGCCCCTAAGCACCACATCTACAGTCTTTTGAATATCTCCAGGGATGGTGACTTCCCTGGGCAGCCTGTTCCAAGGCTTGACAGCCCTTTCAGTGAAGAATTTTTTTCTGATATGTAATCTAAACCTCCCTTGGTGCAACTTGAAGCTGTTTCCTCTTGTCCTATCAACTGTTACTTGGGAAAATAAACTGATCCCCACCTTGCTACAACTTCCTTTCAGCACTTCCATGTCCTTCATGGACCGGGGTCCAGAACTGAACACAGCACTCAAGATGTGGTCTCACAGTGCTGAGTACAGGGGAACAATCACTTCCCTGGTCCTACTGGCCACACTCTTTCTGATACAAGCCAGGATGCTATTGGCCTTCTTGGCCATTTAGGCACACTGCTGGCTCATATTCGGGCATCTGTTGACCAACACCTCCAGGTCTTTTCTGCCAGGCAGCATTCCAGCCACACATTCTTGAGCCTGTAGCATTTCATGGGATTGTTGTGGCCCATCACTTGGCCTTTTTGAACCTCAGACAACTGGCATCAGCCCATTGATCTTCTAGCCTGTCCAGGTCTCTCTGAAGAACCTTCTTGCCCTCAGGCAGTTCAGCACTCACACTCAGCTTGATGTCATCTGCAAACTGAGAGCCTTTCATCAAGATCATTGATTAAGATGTTAGACAGGACAGTCCCCAGCACTGAGCCCTGGGGAACAACAGTGGTGACCAGCTGCCAACTGGATTTAACTCAATTTACTATGAGTCTCTGGGCTTGGCCATCAGCCAGTTTTTTTACCATCTCAGACTATGTGCATCCAAGCCATGGGCAGCCAGTTTCTGCAGGAGAATGCTGTGGGAAATGGTGTCAAAGGCTTTACTAAAACCCAGGTAAACAACTTCCACACCTTTTCCCAAATCTGCTAAGCAAGTCATCTTGTTATATAAGGACATCAGGTTCAGCAGGCAGGACCTGCCTTTCCTAAACTCTTTGTTGACTGGGCCTGATCACCTGATTGTCCCGTAATCACTTGGTATCCTGTAGATGTGTAGATGAACATGTTCTTTCTGTTGTCAGGAACATACACTTCTCTACCTCTAACTGTAATGCTGCAGTAATTTTATTCTATATGCTCTTTACAACAGATGTCTAATATCTGGATATTTGAGATGATTTTTCATGACTTTCAACAGAACAAATTTGTCCAGCAGCATGTTAAACTGTTTTCTGACAGAAATTAAAGCAAATCCAAAGTATTCTGTTGTTGTGACTCATACTACACACAATTTGACTATTTTTTTTCCTTAAATAAAAACAGGCTAATCAATACACTCTGTCAATGAAACACCATCCGTCCAACAATTCCCTCTACACCAACACTTTGTACATTATTAGTTTGACCATTTCTATTTGTTGTGTTGATTTAATGTATTTTTAAAATCTTAAATCCTTTCCACTCTTGAGGGGAAAAAAGAGTGTCTGTTATAAAACATTATTTTCAATTTTTGTCACATAATTAAGTGGTTTACATGTACAGTACATTATTTTCTTCAGTGTCAAAAATTTCCATGTGATGAGTTCCAAAGCCTACCACCAAAAGGTCATAATTTTGCACTATAAATGTCAAGCCTTAAGTAGCTTTCTGCAATTTTTATTTTTGATTCTGATCTTGAAGCACTACTGTGTTGACTTTTGGTCTTCCATCTCATTGCTTGTAGCTCGAGTCTTGGTATTTCAACAGACACAAATTGCACAGGGATTTGGGGGCATTTTAGACAGACTTTTCTGAAAATGGATGAAAGTGAAATAAAAGTCTAGATTGTAAAACCCAACTGACCTTGTTACCATCTACTGTCTATCTCTTCCCCACATAAGCAGACTATAGTATCATAGAATCATGGAGTCACAGAACAGAAGCCAACAATCTGATTCTTTGAATCCCCAATTATTTTAATTCATAGCTAGGAATAAAATCTAAGCACTTAGATTGAGTTTTGGTTTAGGCTTTCACCATTTTTTGATATTTGAAAAGAGAAACCACGACTATCTTTCTGCATGCACAATAAAAGAGGTCATTTTCTAATATTGTTCAGTAAGCATAACCTGGTGTTGTATCTGTCCAGTTTCACAAGGCATTTTCTCACACAAAGCACAAATTCATGAAATATAGGTCAAATTCAATCTGAACTGCTGAGAAGCAAACTCCATTATTTATCTTTAACTCAGATTGTGCTATGCCTTGAGTAAGTAGAGCAGGAAGCATCCGCAAACAGCTTACTGCCTAAAATCCTGTGCTGGGGAAGGAACCAGTGAAAAAGCAGAACAGCAGA
The DNA here is from genome assembly GCF_028858725.1 of Colius striatus. Taxonomy (NCBI): domain Eukaryota; kingdom Metazoa; phylum Chordata; class Aves; order Coliiformes; family Coliidae; genus Colius; species Colius striatus. Next base: position 37,625,822 of record NC_084790.1, read on the forward strand.
GCAGAGGCTGTAAGCAACATACTAGGTACAGGAATTTGTAGTTCTTAATTTCAAATGGAATCTTGTTTCTATAACTTAAAACTATGATCAGAGAGGGTTAGGCAGTGATTGTAGCAAGAAGACTGAGAATTTAAATTTTGTGATACTGTTTTTCAACATGATACTCTAAAAAAGGTCTGTTACTGAAATGCAAATATTTGCAAGGTTTTGTTATTCTTTCTTCATCCTTCACTACTGGAGCCTGAGCTACACATTGTTTGTACGTTGCCTTAGAAAGCTCTGCCTTATAGTGCATCAGCCTGTTCATCTGGTACCCCTGGTGCAATACAATATCTTGAAACTCAGTAGAAATCTCAGATAATGTGGTTTGATTTGCTTTCTCACAGAGCTGCATTTCTTAAATCAAATCCTATTCACCTGGTGATTTGTTTTCATTTATTTATGGGCTGAAATGGGAGTAACAACATTTAAGTATGCTAGGTGCATCTTTGTTGTCTTGCTCACAAAATACACTGCATAGTAATTATGGTAACAAAGCAGATCTCTTGTTTCATGCCTCCCATCAAGCCTATGTATGTTTTGGTTACAGAGTGGTCCCTCCCAGAGAGGCTGCCGAACATCCACACAGCATTAGCCAGCTGCACTTGATGGAATTAGCAATAGAATCAACTTCCAAATAAACAATATTAGAATGGAAGAGAGTGATAAATTTATTTAAACTGGTGAAACTACAAAGGGGAGACACTCTGGGTTTCTTATGAAAACTAATGCATTGTCTCTTCCTCCAACTCTGTCTTGTAAATTTTTACAGTTTTTCTTTCTAAAGCATGTGGAAAGACTGAACTTCTGTGATGAAAATGGTCCATTAAGAGTAGGGTTTGGGTTTTTTTTATTTTTAAAGATACTCAGAAGCTGCAATTCTAATTGGTCCATATTCTCAGGAATAAATCAGTAATGTACTAAAATCAATGTCAGTATATCCATGGGAAAGAAAAGGGATCTCACCAGACCAAATCTACATCTTTCCTGGCTTTTCAGAAACAAAAGCAGAACAACTTGAGAAAAATCACTGATAACTGTGTTGCTCTTTTCATCTCAAGGCAAATGCTTATGAGATGACAACTATTTTGGCAGTAGAATCATTGATTATTGCCAAAAGTGGAATAGGGATCAGAAGATAGGGAAACCCCAGCTGCCATCAAAACACAAATATGCTGCATTTTGGGCTCCTTCCTTGTGTGTCCTCCCAGAAATTGAATGTGGTTTGCAGCCTTCCACATACAAGTCTTAACCTCTTTTTTGATTGCTGAACATTCCATCATTGCCATCATTGTTGCTTCTGCCTGAAGGACTGAAGAGTACACTATGTACTAAAGTTGGAGCAAATGCTATAAGAGGAGATTTGACTCACCAGTTGCTTCAGTGGTAGGACTTCTACCTTGGTGCTTTAATCTCGTTTGGACCACAACTTGGTTCTCTGGTTTGGGACAACAATATTTTGTTCTGGAGAGAACAGTTAAGCAAGTAAATGCAGATGGAATTTGTGGGGATGAATCCACAAGGGTTCAGTTAGCTAACTGGTAAAAGCATTGCCCCTTGCTACACCTTGAGTTTACCTGTGCTGAGACTTCAGTGCAATAGGGTCTCACCAGCCCTGGTTGTAGTGTGAGTGATTACAGCATAAGGAATCATTAGTTCCTCAAGTAGATGTTCATTAATGACAGAAAATCAAAGATACCCTGGCAGGTTTGCAACTTGAACATATCTTGACATAGTATATTGACATAGCGGGACTTTTCCCACTCAGGTTGAGGCCCAGTTTGAACAAAACACGTCATTGATGATTGATCATTATTAGTAAATCTAAGGTCTGATCCTAGGGTATTATATTTCTATAAGTGATTCTCTTTCAAAGACAAGGAAATGGCTTCATCTGCATTGCACTTCCTGTTGGTGTTGATTGGCTTGGTTCTTCAAGAGGATTTTTTTCAGTAGTCAAATATAGCTTCATGTGGTAAGTGCTGCCTCTACAGTGCTAGTGTTGCATTTGTACTCCTCTGAAACTACATAGTTAAGCATTGTACAGAAATAAATTGTACTTAGACAACCTGAGTAGTGAAAGGTGACTTTCTTGTTCATACAGCACAGCATTATCAGCCTGATGAAGTGGTTAAAGGCATTGCAGGTGCCTTTAAAACTCCATTGCACTGGCAAGAAAGCCTCTTTAATTTTACTGGAACATTTCGAAAACAAAGATCTATCTAGTTATAAAGTTTTTTTAAATCTGTTTGTCTCATCTACTATGTTTAATAACTGTTTGCAGTTAAGGAAATATATTTAGCTTTCTAGGAACGCATTTCTTAGTGGTGAACAGATTGAACCTATCTTCTGGGGTCTTTTTTATTCATGATCTGTGTTTGGGAAGATTTTGCTTACTTCCAGTCTTGCAGAGCCTGCAACTAATTGCATTTCTGGTTTACTTGTGAAAACAGGTGCAGATACCTGTTGTTTATTCCTAACAGGCAGCACAACTTTGCATTGTAGTGCTCAGAGTCTGGTATCTGGTGCCTCTTACCATAGATCTCTGAAGTCCTTTCTATTAAGCGTAGGTGCTGCCACACATATATCACTTCCTGTATAGCAGCATATGACATTGCCCAGTTCTGCTGGGGAAAACCAATTACATCTGCATCTCCTTGCAAGAGCTACGTGTTTCTTTGCTGTAATGGCACTCACCTGATTAAGGCTATATTGCTGTCCCTCAGGACAAAGAGCCCATTCTCACGCCTCCTGTAGCTGAGCCAGGCATCTCATGTACATGGTTAGGTAGCAGCATCAGGGCTCTGGTTACATGGCTACACATGTGGGCCAAGATCAGAAGCCTGATTGTGTGAGCTTAGCTCTTGTTTACATCCCACTTTCCAGTGTCATGCTTCTCCAAAGAAAGGACAGACAGTGGGAGTCTCAGGTTTGGCTGCCTGCATCCTTGTAGCATTTTTTTCTGCTTGCAAAGAAACTCTAGTGGTATGAAAACTGGAGGGCTTTGAGGACTAGAACTTCTGACCATCCTTGTAGTGGGACAGAGGAAAGGCCAGGATATGGTGAGGAAGCTTTCAAGTGGCTGGCTCTTTGGTTTATTGTGGATTTTATTGACAGATCAATATGTAAAGTAAATGTAAAATAAAGTATGCAAAAAGTTACTTTAAGTGTCATGTTTATGTAAATATATGTATCTATGAAAAATTGTAAATAACATTTTTTCTCCCCTTTCCATTTGTACTCCCCAGAATTCCCATATGCTTCAGAAAGTGGAAGAACCACAGTTAACATGTATTTTTATAGTAATTGCCTCCAGCCAAAATTAACTTAGCAGAGGAAAGCTTAATGGGCTTGGAGGAAGTCCTAGAATATTGTTTTATTTATATTAGAAAATAACCTTTACTGTGGCCCTGGAGGTTGCACAAGCATGGGTAGCCCTTTGTGGTCATGAGTACATTAAGTGCAGCAAGATGGTAACATTTATAGATGATCTTTGGAGGATGTTGAGGATGGAAATATGAAGGGGTCAGGGACTTAATTATCTTTTCTCTTAATCCTTCTGCAGGTTATTGGGAAATTGGCTTGTCTCTACTTGATTTTAAGAGAAGGTTACATGCTAAAACCACTTTGCACAACAAGCTGTTCTAAGCTGAGTTCATTGCCAAACAGAAACAGATCTTGTGTGTAGGACTGAGTAGTTCAAGAGCATAACCCCATGGCAGTACAATTGGAAATGACAACAGGTTGCTTGTGGTAAGCAGCTGGGCAGCTGTTTGGATGCAGCTTTATGATACAGAATGTCTGTCTCTTGGAAATGTTACACATCTCTTGCTTCTCCTTTTAGTCTGATTTACCTGTATTGACTGAGCTGCCCCAGGAGTTCCCAAACAGCACGTGTTTTGCTGTAATTTAGTTTCTATGATGCAAATGAGAATTTTGTTTGATCTTTCTTTTGGATCAGGAAGGAATCACTTGGACTCTAAACTATGTTTTGTCTAGTTAGAATTCAGGACCTTTATCTGCAGCATAACCGACAGGAATATCTAATCCTAAGCCTTCATGGGACAATCATAAATCAGAAATGCACCAGTCCCTACAGGTTTAAAAAGTCTGGTTATGTAGTTATTTGATGTCAGAATCAAAATCCTCTCACTCACATAAGCTCCTGCATTCAGAGACACTATAATAGTTATCTTCTGTTAATTCTCATTATCTGCCACAAACGTGACCCCAGTCATGTTATTTAAAGGAGGAGTCTTGTGATGTGTAAACATTTATCTGTGTAAATATCAGAGGTGTCTTGATCTACAGTTTTCTGTTTGCTTTGGGTTATTACTTGCTTTGGGACCATTCACAACAGCTGTAAGACAGATAGCTTGGAGATCACTCCAGCTAAAGTAGCATTGACTGCGAATTCTTACATTCCCCTTAATTTGTGTTATTTTATTTTGCTGAAAATTATTGGGATCTCTGTATATATGAACCATCCTCTATTTTCAAGTCTTCCAATTCAAGCTGTGCATTTAGCTATGTTTAGGTACTAATAACTGATTTGTACCTTCTCACCTGGTTGCATAGAAATGAAGCATCTAGGCTTAGGTAGTAGTTAGTCTCCCTCTATAGTCAGTACCAGTTATTTACCTTAGGTGATAATTTTGGATGTACCTGTCTAACTACCCAGATGAAATGCCTATGTGACTACTATAAACCTATGAGAGGAGAAAGAGGCATCTAATTCTTAATCTACTAGCTCCAGTAGTGCTGAAACATGCAATATTAAGATATCAACCATAACTTACAGATGGCAAAATCCTAAGGTGTTTGATCTTCTTCTTTAGCATAGGAGGAAAAAATGCATTTCTCTGTTGTACGTCACCTCCATAACTCAAAGAAATTCTGAAAAGCTCTCTTTTTTTGAGTTTTATTTTAATTTTCCAGATGGTGTTACTTGATATTCAGGCAAGAGAAGAACTGTGGGTTGGCTGAAGTCTGACTGCAAGTTTGCGAACAGTCAAATCATGGCAAGATCTCCCTCCAGCTTTCTTGGTCACTAGTACAATCACCCCAGTGTACCATATGCCAGAGCAGGCAGTGGGAATGGGAAGCAGTGGCTGTAGACCCTCAAACATGAGTTGGGAACTGAAGAATTCACGGGATTAATTTCAGAAAACAAAGTATTCCAAGAAACTGTTTTTATAATTATATAATAATTATATAATTATTGATTTCTTGGAATGATGCTAATTGACACAATGCAAACATTGCAGGAAATAAATATGTAAAGGACACAATGTAAAAAATAAACAGAAAAAAATAGCCTTAATATTAAAATTCCTGGATGTGTTATAGTGCTGAAAAAAAATATCAGGTTCCTACCAGGGGGATTTTAAATATGGAATCAATGGGAAGGGAGGACCTATTTCATCTCAAAGTGGGAATCTAAGTATGAACATTAAATGGAAAGATACCACATTTTGTTATCTAATCTATAATGTAAAGCTGCCTTTATAAAATATAAAAGGCATATACTTAATTTAATAAATCTTTTATAGGCATACTTGGTCAGGCATGTAGCTGTAGGTTTTTAAAATTTATTTTGGTTTACCTTAGCAGTTCTGATCTTATTCTTTGGCTATTTCTGATTGAGTGGCTAGTAAATTAATTCCTTCTATCACTTCTGACTTGTGCCTGCTCCTTCTGAATCTTCTTCCATTTGCATCACTTGTTGTCCTCAGGATAAAAGCCTTAGTATATAAAACATTTGACAAAACTCTTCCAGAAGTCTGTTAGCAGTATTCTTTTCCCTTCCAATGAACTCAATACTTATTTGTACAACACATGCCTCATAAGTCTAAAAGGTGTTGAATAAAGATTCCTTGACTTCCAGAACAAATCTGTATCTGTGTATCTAATCAGAGTTGTCTTTCTCAGGCTGATAAAACTGAATTGCCATATCATTCAGTGAAAATGATTTGGTTTTGTGGGTGCATCTTTTGTATCTATGCTTGTAAATCTGGCTTATGGATTGTTTGGAATGCAATCCCAAGCATCTCCAATGAAGGAAAGCATTACAAAGAGCAGGCATGAATACAAATATTAATGTTCCCACTGACTGTTTAGAAGCAATAGTATTTGATAGTATATGAGAGAATTTTCCTATGTGACTACACAGTACAAATTGCAGATTTTAAAGTGGAACTTTTGTGAAAGCTTAAAAAAGTTGCTGTAATCTTTTACAGTGTTTTGAGAACATAATATTGGAATCTATTTTGAGCCTCCTCACAATAAGAATATATTTAACTCTGGCTACAACAAAACATTTATGAAAACATTCTCTTGCTAACCCAGCTCTTCCTGTTCACATCAGCATTTGTTACACTGAGGTGTTTGACACACCTGCACCAACTTTGAACCTGTCCAAGGAGCTAGGTAAATAAAGAGACTATTTGGCCAGATACAACTTTGCTACTGAGAGTTCATTGCCAGCTATAGCTGAAGTGTAAATTCAAGCCCAGTTCAAGGATAATTTTGTAAGATGCAGTGAGTTCAGCAAGGGCTACCTAGGAGTAGAGGGGAGGTTACTGTTAAAGCAATAGCACAGACACAACAGCTATAATACACTCTCCAGTACCTGAACTGGAAGTAACGTCCTTTGCTTTTAAGGTTCTCTAAAGGTTAATTTGCCTTGCCTCATAATCCTTTTGACTAACATAGTTATGTAGTGGGTCTGGGATGGTAGTGATTTTTGCAGTGCTGTGCTTACTGTTGGTATCAATATTATGACTACTGCTTGCACAGCATCAGGGCTGTCCCTCCAGCGTTCCTTCCCCCACCTTCACCAATAGCTGTGGATGAGCACAGTCTTGGGAGGGACCACGGCCAGAACAGCTGACCCAGGCTGTTCAAGGAGATATTCCATACCATATGACGTCAGCTCAGTAATATAAACTGGGGGAGAGGAGCAGAAAGGGGAGGCGAGATTCATTTCTGGCCTTCCCAAAGCAACCACTAAGCGTACTGAAGCCCTGCTTCTCGGGAGGTGGCCGGACATCACTGCTGATGGGAAGCAGAGAGTAACAGCTTATCTGCTTTTGCTTCCCTTCCCACACACGTGGCTTTGCTGCTTCTTTATGAAACTGCTTTTATCTCAACCCACGAGACTCCCATCTTATTTTCTCCCCTTCCCTGGTTGCTGAGGAGGTGGGGGATAGAGCGTTGTTGTGGGTACCTGGCATCCAGTCAGGGTCAAACTACCACAAGTTAGTGTATTCAGTTTCCACAGTCATATGATGTGGACCATAGCCAGTGCCTTTGACCCTCTTGCCTGAGTGACCAGTTATCTATTGATTAGGGAATGAATTGACATAAATTCAATCCTATTCCTGTAGGTCCTGTAGCAAGCTTGACTGTGTGTGAACATATGTGTAAACACATATGTGTGTATGCATCTGCTTTTAGTGAAGACATCCTTTAAATTCCCTGCAGAATGGTAAGTCAGCCTTGGTTTTAAATATTGCGAGGTTAAATCCTCCTCCCTTTCTCCTATCCTCTCGCCCTGAGAAAACCTGTACATTCCAACATTACATCACCATTTAGGATTCCTAAAATAATGAATAACAATTGTATCAGATTTTTTGAGTGCAGTTCATGCCAAATTTGTGCAACAATTAGAAATGTAAACCCAACTGTTTTCACTTTCTAGTTCAAAAGCAATGCAGAATGATGGTAGGAAAGATCCTGCTTTGAGCACTTAATCCTAAGCATGTGAGTAAACCAATTGGTTTTGGAAAACTCATATATGTGATTTAAAGATTTGCTTAATTGTTTTGCTGTAGCGATCATCAGGGATCTGCAAAACAGAGCTCTTTCTATTTCTCAGTCATTTCTCTTGATGTTTTTAAGTGAGGATCACTAAAATTTCATGTTAAAGCCTATGCAAAATGGACACAAATCTGCACAGATTGCAGGTAGGGAAGACTTATGGTGAGGATGTACAGAAATCTGTTAGTTTCCTGAGACACAGCATCATATAATCATTTAGGCTGAAAAAGAATTTAAGATCATGGAGTCCAATTGTTAACCCAGCACTGCTACATCTACCACTAAACCACAGTCCTAAGCATCACATCTACAGTCTTCTGCATATCTCAAGGTTTGGTGACTCCACCACTTTCCTGGGCTACCTGTTCCAAGTCTTGACAACCCTTTCAATGAATAGGTTTTTGTTCCGATATCCAATCTAAATCTCCTTTGGTGCAATTTGAAGCCATTTCTTCTTGTCCTATCACTTGTTGCTTGGGAGGCAAGACCAATTCCCAGATCACTGCAGCCTTCTTTCAGGGAGTTGTAGAGAGTGATGATGTCTCCTCTCAGCCTCCTTTTCTCCAGGCTAAACAGTCCGAGATCTCTCAGCTGCTTCTCACAAGACTTGACTTTTTCTCTCAACCCTTCACCAGTTCCATTGCCTGTCTTTGGGCATGCTTCAGCACCTCAATGTTCCTCTTGAAGTGAGGGCCCCAAAACTGAACACAGCACTTGAGGTGCAGCCTCACTAGCGCTGAGTACAGGGGAACGATCACTTCCCTGGTCCTTCTAGCCACACTCTTTGTGAAACAATCCAGGATGCTACTGGCCCTCTTGGCCTTCTTCGGCACACTGCTGGCTCATACTCAGGCAACTGTTGACCAATACTCCCAGGTCCTTTTCTGTCAGACAACTTTCCAGCCACACACATCCTTGAGCCTGTAGCATTGCATGGTGTTGTAGCCCAAGAGCAGCACCTGGCACTTGCCCTTGTTGAACCTCATAAAATCAGCCTCAGCCCATTGATCCAGCCTGTCCAGGTCCCTCTGAAGAGCCTTCCTTCTCTCAGGCAGATCAACACTGCCACATAACCTGGTTTTGTCTGCAAACTGATTGAGAGTGCACTCGATCCCCTTATCCAGGTAATTGAATAAGGTGTTAAACAGGACAGTCCCCAGCACTGAGCTCTCAGAAACACCACTGGTGTTTCTGGCCAACAGCCAGGTTTTTTTTTTGCCATCTCAGACTATGTGCATCCAAGCCATGGACAGCCGGTTTCTGTAAGAGAATGCTGTGGGAAACGGTGTCAAAGGCTTTACTAGAGTTGAGGTAAACAAATTCCACAGCCTTTCCCAAATCCACTAAGCAAGCCATCTTGTTATATACGGATATCAGGTTTGGCAGGCAGGACCTGCCTTTCCTAAACTCTTTGCTGACTAGGCCTGATCACCTGGTTATCCCATAGATGTCACATGATGGCATTCAAGATGATCTGCTCCACAATCTTTCCTGGCATCAAGGCCAGGCCGACAGGCCTGTAGTTCACTGGATCCTCTTTATTCCAGCGTTTCTTATAGATGTTCATCACATTTCCTAATTTATAGTCAACTGGGACCTCCCTAATTAGCCAGGATCAATGTCAAATGATGGAAAATGGCTTGGTGAGCACTTCTGTGAGCTTCCTCAGACTCCTTGAGTGGATCCCATCCAGCCTCATAGCCTTGTGTGCATCTAAGTGGTGTAGCAGGTCACTAACCACTTCCCCTGGGATTATGGGGCTTCATTCTGCTCCCCATTTCCATCTTCCATCTCAAGGGGCCAGGTACCCAGAGAACAATTGGTCTTACTATTGAAGACTGAGGCAAAAAAGGCATTAAGTAACTTGATCTTTGTAATAATATCCTTTTGAACATCCTTTCAAAGTTTTGAAGCTAAATTATTTTATGGATGCAGGATCAATTTATTGAAAACATAGTAGTCTGGTCAATCGAGAGATGTGGATATCTTTTGACAATGTTCCCAACTGTTCTTTGAACAAGCATAGAAGTATGTCAGAGGCCTTAGTTTTGCTCATGTTGGGCCTTCTCCAACATACCACTTACAGGCTTCTGAGTCAGTGGGGCCCCTGCTCCTTACAGGGTATCATGAGAACACAACACACTCAGACCTGCAAAGCCACTCTCCCAGGGAGGAACTGCATTTGGGGCAATCTGAAAAGCAGAGGGAAAGACAAAACAAGAGGTCTGAGGAACCAATCTGTAAGAAAACTTGTTGTTTATAGGTTTCTGGGTTTTTTTTTAATAGCCAAGGAAAAGGAAGAAAATAATTTAAGAGTCCACATAGATAGGCATAGGATGTGTGAAATATGCTGGGCCCTGACGCAGGAAGCAGTTTTAATTCACTGATAAAACTCCACCATGTTCATTTCCGTCAGAATACTTACTAGCATAAAATCACAACACAGATTCCTTAGTGGATTGGTTTTTTAATATATATCACATATATTTTATATATATAGTACAAGGAGTACAGTCTCTGAAGTCAAATGACATGTCAAATTCACAAAACCAATCCATTACATTCCAAGAAATGTTGCAAGGTTAATTCACTTTTTATTGCTTTGAAAAGAGACAGAGACTACAGTAAAATAAAACAGTAAATGAAAAAAAAAAGCAGCACATAATGGACAGATACAGATTCACTTTACAAAGACTGATGTTTCCAGTTAGAAAATCTACCAAAGCAATAAATCACACTGCTCTATTCTTCTATCCCTTCCAATAAGATAAAGGGAGAATACAATCAATTTATTTCCTCAAAGTTTTTAATGCACTGCCTTTTCAATAAGGACTCTAATTTTTGCCATGCACTACATTTTCTAACAACAGCAAAAGATAAAGAAGAAATACTGTACCAGTCTGGTACTGTGCCAACCCCAATCATCTGCCTTTATTTCTATATATAAGGTTTGTAGGTATCTGAGTGATGTAATCACACTTTCTACATGGTGATGGGTCTGCTGAGAAAGGTTCAAACACATTATGGAGTTATGTAAATGAAAAGTGATATTTTGTACATTAACATGACTTATAAAGGCAATCAGATTAGCTCAAATAAATTGCTGTTTATATGTAATGTGCTAGGAAAAGAGTGTTACAAATATCTATTACACTGTATCAAATCAAAACATATTTGAGTTCAGTAGCATAGAGCACTTGCCAGATTAAGACGCCACTTAACTATGTCAAGAAATATTGATAGTGAAGGTAATGAAGGAAAGACCAAATCTCAGCAGTTCCACTGGAAAGTGTTGCTCACAAATGGAGTCCTATCTAGCTAACTGATACAGAATCTAGTGTTTCTATGTGAGAAAAATGCATCTTAAATTAAAGTTTGGCTAAGGAGACCATATTAAAAGTAAATGATAGCAAATGCCAGCTGTCTGTGTTTCATACAAGAAATCCTAGTAGCATAACCTTCGTATAGAAAGAACATAATATACCACAGAGGATTAGGTAAGAGAAACTCAAAATGAAAGCAGAATTCCTTTAATAGCCCCTTCAGTCAGAGATTACAATAAAATGTCAACTGGCTTAATGGGGCAGGTCATCTTATGCTTCCAGTAAATATCCTAATTCCATTTGTTGTCTACAGACAAGCGTTCCTGTTCAGAGGTCGCTAGAGGAAGCTGAAAATCTGCCTGAACTGAATTTCTATTACTTACTTATGGTCTTCTGGAAGGTGCATAGTTCTAAGTAAATATGTAGACTTGATGCTCAGCATTCACACAGATCACCTTAAGCATATATGAGAAATGATTCAAAAGCATATAATTCCCTTCCCCCATAGCCTTGTGTTTTATTTCCTAGCTAGAATTTGGAAAGTATTGAACATAGTGTCTGCAAATAGGAGCCATGATTTAAAAACTGGTGGGGATCAGTTATGATTTACTGCCTCTTTAGCTTTTTTTTTTTTTCCTGTAGACATTCAAGTGAAAGAGTTTTGCTTGAGCAAACAAGAATTTTAAATAGTATATTTGGAATTGCCTAGTGAGTAACAGTACTAGGCTCAAATGTTTTCCCAAATTGTGTACTCGGCCTATTTTAGGCCTTTTGGTTCTCAGTAACTTCATCCAAGCTACCCAATTTCCCCCAGTCATTTCTATTTTCTTCCCAATGTTCTTGCTTCTCCTGGCCTGTGGGTCGTGTTTGTTCAGATCAAAACACATCCAGTAAGGATACTGCATGGTAAAGTGATAAGTACACATTTGCAAAGCTGTAACATAGGCTTGTTTTTCCCTGTCTCTTAGATTGCTCTGAAGGCCACCTAAAGCCTGCATGTTACCTAATTTCCTAGAAATATGACTGTCAAATGTGTTGGACAAGCAGTATACAAACATAACTTAAAGTCCAGTTGCCATTGCAGGTCCAAAGCACTTAGTATCTCAAGTGCCTAGATGGTTATTTAAAAGTATAGTCAGTAACTTGGCAGTTCCATTGCATTTAATGCTGTGAACCAGCATCATGAAAAAAGATCCCTTTTCTCAACCCCTCCTTGACATTGCTTCTTCTTCAGTAACTGTCCCCAAACAACCTGCCTTAGAATATGTCCTGAGGACTATTTTGTTTCTTTTGTGGCAGTGCATAACTGTTTAAGACCCTGGAGAACAAGAGCATGATCTGAATCCTGTAATTCTGCAGGGCAGGACAACTCAGCTGAAAGATCCAGTACACACCCAGTGATTAGTGAATTGACAGGTGTGCTGGGGGCAGGCAAGTCAGTTGTGTTTGGCAGTTACTGTCTGACAACTGAGCAGATCAGCTGAGGAAATTGGAACCATTCAGAGCTCAGGGAGAAAGTTATAAATTTGGGGACTGATACCAAAGCTATGGGCTGATTAATTGGGATATGGCTGCTGAGGAAGGGTGCTCTAGTAGATTTGGTGTCAGGCTGCTGATTTTTCAGTGCACTTGGAAAGCTGAGGAGGTGGTTTGTGTTTGCTGTGAGTCTTGTGCCCAGCAACTATTACAACATCGTTTGAGCCAGAGTATCTGGATGTTTGGAGGATGGTTGTAGGAAGAGAAAGCTGGAAAGGACTTGTTGGTGTGACTAAGACTGCAGGTGCTGCCTTAGATGGGCTCCTTCCTAAGCTCCCTGAGTTCAGTGTTAAATGTCAGGAGGTTACCTGTGCAAGTTCCTCTTGTTTGAGAGCTCCTTAGTTGTTTCAGAGAGGGAGAGTGGATGAAGCCATGTCTGTACACTTGTGTAGGTGTCAGCTTCTAATGGCGCAAAGGTAGGTATTTCAGTAGTATCACCAGGTTATTGGCTTCCTCAAAAGAAGCAAAATTACAATGGAAATGTTTGCTATAAGTATTTTGTTCACTGAGTTGTATGGTTCTTTTTCTAAAGGTAATGCAATTCTTCCTGTTCCTTCCATGTTGGGATTTGCATATCATATTTCTAAGGCTGCAACGTGGGAAGATGTTTCTTCTTTCTTCTATAAAGTTCAAACAACATGGACATATAATATCCTTCATTCTTTTTGAGCCCTCTGTGACATTTTAAATCTGATATTTTACATTTGCTAAATTTTAATTTAATCCAATTTCAAATTAACTCAAAGCCTAAAGGTAAAAATATTTTTAAAATGTATTATGTTTACAAACTTTTAAGAACCTTCATATCTAGAGCTGTGCCTAAATGGTTGCAGGATACATGCCTGACTTCAGCTGAGACCAGTCAGACACAGAACTGAGCCCAGGCTGTCTACTGCTTGTTGTCAATATCAGCCTCAAATGTAATTACACTGTTTTGTTTATGACAGTTTTTTTTTTTCTAATACCAGAAGACAGTGTGATGCATAGTTCTAACAGACCTCCTTTTCCCAGCTTTACTGTCTACTTAAAAAAAAAAAAATTTAAAAAATTACTTAATGGTTTAAAAAAAAGTGGCCTTTGAAGTCCTGTTATGCTTCTGCTTAGCTGGTGAAAGCACATGTGTTGTTTTCCACTCATAATTCAAGAATAGTGTGCAAAATAGAGTTTCAATGTTTGGATGCAAAAGGGAAACTTCTATTTTGCCAAGTTTCAATTTGGTTTCATTTGGATAATGGAATAGCTAAGACCTTTCTGAGAAACCCACAGGTATTATTAGAGATCAAAACCAACCTTAACCACAACAGCGTCCATTAGCATTTCTGTAGCTGCCATGTAAAGGACTTTTTTGAGGCCAACTAGCACATGACATAGGATCTCCTACTTGCTTGGCCTCTGCTGTCCTTTTGATATATTTCTCCTGAGTGAGCAGGGTGGTAGCTCCTTAGCTCTCCACAACATGTTTCCTCACAGATGCAGAAGAAGGACATATTCTCCAGCTTTTTTACTTCCTCTCTCCCACTAGAACCAACAGGAGAATTATGACACAGAAAACCCTGGTGAGTAGGTTGTGTTAGCACTTGTGGGCTGGTTTTCCCATCCTCTCTCCCTCCCAGCCAGTGTGGTTTCCAAGCTGCAGTTTATCTCATGCAGGCCTCAGGCTCCCATGCTCAAATCGCATGTGTGATTATAATTTATAATTTAGCAGTGTATGTGGCTTGCCATCAGGCATCAAACAAGGAGATACAATGCAAGAATCTCTGTTGTTCATTATTGCTACTTTTTATATGATGCTTTAAAGTGCACTTGCATTCATTTGAGCTTTTAAGGTGTTACTTTCATTGCTGCCAAGAGATTTACAGTTTTGATGCTGACTTGCTGAATTTTTGACATATTGCTCTAAGGCAGCAAATGCCTGATCAACATTTCCTGAGATGCAGACATTGCATCTTTAGATGCAGACTGAGTGAAGAAAATGATCTATTAATGTATAATTCTATGCATTCATGACATACATGATTATTTACGAACTTTTCTTTAAGTTACAATAATACTGCCTGTTAACAGGCAGACTGAACTGCAATAAGATTAATATATAGCAGAATGAACTTGGATGTCTTTCTGGAACGGCAACAAACCTTAACCCTTGACTTAGTTAAGCAATATTTTTTTTACACACTTTAGAATAAGCATTATTTAGAAATGGAGCAAGGCCTATTTTTGATAGCTAAGACTCTTCCTTACTGCTTTGAATGAATATATGTAAATAAACTCTAATATAATTACTCACCCATAACTTCTGTAGACTTTGGTGTAGTGGTTTTGTGTCACATGCTTTGAATTTAGGGATGGGGTGATAAGACTTGGGCTTATTTGTTTGGTTTCGTAGACTCAGTCCAGACCTGAATTTCACCAGTGTGTCTGGTTCATACTAGTATTCCTTGTCACTTCAGAGAGTAAAGCATTTACTGTAAAACTTATGTAAATAAATCAGTCCCAACTCCCTCCTTATTTGTGAAAAGAATGAATCTTGTGTAACTGTTTCCCATTTTACAGTTCAGTGACAAAAAGTGGAATGCAACTGCCAAAAGGGTAGGGCCACATGACCAAGAGGCTTCTCCCTCCTTCCTTGTCCCAAGCCTGGTGCTGATTAGCCAGGGAGAAGATGGAAACACCTTCCTCAGACAACTGGCTGCAGTTGTTCGTATTTGTTTTATATAACACAGGTAAAGGCAAGACATATGTTGTGAATAAACTTTATTCTTCTTTCACCTGTTATGAAATAAATAGGAGAGCTAAATAGTCATGGCACAGCAACAAACACTGGGCAGGCTGGAGGAGTGAATGTACTGTGTTCCCTTCTTGGCTGTGGGGAGAGTCTTAGAGCTGGAGAATATAGCCAGGCAGAAACTATGGGGTGACTCTGATGTCAAAACATTTAGAGCAATCCCACTACCAGCTGTGAGTTTCTACATTCCCACTGGCTGTCACACAGATGGTCTAGAGCAAATCACTCACCTTGCCAGATTTTAGACCCTGCCCCATGCACTTTCAAGGGTACAAGAAGTCACAACCACAAATCTGACTGGAATGGAATTACTCATGAGAAACATGACAATAATTTTTCAAAAAGTCTTAACTGAAAGTTGAAAATTGTTTTTAGAAAGTTGAGTTATGTATTGGAGAAATACTAAATAGGTATCTCTCCTGCCTACTTGGAGAGGTGGGTTCAGTTCACTTGTTCTCATAATTTTGCTGCAGCTTGCTGGCTCTGTCAGTCTTTGCAATCACACCTCTCTGCTGCTGAGGCTTCTTTAAGTTCATTCTGAGCTTTTTTTTAAATGCATGTGTTGAAACTTTCTATGTAGTCAAAACAACCATTTAGCAAACTATGTGAAAAGATACAGTGAGCTCAATTATGCAGACAAATATCAGGTCCTAGTTTCTTTCTTTGATCTGTTAAAAAATTAATATTTACATTGAAAAAAAAATGTCATATGCCATTACACTTTTCTAATGGAAACAAAAAATACCTGAGCGATACAAGTTTTGTATTTACTTTTGCTTCTTCTAGCTGACAAAAGAATCAAATATCCTTTGAATTCTCACCCAAAAATAATAGGTGAAAACAAAGGATTTCTTGAATGCTTTTATGCAATTTATAGGAAAAGGCAGTTCAACTGAATTCAAGTATTCAGTTGAAATATCTCTATGAAAGTCACTATCAGTATGCACCCATCAATTCTGCCCTAGGGAATAAAACTCAGCTGTTGTCAACACAATCAATTGTGAGTGTAAACAGCTTTAATTCCTTGATTTTCAAATGAAAATGAGTAAGAATATTAAAATGTTCTGCTTAAAAAACCAGCTACCTGGCTCCCTCTTGAGTCAAGATTCCTGTGTTCAGGACAAAGCAAAAGGCTTATCTTTGTTTTGGAGAATGTTTTAAAATTTTGCTGAATTTATTTTGCATCTACTTATGCCTAAATTACATAAAAATGTTTTTCCAGTTATTTTGTAGATCTCAAAGTGATGGTTCTCTGTAGAGGACATGCGTTTCAGTTTCAGCTCTCTGCATTTACATATCCTGGGCTGAAATGTAAACATTTCATCCATTCTTATCATCTTTATTCAAATGCTAATTTATCGAAAAATAGTAGTCTGAAACAAAAATCCAGGATCCAAATCACAACAAATACTATGAAATGTGGCAAAAATATTTTTTGCCAAGTCCCTTTTATTTTTATGATAAATACTCGTATTTTAGATCATGTTACATTTACTTACATGCAAATTATCTGTTAGAGACACATTCCTGGGCTTGTAGGCACCTTAGTGTTACAGTGCCCTGTTGGGTCTAGGGGTCAAAGGAGGTAGTTTGTACTGTGTGCCTGTTGTTTCTTATGTAGTGGATAGAACTGCGCAGAAATGAAAATCATAGTAGCTTAACAGGGGCTAATACATGCAAGTGAAAAGAGTAGCATTGTTCTTCCCTGCATGCAAGAAGCAAGGATTAGCTAGTGAAAAGCATGTCTTAGGGTGCAAGACAGACTGAGGGGAGCTGGGGAATAGGCTCAGATTTGCTAGCTGCATCACTTCACAGGGGCTGTCAGTTTGTAACATCTCCTGGCCTCCTCCTTCCTTCCCTCTGCAGAGAGACTGAATCTTAAACTTACACTTTGTGACTTCCAATGAGGTTTTTGGTTTGGGGTTTGGTTTTTTGTTTTTATGTTTTTTTACTTTGCTTATGCTTTGCAGGGCTTTGCTTTGCCTGTCCCTCCTTGCTAGATTTCCCGCTTCTGTCTGATTCTCACATCCTCTGAGGCATTGTAAAGGGCTTCTCTGGCATGGCCAACTGAATCTGAAGATTTTTGCTGCCTTTGGATCGTATGTAAGAGTGCTATTTCCCAAGAAAGCAGGAGAGGAATAATTCTAGAGGGTCAAAGTTTCCCACACTTGCTGCACGATGAGAAGAGCCTTAAAGGATGGGACAGGAAGATTCCACCTTTCTAGCAGACCACTGGCATCTTTTTGGTGTTTAGCCTTGACTAAACTTTTTAGGAAAAAGCCTGAAGTTAATTTATCTACTCTGTCTGAGTCCTCTTTCAGGTCTGTTTCAGACAGGCTGTACTCTGCCTCTGAGAAGTGCCCTTTTAGGAGAGTACTGGGTTCGTCTGGGGGGCTCAGCCTGTTTTCCAGACAGAGGAACTCATGATTTTTCTGTTTGAATTATGTTTGCTTATTTAAGTTTCTTCCTGTAAATATTATTCCCAAGGAAAAGGCCTTTTTTTCCTCCCTGTTAAACCTTACCAACAGCTACTAGTCTGCCCTATAAATGTAATTTGTATATACAATAAAATCAGGACCAGATGGGGCAGTGTTTTAGTCTGTATTTCTCTCTTGTGACAGCTTCTGCTTGGTAAAGCTAATGACCTAATGTGTTCTGGGGAGTGTATACTGTAGGGGTAATGTACCTGCATAAATCGTTTCCTCATTCATTTTACAGTACAGAAGTAATGACTGTTAATAGGAGATGTGGCATTGGTAAGGTGTTTATTCAGCTTTAATTGTTCTGAAATTTGAGATCTAAAATGGCTTTCTTTGTTAGTATGGTGATGCTCCTGCAGCTGGGCTGAGTAAAGCTGGCTGATTGTGCAAAGTCACGATGTTTTCCATGCTAATTAACTTATCCTTTGTACCATCTTGTCAAGTGATTGCTGTGAATTACTTTTGACTGCATTTAGGGGAATGTTAACCGTGTGCATTTATTTAAGTACACAGAAGTTTGTATAGTAAAAAAGCTGTATACATTTGCACTTCTTCTGTGTGTTGTCTTGTATATATAATATAAGCAGAAATGTATTAATGAACACAGTTAGAAAGGAAAAGTGGATATAAAGACAATTATGTTGAATGATTAAAAGAAAGTGGGTCTGAGAAGCTTTTCTTTTGTTGCGCTTTAAGCCGAGCCAGCAACAATCAACCACACAGTCACTCATTCACTCTTCTCACTGGAAGGATGTGGAGAATAGGAAGAAAAAGGTAAAACCTCATGGGTTGAGATAAGGAGAATTTAATAGAGCAACACAAACAGGAGAGAACAAACAGCCATAACAACAGTAAGGGAATACACAAAATGAGTGATGCCTGGAGTAGTTACTTACTCTTTGGGGCCCAAGGCTCAGTCTTGATGGAACAGCCACAGTTCCTGCCTTGCCACATCCTGGCAGCTTCCTGCCATGTGTTAAACGTAATGTCAGCATTATATGGAATAGCCTGACCACAGCCCAAAATTACCCCTATCGCAGATAAACCCAAAACATTGTCCACTCCTTATTCTATACCATGCATGTCATGCCTAGATCATACATGTTCTAATTATTTCTCACTTTTTTTTTCTGTCATTGATTTATATATATATGTACACACACATGCACTCAGAGATATCATTCCATGGGCCATCCCTTTAACATATCTGCTGGGTTTATTTAGTCCAGGACTTTAGATCTGCATCCATCACAGCAGTCTTCCAGTTTCCTGTGCAGATGATATCAACCTGCTGCTTCATACACCCTCATCAGCTTTTCTATCCCCAGCACTGGATGAGTCTCTTGAATCCAGTCACCCCTTTTCAGAAGGGTACAATCAGGGTATAAGACTACATAAAAACACTCGAGGAATAACAGCAGATTCATAGTAACAGGAAAGTAGAAAGCAGTTGGCAAATTAGACCCACAAATCCATGGGCTGTTGCCTGAAGTTATGTTATGTTAAAACTGTCTCTGGGAGTCCACCATACAATGAATACAGCCTTTGCAATGGGATGAAGCCATGGATCTTCATGACAAAGTAGTATTTATGTAGGATAAGAACTTATATTATCAGTAGGAGTTATTTAGCAATTAACATCATGCAGTGTAATTCACTGGAAATTCTCACCCAAAGTCAAATCTCCCTGAAATACACATCAAAATTCCCTATCCTTCTGCATCACCTGCCCAGTACATCCCTGTTCTTGAACAAAAGCAGTCCTATGGAAAGGTTTGTGTTTGCCCAGGGCAGGACTAAACCTGACTGGCTTCTCTAATATATTCTTCATGTTCACTATGGGGACTTTATCCTCCTCTACGGTATGAAAAAATTCTGATTGAGCAGGACCAGCTTGACTGACAGATCCCCTCATGCTGGCTATCCAGGTGGCTTTTGCTACATGTGTATCCCAGTATTTGAAAGTCCTACCTCTCATTACTCTCAAAGTAGTCTTGAACAGTCGATTATACTGTTCAGTTTTGATGGAGGCTGGTGTGTGGTAGAGGATGTGATATACTCACTCAATGCCATGCATGCTCTCTGGCCCAGGTGTCTATGAGTTTGTTTCGAAAACATGTCTTGTTGTCTGATTCAATCCTTTCTGGGTGTCATGGTTTGACATGACAGCCTTTTCTGGTAAGGGGGAAGGGGCTGTAAAGATGGCTCCTGTAAGAAGTTGCTCGCAACTCTCCCCAGCTCTGAGCCAGACCCACTGCTGGGGCTGAGCCAATTAGACGCCTCCACGATCACTTTCTAAGAAGAAGCCGGAAGAGGAGGCTTCTTCCTCCATCTTATTTCCTTCTTCTGCCCCTTCTTTTCCTTCTGGCTGGTGGTGGTGCAAGGAGTAGGAACAGTGAGAGAAACAACCATGCGGACTCCAAGGTCAGTGATGAAAGAGAGGAGGAGGTGTGCTGGAGCTCTGCATTCTATGGAGAGAACTGGTGATGCTGAGATTTATTTTCATGTCTTTAAAGACCCTGCATCAGCAGTAGAGACTCATTTTGCTAAAGCTGGCCCTGAACCAGGGGCAGCGATTCACTTCATTAAAGGCCCCGAGCCAGGGACAGTGACTATGGCCAGAAGAGGCTGTGTCCCGTGGGAGGGACCCAATATCCACAGTTGTAACTGTGGAGAGGAACCCACGACAAAGCAGCTCATTAAACTTATGCCCAGAAGAGGCCTTATCCCAAGAGAGGGACCCTGTAACTGCAGAAACTGCAACTGCAGTGAAGAATCCACACCAGAGACATTCACCAAGGACTGTGTCCCGTGGGGGGTACCCTGTATCGGCAGAAGCCGCAGCTGTTGGGAACAACCCACACCAGAGAAGTTCATTAAGGACTGTGTCCTGGGGGAGGAACCCCATGTTGGAGCAGGGGAAGAATCTGAGAAGACAGAAGAGGCAGAGCCCATCTGTGAGAGACTGACCACATCCCCCATTCCCTGCACCCCTGAGCCGTCAAGGGGGGAGGAGGTAGAGATATTGGGAGCAGTGAGCTGGGCCCGGGAAGAAAGGAGGGATGGGGGAGGGAGATCTTAAAGTGCTGGTTGTAGTTTTCTCATCATCTACTCCCTTTTTGCTTTTATTCCGTTCTGTTTCTTGTAGCTAGTAGAGTAAACGTTCCTGCTTTCCTCTCTGAGTCGAGTACTGGAGTCTGTTTTGCCAGGAACTGTAATTGGCAGCGAGCCCTCCCTGCCCTTGTCTCAATCCACAACAACCTTGCTTATCTTTTTACTCCCATTTTGCTGGGGCCTCCGCCATCCTAACGAGGGTGGGGGTGAATGGGGGCACCAAATGAGAGACTGTCGTGGTGCTGCTGTGCTAGCTGGGCCAAACCAGGACACTGGGGTGCCACATTGCCATAGGACTTGCTTTTCAAGGTCCAAGTCAGTGTTCTGGGAGGTAGCATGAGGCATGGTATATGTTTCCAGACGTTCAGTGGTCACGTCTACCATTATGAGCACATGGTGCTCTCCTTGTCAGATTTATGGGAGTTTGTTACAGTCAATCTCCCAGGCCTCCCTGTATTTATATGTCAGCCATTGTCCTCTATACCACAGAGGCTTCAAATGCTTGGCCTGCTCAATTGCAGCACATATTTCACATTCTTCGATAACCTGTGCAATAGTGTCCAAGATCAAGTCCATCCCTCTATCACAGGACCATCTTTATGTTAAGTCTCTTCTTTAATGGCCTGATAACTTTACCATCCAACCTAAGGATAATTCTTCTTTATGTTGTCAGTCCAAATCTACCTCAGCCACTTCAATCTTAGCAGCCTGATTCATGTACTGTGATGATGTTCTTCAGGTACACAGGCCCATACATGATGCACTTACGCAACTTGCCTATTCACCTGGGCAGCAATATCTTGCCACAACGGGGCAGCCCAGTGGGTTTTCCCCGGCATTGCCAGTTGTTCTGCTTCCACTGCTGCAGTCACCCCCACAGGCCACTTGCCACTGTCTATGAGTCAGTATAAAGTATTAGCCCTTTTCCAGCAATATCTAAAGCCAGCTGTATGAATAATTATTTAGCTGTGCATGT
The DNA here is from genome assembly GCF_028858725.1 of Colius striatus. Classification (NCBI taxonomy): domain Eukaryota; kingdom Metazoa; phylum Chordata; class Aves; order Coliiformes; family Coliidae; genus Colius; species Colius striatus. The sequence continues at coordinate 37,647,896 of NC_084790.1, forward strand.
TTGTTCATGTGCATAGAATTTCTGGAGTTACTTTTCTAGCAGGAAAGTGCTCCTGGGTATCAAAATACATATGTCCCAGAGTACCCGCATAACCATTGCATCCAGCAAAATGGGAGTAAAAAAGCGGTGTTTGTTATCACATACAGCTTCCAAACACTACTGTAATAAAAAAATACCATAGGTACCTCTGGGTGTGTATTAGTACACTTTTGAAGTCAACATAGACTTAAATGGGTATGATTAATTCTGAAAATGATAATTGTTTTCAGAAGAGGCTTTTGAGTATTCTGCTAAGTGAAAATAGTCTACAGTTGGTTGCATTTTGCAGTGCCACAAATTTTTAATTGCCAAGGATTAGTTTCTAGCTTTTATGGTTTCTTAGCTGTGGTGGTCACACCTGCTGTTCTGATTGTTTTTTCCTCTGTATTACAGTTTGTTGCCAATTGGTTAGATTTTTCATCTCTAAGTAAAGCTTTCAGTCCCATGCTTTCAGCAAATAAATTTTAAAGTTATATTGGCTTTAATGATCTCATTCATTCCAGGAGCTGCGATTTGTGTTCTAGAAATTGTTTGTGTGGTCTAACTGACCTGGTGTAACTATATTTAATACTAACTTGATTACCTCTTCTGTGCAGTTTTCCAGCTAGAGCATACAATCAAAATATACCCACATGGTTCTAGTGACTCCACATGGTCCCAATGACTATGGTAGGGTTTGCAAGCAATATATCTAATAGCACTTTTCATTAGGTAGTCAATAGGCATATAAGTTAATTGCACGGTTTTGCTTTCATTTTAAGGTTACAATAAAAATAGATTTTTTTATCCTTCTTACATTCAGTATCCAGGCAGCACAAAACTGCTTCAACACAGATGGATGTCCCACTGCTTTAATGGTGGAACCAATTCTGGGCATGACGTGTAGTTAGGTGACATGCGTGCAGATATAGAGCTCATTCTTTGAAATTTTCTTTGAAATGTGCTCTTGGTAAAGATGTGTATTTGTACAATACATGGTTTTCAAGTTGCTGTTCTTTTCTCCTCTTTTCCATCCTCATCTTGAACGGCTCAAACTGGTTGGCAATGTTAGTAGCAACAGAAAGGAAGTGCATTTCGTCCTATGGGCACCTCCCCACCTAATTGGCATAAATATAGGTTAGAATAGTTATCAGAAATTGCTTTGTGGCTCCCTGAAAATAATCAGGTTAAAAGCACAGCTTGCTCATTAAAAAAATCTCCCATATCCCATTAAACAGTCAGTATACCATGTCTTTCTGACTCCTGTCAGGATGTTTCAACCCACTCACTAGTTTAGCCGTATCAGCTCTTCCTCTTGTCTAACAAATTGGCAACAAACACCTTTCTCAGCATGTCAGTCTATGTGTCTGTGTGCTGCCATCCTCCAAGTTTGGCCAGTTGGCTACAGCTCCGCTATGGCAAGCAGTCTTTGCTTGCCATAGCCATAGCTGACATACTCTGTGTGAATCTAAATTGTCAAAATGTTTATTGTGTTTGGCAGATTACATACAGATATGGAAATCGGATCACTTGATAATTCATAGCAAATGACTTGCATATTAGCTAGTTGTAACAGTACTCTTTCCAATTTCTTCTGAGTTGTCTGATGCAACATAATAAGAATTAATGCTACCTAACCCCTACAGCTGCGAGTTGTGCTATAAACTATATGCATGTATGGATTCTTAAGCTTTCTATCAAATTTAGATGTTTAGATGACGGACATACAAGTATTTCCTGTTTCTTACACATTCCAGCCCCTCTTGGTTTAGTACCAATTGTCCTTAGGTGTGCATACATGTACCAATTGATTAAAGAAGCTGCAAAGCTATGGGATCGGTTATAATGACACAGAAGGAGAAGGAGAATCAGTGCGTCTAATTGAAGGAGGTAGTTATGACAACTAATTAATGGCACTTTTCCTTTGAGTTCTGTAAAATTCAAACTGTGTTGTTTTAGTTAAACCTGGGTGCAATCAGAGAATAGGGTAATTTGAATCTGGAGTTTGGATCGGCTTTTCTTGATGTTAGCAACCAGCAGAAAAGTTTGTAACTGAAATAATATCTTGGAAGATTTTCTGAGCTGGCATTTGGGTTTGTGCATCTGTTTTGGTGAAGTTTATTGTTGAGTTTTAACAGGTGATGTGACCCAAACAAATGGTCCAAAGCATTGTTAGTGACGTTTGAGCTCTCTGCAGTCTTGTGATCCTTAGTAAACATACTGATACTGAAAACTATCTTTATGTTGCCAGTATACAAGATGTGTTGTTTTTGTCACTAAAGTTTGTGAAGTGGTTGCATGGGCTCCATGGCTGCATATGTTAAAGTGTAATCAGAGACATTACTGAAGAAGGTTGTGGTTGACATATCCAAAAGAGGTATGGGTGGATTTAAAAAGCTGTCTCGGTTACTTTTTTCTCACCAAGAGAAATAGACTTGTGTAATATAGCAGTTTAATATTTACTGATTTGTCTCTCAAAATAACCAGTGTTTGGGAATAAATTGTGGCAGACTTACTGACATTTTCATACTAATTCATGTGCTTTAGTAGGAGAACTTAGGCAAAAAGGATAAATAGTGTTAAAAACAGAATCTGTGATGCGCTGTTATGCTACAAATTCTTAGTAGTATGCAATGGGGTGATGCCATTAATCCTAAACAGTAGACTTGAGTAAGAGTTGTGTTGATGGCCAAAAGAATAGCAAAGCCATTTTTGCCACAAGTTATCACATTTTAGGAAAGCTGAGTATGTCACACCCATGAGCTAGAGAGCGCTATGATAAATTGCGTTTTTGAAGAAGTTTGCTGTGTGCTAACATGCCAGTTGATTATATTCCTTTTAAAATGTTAAAACAAAAATCCATCTTAAAACAAAAATCCCACAAACCCAAACCAATAATCTGTTTTCCCTCAAAATGTGATATAGAAGCCAAAATCATAGCTATGTATGGCAAACAATAATGGGTTAGGAGACACTCATTACAACTAGAGATTGAAACAATGTGCAGTCAAAAATCCAAGAGGGCACATTTCCAGTAGTATTAAAGTATTTGTTCCTAGACACAGTAGATCGTGAGATATTGGATCTTAATCTCCTAACATTCCTATATGCAAGAACGTTATTTCAAGTCATATTAGAAAGCTCTGAGATTGTTTTAATGGTTGTTCCCTTTTTCCTGACATTAGTTATGGCTGATTTCTTAAAAGCACTCTCAGGCAGTTGTTTAAATAGTTGTCCTTCAGCATGAGTGCATATAGTAAATACTGGCACCTTTTTTAAGGAAGCCTTAACCTGTTAGTACAGATACCACGACAAAAAAGTAGTATTTTCCCTACTTCTGTCAGTTAAAATCCCTCCTTTCACGCCCACTCACTATCAGGGACTCCATGGCTGTCTGAAACACATCTTCTGCAGCTAGTATGCTTGCTTGTGTGGAACAGTGGCTGCTGGCTAATGTATCACAGGTACCAAGCATGGCCAGTTCATAAGAGGTGCTTTGGGCCTTGTACTTCCTAGCAGGTAGCCCACAGGGCAAGAACATTACCAGCTTTTGTCTCTCAAGCATAAACCTTGGACTTGGCATTATTGCCCATGTCTTATGCTTGTATTCACTGGGGCTGTGAGAACAGTTGTTTTACACAGTATGCTGTCTCCAGAAGTCTGTTGGCTTGACTGGCTGTTCCTAAGCTAGTAGTAAAAGTCATGTGCAGATGTTCTATGGGTTTTGAACAGTCCTTACTCATTGCTGTCTTGCTACAGCTTACCTTCTGTACATGTCACTACTAGACTGAATATAGTTCTTCTGCAGCCAAGCTGAGGTTAATGCTCCAGACTACAAGAGATATATGCTAGTGCTTCAACACTGCAAATACAGAGTAGTGTAGCTGTCCTTGGCTCCATCTTTTACAGGGTTGCTCACTGCTCAGGACATTTGGAGTTTGTTTTCCCAGCCAGTGTAGATGATTTAAATAGGTCTGTCAGCCAGGCAACCTTGAAATCCCTGAAGTCAAATTTTATTTTCCCTTGAGAGACATTTTAAGAATAAAGCACAACTGACAGAGCAATGGAAGATAGAGCAATGGAAATGTTTCAGAGGAAAATGCATATTCGTCTTTATGAGATGCATCTTATCAACAAATTCTTTCCTTAGACTAGGATACTTCAGAGGTGCAGGCTGTTTTCATGTTTTACAATGTAATTCATAACTTGCACTGTCTTTGTTTCAGGAGTAATTTTTCAGGCTCATTTGAGTGAACAAAAGCTTAAGCATGTGAAGCAATTACCCCAGGTTGTCAAGTTTAGCTAATCCATGGTTATCTACTGATGTCCAAATGACAGTGTTAGTTTTGTTTGCAAAGATGTTTGAGTACCTACATTGGCTAAAAGATCTCGCAGAGGCAGTGACCATGGCTTTCTAGTGTGGTCTAGCAGTTATGCTGAAAATGGCAATGCATGTCTAAAAGTTAATTAAACGATCTTAGTTTCTTAAATGTGTATAATATCTAGTCACACATGTGACAGCTAAGCTGTTGGAGTGCAGACCAAGCTGGCTCTCAGCTCTGCCTTGCCTGTCCATTGTTCTGAAAACTGAAGTGTAACACCTGTGAGGCCAAACCACAACAGGACAGTGTACTTTTGACAGTGCCAAGACACTTGTACAGGTCTCGTGCTCAGGGAATAGCAGCTGCCATTTGAAGATGGTCTGTTTTCCATCTGCTTAAACAAATGGCAGTCCAAAAGGGATGGTCCCAGTCCTTTTGCTCATGCACAGGGTGCCACCGCCTGACTTGTGCTTACTGCAGTGCTGGTGACCCTGGTTTCTGTGAGGTGGAAAACCTACATACCACTTCCTCCTCACCAGCAGCACTGATGCCATAGATCATTGAGGAATTTAAATCAGTATGGTGGTTATTTGGTGTAACAATCCCAAAAGGTGTTAGAGGCACAGCAGAGAGTTGCTTTGGTGCAATCCTGCTCAAATATGTAATAGCAAATCCTGCTCTTGCAACCTCCTCATGGGCTGGCAGGTTGTGCATGCTTCTGGAGGACACAGAGCAAAAAAGTGACTCTATTCATCTGCCTTTTTATTTCCCAGGGATTTTACTATATCCTAAATTAATAAAAGAAAAATTCACTTCATTAAATTATAGGGACTGTGAAATCACTAGGCATTATTTAAATGTATGTGATGCTTCAGAAATGTGCTCTGACAGGAGCTGGTCCATCAAGGAACTACTATATTAATAGCAACTTCCAAAGAAAAGTGCAGATATGGTGTGAGAAAGTAAAGGACTGTTGCATGTAAGGTAGGCTCTGATTTTTATACACTCGATTCTATTTTCTTATTGAAAAGAAAATACTCTAACACCCACACAATTGCTTTACAATAGCACTGGAAATGTTCTGTTCTATGTTGGCTGCCATGCTGTATTTCCTGTAGGTTTTTTAATGCTAAGCATATTTTAATGAAATTAATGATTTAACCACATTTCAGTTTGAATCCACTGACTGGAAAGAATTTGGTTTCCATGTCTGCTTTATTCAATCCCAGTACAAAAATTAGTACTTGATTTTTTGCAGTTCAGCAGCAGAAACCTTGAATTCAACCATCTTTGATCTCCATTTGAACATGCCTAAATTCTGGTAGTACATCATAATGCTGACTGAGACCTGCCAAATCTTGTACAAATCAAGAGACAATCTCTTCTCTGAAGAATGTACAGTGTAAAGAATCCTGTCAAACTGGAATTATTTATCATTTTTCATTGCCTTTGTTTCAGAGTTCATTATGTTCATTATTAAAAACTGGGTTTGTTTGTAGGGGGGTACTATCAGCTCATTCACCTCAGATTTAGTTCTGGGCATCATCTGTTTTTTGTTATACCAAAGTTTCTGTAGTCAGGCTTGCAGAAGGATTGAAATGTGTCTGTTTCAAAACTGAATTTCTGTTGCATATGATTAGAGAGACTGTGTTGGGAACCGCATGCTTAGGCTGAAAACTGAGAAGAACACAATGTTCATTGACACCAACCGTGATATTGAGACCTAACCTGTGATTTTTTTGAATGTTTGATGTCTATCCCTCTGAAGAAAACATATGCAACAAAAGTTTATACTGCTGTCGTGAAACTGAGCTGTGTTAGAAATCTGAAGAGTGAAATGCCCTCAAAAAGAAAACCTGAGTAGTAATTTCATTTAACTTAATTTGTTACGAATACATGCCACCACTGATGTTTATCAAACTGTTAAAGCTGACAGTCTCTTGGGCAATAGGAGGCCTGTGGGAATCCCCCCATTCTGTGCATAGAGCTTTGTGGATCTAGTAACCCTACACTTTTAAAAAAGAGCAGAGAGGTGATAAAACAGCTGGGACATCTAGTATGGACGAATGGCTTCTCAAGCAGAATGAGTATTTTGTTACTCCAGTTTTACACCTACAAAGTTCAGTTTTGTTTAGGCTCCTATCTAGCAGTACAATTACCTGTCTTTGTATCTGTCTTGTCTATTTTGAGTGCAGCTTTGAAGGGAAGAGGAGCAGGGAGAATTTTAAGCTTGTTTTCTGCCTCTTGATGGGATCTAAAGAAAAAAGTACTGCTCTACGTGAGACTATGTTCCAGAAGAAAGATTGTGCCTACTTATAGGAACAAATAATGAAAAAGACTATCTGCTCTAGCTGGCAATCTAATATCTCCTGTGTTATTCAAAGAGTTATTTAATTTTCAGGATTTGTGAAAATACAGCTCCAACATGAAAATATAATTTAAATCTGTCAAGCTCCAAGTGGTGTTGCAGCAGATAAAGTATTTATAATAGCAACATCTATGCTCAGCTGAATTCTGGCATTCTGCCCTTGGAGATACACTGAAGATAAGAACAAAAAAAGTTAGCAAATTAATTACTTGGCATATAAGATTACTGACCTTGGCATTTACCAGACTTTCAAACATCTTTTTATTTCTAGGGTCCAGATAACTGCATCTAAAATACTGCAATTCTTGTCTCCTCTCCATAAAATGCCTTTATGGGCCACAGAGGGCTTTTCCAAAGTGCAGGAACTTCTCCCTGTGTATCACCTATTCAGCTCTGACTGCTTGGTTTAGTTCCGCGAGGATGGGAAGTCAGTCACATACAGTTGTTCCAATAAGTCTTTGCATAGTGCATTTTTCCACACAGAACTTTTCTAACCCACTTAATAAGTAATTCAAGGCTCCAAGGGACTCTGAGACACACTGCTTATTGTTAATGTGCTTTAGCCACTGCTTTCTAGACCTTCTGGACTAGAAGCAGGACACGATATCAGAGTTAACGGCAAGGCAAGAGACCACACACAAGTAAGGAATGCAGGTGCAGCTGGGGGAGGAAATTCAACCCTGTGTAACAGGTTAGTGTAAAAACCTATGTATACCAATGGGAAGCAAGGGGATACACTATACTGAGTTGTACTGTGCAAAGGGGTTATTTTCATCTGTCTAGGAGCTGGTTTTCTCCCTTTTCACGTCCAAGCACTTGCTGGGTAAATACAGACAATTCTTAAATGGAGGAGAGACTTGATTTGGAATACTGCAAATTCAGCTTTTGCGAAGCTTCTTTTCCTTTGGATCTTTGTTGTATGATTTTCTCTGCTTCTTCTGTTTTCCATGTCCGCAGGGTCAGGTAGAGATACCTAAGCTGACTTGAATCATCTGTGAATGCCACTGAAAACAGCTCAGTGTCAGCAGCCCAGTGCACCAGACTGGCTCCCTCATTCTGCTAAGAGAAAAAGGCCTGTCCTTTACCTCCAAATAAGTGTTGATAACATAAAGCCTGAGGGACATGATCCGTCTCTGCAGGGTTCCCAGATCAGACTCTGCTTGGTCTCTCACTTCCTCAACCATGTCCGCTCTCAGTCTCACATGCTCGCACCTTCTTTTTTTGTCTCTTTGGGGACATGCATGACAGTAGGGCTAAGAATACTTTTGGCCGAGAGCTTCAAAGCTACCGCAGGAGACAGATGCATCATTCTCATTGAAGTTCATGGGAGCTGTGTATCTAAATTCTCCATGCTGCTTGGAGAGTTTCTTTGTAGTGGCTGATCTACCAATACCACTGAAGTACTGTGATCCAAATAACATGCGCGATCAACGATATCAAACTGACGAGCTACTGATATTATCCTGGATACTTATTCAACTCCTACTTTGGGCAGCGCTGCATGGCCTGACATGGCCTGGTTTTGTGCTGTCCTCTGCCCTTCCCGTCCCCTGCCTCACCTGAGCTGCCCTTCTCACTTGCCTGCTTGCCAGCTTCCGCTCTGGAGGAAGATCCTCCCCTTTACCCAGCAAAGCTCTAGTGAAAAACTGCTATGCAAGGAGAGATCTATGGGGTCAGAGTGTCCTGGGAATGGAAAAGTTTTCTTGAGGTGATCGCATGTCCTTCTGATCAAGGGAGAATATCAGACATCCTTATGCTGCAGTCCCTGTTGCTGTGTAGTGTCCCTAAATGATCCTGGTCTCATGTGGGAGAGGGGGCAAGAACAGACTCCCACTTCACTTGCAGGGAACTGTGCAGACTGCCTCTCTCCTCCCAGAGGCTCAGTGGTGTTTTGATGCCTTTTTTGGTATAAGTAAGAGATTGGCATGGTATTGTCTATCACTAGTCTGCATATAATTAAACTTTTTCAGTTTTCTAACTGCTTTACCTGTGCATTACTCATACAGTCAATTATGGCTAAAACAGCTGGAAGATGTATTTGTTAGCATCACTGATCCTTTATGATTTTCAAAGACTCTATTTTATTGAGAATAATAAAAGTGGAATTAGGATGCAAGTGTCTCTGGTCTTGCTTTTATGCATGGATTTAGTGAACATTGTGTGCTGCTTTGTCTAAAACCTCTTTTACTGGGATACTAACAAGAGTAATGCTAGCAGAAGATTTTAAAGGGAACAAATCCTAATTTCTCCATTAATAATGTTGAGTGGTAGCTCATCTGGTAATTCTCTCCTTTCAAGCCATCACCCTGACTTAAGTTTCTTCCAGGTTTATTTTCACACACACAAATATGTCTTCCAAGATTTTTATGAAGATAGAAATATGTACATTTCTTTACATGTTTGTTTTGGTTGTTTTTTGGGGTTTTTTTTCCCCTATTGAAATCTACTGTTTGAAAGTAAAGGACAGACCTATATTATCTGACATGCTAGAAACCTAAAAATCAAAACAGCTTTCATTTTGCATTTTCACTCCTGTTTGGACAATGCAAAATCTACAGTCCTATCCTACAGCAATAACAGAAAAAACCCCAACATATCACCTAAAAGAGACCATGACTTTGTGAATCCTGCCACTGTGATGATTTTTTTTATTCTTTTTTCCTTGCATAATTCCTGTTTGTTTCTTAGCTAATCTAAAAGCTGCTTAGACTGGGAGCTGTTTGAATTGTATTTTATAAGAAAGCAATTGGAAATGCGTGATAGTTGTGGAAGCCATCTAGGTTTTGTAGAAGATGTTCCTCTGCTGGCCTGCAGCAGGACTTATCCTGAGGGAATCACAGCTGTGTCAACAAGGCACTCATCTGTACCTGAGGCCTCAAATGCCAAAGACATTGTAAAACGTACTTACTTTCTAATAGGATTTTGCTTTGGTTTTTTGTATGCAAAAAAAACCCCCACAGCAGGCAATGTCATGGGTTGATTTAGTTAATGCTGTATAACATATTGAAACAACTGATTTTTTGGCTATGGAAAGGAAAGTCTAGTTGCATATCCCAGAGGTGGGACAGACAGGAGATGGCTTGGGCATTTTGCAGATGGAATAGTAATGTGTGGCCATTCTGTAACTTTAAGGCACTAAAGTTTTTTAGCATTTGATTGTAGCTATTATCAAATTTAACTAGTTGCCCCTTTTCTGTGGGTATGAGGGGAAGATGCATGTACAGCAAAGTATTCTCTGTCATGGAAGTACCTAAAAGTGAAAGTGTAGTGCCTGGAATTAATCCTACTTGTTCTGTAGCTGATTTACTAGAAAGTTGCTATATATGGTCATTGTTCTAGGAAGCGTCTCTATTGCATACTGTCAAAGACCAGACTGTTTTGAAGCTGGAACACTCTGAGAAATCTGAAGATGGCCCTGCTTGGAGCAGACGGATGGACTAGCTGACATCCAGAGGTCCCTTCCAGCCTGAATTATTCTATGATTCTATGAAAGGTTCCTCGATCTATTCAGGGACGTTATCCTGTAAAACTTCCATCTGGCCATATGTTAATCTTGGACTGCATGGGCTGCACAGAGAACGTCAGCCACTTCCATTCTGAATCTGGCAGGTGAAGAGAGCAAAGTTACAGTATGTGGCTATACCACATCTCATTGTTTAGAAATGGTAAAATGAGTAAATGGTTAAATGGTAGAATGTCTTGAGAACAAAGCCATTAAGAAATGCAGTGAGCTGGCTGTGCTGGGACAAGTAGCATGCAGTGGAGCATCATTATCCTATACTTGACCAAAGAAGTTGCACTGACAAGTCACACTCACTCATCATTACTCTGTAAGTGGTAGTGGATTAAAAGCATTCCTGTTTTCAGTTGCAGCCAATAGAAAGAGCATGCATAATGTTGGCTAGGAATAGGAATGGAGCATCCAGAATTTATATTTGGTACATAAAATGAATGAAAAATAATGACTGTGGAGCAAAACCTTTCCTCCTCAAAGCTAAAAGTCTGTAAACTTATGGCTCAAAGAAAAAGCAACGGTTATACAAATCTCTTTCTATTGTGTGGTACTTAATGGCACAAGGAGGCATAGAGATCCTAGCTGCTATTTAATAGATTTAAAACAGTTGCATAATTCTGGAAAATGGCATGTCCTGAACTTTATTTTCTGCTCAATAGACTTTGTGGGGGGAAAATAAAATATTCTGCAATAGTAGACAGAAAGGGAGCATCTACCTAAACTAGGAAGGTTCACAGTCCCATTAAATTTTTCTGCTCAGTTGAATGCTTGGTATGTTGTAGCAGATTCATCAACAAATGGGCCAGACTTTGAAGAGCACTTCCTGAGGAACTACTTAAATATGACACTCAAAGAGAAGCTTTAAAAACTAATTGGAATTGTCCATTTGTTTTCTTTAAACTGTTAATTAACATCATATGTTCTTTGTAATGGGCAATTAATAAAGAAAATATAAATTCCCAAGATAAAATACATGTTGCATCCAATAAAACCAGTGCCATAGATGTGCAAGTACACAAACAAATCAAAAGCTTTTCAGTCGATGTGATCATTGCCATGGAGCAGAAGGCACAGGGAAGGCACAGCTGGCAGTAAGAAAACAAGGAATTCCTTTCTTAATTATGGCAATTGTCTTCATTTTTTTGATAACATGACAACTATTTTTCTTTGGTTAGTAGGACTCACAAAATTAAGAGTGTTCTCTGGAATTCCCTGTTTCACAGTATATGTGTACACTAAAAATTAATTTTTCTTGTTACCAACGTAGGTCACACTCCAAGCTCTGAGAAAACTTTAAAGCAAAAAAAAAAAAAAAGTGAACGTGGGATGAAGACAGGAAATATGTTATTCAAGTGATGGAAGTTACACCGGGATGATTTATGTGAAAAAGGAGGTTGGGAGAAGGATTGGAAGGAGATTGATAATCAGAGTATGGATTACAGAAGTGCTAGAAGTGGTAAAAGAGTGTGAAATCAGCAGGAGGAAGTAAAGGACAGTCTCTTTACTTTGTTTTATTTTTCCCAGTACTTAAAAGTTTAAAAAAGCCTAAAGCTTTCTAATTGAAAGAGGAAAAAAACCCAAAAAACAAATCAAAACAGGTTTCAATGATGATCACGGAGTTGATGCTGGATTTGCTTGAGTCCCTTATTATCAGTCTTTACATGGCAGTATTTCCTCTGCCCTGACTTAGGACCAGAGATCTGTTGGACTTGTATTAATGCAAGCTCTTGGAGATCCCCTCTGTCTCACTAGTGTGTGGAATTGTTTTCTTTTTGTGCATCACAACTATCTTCTGGGACAATATGGCTTTTCTCAGACCAGTTAGCAGAGCTGCAAAGAGGACAAAACTTACTTAATGAAGGGGCAAGGGAGGTGTTCTCGTGTGTGAAATAGTCTGGAGGTTGTCCAGGACAAAGCTATCAGAGGGAGAAACTGTAGATGGCAGTTACATGAGATACAGAAGGAAGCAAAATCAGAATCCCAGGTGAGATCTGGATGCTATGAGAGGATCTGTGGAAACTCAGTAACACATCTTGTTTTATAGTTTCTGTTCTGTGGCCCTTTACTGGTTTTTCGTAGGTAGTGTCATACAGATGAGATAACTGGGTAATAGAGAACGGTTGTGCAAAGCAGAGTATTCAAGCAATGCATCCAAAGACAGACAGTTTTGTGATACCATAGCTAATAAATCACACTGAATGTAATGCTTTCTAGCACTCCCCTGTGCAGGTGTATATGTTTTAAGCAGGCAGATAGCACATGCTGAAAATATATTGTACCTAATATGTGCTTTTGTATGATTTATTAGCATTGCACAACACTTAGAGACATTTTTATAAATTATGGCACTCAAACTCATACATAATAGTACTTCAGTATTTGTTCTCCTGTAGGATCACCTTGGGAATCCAGGGAATATAGTACTTCCTTTGGAGGAGAAACAACTATCTGTAGCTGTATCTGCAGTAGAATTTGTGGAACTTAAAGGGAATATGGTAAAAAAATAAATTATCTGTTCAGACTTAAATATTTGGTTTTATGCTATATTTAGGACCGACTGGCTGTCAGCCAAGTCAGAACCTAACACAAATTTAAAACACTAAGTGGAAAGATCATGTGACTGGCACTTAATTTCAGTTTTCATTTTTTTATTCTTAAAATGTTTCTTTTGTTAGTACATCCATTGATATTGTGTTATTAAAGTGCATGGGAAATGGTGCTACTGCCATTTCTCCAGAAAATACATACCAGGCTTTTTTAGTCATATTAAGTGACAGTTCTGGTATTAGAATATTTGGTATTTCCACCAAGACAGAACATGATGTCTATTACTGTGAAATGTCCTAGTGCTCATCAGCATTTTGCAAACAGAGGCAAGATGATGAGATGTTTCCCCAAGCTGGGATGGAACTACAGTAGGGCTCCCACCTAGATTTTCAGTGTAGTTCTGGGTCACTTGCTTTGCTGTTTTGTCTCACTGACATGGGGGTAAAAGTAATTCACAGATACATCACCAGACCAAGTCTAGGCACTAGGTGCAGGCACTAGGAACTAAAGATGTGTCGGCAATATTAAAACCTTTCCTTCTCAAATTTGCTAAACAAGTGGTTTAACTTCTTGACTGGTTGGTATAAATGTACTGTTTGTAAGAAGAGACAGTGTCTCTCTTAGTTGGAATTGCTGTCCCCAAAATCCTCCTGACCTTCTACAGTATGCTCATGGCCTCTCACTTGGGAGCCTGGTTTCCAGTTTTCCCATGTGTTTTATTTTGTCTTTCAAGGTATTTTCCCTTTCTCTGTGCTACTCTGTGCTGTGCTCATATTAATAAATGTGTGCACACCTCCTTTGTTCAGGTGGATTGATTAACTAATCAATGCCTCTGGAGAACTCATATGTGGAAAAAGTTACAGATACACAAGGTCTAATGATGTCTTCAGATCCATGCTCTTCCCATAGCAAAATTAGAAAGGAACAATATACCTGTGCTTGAGTAGATGTGGATTCTTCTATGGCATATATGTGTGTGCTTTTTTCCCTCACATACACACAATGTAGAAACTAGAGATTGAGGGCAATATTTTTAGAAGGCTGCAAGAAACTATGTATAGTTTCTATACTAGTTTGGGACCAGCCATCTCACTTAATCATTTGGGTGCCTTCAGCACCTTTTGCACTAACATGTTTTACAGAATTTTACATATTTCCCAGGTGTTGTGGGCCAGGCTCTGTTTTTAAATGTTTAGCAAAGGCAAGGGAGCTCTCGCATCAGCTTTTGGAAATACTTTATTTTATGAAGTTTATGCATAGGGGAAGATTTCCCCTGGAAGATTTAGGCCAAGAAAAAGCACTTTCATGCTGCAGTGTCTAGCCCAGATAATGCTGTTCCTCATCACCCTTATGGTACTGGAGTGCTGAACACTATCTGCAGGCCCACAGGGCTTGCAGGAAGCACGCTCTGGCCTTCCTAAACTCCAGGTGAACCTACACAGGAATGATCTTACACCAGCAGCTCCTTTCTTCCAGGTCCCCACCCAGTGCCTGCAGCCATCTCTGGGTAGAAGGCAGCAGCTGGTTAATAATGCAGAGGAACAGTACAGGATTGTTTAGGACAGGAAGTTGCAATATCCACTTGCAAGAGTGTAATTGCTTTGGAACTGGAATGGGGCCAGGACGGTTGATTCCAGCTAGTAGGAACAGCTGCAGATGCAAAGACAGCCAAAAGCCCTCTGCTGCATGGAGAGGAAGAAGAGAAATAGAGCTTGCCAGCAACCTTCTGAACCCAGAAGTGTGCAGGGGAGGACCCTGGCGAGGATGCCTCATACTCCCTGCTCCACTGCACAGCCCATGGGGAAACCTGCAGAGGAGCTGGCCAGAGACTGCAATCAGCCCAAACCTGGGACTTCTGGTGCTCTGAGGGCTCTCTGGAGCTTTGCAGGACTCCTGGTACCCATTGCTTGTTTTCACCCACCCTCCCATTCCCATTTGTTCAGTTTCTTCAGCTCACTATCACTCCACTCATCCCTTTGCCTAGCTCTTTTTATGGCAGCTTTCTCTCTTTCATTGGCTAAACTTCCTAGCCAATCCTTGCCTCCAATGCCAAGGAATTACTGGTTTGTGTATGTTGTGCTGTCCAAGGGCTTGTGCTTCCCACAACTAGGTCTCTGTTTGGACCATAAGCTCCTTCTATGAGGACAGTCTGCTATTCTCTTGTGTGGCACACACCACAAAGTCTTATTCTCTGCTGATTCTTAAAGTGAAATTAAGATTATAAGCAAACAACAAACTTTGTTTGCATTGTCACAGTGTCTTGGGAACTCAACTGCAGATTGGCTTAAACATACACCAAAACTCTGTGGTCGAAGGATTTTGCTGCCTTCAGTACTAAAAGTCCCCTAGGATAGTAAATGACCACATGAATCAAACACAAAAATTAAACAAACTGTTCAAACAGCTGTTTTTTAAAACACAAAATTCCTATTTGAAAACCTTAGCAGAAATAAACATGGGACTAAATTGGATATCATGCCCCTCACACAACAGTAGCTTGATTTTGTGGCTGGGCTGTGAAACTGTGGGTCACACACACACACACAGAACTTTCCCAGGTTTTCCTCAGCTACACTTAAACTTTCCAGGGTTTTGCAAGTAGTGTGTGACTTATGAAAGTGTTAGAAAGCTTTGCAGGTCTGACAAGCTGTATAGTGCTGTCTGCCATGTGCAAACATAAAAGTGATTTTCACTTAGAAAAATCTCCTGTGTTGCCTGAAGGTTCCTTGTGCTCAGGACTACTTCCCACCAACTCGCTGTTTGCCAGAGGCTGCTGTCACCACAGAATTGCTCTTCCTTCCGCATGGTGCCAAGTCTTCAATTAGCCCTCGTAGCTTCTATACAGGCAATTCCTTTACCTTTTGGTTATCTGTAAGTTTCATGCTGGTGAGCTGGATACTTGATACAGTTTGTTAGTACTTAGGTTTTTTTAAAATTCATCATAGTCTTGATGAAAAACACTTTGATCTTACTCAACTACCTTAGCCTGGTTTAAATTAAAGGAGAGTTTTGGAATCTGTGCCAGAAGTATTTACAACATTCAGTACAGGCAACCCAGTTACAAACGTTTACAAAAGAGACAGGTGAAGAAATTACAGAAAGAGAACACTTAATCTAATCACAGCAAACTCATATCTAGCAGGATCTTTTGGGTTTTGGCTGACTTGTCAATGCCCCAAAAACGTTGTGAGTTTTTGCTACTGTTTGTGTCTGCTGCTGAGTGCTCTTCAGAGCCAGCTGTCCAGGGTGAAGGGATCAGCTCTGCAGCAGCTCTTTCTTGAAGACCTAATTTCTGTCTTCTGCTTGCCCTCAGATAGAGATAAATTTATGTGATGTCCTCCATGGTTTTGACAGTGATCAGGAGGGCCCTGTGGCCTTGGTGCTTTCCTTTAGTGGCTGGGCTGGCAGTATGTGTGTTTCTCTGGTTCACTATTTCCACCTACTGTGCCTTTACATTTCCTGCCAACTTGTGTAGTAATAGATGTACTTGCTTTAAACCCATAAGGAGGATCAGTGATGATGATGTCTAGCTCATGACTGAGACAAGGCACACGGAAGATCGACCATGAGAAAAAAAAAAGATTATGAGGCTCTTAGCCAAGTCTAACTCCTAACCAATACTCTAACATTCACTTTTACTCAGATCGAGTATCAATCTTTTTTCTGTCAAACAAGGTCTATGGCTAGATCATTCAAAACTGTTAGGCTCCATCTGAAGAGGATTAATTTTTAATTAATTTATGTACGGACATCTGAAAATATAAAGCTGAGCATGATATTGTAGAAAAGGTTGTGTTATATGGACTCAAGAGCTGATTTAATTAGAAAACTTTCAGACTTGAGTGTCAGCAAGTGATTCTGTGACAATCTTGCCCATGAAGGGACAGAACACTCATGCAGGCATGCTGGCAATACTTGCTGCAATTTCCCTAGGATAAGGCATTGAGTCACCCCATCTGGCACTGCCAGTGAGCTGCAGTGAGTATTATAAAAATAATCAAAAAGTGTATTTATGACATTTCTTGGTCCACTGTCCAGATGCAAGGTTAAATCTAGTAGTTTTTCTGTTAGTTGAATCTGCCTAATAAATATAAATAAATAATAGAATCATAGAATGGTAGAGGTTGGAAGGGACCTTTAGAGATCACCTAGCCCAACCCCCCTGCAGAAGCAGATCCACCTAGATCAGGTCGCACAGGAACATGTCCAGGTGGGTCTTGAAGACCTCCAAGGAAGAAGACTCCACAACCCCTCTGGGCAGCCTGTGCCACTGCTCCCTCACCCTCACAGTAAAATATTTTTTTCTTATATTTAAATGGAACTTTTTGTGTTCCAGCTTCATCCCATTACTCCTTGTCCCGTTGCTAGAAACAATATTAAAAAAATATGCCCCAGCCTCTTGACACCCAACATTTAGTTATTTGTAAATATTAAAGTAATGTATAAATGTAAGAAATAAGATAAACTAACAGCTTGGTTAGCTCATTGCTTTAATGTATGTTCTTAGGAGCTATTGTATTTTTTTCCAGCTTTTGAGTAGCTGGTGAAAATGTCCATTGATACAGATCTCATTCTCATATTCTTTGCCATATGTCCTTATGCCTCACTCAGGAGCTGGGACTGACCTTACTGGGTGGAAAGATATTACTCCTTTTCCAAATACAAGGCTGTAATCCTCTTGTCCTTATACAGTGAGCTTTAAACATAAAATCTCTCTCAGTCAAAGCAAGAGTTTGTTTTACAGCTCTTGGCATTGACTAACTTCAGTTACATATTTATAGAGATGCCGTCACCTATTAGGTGTCTATGGCAGCATATTTTTTGGGAGAGCAAAGCACCCATTTCCATGGATAGAGCCAACTTTTTAGGCCAATAGTTGAGATTTTTTTTTTTTAATGAAGACATGCTGCTGTTCAGAGAAACAACTGGTGATTCCTCAAGGTTTGGTTACCACTGTTTTTGCAGCTCCATTCCTTGCTGAAAGCTTGCAATCCATGGACACCTCCTGTCCCCTACTAACTGCATGACACAGGGAAAGGGCATTGTTGGGAGGACAGAGGTAACTCAGATCACTTCGTTCGTTAGCTTGAACAGTCAGTAATTATTAAATTGAATTACCACCATTTATAGGCAAATAAAAACACAGCAGAAGAAATTAGTAAGAGTAAATAAGTTAATTCAACATCAAAGCCAAAATTTAGTTCAACCTGCTTTGTGTATTCAGTTTCAGTGATCAATGGGATGAAGCTGGAACACAAAAAGTTCCACTTAAACATAAGAAAAAACTATTTCACTATGAGGGTGAGGCAGCACTGGCACAGTCTGTCCAGGGAGGATGTGAAGTCTCCTTCCTTGGAGGTATTCAAGACCCACTTGGATGCATTCCGGTGTGACCTGATCCAGGTGAACCTGCTTCTGCGGAGGGGTTGGACTAGATGATCTCTAAAGATCCCTTCCAAACCCTACCATTCTATGATTCTATGAAAAAGCAAAGTCTGATCAAGTTTGGTGGCTGTGAAGGACAAAGGAGTTCTGTAAGCACTTCTTCCTGATGCTCTGCCTGCCAAGGCCCAAGCACAGACACATTTCTCTCTTACAGCTCCCAGTCCAAGTTCCTTTTGCAGGGAGTTGTCTATGGTACAGGCCTATGGACTCTGCTCCTCTGGGCTCCATATGAGAGTCATTGTGTGACTGGAGCTGGCCTCATTCCTGGCTGAGAGCACAGCCAGGCAGTGGACTCTTAGACATAGCAGCCTAATGACACTTTGTCAGTATGTAACCTAGTGTGCTTGAGGACATGCATGTCTTCTGTCTGAATGAAAGGCTTTGTATGACCCTCTCATCTGTTCCAAAGGGTGGATCTTATGTGATGTGTTTCTGATAACTCACTTTGATGCTACTGTTGAGGGATGGGATAGTGGAAGGCCTGTAATGTGCATGAGATCTGAGCTGTCAAGGACTCAAGGGAGTTTACTTGATTGGAGATTTCCACCAAAATCCATTGCAGTCAATGGAAGACTTGCATTGACTCTACAGCTTTTTGGATCAGGTTCCAAATGACTCATAAACAAAGGAGAAAAAAAAAAAAGATTCCAGAGTCGGAACTGGAAGAATGACAAGATTTGGTCCTATAACTGTCATACTCATTTTAAACTGAGTTACATGGGTATATAGCCTCTAATTATCTTGTAATCTTCAGTACTGTGTGAATATTAATATTTACATACCATCTGGACATGTAGTATGATTGCCGTGTGCTATAGCTCTGTGAGTGCTTTTCCTTCTAAGAAATGCCTGTTCAAGAGTGGAAAAAAACCTCATATGGGTGAATAAAGTTTAGCCTCTGCAAGCAACTTCCAAGTGCATCACTGAAATGCCAAAGTTGAGTATGATACAAACGGCAAAAACGCTGACTGAGGGGAGAGGGGGGTAGAGAGGAGAAGAGAGGAGAAAAAAGAAGAATAAAGAGATGAGATTAGAGAAGGACAAAGTGCTTGAGCTTTACAGCTTAGCTGAACATTTTTAATACAGTCAAGATTAATTCTGTGCTGTTCAACCAGTGAAGGCATGGTTAGACAGAAGAAAGCCTAGTAGGCAGAATATTCAGTAAGAACAAGAAGCAGCTATATGTATTGTCTGTTCCCAGCTTTATGCCTGTATTTTACACAACTGACACAGTCTTAATTCAGCTTCATTGATCTCAGATGTATGGGATTCCTAGGAAAGAAAACAAAAGGTGCTCACTTTTGCTGACCGATGGGGAATGAGAAGTTTTGTCAGAAGACATTGAGCTGTTGACTGCTTGGGTAACAGCAGTGTTCTGCCAGCAAGGGCTCTGCTCCCCTGGTGTGCAAAGCCAGAGTGCCAAGTGCATGTTGCCTCTGTGTGAGGGACAGTGGTTACCGTGTATAGCAAAGCAGCCAGAATGAATGTAGCCTGAAGGATGTGTTCATTATAGTTAGAGTTCTTGTGTATAACTCAGCAGTGCAGCTCAAAGATGGTCAAGAGAAACTTCTCTCTCCTCTCTCAACCTTTCATGGAGCATGGGCCATATCGGAGTTAAAATGTGAGGTAAGGTCCTTCATAAGTGGATGAGAAGACATCCAACTGCCAGCATCTTACCTGAAACTCACAAAAATACAGTCACTGTTTTTACGTTAGGGACCAGTGTTCCTTGAGTTGTGTTAACGAGGAGGAAAAGTGCACCTTGTATTGGCATTGGAAGAAATAAGGGAAGAGAGATGTCAGTCTCTGACATTGCAGTTAAGACTGTGCTACAGAAACCAGGCTAACATAGAAAGCCTCTTGAGTGAATCAGACAGTATTTCCTTCCAGGACAGAAGTTCCTAAGATGCAAATTTTTTGGGCAACTGGAGGCTCACAAAGCCTTTTATGGGTAGTCTGCAAAGGGCTTTCAGCTGTGGATGTTTGTGGTGGAACCAGCAGTGTCATTAGTTTCACAGTCTCTTCCACCCGCCCTGGGACTGTAGCCAACTACAACTTGAACTTCCCAGCCAGCTTGGAGCTGTCAATCAGCAGATGATGTCAGTCAGCAATGTCCTGTATTATATATAACAGACCCTGGATACAATTTAACACATTTCCAAGAAATAAAATGTTTCTTGTCCAGAAGTTCAAAACTGACCTATCTGCCTGACCACCCTGTAAGAGGAATATTCAGAAATTCTGGTACAACAGGATGGATAGAGCAAGTACATGCTAAGGTGGAAAGGAAAGCTCACACTGAACACTGTTGTGTTACAAAATTGTTGTTTGGGGCTACCAGGACAAAAAAGTCCTGACTGACTAGTCTTACAAGGATAAAGACAGTAGCAATTTTACATGGTTGGCCTGCTGTGTAGAATTTGCCCTGTGAATCAGAAAAGGCTTTTTGTGCATTGCCCAGGACAGAGGACAAATGAACAAGAGGTACCATGACAGTTATAAGTACAATGCCAGAGTAATCCAGTCACTAACATTTGTCCACAGTATCTTCTATCACCTTAATGATGTTCTGACTACTGCACACTTGCTCATGTGTTTGCTTAAGGTTTCTCTGTGTCATTATCTTTGTGCCTGGCTGATGGCTTGGGACATCCACCTGTCTCATCATCAAGTGCTACTGCTCTGGAGTGAGCATATAAAATGTTGAGTCTTCTCAGATCCAGGAATGACCTTACTACAGACTGTTTTTCCATAGTAGCAGTTCATGTAAAGTGCCAAGAAGCAGGAGAGGTTTGATTCATACATCTCCATCCTAGGGCAGGGAACACTGCAGTAAGTAAAGCTATCATCTGAGAGATGATAGCTTTTTAATAAGCCCCTCTCAGCTGACACACGGTGAGCACTTTGTTTCATGGCTGAGCACAACAGGGTCACGTCAGTTCCCTGTAGATCTGAAACTGTTCCACTTCCTTCTGAAGTGGACTGAGTGTTCACATGGCAGTCACTCTCTTGTAGCTGAGAGGCAGCAATGGACAGCTGGAACATAATTTGGACAGCTGAGCTGTCTTGCAAATGAGGCTGTGGTTTGCCACAGTATGTGAACACCTTACAATTAACATAGCAATTAAACAGAATGTTTAGATACTCTTCACAGGCCTGGCAGAACTTTGGTTCCCTGGAAGGTGAGAACTTTCAGAGGTGCCTGAAAACATGACCTAGCTCAATGCAAGGAGTTTGAGTGGTGAATAATCAGTGGGTCTGATGTCTGGCCTCATCCCAGGTCACTGTGAATGTGCCCTTTTTAGTGTGATTTGACAGCCCAGTCACTGCTCTCTGGGCTGACTCCACAGACTCTCTAGCATGAGAAGCTCAGCTACAGAAAAGTAGACTGGGTAAAAGTGGTAGACAAGTGCTGATCTATCAGTAGATAATGTTCTTGCTGTGTTCCCAGGCTCCTTTCTCTGTCCTGGCAGGTACACATATCTGACAATCAAAACAAACTATATAGTCAGAATATGTGTAGCTAATTCACACCTAGTTGCTATGTTTAAAGTTACAGCATTGCTCTGGACATGCAGTCTCTGGTTGACTGGAGACATGGTTGTGTTTCCCATTGTTTCTGTTACAGCACATGCTATCCTAATTCTATAGTCAAAAAGGCAAGAAATCATGCTATGTTGGCCAATGAACATCAATTTTTATGCCATAAATGTTTCCAGTTGCAACATTGAATGTCTCCCATCCTTTGTTCTCCTTGTTCTTGGAAGCAATCTGGAAATGTCTGCAGTAAAAATGTTCATGCCCAATGCTGCCCTAAGACACCTACAACCTCACTGTTGTGAACAAAACCCCAAGGGGACATAAATCTTTGTGGGCAAGGGAACTCAAAGGTGATCTGAATGTGCCTTTCAAAATGAGGTGGAGGACTGTCAGTTTTCTATTTCCAAATGCTGCAGTGCTGTTTTCTATCATTCATAAAGGCAGATTATTTTTTTTATCCTAGAGGGTGGGTCTCTATTAATTTAATTGTAACAGTTCATATGCTGCACAGTTTTATTTTTAACATGTGTTCCCTGGTATATCAGCTGGAATGAATTCCACTCCTCTAAAAAGTCATTTGACTCAGTACAGGATATTTCTTTTTACACTAGTTGTTTGGAAATGTTGACACTCAGATGGTCAGGAATATCCTTTGAAGTGAACACTGGCCAGGAGATCAGTTGCTGAAATTAGCCCCTTGGTTGTTTTTGCTTTAGTCTGTCTGCCTGAGGTCTCTATAACATGCAAATTGATTGTTTTACAGCTTGGAGGTTATCTAAGACATCTAAAGGGGCAAAGCACTTCATTTTCTCCCAGCTAGGGTTTGGAAGTAGGGAAGTTCTTAGTCTCAAAAATTTCACTATCTGACAAATTGGATAGGAGCAGTTTTGATTCTAACAACCAAGATAGATATTTTCATCTTGTGCTGGGAATGAAAGATGGAGGAGTCTTTGAAGCACCAAGTTTGTAAGTTATTTGCCACACAGTATCACCAGTGGATTGCATTAAAATGTTAATCTAGTGAGTTTGAGTGCCTCTGTGTTAGAGTGGCTAACATGAGGCACTAGCAAGGCTGCTATTTTCAGGCAACACCTTAAGCCCTGGAAATCAGACCTCTTCACGGAGTCTCAGTGCACCTACAGTCATTAGTCACTTAAAAAAAAAAAAACCTGACTCTTGTTTGGATAAGGCTTAAAGTACACTGCAAGGTTATTTTCTTTCTTGCTCCTGCTCTCAGAATAGAATATGCTCCCGAGGAGCTTAATCTTAAGGAAGAGCAAGGGGTTTGCTGGGTTGCAGACCATTGCTTGAACAATTCCTACAAACCTTTTCATGAAAACAAGAAGGAATTTTACCTTCCCCAAACACTTTCCGCCTTTTCCTAAGAATATTTGCAAATTTTGCCTATGTTTGTACAAGAAGAGATAAGATACACAAGCTTACCATGAAATATACACTAAGAAACTTGAGGTGTGATTTATTTCATGAATAGATAACACAATATTCCACACACAACCTCCCCATCTCACATTCTGAGATAATGGCATCGTGTGTGCATCAAGAAGATTCATTAATAAACCTTTATTTGTAATGCAGAAGGGAAGCCACATACATCAGAAAAGCCAACTTTGTGGGAAATACAAGATATCTCCTCAAAGTAGCAGCAATAAGATCCTTTCAGAACAAAAATAGCTACATTCCTTAGGATATTCCCAAACTGCTTTAGATAATATGAGGACGTGTCTGGCAAGTTAACAGTGTCAGAAAATCACCACAAGTCCTTTTCCACGAGGTCCAAAGCCCCCCCAAAAACCTGAAGAGACTATCGGTGGAAAGGGTAACTCCATTTGGTCTGAGATAGAAGGAGATAAAGCTAACTTTTTATCTATGAGGGTTTTAACTTTCTGATAAATCTTTTGGAGTTTATTGCTATTGCAAACAACCACTTCAGCTTTTCTATGACTGTCATTGGGCTCATGACTCACTGGAAAGCTCTTGTGAAGGGCTCTGTTAGAGGAAGAGACTTTCTACTATGCACTTAATGCTGGGATTTTTGAAGGGGAGTTTTTTCAACCTCCTTGCCTTCTCCAGTTCCTGGGCTTAGTGCATCTCTGGAGGAAGAATGTCATAGTACTGATGTGAAAAAAAAGAGTTTTGAGCTGATGTTGATGTGGCCAGCTTGGGCAAAGCCAGTTTAAGGTCCTAGTCTAGAATGTATAATTAATCACTGGAACTCACTTCCTCAAGTTGTCATAGAACCAAAATAAACTTCATGATCTGAAACAACTGTATATAGTTGACATTATGCAAAAACTTTAAAAGGGAAATAAAGTCACAGGTGTCAATGAAGTGCCAGTACTTAAAGGGAAGAAGGTTTTCTTGTGATTTGGTTTCTGTAGAATAGTTTTCTTGCACTCGGTGGCTCTGGTCACCACTGGAAACAGGACATAAGAAGGATGATTCACAGAGACAAAACCTTTCTCCATTGTTGCATCACTGTGTTTATGTGCAAGCAATACAAGATGTAGTGGCAGTTTGGTTTTGTTCAATAAAACCTTTGTGCAGGACCCTAGCTAACACCAGGCCAAAGCCTCAGAAATCTTTAATTTAGCAGTCTCAAAAAAACTGGGGAAAGGATTCTCAGGTTTCAAACTTTCTGAAGTGCTCTTTGATTGTTAACTGATTTTGATGGTACTAAAACCACGCCAACACTCAAAAATTGTGCTCAATAAGGGTCTGAGGAATGTTAAACTACCAGCTGGTTCTAATTTGAATTACTGTCTTAATCAGTTTCTCAATTAATTTTGGCACATCTAAAAGGTGTCCTCACTCTTGAATAAGCTTTCTCCTTCTCCTGACTGTCTTCTGTTCTTCAGTCCTCCTCCACAATTTGATCTGTTTTTCAAACAGCAGTATTAGCACAGGAATGAAGAGCTCTCTGCCCTTGTCAAGACTGAACTCTCAGTAATTTTCCTCCCTTCCTGAATCATCTGCGGGAAGGATGTGAATCTAGGAAGTTATTTTTAAAATATTATCTCGGTGATGGAATATAGCATTTTTAATGTGGGTGATCCATTCAAAAAATACATTCTGCTGGTAAATTTTAAGTCTCTCATTAGAGTTTAATTATGACTTCATGATATAGATGTTAATACACTTTATTTTAACTTAAATGTCATAGATGGTTTAGAGTTAAAAAAATGGCTGACATTTCAATGATCACACTTAACTGCTCTGGAAAAATAAAGCTCCAATATTTTATTCTGCCACCGTGCAAGACTGTGGTGTAACTTCTTGGTTCCTGTTCCCTGAAACTCTACACGGACCCCATTGTTCAGGAGGTCATCACAGGAAGGAGAGGTTCCCTCATGATTGGAGATCTGTGGTTTGTTCTCTTGCTGGTGAAAACGCTATGTGGTTCTTTCTGAGGTAATTTTTTTTTTTAGTGTCTTGTGAGCTCTTATGTCCCTGAAATACTCAGATGGCAATGAAACAGATGGGATTTGTTCTGGAGTTAGATGAAGCTATCCAGAGGACAAGGTACAGGAGAGATTAAGCCAGCCTCTAGCAATTTTCCTGAACTATGTCTTAAAAAAATCATAGCACATCATGAAATCATGATCTTGAATAAATTCATGTGAATTTCTGTATGTGAACTTCTGTTCAACACATCACATAATTTAACCAATCCATTTTGTCTTAAACTTGCTACTTCTGCTTCAACTGAGGTATACCCATGTGAAGAATGCCTGTGAAGAACTTCATGGAATAGCACAGAATTTGCTATTCCTACACAAGTTGTTCAGAGGGTTAATTACAACTGCTGTTTTGGATAAACCCCCATAGTTAATTTTGAGGAGATATTTATATGTTATTAGGTATGTGCAAACAGTGTGCTGAGGAGACCGTGGTTGAGTTTCCAGTACTGCATGGTCTTTCCTGTGTTGCCTGACCTCATATATAGACTGTTTTGAAGGCTCTTTTTTAATTTCACTCCATAAATCCTCTAGGTGAAATACATGGTTACAATTCATTACAAGGCTAACTTCAGATGAGTAAATGGAACCACTAAAAAAATTTTATACACTGTTTAGGTTTTTAAAAATTTCTCCTCTTTTAATGGAGCACAAAGTTCTCAGCGTTGTGGCAGCTGCAGAAAGAGCAGAGCCCAAGATCTCTTACATTGTCAAGCGCCAAGGATCCTGTAGTTGGGAGACAGCTTAATAACACATATGTTTTCCAAAAATCCATTTGTTAACTCATCTATCATCAGTTGATCTCTGCTCCAATTTGACTGAGTCTTAACTGAAACTCTTTCCTAATGTTCCCTTATCTCCATCAGCTTTAGACTTTTACCCTTTGTGGCCAAATTTAAACAGAGAGGCTGAAAAGGAAAATAGTTTAGTTAGTAGATTAAGTTAACATGCAAGAGTAGGAGGAAGCCATCATTTTATTTTGAATTTTGAATTTATAGCCATATCCTCAAGACTAAAACCTAGGTTTCACCAATAAACTCATCTGGAGTACATGTGTAAGCAGTTAAAAAAGAATGCTGGACTTTGGCAGCACATCTGTCCTAAATAGTCAAGCAGCAGACTGGGAGTTGCTTTTTATTCCTGTCACTACAAAACTTTTAATATGAGAGTCTGGGAGAAAAAAACAATGTTCAAAGTTTTTACCCTTATTAATATGACTTAACTTCTATTGTGACTTGTAGTTCCAAAAGCCAGAGGAAGAGTCAGAATATAAATCATGATGAACCCTCTTTTCCCTCTGGTCATAGTGACAGCATCATTTTTGGAGGTGACAAAGTCACCTCCAAACACACCATTTGAAGTGTGTTCAACAGATACTTGAGTCTTGGGAACCGTCCTAAAGAATTTGGAGCAAATTACATTCCCCCTCAACTTTTTTTTTCTTCATCATAAGTTATTATTTTTATATACTTAAAGTATACTTTGATATACTTATAATTTATATCCAGGGCTAAGAATGAATCTGCCAGTGTAGACTAGGTATCCATATTGAAAGAGAAAAGTTTTGTGAAATCAGATGACATTTCGTTTATCCTTTCTTACTCTAGCAGGTTGTATTTGACCCAAATTTGCACAAGCTGTGAAGTATTCTGATGAATTTTTAATGAAATAATTGTTTTTTATGAAGACATATGATATTTCTCTTTGGATGACTGCTAGTGCTTGACTGTTAATGCCTTCTTTTTCTGTTGATCTTTTTAGTGTTTTTATAGTATATGTTTTCTAATTCTTGATTTGATTGCGCATCCTGGTAAGGAAGAGTTACAACAGGAAACTTGTCTTATTTGAGGCAGGGGAGACTGTGCTTTTCATGTGATTTTAGGAAGTTTTATCCACAAAAAATAAAATAAAATTACATTAACACTTCTGAAAAAAAGGAGCATGCAAATCATATGGAAATAATTCACTGAAATATGTATTAAATACTGATAAACTTGAGCAGCTCCATATAAAAGCTGTTTTAGGGCCCAACTGACCATGGGCCACCATGTTTTGGGAAGAAGAGAGGTATCTATGAGGCTTTTCCATTCTGCTTGTTGTTGAAGCCAATTTTTAGCACAGGGATCTGAATACTGCAGTTGCTTAGATCAAAGCAGCCTGTTGGATCACTCGGCTGGAAAAGGAATTAGAGGGAAAGAAATGACTGTGACTTTAGCCCATCCTTTGGGAAAATGCAGAGGGTTTCCCACATTAGAACACGAATGCCAAAGGCACACATGAGACAACAGCAGTTGCCTCTGTGCATTTAGCTTTGCTATGTGGAATTTTAAAGACTTTGTCTTTGATGAATACTCATCTTAACTCATCTGACTCTTCTAATCCAACTGAACTAACTCATTAAGGTGAGTTAGATGGTGAGTCAGATGGTGAGGCATGGGTACCCATCTTAGTGAGTACCTCTAAGTCACCATCTAACTCACTTGAAAGTTAGTCTCCCTCTAACGGATGCTCTGTGGTAGGGATCTCTTGGGAAGGACTGCCATTAAAATCATGACACCATGCCAGGGTCACATTTTCCCAGTGTGACCTCCAGACAAAGCGTGGAGCATAATTCCCTAGCATTTGATAGCTAACCACCTGATCTCTAGCTACTGCTGATGATTTATCTCCACTGAGGCACCTTTTATCATCAACATCTCTAACATTTCTTCTCAAGACTGAATACTTTGCAGGCTGCATCAAACAGAAAGTAATGTAAAGGCAGGTACTTGCCACTACATGGTAGGTACAATGCTTTTCAAGCCTCAGGAGACTCCACTCGTGCTCAGCATCAAACAAATAAAACTCTATTATGCATATTGCTGCAAGTACATGAACCGTTTTGGACAAGATGCTTAACAGAAATGTATTTAGCAATGGTTTTTTTCCTCTCTTCTATTGTTTTAGTTACAAGAAAGCTTTTTTCCTTTTTTTTTTTTTTTTTTAAATAAGACAAGACAACTTGAGAATTCACCCTTTGTAACATCTTCATGTCTAGACAAATATCTCTGTGACTCGGGCTGCTTCTGCATCTGCCTGGCCTCTGCTGCCACCCACCGTGGGTTGTGGAAGAGAAGCTCCAAGTGTGTGGTCAGATGTAAGTTTTGTATCCACTATCCCAACAAATTGTGAAATGAATTACTAAATGCTATGATTTACTTGGTGTGTAAAGTTTTGCACTGGAAAAAATAGTTTTTCTATAAACAAGTAAGTCTTCAATTCTTTTAAAGGTGTTCAGAGGGGTTGCTGGATAATACTGCTTAAATGTGATAGAAACAGAATTTGAAACCTGCTAAAAAACTGAGCTTGAATGATGATGTCCGGAAATACAGAGTGATGGGGGGCAGCTTTTTCTTACATTAGTCTCAGAAACAGTATATGCACCTTTCATCCTATGTTAAACTCCCATCAGTTATCTTTGCTACATAGAGAGATGATGTAAATCACCATTCTTTGCTGTGATAGGACCCAGGACTTTCCAACTCCAGCTATCACATTTGGGTAATGACTTTAAAGCATTAATGTTCAACAGGATTTGAGCCATTACATTAGTCAGTTAATTATTAACCCAGTAGTTTATCCCAGCCAGTTCCTCCAAAGCAGAGCCTTGTCTGTTATTGTCAGAAGAGTGCCTGTGCCCATTAAAGGTAGAATGTATCATCACCCTACCTGTGGCAAGGCTAGAGCCTGGGCAAGCCCCAGTCAGAACTGGGGCTGGGCTGACACACTCCTGCAGCCACTGCTCTCATGAGTAGGTCTTTTCAGAGCTGTTCTCATGGCAGCTTTCCCAAACAGTAAATTCCTCTGATAGAAAACAGTGCTGGGCAAATTTTATTATCTTATGTCACTAGTACATGCCAAAATGTTGTTAGTAAGGAATCAGTTAACAAAATACTTCACCCTGTCCTTTTAGTGTCCCATCTTCCATGTAATGTTTGGGTATATGGGCTTTTTAAAGGCTCCAGTGATAACTCTCATGAGCAGACGTGCATGGCCTTAGATACATGCAGGCAAGAGAAGGTCGCAGACATGCTGGGAAAATCTGCTGTCTCTTCAGAGAGAGCAGTCCAAAAATAGTATCCTAACTGGTCTGTGTTAACTCTTTAATGTCTTTATCCCTTCCCTCATGCATGTGCTTGGACTGCCTATTTCAAGCATGTGGACACCTCTTTTCCTCTTTGAATGTCTCAGAAATGTGTGATCTGTTCCCTCACGGATTTGTGCATGTTTAGTAATGCAATGAAGTGCAACCTTGATAAAGAGCCATCACACACATTACCGGGGGAAGTCAAGCTCTGAAATTTTCATTTGTTGAGTTCAAACACCCTCATCACAATAAGCTGTGGTCGTAGTCCTCCAGTGCACAGCAACAGGACAAGGAGAGGGGACCAGAGAGGCGCATTTCCTTCTCTCTCCCAGAAGACTGATGGATAAAGGCTAGACAGTCTCTCTTGCCCTCTCCATGCATACCCATAGCTGGCAGAGCAGAACAGCAGTATAGCTGTCCACTGTGAAGGTCCTACTGTGAGGTGACAGTGCCCAACAGACATCCTGTTGAGGTTGTCAAGGCTTCACACTTTGACTGGGGTTCATCTTAGGCAAATGTGCCCCTAGTCAGGAAAGGATCAGCAGAGCTTTGCAGGGCAGGAGCATTGCATTGGAACTCAGGCTTTTCTCAGGGGTTGGCTCTGCCCCATGCTGCCTTGCTGGGCTGCTCTTCATTTGGAAAATTGATTCTCTGAGGGTTAGTCTTAGGGGAAATTATTCAAATAAAGTGGATGGAACCTACAGTCCAAAGCTGCACTACATCTAGCTGATTGTTTGTTTCTAGCACTGATGATGACCCATATCTGTGGCCAGTTTGGCTTTCCATCTCAGTGTGAAAGTATTTTCCCATCAAAAATACCCTCAGCAGCAACTGCTTTTCATCTCTGTATCAGAAAAATATTTTTTTCCTGACTGCTTTGAGGGTACAAAAGAAATGCCCAGCTATACTATGACTTATGTCACTTTAGATATGATGCTCATATTTCTGGCTGCTTCCTCTTGTTAAACTCTCCCATTTGACATTAGAGTGACATAGGACTGGAAATGCCAAATTTCCTCTTGGTGGGAGGAGGGACTTCTATTTGTAGCTGATTGGAGTAGTAAAACCAAAGTGTTATAAGGTAAAATTAAGATAGAATAAACTTTTCTGATATAAGTTTACCAGTCATCCTAGCTGTGTCCTCTTCAGCCTCTACAGCACAAAAAAGGCATGGTCCACAAAGACAGGACATGATCGTGCATTTCTCAAGCTGCTGCTAACAACAGTTTTATTTCACAACAGATACACCTTGCCGCAGAAGGCATTACTGTGCATGCTGAACTGAGAGTAAGAAGGTCACTTATGTGAAAAATGCACAATAAATACTTACACGTAAGTTGTGGGCAAGCACAGAGATGAGTAAAAAGTTTTATGCGCTGCTTGCACAAAACAGAGTTCTCAATCTAGTGGCAGCATTAACACTTTTGACACCCCTCAAGGTCAATCCTGCAAGTGTGTCCTCGTATGCCCAGGATTCATATGTCTCTCTCCATCTGGCTCTTCTCTCAAAACAGTTTTACATTGTTCTACTAACTGCTTTGCGTATATCTCCCTGCTCAGACCTCCATAGGAGCAGAACTGAGTCAAGGGATTTCAAGATGGACTGGGTAAAGGGAACCAGGTGACAGGAAAGCATCTGAAAATGAGCATTTTAAAGGGAGTTAGAGAAGTCTGAGCAAAAAGTAAAACCTTAGCAGGACAGTGAAAAATTAATAGTTGTTTTGAGGATGCAGAATTAAGTCAGTATAGACAAAGGTGAAAATACATCCTTAAAAATTATGTGGAGCATAAAAGCAACTGCTTGTGGTTTACAAGTTCCAGGTATGGAAAGAGGAGAAGACAGGTGATTTATCTAGGATTGCTCGCAGGCTACTAGCTGTGATCACTGAAAATGAGCTACTATCAATAATTTTAAAATTTGAATTGGCTTTTTGAATATGTGTTAGTGCAGAGATTCTCCATATGAGTGGAATGCAAGTGACAGTTTGTCCATTCCAACCCTAAATGTGTGTATGACATGGTTTCTTACTGCCTCTTTACCTTTTGTGCATTGGAGCTGTTTGCTCCAGATTAATAAGTCCTGAGAGACCTGGGTCTGTTTATCCTGGGGAAGACAAGACTGAGAGGGGCCTTATAAAAACATTTGCAAATATTTAAAAGGTGGGTGTTGGGAGGATGGAGTGAGTCTTTTTTTTCCGTAGCATCCAGTGACAGGACAAGGGTTAAAAGGCACAAGTTGGATCACAGGAACTTGAACATGAGGAAAAGCTTCTTCACTGTGAGGGTGAGGGAGCCCCGGCACAGACTGTCCAGGGAGGGTGTGGAGTCTCTTTCTCTGGAGGTTTTCAAAACCTACCTGGACATGTTCCTGTGTGACCTGATCTAAATAGACCTCCTTTGGCAGGGAGGTTGGACTAGATGATCTCCAGAGGTCCTTTCCAACCCCTACCATTCTGTGATTCTGCCATTCTGTGAAAACGTGGCTTAGAGCCCATGGAGAGTTTTAAGACCCACCATGTAACAATACAGCAGGTACTGGAAAGGGGCAAAAAAAGCCAGTGAAATCTATGTTACATTGGCCTAATATGCCTGGGAAGCATTTGGATAGAGCTCTGTAGTACTGTGTCTGGATATACAGATAGGTGATGCTAAGCTCTGGTGTTAATAAAAGGTTTTCTATCCCAATGAGTAGACAGACAATTTCTTCCTAAGAGTCAGAATCTCTTGTTCTCTCCTGGTAAAAGTTCAATTTTGGGGTTTTAAGAGATAAACCAACAGGGCAAGATCAGCAGCCATGATATTTCTATTTTGCTTGTGGATGAGCAGAGCTGGCATCACCAGGCAGACCTTATCAAAACCCGAGGAGCAAAGGATGTGGACTTTGAGCTGTGCTTACCTCAGTATCTGACTGCTACAAGTCTGAGCAAGATTTTATTTTCAACCAGCTGGGTTATTAAGAACTAGTAAGAGGTAGTTGAGTGTTCCGTTTTGATTTCAGTTCCCTTTCTTTAGCTATGTGGTTAAAATGAAGGGGTGCTTACCCTCTGTCAGACCTTTGGTGCCTGTCTCCCCATTCCTATCTTTCAGATGGTAAGCAGCCCCTCAAAACTGTCCTATTTCGCTCTCTTTGGAGCACTCTTTTCCCTGAGAGAGGGCATATTCGTACCCTACAAAGAAATGGTGGTAAGTAGAAGATGTGCACAGGGCTGTCACAGTGCCACAGAAATGGACTCTCCCATTGCTCATCCTTTTTGTAATAAAGAAAATTCTGTTTGACTTTTGTAGCAGTGGTGCTTGTGTTCCCATTGCCTCCCACTTAAGCATAGCAATTCTTGGTTGGGTACAGCATCAGATTGCAGTGGGGTTAGCATGTGGTAGCAAGAATGATGCTGGGGGGGCTGAAGGAGGGAGAGCATTGCTCTAATTTTATATCACTGAACTGGCAGCTTCATCTTAGATCAGCTTACCCAGACTCAAAGGATATCAGTCTGATCTATTTAACTGAAATTAACCTCTACTGATACAAGGCAATAACATTCCAAAATTGGCAACAAACTTCTACTAATCAGTCCCCATTTGACGTTGTCTGTAGGTTTAAGAGCATTACTTTCAAGCTGTGTGAACAGATTTTTAAACTCAGCTTTGGGACTTCCTGACTCCCAGCCAAATTTTGGTCAGCTGAGTGTGTTCCACTCAGTTTTTAATGAAATAGATTCTGCCATGAAATGGTTTTGCAGAGCAGACTGAGTCAGACTTCTGAGAGCTCACCTGGCTCCTGAACACTCTTGTGCTCAGGAGGGGAGAGTAAGTTATGAAGCCTCCTTGTGTATCTTCTTCCTGTGTGCAGTGAGATCACCCACCTCCCAAAGCCTCTTACCCATGCAGTGCCAGCACTAACATAACCTCTGCAGTCCTGCTCTGGACTGGAGGCCAGGAAGAGACTGGGAAAGGCCAGTGCTGGGGACACCTATTTCTGGAAAGGACCGAATCAGCCATCAGAGCAATTAACGTTCATGGGTCATGCAGGAGGACAGAAATAAGAAGGCACCTTGTTCATACGCTCATTTAACAATAACTTATGGACATGGGAAAGGAAACAGTTATTGAATGGCAACAGCAGATGACAAGTCAGGTTGCTCTGCTGTCTCAATAGGTGAAACTCAGTGGGTATCGTCAGAGGGTGGTAGTGTGTCCTAGAGAAAGGATCTGTGGAGAAAAGCAGTTCTGCTCCCCCCACCCCCCCCTTCCTTTCCCACAAGCCTCTGCAAAGAGACTTTCCTAAAAAGTGACATTTAGAAATAAAGAGGTCTGGTCACCTAGAATCTTGTGGGTTTGAGGAACCAGACAAACTTGTTGATATTTAAATATATCTAAATATCCAGATGCTTCAGATTTTGGCAGTCATCTGGGTGCACCAATAAGTCAGGATGCACGTGTTAGCGTCCACATGGCGTCCTGTTTTATTGCAAAGGTTTTCGAGGCTGGCAGCTCTTCTGAAGATACTCCTGGATTGCAGTTAATTACCTTTGCCAATGCTCAAATTGCTGTGATTTTCTTTTCTTCTTTTAATATACTGTGGCAAACTACAAACTTGTGAGTTTTCTTTATGGGGCCTTAGAATTGGTGTGTAGGACTTCTGGTTGCATCTTGCTTTATGATTCTCATCAGTGGTGTTTCTTAAACTGTATTTGTTGAGGGTTTAGTGCAACAAACTCTGCTTTGTGTTCCAGTAAAGACCTTGTCTGAATATAAGGGAAGGTAAGTGGGAGGAAAAGGTAAGTATTGGCTATATAAACTTAAGCAGATCTGAGCTGCTTAGCCATCTCCAGTTCACCTCCATGCCCAACACATTTGGTCTCATTGACAGACTTTACAGGTATTGGCAGTGGTCAGTGCTTTGCAGGGCTCTCTGTGGACTGCTTCTGAACACTTGTACTTCTCTTTGAAGTTTCTTTGGGACTTCGGACAAAAAGTGGGTCCAAGAAAATCTGTTTCTGCTTGTGTCATCTTGAAACAAGTTCAGATTGTGTCCAGAAACTTTTCGGAATTTTGAGTGCCTCAGCCCATATATAGAGGAAAGCAGCTTACTGAAGTCAAGACCAACAACCAAACCTCTGTATTTCTTCTGAAACAGAAATGACGTGGGAAAAGATCCGACTTTGTTTATTCAGGGCAGAGAGAAGATCCTGCAGTGGCTGAGACATAAGGCAGCAGGATATATACATCTAAATGTAACACTGCTAAGGTGCTTGGGGAAGCTCAGAGCTGCCAAGTGTCCTGATAGTATTCTCGTGTCTAAACCAGAGTGGAAAACTGCCTCTGTGCTTTATGACCTTTCCTGAGGTTATGTTCTAGTCCCAGTCTTTTGAAGATTGAATCTGTTTTGTTTTTTTTTCTCCCTTCAGTAAATGTTTAAATGTTGAAGTTCATTGTGAGTCTTGGATGAATTTCTGTACCCTTCCCAAAGCCCTCTGCAGCACCCCCACCTCTCTGCTCCACGTCTGCTGATGGGGACCTACTACATACCTTCTTTCCATGAGCTCTCAAATAATACCTGTTTTGGGCTACTCCTCGATTTTCCCCATAAAATCAACTTTAAGAATCACAAGATCCTGGGTAAATACAGTAGAACTGTTGCTCTCATAGGACATGACTCTGGTGTTCTCAGACAAGTTTGCTCATTGACTCATTGGACAACCTTGGAGAAACTACAGGAACAGGGATTGACTTCATCAGGCTGGTGACTAACTTATCTCAGCCTTGTGCTGGTAAAAGAAGGGCTTTTATGTCAAAGAGATACTCCTACCCAGGCCCTGTTCAGCTTGTTGGACTTTCTTTGAAGAAAACACCATCTTTTATGGGTGTGAGAAGAGTCTATTAGAACAAAGTGATATAACAGAGAGGGTTCTCATCTTCCAGAAATTCAATCAAACATTGATAGGAAAATCTACGTGAAGCTCCCCGAAATGTTACTGATTCACATTGTAATATTATTTGAAACCAGAAATATCTGCATGCCCATCTCCTTTTTTATTCATAAAGGACTACCCAAAAAGCTCACATCTCTTGCCCTGGATAATGAAAGAAATATCTAGTCATTCTTTTCTATGCCACATTTTGATAGTGAGCTTGAGGAGTGCTTGCATTGGAAAACTTCCCAGAGAGCATTTCATTGGTCGCATTCAATATTAAAATGGTTTATATCTCCCTAAACCCCAGGTTTACAGTATTCAATATTACTAATGGGACAGTAAGACTGCCAAGTATTTATCAGCATAGAGATACCAGAATGGAAATAGGAAAATGACATATCAATCTTTGAGCTCTCAATATGTTGCCACAGAAACACCCACTGCCCATTATCCAGCTGTTATGAAAATACCAAGTTCTTAATAGCAGACATGTTGGAAGAGAGGTAGAAGTGCTGGGGAATGAATATTGAAGTTGGGTCAAGACTCTCTTTCCATGTTAAGTTTCAATCACAACAAGTTTGGTCTTGCAAGGAGTGCTGCCTGCCTCCCATTTTAGACAAGTCATTGCCAGGCTATATTTAAAAGAGGAAGATAAGAGACAGTTTGATTTTTTTTTCCATTTCTTTATTTTAAAATTAACTAACTAACTAACTAACTAAAGCCACTCTTAAGTACTCATATGCAGGACACTTGGTCTGTAATGACAACAGAGCTCCCACTGTCTTTGCTAGCACCAGGTAAAACTCTCAGGGACCTGACATTTATTGCAAACACTGGTTATAGTATTGAGGGTGAGCAGGGGACCAAGTTGTGGGCTGCCCATGATTTGCAGGGCTATGGTGTTGCAGCTAACATCACTTTTAGGCTTGGCTTTTAATGAACAATGGAACTGCTGCTTCAAAACTTGTCTTTGTGCAAGTGGTGAGGATTTTACTTGTGATAAAATGTGACAAAACAAACATTCCCTTTTTTAATGCAAATGTTCTCAGAAACAGAGAGCAAAAGGAACTATATGTGGGTTTTGTCTGCTTTAATATGCAGCCCTTTTTTTTTTTTTAATGAGGAATGAACACATGCACTTCTCTGACGAGCAAGGGATTTGATGCTAACTGGTACATATTCGAGCTTACAGTTCTTTGGCACGTCTTTCTAATAGCACTCTTGGCCCATCTCTTCTAAAATCAGATCCCATATGCAAAAGTGTGTTTAAGTCAAACTTTCTCTGTGAGGCACTTATTTTAAGCTCCACAGAGTCTTTGCAGGTGTGTGAGAAATAACCAGAGCCCACATAGCTGGAGGGAATATAATAAGCTCTGTTTATTCACTTAGTGGTCTGTCTGCTTGTGTCATCTACAATGTCAGACAAAAAGTCAACACCTCTGTTTAACTCACATTTCCATTTTTCACAGACCTGACATCCTTAAGTGCAAATGATACCTGCCCCATATCTTAAAAAGTGTATGAAGACATGTCTGAAAATCAGAGAAAAACTTCTATGGGAGATCTAAACCTCCATTCAGTGCCTTTGCCTTGACTTTACCAGTCAGTGACTACCCGATGTAAGGGTGCATTTTAGAATGGAAAAAAGCCCCAACTACCAGCTTTGTAGAGTCTTTGATGTTACTTGCCCAAAGCATTTTAATCAAACTGAATAAACACTGTGCTGGGATGATGACCCAGTGGAGTACACTGCAGAGAAAACCATTAATGCCTACACATTTGTTGTATTGGGTACCATGGCCTAAGAATAAAAAGTCATCTGTAGTGATGCATGTGCACTCTGCATGGATTAGGCCATCTGTATCTTTCCATTTTTTATTAAAATGCCAGCGCCATGAGTGTTTCAGCACTCGTGATGATTACTGTATTGTGCATTTGCTAAAACTAATGATGCAAGGAATTTCCAAAGTTCAAACGCTTTCTTCATTTCCTAAAGCTCAGAGCTAGAACAATTCTGGGAACTGAATGCAAATTTCTGATTGAATTAGGAGGAAAATTGAATTTGGGGGGAAGGGAGGGCTGCTGTGTGTTCTAAGAAACAAGAGTTAAATGTCCTACCACAGTAAGATTACACACAATAGACCGTACATAGTAATAGTTCAGAACTAGATAAACAAAAGGCTTGATTTATATTTATTTTTGGATGTACAGTATGAGTCAGAGCCTCATCTTCTCACTGAAATGAATGGAGTTTTGTTTGGTTTCTTTACACTGTGGATATAGTACCTATTTTTCTCTCAAATAATACAGTCCATTGTTGTATATACACTTCATTTATTTATTTATTTATTTAATTAATTAATTTATTAAAGATTATACTTACCTTTTAAACATACATCCCTGTCTAGTCCTGTATGTAGCCATGAACTAGGCTGCTTTTGCCAGCTCTGCAGTCAACCAGTTTGTTTTCCTGACCTGATCAACTTTTCTAATGTAAGCATTTCAGCAGAGCTGGTCTAGGCTGGGAAGATACTGTGTATTGAGGTAATGTGTGATTTTGTGTTGCATTCTTGCTTTGCATTAGCTGTCCTTGGAAATGTGCTCAGTGAGCAGATGGTAAAGAAAACAACTCCAATCTGAAAGTGCCAAACATCATCTGGCTTTGAAAGTGAAAGAATTTCCTTGTGTTGGCAACTGCAGGGCTGCACTAGGGCTGATTTTCTTCTTGGAAAGAAAAAAGTAACTGTCCTCTGTCACAGTATGAAAACTCTTAACCATCCATCAGCTGACCTTTCCTTGTGGTGTCAAGTAACAATAGGTATGACCCATGGATAGCAGACTCTACAGCTATTTCGCTGTTTTCAGAATCAAATTCCTAGTCCAGAAAATCTCCTAGTCCTAACTCATTCATAGGAAAGGTTAAATTTCAGGACTGCTCCAGCTCTTAAGGGAAAGTGGTGTCCCAGAGAGCTGGGGTTCAGATCTAGCTGGGTTGGACAGGTTCAAAGGATCACCTTGCACACCTGCACAGAGGAAGTAACGTCAGCCACTGTAATTGCAGTAATGTGATCCTCCCCGGTTAATATCGTCTTACAGAGGTTCAGCCACAGCTGGATAAAAAGAGATTTTGGCTAGGCATAGCATTTGAAACTTTAAGAACAGTTGCTTAATAAAAAATATCCCAAAATAATTTGCTTCCCTCTAGTGAATATTGCTCAGTTTCAGTAATCATTAGAGGTAACATCCCGATGTCCTCAACTCCTCCTCTCTGCTTTCTTGTTCACCTTTAACTTTCCTCTCCCTATCCACATCTCACCTATGACCAGCACTAGAAAGCCTATGTGTTTGTCTCTGCGAATGGTGCAACCACAGCCTCAAGTATCTGAAGGTAAAACCTGCTCATTTAGGGAGTTCATATACTTTTTCATATTCCCTTTCCTTCAAATGGAGTGGTGCAAAGTATGATATGTGGTGAGTGAAGACGAACAAAAATTCAATCACTATGTTACAGTATTCACTTTCCTGAAATACAAGTCCTAACTGAAGAGAATCCTGCAAACTTCTTCTCCAGGAATATATTCTTCATAAACCAGTGCATCCAATAGTAGCAGGCATAAAGCCAAGTAACAGCACATTCCTGGGTCATGCCTTAATGTTGAGAACAAGTTTGCCTTACATTTGGGAACATCTGGAACTACATGGTGAGACTGTCACAGTACTCTCATGTCTCTAAGGAAACAGCTTTTTCAGTTCTTTTGGCAGCAGGGGTATCTGAAGGATCTTAAGGCAGGGAGTTGTGCCTGTGGTACAATTTCATCTTGCTTGGTAGTGTCTCCCAACCACAGCTTTACTCAGCACAGTAATTCTCAACAAGCTTTTATAGATCAGCCTCTGAAACCCTGGGACAGCTTGAAAATAAAATCAGGATTTACAAGACCCAAGTAGGATCCTGAATGGAGATTAGCCATGGCTCCTTCACCCTTGCAGGTGCCGCTGCAGGGAATTTGTTCATCTGCATTTCCAAGCTTGTGGTGCACATGTTTCTAATGGTCTGGGCTATGTTAGAGAGTGGACACCCAAACTGAGACCCAAACTGGCATGTCTGACTGCATAACAACAGACATGCCCCTGTTTCTCCAGAGGGCACATTGTCCTGTGTTTGGGGGTGGCTGTCATATCTCCACTGACCACCTCAGCAGCAGGCTGGCACGTGGGCAGAACAGGTGGCTGTGGGCGGCAGTATCATTTACCTACTGCCATCGGGATGGAGTCACCACACCAAACACTGAACGGTGTCTGCAGCAGTTGTCTGCCCAAGATTATGGCCCACATGGGCATGGGATTATTGGAGACGGCTGGTGACAGCCACCTGAGTCAGTAGGCTGCTCAAATGCGAGCGACACTGAGTTAGGGATTGGGCTGCTGGCTCTGCCTTCTCTCTGAAAATATTTGTATTCAGTATGCTTCACTTGGCACAACACAGCATAATACAAGCTAGCAGTGATGAAGAAATCGAAGGAAATGCTAATACAGGTACCCTGAAAAAGAAATAAAAAGAATTTCAACGGCAGTACAGATTGCTCTGCAAATATCTTTAAGAAAAGCAAACCACAAGATATTTTCCATACAAAATTCATTAAAAATGGAAAGAATAAATGAAACAAATCTTTTCTGCAGGAAGGAGTTCTGTTACATGTATTTTAGCACACTGCAGTCTTCTATTGACTGCAGATGTAAAAGCAAAGCTGGTGGCTGGGAGGTACCCAAGCTCTGGAGTTGTGCTGGGCAGGCACAGAGATAGCACAAGAGCAAGTGACAGCATAAAGAGACAGTAGCTCCTCATAGTGCTTCAGTTTCTTGATGTGGGCATCATCACTTTTAACTCCAGTGCACACATGGCCAGGGATTATTTGTGAGGGCGCATCTTCCACTGACACAGTTTCACAGAAGATGTTGATTTAGCTAAATCTGTCAACATGTAAACCCATCCTACAATCTCTCAAATTGCTGGGTAAACTCTTTCTGTTTGAATCCTACAAATGTAACTCATCAAGTGATGGTTACTGGTAAAAGCTGATGTTTAGCAATCAGCTTACATGTATTTGCTATGGACTTCAACTGAAATGCTTAAAGTAAAAGATGTTGTAGTACCAAACTGCTTTTCCTCTGCAGAGAACCTCTGTTTCTCTCCATCTTGGATCTGATACTATGTGACTATTTCATTAGGATCTGTCTGATAAGACACCAACTGCTTCTTTTAAAGTTCTGAAGTCCTAAATGGAATTTAAAGGTTCCTGTATACAGCTCTGCTATAACTTTCATTATCACCATGGACTTCAATTCTCAGGTTTAAATGAACTGAATAATTTCCCATGATGCTTTATGGAGGATCGACTTTGACAGGTGAATTCAGCTTCATTTTATTCCATTTTTATAAAGAGATTAGCACTTAAAGTGCTTTTTGTAAGAGCTCAATTTAACAAAAGGCCAAGAATCTCTGACAGGCTACTGAATACCATCAGCTCCATATTTTAACTATTGGTTTCCAGTAAACAGACAACACCTTGTGGAACTGAGCTCAAAATTAATCTTATCAAGGAACACAGCATGTTAGCTCTGAACTTGTAATTTATGTGATTTTTTGCTACTTACAATGAACAGAAGGATGCTTAGCACCTTCCAGTATTGAACATTAAAGAAAAGTCTGGACTATCCTGTCAAAAGTGTTTCATTTTCCCAGTCTTTCTCTATCAGAGGTTAAGGATACTGAGTAAATTGCAGAACTGACCCTGAATAGTGATTTATTTCAGAGAGTCCTAAAAGAGATTGGTGACACTTAACAGCCTTGTTTACTGCAAAAACTGTTTCAAATGAACACTTATCTAAACGCATTTGTTCCTGAAGGTCAGCACAGAGAAAAGAACAATATGTCCATTAATGATATCTCTCAGCTATGATCTCTGCCGTTGATTTTTGTCTCGTCTGGTTACTATGCCTTGTATTAGTGGTGAATGACAACAGGAAAGCTTTTCAGAAGCAGTGAGGGGTCTAACAGCCTCCCTCACCATTATAGGACTGCATGGCTGGTTGCTGGTACGAGCACTGGCATCTGCAAAGATAGTCACAGGGTTAAATGGTGCTCCTTGGATAAACAGTCTAAAAACCAAGACACTGACAGAACCACTTGACATTCAGCAGAGCTTCTACGGTTAAGCTAGAAGATTTTAGCTCATCTATTTGTGGTAGGTAGAAGAGCTTGAGGATGGCTACAAAATCAGCCCCAGTTGTCATCAGAATGAACACTGTCATTAAACTGTTTGGACCTTCCTTTACATTCTAGCCCACGTGATATTTGTGGCTTAACAGCAGCAGAAATGCAGGTAATACACAGAAGCCTGTCAGAAAGTTGTGTCCATTTTGAAGGCTTTAGAGACTCCTGAGAACTACAAATCGTGGAGTGGTTCAGAACCCAAACTGACACTCTTTGTCTCTATTTATTGTATTTGCATAGGGCCACATTCAGAACTGATGCAACTCTCCTCATTTTTTGGGATGTAGCCGAGATAAACTTTGCCCTTTAAATCTTGTTTTTCTTTCCAAGCTGTGTTCAAATGCTTTGGTCCTGTGTAGTTTTTTATTACAAGGAAAACATATCTGCTCTGCACCTCTTTGTGTCACCATTTTGACATACCAACCCCTTATTTTCTCTCCAGGCAGTCTCTGGAAAGCCTGGAAGAGCGTAACAGCTCATTGACTTGCAATGTGATTAATCCTTGGATTAGCTAAAATATGATGCAAACAGATCCTGACCCAGTGCTGAATGCTGTTCTTGCCTATGCATGCAGTGTTAGGTACCTTACAAATGTCTCAAGTTGATCAGGACATCCGGATTTTGTAACCTCATTTTATAACTGTTCCTCTCTCTCTAATTCCATCCTGTGAAGTTCTGAGGATATGTAACAAGAAGCCACCCAGTTACTATTCCTTGCAGCTATCTGCCAGTGTCACCTGCTTCTCTGGCATCATCGTGCAAGCATGCACTGTCACACTCCCCACTGGAATCTCAGCTCAAAGCTTGAGATTCACACCATCACTCAGCCTGACAAGAGTGTTGACTCCTGGAGCCAGAGCTGTGTTTGGGAGCACATAAAAGCACTGGAGTCCCCTACACCTTGGCAGAACTTCAAGGACTATCCCAATGAAGAGATCTTGACAGCATAGTTGTAAACTCCACAGGCCCCAAGGGCTCAAACACCATGGTATTTATGCTGCAGACTGGATCGCCAAAATAGTATTGCTGTTATGCAGACATTGGTCTCTGGATAAGAAGTAGCATTTC
This sequence comes from Colius striatus, assembly GCF_028858725.1. Lineage (NCBI taxonomy): Eukaryota > Metazoa > Chordata > Aves > Coliiformes > Coliidae > Colius > Colius striatus. The sequence continues at coordinate 37,690,503 of NC_084790.1, forward strand.
TCACACCTGTTAATTGGCATTTGAAAAAATTGAAGCTGACTGGAGTAGGGACTGTGGCTGAGAAAGACAATGCATGCAAACGCTGTATCCGGTATTTCTCATGTTCTCTGTTCAAAGAGGCTTTGGCAGCATGGGTACCACAAATATTTGTGAAAGCCAGTATTAACTGAAATAATTGCATACTGCATTTTTAAGATTCCTGATATATTTAGGACCATGCTTATTACAACCTCAATCTCTGCAAAAATAAGAAATCCAGAGCTCTTAAATTAGAAACAGGCTTAGGAAGCACCTAGTTGTTTGATAGACTACTGTGAGGTTACATGAAAGCTTTCAAATTAAGTATAATCCTTCATACTTTGCTCAGCTGTATTTCTGATGATCTGATTGTAGTAGTAGTAAGCCCAGGTATTCATAGAATCATAGAATCATTTAGATTGGAAAAGATCCTTAGGATCATCTAGTCCAATCATTAACCTAACACCACCAAGACTATCACAAAACCATGTCCCTAAGTGCCATGTCTACATGTCTTTTAAATACAAGTCATTGAAATCTTGATTAAAAGTGGAATACAAATCATGTTTGAGTTATAACAGCATACCCACTTTATACACATCACATCAAAGAAGCATTTAAACTGACTCTTGCAATGCATTTGTGTAAAGCTGATTAGGAAATCATAAATGGAGTATTAAGGAGGAATTAAATTAATTGATCAAGACAGGTCTGCTAACATGTACCGTTAGTGACAGCCACCACTAATGTAAATGGTGAATCTTGGTATTAGTTTTATATTGTTGAGACATGATTCTTTATTTCTCTTACTTGTTTTCCCTGTTTAGTACACAAGTAAGTCCAATTAACATAATTTGAGCATTCAGGTGTCACTGCAGGATCAGAAGCTCTTGGCAAGAAATGTTGATTTTTTTTCGATTAGAAAACAGTAACTAGATTATTAAAGACAGAGAGGTGAAGCTGTGAGATGTTTTGGCAGGTAGTGTTTCTGGCACTTTAGGCAGTGTGAGGTAACTGTAGCGGCACTTAAATTAGTTCACGAAGTCCAGTGTTGATATTAGATTTCAGACTCAACCTGTTGAATTAAACAGGACAGTTAATGCCTTTTTGTGGGGAAAACTCTTAAAAATGTGTGAAGACATTGTTGAATTACTCAGCTTTGATCTTCAGTATCCTTTCCTGAGAATTGCAAGGAATTGGATTTATATTAACATTTAAAAAAACACTGGACCACAGAGAGCATAATTCTATGATCCAGGCAGACCACTTCATAAGCAGAACAACAGAACGGAATACAGAAATATCTGTAAAAACTTTCTTTAAATTCTATTTTTCTGGTCTGAAGACTCAATTTTATTTCTGAACAAACTCATTCTAATTTGGAACAATGCCATACATATCAAACAAGTTATAATGAAAATAAAGCCTGTGTTGGTAATGTGAGACTCTCAATCACAGGATGTCAAACCCCAAACCATCTTGAAATTATTCAGCCTCGTGTAGAATGCATGGAAAGTGTTCCCATCTAATAGTCAGCAGCAATTCATCAGATTCTTAGGGAAAAAACCTCTCATAATGAATGTAAGAAAAAGGAAAACAAAGGGTAACAATTTTTACAAGCAGCTGAAAGTGGGCATCCTAAAACTTAACATATGAAAGAATTCAGTAACGGTTTCCCTGCTCCAATTTTCTCCTAGCTTGATCTCCATCTCTCATGAGAGCAGAGAAAACAGCGCTCTAGGCTAAACTGCTGTTGTGCTTCACTCCCATTCTGGATGTGCCCCTGGACTTGCGGATCATCTTGACTGTTTAATTTCAAGGCCTCCCTTTCTGCTTTTCTCGTATTGTGCTTTAAAAAAAAAAAAAAACAAAAAACAAACCAAACCAAAATTTATTTACCCTCGTGTGGCCCTCTGTCTTTCGAGGGAACGTCTCCAGCATTTGAAACCAGCATCAAAAGATCTCCCCCCGCTCAGTAAACGCGCTCAGGGAAGGGGGGTTTGCGGGGCGAAGGGAAAAGGTGGGGACACTGCGGTGAGGCAGGGCCGACTCCGGGCCGAGCAGGCCGGGGCGAGCAGGCCGGGGCGAGCAGGCCGGGCCACCGGCACCCTCTGGTGGCCGCTAAGCCGCCCGACCCCGCGAGACCGCGGCGGCCAGGACCCGCAGCCCGCGTACCGCAGGTCTCTGCAGAACAGGCCACGCCAAGGAGAGGCCCTTAGGGGAGCGAGGCAGGCCTCGGCGTAGTTTTAGGCACTCATCGTTATAAAGCGTCGTGCGCGCACAGCTGCTCACGGCTCTCCTATTGCACCTTGGGTGTAACAGATTTTGCTTGTCAAGCTCATTTTCCATTTCTTTGTTAAGTCCAGTACTTATCCTGTCTTATGTAAGTGGTGTGAAAAAATATTGGCCTCATCAACGGCCAAAAGCCTGACATCAGTATTGAAAGTGCAGAAATATTTACATGACATTAGCCTACTATTTCAGCTGGAGCTATTTTAAACTTACAAATTCCCATTATTGACCGAATATTCCTGCCATAGCACAGCTGTGTTGATTTTTACAGAGAGAAGTGCTTAGATTGCCTCTGGTCAAAGCTCTGTTCAGTACAACAGATTCTGAGTGCCAATTTGAACATCTTAGGCAGCTCGTATCTTGAGAAAGTTTACGTTGAGCCAAAACCTGGGACTTGTTTTTCATTGGGAATACTGAAAATATTGACCTCGATCTGGATTCTTGATACTGGGCTGCTTTGTCTGACAATGGGATTCAGACAATTAACATGGGAGCTTTCAGCCTTTTCTGGTAGGTGGAACCTCGCAGCTTAAACCTGTGGGCAACAGACCTGCTTTCCTTAGGATTCTTTCAATAGACTGCAAGCCTGACTTCCTGCACTTGCTGTAACTGATGTTGTCATGTTGTATAGACGGGTCTTATTGCTTCCCTAAATCATACACGTTTACAAGTTTTGATACCATAGCAGGGCATAAAACCATTTGGATTTCTTCCAAAGCATCTGTTCTTCATGAGGCTTTTTTAGTGTGTCTTCTGCACAGGCTTCTAGGGAAGGACCTCACTATAGTTATCTTGAATTCATCTCAGGGCTGAACATAAAATATTAGAGAGATGCCACAAGCAGTGCTGAAATAGCATAAGGCAGCATATCTGATGCTGATCATGCATATGATATTCCCAGCAACTGACTGACATACCTTCAAAAGATCAAATTCAGCCTTCCTTGCATGATGTAAGATAAAAATCTGGCCTAGGATTTAACTGTACCTGGTAATTAGGTTTAAAGAACAATAATGCCTCACAAACCTCTCCAGGCCTACAGTAAGCATGCTGGAATCTTGGTTGCCATTTCTGCAAACTGTTTACAATTCACATACCTCTGCAAATCCAATGCTGATCTCAAATTGCTGCTCATAAACAACATAGCAGAGATTTGATGTACGAGGGCATGTTTTGAATTCCCCTTTGCTAGCAGTAGCATGGCTAAATTCTAGTATTAAAAAAACATCTTATGTCTCTTCTTATTACAAGCAGTGTTTCAATAACTACTTGAATACTTACTCTCAGCCAGTTGGGGTGGTTTTTTTGTGACTGTTGGCAAGAAGGCAGATGTAACATGCTTTTTTCTCTTCTCCTAGCTGTTTGTAAAAGAATATTTTGCACAATTGGAGGCAGAGCAGCCTCTGTGGCAGTTCTTGAAGGCCAGGTGTTGTTGACATTCAAAGCATGATACAAAGCTCATCTTTCAGGCCTGTTCTTGCTTAATCTCAACACATCAGTGTTGATTAGTGAACCTTGATACGGTAGGGATAATAAAAAAATAAGATAAACTCTCCTGTTTTGTGAACTGTATTTTTAAGGGAGGGAGGGAGGTCTTTACAGGGCATAGTGTTCAAGTAAGAAAGAAATAAATTTCTTGCCTGCATTTACTTAACAATATACACAAAATTAAGGGGCTCTGTCCCCAATTATTAGCTGTTTCATGAAGACAGGTGATCATCTCAACACCTGGGGACCTCAAGACATTTTTGCAAAGTGAAATTTGAGAGTTGTGTTTGAAGAGAGATTTAAGGGCATGAGAACTGGGAGAGAACAGGGGTATACAAGACTGAAACGTGAATTGTGCAAGGCTGAAAACAAAACCATGTTTCCCTCATTTTACCTTGCTCTCATTTACCAGTGTTTAACCTGATGTGTGTTTTTTGAGCTCACTGAAATCAGGGAGAAGCTCCCATCCTCAGCCAGGATTGTTCCCAGGGGATATTGATTTAATGATAGCTTTTTTCTAAAAGGCAAGAGATGGGAGACTTAAAGACACCAGAGATTTCAAGTGTGCATTCAGACAGGAATACCCATTTTTGGGTAGCCTGATCTCAGGGCTGTAGAATCTGCATGTCATTGGCTTTCTATTTGTGTTTGTTATGTCCACTGAGAGTAGAATACCTAGTGAAATCCAGTGCTGCCAAACATGAAACAAAAACTTTGGAAAAAAACCCAGAAACAGCACAGTGATTTTTTCTGGGAAAATGCCATCTCACTTTGTGGTAGCAGTTAAGCACAGAATGGCAAGAGTCACTAGAAACAAAAAGCAAGGAACAAAGGAAACACCATTATGCTGTTTCAGAATTTCATGGTATAAGTGTGTCCCGACCACTGTTTTGAGCTCAGAAGTCCCGTCTCTGAGAGGACATGGCAGAACTAAAGGGAAAAGATATTTTGAAGGGTGGCGAAGATGTCGAAAGATCTACAACAGCATCTGTTCAGGAGACAACTGTAAACAGGCAAGGATTCTACTGCCTGGAAAAAAAAGAGAAGGGACATTAAAAGGGGAACAGAAGAGATGGGTATAAAACTGTAAGAGATACAGAGAAGGTATCTATTCTTCATAGTGATACCAGAACTGGGAGATGTTGAATGAAACAAGGTAGTACCAGACTTGAAGTCAAAAGCAGATATTTAATCAGTGGAAGTAAGTATGGAAACACTGGCATACATTTGTGAATGCCAAAAGTTAGCATAGATTAAAAAATATGATTAATTACTTGAATAGAAGAAAACATCTTTTGAGACAAAGGTAACATTTCTGGCAGAGGAGTTTCTGAGGCAGACACTGCTGAACTGGACAAATCAGTAGTGTGACCTACTATGGATTACTTCCATCCTTACAGGCAGGTGAAGTAACAATGGGAACAAAGAGGAAAAGGTAAGCACTGAAAATGGCCTGTACAAGACCTTGGTAGCATGCTGAATTTGTCAGCCCATGCTGATATGTGGGCTGCTCTACCTTCCAACACTGTTCCCTGCAAGATAGCAGAGGGAATGCCTCTTTGACTGCACCTGTGCCACCAGACTTCAGTGGGAGAGCAGAAAGAGTTTGCACTTTGGAGAACACATTCATAGTAGCAGATGACTCTTCTCTTAGGCATGACACTTGACAAGTTTGCCTTCTCTACATTCTTTTGAGTCTGGGCTGTGACTACAGTTGGTAGTCCATGAGTGGGTGGTCACCTGCTGCAGTTACCCTTGACCTAGTTTCTTCAGTCTGGCAGAGATGGGTGGTTTGTTGCAGTCTCTTAGCTCTACTTCCCATTAATCCTACCCAGGTTTCTGCTTCTGATATGCATATATGACAGTGGATTGTTTCAGGCTTAATAATTTTTCTTAGAGTGTTCCTAGCAAAGTTATCCTAATTCTTTTGGCATTTTGACATCACTTAGCTGCAAGTACCCTCATGTTGCTCACAACAATTTTCTAATGTTGTGAAGTTTGCAGGACTGTGTGTCAGAGTAATTGAATATCCAACAGCTTTTTCTTTTTTTTTTTTTTTCCCACTAGATGTCTCACAAAGCCCGTGGTGACAGTCATTAGGCTCCACTGGCACTTCTTTCCACTACAAAAGTGTATTGTCTTTAAAATAAAAGGGTTTATGTTGTGTAAATGCTTTATTCATCTGCATGCTGATGTTTTAGATAAAATACACTTATTAATCTAGATTTCAGTGGTAACTTGTGGTTACAAACTGGACTTTCTTCAAGGACCAAGTCAAGCAAGTAAGTTTCAGTGGTAACTTGTGGTTACAAACTGGACTTTCTTCAAGGACCAAGTCAAGCAAGTAAGTGTCTAACTGGACCACGGGAGGCATGAATGAACAAATCATCTCAGCTCACGTCACAGGGATTCTTTTCAAAGCCAGTTACATCTTGTTATTAATGGTATTTGGGGTGGGTTTTATGTTTCTTTTGGGGAACTGCCTTTATAAAGAAGACTTCTGTTTTCAAACTTCCAACTCTTCCCTCTCTAAAAAATATGTAGGAACTCATACAGAGACTCCCATGTGCATACAAGTTACTCTGCTTATAGTAGAAAGGGTTTATTAACTCTTCCACTGAGGATATGGAGATTTAGCTGCCCGAGTATCAGTATCTTTCATTATTCTATACATAGCCAAGAGCTGCCTGTCACTTCTGCAGTCATGAGAGAAAACATGAGCTAAAAGCCATTGCAATTGCTGATTTTACAGCCAGCACAATGTTCTGGAATTCCCTTTTTTTGTGGTACACAAGCAGCTAAATTTGGGAGGACCTGCTCTAAAGGTTGATAAACTACATTTACAGTGAAGAGATTAGTTTTGTTATTTTTGCAGGAGGAATACTTCTCAATAAATAACTTAAGAAGTAGTTTTCTCCATTTGTTTTGTTTTTTTCTTTGATAAGTGCAAAGAACCATAAGAATGTTTTATCTGACATCTTTTGCAATACAGACCAGAAATACAGTCCATACAGTTGCTAATGCACATACTCAGAAAGGTCTCTAGAGCTGCTGAGTGGAGTGTTTGTTTGCTGAGAGTAGCATAGTTCCTAAACAGAAACCCAACCTTAGAAGCATAGAATGGCAGGGGGTTGGAAGAGGCCTTTGGAGATCATCTAGTCCAAACTGCCTGCTCAAGCAGGTCCACCTAGATCAAGTCACACAGGAACATGTCCAGGTGGATCTTGAAGACGTCCAAGGAATGCAACTCCACAACCCCTCTGGGCAGCCTGTGCCACTGCTCTGTCACCCTCACAGTAAAAGAGTTTTTCCTTATGTTTAAATGGAACTTTTTGTGTTCCAGTTTCATTCTATTACCCTTTGTCCTGTTGTTAGATACAATAGAAAAAACACATGCCCCAACCTCCCTGACATCCACCATTTAGATATTTGTAAATATTAATGAGATCCCCCCTCAGTTGCCTCTTCTCTAGACTAAACAGCCCCAGTTCCTGCAGCCTTTCCTCATAAAGAAGATGCTCCAGTCCCTTGATCATTTTGGTGGCTCTGTGCAGGACTCTCTCCAGAAGTTCTCTGTCTCTCTTGAGCTGGGGAGCCCAGAACTGGACTCAGGACTGTAGATGAGGCCTCACCAAGGCAAAGCAGAGGAGGAGGAGGAGGAAAACCTCCCTTGTCCTCCTGACCACACTCTTCTTGATGCATCCCAAGATGCCATTGGCCTTCTTGGCCATGAGGGCACATTGCTGGCTCATGGTTAGTTTATTATCAACCAGGACTCCCAGGTCTCTTTCTGCAGAGCTGCTCTCCAGCAGGTCAACCTCCAGCCTGTACTAGTGCATGGGGTTGTTCCTTCCCAGGTGCAGGACTCTGCACTTGTCCTTGGTGAACCTCATGAGGTTCCTCTGTGTCCAACTCTCAAGCCTGTTGAGATTCCACTGAATGGTAGCACAGCCTTCTAGGGAATCAGCCAGTCCTCCCAGTTTGGTGTCATCAGCAAACTTGCTGAGGGTACACTCTGTCCCCTCAGCCAGGTCAACCTTCACTGAAAAACTACAAAACCCACTATCATCCAGTTCCAGTAGTTGTTCCAATAACTGCATTCATTGCTAAAATGTGTGATTTTCTCCATGTTGCATTTGTCCAGCTTTACTTAAAGAGCTGATTTACTTAAAAACCTGATTATGCCTTCCCATGTCAAGCTGAAGGCTACTAGAACTAATATTAGTGCTTAGGAACATGGTTACCCTAAGTGATATACATGGTGATACACTTTAAGACCCAGCATGGTATCTACAAGGTACCATTTTAAAAACACATGTAGAAAAGAGACTGTGGCAACCAGATTTACAGTACTAAGAAGAAGCTTATGCTCAAGAGTCTTGACTATCCCTCCAAGTGTCTTCTCATCTAGAGTTTGAGATAATATAAAAATTATTTAGTGTAGTGTGTTTTACTTGGAGGAGGAACCTCTGTTTTTTCACAGCCCTACCTGGCAGAGCCTTTGATAAAGTTCAAGTGAAGAGAGAGGTTTGCCTTCTCAGTTAATGCTCTCTGAAATCACAGTCTGTTTTCTGGGAGGTGAGTGGGTGCATAAGCCAAGATAACCAGATAAATCCAGTTAATCCATAATAACTGCCCAAGAACTTTTACAGGTATTGTAGTGTAACAGTAAAATGCACTAAAACAGCTTGTCTTCCTTGTTGCTAATACAATTTTTAGTGCTCTCTTTTCTCTCCAAGCTTATCATAATTTTGTCTTCCCTCTGGAGAATGAAAATACTTCCATATTTCCAACACGTTCTCAGCAGCCACTACCAAAATCTGAAGTTCTTTGACTTCTACTTATGCTGTGTCTCAGGGGAGACTTTCTAGCAGGCATGGAGTGAAAGAGGCACAGCAAATTTTGGCTGCACAATGTGTACTTAGGGAAGGTTTGCTGTGTAGTGATTAGAAAGCAGTTGAGGAAGTCGTTTAGATAATGACCTTCAAATTAGAAAGGAGCAAAATCTGGGACAGCAGAAGGGAATTCATGAAACTGAAGGAAGAAAAGAACTTCTGAAAGATGGTTGAGACAGAAATGAAAAGAAGATTCTCTTGTATCTAGGAAGGTTTTGAGTGGACTAAAGTGAGCAGGTTAGTCAAACAGGAATTTAGAAAGGTGGGTCAATAGTGGGAAAGGGCTTTCCTGGGCAGTAGATCTGGCCTCCTGTGGAACACTATCTCTCCTAGACCCAGTAGAGCTGCACCTGGAAACAATTTCATTCTTTCCTATGGTTACTTCTTTTGGATGTCTTGCTCAGACATATAGCTCCTTTGCTGATTGCTAACATTCTGGTTTTTCAGATCAAATTTGCTCTAATGCTGTTTTTAACCATACTTTTGTGTCAGCACCATCCTTTAGTTTATATAACTTTTTCTTTTCTCTAATTTTTACCATGAGAACATAAACAGGCAGAAATCATTCTCTCTGTCATAATTTTCTTAAAGTGTTTAGTCCATGTCTCTAAGATAGCATCTCTCTTTTTTTTTTAATATTAAAAAACTCCTCTTCCTTGAAGATTATCCATTATTTCCTTGAACATATTTCAAGTACACTTCTAAATGTTTGAAGACCATTATTGATAATTTTTTAAAACCAGTATAACACATTTAAAAAGAAATGACGTTATATTATTGTAATTTAAATATCTGTAAACATACCTGTCCCATCAGATAGACAACAAAGTCTATCCCAAGCCTTTGTAAAGTAAATTTTGGAGATTAAATATGTTAGTTTAAGGATAGTATTTTTACTTCTTGTTTTTATTCTGCATTCTGCTCTGGTGTCTCTGTGCAGGTATTTTGTTTGTTGTTTTCCACCATGGCAGATTGTTCTTTTACTATTGTATGTGGAGGACTAAAACTTCCAGGGGAAAAAAAGGAAAGTGTGATGGAAATATGTCAATTATTCAGCTACCTCATTTACTGCATTTGCATTTCAGAAGAATGTAATAATTTCCTTTTTCTCCCCACTGAGGTTATTTTACAGTTTGAAAACACATTTTCTTCCAAGTATCTCATGAAATGACATCTGACTAAGAAGTGCTAGAAAGGCATCAAGTTTGCAGAATTAAAAGAGATTTCCTTTGATGATTTCTTGTCATTGTTGAAAAAGGCCTTTTGGGGTTTTGATTTTTTCAATGTAGAGGTCTAGATGAAAAAAAAAAGTATGTTATTGGTTTAATAAGTACGCTCAAGCCTCTTCCAATACACAGTGAAAGAAAAATACTTCCATTATCTTTTATACGCCTGATTTGATGTCCTTTAAGCATTAGCATGTCCTCCAGTGCTGCAGTTGATATGCCACTGCTGACTGTGGCCTTTGAAAATGGAGTATGCCAGGATTTTTACCACTTCCAACAGGATCTAACCAAGTTAATCAGGACACACCAATATCCTTTTACAAAGCTAAGCAAGAGAATGTGTTAGGTGTGTTTTTCCTCTTGCCAGTATCTCTTTAATTGCACCTTCACTTTCATACATATTATTTATCGGCATAATTGTATTCTTTCAATATGCATAATCTGTTTGGATAGAGTTGATATGAAAGGCACCATAGGAAATAGAGTTTTATAGCATAAAGAATTATTTTTAAATGTTGGGCATAGTGGTCATTGATATAATTTTTATTGCATTCCAAAATCATAAGCCACTTCAACAGCAAACTCTCATATTCTTAACAGAAAATAGGCGAGGAAGAAATAAATAATACATTTTTTTTGTGTTGCTTCCTGCAAATTCCCTCTAAGACCATTGGGCAAAGATTTCATTTTCATTGCACTGTGTAGCTAGAGCTCACACATCCAGAGTCTACCACAAAGTAAATAAGATACTTGTGCTGCTGCATTGTGAGAAAATGAAAAGTGAGGAACTGGGCTTCTGTTGAATAAGGCCCTTCTGTTTGTTTTTGAGTTCAGGTTTTACCCAGAGATCCCACTATGGACTGATATGATGAGTTGTATGTTACGGTTGAGGTGGGAGAAATTAAATTGTATTTAGGCATCTGCGGAAACAGTTTTGGATACCCCGACCATCAACTTAGGTATCCAGCTTAACTAGTTTTGACAATGAGGGTCGATATGAATTCTTCGTAGATGACACACAAGTGTTAGAACAGCCTCTTCCTTACTCCTACCACAATCATCTGTCATACATAACATGCAAGCTGAAATAATTCAATTTTAGTGTCTTGTAACACTCAGGTGGCTGTCTGGATGTTAATCAACTGAGGTACCATTTTCCAGCACACTCTCTTTCCAATCTGTCCTCCTGCATCACTTGTTTCCTCCATTCTTGCTAGCAAAATGACCCAGGGACAATTGGAACAGGTCTTTTTTAAAGATATAGTCATGTTTAGCCTTTACCAAAAAACAGCTGTGAAGGGTTATTATCAAAATAGTTACATAGTTTTAAAGGAGTAATAAAAAAGAAAAATTACAGGCATGTGATCTGGATAACAAGCTGAAGCACTGTTGTGGCAGCTGTTCAGGAAGTAGAACACTTCCACTAAGCTGTAGCCAGGTGCTTATATTCACACTTTCCAGTTCCTGTTTTGCCTTGAGTTTGTCTATGTAAAGATAGGGACTCACTGCAACATAAGAAAAATTCAGAGGTGGCCTTTGTTTAGAACTGTTCCTGTGCCACAGATGTGGCAGAGACACCACCCAGACCTAGAAGACCCCAGAGATCTGGATGCTACTGTCCCTGCATGGCTGAGTAGCCTTTGAAAAGTCACTTCTCTATAGCTCAGTTTTCTCCTCATCTATGCCACGTAACTTTTTCTAGTCAAATACTGCTAGCTCCACCATGACCATGGCAGTCTAAGAGCTGGAGATATCAGTACTGTAATGTAGCATGAAGGTGTGCCCACCGTATTGTAGTGACATTGAAGTTAGACCGCACATAAAGCAGCTCTGAAAATTGTCAAAGACATTCACCAACAGCCTAATGTTGAAACTGATCTGGGAGAGTTTTCTTCTACAGCCAAGTGAAAGCAAGCAGAAAGATTTTTCTAAACACAAAATGATGTATATGACAATTTTTTTGAGTTGAACAGACACTCTCGAAGGACAAATGAAGATCAGATAACCTGACATTTAATCTGGGGACAAGAAATTTCACTGTGTTCTGTTTTTGCTAGTATGGATGCTCCACCTGTGATCATTCCTTGCTAGGCACAATCACTCTTCCAAAGATTCCTTCTTATACACAATTAGTATTTTTAGTATGACAGAATTTTTCTCACTCCCACTTTGAAATAAATTCAGACCTCAGATCCTGCTTCATGTCTTCTCTGTCTTTGTGCTCTGATGCTCTTCTGAGCTCCTCTCAATGCCTTTCCCTGCCCATTGCTGAGGTTAGCTGCTGTCCTTTCCTTATCTCTCACAGAAGGCTAACTTCTACAGGCTTCATCAGTATTGAACTGCACTAAGCAAGTGCCTTCTCAGAACTTGACATGATGTTCATGAGAAGGGAAATTAAACTGAATCGTTCTAAATCTTCCTGTGCATCTTCTTCTTGAAATGGGATGAAGTCTGTGTCTTGTACAGACTCTTCCACTCACCAGCTCTTAAAACACTGGGGACTTATTTGCCAGGTCCCCTCGCTGACACGTTTCCCTTCAGTGTTATAGCAGAAGTTAGGATACAGCTTTGCCAATCAAGAAGTGATACTGAACAACAATAGCACCATATATTGTGCTCTCGGCAGCACAATGCCCTCTCTCATCAGGCAATGCCTATGGTTGTGCAGAACACAAAGTCTAACTGTGTGCAGGAGCTGTTTAACAGAACAACATTATGCATGTTACCAACTATAGGCGACAGCAGAAAGGGGAGTGGGGCATGAAAAGTCGGACTGAGAACAAAACTTAGATACAAATTCCAAATCTTATAAAGGCTCAAAGACCTATTCACTAAGAGCAGTCCCCCCAAAAATGCATTACAGTAATTGTTTGGACACAGAAAGAATATATATCTATCTCATTTACCTAATGGAAAATTGGATACAGCACAGCTTTTGATCCTTTTGCAGTAGGAAGACCTAGTGCTTTAGGAAAAAGGATCGTCAAGTAATGCCTGTGCAGAGAATTCCAAGAAATCAGCTCTGGAGTGATAGAAGGTTATAGAGCAGCTCAGAAGTGCCTTTCTCAGCAAAGACAGTTGATCCATGTGCAGGAGTGTAATATAATGTCCATGTTTAACAACAGATTTCCTCTCATGCCCCACAGAAACCTCTTTTCTCTACAACTGTGCTACATAACCTGTGTGAGAAGGAAGAAGTATTTGGGAGTCTCCTTGCTTTTTCTTTAAGTCTGGGCAGAAATCTCAGATTGAAGACCTCAGAGGCACCATCCTTCATAACAAAGGCTCCTGAATTCCTCTTTATTATTTGATGATTCACTTTCCACATTAGAATCAATCTGGTAAATCCCATATTCCTCCTGTTTCTTCCAAAGCTGGGCTAATTATGCCAAGGGCCTAAGATGGGAGATGTTGTGCAGAGTGATTGTGAGATGCCCTCTGCTGATGCTGGCAGCACATCCATCTGAGTGCTGCATGGATTTCTGTGTCCTGCAAGGTTGCATTGCAGTGATGAGGTGATAACCCATTGATGTCTTCTATCTCCTCCACAGGGAGTAAACATAATGAGCACCCACAGGGGAATTAACACGAGACAACCATGATACTGCAATTCCCTCACCAGGTAGATGCCCTCCTGAGCGGACAAACCTTCACAGTGTGATCTTAAAACAATGCAGTGAAATACGTGCTTAGGAGTGCTTCACTTTAAACCAGCTGTGTCTGCCGTCCCAGTAAATGAGGACTGATTTAACTGCTTGTATGGAACAAGACTATCATAGACTGAAATATAGATGTCCACAGAGAAATTTGTCTGAGTAAATTTCTCTGTGTGAACAAGTCTAGCCAGCAAGGGACCCGCTTGTACAGTGTAGCCATGCAGTGTCTTTTTTCAGCTCTAACAACTGGGTTCCTCCAAGCAGAAAAGGAGAGAGAGACAGGAGTGTGTCCAAATCCCCAGTGGGACTTCTGGTCTGTGAAGGAAACTTCAGCTTCCATATGCTGGGCTTTACCTGCAGGTTTTTTCTGTATTGTGCACCATCACAGTGCAGAAAAGGCTGTACACAGCAAAAAATTCAGCCTCCCAGCATCTGTATACAGGAGAGCAGGACCCTTCTGCTGCAGTACAGTGATGTAGCCTCAGGCTCGTGCCCTGTGCCTTTAGGAAAGCAGCAGGGAGAGGAGAGACAAGAGACATTTCCCCAAGTACTGAAGCTGCTTTTCAAACAGTTTTTTCCCAGTAGTAATGCTACCTGTTAGTTTAGTATATTTAAATTACAATAAATTCAAAGAATATAACAATGATACTCTGAAAAAGACATTGACTAAAGACAGGGTGAGTTAGCTGAAGCTAGTACTGCTAATGCAGGAAAGTACTTTTCATCCTTTATTCTATCATACGCTATTGTATGTGTTTTGTGCATGTGTGTGTTTTGAACAGCTTGGGAGTGGAATAAAACTAACTTAATTCCCTTGAAAAATATTAACCGTCTCTGACAGAAAGTGTATGTTCAGCAACTGCATTCCACATATATTTTCTTTGCTTTTAAAATTATTTCTACAATTACACTGCCTACAGCTTCATGGTCCTTTGCACTCAGTGAAAAAGTTTCTCTCTGGCTAGAATTCACTCTTTTTTCTCTGTCTCACCTGCTGTATGTGGGAATTGGAGAATCTAGTATATAAAATACAGTGCAATAACTAAAGAAATGTCAATTGATAGTATGAGAAAGATGAGATTTATATGGCATGCGTACCTTGAGCAAAACAAGAAAAGAGTTCATTTCTGGGAAAGGGGAAGTAAACCAGAGAAACAGACAACAATAATATTAATACTCCAATAAACTGTGGAAAGAGATTATATTCCTAGGTTTGCTCCCCTCATTAATTCCTAGTAAGAAAATACATGAGTTTTTCTAGTGATTTAGATCCAATTATATTAGTTGTGTTTCACAGTTTGGTGGGCTAAATTTAAGACAATGGTGAAATCCACATATCCTGTGTCATCAGCTTGTGAATCAAGTGATGATCAGCTGAATTCCACTGGTAGAGTAAAAATCTGAATGCTGCACCCCATCCTTATCAATCCTGGCAACAAACTTCCCACTGGCTTTAATCTAAATCTCTGTTTGTCTCTTAGATTGGAGAAATTGTTCTTAACAATGCTGTGTGTAATAGAAATTTTAGAAGGAGGAAAATAACAAAGACACCAATTTTAATGCAAAATCTAATCATTACATGTTACAGAAACAATAAGTAAGGGTTCTTGAATGATAAAATATTCTTACAGATCACTCTTTAGGAGATTTCTGTAGAACCAAAGATCAAGAAAAGGTTTATATTCTCTGGGAATTTCTGTGTTGCATTAAAGAAAATTAAGAAAATGAATATGCGATTTAGAGTCTTGAAAATTTTCTAAGGTTTGCAATGCTGTTGTCAAATTTCAGGCTGTTGCTGACAAATTTGTCCTTTGAAGGATACCCATTTCCCTCTGGTTGCTAGCAACTGTCCTCCAGAAATGCTACTTTGACTGAAATATTCTACTTTAAATTGGTATTTCCTTGCACAGTGATATTTAAATGACAGTCTGAGTTAAAACAGCAATTCAAAACTGAGCACTTATATTTTGAAATGGAGTACTTTGGTTAGTTTCAAAATGTTTTGGAAAATGGAAATATTATCTCAAAATGGATATTTTGCTAGGGGTGGATGAGACTCTGTTAGTAAATACAGGAAACTTTTCTCCTACGGTAATTCATCTACTTGACTGTGGAATTTGAGAACAAATCTGAGGCAGCTCTTTGAAAGAAAACCAAGTGGGTAGGAAGAAGAATAAACTCTAGTGTACCTCCCCCTCTGCACAGTAGTATTTCATATCACACATTTGCTGCATTTTACAAAGCTTTTTAGAGCAGCAACAGAAGTATACTACACATCTGTGTATTTAAATGTGTTAGGCATAAAGATAACATGACTTCTGCCACAGTGCAAGGAAGAATGAAAAGGGTTTTGTCTCGTTCACTGTAACATTTAATGGGCTTCCACCCAAGTCTAGAGGAAGTAGCTTAAACCACTCTAACCCGCAATTTAATTTTTTTTTTCTAAATACTTCTCAAGAAAGTACTAGGAGCTTCTGCTGCTCTATAGCATATCCCAGGCTGCTGCAGTTGGCAACGTGTCACTGATTGGTCTCAGAACACTGGTGTGTGCTTCAACTCACTCGTCAAGACCATCACTTCCCTGCACTGAGCCTGACTCTGCTGGTTTTCTTGAGGGGAAAAGAACATTCCAGAGTTCTCCAAACAAATTCAGCCCCCTTGTGCTGGATCCAGAACTGACAGTAATCTTGCTAAAATAAAAAGCTCAGCTCGAATCTTCAATATCGTAAATGAGTCTCACCCTGCTCCAGTTTCATAATTAAAGTTTTGGAATTTAACCTCACATGGTGGTTTTCGAATGCCTGAGATGAGCAAAACCAGCAAGACAAGGTTGGTGATGACTAGCAGCCAGAGGTGTGCTATCCTTTAACTCATAATCCTAGCTACAGTGCTGACAGTTAGACACTGGGATTACCTGTGTAGTAAGGACTGATTGCCTTAGGAAAAAAACAAACCAAACCAAACCAAACAAAGAAGACAGGTTAACTTAGACCTTGTATCTCTCACTTCTTCCTAATCTTTCCTAGCAAAGAGATGCAGGTAGCCATCAAACTTGGCTTCCGAGCCTGCTTTAGAGTCTTCCCCAGCAAAGATCTATACCAGTGTTACCCCACAGCACAAACAACATATTCTGTTGCTCATTCCTGTGCTCTTTAGCTCTCTGCTTCCTAAACCTGAACACACTGACAGGAAGGCACAGTCAGTCTCCATCTGTTATGCTTTCCTGTGCTTCACGGTCCGCTACAGCCAAGAAGCCAGTAGTGACTCCTTGGTGCACAGGAGAACCCAGATTTCCCCTGGAATCGTGTGCCTCTTCCCTTCAGGTGCTAGCTTGCAAGCTTTGCACTGACACATCATGACATAACAAGCTTTGCACACGTCACTGTCTAGGCCTTATTTTGATTTTTTATTAGTAGCTGGTTGATGCTAGTAGCCAAGCAGAAAATAAGACAGTTATCCTGGAATACAGTGAAAAATAGAATTGATGGTTGCTGCAGATACCCTGAGTTAGCTTCTCATTTTCTCAGGGAATGGGAGAAAGTTCATTTTTCAGGACTGTCGTCCTGCCTTGTAAGCAAAAGCATAGTGAGTGCAGTCACTTCTATCTGTACACGTGCCAGGTAGAGCACTCCAGCTTGAAGGCTCCCCTGCACAAGCTCATTACAGCACTTGGACATCCCCTTTCTAAATCACTCATTATCTTTTAGTGATTTTGTGAGAGCTCAGACACCTTGTGAAGCCATGAGGCCTCATGACTTGCTGATAAGCATTAAGTTGTATTGTATAAGGGAGAACCTGACTCATGTACCTCCCATCACTATCTCCATAGGCTTTAAAGGTCTACGTGTGGGATGTTTCTGTCATGATATGCCCCCTTCTTACACCAAAACATGGTGCAACCACAAGAATATAAATTCATATATGGATGCCATGCTTAAAGAGAATTTTTTTTATTAATTCCTGAAGCTATAGGACAAAGGGTAATGTTTTTAAACCAAAAGAGGGGAAATTCAGCCTAGTTATAAGGAAAAAAAATAATGATGACAGTGGTGAAGCACTGGATGGAACAGGTTGCCCAGAGAGGTGGTAGATGCCCTACCCCTGGAAATGTTCAACGTCAGGTTGGATGTGGCTTTGAGCAACTTGATCTAGTTTAAGATGTCTCTGATTATTGCACGGGGGTTGGACTGGAGGACTTTTAAAGTCCTTACCAACCCAAGCAATTCTATGATTCTATCCTTTTTCTATCCAGGCTAATTTCTTTAAAATACATCTTTTCTGGTCCAATGTAAAGCACCATAATGCTTGTCTTTATAACATAAAGTGGGAATTCCACAGCCGTTTCTGGGCTGTGAGGGAGTGTAGACAGAACCAGAGAGGTTTCTCCTGACTCCAATGAATGGCTGTCCTTGAAGTGGGACTGGGGAGGCAGAGGGACTATAAATGTTCAGAAATGGTAATATTGTCTTGAAAATCTGGTAAAAAAACACAGAAGAATCAATTTGGTTCTAACTGATTGCCTTTTGCTGTTATATTCCTTAGGATTTGTTCAGAACACTTTTTTCTCCAATTAGAACTGTAGCACATGTGGTTAAAAAGTCAGTCCTTAAGTCTTCACAGGACTGCATAACTCCAGGAGCTGAAGCTTTATAATGCACATGAACAAGCAGAGTCAGCTGACAAACACACAAGGTATACTTCCTTAAAAAACAGAAAATCCCTTCACGCTTCTCCAGTCTAGGCAGCGGCAGAGTTGAGGCTCAACCTTTAGGCAATGAAACTGCTAGGACAACTCAGGCAGAAAGCAGCCATCTCTGAGAGGTGGAAACAGGGCCTGACTTCTTGGGAAGAGTATAGAAACACTGCAAGAGCATGCAGGGGTACAACCAGGAAGGCTAAAGCTCTTCTAGAATTAAATCTAGCCAGGAAAGTTAAGGAAAGTAATAAAGTGTTTTTTAGGTACATTGACAGCAAAAGTAAGATGAGGGGGAATGTGGGCACATTGCTGAACACAGAGGGTGCCCTGGTGACAGAGGACGCAGAGAAGGCCGAACTACTGAATGCCTTCTTTGCTTCAGTCTTTACAGCCAAGGTGAGCCTCAGGAAGCCCAGTCCAGCAAGGATAGTAGAACGGTCTGGACTGCAGAGGACTTGCCCTGGGTGGAAGAGGAAGAGATTAAAGACTTGTTGGGCAAGCTTAACACTCATAAGTCAATGGGTTCTGATGGGATGTATCCAAGAGTGCTGAGGGAACTGGCTGGTGTGGTTGCTGAGCTGCTCTCCATCATTTTTGAACATTCATAGAGGACAGGCGAGGTGCCTGAGGACTGGAGAAAGGCCAGTGTCACTCCAGGCTTCAAAAAGGGCAGGAAGGAGGACCCAGGAAACTACAGGCTGGTCAGCCTCACCTCCATCCCTGGAAAGGTGATGGAACAGCTCATCCTAAATGTTGTCACTAAACATATGAAGGAAAAGGTGGTTATCAGGGAGAGTCAACATGGATTCACCAAGGGGAAATCTTGTTTGACCAACCTGATAAGCCTTTTATTACGGCATAATCAGCTTGGCTAGAAGAAGGGAGAGCAGTGGATGTCATCTACCTTGACTTCATGACGGCTTTTGACACTGTTTCCCACAACATTCTCATCAGAAAAATCAGACAGTGTGGCTTGGATGAGTGGATGGAGAGCTTGCTGAATGATAGAGCCCAGAAGATGGTGATCAATGGCACGGAATCAAGTTGGAGGCCTGTGGCCAGTGGAGTTCCACAGGAACTCCACTGGCCACAGGAGTAGAGTTCTGGGGCCAGTATTGTTCATGTAATCATAGAATCACAGAATGGTAGGGGTTCGAAGGGAGATCATCTAGTCCAACCCCCCTGCAGAAGCAGGTTCACCTAGCTCAGGGCGCATAGGAACATGTCCAGGCGGGTCTTGAAGACCTCCAAGGAAGGAGACTCCACAACTTCCCTGGGCAGCCTGTGCCACTACTCCGTCACCCTCACAGTGAAATAGTTTTTTCTTATGTTTAAGTGGAATTTTTTGTGTTCCAGCTTCATCCCATTACCCCTTGTCCTGTTGCTGGCTACTATAGAAAAGAGGGATGTCCCAACCTCCTGACACTCATCCTTTAGATATTTATAAATGTTAATAAGATCACCCCTCAATCTCCTCTTCTCCAGACTAAACAGCACCAGGTCCTGCAGCCTTTCCTCATATGAAAGATGTTCTATACCCCTGATCATCTTGGTGGCCCTGTGCTGGTCTCTCTCCAGCACTGCCCTGTCCCTCTTGAGCTGATCAGCCCAGAACTGGACACAGGACTCCAGATGAGGCCTCACTAGGGCAGAGTAAAAGAGGAGAAGAACCTCCCTTGACCTGCTGGCCACACTCTTCTTGATGCATCCCAGAATGCCATTGGCCTTCTTGGCCACAAGGGCACTTTGATTGCTCATGGTTAGTTTATTATCAATCAGGACTCCCAGGTCTCTCTCTGCAGAGCTGCTCATCAGCAGTTCGACCCCCAGCCTGTCCTGGTCATGGGGTTGTTCTTTCCCAGGCGCAGGGCTCTGAGCTTGTCCTTGGTGAACCTCATGAGGTTCCTCTCTGCCCAACTCTCAAACCGGTCGAGATCTCGCTGAGTGGCAACACAGGGGAATCAGCCAGTCCTCCCAGTTTGGTGTCATCAGCCAACTTGCTGAGGGTACGCTCTGTCCCCTCATCCAGGTTGTTGAAGATGTTGAACAAGACTGGCCCCAGAACCCATCCCTGAGGAACTCCACCGGCCACAGGCCTCCAACTCCACTCCACTAGCCACTGATCACCACCATCTGGGCTGTGACATTCAGCCAGCTCTTGATCCACCTCACTGTCCACTCATCCAAGCCACACTGCCTGAGCTTTCTGATGAGGATGTTGTGGGAGACAGTGTCAAAAGCCTTGATGAAGTCAAGGTAGATGACATCCACTGCTCTCCCCTTGTCTAGCCAGCTGGTTATGCACTCATAGAAGGCTATCAGGTTAGTCAAACAGGATTTCGCCTTGGTGAAGCCATGTTGACTCCCCCTGAGAACCATCTTATCCTTCATATGTTCAGTGATAACATTCAGGATGAGCTGTTCCATCACTTTTCCAGGGGTGGAGGTGAGGCTGACCGGCCTGTAGTTTCCTGGGTCATCCTTCCTGCCCTTTTTGAAGACTGGCATGACATTGGCCTTTCTCCAGTCCTCAGGCACCTCGCCTGTCCTCCATGATTGTTCAAAAATGATAGAGAGGCTTAGCAATCACATCAGCCAGCTCTCTCAGCACTCTAGGATGCATCCCATCAGGAGTCATTGACTTATGAGCCTTAAGCTTGCCCAATAAATCTTTAATCTCTTCCTCTTCCACGCAGGGCAAGTCCTCTGCAGTCCAGACTGTTCTACTATCCTTGCTGGACTGGGCTTCCTGAGGGCTGACCTTGGCTGTAAAGACTGAAGCAAAGAAGGCATTCAGTATTGCTCAACATCTTCATCAGCAACCTGGATGAGGAGACAGAGTGTACCCTCAGCAACTTTGCTCATGACACCAAACGTGGAGGACTGGCTGATTCCCCAGAAGGGTCTCCTGCCATTCAGCAGGATCTTGAGAGTTGGGCAGAGAGGAACCTCATGAGGTTCATCAAGGGCAAGTGCAAAGTCCTGCACCTGGGGAGGAACAACTTCATGCACCAATACAGGCTGGAGGTTGACCTGCTGGAGAGTAGCTCTGCAGAGAGAGACCTGGGAGTCCTGGTTGATAACAGACTAACCAGCAATGTGCCCTCGTGGCCAGCAGGTCAAGGGAGGTTCTCCTCCCCCTCTACTCTGTCCTGGTGAGGCCTCATCTGGAGTCCTGTCTCCAGTTCCGGGCTGCTCAGCTCAAGAGGGACAGGGAACTTCTGGAGAGAGTCCAGTACAGGGCCACCAAGATGATCAAGGGACTGGAGCATCCTCCTTATGAGGAAAGGCTCTGAGAACTGGGACTGTTTAGTCTACAGAAGAGGAGACTGAGGGGGGATCTCATTAATATTTACAAGTATCTGAATGGTGGATGTCAGGAGGTCGGGGCATCCCTTTTTCCTATTGTATCTAATAACAGGACTGGGGGTAATACAATGAAGCCGGAACACAAAAACTTGCATTTAAACATAAGAAAAAACTCGTTTACTGTGAGAGTGAGGGAGCCCCTGGCACAAGCTGCCCAGGGAGAGTGTGGAGCCTCCTTCCTTGGAGGTTTTCAAGACCCACCTGGATGCATTCCTATGTGACCTGATCCAGATGGACCTGCTTTGCAGGGGGATTGGACTAGATGATCTCCAAAGGTCCCTTCCAACCCCTATCATTTGATGATTCTATGATTCTATGAATGCATTGATCTCCAGGTTCCTGGAGCAGCACAGCTCTCTAGTGCTTCCTACCCAGGTGTCGTGGTTTAGGCCCATTAGGGAACAAGGCCACGATTAGCCTGGAGTACGGAAGAGGCTGAGAATTGCCCAAGGGCAGGGAGAGCTTAATTGCCGCTTAAGGTTCAGGACAAAACAGACCAGGCCACTCGGCTTGGGGAAGAAAACAGAAAAAAAACCAATTTAATGCAACATCAACTAAAACATACCCCCAAAAACCCAAAACGAAACAACACAGAGTAATACATCAATGAAGAGTCCGACCAGCCTTTTTAAGAACACCTTCTTGCCACACCTCCCCTCTTCCCGGGCTCAGAGCCCTGATCCCGGAGTTTTTACCCTGTCCCCTCCTGAACGGTTCGGGGGGGCAGGCAGTGGGGGTTTCAGTTTGTCTGTTCCTGATAGCTTCTGCTGTTTGTCCCTCCTCAGGACGGGTGAACTCCACACCAGTCCTCCCTGCAAGTCCGTGGGGTAACTCACAAGCATGGCAGCCCTGCATGGGCTGCTCCGACGCGCACTTATTCCAAAGGCTGCAGCTCCTCTCTGCCTCTCGTGTGGGGCTGCTCTGCGGCCTGCAGGCTCTCCAACACGGCCTGGGCCATGGCCGTCTCCCCACACAGTCCCTCGCCCGTCCGGGCTCACTCACATGGAGCTGCTGGTAACTCTTGGTCCTGCCATGGATCTCCATAGGTTGCAGGGGCACAGCTTGCATTCTCGCTACGGCTTGCAGAGGAGTCTCTGGTCTATTGCTTCTCCTTCCTTCCTCCTTCTCTGGCTGAAGGGTCCGCGTGGTCGCCTCCATCTTGTATCACTCTTACACCTCCCGCCTCGCATTTCAAATTCCCGTCCCCTAAATAGTGATGGCAGAGGCGCCAGATTGGCCCAGCCAGGCCGGAGGTGGGTCTGAACCCAGGAGTCGGGGGAGAGTCCGCAAACTCTTTACCGGGTCTTCACTGCAACCCGCTCCCCCTGGTACTAAGCCAAAAGCTGCTCCTTGCTAAACCAGAACACCAGGAAAGACACGTAGTAAAATAGGCCTGTTATTAGGTCAAGGCATGAGGAATGTAAGAAAAGGCTCCTATGAACTCACTTGAGTATTACAGTGTACACTGGCATTGAACCTTTAACTGTACCAGTGTCTCTGTCTTGGGTGGTTAATGCCCACCTTCCTTTCCCAAACATGCTGCTCCCTCTTCCCATCCAGATCAATCTTGGGTTGACCACTGGATGCTGCTCTCCTCACCAATCACAAAAAAAACCCAAAACCAACCATTTCAGGGCTGTAACCATGTACTTTCATCTTTGTCTTGCAAAAGAAGTGCATTTTATCAGCTTTATTAGTTTCTTTTTTATATTATCCTCTGTATTTGTATAGTTTCTCTATAGGCAAGGCTGCACTAAGCTCTCTTGCACACGTCTCTGAGCAAGTATTTTCCGATTCTCTGGGTGATAAAGCCATATTATTATGTTGTGACTGCTAGTGCTGCTTTCTTGCACACAACCCTGACTAGTATTTTCCTTTGTTCTTTCCTCCTAACAATTCATGTTGGATATGCAATTGCCTTGATTATTCATAGACCACACAAATGGTTATTTAAGCATATTTGCATACACTGTTTTGGCAAATGCACAATATTAATCTTGTTTTGAAATGATGGCTCTCACTACTTAGTAGATGAACTCATTACACTGGCCATGTCATTTTATCAGTAGAAATTATCCATTTCATATCTCCACCAACTGGAAATAAAACCATTTTTACCAAACAGAAGTTACTGACCTACACAAACTTCCAAGGGAAGAAAGGGAGAGCTGGGTCATCTGGGTGAGCTCAAGGACATCTCATAGACCTAACACCCTACATGCATGGCACAATTTACAAGAGCCTGTGTCTAGTCTAAGTCATGGCTCTCCCTTGTTCTGGGGAGAAAGGGAGGAACAACACAACTACTTCTGGCATAGAGGTCTTTCTCCTTAGCACTTCCTCCAGTTCAAAGCAGAAAAGTTTTGCTGTGTTATACCCTCTCTGTTGATCCTTTCTCTGCCCAGTTGCACGGAAGGAGCACCAACCATCACAGGGAATCATTCTGTATCTCACATTCAGTTGTAGCACTCCACAGTGGAGGTTGGACAGGGCAGCATCAACTATACCTACAGGATAATGGCAGACTGTGGGAGAAGGGGAGGACCATAACCTCCCCTTTAGTTTATTCACACAAATGGGCCTGAGTGGAAGTTTTCAGTCCCTTTAGGAGAACTGCTCTTGAAAAGGCAAATGTTCTAGTTGCCTGCAGATGATGATCCATTGGCATTTTCCCTTTCTGTGGCAGTCATCTTCTGCAGGTTATTTCCTCAGAATTTTCCAGCAGTTTGATCCTCCCCAACATCTTCCAAAGTGTACCCTAACTGACTCATAAAATCTATGAGAGCATTCCCTTGAGGCTGGATTGTGACTCTCAAATCTAAGCTGAGCTAGACAAGAGGATAAGCACCACCTTGAGTGGAGATCAAAGTATAGACTTTATCCTTACCTCCTCCCCCTTCCTTCTGGAGAAGCCCATAACTCTAGCCTATGCAATTCCTCTTCCTGCCCTGGCCTCCATTTGCCATCAGCCCTCAAGAGTGACTGGCTTCTGCAGTAACTAGAGGAACCTTTTTTTCTCCACTCTATCACTGCCCACTTCCTTATGTAAGTAAGGCACTACTTAGCAATGCTTATAAATACCTAAAAGGCAGGTATTGAAAGAATGAGGCCAGGTTTTTTTTCTGTAGTGCCCAGTGACATGACAAGGGGTAACAGGCACATGCTGGAACACAGGAAGTTCCCCTTGAACATGAGGAGAAACTTCTTTCTGTGAGCATGAGGAAACTTCTTTCCTGTGAGGCCTTGCACAGGCTGCCCAGGGAGAGTGTGGAGTCTCCTTCTCTGGAGGCTTTCAAAATCCACCTGGATGCGTTCCTGTGTGACCTGATCGAGTGGAACCTGCTTTAGTGGGGGCTGGATCTTTTAGTTGGACTGGATGATCTCTAGAGGTCTCTTCCAAACTCTACCATTCTCTGATTCTGTGATTCCTTTTCATGGTACAGAGAGAATGAAAGTCTTTTTATTTCCATTGACAAATAAGTTGAAGGAGTGTCAATTTAGTTCTCAGAGAGTATGGCGTACCAACAAACAAGTAAAGAAATAAACTCCAGCGATCCTCTACAGCTTTCTGAGGCCTGCACTTCAGCATTTGGTTTCTGAGGTTCCCACTTGCAGCTAACTTAAAAGGTCTGTTTATATTTTGTTTACAAGTCTTCTGCATGACATACAAACTGTCTTATGTGTATACAACATGGGCAGGGAATTTAGATGTCTATAACATGGCTAGGTATTTGTAAGTGTTTAGAGAAACTGAGTCCCTGAGCCCAAATGCCCAGTGCATGATTGCATTTCAAAGAACTATCTTTTATTTGGAATCCTCCTGGTTCATAAGAAGACAATTAGACAATTTTTTTTTTACCCCCTAAAACAATTTTGTGTTTTCTTTTTGTAGAGGTCATGAGCAATGGATTTGCAAATAGCAGAGGAGAGTTGGTTATAGCATGTGATTATACCCAGCAGCTGAGCATGTCTGGAAGGATTGTCACAACCCTAATGATATCAGGTCTTTTACACTCAAAGGTTACAGATCTGCCAATGGAGTTCAGATGTCTGTTTCAAAGTTAGGGGCCCGATTATAGAACAGCTTATTATTGTATGGGTGTGTTTGCCTGCAAGCTGTGGATTTTGTGGTGTGGGTTCAGGGCCCTGGCAGTGAGTGGTGCTGCAGTGCAGTGAGAGCCAGAGCCTGAAAGCCAGAGAATCCTGAACAAATCAGAGGAGGCAGGACACTGCTGATACCATTTTCCTGCTGTGGTTTTTTAGCTGTGCTAAACAGAAAAAAAAAATGTAGTTATTTAAGAATTAAGTCTGTGTCAAGTCAGTATCAGTTTAACAGTGAGAGAAAAGGCTACAGTACAGCTTTTCAGCTGTAATACCTCTCAAAATGAAGATTAAACCATTTTAAACTCTAATTTATTATGTACCAAAGGGGCATCATATGACAGATTTAGTTAAACAAGATCTTGGTGAACTGGTGGGCTATAGGAAGAGGGAAACAGATACAGTTTATTGTGCAGGGAGGTTAAAGAAGTGAGCCTGTAATAACTGAAATTTTATTGCATGTAAAGAAGACAGTATTAGATAGTTCCAAGTGGCTCTGTAACATAAAATAGCATGGCTTACTTCTGAGACTGATACAGGAATAGAAGTAGATTAAAAAAAAAAAAATCCAGAAAGCTACAGAGCAGTATTCTTGAGGAAGGAGACCTAAATATGACACCAGCAAAATAGGGTTCAATACATTTTAAATTGGCTTAATCCAAGAGGCAGCATGATGATTCACAAATACAATGCAATGGATATAAACTTCTCTTATTTTTGTTAACAAAGTGCATCTGGAGGCCTGTAAGGATCTGACAAGTCTTTACAAGATCAAGTTTGTTCTGTGTTTTTTCTTTTGATTTTTTTTCCTGAAGGTAGACAAAGAGGGAACAAAACACAAGCATTTTCTTTGTGTAAAATAGTCAAAATAGTTTGTAACATTAAATGTCACAACAGAATACTTGTAATTTATAGGAAGACTTGATCACCATTGTCTTTCACCTGGATGAGGTGAGAAAAAAAAGCCTTTTGAGGAAATGTCTGGAAAGTGCAAGCAACATCAATAGTAGAATCTTATTTCATGACAAAGCAATGCCCCAGGCTGCTGTAGGGTAATGTGCTAGGGCCAGACCCTTGGCTACTCTAGAAGACTATTTTCTGAAGCAGATGCAGTCTCCAGGGAGCTGTCCTGACTTAAACCCAGAGAAGATCTAATCTAATATACTACAAAAGATAAGATGGCTGATGTAAAGAGGACATAGTTTATATCCTTAATGGCCATCTGTCTGTTTGGCAGCAGTGATGTTTACTTCAGGAAAGGTGGCTGCAAAACAAAGACACTGGTGGCATTTGTGGCCATGACAGGTCCATGATGAAGCCACTAGTTTACAGTTACATAGCAAAAAAAAAAAAAAAAAAAAAAAAAGACTCAGTATCTCAATGATATCCTTGAATTTCCTGCATCCAGTGGCTGTGAGATTTGACTCTTTTATGTGGAGGGACCTTTTGTGTGGAAAAAAATGAGAAAAAACAAAAGCAATCCAAACAAAAAAACTTGTCACTTAGTACACAGAATATGGAAAAACAGCCTAGTTCATTCCACTTAATCTATAGTTCTTTATATGCCCTTTATCACTGCTCTGTCTTGAGCCTAATTCTGAGCTGAAAAATGGTAGTATAAATCCAGAATAGCTCCACTGATATAAGTAGAGATAGATTATTCTGAGTATAAACAGTTGTATTTTCATTTTTCAAGTTGTATAAAAGTCAGTATTTTCTTCCTTCTCCAAAGAAGATACTTTGTCTAAATGTTGATAGAACTCCTCATTTAACAGAACAAAAACTTGAAGTAGGCTATTTGATATACTTGGAGCACTCATTTGTCTGGTTTTTCTTGTTCTGTCTGGAAGTTTTGTCTAGACATAATTTAAGAACTTTTGCACATTTTCTAGGATTGCTAGGTATCAGCCTTAATGGAGAAGGAGGCTGGATGATGCTGATTAAGCATCCACATCCCATCTAGTACACATGCCCTTTATACAAGCACAGAAGGCAGTTCATAAAACACACAGATTTTCTGAAAGGTTTCAGATTTTCTGGAAGGAAAATCTCCACCAAATCACAGTAGTACTAATGTTAATAATGATAATATTACAGTGTACCATAATCCAAAACAGTTTTAAAAAGATGTGGCATATTGTAAGGATGTCCCTCAAGAATGTGAAGTTCTCAATTCTTATAATATAGACTCTCTAAAAAAAAGAAAAAAACCAAATCAAACCACACTTTAATGTCTTTGGCTCTTTATTTTCAAGATTAACATGACATCCTTGTTGATCGTAACTGTGCAGATATTAAGACTATATAGGAAATTCTATTAATCTGTAGCATCCTAGTTCATAAAATCTACTGCTCTATGACTTCTCAAAAGTTCATTTGGTCTTGTGTTCTCTAGGGAAACAAATTGTTTCTCAGCTCCCATGTATTAACAATCTGGGCAGTTGATGTGCCAATGGTTGCCTTTTAACAGTCATGCATAATAGCCAAAGATGAACTTATCCCTCAAGAATTTGGTGAAATTGTGGTTCTACTCTATGCAGGTGAAGAAAAGAGAGATGGCTATATTGTGTAAAACACCTTTCATCGTGAAGAATAAGAATCATGGTTTTATGACAAAACAAGTACCTCACTAATTAATAAGTTTCATATTTACGCAAGGGGGGGCTTTTCTGATGTCAAGAAAGAAGTAAAATTATTTCAAATTAGGCTTATGAGATAAATAGTGCAACTTTCTTGTGTTTTCTTGGCCAAAAATTAAAAAGTTTCTTCGCCAGGTAATCCTATCTTGGTCCTATCAGTATCTTAATGGTCTATTGACTGGATCATTTTACCTGCTATTTTTAAATTAGTATTTTTAGTCTGTTAGGGCAAACATTGAAAACTACTTTTAAAGATTTTTAAAAGTTTTATTACTTTTTAAAAATCTTCTTAGAGGCTTATCAAGGTCCAAGACAGCTGGAATTAACTCTACAGTATTCTCTCAGTGTTTCTGAGACAGTGATTTATCCTGTAGCAAGTGAAGTTTTCAGTGATATTCGGAAAGAGACAGAGTGGGAATATCTTAGATGAATCAGTGTACAAAAGTAGTTGGATACCTCTAATCTCTTACATTCATCCAAACTGGGAGACCATGTGGTAC
Source organism: Colius striatus (assembly GCF_028858725.1). Classification (NCBI taxonomy): domain Eukaryota; kingdom Metazoa; phylum Chordata; class Aves; order Coliiformes; family Coliidae; genus Colius; species Colius striatus. Next base: position 37,719,383 of record NC_084790.1, read on the forward strand.
CTACAAGTGAGTTTTTTTAATATCAGGTCTCAGAGGTGAACTGATATGTGATGGAGTATGTTGCATCCATGGTGATATCTTAAAAAATGAGACTTCAAGAACATGACTGCACACCTACAAGGTATGTGGTACTCATTCTGCATTTTCCCCTTGATCCTCTGTCGTGGTTTGGCCCAGCTAGCACAACAGCACCACGACAGTTTCTCGCTCGATGCCCCCATTCACCCCCACCCTCGTTAAGATGGTGGAGGACCCAGCAAAATGGGAGTAAAAAGATAAGCAAGATTGTTGTGGATTGAGACAAGGGCAGGGAGGGCTCGCTGCCAATTATGGTTCTGGGCAAAACAGACTCTAGTACTCGACTTAGAGAGGAAAGTAGGAAAGTTTATTCTACAAGAAACAGAACGGAATAAAAGCAAAAAGGGAGTAGGATGATGAGAAAATTACAACCAGCACTTTAAGATCTCCCTCCCCCATCCCTCCTTTCTTCCCGGGCCCAGCTCACTGCTCCCGATATCTCTACCTCCTCCCCCCCGGCAACAGCTCAGGGGGGTAGGGAGTGGGGGATGTGGTCAATCTCTCACAGATGGGCTTTGCCGCTTCTGTCTTCTCAGATGAGGATGACTCCTGGCATTCTTCCCCTGCTCCAACACGGGGTTCCTCCCCCGGAACACAGTCCTTAACAAACTTCTCTGGTGTGGGTTGTTCCCAGCAGCTGCGGCTTCTGCCGATACAGGTTCCCTCACACGGGACACAGTCCTTGGTGAATATCTCTGACATGGATTCTTCACCGCGGTTGCAGTTTCTGCACTTGCAAGGTCCCTTCCTCGGGACACAGTCCTTGGTGAATATCTCTGACGTGGATTCTTCACCGCGGTTGCAGTTTCTGCAGTTGCAAGGTCCCTCTCTCGGGACAAGGCCTCTTCTGGGCCTAAGTTTAATGAGCTGCTTTGTCGTGGGTTCCTCCCCACAGTTGCAGCTGTGGATATTGGGTCCCTTCCTCGGGACAGGGCCTGCTCCGGCCATAGTGATAAAGGGCCCCTCCTTCGGGACAAGGCCTCCTCCGGCCAAAATCACTGTCCCTGGTTCGGGGTCTTTAATGAAGTGAATCACTGCCCCTGGTCCGGGGTCAGCTTTAGCAAAATGAGTCTCTGCCCCTGATGCGGGCTCATTATCAAAATGAGTCTGTACCGCTGATGCGGGGTCTTTAAAGAAATGAAAATAAATCTCAGCTTCACCAGTTCTCTCCATAGAATGCAGGGGAGTCTCTGCTACAGTACACCTCCTCCCTTTCATCACTGACCTTGGAGTCCGCATGGTTGTTTCTCTCACCGTTCCTACTCCTTGCACCACCACCAGCCAGAAGAAGAGAAGAAGGGGCAGAAGAAGGAAAGAAGATGGAGGAAGACACCTCCCCTTCCGGCTTCTTCTTAAAAAGTGATCGTGGAGGCGTCTAATTGGCTCAGCCCCAGAAGTGGGTCTGGCTCAGAGCTGGGGAGAGTTGTGAGCAACTTCTTACAGGAGCCATCTTTGCAGCCCCTTCCCCCATACCAGAAAAGGCTGTCATGTCAAACCATGACATCCTCTTAGAAAGAAAAGTTCATCTTCTTCAAACTTTTGCTATTTCCTCCACTACTTACATTTCCCTGTAGACGGAGCAGAAGAGACTGACTAACTGAATTAGCAGATCTTGTGATCTTCCACTTCTCCTTCAATGGCCTTCCCAGAAGCGTCATTCCTTCTGCAAATCTGTCCTTTACCACTCTTTCCTGCAAGTAAGTGTGGTGGCGAGATCCATGGAGAATGAGGTTATTCACTGAGGCACAATAAATAGGTATTAGTGAGTAAGCTCCATACATTTATCCTTCTCCCACCACTTGCCTCGCAGGAGTGTCATCAGCATAAGCAGGAAGTGATAAAATTGGAGCAGTATTCTCCCCTTCAGACATCACTTCTACCTAGCAGAGACTGACGAGGATGACTCTCCTGCAGACAAAGCAGAAGCAGACAATAGTGCACTTGCTTCTAGTATACGCGCACTCCTTCCAACAGAATGAAAATTAATAACAAAATTTAAAAAGCCGTGAAGTGCCATACTTTCCATTTCTTGTGTTGTCTCTGCACAATTCATTCCCTCTTCCCCTTAATCACTATAAATAAACGATGCAAGTCTAAAGACACATAGACTTCATCCTGATCAGGAAAGTGGAGGAAATGCCCCAGAAGATTATATCATAAGTAGGAGCTATATACTGTTCTGTGAAGCTGATAGATGAAAAGTAAAAGAATGAAAAATGAAAAGAATACTAATTACATTAAATAGAAAAACAATGAAAGTCAATCTTTGAAGTAATATTTTTTTGACAGCAGTATAAAGACTGAAATGGGAAAAGGTATATGAAGATGGTGCCCTGAACTACTCAAAGCACTGTGGATCATTCATTTTCTTTATATTATTATCATAAACTAAAAAGAAGGCAGAAAAGAAGCTTATATTGGGCAATATGTTATTCCTCTAACACCTCCCACACTTGAAAATGCTGAATATGTAACATTTGATGCAAGTTTTATGAGGATCTAAAGCAAGACTTAGGTTTGTAAAAGGTCTCATTACTTCTGCTGCTTTTCATTACATTTACTGTAGGTATGAAGCCTGTCAAGAATTGACTTGTTAACAAGAAGAGATGAATGTGCTCCTTTAAGTCACCAGAAGTAAAACTGGCAGATATTGACCTATCTGAGATGAGACAGTGGGAAGTGAGAGAGATGCATAACAATTTACTTTGTCGGATGAGAATGTTTTGGAATTTGGGTCTTTATGAATCTATTGTTTCTTTGTGGGCTGAATAAGGGACAATATAAAGAACTCTCTGAGCTCAAAATAATACTTTCTTCACCTTACCAAAACATTGTCAAAGGAAAACAAAGTTATTAAAACTGGAAGCTATAGATCCATAAACAACTGACAGGAAGAGTAACTCAACAATTTTCTCATAAACCATGGGTTTCTCATAAACCATAAGGTTTGGCTTTTACAAGCTGCCACTCATGTTACCCAGCCTATTTCCAAATGGCTTTTTGTGCTTATGAATTGGCCCATCTTGAGGTTAAATTTATTCAGATTGTGTGATCTTGGAGCTTACTGTGGACATTTGTAGCTTACTGACATCCAAATCCATGAAAAAAAAAAAAGCTGCAAAATTATTTGCTGTACAAGTAAGAAACACTACTATTTACAAAAAGAAGTTTGCAGGATAACACTTTAGGATTTGAACACACAGACTACATCTGTTTTGGAATGCTGAATGATTGTGTTCATTGCTAATCACATTTATTTTAAATTTTAAACAAAGTAATAAAGTTGTCCCATGGGGGGAAGAAAGGAACAGTAAATGTTTATCCAATAAAATCCTATTGTTTTAACAGTCTAGTGCATACTAATTATTAATTACAAATATACTGCTGATGCTTTGGAAAGGATCATCCCATGACTAATAAAAATGTATATAGTGTTAGGAAAGAGCACTGTATAATGTGGTAAACACTAATGTGGCATAAAAAAACCCTGAAAATGAGTAAGGGCAAAGACTGAGACCACACTGAAGAACATAATGGTTTGTACTGGCCATGTGACTGCAGGGCTATGACTACTATTTCTCTAGTTGCACATCATCACCCCATTGCTCTTTTTTGTTCTCAGCATTTAATTGTTGCATACTTAAAAGTTTTGGGCACAACAAGGATTTCTTTGTTAATCTATTTGTCTCTAGTGTAGCGCTACTGGTCTTGACTGGGGTGTCCTGATACAGCATAAGTAAAAGGTCATTAATAAAAACAGCCTGAAATACGATAGAAAGTGTGGAGATTGAGGGAGAAAGATGACAGAAAGAAGACAGAAAGATGAAAGAAAGAAGACTGTAAATACTCTCAGCTGATACAGATACGGCCAGTAGTGGCTCTTCTTTGTAGCAAAGTTACCACTTGCAGTTTTACAAGCTGCACATGTGTTAACTTTCTGCCTATGCTACATCCAGCCCATATGAGAGACAATAGAGGAGAGAAAGACTCTTGAGTCCTTGGGCTTAAACTGTCAGTTTGGTGAATAAATACATGGTAAATATTTATTGATGTGACAAGACAAAAAACTGATGATGCTTGCTTTGTTTTTTTATTTTCAGCAATTAATATGAGTAAATGTGTGGTATGTCCCTGATGTATGGTTGTTTCTGTATTAAAATGTCAGTAAATGGCAGGCAGTTTGTTTTGTTTGGTTTTTTTTTCCCCCTCTAATTAAATCTAGGCTCCATCTGATGGAAAACCGAGAGAGGAACTGAGCCTCGAAGGCTCAGTTCAGATCCAGATCTAAAATAAGTAGATGGTGTCAGAAGTTAAGAACCTAATAGGATAAACTCATCCCTTCACTCTTTCAAGGTAACTTAAATTTATATTCACCTATATGTGTTTTCTAAAAATATTCTAAAGAGTAAACCTTACCAATTCTGCAGGTAGACTAAAGTTTCCATGACCCTTGCTCTTTGACTTTGTTCAGCAGCCTGAACTTCCTTCCTGACCTGTTCAGATGTTCATTATCTGAGTGTCATGTTTTCATACGGATGAAGCTGTTCTAAGTATGTGTTGTGGACTTCTCTGTAGCCCTAGGCACCAAAATGCTCTTAAATACTCTCAGGACTCTTTAAACACTCAAATTACCATCCTCTGTGTAATCACAAGGGTCTATTCAAAACACTCTACTTAGTTAAGCCAGATGCAAATAGCATATGCAGAAGAGCTATGACTTTAGATGGCATATTTAAATGCATTTTATGCACACCTATGATATTTTGTAAGTGATAGATGAAATAATAAATGTAAACAGCCATTATATTTCAAGGTAATTAATTATTTGCTTTTTGACAAGTTAGATAATTATTTGTTATTAATGATTAGTAGATACAACAAATACATACATTCATGAAACACCACTGCTTTCTAATTAAAATATAATAAGATACAAGTTACTGTGGTTTGTTTGTTGTTGCTATAAAACTAAATGTTACCTGCTAAAAAGAAAGTTTGCTGGTTTTAAGTGACATTTACTTTTATAAGGTTTGTATTTTAAAATTGGTAAGTAATGATCCTTCTATTTTCTAGAAATTTATGAAGGTACAAAAGTCAATAAAAAGATCCTCACTTTCATATAATTCTATGTATCACATATATAGACTGGTATAACTCATTGTCAGTATCTGAGGTTGGAATTCCTATCAGGATGGTAAAATAGGTAGAATGACCTTGGCTTTCTAAGAGGACCTTAAAGGGTCAAGAGTTTATGCACTTAATTCAAAAGGAACCTATGAAAAATCCTGACAAAAAACCTATAGCGGGTTATAGACAAATCGACCCAATTCCACATATTCAGAATTTGTTTAAAAAGTTGCACTTCGAAGTGGTTTTGCCTGGGTCAGGTTTTGGTAGCAGGGGGCTACAGCGGTGGCTTCTTTAAACAAATATATGCCAGAAGATTCCCCTGTAACTGACAGGGCTAATGACAGTCAATTCTAAGCTGGACCCCTCACCTGACCCAGGCCTCGCCTATTAGTGACTGAGGTAATACCTCTGTGAATAATATAAGGGGAAGAGGTTGCTGGGCTAAACTGCAGCAGCTACAGGGAGTGAGAATGTGAAAACATTCCCACAGACACTAAGGTCATTGGAGAAGGATGGGGAGAAGGGTGCTTAGGCCCTGGAAGAAAGACTCCCCTATGATCTGTGGTGCAGCCCATGGTGAGGCAGCCGTGCCCCTGCAGGCCATGGAGGCCACTGCGGAGCAGAGACCCATTTGCAGCCTGTGGAGGACCCCACGCTGGAGCAGGTGGATGCCTGAAGGAGGCTGTGACTCTGTGGGAAGCTCACCCTGGAGCAAGTTCCTAGCAGGACCTGGGAGCCTGTGGGGAGAGAGGAGCCCAGACCAGAGCAGGTATGCTGTCAGGACTTGTGATCCTGTGAGGGACTCGGGCTCGAGCAGTCTGTCCCTGAATGACTGTTCTGTGTGTGACCCACGTTGGGGCAGGATGTGAGGAGCTGCCCCCATGGGAGGTCCCATGCTGGAGCAGTTTGTGAGTAACTGTAGCCCATGGGAAGGATCCATGCTGGAGAAGTTAATGAGGGACTGTTTTCCGTGGGAAGGACCCCAGAGTGTAGCAGTGGGAAGTGTCAGCAGGCCTCCTCCTGAGAAGCAACAGTAGCAAAGTCCATCTGTAACAAACTGACCATAACCCCCATCTGCTGCACTGCTGCGGGAGGGAAGGAGAGCCTCAAGAAGAAGGAGAGGTGGGAGAGGTGTTTTAAGATTTAGTTTTGTTTCTCATCTCCCTGTTCTTATTGTTCCTTTAATAAATCAAACCCTGTTATCCCCAAGTTGAGTCTGTTTTGCCCGTGATGCTAATTGCTGAGTGATCTCTTTGTCCTTATCTCGACTCACAAGCCACTTGTTATATTTCTCTCTCTCTCCTGTCCAGTTTAGGAAGGGGAGTGTTATGACTTTGTGGACACCTGGCTAAACCACCACACACTTTATCAAGAAAGAAAGATGAGGGAGAACAACAAGATTTTTGAGGATTCAGTTAAAGAGAGCAAAATTCATTCTTTATTAATTACATAAATGTAGAGATTCCTAATTTCCTAAACTAAGCCCTACACTGAAATATAAATAAAATATCCCATTTCATTGTAGTGCCTCCGTTTTTATACTTCCACCTCAAAAGACTTCTTCACTGGTTTTCTTTTAATTCTATTCTGGACTAAATGTGTCCACATATGGAGCTACTCTGGAAAATGCTGTAAATTTACACGGTCCTTTTATCCCAAATATCTTTCAATTGAAGACAAGCCCTAAGACAAAGATGTGGCTTTTCTTCCTCCAGGAATCACAGTGGAAAAGTCTGCTAACCCCACTGGCCAAACTCCTACACTCTCTCAATCTGCTCACTTAACTGCCCACAGAGAAAAGCCTTCTCACTTTTACCAAATAGTTTCAGAGTAAAATTCCTGCTTTAGATCCTTTCACAGTAAACTGCTTCCTTGGTGATTTGTTGCAAAATCAGGTTTTGAGAAGAATTATAGGGATCTCCTTTTTACTATAAATGAAAATTATCTAGATATATGCTAAAACCACTTTATCAGGAGACTCGATGTGTCAACTATGAAATTTACCCTCAAAATGAAGTCATGTTACAGTGGACTTCCAAAAGCTGGAAGTGAGTATTTGAACATTTGGTGCTTTACATTCATATCAGTTTTCAGCTTTTCAAAGACAAAGGGCAGCTCTTGATTTCAGAACTTGCAAATCATGTGACATACCAGTGTAATACAGATAGAAGTTGCATTGAGACAACCTTTCTGGATGTAGGGTTTTTAGAAGAGTCTAGGTATGCAAAAGTGTGAGAGTGTTTCTCTTGCCTGCCCAGGACAACATTCTTTACATTTGTGTTCCTGTATGTATATGTGTTGCTTCTAAGAGATATCAGGGGAAAACTCTATGCTCTGTATCCTTTTGCTTCCCAGAGTAAGAAACTATGTGGACTACATCCCTGTTCCCTCCTATAGCTACAGTATGGGAGAATGGATCGAATATTTGACCTGAACCCAGGGCTAGTATATCAAAATGCAGGTACTGGCTTAATTAACGATCTTCCTTGGTGAAGTATGTTCAGCAGATAATGATGGAAAACTTCCTCTGCCACCAGTGGACTCCTGGACTTGGGGAGTTCCAAAACTTTGTGTCTTAGTCCTTACCAACCACTGTATTCGACCACAAGTGAACCAGACCCATGATGGCTATTTAACAGATCATCTACACACTCTCAATGGCAAAAATATCTCACCACTGGCATAAAGATGGCTGGAGCCAGTCACAGAGCACTGATTAAAGCCAAACCTAGACAAAACGTGTTTCAACTGAGACTAAGGAGAGGCAACTGGATGAATAAGCACGTGTGGTGTGACATTAGTAACAGCTGCACTCCACCAGCACAGCAGAGCCTTCCATGCTAAAGGTATTTTTTTTCATCTATGAGAGGATGATGTATCTCAGAAGTTGTTTTGTGGGGCTGGCAAATGAATCCATCCCAAAACTCAGCATTGTCAGAAGTCCATTCTCCCAGATCAATTAAAAGCAAGGTGTACATTTGTCTTTTAAATCCTAGTTCTAAATTTTTAGTCTAGATACTCCAGTAAAATGCTCTCCCTCTGGACAGAGGTTGCAATAACAAATGTGTGCCAAGCATTATTCATGTTAATCTGTACACTAATGGAAGACAGCTAGGGACTATGCCAATGAGGAGAGTGTGAAAATCTTACAGGTAAAAAAGCCACTGGGATTCATTCTTTTACTGAATGGGAATTCAGTTGGCTTGCAGTGGATTATTTGTGTTGGTAGGATTTTCAAGAGGACCACCTATACATTCACCCAGAACTGAATTTCACACTCCATCCTAGAGAAATACAGGTTTCCAGCTTGCCTGGTTGCAGAGTTAATCTTCCAAAACTTCAAAATCTTTCTGAACCTTACAACTGCTTGAAACTCAGATGTATCAATTTTTGTGATCCAATCAATTTGGCCTCAGTTTGTCAAAGGAAGGAAGGAAGGAAGGAAGGGGAAAAGATAGCACACTGTAAAATTGTTTCAGCCATATATAAAGTACAGATCTAGCTTTTCTCCATTTCTGTTCATGATTGTTCTGACATCTTTTACTGAGGAAGAAGCAGTTCCATGTGACTTGTAGGCAAATGTGAAGTCCACAGTTCATCGTCTGGTGCAGTTTCACAATACACTGCAGCTCCTGATCCTGCTGGGGATTCCTGCCATGGGCCCTGAACTTCTCCCAAACAAACTGCAATTCCTCAGGCTCTACAAAAAGAGGCAACAAAGGTATGAGACACACACCACTAGCATCTCAAATACATTGGCAAAACTACTCACTTGAAATTCCTGCAGCCTCAAGCACATTTTCTCACATGCTGCCCTTTCTAAGAGGACTGGGTTTGTCTCCTTGCCTTGTCCCTGAGGGATATGAGCACTGTCCTCTTCACTGTCTCCTGTGAGAACTTTCCTTTCCTCTGATCTTTTGTCCAAAAACACTTCATCACCATTTCCTTGCCTCCTCTCATACCCCGAAAGGGTACAGCTTTCCTTATTCTCGTGTCTCAGCATTGTTCTCGCAGAGAGATAGTTTTAATTCTGATATCCTGTTTTTTCCCCCCAAATGTCATAAAAATACAGCCTGGAACTCATTGAACAGAGTATCAGTGTTACGAATTTAATAAAATTCAAAAAGGAATTATGTAAACATATGTAATTTATATGGACATCAAAGCCACTCAAAGTTATCAAAGTGAACAGCAAAACAATCTCATTTTCAAAGCAAAGCCAACACAAAATCTCAAGACATAACAACTTCGATGTTTCAGAGTTTAAACTGATCTCTAACTAACCAAGATTAGGAAGACACCTTAAGCAGAGAGCACATAATTCCCCATCTGCCTAATAGGAAGTTTTGTGCACCTTCCTCTGCTAAATTTCAACAATGAGACACTGGACCAAAGAGATTGGATTTTTTGTCCTACCAATGCTGCATTGCTCTGAAGGGATGCTTTGGGCTCCTTCTTGCTCATCCCTTCTTGTTTTTATTTTTGTGGTATCTCCAACCTCCGTGGCTTCCCCCTCTCTTCCTCCTCTATCCCTCCCTATCCCTACTAATCTCCACAGGGGTTTCTATATTTGTCTGAGTGGCTGGCTAAGTCTCAGCCTCCATCTGGGGAGATTAAACCTTAATTTATCCTCTTAACAACAACTTCCTTACTTGAATCTTCTCCCCAGCTCCGCCTTCGCCTCAGGACTTGGCCACCTCTTCATCCCCGTCCCTCCCAGGGAAACCGGTGAAAAAAAGTGGGACCGCTAAACCGAAGTGTCAACGCCGATGCGTCCCGGGGAGAGGAGCCGCCAAGCTGCGGTTCCGCGCGACGGGGGCGGGCCAAGGCTATCCCAGTGCGCAGGGGGTCGGCACGCACGGGCAAAGAGTCTCCGCTGAGGAAGGGGTGGCAAGCAGCCCCACGGCGCCCGGCGGTGCCGGGTTCCCGGAGACAGGGTGCGGGGAGCACTCTGCTGGGGACGCCCGAACCCTCCTTCGGGGCCGGGGCCGGGGCGGTGCCGAGCCGTGCCCAGCCGCGGCGTGCGGTAATCCCATCTCAAGGCCGGACACAGCCTTCTCTCCCTTCCCCTCCCTCCCGCCCCGTCCCTGCTCGGCGCCGGTGCGAGCCCCAGCGCCTCTCCGCTCGGTTCCGCTCGCCTCTCTCCGACCTGCGCCCCGCACCCTGCTCCTGCCCAGAGGGGACGCGCGGAGGCGGCGGCGAACCCTGTCCGCGGGCACCGGCCCCCCTCCCCGTGCGCGGGTGGCGGCGGGGGACCGCGGCGCGGATGGAGGTGCCGGGCCGCTGCCACCATCGCAGCCGCCGCTTCGTCGCGCTCCTGCTCCGGCTCCTGCTCCTGTCGTCGTGCAGTGGCTGTGCGGCGGCTCCGCGGAGGAGTATCCCCCGCCGACAAGGTAGGGTGGATGGCGCGGACAGAGGGTGGGGGGGCCCGTCCGGCGCCGCACCCGCGGATGCGCAAGTTTCGCGTCTTGTCTAGACTGTCGTGGCCGCTGGGCTGGACTGCGGTGTCGGGCAGTAACCGCCGCAGGACGCTCCTGTGGGACATGAGCTCGCCCGTCAGCTCCGGGCGGACTGAGCCTGCGGCGGGGCCAAACGGGATATCCAGCCCTTCCCTGCTGGCCCCTGCTTTGTCTTCCCATTCGGAGGTAGGAGAAGATGCCCAGGCAGTGGCAGGCATTGTATCACTGAGAGCAGTGAAGTTGCAGAATCGGCGTACGATCTATTTTCTCTGGTGTTTTACACCCAACGTTGGTGGATTTACTCAAGTTACAGGTCAGGACCCGACTGTTGCGGAAGGGATTTGCAACAGTTGTGTCTGTTTTCCCTCGAGTCCGTAACCTGTGGTACTGCGTGTGAAAATTTAGGAGTCAGGTGAACTTGTGTGCCAGTAACACGGTTTCTTGTCGGCAAGGCTGTGCTGTGGTTGTGACGTTTATGTGTGTGGTGCAAGTAAAACAAGGCATAAAGTAGTAAATGTGAAAGTAAAACAGCTTGTGATGCAATAATTTCATTTTCAAGAAACGTAGTTATTTCATACCAAGAATGATGTGGAGTACTTCGTGGTCCTGCTTCTGGCTGAATGTTACCTGTGACCTGTGAAAGAGTTGCCACAGCATTTACAGGGTTTTGTAAGTTGATCAAGGTGGTACGTGATCCTTAATGTTTAAAAGTTAAAAACCTGGACTCTGAGTAGCTTTTACAGCCTCTGCAGTTTGCAGTATATGAGACAGCAAGCAAAAACATAAACAGATGGGACGCGCTGCATGGTGAAGTTTGATATTCTATGTACCTGAAAAATTGTGGTACTAAGGGAAAATACTGATGTCCAAGACTGGCCAATCCTAATTTTTATTGTGGAGTTCACTGGAATTGATCAATGGATAATATAACAAGTTTGCTAAAGTCTGCCTCAGCTCACAAAGTGTTGACAGCTACAGATCCTTTTTGAACATTTTCCACAGCGTTAAAAAGATTTATGTTGGTGTTCTTTAGAACCAATGTTGTGCATTCTCTTGCTCTAGTGAGAAAAAAACAAATGCCTGTACAGTTGGAAACTTAATACTTAAATACAGCCTGGTCTTAAAGCCCTTACTGGACAGATGGCTAATTTTACTGGTCTAACCTTGTCTCGTAGGGATCTAGTCCCATGATCCTTGGTTATCATAACAGCTACCATTAAGTACTCGAGGAAATTAGGCAGATGGTGATTGTGAATGAGACAATTAGTAACTTGTGTTAAAATACTAGGAATGTGAAGTTGGAGTTGGAAGTGTGTAGATGTTCTTAAAGATTCCACCACTGTGCTAGTATACCTGTTTCCCCTAATCATTGCAGAATGACAGACTTAGGGGAAAGGTATTCCTAAACATTGAGTTAAAACAGTTTAAAACTTGGAAACAAAATAATTGTAGTATTATAGAGGAGATGAACTAATACACTAACACTGTGTTTATCTTACTTTTGTTAGCTACACTTTTTATGTTCATTTTTTAATACTGTGTTATTTCAGGTGTACTGACTGATTCAGTCATTCTTTTTCTACTTCTTTTGCTGTATAAGAAGTGGCCAGTTCTACATGGGAGCAATTTTTCAAAATCTGTGCAAACATTTGAAAATCCACTTGCATCAAGATGTGAAGAGGGAAATCGTCCAGACAGTTTGTGTGCAGCAATATACGATTTAAATCCCATTTACATTATGCCAAAGGCTATTGGAATTGTGGGCTTCCGAGAATCCTGTGGCTGGGTCCTTGTTGTGAAAACACTGAGAAGAGGTATAGTTCCAGGTAACTCACATCTCTGCCTTGTTCTGCAGCATATCAAATGTTGAGTCGTTAAGCGTGAAGGAAAACTGCCATTTACTCTCACATCAAAAAGAAGAGATAAGACACTAAAAAGTTCTTTAATATTTCTTTTTCCTTTCTCTTTGCATTTTTATTAGCAATGTAAGTGAAACTTACATTGCAAAAGTTTATATGGAGAAAGAAGTGATAAAACCAGTTCATCTTCAATAATGGGAGCTGACTGGGAGTTTCCATGGGTCAAAAGAAAAAAAGATAGTCAAATTTCTAAATTTTTCCTTCAGGGCTCACCTTACAAGGGTGAATTTTGTGATCCCAGGAAAGCAGCAGAATGAGAAATCTGTTTGTGAAGTTAAAAGTAAAGTAAATAAAAAAACGGCCACAACTACAACTTCTTAAATTAAGGGGGAAAAAAGCTGTCCTGCTCAAATTCAAAACATCCTGATGGCTGTTAAACTCATTTTAACAGTTATTTACAGTTACATGATACATTTGCTGTAGACACAGAAGCAGAATGATAGACACTTTAGGAAGGGCTTAAAACAAATCCTTAGACACCGTGTGGTGAATAGTGCAGTTGGGAACAGATTAGGCTGGGATTCTCTAAATCTTGTACTCTCAGAATTTGGCACGTGTACTGCTTCTTTTCACATTGTTTTCTTACTTTTGCCTTCTGCAAAGACACAGATTTTTGCCACTTCTCTTTCAAGTTTCAGTCAACTGCTTCAAGGCAGGAAAGCCTAAACCTAGTCCCCAATGTGTAATACTACTACTGATGTAAAAACAATAATATTTAATTTTTATGGCACTGTGATTTCGGAGGAATACATGGGTAAGAGTCAGCTTCTTAGCTAATTTCCCATGGATGCTCATGGGATGAGCTTGTTGCACTATATTGTGTTACTTTTTTACTATCAGAGTGTAAAGTTCCAGTGCCCTGTGAAAATAATATTACGACTGTTGAGTTGGTCTGCATGAAGAAAGAAAAATATTAATATCTGATGATTAGGAATCCTTTTGTTTGTTTGTTTGGTTGGTTGGTTTTAATATATACAGCTTGCCAACTAATATAAACAAAGAATTGGGCTTGTATTGTGTCTATTTCCCAGATGTCCTTAAGTGGTAGACATCACTGTCTTTGTGTGTAAATACTGGAGGAGTCAGCCTAGTTAAAGTCTGAAGACTTTACAAAATTGTAGCATATCAGGGCCAGATTTTTGAAAGAGTTTAGCTCCCTGGTCAGCACTACAGTAAATGACCTTTTTCTTCTTTTATTTTCGCCCAAAAAAATTGGCACTGCGATACCTGAATTCTTTAGAAAATCTGACTATAATAAGAACTGCTGGATATGGAACACTTTGGAAAGTCTAGCCCTATTTAGGTATCAAAATAAGTCAAACTACTTTGAAAATCAGATATCCAGATAGGGAAAATGTAGTAGTCTTTGGGAAGAAGGGTGCCGATTTGTATTTTTTTAATGTTACAATTTTTTTTTAAACAGCAATGAAATAAACTGTAGTTCATTGCTGTAATAAGTTCAGCACATAAACCCTCACGTGCAAGGGTGAGGCTGGTCTGCTGCTGAATGCAGTGCCTGAGGCAAGGAGTGAGCTCAAAGCAGAAAGATTCCTAACAAAAAGGCTGCAGAGCTGGCAGAGATGGTGTGTATCTGTGAGCTAATACTAATAAAGAAGATGTGAATAATTTATTTGGGGAAAGATGAATATAATTTTTGTTATTGTTTCAGACTCAGGCTAAAACCTGGGCTGTCAGACTGCCCTGTTCAATGTCTTCAACACCAATAACATGAACCAACACTAATAATATATGCATTTGTTGTTTATCATGTGTGGGCGTAAGTTATGTCCCAACATCAAATGACATTTCAATTTAGATTAGACTTACTCTTGTACCTTTGGTGCCTGTCTCCTTGTAAATCCTGCTAGCAGTGGTCAATCTGATCACCTTGTGCAGGTATGAGTATTCCTCTTACACCCTCTGGGGCAGCAGTGGTAATGTGCAAATGGTTTCACTTGAGCATGTTACTTAGGATGTCACTGCTAATTGCTCATTTTGAAGTAAGGTCTCTCATTTTAGTTAGTCTTATACACAATGAGTTCTGTCCTTTTGAGCCTGAAATTGCTATCTTCCTCTATAAAAGAAACTTTTGTTAAATGTTTTTCTTAGGCAGCATTTTGCCAATGCTCCCTTTAAAAGTGAAACTTGTATACACATTTCCACCAGTGTTCAGAAAGCTAAAAGTAGCCAAGGTTTGTTTGTTTGTTTGTTTGTTTTTTAATTGGTGGAATTATACGGATATCAGATACTGGGGTTCCCAGTGATGCTTTAGAGAAGTGGGATTGTTTTGGAGTTAAGGTGCTAGAGTCAGCTTTGGGAAATCTTTCTCTCTCAAGGCTGTCACAAGACTTTCTTTGAGGGTTTGCCAGTGTTTCCCAGGTCAGATTTTTAGTTTTAAAAAATGAGGTTGGAGTGGTTTTGTTTTTTTCTCCTTTTCCTACCATGCTACATTAGACAGTAATAGGACTTCTGTAGGGTGTTCAGCACAGCTACACCTCACTTTTAATCAAGGCTGCTAGGCATTTAGTAATAATACAGAGGTGAGTGCCTCCATGTCTTCCAGTGTGCCTTACAAAAAAACACCCTCTTTTGTCTGTCAGATACACAATGTCACTGGACTAGACAGGGCACAACACCATGTGCTTGTTACAGCTTGACAGGAGTGAGCACATTTAACAGATTCACCTTCTTAATGGCAGGGATTCTGAGAGTCAGCCACTCAAAAGACATTCTGAGGAGCAGGAGAATACTGTATTGTCTTAAAATGGAAAGTTTCAGTGTATGAGTTCTCTTTAGTGCCCCACAAACTCATCAACTAGCTGAGAGTATACTTGGAAGTTCCCCATTCCTCAGGTGATGCTTATACTGAGACTCGATCTGACACCTGATTCTGCATACATTCCTTTTAATCTGGTTTTACTGAAAATAATTTTTTAAAAAAGTCACTAACATTATTGCTTTGTACTCAAAACAGGACTGACAGAGACTTTTTCATATCTTTTCTGCCACAATGAAGTGAAACACTAAATTAAATTGTTAACATTTTTCCAACAATAAAAAAGCTATTAAAATATACCAAAGATACCTGTAATCTCTGTGAATTGCCATGAAGATGTCTCTGCAGACTTTATTATTTCAAAGATTAAGGAATATATATCTACACGTATATATATACACACACAACTGTGGAAAAAAAATACACACACAACTTGGTGTGTATATTTTATATATACATTTATATATATACGTTGATGACTGTGTAACCGTGCTCAGTGATCATGTGACAAAAGACTTTCCAAACCACAGGCACACAGGAGACTATGTTAGCTATGTCATCTTGAGTAATATTTCCTAATGGTTTTCTGTGCAAATAAATGATCTATCTAAAAAAAACCCCACAAACGAACATAACCTAAAACCTGTTCTTTATAATTAATTCCGACTGAAAGGAAATACTTTTGGGTAAGAATAGGCAAGACTGTATTTCCTTTTATTTTTTATTTCTAGTGAAGATGGCTACACATGAAAACTAAATTAGTTATTTTGTATAATGTGATCATCCAAACCTCAGCAAAAGATGAACATTATTTTTTTGACTTTTCAGAGTTGCTGAGCTGAGAGCAAGCACAGCTGAACTAATCCTTGAAAGTAGCTACTTCAGGAGGGCATAAGCCACTGAAAATTGGTGGCTTAGGGGAAAAGCTCCATCATGACCAGGTAACTAACTCAAACCTATGTAAAGACAGGGCATGTGGTGATCCATTCAACTTGACAGGTGAGAGTTGTGTAGTGTGAAACATAGCAGATTCACACCAGTTCTTCTTCAAAGCATAAGGAATACTCATGAGGAAAGCTTCTCAGGTTATTGGCCTCCAATAGGAGAGAAATGAATATTCACCCAGGGAAATTTTGCTGAGCATTTTTTAACAACTATGGAGCACAGATGAGGTGCATGAGGACTGGAGGAAGGCCAGTGTCACTCCAATCTTCAAAAAGAGCAGGAAAGGAAGACCCAGGAAACTACAAGTCAGTAAGCCTCACCTCCATCCCTGGAGGAAAAGATGGCTATCAGGGGGAGTCAAGATGGATTCACCATGGAGAAATCCTACTGACCAACCTGACAGCATTCTATGAGGGCATTGCTGGCTGGCTAGGTGAGGAGAGAGCAGTGGATGTCATTTGCCTTGACTTCAGCAAGGCTTCTAACACTGTCTCCCATAATATTCTCATCAGAGAGCTCAAGCAGTGTGGCTTGGATGAATGGATGGTGAGGTGGATTGAGAACTGGCAGAATGACAGAGCCCAGAGGGTGGTGATCAATGGCACAGAATCGAGTTGGAAGCCTGTGGCCAGTGGAGTTCCACAGGGATCAGTTCTGGGGCCAGTCTTGTTCAACATCTTCATCAGCAACCTGGATGAGGGAACAGAGTATACCCTCAGCAAGTTGGCTGATGACACCAAACTGGGAGGACTGGCTGATTCCCCAGAAGGCTGTGCTGCCATTCAGCAGGATGTCAACTGGCTTGAGAGTTGGGCAGAGGAGAACCTCATGAGGTTCACCAAGGGCAAGTGCAGAGTCCTGCACCTGGGGAGGAACAACCCCATGCAGCAGTACAGTCCAGGGGTTGATCTACTGGAGAGCAGCTCTGTGGAGAGAGACCTGGGAGTCCAGGTTGATAATGCACTAACTATGAGCGATCAATGTGCCCTTGTGGCCAAGAAGGCCAATGGCATTCTGGGATGCATCAAGAAAAATATGGTCAGGAGGTCAAGGGAGATTCTGCTTCTCCTCTACTCTGTCCTGGTGAGGCCTCATCTGGAGTCCTGTGTCCAGTTCTGGGCTTTCCAGTTCAAGAGTGACAGAGATCTTCCAGAATAAGTCCAGTAGAGGGCTACTAACATAATGAGGGGATGAGGAAAGGCTGTGAGACTTGAGACTGTTTAATCTGGAGAAGACTGAGAAGGGATCTTATCAATGCCTAAAAAATGGATGTCAAGAAGATGGAGCTCAACTGACACACACTGGAACACAGGAAGTTTAACTTGAAGCTGAGGAGAAATTTCTTTAACGTGAGGGTGAGGGAGCCCTGGCACAGGCTGTCCAGGGAGCGTGTGGAGACTCCTCTGAAGGTTTTCAAAACCTGCCTGGACATGTTCCTGTGTGACGTGATCAAGGGGAACTTGCTTTAGCAGGGAGTTAAACTGGATGGTCTCTTGAGGCCCCTTCCAACCTCTGCCAGTTTATGCAAAGGAAGAGGACAGCTTGAGGTCATGGGAAAAACTCTTTCTTCTGTTAGTGACTTCCTGGTCATAGTTGGATAGTGTCATGGTTTGGCCGGGCTAGCAAAGAAACACCACAACAGTATCTCACTCTCTGCCCCCCATTCACTCCCACTCTTATTAAGATGGCAGAAGCTCCAGCAAAATGAGAGTAAAAAGATAAGCAAGATTGTTGTGGTTTGAGACAAGGGCAGGGAGGGCTCGCTGCCAATTACGGTTCTGGGCAAAACAGACTCCAGTACTCGACTTAGAGAGGAAAGCGGGAACGTTTACTCTACTAGCTACAGGAAACAGAACGGAATAAAAGCAAAAAGGGAGTAGGATGATGAGAAAAATACAACCAGCACTTTAAGATCTCCCTCCCCCATCCCTCCCCCTTTCTTCCCGGGCCCAACTCACTGCTCCTGATATCTCTACCTCCTCCCCTCTCAACGACTCGGGGTGGGTAGGGAATGGGGGATGTGGTCAGTCTCTCACAGGTGGGCTCTGCCGCTTCTGTCTTCTCAGATGAGGACGACTCCTGGCATTCTTCCCCTGCTCTGGTACGGGGTTCCTCCCCCGAAACACAGTCCTTAATGAACTTCTCTGGTGTGGGTTGTTCCCAGCAGCTGTGGCTTCTGCAGATACAGGGTCCCTCACATGGGACACAGTCCTTGGTGAATATCTCTGGCATGGATTCTTCGCCATGGTTTCAGCTTCTGTAGATACAGGGTCCCTCCCATGGGATACAGCCTCTTCTGGGCATAATTTTAATTATCTTCTTTGGGGTGGGTTCCTCCTGTTACAGCTTCTG
Source organism: Colius striatus (assembly GCF_028858725.1). Lineage (NCBI taxonomy): Eukaryota > Metazoa > Chordata > Aves > Coliiformes > Coliidae > Colius > Colius striatus. The sequence goes on from NC_084790.1 coordinate 37,738,042, forward strand.
TGAATATGGGGTCCCTCCCATGGGACACGGCTTCCTCCGGCCGTAGTTTTAATGAAGAGAATCACCGTCTGTGGTTCGGGGTTTGTAGTGAAGTGAATAGGGTCCCTCCCACAGGACACAGGCTCCTTCAGCCATAGTTACTGCCCCTGGCTTGAGGTTCTTAGCAAAATTAGTCTCTGCCCCTGATTCGGGGTCATTATCAAAATGAGTCTCTTCCGCTGATGTGGGATCTTTAAAGAAATGCAAACAGATCTCAGCTTCACCAGTTCTCTCCACAGAATGCAGGGGAGTCTCTGCTCCAGCACACCTCCTCCTCTCTTTCATCACTGACCTTGGAGTCTACATGGTTATTTCTCTCACTATTCCCACTTCTTGCACCACCACCAGCTGAAGAAGAAGAAGGGACAGAAGAAGAAGAAACGGGAAGAAACCTCCCCTTCTGACTTTTTTCTTGAAAAGTGATCATGGAGGCATCTAATTGGCTCAGTCCCAAATGTGGGTCTGGCTCAGAGTTGGGGAGAGTTTTGAGCAAATTTTTACAGAACCCATCTTTACAGACCCTTCCCCCTTACCAGAGAAGGCTGTTATGTCAAACCATGACAGCCAGTGTTTGTCTGTCATGGTTTTCTGAAAATGTACTGTCTGTGTTTTCTGAAAAAGATTTTTCATTGAAGCATTGCCAAAAGTTATCCTGGATAATTTCAGAGTTAGTAGAGATAAGCCATGAACAGATGCTAACATATTCTGCACCTGGCTTTCACCAAGTAGCGATAGGGTATCTTTCCACCTACATATGTTAACATTATAGGTAATAAACATGTTTTAAGTAACAACGCAGTAGCAATTGTGTTAAGAAACATTCTTCTGAGAAATGGACACTCAGTGGTTCTGAGTTTCCTCCTGCCCTCAGAGGATAGTCAGACCAGTGTAACTCACACAGAAAGATATTCAAGGCTGGGAGAATCCAAAGCCAAATTATTCTTCACACCTATCTCAAATTTTAAAGTAATTTAAAATTTCTTGAACCTGTGAGAATGATGGTGCAGTCAAATATCAACACCTGTGTGCATTTGGAATTTGTAATTTGAATCATCTTTCTAAAATGAGGGTAAATTAGCATCTTGTGAATGTTGAGCATGTTGCTTTCAAATTCAGAAATAATTCTGATTCCTCTGAGATATCAGAGGCATAATTGCACATATAAAGTTTCAAACCAAGACTGACTTTGTGTTGCCAAGCTCAAAAATCCTTTGAAAAAAAAAAATCCTAAGGTATCTAGGACCACAGGCTCCCAGGTCCTGCCAAGAGCTTGCTCCTGAGTGAGCTTCCCACGGAGTCACAGTCTCCTTCACGCCTCCACCCACTCTAGTGAGGGGTCCTCCACAGGCTGCGAGTGGATCTCTGCTCCCCAGTGGCCTCCATGGACCGCAGAGCTACAGCTGCCTCACCATGGTCCTCACCACAGGTCACACAGAAGTCTTTCTTTCAGTGCCTAAGCACCTTCTACCCCTCCTTCTCCATTGACCATGGTGTCTGTAAAGATGTTATAGAATCATAGAATGGTAGGAGTTGGAAGGAACCTTTAGAGATCATCTAGTCCAACCCCCCTGCAGAAGCAGGTTCACCTAGATCAGGTTGCATAGGAACATGTCCAGGTGGATCTTAAAGACGTCCAAGGAATGTGACTCCACAACCCCTCTGGGCAGCCTGTGCCACTGCTCCGTCACCCTCACAATGAAATACTTTTTTCTTATGTTTAAGTGGAACTTTTTGTGTTCCAGCTTCATCCCATTACCCCTTGTCCTGTTTTATCTACTGTAGAAAAGAGGGATGTCCCAACCTCCTGACACTCACTCTTTAGATATTTATAAATGTTAATAAGATCACCCCTCAATCTGCTCTTCTCCAGACTAAACAGCCCCAGTTGGCACAGCCTTTCCTCAAGTGAAAGATGTTCCATACTCCTGATCATCTTGGTGGCCCTGCGCTGGACTCTCTCCAGCAGTCCCCTGTCCCTCTTGAGCTGAGGAGCCCAGAACTGGACACAGGACTCCAGATGAGGCCTCACCAGGGCAGAGTAGAGGGGGAGAAGAACCTCTCTTGACCTGCTGGTCACACTCTTTCTTCTTGATGCATCCCAGGATGCCACTGGCCTTCTTGGCCACAAGGGCACATTGCTGGCTCATGGTTAGTTTATTATCAGTCAGGTCTCTCTCTACAGAGCTGCTCATCAGCATGTCAACCCCCAGCCCGTCCTGGTGCATGGGCTTGTTCCTTCCCAGGTGCAGGACTCTCTACTTGTCCTTGTTGAACCTCATGAGGTTCCTCTCTGCCCAACTCTCAAGCTGGTCGAGATCCCACTGAATGGCAGCACAGCCTTCTGGGGAATCAGCCAGTCCTCCCAGTTTGGTGTCATCAGCCAACTTGCTGAGGAGACACTCTTCCCTCATCCAGGTTGCTGATGAAGATGTTGAACAAGACTGGCCCCAGAACTGATCCCTGTGGAACTCCACTGGCCACAGGCTTCCAACTCGATTCTGTGCCATTGATCACCACCCTCTGGGCTCTGTCATTCAGCCAGCTCTCGATCCACCTCACTGTCCACTCATCCAAGCCACACTGCCTGAGCTTTCTGATGAGGATGTTGTGGGAGACAGTGTTAGAAGCCTTGCTGAAGTCAAGGCGGATGACATCCGCTGCTCTCCCCTTGTCTAGCCAGCTGGTTATGCACTCATAGAAGGCTATCAGGTTGGTTAAATATGTGTATCCATGGTGAATCCATGTTGACTCTCCCTGACAACCATCTTATCCTTCATATGTTCAGTGATAACATTCAGGATGAGTTGTTCCATCACCTTTTCAGGGATGGAGGTGAGGCCGACCAGCCTGTAGTTTCCTGAGTTGTCCTTCCTGCCCTTTTTAAAGACTGGAGTGACACTGGCCTTTCTCCAGTCCTCAAAAACTGGAATATACAAGTTTTCTCACCTTAAGTTATTCTCATATTCTCACTCCCTTCTGCTGTTGCTGCCATTTAGCAACCACACAGCAACTTTTTCTGATTCTTAAATACGTTGTTCACATTGGTGTTATCTCCATCACCAATAGGCTAGGCCTAGGTGAGCTGCAGGTCCGTCTTAAAATTGACTGACCCTAGCCCTGTCAGCTACAGGGGATGCTTCTGGCAGCTCTTTGTTTAAAGAAGCCACCCCTGTAGCCCCAGGGCTGCCAAAACATGTCCTAGACAAAACCACTACAGGGCTGGACTCTGCAAACTGCAGAAACCCATGTGCCAATAGAGCAGGGAACAGTTTGAGAGGATTAGGAAGTACAGCATGGAATCTTTGTGGACATCATAACTATGCCTGGGTCGTTCACTGTTTGTTCCCTTAAATATTTGTTTTTTATACTGAGATATATTTCCAAGTCTCATTTTGTCTTACAGCAGAGAAGGTTTTATCCCTCTGAGTCACTCTTCTGGCTTTCACATCCCACTGGCTCCTTGGATACACAGCCACGTCTCACACTAAATTAGTGGAGAGGTTCAGATTTAAAGCACATCTCTTTCAGTCATTTGGTAGAGACAAAGAGTTTCTTTTGTGGTTTTCACTAATGCTGATGGTGAATGGAAGCTTGCTGACTGCAGAAGAGAGAGAAATTATCCATTATTTCTTGTGGAGGAGATGTGTTGGATAAGAATTTTCTGCCCCTTGAGAAGATGTGTTACTTCCTGCCTGACCTGGCCTTCAACAGCCTTTAATAAAATCACAGTTGCAATGGAGGTGTTGTCTCCAGTCAGGTTAGGATCATTGTGCAGCAGCAGGTCTAGTAGATGTGCCCTTTCAACAAAAAGGCCAACAGCATCCTGGGCTGCACAGGGAGCAGAGTCGGGGGAGGAGATCCTGCCTCTCTGCTGAGCACTGGTGAAATGCATTTGGAGTACTGGGTCCAGTTCTGGCCTGCCCCAGTACAAGAAGAAACATGAAGATATTGAAAATAGTCCAGCAAAGAGCCACAAAGAAGATTAAAGGTCTGGAGCATCTCTGGTACGAGAAGAGGCTGAGAGGAACTGATCAGCCTGGAGATTAATTAGACTCAGGGAGTCTTATAAATGTGTATAAATATCTGATGGAGAGGTTGATGAAGGTGGAACCAGTCTCTTCTCAGTGGTGCCCTGTGGCAGGACTAGAGGCAGTAGGCACAAGCTGAAACACAGGAAATTCCATTTAAACAGAAGAACAGAAGTTTTTTACTGTGAGGGTGACTGAGCACTTGCCCAGAGTGGTTATGGAGTCACCATTGTTGGAAATATTCAAGAATCATTAGGCAAAGTCTGGAGCAGCCTGCTACAATTTAGCCTGCTCTGGACAGGAGTTTGGACTAGGTGATGTCCAGAGGTGCCTTCCAATCTCACCCTCTCTGATTTTGCAGAGTGCCACAAGTATCTCTTGAAAATGTCTATTTTGTGTCTCACATTTAGCTTCCTTTGAGTTGTGAGCTGAAAACACCACTGGACCAGCTGCTCTGCTTTCTACAGAGAAGGATGTATTTGTTTTAGTTGTGATCAATACAGAGATGTTTGGTGGGAGGTTACTACCATTTCAGTTGGTGTAGCCGTATGAGACCTATGCCGAAACCTCAAGGATAACCAATGTGCACATTTATTTTTGTGATGCTTTCTGGGGCATGACCAGATAATTTCTGTCCATCAATCCAAGCTTCAAAACACTTACTCAATAACCCCTACACTTGTAGGGATTTTGGGAACCTGAGATGCTGTGTGTTAATTTGTTGATTTTCCTATAGTTGGCTTTGCCCTCTCTAATTTAATTTTTGCCTGTGTCTGTGTCCATAATACATGTATGATTGTCAGATTTTTCTCTCTGACCACTTTTCCAGAAGCTCCCCTTTATCTTATGCCAAGTAAGCCCATTCTTCAAGAATTCAGATTTGTATTGTGTGCCAGTGAGAGAGGAATTTGTAGTAGATAAAGCAAGGAGATTAAGAGGCATCAAGAAGAACGTTTTTCAAGTTGCATGAACAATTTTGTCGTAGTTCCCATTGAAGATAATAAGCTTTGGATAGTGAATACCTGAAACATACACCTTTAAGTGATATTGACTGATGGGAAAAGACATTTTCAAGTTATTTGTTTGGCATCTTTAAATTTCATTGTCCTATGTAAAATCATTAATAGTAGTACAGAGTATGTACTATAAAAGTTCTAGTTTTGTAGCCCACAAACTAGTAGACATTAAGTGGACCATTTTATCTTAAATGAATTACCGTACTATTATTATAAGTGGATTGTATTGGTGAATTATTTGTATATTATTTCAGGATCTGTTAAGTACCCGGGACTACTTTCATGCCTTGAAGCAGCATAAATATCTAAAAAGAAGAGAGAAAGTGAAATGTGAAATAGAATTAGAATTCTATTCTAATTGAACCTCATGAGGTTCAACAAGGAAAACTGCAGAGACCTGCATCTGGGAAGGAACAGCCCCATGCACCAGTACAGGCTGGGGGTCAAACTGGTGATACGCAGCTCTGCAGAGAGAGACCTGGGACTCCTGATTGATAATAAACTAACCATGAGCCAGCAATGTGCCCTCATGGCCAAGAAGGTCAATGGCATCCTGGAATGTATCAAGAAAGAGTGTGACCAGCAGGTCGAGGGAAGTTCTTCTGCTTCTCTACTCTGCCCTGGTGAGGCCTCATCTGGAGTCCTGTGTCCAGTTCTGGACTCCTCAGCTCAAGAGGGACACAGAACTTCTGGAGAGAGTCCAGCACAGGGCCACCAAGATGATGAGGGGACTGGAACATCTTTCATATGAGGAAAGGCTGCAGGAACTGGGGCTGTTTAATCTGGAGAAGAGGAGATTGCGGGGTGATCTTATTAATATTTATAAATATCTAAAGGGTGAGTGTCAGGAGGTTGGGACATCCTTTTTTCCTATATTACATAGTAACAGGACAAGGGGTAATGGGATGAAGCTGGAACACAAAAAGTTCCACTTAAACATAAGAAAAAAAAAAACTATTTCACTGTTCAGGTGAGGGAGCAGTGGCACAGGCTGCCCAGAGGGGTTGTGGAGTCTCCTTCCTTGGATGTCTTCAAGACCCACCTGGACATGTTCCTGTGCAACCTGATCTAGATGACCCTGCTTCTGCAGGGGGGTTGGACTAGATGATCTCAAAAGGTCCCTTCCAACCCCTACCATTCTATGATGATTCTATGAATTCTAAAAGAAAAGTTTCAACTGCAATCCTTTCATATACTCTATTAAAAAGTATTTTTTATAATATTCCTTTCAGTCACAGTTATTTTCATCTAACTTAAAATGTAAATAAATTTAAAAATTTCTCCTAAAACAGTAGTACCAACTATGACAAGCTTTATCCAACTCATCCAAAGTGGCAAGCTTGAGAACATAAGAAATGTGTTTGGCTTAAAGGTTTAGGTTTTTTTGGTTGTGATTATTCATCACTGTAGTAAGATTTAGGGGTCACTTCATTACTGGAAAGAAAGAGGAACTTATCTGTGTCTACATGAACAGTTTTCTTGCATAGTTAGACTGGAGGAGTAGGTAGCTTATTTGGAAGTGTTCCCATTAGGTACTTAAGCTAACTGCTTAAAATCATGAGAATAAATATGGAAGGTACATCTCTGCTGGATGCATGCAGCGTCCTGTGGGACTGGTATATCACTGTCTGGTCCAGGCTGGGGACTGTCCCCAGGAGGCCACCCTGATGGTAGCCTAAACCTGTGAGGATTTAATTAATTGGCAGAAACCACTGTGTGCAGCACTGGGAGATGCAATGGAAAAGGCACATGTATTGATGTGATAACCTTTTCTACCATTTTTAATTTGAGTTTCTTTTGTGAGGCAAAAATTTAAATAATGGTAATTACTTTAAAATGGTAACATTCATTCCATCTTTGGGAGAAGACTAGTGTATTCTTCAGCTCACTTGAAGGGCTTGTTTAGCAACAAACCTTACTGGTTTAGCAGTTTTTGCATATTTTTAGAAGTGCAGAACGAAAGAGATCTATAAACAAGAAGCAAAATATCCATAAGCAGAAAAGTAAACACCATGTTATCAGCTCAGCATTGTTTATCTACAGCCAAATACTCACAAACTTCTTGTATTTGGTATACTTGTACAATGTATGTATACAATAGTATGTGTAAGAGTGCTGCTCCTTGATTAGTGGCTTCTTTGGATGGGACTGAAGTCATTGCTTCCATTATCAGTTTCATCAAAGTAGGCTTCATTGTGCTTTTGCACTGTGCATGATGCTACCAAATTAACATGGTTCTGATGCCGAATTTTGAGGCAAGAGATACTTCTGACCTGAATCATAAGGAAGAATTACAAATGCCCAGAGTTTTACCCCTGCAAACTATTTCTTTTTTTTATAGTCTAAACATGACTTTTGATAGGAAGACATAAATGTTTAGGCCATTATTTTCTGTGCCTAATACATGATGTTCTGTAAAATTTGCAAAATAACTTAAGGACACACTTGTCTGAAAATAATTTGTTAATAAAACAATGATATATATTGCAACAATTGTGATCAGCTGACAAACCAATTTGATTTAGTGTTGCAGAGTGACTCTTTCAATTCATACCTTCTGCATCTCAATGGCATAAACATTGCTCGTGTGAGATTGTTCGGTCACTTTGTCATGTCTGTGAAGGAGAAGTTCAGTCCAAATATGGGCATATTTGCTTTCTGATGGGTTGTGTGAAATTCAGATTCTGGCACCCATTAGCAGCTCTGAATCCCCAGACGCACAACAATAGGTCAGAAGTGGTGACAGCAGAGCACTGTGGAGACCACCATGGTACATGAGATACTCCTCTTTGCCCTGCCTTCCGTCCTTCCTAAGAAATCACTCTCTGCATGGGGCAGGGATGGCCAAGGTCTTCCTCTTCCTCTTCGTCTTCCTCTTCCCCTTGCCCTTGCCCTTGCCCTTGCCCTTGCCCTTGCCCTTGCCCTTCCCCTTGCCCTTGCCCTTGCCCTTGCCCTTGCCCTTGCCCTTCCCCTTGCCCTTGCCCTTGCCCTTGCCCTTGCCCTTGCCCTTGCCCTTGCCCTTCCTCTTCCCAGGAGGCAGTGTGGTCCCCATCAGGGTGAGTGCTGTGTGCCTTCTTGACACGTGATTTTGTCATGGGGAGGGCAGGACACAACAGTGTGGTGAATGGATTGGCATGGTCCCTAAACTGTTGCTTGAGCACTGGGCATCATCTGAAACTGCTTGCATGGACCATATTAGTTGCCGATGGTGAGTACACACAGTTCCCAAGCACCTGGTTCCCACCAACTTTGTTGCATTAGGGGAGTCCCCTTATTCCTTGATGGAAATGCAACCCTCTCCAGCTCCTTGCTTTTATTTTCCCTGGTTTAAGTCTGTATTTAGTCATTCATTGACAATTTATAGGTCAATATAATTGAGGTCAGTGTTTGGCTCTCTGTGTCTCATCATCTGCAAACTGGAGATAGTAGTGTTTAGTAGGACTGGGTGAATAATTCATAGCATGGCTGCTTATTCAACAGATGTTGCCTCTCTGCAGATAGTCTGCAAATGGATTGCATTTTTTCAAGTTTATTTGTTACTCCCAATTATTCACCAAGTACTTTCTGCAAATAATTTTATTTGCCTGTAGTACGTTCGGAATATGAATTTGAAGCCTGCATTATATGAGCATTTGTCATTGCTGTTTAAAATTTAGTATTTCAGTAACTATGCTTCCTAGCAAATCTGGCTCTTGGAGCCTCCCCAGAAAGTCCTAGAAGGATGGCACGAATATGTTGAGAGTAAATGTTCAGGATGTATTATTTTTCCTTTACTGATGCAGGTGTAATATTAATCACAGAATCTTAAGGGTTGGAAGGGACCTCGATAGATCATCTAGGTCAACCCCCCTGCCTGAGCAGGATCACCAAGAGTAGGTCACACAGGAACTCTTCCAGGTCATTTTTGAATGTGGAGGAGACTCCACAATCCATCTGGGCAGACTGCTCCAGTGCTCCGTCACCCTCTTGGGAACCTTTTGTGTTCCAGGTTATACCTGTTGCCCCTTGTCCTATCATTGGACTTCATTGAGAACAGCCTGGTTCCATCCTCCTGACACTCACCCATTACATATTTATAAGCATTAATGAATCCACCTCACTTGATGTTGGATAGATGGAAAGGTGTTTTCTGAATGTGACATGCTGCTTAAGTAGACAGTGATATCACAGCCCTAGATTCTCTTTCCCACCTCTCTTTTTGGTAGCAGGTGTTCTGTAGTGCTGTATGGTTCAGCTACTACTGAATGCAAGGCTGGAGGTGAGCACAAAAGGCGCCCCTGAACCAAGCAGAGATCCATGAGGCTAAGTCTGTGCTATTGAATAAAATGGGTGAAGGTCAATAGAGAGCAAGTGCCATGGTAGAGTTGGCTCTTGTCCATATAGCTGAACTTCTACCCAAAATGTGCTTGTACTGACTTAGGGACATGTTTCATGAGCTGTGGTATCCTCTAAACCGTTCATGGGTGACTTTCCTAGGAGGCTGAACTTGTGCCCCAGATGGTACACGGAGTGTGGCTGTGTGGAAGTCCTTGTCTTTGTTCCCTGAGTAGTTTCTATTGTCACAGGAACATGTTTAAACACCTACAGGTTCCTGAGTGGTATTGCTGGAAGTGCTGGGTGGTAATTTGTTTCCTTGAAAATCCATTTAGAGTGTGCTCAGTTTATCCTTGCCCCTTCCCAGGGAGATGGAGAAGGGGAGTTGCTGGTGATGTTCCTGGAAAGGGGCCAGGAGGAGATTGCAGCTCCCCATTTTATCCTATGGGAAACTCATCACGCTGGGAGGAAAATGGGGAATCTGCTGGTGGCTTGTATTTATGGAGTGGGAGCCTGTTAGGGCTTGTAGTTCTTGTGCAAGCTCTCATTAACTCAGGTTAGATCACTGCCGATAATACTTACAGTTCATGTAGGTGAAGCCCTAAGTATGTTTTCCCTCCTTAATGTGTAAGTGAAGCCCAGTCCTGTCAGGGCTACATGAACTTCTTGGGGATGTTATTAGTAGAGCATTAGTCCTCAGAATTTCTTACAAGTTGAACTGCTAAGCAAGGTCCTTGGGGTGTGCAAAAAATACAAACCTCTAGCATACAATGAGTAGTCCTTTTTTCTGAAGGTGCATTGTTTTTTTTATCCCCCACTGTGTTGTTTCAACAGTAAAAGGAAGACAGAAAAAAGTTCTTGGTGAGGAGCCCAACACACACAGTCCTTGTGCAGTCGTGTCCAGGAGACAGTTTGCTGGGATTTATTTTAGCTTCAGGCATAGAGACTGAATGAGAAGAGAGGTCAGGATCTCTTGAATCTCATATATGTATTTACCCTTTCATGATTGCACTGAGCACTGTCCAGGATTTCTTTTAGCATTGAGGAGAATAAATAAAGGGACATAAAAACAGAGTCATCGGTGTTAACTGGGAGGTGTGTGCCCCAACTGGCCACGCTTGCTTGTTCCAATTAAGAAACATAAACCAAAAAGTTTCCTAGCAGTAGGAAGATGCAGAGTCTGTGCAAAAGGAACCAGAATATCACTTCTGTTCTTGTTGTAACTACTTGAGTATTGATGCTGACTGATATCATATAGAGTTTGTAAACTTTGTCCTGTTAACTCTATCACCATCAAACCCAGGACAACTGTTTAGGATTGTATTTAGCTTCAAAATCAAATATATATGTGGAAGGGGCAAGGGTAAATCTGATGTAGGCTTGCTTCACATCTAAAAATTACCTTTACTGTACCTTGTTTTTGCTTGATATTTTGGCTGAGTTAGTGGATAAAAGGGGAAAAAAATGGTTTTCTTAGCCTTTACTTAAAATTTTCATAGGTAAGGGTGTGCAAATAACTAAGTATAGTAAAATTGCCACCTTGAAAAAAATGGAGTTGCTATTAAGTATGTGAATCAGTTCTCTGTTGCTGTTCTTTGTTAGGTGGATTTGGTTTTAAGAGCGTGGACAATGGTGGTTTGTTTGGAGAAGTTGTGTTTAAAATCTTGATTAGGTTACAAAGCAGACATGCTTCTCTGCTGGCCCTTTCTCAGACAATAAATGCATCTGCTAACATGTTACTAGAGACACGGAGTTCCAGCCTTCCTTTTTTTTTTTCCAGTAACTGAATTAGTTGTACTGAAATGCCAACCTTTGCCATGAGAAAAGAAGGAAATGGATAGGTGCTGTGAGACCAGTGGAGCCATAAAAAATGCCATTCTCCCACTGCAGCTGGTGAGAGATGGGGTTGATCATAGCAGCACTGAAAGCATGATGGCAAGAGACTGCTGTAACCTGCATCTGGAGGGAGGCAGGTGGGAACTGAGGGTTCCTTTACACTCATTAGGCTAAATTTGCTTCTTCCTTAAATCATTGCCCCTCCTCTCCATAGCTGTCATGAAGGAATTGAGGTTACTGGTGGTAATCAGGAGACATCTGAGTGGCCTGTGAAGGCGGTCTCTTTGCCAGTGCCAAAGCAGCAAAATGCTAAAGGGTGGACATATTTTGGGTTTGATTTGGTTTCCCTCACAGTAGGGTGTTGCTGTTAGATGTGAAGCCTGGCAGGGCAGGCTGAAGGTGTCCGTAAGGCATCCTGAGATGAATCAACAGCACCTTGCCACTAAGAGCGAATGTGTCCCTTTGCTCTCTCTTTCCTGGTATCCCACCACTGCTTTGTAAGGCAGAGGTTGAGGGGGAAAAGGTCCACCCAGGTCAAATCTGTGTGGTGGGTTGTGTTTGACAGTTTGGAATGAGGGCAGCATAGTCTTATTCTTCTTCAAAGCTATACCTACCAGGTGACTAAAGGAGAGGTTTTATGTCCTATGGCTTCTTATACAATGTCATTTTTCTTGAGCAGATAGGCTCGGGCCTCCTCTTGATATACTGCTGGATTCACTGAACTGCACAGCGTTCAGTGTACAATGGAGGATGCCAAAGCAGCATGCAAGCACCATCACGGGATACACGGTAAGTGATGCTCTGTGCTGGTAGCAGAGGACTGTAGTGCCCTGCACAGCCTCAGGCTGGGCAAGCAGCAAGGTGAGGCAATGAGGAGAGCTGCTCTCACAGCAAACAGTACCACTGCCTGGAACAGCAGCCAGCCCTAAACAGGTTGAGCTGTAACTTTAAGAAACAAACAGTTCATGTTTTAGAAGCAAGCTATGATGGAAATTCGGATTGGATGCCAAGGACTTACAGTGGATATCGATTGCTTTTCTGTTGTGGTTTTCATGCAAAGGTCTCAGTGCTTTCTGCAACTGATAAAACAGTAGAGTAGAGCAAGTGCTGTGCAAGTGAAGAGAGATGCATAGGGATTTCAGGGCCACTTGGATTCTTTGACTTACACTTTCAACCTGAAGATTGCTTTAGCAGGAACAGCCTTTTCAAACTTTACCTCAAACCTTCCCCGGCTGGCAGCAGGTACAGGGGAAGGAGAGTTTCATAGTGTCTCTTCCCCTGATAGATACTGTACTGCATAGCATCTCTGGGAGCCTAGACACAGCCTTAAATCTCAAAAGAGGCTTTGTTTTATTTCTCCCTACCTCAGTGGTGAGTTTCCCTTAGATAAAGTTGCGTTTTTCATTTTTACGCAGAAATTTTATAGGGGAAGGTCTGACCTCCCCCGAGCCTCTACCACATTATCTTCTGCCTATAGAGCAAAACGGAATGACTAGCCTAAACTAGGTTCCGTGTTTTAGAGTGCAAGCAGTAATCTGCCACTCATTCGTTTTTTGTTAGATATTGCTTGAAGAAGTATTCCATGGCAATGAAACTCAGTCCCAAAATGGAAGTTAGTCTGCAGGGAATTAGCACTGAAGATGTGGGATATTGACTGGAATTTGTTGGTTTTCCCTTCAGCAAAAAACAAGTAGCAGTTGTTTTTGTTAGCATTTTCTGTGCAAAGATTTGAAATTTCCAGAAAATAAAAAAATATCAAAAATTCAATTTTATGTAGAAGAGTGGGAAGCAAAAATCTCCCAATTATCTTTGTTATTACTGTACACTAAAAGAGTGAGAAAATTCTCTGCAATAGGTATATCTGGTACAAGTGCCACTTCATCCCATGTTCTTGTAAATTACAGTAATGCTGCCCACCTGGAGGGTTGTTTTTACTGTTACAAAATTGTCAAAAAGCATTTGCTATCACCAGAACCTACCCCAGACAGACTCTGTGTGTAGCTGGGTCCATTCTTACGTGTGAAGAGAGAGGTGCAGTGAGTAAGTGGCTTTTTGTAGGTCATGATATTTTTCAAACAGTTGCAGTACTTTATAGTCACAAATCATGAATAGTTTTCACTATTCATGCAGTAGATCAAGCATCTGAACCCAGTTTATTTTTAAGCCTTGAGAGCGTTTGTGACATGATAGTGAAACCAAAGACAAAGAACATCAGTAGTGCTGTATCCAAACTCTTCACTTCTTGTAAGCTTTTGACCCCCCAGCACCTCAGGGTCTCTGTGCACAGGAAAGTGCACTGTCCCTGGCTCATTAGTCTCCTGTACATAGCAGTAGACATGAAAGGACATTTACAATACAGCAATTTTTACAGTGGCGTAATCATGTAATGTCAATAGCTTCCTTCTGTGAAGTAAAATGTCTAACTTGTGCATAGATCAGTCTCACAAATGTTTAGCTGTCTGTGCTGACCATGGCCAACAGATGTACAACGAAAGTTCTTGGTTCAAGTCTACCCTGAAAGCCAGGCTGTGTTTCATGTCAGTTCAGCATATACACTGTAAAAAGGTGGCTTTTGGTTGTACTGGCAACTTCTAGCAAATATAGGGTGAATGTCAAAGTGCATTAGCTTTTCTCGCATTTGAAAATGTAGGAGATCGTGGGGTCAGATGCTGTCTATAAGTGTGGTAACAATGCACCTATTTCTAAGTCATTTTGAAGCATTGAGTCATTGCTTTAACTGGCTTGACTATATCTTCTTGCCAAGGTCTTTTACTCAGAGATTGAAGATGACAAGGCAGTTAAACAACTCTCACATGATGTTCCCCTGAGTTTGGATATGCTCAGCATGGTAAGTATTTATTTTCCTCACCAGTCATGGCACTGGAGTAGAGATTGCAAATGAGAACTTGTAGCTGTCTACTTGTTACTGGTTTGTGAATTATGCTGAGGATCCAAGCCTCAGATCTGCTCTGGATATTGAGCAAAGTTAAATCACAATGTTCTTCTGTGATCCAGTCATTGTGATGCACTTTTGCTTCTTGTCATCTGTCTAATTTGTCACGTAAAACTATTGGGACTTGCTGCCATTATCTTGGTACTGACCTTCGATGTCTATTAAAATAGAACTTTTAATTTTTAATATCCGTTTTCTGTGCACTTCTACACATGGAAGGGGAATTGTATGACCATGTGCACAATCAGAGTTACAGTATAATTGCAGTGTCTGACATAGGTTAGGTGTGTGAGTTAAAGGACATAGGATTTTTCAGTGTATTTTTGTCTCTGTGTAAGAATAGAATTTAAGTAGAATTAAACTCTAAATATGGAATTAAATGAAACTTTAAATATGCTTTAGTTGCATATCTGCAAGTCCATTGAGAAGATTGCCTCAACTTCTGAGGCGCTTTTTTTTTGTTCTTGAAAGCACTACTTTCCCTTGTCATCTTTCCCTTTTCCTTTAGGTTTTTTTTTTCCTTTTACCTCTCCTTTACTTTCTTACTTTGCTTTATTTCAGTCTGCCATTTTCTTTCCTGCTGCCCTTTTTCTGTCCAATTTGTTGTTCCTTTTCCATTCATGAATAAGCAGCACGGTTGACCAATTAGGGCTGAGATGAAAGCAACTGATCTGTACTTCTATGTGGTTTTAATTCTCCCTGCTTTTAAAGGATGTTCTCAAAACATGCTGGTTCTTCCTCAGTGGAGAGAAGCTGCTCTTTGAGTTCAACAAGGCAGGAACAGAGATTTTCCATCTGCTTCTGCTGCAGAAAGGAGAGTGTGTTGCAGGTGAGTGCTCTGAGGAGAGCACTTTCATACCATGCTCTGCAAAGAGCAGTCTGTCCAGGAGACAGCAATGTTACCAGCACAGGAATCAAAGGCTGATGTGTATGCACAGAGGAGCTTTGCAGGATTTCCCATCTTTATTTGGTGTTCCTTCTTCACAATTCAATTTTTTCCCTTCTTTTTTTGGATCTCATCTTCATTCTCCTTTATTTCCTCACTACTCTTCCTTCAGCCTCCCCACCTAATGTTCAATGAAATGTGTTTGCTGGTATTTTCTGATCCCTGCTGGGCAATTTTCAGAAACCTTCCCTGTGAGTGAGGGGGATGCTCATGTTTTTTACAGTTTTCCGTCACTCTGATTGTCAGTTCTGACTCCTGCAGGTTGCTGGGATCACAGCAAATAGTACCAGTGCCATGATATATTATTTTATTATTTACTAATTATTTTCTCCCTTCTGATATTTTTCTCAATATCCCTCTCTTGCTTTTTATTCCCAAAAGAACTTTCTTGCAAGTAGTGCTAACCAAGATCAAACAACACATTGTTCTTTATCTTAATCCTGACAGCAGTAGTTCTTACTCACTGAGACAACAGTCTGTGTGCCAACACTCACTCAGATGAATAACAAACAGCCACATAAACTACTTGTGACCTTGTCTTAATTTCCTGAACCATTATTTATGTGCTTTTGCTATCACCTTTTAGTGTTTTACTTCATTAACAAGTCCTATTTTGCTTTTTCCCAGGGTCACCTTGAAGGACAAGCAATTTTTGTAAGTATTGCTTCACGTGAAACTTAGTTGCAGCTGTGATTTAAAGTGAAACAGAATGTTTCCGGCCTGGTCTTTCCACAGATTCATACACAAAGGTTGATCTCAAATGTTGATTTTATTTAGCAAATGTATAGGATGTTTTGTAGTAAAAATGCGACAAAGAATAGCTAAAGCTCAAAATCCAGAGGTGAAGAAGATGAAGAAGATGGACACATGCAGATACAACAGCTCCCTTTCTAGCAATGGATAGACTTTTCTCTCAGCCATCAAAAGTATTTAATGGCTATCTTGTTTTGCTGGAGTACAATTTCTGTAAAAAAAAAAAAAAAAAAAAAGAGCTGTGTCTAGGCAATGAGAGCTTAGAGTGGACAGGGACAGTTGGGTAGTCAGACACACAGTGACATGGAAGAACAATGTCTGGCGGTGGGATAGGGAAAATCCTGAGCCAGTCCAGCAAAAGCCGAGGGGGAGCATAGGAAGAGGCCAGCCATGCAACGCCTAGGAGGAAGGAGTGGGAGACTAACAACTAGTATAAAAAAAGTTTGAAAGAAATACCAGCCCTCTTAAGAGCTTTGCAGCTGGTGAATTATTCAGAGTAATTGTTTCCAGTTCTGTACTTAGTCCAGTCTACTTCCTATGAGCAGTAGACAGATTTGGTTTATTGTGAGGGGGAGGGTAAGTAGGAGGTGATTCGTGTCTGAGCAGGTTAAGGGCAGCAATTTCAGTGTCTAACTGACATCCCTAACATCAACAGCCTCTTGCAAACTTTCTTTTCAGTGGATCTTGCATGGCTTTCATGGTCTTTCATCTTTTCATGGTCATGGCTTTCGTTAAGGGAAGTTTGGTTGGATCGTGGGACAAAGTTGTCTGGATGAGACCTCAGGATGCACTTGAACCAGGACTATCTGGTTCAGTCTCAGCTGAGCAGAGTCTGAATTATGGTGTTTCAGAAATGAGGTTCCATGCTGGGTCTTTTTTTAATTGCATGATAAAAATAGCAATTCTGAGGCATATTTGTAGAGAAGTATGACTGACTGGGATTAATCAGCTCCCAACTGTCATTAATCCTCAGGAAGTGGTATTCTGGCTGAAATGCTTTCTGTTGTACTCACATCAAACTCAAAAGAAATCTGCAATAGTTTTGTGGTTAAGCCTGCATAGTACATGTTTCCATCACTAAGCCTCCTGTTCTGGTGCTGGGTATGACCCCGTTGCTTTCTCAGAGGCTTCTCTGGACTGTGTGAGAGGGTCATAGCAGGAGGTGAACTGCGTCGCCTCCGCATGCATGTATGTGTGTGTGTAAGTGTGTGTGTCTGTGCATGTGCCTGTGTGTCAGCAATGTGGATAGTGTGTTATAGCTCCATCATATCGTCTTAGAGAACATGCAAGTGAGAGAGGCCAGGAAAAGTGTGGATGCAATGCAATTTAATAAAGCAGTTGTTCTTCAGGAAGTTGAGCTCAAACTAAAAACAAAAAAAAGGCAAGAAAAATTGGTAGACATTAAAAGTGGGAGATTTTAGGCACACATAGAGCCATGTAGAGCAATGGTGCTTCAAATCACCAAACACACCAGTACAAAGGAGGGAGTGATTAGCTGAGACCAGTAGCATAGGGAAGGAGCTGTCTCATTAAACCTGGCTCAGTTTCTGCAGCTGCACCATGATTCAGGGTTTGATGTTTTTTTTGTTTGTTTTTTTTTTTAATTAAAACAAAGCAGAAAACAGATTTTCTTTGGAAATAATTTTTAATCATTGTTTCTGTGACGCAGCTTATAGGCACAGCCTCATGAACAGTTTGAATGCACTTGGAGGGAGGGCAAGCTGTGTGGCAGGGCAGGGAGGGATATTTGATTTCTACGTACACCTGACTCCTCTACCACAGTCACAGAAAAGGCACCACATTGCTTCACCTCATTCAAGGATATGAGGTTGTAATGAAAATATCAGCTGTCATTTTGCAGGGTTTGTTGTGTAAGACGGAAAATTGAGACTGATGCCTACTAAAGCCTCATAATCAGTGTAATGTCCAGTTTGGGGTACCATGCTTCAAAATATAGTATCAGAAGATACTTCATCTCAAAGATACTCAGTATATGCCCAACTGCTATTGCCAGAAGAAAGAGGCAGGCAGCCATGTGTATAAGATGAGAAAGTACATGTTCAACAAGTTGAACTGGGTACACATGTTGAACTTAAATACTTAAGTAGATATTAGGACTTTCATGTTGATTCATCTTGCAGTCAATGAGGTTGGTTCCGTTTAGTTTATTGTAGACTTCAGTCTGGAGGTAGTAATAGGAGGCAAGTACATCAATATCCCAATCTGCAGAGGACAAGTTCCTGAATAGTGTGAAAGCAGTAAGACACTTAATGAAGGATCTTTTCTTATAAGAATGAGTGTAATAAAGAAGGATGCTGACAGGAAAAATGCATATGGTGTAATCAGAGACAGATAGAATGTGCTGCATGGAGGATGGAATGGCAGGAGCAGGATCATCAATTTTGTCTTGGTGAGGAGGTGCAGTTTTCAGCAACTGGCTTTCCAGGTAATGTTTTCAAAGACCTCAGCCACTTCAGCTATGGGACTGAAAGACCCAGATAAATCTTTCACTGTGAGTGTTCTTGCTGCCTCTCTCTGGGCAGTTACTTTTCTAGCATTGTTGTAATTTCTCTCAGATGAATCGTAATCATTCAAGAAGGTCAAGGATGAATGATGGAAAAACAGATAATCGTCAGGTGGTCCATGTTAATAGGAAATCAGTGATGGAACTCCGAACCATGGCTAGAGAAATAACAGGTGGCAGGGTGTGGATGAACAATGTTGTCCTAATAATGCAAGTTTCCCAGCGAATAGGGAGAGTTTGTTCAAAAGACAGTCATAAGGAAATGTTGCAGTCCCTAGAATTTTGAGAATGTTTATGATTTTACTGCAACTGGAAGTGCAGATTTAAAGTCTGTTCCAGCATGAAGACAAAGGAGATCTATGAATTCTTTACATGCACTGTGAATAACGGTTTTAATATCAGAGAATGAAAAATAAAAGTCTCTGTAAACCATTTTTTTATAAGTGGTTCTTTTTTTATACAACAAAACTGTCTGTGGTATAGAATCTGTTATTTCTGTTTACTTGTATATGCTATCAAATCTCTCTGCAAATAGGCTGTGGGTAAAGAACACAGAATTTCTGTACACACATATACATACTCCAGTGAAGACCAGACCTAAATTTCTGAAGCTGATCCCTGCTATGTGTGCCAGACAGTGTTAAAATGCATTTTTTTTTAACATTTGCTAATTTCTGGGAGATTAGAGAACACCTCTCTGAACAGCAGCACAAGCTCTTCATGCAGAGTTTTGCATCTCCTGCCTTACAGTAGTTGTCTGTGGGTTTATCTTTCGGTGTTTATGGCTGAAGGAATAAGGAGTAGGGGAAATGCTTGCTTCAGGTCAAGGCTAATAGCTGGGCTAGGAAAACTGTGAGAGGCAATGGGAGTAGTCTCTGCTGTGTGAGAAATTAAAGATCATCAATTCACACTGCTGCGGCTTGCTTCGTTCTCAGGAGCTTCTGTAGTCTCTGGATTTGAAAAAAAAAACCCTAAAGATAAAATAAAAGAAAATACACCAGACTGATAGTGTATGCTAAACAATTGGCTTAAGGTAGGGAATAGTATGTGCCTTTGACTTCATGGACAGAAAATGCAAATGATCTGCAGCCTTGTGAGTTATGCTGAATAATGGGTCCAGATCATCCCTGTGGATTTCCCCTGCAGCTTGAGAGGAAACACATGGTGCTGTTTGTGTTTGTTGCTGCTGGGCTGGGCTGGGCTGGGCTGGGCTGGGCTGGGCTGGACTGATGATAATCCTCTTAGGAGGCTACGTGGAAAATGCTGTATAGGATCCCCGACTCCCAGCTTACAGCATTGCCCCCAGTTCCGTGGAAGAGGTTTCACAATGTTTGTGTCTTATCTTTCCTTGACTCTGATAGGAAGTTGTTATCGGTGATCTAAAGCCAGGCACTCCACACCGCGTGAGCGTTGGAGCATACGGTTGGGCCGGGAAAGGACGACCCAGCATGCCCAGAGATGTGACAACCTTATCCCAAGGTACCACTGCGTACATCACTTTGTGTTGCAAAGCTGGCACGACACACGTCAGTAACACAGCAGGTCCTTCTCACCTAGATCCCTGTCATGTCCAGTATCAGCATATTTTACTGTTATTTTTCCTCAGCTGTGGGGTTTCAAAGAGGCAACAGGTGAGGGGAGGAGCCTATGAATTTGATTGCCAAGTTTTTGGATGTTGGGGTTATTATGTGTATTAGCCTGTCCACTTTTCTCATGCTATTCTTTTGCATGTCTTCTGGCTTAGATAAGTGCATGCCCCCTGCACCACCTTATCAGCCCCAGATCGTCGTGGTTTCTGATTCAGAAGTTGCATTGTCCTGGAAGCCTGGAGTGAGTGAAGGAAGTTCTCCCATTCAGTACTATACAGTGGAGTTTATCAGGCAAGTTTGCCAGTGGAATTTGAATCTCGGTGATGATGCGCTACAGGTTGTTTTCACCTAAACTGCATTATTAAACTGCATACAGATTCTTCTCATGATTTATTTACTTACCTTGAATAGGACACTTTTACACTGTGCATAGTTTTCTTCTTAATATGTGTTAAATTACTGTGAAGATTTAAAATGGGAAATAATCAAAGTTGTTAGAAAATTACCAATAATCCATACCTTCTGTCTGAAGAATGCAAGGTCTAATTTGATCAGTTCCCTCTAATAAAGACCTGACTCTCTGAAGTTTTAAGTATCTCCTGTCATCAGATACTGTTAAGTCACACTGAGAAAAATGTGGCAGGGCAGGAATAACCTGGGCTGCTGCAGAAAATAAGCTGGGATTTGCAGCTCGGAATGTGGGGCAGTTTTACCCAATAAAAGTCTTTTAGGTCTTGAGCTTGCAGGACTCAGGCTTGCCTTGCTATCCTAATGCTGATCGAATCTACGTTAAATGTTGGCCTGTTTAGATTTTTTTGGAGTAGACAAGGTGTTGGTACTTTTTTTCTTCTTCTTTTATGTTGAACTCTAAAATTTACAGTAACATAACTGAACTGTGAAAAGTTGCCCATCAAGTTGCTTGTATAAGGAGCACACGAAGAGTCAGAAGGAGGTGGTTGTATCTGTGTGCACACATAAGTATTCATACCTGACTCTTCACATGCTTGTGTAAGCTAATGTCTGCATACAAAGCTATTTATTTTCATTTGCTTGACTCTATGTTTAACCATAACCTAATGCAAAATTCAGCCTTCAGAAGTTTAATCCTTTGGGTGAATACATGATGACAGGTTTTAGCTGATGTTCCTGAATGAGGAGAAAGAATTGCTTCTTTAACGACTCTGAGCTGTAAAGGTAAAAAAAAATCATTCTTCAGAAAACGTTAATTTAAAATAAAATGTTGTTAAAAGAGACAGAAAGAACTGATGGTTTTTCTTGCTCAAAGTATGTTTACAATTGGGAATATATTGATATAAGGAAAAAAATTCCCAGGCTGAAAGCCTACTTGTGAATTGAAGTTGCACTTTGTGTTTGAATCAAAATGGCCCATTTGTAGTGGGAAGCCCTTCAATGTTTGTTGCACTGGGAGACGGGACATGGGGGCTGAAGATACGTTATGGTCATCATGCAAACTCTTCTGTACCGTTAACATGAAATTTATCCAATATCCATTTTTATAACACAATCATTATCCGAACCTTTCTGTCTTTCCGACATTGCTTCTCTTTCGTTTGTTCAGTGGATGAGTAAGGGGTTTTGTTCGGTTCCAGCTGACTGCACTTCTGTCTCCTCTGTGTTTTTGCCAGAGAGTGGAACCTGCAGGTTTACATACATGTCTTCATATCACCAGGGGCCTGCTAATGGAAGAAGTGGGCACCATCATCTCACTTGATGCACTGAAAGAGCACCCTTGGCTGTTTTTGTTCAGCCAGGGAGTGGAAAGCTGCCTTCACTGTTTAAGTTGAAAGATACCAGTAATTAAAATGTCAGTGTTTTGTTGGTTTTAGACTTTGGGAAGGAATTTGCTAACAGCACAATGTTATGATTACAAATGTTTAGTTTGAGGTTTAAAGCTAAGCTGGAAATGTATTTGTTAATTCGGGGATTATGCTCTCCTAGACTTGGAAGCTTGATTATATATGTTTGGAGAAAGTTCAATGAGCCATACGCCCTAATGGCAGTTGGAGATAAAGATTTAACTTTAAGCTTCATCATCTTTTGCTGTTCTGCATATAGTTTTAGTTACTATAAAATATATTAACATGAATTAAAGCTGTTAATTTAAACTGATGTAAACCACAACCAAAGCAGTACAAGTAAATTTAGAGTTAGGTCCTCTTATGTCAAAGAAATACAATATTATCCCATGCTTTTGCAAAATTAATGAGTTTCTTATGCAAATCTGTGATTTCTCTTGGGTGCAACACAAACTTCTAAAAACTGACATTATTTAAATTATTTCAGTCCCCTTAAAACTAACTTTATGACTTTAACCCTAGATAAATGATGCTGGGAGACTGAAGTGAGGGAAAACCACTCTTTAAAATGGCTCAGCTGTGATACTGGGGATTAAAACCTCATGAAAATACAAGAATTGTTCTCATGTACCAGAATCTAATCAGAACCAGAGCTAACTTGCAGCCTGTTTTTGCTCAGGGTATAAATTTGGGCCTTTGTTTAGGCACTTGCATGGATTTCCTGTTGATTCACTATAGGCAGTGGAAGGCTGCAGGCTGTTTCAGATGCAGGATGAAATGGGCTAATTTAGACTTTGCTCTGATATTGACTATAGGAGGATGCTAAGGAGACCACAGTCTCAACTTGGAAGAACGCTAAAAATCAAGAGAGTGCATGTATATCTTGCTGCTTATTGCACAGTTCATATGGAATACGTTCAAGAGCATGTTAAATCCAAAGTAGCCAATGGCATCTGTGGAAGCCTGCAAGCTGAGTGTAAATAGTCTGTTGGCTTATACTGAGAAATATTTTTTTACAAATGGCATGAAAGCCTCTCATGTGGGACCATGGTCTTAAACATATTGATTTGGTTGTTTTTCTTAAAGATGCTATAAAAAATAAAGTCTAAAAGAATATTTTGACTTGAATACTCCAAATCCTCGAATTTTTAATCTATTGAATGCCTGCTTATTCTTTTAAACTTGGGAACTGACTTTTCCAAGTTTTGATAGTCAGCTAACATCTACAGGTTCACAAGTGTTTCAGCAGGATATGCCCTAAAAGGATTAGGTCACTTTCTTCTCCATCTCTTTGGTATGCAGATGGAGTCAACAGCTCAATATTTATCTTGAGATACAGGAGAAATTTTTCAGTATCTCAGTAATGACATGAAACTTCTGCTGTAATGAGCTAGGCAGGTTCTGCTGATGAAGTTGGGTAGATTTATCTATATAAAGATATAAGGGTGAAGAAGATTCAGTATAGCATTGTGGGTAAAATGTTTTATTAGTTTAGAAGCCTTCCACCCAAACAAAGGTATATGCCAGAATCCATTCCATGTTGAACAGTCACTGTACTGAGCTAGGCAATCATATTTGCTTTTGTTTGAGAAGAACCCAAAACCAGATCTGATTAGGGAGACAGCACCTCCTAATGCTCAGCAAAAATACCTTTAATATTGTCTTCCTGACTGATGCATGAAACAGATACATGTACCTCAGCATTTACCGCACTGTTTATGACAGCGGAATCCTTGAAAAGGTTATTAATAAAGAAAGTGGAGTGGAAGATTTAGAAATTAGAGAGGAAGTGCAGTAACAACATTAGGCAGTCTCAGAGGAATACTTAACAAAAGAATGAGATTAGAAAGTTGTCTACTTTTCCTTTCCTCAGAGTTGATATATTTTGCAGACATATTGGTTGATATATTTTGTAGAAAGTATCACAATAAACCTAAATAATAGTAATTACTACAAATAATATCCTAAAGTGTATTATTTTCTACAATGAGTATTTTTCATAGCAAATAAGAAGGTATTGTACTTGTCATCATAGTTATTATTCTCAGGAATATGAAAAAAATGATAGAGATTAATTTGCCACTTGAGTACAAACAAGGCACAAAAGAACAATGAAAAATCTTATAAAACTTGGGTTATTAGCAGATGCTTTACTCCATTGGATCATTACCAGGTGATTTTAAGAGACAGTTTAAATGAGTAAAAAATTCCCGTTCTTGACATCAGAAAGATTTTCTTTCCTAAACTGAGTTAGTCCCCAGATGACAACACAAAGCAATAATCTAAGTGTTTTGGGTATGTTTGGGGCAGAATTCTGCCCTTTGCTTATATCCATCCAGTCTTACTGACCTTATCCATATGTTTATCATCTTAAAAACACTCTTGATATTGTCACTGGACAGATTCGTTCTCCATGTCATTTCTGCATTGGAGATACACAGCTGCAACTTCCAAGAACAGAAACAGCCCATGGATGTTAGGTCTGATTTCCCTGTACACAGATACATCATCCAGGGCAGCCCTGTGAAGTCTTGGCTGGAGACTGAGGGACCTGTGCCTGTCTAAGGAATGTAGTGCTGCAGAAAGAAGAAGTGGCATTGAAATGAGCCAATTTGTTGACACAATGTGTTTGTTGACACAAACCGAGATTTAACACAAAAAAAGGACCGTAGAGACAAACAGTTTTCAACAAAATGCTCCCATCTTAGAAAACATGGGACTTGTCTGTCCCTGGGTATAGTCATCAGCTGAGTTTGTTGTGTTCTTTTCCCCATCTGTTTGCCATTTTTTCGTCTTGTACTGATTTGTTCCAACAGGGAATGTTCTTGGAGGAGTGTCAAAGGTCAAGTGATAAATCTCCCTCTTTGCTTCAGCTGCAGATGCTTACATGTTTGCAGTTGTCTCCTTTGTTATTCACGTCTACAGATGAAAGTCTTGTAAGAGAGAGTCAGCAAAGTTGAAGGCTATAGCCTACACTTTGTGTGATCTCCTAAATCTTTTTAAGTTGCGGTACCTCTTATGGAGCCCTTCATAGGAGGCATGTGTTTCCATTTGTGTTCAAACACTGGCAGGGTGTGTTGCAAAGAGATTGTGAGACAGCTGTTGAGCTGGTAGGAATTCCTTGGACCAGAATTAGAGCCAAAAAAATACATATATGGGAAAATTGAAAACACCGCTAAGCAAGCATGTGGAAGGAAGGGACATTAACAGCTTTTATTTGGAAAACACTATAACGTTTTCATTTTGGCCCAAACATCAAAAGGGATGCAACAAAGGAGTAGCCAAAATAAATGCCCTTCTGTCTACCAGGAACTGGTGGTGGAGAGTGGCTTAAGGTGGTCTGTTTAGCTGTCATTACCTCTTGAGTGTGTCTGATTTTATTTTTAGTTAGACAATTAAATATTCACATCCTGTGTGGCATTGCATACAGGAGCCAGGCAGCTTGGAGCTGCTGCTTTGCCATGGCGTTTGTCCTGCTGACACTAAAACCATGAAGCCTCAGTGATCAATAAATCTTCTATTGAATGTTAAAACAAAACATACGTTAACTTTGACATTTCCTCCAGCTACAAATAAACAAATACAAAATGCCTGCCTTGTGCTATAATTTTGATGGGAAAAGTGTTAGAGACATTTGCAGCTAGTTCTGTGTAAACATTGTTAGATTCAGGGATCACTTGGAGTTATTTCCTGTAATAAATATCACATGGACATCTTAGAAAAGAAAGTAATTTCTGTGCCTATTTTACTTTCATAGGCATCAGTTTGAATATTTTGTGTGGCCTGGACTTAACATTTACATTTTTATTTTGTTTGTATTTGTTTATCTTCTCATTCCATTCTCTCTTAGATAAGAAGAGATCACTTTTAGAGAGAGTGCAAATGCCGTGACCGCATCAGAATACTCTCTCAAAGTATTTAGAACAACCCTCCCATTTCCAATGTCCTTCTGCATACCAACTTAAAACATTTGAGACCGACCTGCTATGTGGATGGTTGTACTGATTTCAGATGGACTGTAACACCACTCTCTGAGAGCATTTATGGGCAACTGGCATCCAGTAGGCATGAGGAGTTAACCAAGCATTGTCCAAAGGCAGACAAGGGAGTTTTGTTGCAAAATCCGGAAATTCTCAGCATTGTTTTTCTATTTTGATGTTTGGTGTCTTTTTCTGAAGAATTTCAATCAAGATTTTCCAGCATAGGTGGGATAACCTGGTTGCCTGGGAGATCAAGTGTTAGATTCTCATTCTGCTAATGCTTTTATATGTTTGAAGGGACTTGATGGCATTAGAGCACAAATTCTTAAAAATAACTCAGGATCTTTCCCTCTATTGTAAAGTTTTGTTTTATACAGCCAAACAAAGGGTTGGGAACTGCAGGTAATAGATCTGTACTTGCAAACTGTGAACTCCAAATCCATGAAAATGAGTGAACAGAACTCGATTTTTCTAACTGTCCTCTAAACAGAATCCTTGACTTTATTAGAAAAATCTTAATACTGGGTCTGTATCACTGTGTAATTTTAATATCATAAGCTTTGCAGCTTGGTAATGGTTGCACAGCTGTACTCCTTAAGGGTGAAGGATTTCAGTGGTCCTTTAGAAGGCTCATATCTCGTTTATTTTCTGTATTTTTCAGGAAAGTTTAAAGGCAATTAATTTATACAGATGGCTTTAATTATTTATAATCTTGGCTTTGTTTGATCCTTAAGGCCAGACCTTGACAGCAATTGGACAGTGATAAGAGAGCAGATACAGATGGAGTCCATGGTTCTCAAAGGACTTCTCCCAAACACCAAGTACCAGTTTGCTGTCCGAGCAGCAAACTTCTATGGACCCAGCCCTGCCAGTGCTCCAAGTGACATAATCCGAACGTTCAGTGAGTAGAACCACCTTTTTCTAACTAAAGCTGTCTGTAAATAAAGTGTACCTGGAGTAGCCTGTGGAGGACTGCTGGTGGAAAGAGTCACTCTCCAAGCAGTGTCACCCCCACTCTGGCATCTCTCAGTGCTCTCAGTTTTCAGCATCCTATGAAAGTCAAGCCACAAACAAAGATTTGAAAAGCACAAGGCAGAAGCACTCTTGTGCCATTTCTCTGTGCTGGAGGTCACTAACAGACATATTTGGGTGGCTAGTGCTGAGTTTTGTTCTGGCTTCATGTAGAACTGAATAGTGAATATCATGGGGGAAAATGAGTCAAGTCTATTGTTCTTATTTTTCTGTGCATTGAAACTCAACCTTATATACTACATTTGTAATTTGAACAACTCTGAAAGACCAAAGCAAATCTATACCGTTTTCTGAGGAGTAAGGCTCTTAAGCTGGTAAGCACAATCCTGAAACAAGCGTCCAGTTTTGATCAGAAGCTGCATAGCAAAAATATTAGGTGAAAATGCATTCAAATAGACTTGAATAATCACGACTTGTTTATTACTATATTCAGATCTCCTTATCAATGTTGGCCATGCACACAGCAATAAGGTCCTTCACACATCTGCTGATAGCGTTCCTCAGGATTTAACCCTCTGTCACTGCTAATGTCTCTGTGGGCAGATTTTGAGGTGCTCTTGCTCCTCATGAACTCACGTCATAGCTGTATGTGAGAATCTCAACTAAGCTGACAAAGCACATTGCAAAATCTACAAATCATTTGTCTTGTACAGCAAAAAACCTAGTATCGCAAAGACAGCTGGTGCAGGAAGCAGAGCTGAGGTGGCAGAATATGGGGATTAACTGAGCTATATCCTTAATGTGCCAGACTTTGTATTGTGTTTAAAAGATCTCAGTACTTTCAAGTTCTAGTTTTGAAGGCGTTTATAGGAGAATACCATGCAAGAAAATGCCTAGATATAAATTTTGCTAGATAATAATTAATTATAACAATAATTACTATGTATGATTATATAATGATTTTAATAATGTCTTTTTATATCATGTAGTATGTATTTATTAAATGTTGTTGTATATTATAATCATAATACAATAATTGTATTCACTCTAAAAGAGAAGAATGAAACTGACATTTTTTGTTTCTCACCTCCAAATTCAATTCCAAATCATTTTAGTTAACTGGCAGAAAATGAGCAGCTGATATTCAGATAGGACTGTAGGAAGAATTTACATGCTACAGAAATGTGAACCATGACCTTAGTGATGCACAAATTTAACCTGCTAAGGATTTAGTTCTAAATTGCCTCACTATATTAAAAGCCCTTATTTTCCTCTATATGGCAGTTTCCATTTTTTTTTTTCTGCCACAAGTTCAGTCCCTTTTGCGTGAAGTTTGTTATGGCCGCTGAAGCAAATGTTTGAGAAAACCACACAGGTGTAGTGTATTCTGGAGTTCCTTGGCACCCGGATCCTCAAGGATCAGCCCTTGCTGCCACAGGCATCCTTGTGTGTGCCTCAATATCCTATTCATCTCTCAGTGTGACTGTCTACATTCTTTGGTCAGAAAATTGTTTAGCTCAGTTAAAAAGGGTGGAGCAGTCTTCATGCAGTGCTTATTATTGCAATACTCTAGGGAAGGCACTTTGCCTTTGGAAACTGCCTTTTCTGCAGAGACCTGCTGAGATAGATTTAAAACATGGATTTTTGTCAGTAGAGCTAGGAATCAAATTCGTGCCTGGTGTATGCAAACACTGATTTCTGAAGAGGTTCACAGGGGGTGTGAGCTTGGTTCTCTGTGCCTGCATGCAATCTGAAAAGTGAATGAATATATTATGCACATTGCGCTGCTGTCTGGACAGACTCATAACGTCTGTGCCAGTCCCTGGTAGGCACATGGGTGTCACTGTGGCTGAAAGGTTGTTCTCTTTGCATCAAGGGCCTGGCAAACCATCACGAATGGACAGAGACTTCCACAGCCTGAGTGTGTGTGATTTGCTCCAGCCCCACACTAGGTCACTTGCATTTCAGGCAAAAGCTGAGTTTTTTGGCAAACACAAATGTGGTTCCTTTGCCAGTCTGCTCTTAGTTTCCAGGGTAGATTTTGCAAGTAGACTTAAAATCTACATATAGGGACTATGTATGAAATCCCGTGTTATCTTGTGGGTACCTATCTTCCCTACAACCAGCTTTTTGTAGAGCCAGGAGTGTTTGAACAATAGGTGACAGAGGATTCATGCCTTCACAAATAAGTTCTGTGACTTTCTGGAAGCTGAGGTGTAACTGAATATAGCAGCTCTCAGTTGGCTTTAGTTGTGATATATGTAAGAAGCTAGTTTGATGTTAACCAGATGCACTTCTGCATTAGTGGAAAAGCTAAACATTTGTTTTGAAAATTGTTCTTCATTAAAGCTATGCATAGCCTGAATATTTATTTTTCCCCAAAACACTAAAAAACCCTGAAGAGTGATTTAAACCATTGTCAAGTTTAAGGACAAACAAGTAAAGCTCACTCCTAGTTTACCTTGTGCATCTGCAGATATCTTCCCCCTTCCAGTAGCCAGAAAGCCAATAGTTACCTTCTTTGGCCCAGTTAGTCATTCACTTCAGTTGCTCATGTACAGACATTTGGTGGATTTGAGATCATCACCCTGTGGTATTCTGCTGTCACTGCAGGAGTGCACATGCCTCTCGGACGTCTCCCAGACACTTGACAGTCCTCTGGGGAGGTCTCAGGTACATAGTACTTCTCAGATGGCACTAGATGCCTGACTCAAAGTGCCAGCAGATATAGTCACCTATTGTTTCTGAAAGAGTGTCAGATGGTTGGCATGTCTGAAGTTAAAGCATCTTTGCTGTTCAGGTTACATATTGTAGGAATTACTATCTTCATTATTACCATGGTTCCTCCTCTTACGTAAACAGTGCAACATACCAGAGATATCTGATGCTATTTTCTGGCTGCCTGTATATTCCTCAGAAATACTTAAAATACCGTAGGAATCTGGCAGAAGTTCATACAATATCTCTTTCCTATGTGTTACACTTAGGCCACAGAGTGCTGGCACTAAGGTCCTTAGGGTGCTTGGATTTTAAAAATTTGTCACTTTATGCTCGTGTATCCTGTATTTATATGCCAGTTTTGTAAGAATTAGTCCCTTTCTGATGCTTAACAGAATAACAAATTACCTCAAATGCAGTGGACCTCGAGGATCCTTGTTGCATTTCCTACAGTTTCTAACATCTCTTCTCAGCAGGCTGAGACAGAGAAGAGTCCTGCAAGCACTGAGTCCATGCTCTTTGGGAATGTCTTCTGCCCAGCTTTGTCTTATTCTTACATGTAATACTCACGTTTTGGTTTTAAAAGATGTTTGGCTTTGCAGTACTCTCAACTGCATGGTTTCAGGTCAGCATAAGGAACTATTGTCTTTGTTTTGTTTGCTAAAATATTCCTCTGAAGGGTTACTGACGATATCACCTAAAGTGAGAGACCTCCCAAGGTCCTTGCAAACATGTGGCCTTGATTATAATTAATTACCCCCTTAGCTACTAAAAAATGCATGCTTGGTTTACATTACATTAG
This sequence comes from Colius striatus, assembly GCF_028858725.1. Taxonomy (NCBI): domain Eukaryota; kingdom Metazoa; phylum Chordata; class Aves; order Coliiformes; family Coliidae; genus Colius; species Colius striatus. The sequence continues at coordinate 37,768,329 of NC_084790.1, forward strand.
TCCATTTTCATGAAAGAAAAAGGGCAAGCTTCCCCATGGGCTCTCATTTGTTTATGATTTGGGGTTTTTTAATTTTTTTTTTCCTAGAGGGAAATGATGTAATAAATCAATTCTTGCCTTTCTTAATTACAGATGCAGGTGTGGGCGTTTCACTTGTTTATTGGGCTTTTGATATATCAAATCTTTCAAGGCGTCACAGGCAATTTACTTGAAAACAAAAGATTGCATATATCCAGTTTAGTAATAAGAAAATAAACTATCCCAAAGAATCAAACAAAGTGTCATCTGTATCGCTTCAATACCTTTTGTGTCCTGGGGAAACAGACGGGGTTTGCACTGTACCTGCAAGGTCACCAGCCTCGGGCTTTATGAGACCAACAGAGGAAGCATCTTCTGTTAAAAATACCCTTCTGCTTGTTCTCCACAGCAAACGTGACAGAAGTAGCTGCTTAATCTGGGTACATCTCTTCCTCTGGTCCTGGCTCTCACTGCCAGGCTCATATTGAGGAAGGCATTGGCACAGGTGCTTTGATATTCTGCACTGTGCTTAAATGTGTCAACTGAGGCTCATGCACGGGTAAAGGACAGTCCCTTGGGCACAAACCTTGATGTAAGTGGTGATGGTGTAGCCTGGACGTAGCAAATGGAGAAGGTTTCTGCGGAACTGTTTCCTGCAGATGAACAAAGTCTTTACAAAGGCAGTGGTTGTATTTATAGGGTCAGGGACAAAAAGCAAGAGACAGGCCAAGCAATATGCATTTCCTTACTGTGAGTAACTGACAAGAATCAAAATAACCCAGTGTATCTTGGTTTTAAACCCGTGAGGTGTTCTGTGTGAAGGCAATCAGTCTGTTAACGCTTCATTCAATCTGCATAGGTTGCAGCGCCCAGTGGTCTACCTCCTGTGTCTCCTGATCAGTACGCTGGTACCAACCTAATCAACAAAACAAAAGTTTATGTGGCTTTCTGTTTGTTTTAAGAAAGATTTCTTTGGTATAACTTAATCCCCGATTATTTGGGACGAAGCTCTCTAAAGCTTATGACCCCACACAGATTTTCCAATTAGTCATGAAACAGGATTATAGGACCTGGTAGAAAGTCTTAAACAGGCTTCATCTCCTTGTACACTGAAACACTGATTTAACGAAATATAGCAGACATATAATAATAATAATAATCTGTACTCATTGTTTTGGTTTTTGCAGACTACCACTGTGCTTACATGTCTCTGATAAGCCACCCATTAAGAAATGAGCTGTCCACCAAAGCAATAATGTCCTAAGAGATGGGTTGACATGGGCTTTTCTGTACACAGTTGTTACCTTCCCTGCTTTCTGTTTCTTTGTAGTTTTATTGCATCACGTCACATGTAACTATCATGTCACATCCAGTGAGCAGACACCAAATGTAGGGCAGAGCAAGGAGACTGAGAAGCCAGTGAGCTGTTGGATGATCTCTTAATTTCTGTGTGTACTCACCTGTATAAATTCAGGCATACAGAGAAGAGAATACATCTCCATGACTTCATAGCTCCTGAGTGCCTTATTTGTTATCAAAAATGCTTACAGATCAACAGGTAATGTAGCATGTGCTGGCTGAAACTCAGATGGAGCCAGGGAGGAGCAATATCTGGGGTCTGGGGACATGCTAGGGACCTGTGGATATTAGGATCTCTTCTGAAGTTACTCTTCTCCTGGTGGTGCCAAACTTGCGTCCTGTGAAGGTCTTTGAAGAAGAGTCTCAGAGCATTCTTTTCTAGCTGTCACAGTAAGCTGGAACTTCTTTAGTCTCTCTTCAGGCTGTATATATTGTACCAGTTCTATAAGGTGAAAGAAAATATTTTCTGGTCTAAAATAGTGGGTACATCTTGCCTCCCAAGGTCTACTGTTGGAAAAGCATGGAATATTTTGGTGTGCCAGATGAAAGAGGCAACTGCCTGTCTCTCCTAAATTACCAGCTCTTATTGCATGGTGTCTGTTGATGTAGTTTAGTGGTAACTCCACTTGTATCAGGAAAGTTAACACTTCCATGAAATGGGCATGGAGTTAAAATTTGAATGTGAATTTAAGACCCAACATTTTCCTATATGTGAATATAAAGGTACTTAATTCTTTGTATTCCTTCATTCCTACTTAAACCTAAATCCCAATAAATTAATAGAATGTTTGATTGAATTTGTGTATAACAGCTTGTTTGAATACAATTAGGTTGTTTTCACTAACATATAATTGTGATTTTTCCTTTATTTTTTCCAACTTATCTTTATGGCTTCTGTTAGTTTCATCCATTAGAAGAACTGAATTAATTCTGAAATACTTTCAGACACACAATATAAAGGCAATAAGTAAAATAGACGTGACTTCCATTGAGCCACAGCTGCTGGAAACTGAGTTAGTGCTGTTCTCTGTTCATATAGTTTATGTTAATCTGCAAGTCATGTTTATAGTGCTTATGTTTGAGGTTTTGCACACTCAATTCATTTGTGGGAATGCATGTCTTATAAAATCACTGTTAACAAAGAAAGACATTCTGATGCATTGATGGATGGTGGAAGTCAAACTTGCAGTTGGACTAGGTGGTCATTGTAGGTCCCTCCCAATGGAACTATTTAATTCTACTACTTCTACTTCTGCTTCTACTTTTACTTCTTCTACTCCTTCCTACTTCTACTATGTTATTCTACTCCTCCTATGTTCCTCTCCTCTCCTCTCCTCTCCTCTCCTCTCCTCTCCTCTCCTCTCCTCTCCTCTCCTCTCCTCTCCTCTCCTCTCCTCTCCTCTCCTCTCCTCTCCTCCTCTCCCTTGTAATTCACGGGCACTAGTAGAAATAATCTGGATATAGTTTGTCCAGTTGGCCTCATCTTATTACCAGTCATAAAACTATATGTTCGCTGCTTAGGTTAGCTGTTATAACTCTGTGCTGACTACTTCTGTTTAATACACAGTTAAATTGTATTATTTACAAATTATTAAGTATACATGTTAGTGTGGAAAGGCTAATATGTGTTCTCTAGTAGTCTAGCATGCTATTTTGGCTGCAGATGTGTATGGTTCGTTATCCCTGCTCATTTGCCCTTAATTTTTCTGTATCCTGATGTAACAAGTATTGTTACACCGTTGATAAGCAGCTGCCACAGAGAGCATGGCTGAAGGCCAAATTAGCCAGCCAGGGCATGCACTCATGTCTGGTGCACATTTGCTTGCTTGCCAAACTATCTGCCAGGATTTCTGAGTTGCAGTCACTGCAACAGAATAAAGTGCACTAAAAATGATTTAGGCGAGTGCTCTTCTGCCTGAATCAGGTCAGTAAGATGTTTTTTCCTGTATTCCTTGCCAAGATGAGAGATGAGTGACCCAGTCAAATGTCTCAAATGGCCCAAAAGCATTGTGCCCACACTGCTCTCTCTCAAAGTCTGCTGAGCTTCGTTAGTTTTCACTGGGTTTTTCAGTGGTGGTAGTGAAGCTCTCACCACCATCAAGTGGCATTTGCGGGATTGTCAGGTCTCCCTTCTGCAAACTGCAACAGCCCAGCAAGACTTCATGTTTTTGCATGTTGTGATGTGAAGAACCTGTTAACTTATAAGAAAATATGAGCAGCTTGTATCTGCTAAGATGAACAAGCCCACATTGTTAGCCCATTCAGAGACTTTGTAAAACAAGGGTTACATCTGCTGTTTTTAAGTGGTCACAAAATATTTTATGGAAGAGGCAAATGAAGTCTGTTGCTTTAATGGTTGTCAAATGTCTATCTCTTCTTAACCTTTCTGAAATGACAAGTAATGACGGTGATGCAGTTACTTGTATTTTCTTTCCTCATGACTTCTGGTAAATTCTAATAGCCTAGAAGTGTAAACCATTGTTTATGCAGAATTGGTTATGTAATGTGCAGAAAAGCACAGATATTTTCTATGAGGACCCTCTCAGTGTTTAAGCTGTCCCTCAGCACAGTTCAGCACTCCAAAGAGAAGCAGAGGCAGATTATGCACATGAAAAACACATTATGTTTGTGCATATTTCTTTTATTGATGTGCTAAGTTACCTTTTAAAAAGTAGCCTAAAAACTCTTAGGATGATAATTCCAGGAGCACTGGAGCCAGTGGAGGCAGATAAAGTCCTAAGAAGTGTGCCAGAAAAGCACTACCTAGGTGCCTCCCTATTGTAGTTCCAGTTATCTCATCACCAGGAAGGCAAATTCAGGACTGTGTATTTATTAAGGGGGAAATTTTTTATCTTAAACCAATTCAGTTATTGAAATATGTCCATGCTGAAGTAATTAAATAATACAAATAATAAATAATTTTTAAAAATAAATTAAAATATGTCCATGCTGAAAAAATTCAGAATCATTGTCTTGGATGAATGATGTATAAAAGTCACTTTACAGTGCGAGACCTGAGCTTTTCACTTAGTTTAGTCACTTAGTGACTAAACAAAGGTCTGTCTTTTGAGTTGCATGTGTACTACTTGGACAGTGTCTACCATCTTCAGGCTGACACTTGCGTTGTCTATACAAGATGAACATTAACACCATCTCAGATTTCTGTGTTGAATCAGGGGTTAGTAAGATCTCAGTTGCTGTGTGTAAAGAGTCAAAAAAAAGCAGATGAACTGACTATGTGTCTTTTTAGGCTTGGAGGAGTTAGGAAGTGGAAGCTATGGGCATCGGTATATCACAGACACGGTGACTGGTGATGATGATGAATTTGATATTGATGACTCAGACTACGACATTTACATAGAAGAGGTAAATTTCAAGATTTCACTTTGGCATTTCGTTTTTCTTCATGGTATCAGTATTTTGAAGTGTCTGGTTTTACCAGGAAGTTTACTGTCTGATATTACGTGTGCAAATATAATGATATGTTTGTTTCTTTTTCTTCAGTGAGGATGAGTTTGTTGCCTAAGATCTATACCTTGGAAGGCAGAAGTTTCATTTCCACATAGCATTTTAGGTTTTACTGAATTTGTGTTTCTTTGTTTCCTTTCAGCTCAGACCACTCCCTGCTATCAAAGGAGGCAACAGAAAATTTCTGGTTGAAACTAAAGTCACACCACATTCTAGTTTCAGGCTCCTGTCACGAGTCCTTACAACCACTTCTGAACCCACTACTTACTCTGCCACCACAATGAGGCCCTCAACCACAGCAAGGGCAAGCACCACTCAGGCAGTGAGGAGGGGTGGCATGTCTTCTGCCGCACGCCTCTTTGATTTCTCCTGCGAAGAGGCTGTCTGTTCTGCAGACAGTTTTTGCATCAATGACTATGATCGGGGTGGCTCGCGCTGCCACTGCAACCTGGGAAAAGGAGGAGAGACGTGTGCAGAAGGTAGGTTTCTGCATGCATGCTGCTGCTGGTTTCTCTTTGTCTGGGGCAAGGAACAACTTTGCAATGAACCAGTCCACGTGTGCTTTGGGATTAGCCCGCTGGACTTAATGGATTGGTAAAGACAGCAGCAGCTTCCATGTGCCAGTTCAGCCCCTTTCCTTCTCATTCCACAGATAGATGTAAAGTAGTTATTTAATAAAGCTGAATGCAGACCCCATATAAAGACGCACAGGGGAGGTTAATCCTTCTTCCCCCATCCAGGAGTGGAAGAGTGATGGAGCCAGGGATGTTGGTAGGCACCCAGGCCTGATGGAGTCCAGCCATGGAATCAACAACTTCAGGCAGGGACATCGACTCCTTTTTGACCTTTATTTTTTGCCTGCAACTGAAGCTCTGAACCACTCACATTTCCAGCATGGTCCATGAGATGATGCTGACCCTGCAGAATGGAAATGAGACAAAGAAACCATTGTAACATCATCTCCAGAAGAGGCTTTCCCCTTGGTCTGCAGGGCAGAAGTTCAGGAGTGGTAGCCCCGGCACTTCTTTCAGGCAGGTTGGGGCAAGGAAGGAACAAAATGTCCTACCCAATTCAGAAGGCATGACCTGAAGCCTTGGAGAATGTGAAGAGGTGTGGTTGTCCCAGTGAAGACTTGCCAGGTATCTTCTCACCTCTCTGAAGGGCAGGAGGGCCAGGCCAAGAGTCTTACTCAGGTGAAGGAGGCCGTCCTTCTTCCTGTGTCATCTTCCTGTCCTCTCCTCCACAGACCTAACCTTGTCCTTTTGCTCATACTGATGTTGAGCTGATCAACTGGTGACCTAGTCCAGCTCACTTAGCAGGCTACAAGCACGTCACTTCTTTTTTTTCCCTTGTAGTTATTTTTCTTCTGGTTTGGTGACCAAGGGGTCAGGTGAATGCCAAAGAAAGTGTCCTTTTGCATGTAATGGTGCTGTCCCACCATCCAAGAAAGAGCTGATCTGATGATCTGATCTGCTAAGGCCCTGACACACAGAAGAGCATCAAGGACACATGTTTCTTGTGCAGGCTTGTATTGGACATTTGTGATGCACAGTGTTGTGCACTGGGGGTGGAAACTGAAGACCGTTTGATCTTCTCCTCCCGGTGCTGGAGTAAAGAGACCTTATTCTGAAAACAAACTCTGTGACTCAGTCATATGGAACAGCTGCAGATGTGTTTTTTTGCCTTGATCAAGTATGAAGAGTGGAGGATTTATTTGAACTGACATAACTGTGTACAACTTGTAGAGTGGGTTTCTTAACAGGAGTCAAAAATGGCAATTTTTCACAAGGGATTGTGTTACTCCTTGGTAAGCGGTAGCATCATGTACTGATATTCCCTTGTACTGAATTTCTCCACAGCAGCCAATATTATTAAATAGTATATTGATCTGAATGAAAGCAGACTTTTCTTTACAATCAACAGCTGCATGGGGCTCTGGTCCAGTCAGTTCTGCTTGTGATCAAGGCACAAGTTAATTGTTGTCTGCTGCAATCATATTCAGGCTTATAGCACCAGTTCTCTTCATCTGAGCCTAAAATGTGTTCCTTGCAAACAAAGAGGGTGAGAGAGCTATATCCAGATACAAATATGCAGGAAAAACCCACTCAGTATTTAAACAATAAAGAGGAATAGGATGCCTCAGTCTTTCCTCCTTATTAGACTTAGATCCTCTGCAAAAATAATAATCAAGGCCTGAAACTGTGTTCTGTTCTCAGTGTTTCTTAAGAAAAAGAGCTGCAAAGGCAGTAGTAAGACATCTCCCTGATTTTCTGTGCTAAAGCCAAGATGGACATCATAAGACAACAAAGGGTGAGGACTAATAACACCAGCTGACGAGCAATATGAAAGGCCAGTGTTGCAGCCAGGGACAGAGGGATGCCTGCAGGGACTCTCTTTTCTCCATGACTCATGTAGCTTCTCCCCTGAACTGACTTAAGGGAAGTGCTGGAAGTTGCTGGGTTGTCAGGAGCCGTTGAAGAATCCTGCAGATGCTGCACACAGCAGCTATGGAGCAGCAGTGACTAATGCAGCATAGAGTCTGCCCACATTTCCAACATATATTTTTGTAATCCTCCAAACCAGAAAATTACTTTTTTATCTACATGTTAAATAAATTCTTAAAAAAAGATTAATATAAAGTTGTTGGGTTATGTCTTATGCAACAAGGATGAATATCTAGAGAAATTTCTACTGAAGCCAGGGATTAAGCTGTTGAACGATGTTTTGCCCTCAGTATCCAGTTTCTTTCCAAGTTCATCGGGTCCTTGGGAATAAAGGAATTAGTTGAAAAAGGTGGTGGGAAGACAAGGCAATAGGTTAAATGATTTTTGACTTCTGCTGTATAATGGTTATCTCAGGAGGAACTCTGCCTTTCATTTTGATCTGATGTTATCTAGTGCTAAATGTGTATTGACTTTTATATGGGAGAAAAATGCTAAGTAACATGCTTCTGTCCTTACTTTTCAGATGTTATTATCCAGTATCCTCAGTTCTCTGGCTACTCATACATCACCTTTGAACCACTGAAAAACTCCTATCAGACATTTCAGATTACTATTGAATTCAGGGTAAGCTTAAGCAATTCCAGGCTCACACAGAAACTTTTAAATTTTGTTTATTCTGATGCTATGGAAAATGAAACAGTAACTTACCTTCATTATAGTTTATAATGTATGATGAACCTATACATAAGCTTCATCTCTAAAGATGAAAGATCTAAAGATCTTCACCTTCAATGAATGCAAATATGATTGGTAAACTGAGTTGAAGTGTTTGCACCCATTGTTGGTAAGCAGTGTATGAGAGAATCTCTGGGACAAGTAATACTGGTATTACAGACTAGTGGTGATGTACGTTGACAGAGTTATGGGCTACAGTACTTCTGGAATTTTTGTGAATTACAGTTTGGAAGTGTCATGAAAGATCTTTGCATATAAGAAACTCTGATTTTGTTGTATTGAGCAAAATATTGCCCTGTCTAGATCCAGAGTTTTTGTCTTACCCTGCGGGATTTAAGCAGGCATTATTTTCCACCACTGAAGTTTGGGATAGTGACTACTAATACATCCAAGGTACTGGACTACTTAAACTACAGTTCTGAATTGATGTGATACGTCCCACAGTGATTTATGTGAATGCACTCTGTGTATGACGGACAGAGCTGATGGGGCTGCCTGTAGGGAGAGCTTTCAGATGCACCCGTGCCCCCACATAAGGCAGACTTGCCAGCCTCATGTGTGATGACCTAACACGCCTCTGACTGGTTGTTAGCCTAACATGCAGGATGGCTGCAAAAAATAACTGTGTCAGACTCTTATGCCCGTATGAAGAAATCCTGTCTCTATTGATTGTTTGACTTGAAAATTGCCAGGCTCGCTGAGCAGGAAGCAGAGTATGTGTCTACACTTAACAGGCTTGCTAGGACATTCTTGCTAGACTTTGTGTTCAGAGTTCTCATGGCTGACAGTAATGCTTACAGGATTGTTTTTAGGTCTGAGAGTATCATATTATAAGTAGATGAGATGTTCTTAAACCATTTAAGAATTAAGGCAATGCTTTCCTATGTCTTGAAATGCAGGATTCAAAACTGATCAATCAATTTCTGACTTTTCAAGTCAAAAACTCCATCAGAAAAATGCTGTCCTTTTTCTGGAGCAAAGTCTTCCAGTGCTGTTTGCATTTATTTGTTACTGTGAGGCTTAGACTTTGATTTTTCACGTTGATGTGATGATTGCAGGCTGAATCAGAAGATGGTTTGCTGCTATACTGTGGAGAAAATGAACATGGTCGTGGTGATTTTATGTCACTGGCTATCATCCGACGTAGCCTCCAGTTCAGGTAAAACCTCCACCCTAAATCTGATGTAAAGAGAAGAGGCCATGGGTGCTTCCCAGGACTGCTGTGTGTGATGAATGCCTGCTTCTGCCCAATGCAGTGCACAAAATGAGTAGTAGTGCTTCATTTAACAATTCTTCAACATTTTTTCTGTCATCCTTCTTTAGTGTGTGTGCATATGCCCTGTTGAACTCTTCTTACTCAAACCTTGGTGTAAAGGCAAAATGTTCAGTTTCCTTCAAGGCATTGGTCCAGGTTTTATTGCTATGTTACCGTAAATCCCAGTAAGCCACTGCATTTGCTAAACTTATGCTGTGTTGGGCTGCACATAGTCAATGGTTTACTTCACAGAATAGGGACCTGCAGGTAATGTAGCAAAATAAAGGATTTATTGCCAGCAAGCCACTTCATTTCACAAGACCTTCAGTTTGTGTCTTGTGTTTGGATGAGAGTTGCAGGTCTTTTCAATGAAGGTAGAGGAGATTTCTTGCAGACCCATAGACATGAAGCATGTGAAAGACTATCTCAAGAATCTCCTTACTTGGGAGGATGAATGCTTTGAAAGTGGGGAATAACATAATGGATGATGTACCTTAGTTGTGTTTCAGTTCACCTGCACTGGATGGCACTCAGAGAAAATGGCACATTTTGTGTATACTGAGCTCCACAGAGACTCTCCTCGAGGCCTTGTCAGTCAATACTGAATTTCATAGAGAAATGCAGAGTTATTAATATAGCACTACTTTTCCCTAGGGAGCTAGGAAAATTCTCAAGAGAAATTACTATGATAGTAGGAACTCAGATTCTAATACCTTCCATCTTGAAACAAGCTTTGTAACACACTCAGGATGGCCAGAGAATGCAAAATCTTCTCCATGGCAGAAAAACAGACAATGAAATTTGAAATTTAATCAGACTATACGTAGACGGGCTGTCTAATTTTCCTGTGGTTTACTAATATGCAACGTGAAAGACAGAGGTTCCCATGAGCAAAAAGGATATTTGGGATCTAAAAAAGACTTTCAGTTATTTGGTTAATGTAAGATTGTCACCTGCCCCTCTCTGTCTCATGCTTCCAGGTTCAACTGTGGCACTGGAGTTGCAGTCATCATCAGTGAAAACAAAGTCAAGCTGGGGAACTGGCACAGTGTCACGTTGTTCAGAGATGGGATGAGTGGCTGGCTCAGGATGGATAATGATGCTCCAGTGACAGGAAAATCTCAGGTAGGTAATTCTGCACCTGCAGAAACTGCACGTTGTCCACACTTTCTCTGCCATCCTTCTGCTACACTTCACTGGTCTCAGGTACAGGCTGCTGTTAAAAGCTTGGCAGGTTTTACAGCTGCTGTCTCTGATTGCTTTCTTCAAGCCTCAGAAAGCTGCTTTGCTTCCTCAGCCGTAAAAGTAAGACATGTATGTATGTGTATATTTTTGTGTATAACATACTCATAGCCACGCAAGGTTTCTGTACAGAAATGAAATTACTTTTGTATCATGGACATAGATTTAAGCACAGTCGTGGAAGTAGACATTCAGCACTGACTTACGTTAACACCAACAATTTCATATGAGGCCAGCAGGATAAAATATAACAGAGGAAGATTCCTGACTTGTTCATCTGTTGACAGGCCAGAAAACAGAAGTGAAACTCAGGCACTGAAAGAAAAATGCAGTTGCAAATGGATTTAGATAGCTTTCCTCTTCCCTTTCACAGAGGAAAAAATGCTGTGCCTAGCGTTCTTACTACCTGGAAATGACAGGGGAAGGTGTTTCAATGTCTGTCACATTGCTACATGTTACCAATGTAATAAGACTATGCAAAGGACAAATATGAATCAGGAGTGATATGTCCAGTAGAGACATGGCATTGTACAGCACTTTGGTAAGATGGCATCTAGCTATGTTGGGCTCTGATCACTCATAGCCAAGGAAGACAGAAGTCAAAAGATCTGTGAGAAATAAAGATGTAAAAAAAGGACTAGTAAGAGGACTGTAGCTCACAGAGTATATTACACGAAGAGTTTGACAGTGGACAAACATTTTCCTAGCTGCAGCTACAGCAGAGGAAAAAGTTGATTGCTCCAGATGCTGCTCTCCGCCAGAATTTACTGCTTCTTTAGTATTGTTGCTCCAGTGGCGAATCCTCAGACCTTCTTAGTTAGAATGACCTGGATTAGTGGCAGAAGGGAGGTGGTGTTTTCTGACCTGATTAATTTTGACTTGAACAGCCTAGAGAGTACCCACAAGAGAGATTAAGCTTGACGGACCAAGGTGGGCAGGAACATGAAAGGTGAAATGGCAAGTGATTTGAGGCAGACTGGAGAGCTGTATGCCCACAGCACTGGTATATGCCCACCATGAAATCCTATGGGCGTCTGAACTACCTTTAGCCTTAAGGTCCATCTAAATTCTTTTTCCCTGCTGAAACTGAGATCCTTTTGATGTGTCACTGGAGCGAACTGTGCAGTGAACATCCATAAACTCAATAACCTTGGTTTATGTAGCTTGTAAAAGTATAGGCTATGGGAATATAATTTATTCTGATAAACACTGTGGAGACAGGACAGGGAGGAAAAATCCAGAAAGCTTCTAGGCTAAAGGTCAGTGCTGTCAGAAGAACACATTGGTAAAAAATGGTCATGAGTAAATGTGAGAATTTTTAGTATTTTCTTCTAAAGGGCAGTGAGGTTTTGAAATAACCTTTGAGTAGGAGGCATAAAACATATTCATATTTATGGAAGGAATTACGACTCAATTGCCCACAGTATCACAGAGGTTGATTCAATGGTTCAAAAAGTTAAGACTGGAGGTTTTTTTGTTCCTTTCTATGCACTATAGCAGATCTAGTAAACTTGTGTGTGGACATTTCTATAGGTAGATTAACACCAAAAAAAGGAAAGATAAGGAATAAATTTAGCATGGGCAAAGTGAGCAGAACCCTACTGGAATTGTAATTTTATTGGCTTTTGCCTTGTCTTTGTTTTTACTCTTGTTTTTTGTCGTTTCATTATCATTCAACTTTAAGTAGTTGCTGGGTTCTGTACAAAAGGCAATGGCACATTGCCCGTTGTCACCTGGTGTGGAGAGTTTAGAAGACAAATTTGGCAAAAGAAAAAATTGCAGTAAAAGATCACAATTGCTCCTCAGAACAAGGTGATTTTAAAGTTTTTTATTGTGCTTTTAATACTGCCTGTTACTGTGATGGATGCTGATGCAAAAAGTAACATTTAGAATGGTAGACTGATTGAAGTAATGAGTAATGGAAAGGAATTATCAACGAGCAACCTGCTTATCTCTTAATGTGATTCTTTGTGTGGCTTAATTAGTTATTCTGTGTTACGTCTGTACTATATCATGTCATGCTCTGTTTTCCCTTCAGGGCCAATATAGTAAAATTACGTTCCGGACTCCCTTCTACGTTGGCGGTGCCCCCAGCGTGTACTGGTTGGTCAGAGCTACAGGCACCAACCGTGGGTTTCAGGGCTGCGTCCAGTCACTCAGCGCCAATGGGAAGATGATTGATATGAGACCCTGGCCATTAGGGAAAGCTCTCAGTGGTGCTGATGTTGGTGAGTGTAACAGTGTGGGGTTTTTAACCAGCAGTGAACCAGGAGTTACTTTTTTCCCCTATTGAAAAAGGTTGAGCAGCAGTCCAGGTTTAAAAGGTGGAAGCTGTGGGCTCTGATTTTTGTCATGGTATTTCTCTGTGCTTTTGCACATTGCTTTTGCCATGTCTGTAATAGGAAGATATATCATATTGTGCAATTAAACATCATTGTTCAGTATACCAAAACCACCGGTGGGCACAGTTATCCTGCAGCATAAATAGTAAAGCCACTTCTCATGGACAAACAGGAAACTCAGAGTTACTGATATAATTACATCTGCACCAATATTTCTGCCAGCATCTCTCAGGATGCTTCTTCCTGCTCCTGGCTGACACAGTCATATCATCAGAAATTAACAGTATGTATGCTGTGTTCATATTTAAAGCAGTATGGACCCAACAAAATAAGTTTTGCCTAAAGGTATCATTGCATTTGTCCAAAGCAACACTGGGATCTTTCAAACCCACAGCAGTATTGTGGCTTTTACAGGGGGCTTTTGCCCATTAAACCCCATTACTGCTGAGGTAAATAGGCTTACCTGTTGACCATCCATTGTTTTCATTTCCAGAGTCACAATATGTGATAGATGGTATTTTAAAAAATACTATGGAATAAATTCTTTCAAGAGCTTTCTGAAGTGCTTTATAAAATTACCCTTCACAGATTAAAAGATGGAGAAGGAGGGACATTAATTAAGTAGTCCTCTTTCATTTATTCATCTCTATTTCATCTCTGTAATGATCTCTTGAAAAAAAACACAGGGCAACAAAATCCTTGCTTTAATGACCTCTCAGCCTAAACAGTTTAAGAATATGAATGAACCCAAGTCAGAAAGCAATTGGTAAAGGCAAGAAATAGATTCCATATCACAGAACTCTTCATGCCACACTTCAGCCACAAAGTCATCTTTCTTCTCTTCTATAACTGTACATCTGGCATCTTAAGAAGGAAGTGATTAATGAGAAACTCTCTAACAATTATTCTGTATTCTCTAGATACCATGACCAAACTTCTGTGCAATATAGAGGGAGAGCAGACCGGTGTAAGAAGTAGATGCTGAAAGAATAAGACTTTGGAAGCAGAGAATAATTTCACAAGAGAGTGAGAATCTGTGGAATTTATATAGATAGAAGAAAGCCCTGCCAAAGTCCTCCAATCTCTAACATATTGCCTTTTGGTTGCAGCAATCTTCACTCCCATCCATGAATGCTCCACATGCTACCGCATTAACAATCAACATCAATGAAAATAACTGCTGGGTTCTGCCATGTGTTACTTAAAACTGAGAGTTAGAGCCTTACTGTCCTTACATGACTAAGCACACTTATATGAAGCTGTACTGAAAGAGAATCACAGAATAGTAGGGGTTGGAAGGGACTTTTAGAGATCATCCAGTACAACCCCTGTGCCAAAGCAGGTCCACCTAGATCAGGTCACACAGGACCGTATCCAAGTAGCTCTTGAAAATCTCCAGAGGAGACTCCACACCCTCCCTGGGCTGCCTGTGCCAGTGTTCCCTCACCCTCCCAGGAAAATAGCTTTCCTTATGTTTAAATGAAACCTTGTGTTCCAGCTTTTTTCTACTATTCCTTGTCCTGTCATGGGATACAGCAGAGAAAGTGCTACCCCAACCTCCTGACATTTAGATGTTTGTAAATACTAATGAGATCCCCCCTCAGTCTCCTCTTCTCTAGACTAAACAGTCCCAGTTCCCGCAGCCTTTCTTCATAAGAAAGATGCTCCAGATGAGCATCTTTCTTTCCAGAAGAAATCATCTCCTTGTTATTTTATGTGATGTGCCAGCATAGTAGAAATGCTTCATAAAAAGTCCATATGCTGATGATATAGATCCCTTTTAGTGCAGACAAAAGAGCTGACTGCTTCATTTTAGTTTAAGATTAGTTGATGATGATTAACACCTTCCATGCTTACAGTGGCATTAATTTACAGTGAATAAAGAAGCACTTAAAGTAATTGAAGATAAAGAAGTAACAGTGCTTGTAAACAATCATGAGATTTCTGTTTTCTGAGAAAGTAAACATAGCAGCGGGAGCAGAGGAAAAGTAATCATGGGAGTGATTGAATACTACAACTGTTGTGTTTTGTTAATAAGGGCTATTTTTTTATTTTTAAGATCTCTTGCTGCTCTGGTACTAAAAAAGTTGCTAAAAATCAAGTCACCTTGTCTAAATCACATGACATTTGGCAAATTGTGTAAGAACCTAGGCAGAAGAGTAAATTGGATTCCTTAGTAACAATGATCAGCAGTCAAATAAATCTTCTTTGACAAACCTCTCTGATAAATTAATGTTCTGGCCTTGTGTTTAGGTGAGTGTAGCAGTGGTATCTGTGACGAGGCTTCCTGCATCAACAGTGGTGCCTGTACTGTGATCAAAGCAGATTCATACATTTGCCTTTGCCCTCTTGGATTTAAAGGTCATCATTGTGAAGAAGGTGAGAGGATGCTAGTCTGGATGTGTTTCTTTAGTTATATTTCTGTGGATGTGTTATTTAGTGTTCAATGTGTTTTCTGTGTAGTGAGGTTGAAAGAGGTCTTATACTATTAAACCAAAGGCAGAGAGTACTTGTTAACTTGATCTTTTAAAAATCACATAGTAAAACCCTCACACACTATTCATGTTGGGACTATATGCAGCTCCTACCTAATCAATGATTCTCAAACCCCTTTGTTTTTTTTAAAATAGTTGTAATTAAGCATCTCAATCTTACTTTTCAGAAGTTAAAACAATATACTACTCCACAGCTGCAAATTAACTCTAAAGAAATCCCCTCTTTTCTCCAAAAACCAGTGTCAATTGTGTATTCTGGAATGTAAAGGGCCCAGTATCAATTTCCTGGTGAAATCACAGTTACACACAAAGAGGCAAAACCATGCAGTATTATTTTCTGCACTGCAGAGATTTTCGTGCCACCACTCACTGTGTGCATGCTTGCCACTTTGAAAAACACTGTTGGATCACTAAAGAGAAGGAATGCAAATCTTCATAATACAAATACATCCCTGGAAAAGAAAGACATGAAGGAAGGAAGGAAGGAAGCAGTGTTGGCTAGGATTTAAAAAAAAAAAAATTGAAAGACAACTTTTAGGTTGTATTTCTTAATGTTATCTTTTAAATACCTAACAAAGGGAACTGACACTGGTTGATAGGAGTCAGTCCCTTACCTTTGAGCCTCAAGTGACCTGCTTGTGTGTTCTGGATTTCCAGCACTCACCTTGGCCATACCTCAGTTCAACGAGTCCTTAAGATCTTTTGCTAGCACACCCTGGCCCTTGGAACCACAGAATTACCTTTCCTTCATGGAGTTTGAGATGACATTTCGCCCAGATTTAGAGACTGGTGTCCTTTTGTACAGCTACGACACAGACAGCAAGGACTTCCTCTCCGTTAACATGGTGGCTGGTTACGTGGAGTTCAGATTTGACTGTGGCTCAGGGATGGCTGTTATCAGGTAAAAAGCATTGCTTGTGTTTCCTGGAGAGTGGGAGTGGATTGGAAAGAGTAGTAGCCTGTGGTGGGGTATGGGAGCCCATCAGTTTCTAGTGTTCACGTCTTTCTTCTAAGGAAGCACATAAACACTGGAACTGTATTCAAGGGGACAGTATTTTCTTCCTACATAAGTTTAAGTTTCAAAGTTTTATCAGTGTTGGTGTATTACACCACTGTCTTTCTGCAAATATCACTTTTGTTTCTGTATGATATTACAGAAATTCTCTTCTTGCTGCCATGACGTTGTACCATAGCTAATGAGAGGTCTATAAATATTTTATGCATATACCTTCTAGCCTCAGGATTGCACAATATCAGCACTTCTGTGAGCATCCTCTTCCTAGATCTCTTTCAGGCAGTAACAAAAGGCTGGAGGTGTCAAAAGAAGATACATCTCCAGTTTCCTCCTTTCTTCATAGTGCTGGTTTTTAGGGCTGAAGATAACATCCAATTTATGCAAATTAAGCAGTCTAAAAGATAAACATTTCATTGGAGGATTCACCCAGGCTCCCAGACAAAGACAGAATTTCTGAGAATGATTCGTCACTTCATGAAATTAATGTCTAGGATAAGAGCAATGAAATGCCTCAGAAAGGGCTACTATCACTCCCTCTGTAACTGTCAATTCTCTGGGCTTTTCTGAAAAGATGTGGGCCAAACAGAGGCAGTGCCTTGGATGTGGCCCACGAGGCTGCCAGTTTCACCAGGTTGACCTGATATTTCAGAATAAGTTGTAGAAAGCATATGTAAAAGATGTACACTGCTTGCAAGTCTTGCAGATTATGTTTTCTGTGGACGGACATCAGGAATTTTGGCTATACTATGATTAGGAGAAAAGTATTGTGAATGAGGATTCAACCAAACAAACCCATTCAGGTGACAAAGTCAGAGATTAAATTTAAAGGGAACAAATGAAAAATGATGCACACCCTAATGATGATGTGACAGTATACTTAGTGCTGTTGGACAGAGAAAGATCCTAGAATTACCATGGAAGTTTATGTGAAAGCAACAGCTAACTGCTTAGAAACAAATACAGGTAGGTAAGCACAATGCAGAGAACTATTAGGTCTGAAATAAGGAACAATGCCTCTGCAGAAATTGAGAGTGCACCCTGTCTTGAAGACTTGCTGCCATTCAGATCACTTGAGGAGAGTAGTGTTGATACCCAGAGAAGGGAAAGAAGCAGCTTGCACAAATACAGCAGGGTCCTTCAATCTGGAAAAGAAAGAGTGAAGTGAAATTATGATAAGGTTTTTAAGTTGTGAATTACATGAAGATAAATAAAGAGCGATTATTCTGTATATTTTTTTCATTTGAAAGAATTAGAAGCATCCCAGTTAAACTACAGATGGAAAAATAGCAAACAATGAACATAAGACTTTTCTTTTTTACTTTCTATTCAGACAGCACATAAATAAGTTGTGGAAACTAGTTGTCATAGTATGTTACAGAACTCAGAATTATAAATAGGTTCAACCACTCCCCCAACATTAGACAGATTTGAAGAAAGCTCCATTGAGGGAGATCAAACACAGTTGTACGGATGCAGCCTGTGACTCAGGAAATTGCTACATGAAGAGTTGCCAAAAGCTGGGAGGATGTATCAAGGGAAGAATCTCTCCGTATTTGCCCTGTTTTTTCTCTTACTGAAATGCAGTGGTTATAGCTACTGTCAGAGACCTTTGCTTCAACCCAAAATAGGCCTTCTTACAACAGCTTTCAATCTTTTCCTGGTTACATTTGTCTTAATTCCTTTTGCTGGCAACTATGAAACATTAAAGTAGATTTTTTTTCCACCTAAAAAAAAAAAAAATCTAGCACTTTAAAACACCTGAGACTAAAGTCTAACGAAAAGGTAAGCTTGTAAAATATGGCAAGAGCCACAAGCACATGCCTGGGAGTGAAAAGTGCCCATTTCTGTTAGGAAGCAGAACAAACAAGACACCAGCAAGCACCCGTGTCTTGTGCTTTTTACCAATGGGAAAAAGAATTTGGTGAGACGAATGGGTAATGGGTCAGACTTAGGAGACCAGCAGGCTTTGTGGAAAGTTATCAGGATGTCCTGTTCAGCTACTTTCTCTAGATAATGTGTGCCACTCAAACTCTTATCATCAGCTCTGTTGGTAATTAAATAAGATGAATTCCTAGCTTTTCATGCCCAAGTATCCCAATATGCACTTAAAAGTCTGCCTTTATCTTTATCATACTGCCCCATGCCTACTCGTTGTCTTACATGGAGATATAACTCCAGGGCTGTATCCTGACTATCTCTTCCATCAGACCAGGCTGTTAAATATTGTAGTGTGATCAGAACACATTACAATGTCTTTATGATTAAGGGTGAGGCAAGCTTATTTATAGCAGCAGCAGTTTCAAAGCTGGTACTGGTGAAGTTTGGGTTCTGCCCCAAGTGTCCTAGGATGGAAGCAACACGATGTGTGCAGGGATGCCAAATGGGCAGATGAGTGCAGAACCTGAACTATTTAGCAAGGTGCTTCAGAGAAGAATTCATGGTACTCTGGGGTTTCCCATGGCCAGGCATTCACAAGATTAAGGTCTTCATTATTTTGTGCATTTTTCAAGGTTCAGCTTACATGAGGAAAAGTAATCCTTAACCCCCACAGCACATGAGAACCATAAGTGTTTAAATGTCTGCAGAAAGCATTACCAAACTCATGCTGGTGGCAAAAAGCCTGTGAATCCAAGAAGTAGCTTGCAACTCTGATGACTCTGCAAGGTTTAGTCATCCTTAATTGTAATTAAATCTATCAGGACAGGGGAGTTAGCATACTGATGAACTCATCAGCAGAGGAGATAAAATCTATGTATTGCCACCTAGTAGACAGCCAGAGCTATGTGGTTCCTTTATAAGGAACTTCTTCAAGGTGATTGTGTTACATATTGATTTATTCAAGGCACTTAAAACCTAAATGCTACTACATTAGAAAAAGGACAAGGGAATGGCAGTACTTGATGATTTTTTTTTAATGGAGGTTTTCTAAACCAAGTGTCAAAGTAATATTGCCAATATCATCCAGTTAGGTGAAAATGGGCTTTGAGAAAATTTGGAGGATAAAAACAGGTACAATAAAAAAGATTTCAAAGCTTGTGTTGATTGTTCAGAAAAAAAAAGAAATTATTATTTTCATTGTCAAAATTATATACCTTTTTTAATCAGCATTTGAATAACTATTGACTCACTATTACAAATCACATTTTATTTTCAATTCCTTCCTTTGGATATGTATCTTTTTTGGTATTTTTTTTTTCATTTCTACATGTAGGAATGTAGGTAGGCTAACAAACTATTATTTCACCCAAAACAATTTTGTAATTTTTTACTGAAAGGTAGAAAGTCTTCAGATGTCCTAAATAACACTGTTTCAGTTTCCTCCAGCTTGACCAATGAATCAAACACAAGTTTTCATTGCTCCTGTAGGAAGTGCTGCACAATAACATTCAGACATAATATGGAATGTAGTAAAATTGCATTTGAAAACAAGATACAAAGTTCTGTAGAATTTCTGTGATGGAATGTGGTTTTGCCCTTTACACAGGCATTCATATTACTGCTGAACTAATAAAGATTGTAAGAACAGCTTTAAAATGCCTCCTTTGAGACTAGTGAGTACTTTGCACAACTGGGGATTATTGTTCCTAGCCTGCATGTCATCACATCATTAGGATCATACTTTAGTTTCTTCCCCTTAAGGTACTGGCAGACAGGCTGTGTGTGTGCATGTGTATACATGTCATTGTAAGAGGCTGCATAAATAGAGCTGATAAGCCAACAAAAAGTAGTTCTGTTTTGAAAGAGGATGAAGAATGTGGGACTAGACTGACCATTAAGTAGGAAGCTTTATCTCCAGACTTGGGTCATTTGAAATGAGGATGTACAGCTGAGACAAAAATTTGTCTTTGTGCATTGTAAGTGACTGAGCAAGAAAGTTCACTCAAAGGTGGAAGAAATGCGTGTTGATTATAGAAATGTTTAATTTATAAATAAAAATAGAGTGCTTGTTATTTGTTGTAGGAACATGCTCTTACTTTCCATTGCAGATGGGAATCAGAAAGTATGTTATTTCCTTACAAGGAAAGAAACACAGTAATTTATTTTTATTTTCTATTTGGGAAAATCATCCCAGAGGACTTGACTTTTTAACATCACAACCATAAGTGAAAAATATCAGAAAGGCAAAACCACAAAATACTTGAAAATTTTCTTCCCTTAAAACAGGAGTGAAGAACCTGTCAGCCTGAGTCAATGGCATGAGTTGCGAGTGTCTCGCACAGCAAAGAATGGTATCCTACAAGTGGACACGCAAAAGCCAGTGGAAGGAATGGCAGAGGTGAGCATATGGCATGGCTTGTCATGAATATGTCTGTTAGACTATAAAATATTGCACAATAAGCTGCACAGGCTGCTCTTAAAGCTATTTTAATCTCAGAAAAGTGTATGTGTTAGTGAAGCATTTATTTAAGCCCAAACTTGGAAATTCGCAGATGAACTCTTCCCTCTGAGGACATGGGTCCTTGTAAAGGCAATTCAAATCACAACCTTACCTGGTCCTGCCATGTACCTGGACTCACATTTTAGTGTTTTGTTGGTACATGTTCTTGAGATTCTTTTCTTGCTACTTACTGGTTGTATCTGTGTGTCACAACCTGTGTTGCTCCACAGACTGTGGAACAACATGTGCACTGTGAAATGAGTCATCTGGAAACAGATAATACTGAAAATTATGTCCACAAAGTCCTATTTTTACCTCTCTCTGAACGTTATGCTGGAAAGGCAGGCCAAAAGAATTGTTTCTTTGTCTTCTTGCAAATGTAGTTTTCAGGAAGGAGTAAGGACTGGAATACTCAGAGAGTTATGACTTGGTTTTATTCTTCCCTCACAAAGAGGTCATAGTGAGTCAAGTCTGTAATAAAGTGAAGTTTTACTTATACCAAGCAGGGTATTCACTCTAAGCGCTAAAATACATACAGAGGTACTTTTTACCCCAAGAATCTGAGGCTAGAACTGAACAGAAAGTGTCTTTTATTCTTTCCTAGTGGAAAGCATGTTCATAAAACCAGACTCTGTTAGTGGAAGAAGCTGCAAATTTTTCTGCAAACTGAGAAACAATTTAGAGTCTACCCTTTAAAAAAAAGAAAACATAAATCAAATGAAATTCCAGTTATCTGTCAAGAAACAGATTGAGTGGAAAACATCTGAATGGAGCAGTCAAGATTTCTTTAGATGGATGTGCCAAAACAAAGATTCCCATTTTTTTACTCTTAAAGTGCTGCAATGCAGCTGCAGAAGGAGGTTGTCTTGGAACTACCAACAAAGAAATCACAGGAGCTTCTGCAGGATTGGAATCACACAATTATTCTGTCCTTACCTGTTAAACGTCTTTCCATTCACTCCAGGACCTTGACTAGTTCCATCAGGGATCCTGAGCAACTGCTAACTAACGCAAACTCATCATTTCATTTTTTTAGCCCTGTAACTTGCTATACATTATCTTTTTAGACATTGGAGACATTGAACGAGTCTCCGTTGCATGGACTTTTCTCTGGTGTTAACTTTATGAACCTCATTCTGGTTCCAGATTTGTATCAGTGTAGCTCAAGTCATTGCAAATGGAGCTATATGTGCAGACAGAAATCACAGTTGGTCTAATTTCTTCCTTCAGTATTCTCATTTGTATATACTTAAGATTTAACAGCTAGTTCTTATTGAGTTAAAGCATAATTATCAGTAGTCTCCTACAGTGGCTTTCTTAAGAAAATGGTACAAAGAAATGCAGTTAACAGAAGAAAAGAGGCATTGAAGTAAGCTATAACATCTAACATAGGCTATATGAAGATCCAAGTAGGGTTCTAGTTATTCTAATGAAGTGTTAAACTTACATTTCTTGCAGGGGGCTTTCACACAGATAAAGTGCAGCTCTGACATATTCATTGGTGGAGTACCTAGTTATGATGCTGTGAAGAAGAATTCTGGGATCCTCAGGCCATTCAGTGGAAGCATCCAGAAGGTATGTGCCCAGAGAAACACACTAAAGCCACTTATTTCTGTCTCATCTAGTACACAGTTTAGGTGGAAACCTTCCCTTACAGCATTGATATTGCCCAACCAGCAATGAAACACCACAACAGTCTCTTGTTTGAAGCCCCTTATCCATCTCTACTCTTGTTAGGATGGCAGAGGCCTCAGCAAAATAAGAGTAAAAAGATAAGTGAGGTTGTTGTGGATTGAGACAAGGGCAGGGAGAGCTCACTCTCAGTTACAGTTCCGGGCAAAACAGACTCCAGTACTCGACTTAGAGAGGAAAGTAGGAAAGTTTATTCTACAAGAAACAGAATGGAATAAAAGCAAAAAGGGAGTAGGATGATGAGAAAATTACAACCAGCACTTTAAGATCTCCCTCCCCCATCCTTCCCCCTTTCTTCCCAGGCCCAGCTCACTGCTCCCAATATCCCTACCTCCTGCCCCATCAACGGCTCAGCGGGGCAGGGAATGAGGGATGTGGTCAGTCTCTCACAGATGGGCTCTGCCACTTCTGTCTTCTCCTGGCATTCTTCCCCTGCTCTGGTATGGGGTCCCTCCCCAGGGACACAGTCCTTAACGAACTTCTCTGGTGTGGGTTGTTCCCAGCAGCTGCGACTTCTGCCGGTACAGGGTCCCTGACATAGGATGCAGTCCTTGGTGAATATCTCTGGTGTGGATTCTTCACCGCGGTTGCAGTTTCTGCAGATACAAGGTCCCTCCCTCGGGACATGGTCTCTTCTGGGCATAATTTTAATTATCTTCTTTAGGGTGGGTTCCTCCCCACAGTTACAGCTTCTGTGAATATGGGGTCCCTCCCATGGGACACGGCTTCCTCTGGCCATAGTGACTGCCCCTGGCACAGGGCCTTTAATGAAGAGAATTATGATGCAGGGTCTATAATGAAATACAAACAAGGGTTCACCAGTCCTCTCTGTAGAACGCAGGGGAGTCTCTGCTCCAGCACACCTCCTCCTCTCTTTCCTCACTGACCTTGGAGTCTGCATGGTTGGTTCTCTCTCTCTCTCTCTCTCTCTCTTCCCACTACTTGCACCACCACCAGCCGGAAAAGAAGAAAGGAGAGAAGAAAGAAGGAACAGGAAGAAGCCTCCTCTTCCAACTTCTTAAAAAGTGATTGTGGAGGTGTCTAATTGGCTCAGCCCCAGAAGTGAGTCTGGCTCAGAGCTGAGGAGAGTTTCAAGCAGCTTCTTACAGGAGTCATCTTTACGGCCCCTTCCCCCTTACCAGAAAAGGCTGTCATGTCAAACCATGACAGGGATCAAGTTCAGAACGATGCACAAAGCTGTGTCAAGATGAGAGTCCTCAGAGTGCACTGGAGTCATATATAAATCAGCAAACAGAAGAAATGCTTAAATATGTCAGTGTATGCACACTGAGGCAACTAAATGTCACATGTAAACAATACATTTTTGAGGGAAAAGAAGGTGGAAATCAAAGTCGATCCCAGTCCAGCTAGCATGTTCTTATACTGCACAGAAGTAGCTCACCTCACTACCTTCCCCTCTTACGATTTCATATGAGGCATGTGAATGGAGGAGATATTTTTTCATTGTTGACAGACATTAGGGATGATGTTCCAGTGGGGTCAGCTGTGCATGGGTGCAGTTCTCTTCTGGAGAATAAATATATAAATTCATAAATACTGGTAAGTGATCAAAAGATATTCAAATGGAACTAACATTTGCTGTTCACTGTCATGATTAAAATAATTTGGATAAAACTGAAAGGTTAGCCCCGAATCTTGAGAGTTTTGGCTGAGTGAATTATTGGACCAGATTTACTTAGGAAATAAAAAAAACTCTTAATAGTGTATCTCCTAACAATTGATCAAGAACAGAAAGGTAATTGCAGTTCAATGTAAATGGTTTCATCATTTGATCCAATGCTTTTCACTGTATTTGTCAAGTGCCTAGCAGACAATTGGGGGAGTTAAGAAAACTGGGAGAGTGTGTAGTAGTGATGGGGATAGGTCAGTCACATGAATACCAATGGAAAGGTGGGCCTTTACTAAATACGGTGCATTTTGGAGTGCAAGATAGGAAGCCTAGGAGCAATGAACATAGGTCACATTTACAAGATGAGTGGTTGTACCCTAGAGCACAGAGACACTGATAAGGACTGGAAAATGCTGAGTGTGAAACCTTACTTCTGTGATGAAGTTAGGAAGGTGGATTTGCCTTCTCAGAGGGCTGAATGGGATGTCAAGGAAGAGTATTGTTTGCCTTTTGGCCACTGGGAGCCTACTCATTGACTGCTGTGTTTACACATAGGATTTATGAGAATAGTATAGAAATAAAGCTACAAACATCACTAAGTACTAGAAAACATACCATATGTAGAAAGACCTAAGATCTGAGTCTATTTAGGTTACTCAGATAAGGTAAATAACTGACTTTACTGTGGTCTGCCAGTTCCCACATGATGGTGGGGTTTCTTTGAATATCTGGCTCTGAAATGATGCAGAAAAATACATGATAAGAAACAATGGCTGGAAGCTGCAGATAAGTTTACAGCCAGAAACGAGAGACTGATTTTTAAGAAGGGAGGCTTGATAATCACTGGAACAATATAGCCAGAATTTTAAAGAAGCTGAAAAGGTAGTGGAGTTTTCACTGGGCCATCTTTATGACAGGACTATACATTCTACTACTGTTGTTGCTGTTTTGTGTTGCTTCAAAGAGAGTATATATGCTTAATGCAGTCCCTTTTCACCTCTAGAACCCCCTATGGTGCATCATCTGAATATGCAGGAGCCAGAGTAACTATTTTCATTCTCACCTGTGGCCTTAAAATTTATTTGTTTGTGAAAATGGAATTCTTCTTTTGATGTAGCTGAGATCAGAAACCATGCCCACATATAATCTCTTTGCCAAGACATCAGCTGAGATTAGATAGATGTCAGTTTGTATTGAAGAATATGCATTGCTGACACATTGGAAAATTCACAACATATAACATTTCTCTTCAGTTTATTTACAAACTGTTTTGGGAAGTCATTAATTGTGTTTTTCATCTATCTTAACTCTGGCTTCTTTCAGGCAAGATTACATACTAGAAAGCAATAGAAATTGTGAAAAACAAGCTGTACTGCTCAGTATTTCTGTTGTCAACATTCATCTCCTGGGAGGTTTCCTAATCTCAGAAATGCTACTTTGCAGCAGTGCTCATCTAATTTTACTGTCCTAGCTCAGTTCAGCTAGAAAGCATTGTGCCAGTGTTCAGACACGAGACTGGTAAATCTCACACAGCTTCACCCCATAGGGACTTTGCCTAAGGATGTGTCACAAAATACAAAAGAAATTAATTTCCAGCAGATCAGAGTGAGCAGCAGAATGAGTTGGACCTCTGGAACTGGAAAACAGACATTAAAAGAAATAAGGTTTTTGTCTAGTTCTGAGGGGTTTGTTTCTCTGAAGTCTTTTGGAGAATTCTTCTGACTAGCAGTACATATTAGGAACTTGTATGTTTTCAGCATGTGTTTTCCTCCCTTTCTTTTTTAACACACAGATAATCTTGAATGACCGGACAATTGACCTGAAACGGGATTTCACTTTTGGAGTCAACCTAGCAAATGCTGCCCACCCCTGTGTGAGCTCACCGTGTGCAAATGGAGGCACCTGCATTCCCAAAAAGGACAGCTATGAATGTGACTGTCCCCTGGGCTTCGATGGGCAACATTGCCAAAAAGGTAACAATGGCTGCATTTCAATCCAGACATACGGAGTCGATCACAAAAATACAATTTAGCACCTACAACTGCTCCTGTACACATCCCTTGAAACAGAAACCCTGGAGGCCAGAGCTCCCTTTGCATCCCTGTATGTTTCATGTACCCAGGGAAGTATTCATTTTGTTTTTAGGAACACGGTAAATGTTATCCCAGCACAGAGCTGTGATCCCTAGATAGCAGCCTGGTGTCTGGTTGCTTGTGGTGGCCAACACTGAATGCTTCATACACGTCCCTAATTATGCTGTGCTCTACAAAGAGGGAATTCCTGCCAAAATCCTCCAGCCAGTGATTGTGTTATGTCCTGAAGCATGAGCATTGATAACCCTTGTAATTTTGTCCTCCCTGGGACTGAAAACAAAGGCTGTTCTCATATACAGAAAGGTTTAGTCCTGTTTTAAACACTGGCTAGTCTGCTGGCAATTTCACCATCTGAGCACCCTGCCTTGGTATGACAGTGGAGAATACCGAGGAGGAGAACCTGCCCATTTGCATGTTACTATTCTTTACTCAGAGATGCTGTATCAGTTTGAACCTTAGATTCAGGAAAGTGTTCAGATTGCATGATGTTAAAAAACATACACTTTGCATCATTGGTATTATTATTAATATTGGTATTATTATTATTGGTATCTAGCAAAAGAACAAGGGGGAATGGGATGAATCTGGAAAACAAAAAGTTCCATTTAAACATAAGGAAAAAACTATTTCACTGTGAGGGTGAGGGAGCAGTGGCACAGGCTGCCCAGAGGGGATGTGGAGTCTCCTTCCTTGGAGGTCTTCAACACCTGCCCAGATATGTTCCTATGCGACCAGATCTAGGTAGATCTGCTTCTGTAGGGGATTGGACTAGATGATCTCTAAAGGTCCCTTCCAACCCTAACATTCTATGATTCTATTATTATTCCACTAGATGGAGATGTTTCCCTATTGTCAGGCTCAATCTTGAAAAATTCCTAAGGGAAGGTTTTGTAATGTTACAGGGAACTAAGTTCAAAAGAGCCGACTAACATTATTGTCTTCACCTACTTCTTCATTTCTCACCAGCAAAAACTTCAAAGAGAAAAGTTGTGGTTTTGGTTAAATGGTGATTAATAGATCGACCTTTTCTTCCAAAAAGGACAATATCTTAGAACAAAAGCGTTTTATTAGAATACAATACAAGCAACCCCTTTGCTTACATTGATGTGGTCTAACTAATAGCTGGAACAACGTCATTTATCCTATCTTCTCTGTGGAAAAGAGGAAGAAGTGTGATGATGGCTTTCTAGGTATGTACAGGGTGCTAAGCTCCTGACCTCAGAATGGTATCTATAGGAACATTGCCAAGGCATGCAGAGGGGCAACTAGGACGGCTAGAGCCCTTCTAGAATTAAATTTAGCCAGGGAAGTTAAGGACAGTAATAAGGTGTTTTTCAAGTACATCAGCAGCAAATAGAAGATGAGGGGGAGTGTGGGCCCGCTACTAAGCACAGAGGGTGCCCTGGTGACTGAGGATGCAGAGAAGGCTGAAGTACTGAATGCCTTCTTTGCTTCAGTCTTTACAGCCAAGGCCAGCCCTCAGGCAGCCCAGTCCAGCAAGGATAGTAGAATGGTCTGGACTGCAGAGGACTTGCCCTGGGTGGAAGAGGAAGAGAATAAAGACTTGTTGGGCAAGCTTAACACTCATAAGTCAATGGGTTCTGATGGGATGCACCCAAGAGTGCTGAGGGAGCTGGCTGATGTGATTGCTAAGCCTCTCTCCATTTTTGAACAATCATGAGAGGACAGGTGAGGTGCCTGAGGACTGGAGAAAGGTCAATGTCACTCCAGGCTTCAAAAAGGGCAGGAAGGATGACCCTGGACACTACAGGCTGGTCAGCCTCACCTCCATCCCTGGAAAAGTGACGGAACAGCTCATCCTGAATGTTATCACTGAACATATGAAGGAAAAGATGGTTATCAGGGAGAGTCAACATGGATTCACCAAAGGGAAATCCTGATTGACCAACCTGATAGCCTTCTGTGAGGGCATAATGGGCTGGCTAGATGAGAGGAGAGCAGCAGATGTCATCTACCTTGACTTCAAGGCTTTTGACACTGTCTCCCATAACATTCTCATCAGAAAGCTCAGGCAGAGTGGCTTGGATGAGTGAATGATGAGGTGGATTGAGAGCTGGGTGAATGACAGAGCCCAGAGGGTGGTGATCAATGGCACGGAATCCAGTTGGAAGCCTGTGGCCAGTGGAGTTCTACAGGGATTGGTTCTGGGGCCAGTCTTGTTCAACATCTTCATCAACGACCTGGATGAGGGGACAGAGTGTACGTTCAGCAAGTTGGCTGATGACACCAAACTGGGAGGACTGGCTGATTCCCCTGTGTTGCCACTCAGCGAGATCTCGACTGATTTGAGAGTTGGGCAGAGAGGAACCTCATGAGGTTCACCAAGGACAAGCTCAGAGTCCTGCATCTGGGAAGGAACAACCCCATGCACCAGGACAGGCTGGAGGTCAAACTGCTGAAGAGCAGCTCTGCAGAGAGAGACCTGGGAGTCCTGATTGATAATAAGCTAAACGTGAGCGATCAATGTACTCTCGTGGCCAAGAGGCCAATGGCACCCTGGGATGCATCAAGAAGAGTGTGGCCAGCAGGTCAAGGGAGATTCTTCTCCCTCTCTACTCTGCCCTAGTGAGGCCTCATCTGGAGTCCTGTGTCCAGTTCTGGGCTCCTCAGCTCAAGAGGGACAGGGAACTTCTGGAGAGAGTCCAGTGCAGGACCACCAAGTTGATCAGGGGACTGGAACATCTTCCTTATGAGGAAAGGCTGTAGGAACTGGGGCTGTTTAGTCTGGAGAAGAGGAGACTGAGGGAAGATCTTATTAACGTTTACAAATATCTAAAGGGTGAGTATCAGGAGGTTGGGACATCCCTTTTTTCTATAGTAGCTAGCAACAGGACAAGGGGTAATGGGATGAAGCTGGAACACAAAAAGGGTTACTGTGAGGGTGACGGAGCCCTGGCACAGGCTGCCCAGCGGGGTTGTGGAGTCTCCTTCCTTGGAGGTCTTCTAACCCGTCTGGACATGTTCCTATATGACCTGATCTTGGTGGACCTGCTTCTCTTGGGTGGTTGGATTACATGGTCTCTAAAAGTACCTTCCAACCCTACCATTCTATGATTCTATGATCTGCAGCAGTGCTGAGGTCTCCAGATGGAGGGAGGGCAAGTGAATGCTCTGCACCTTGGGTGTGTAGTTGCCTGCCCGTGTAGCAAGCTCCTGTGCATTGCTGGGGCCACAGCTTCTCTGTTTCTGCCCTGTGCTAAGCCTCAGAGCAATATGTGCAAGACACCACTCTCCTTCCTGGCCTAACCTCAAAAACTTTCTAGATTTTCAGAGGCATTCTGAGGAGCCTTGTGCCTTTGCCTTAGGCAAGTTCCTGGGTGTTGCTTCCTATATGAATCCAACTTTAGTTCATTTTTAAGAGTGTCCAAAAGCATGAGTCACTTGTCTTCTGTTCCTGCTACCTGTGACTGCTGTACTGGTGCCTCTGAAACCCCCTGCACTTGTGCAGCCTGAACTGCCACCAAAAATCCAAGGTTTTGATGATGGATTTGTAGAGAGCATGTAGGTCTCTCCTGAACCTCAGTACACAGCAGCCTTGTTGAACCTGGAGCAGATTTCTCAAAATAATCCTTATCTGAGTTTCTTTGGTAGGATGTAGACATGGCTAAGGTAGGTGCATGTGTGTCTGTCCTATTTCAGAACAGGGATTTTGTTAGTGCACTCAGTGGGTATGTGGGAGGCTCAAAATTCAGTCTCCATCCTGCTTGCTGGTGCACTGCTGTAACCCTGTGCCTCAAGAAAAGAAAGGGCTTGTGAGGGACTGTGCCTCATTCTCCAAAATTATTCATGCCAGTAATGAAACTCAACTTACATGATGCTGGCATGAAGTATATGAGATTTTGGTTCATTCCACAATGGATCATAGAATCATAAAATCATAGAATGGTAGGGGCTGGAAGGCACCTTTAGAGATCATCTAGTCCAACCCCCCTGCAGAAGCAGGTTCACCTAGATCAGGTCATGTAGGAACATGTCCAGATGGGTCTTGAAGACCTCCAGGAACAGTGCTCTGTCACCCTCACAGTAAAATAGTTTTTTTCTTATGTTTAAATGGAACTGTTGCTAGCTACTATAGCAAAAAGGGATGTCCCAACCTCCTGACACCCACCCGTTAGATATTTGTAAACGTTAATAAGATCTCCCCTCAATCTCCTCTTCTCCAACTAAACAGACCCAGATCCCACAGCCTTCCCTCATATGAAAGATATTCCAGTCCCCTGATCATCCTGGTGGTCCTGTGCTGGACTCTCTCCAGAAGTTCCCTGTCCCTCTTGAGCTGAGGAGCCCAGAACTGGACAGAGGACTCCAGATGAGGCCTCACTAGGGCAGAGTAGAGGGGGAGAAGAACCTCCCTCGCCCTGCTGGTCACACTCTTTCTTCTTGATGCATCCCAGGATGTCATTGGCCTTCTTGGCCAAGAGGGCACATTGCTGGCTCATGGTTAGTTTGTTATCAATCGGGACTCCCAGGTCTCTCTCTGCAGAGCTGCTCTTCAGCAGGTCAATCCCCAGCCTGTCCTGGTGTATGGGGTTGTTCCTTCCCAGATGCAGGACTCTGCACTTGTCCTTGCTGAACCTCATGAGGTTCCTCTCTGCTCAACTCTCAAGCTGGTTGAGATCCCACTGAATGGCAGCACAGCCTTCTGGGGAATCAGACTTCTGGGATCATTGGCCAAGGATTCAATATAGTTTCTGCTGACATTGCTAGGTTTTATGTCTCTGTTCAAGCTGTAAGGAGTGTTAAAGGTATTTTCTTAGTTAACTGTAAGATGGAATAGAACAGTAAACTGTTACTTTTCCCTGGTTAGAGCTGATTCCTGGGTAAACCATGGTGAGTCACTGGGATTTGAGAACTAGGACTAGCAGAAGGGTTTGGTCCTGGTCCTACTGGTCTACATCCTACATCTACATCTGCACTGTTTTGCCCCAGCACAATAATGAGTGCTACCTTCATAGGTGATTATAATTGCTTATGCAAATGGGAAGTGGAGATCTCACGTTTGCAGAAAGGTGGGTGTGAAACTGGATGAAGGAAGATTTTTATGCTGCTGAAAAATAAAATGAGAATATTCTTGTTTTGTTTTGTGCTGACTCACTGCAGAGTGTGGAAGTTACTGCCTAAACAGTAAGTACTGCAAATGTGAAAACTGCTCTGTCATTTTGCATCTGTGTCTGCTCTAGCAAGCTGGATTTTCATTAAGCCTGGCAAGCTTCTGTCCAGAAGCCAAAATATTTTCTGGAATTATATGGTACTTCCTTAAGCCTCATCCTGATGATATTTTAAAGTGCATCCAGAGCACATGCCAAGTGCAGAGGCTGTAGAGCTGGCCACTGTATTCACAAAGCAGTGGGGCCAGTCGTAGTGCTTAGTAGGGGTAGGTGCTATTTCAGGTTGCCCCACAGTTCAGAGCTTACTCATGCTTGTCGTGAGAGCTGTGGCGTCTCTCAGATGAATAGTGTTAACAAGAGAGTGAGGGTATTCAGTCTTACATCTCTTTACTGACTCTATTGCCTTCCAGTTGCAAAGATCCTACGTGCATCAAGGGTGCTACTAAAATTTACTTGTTTTTCTGCAGTCAAATTCAGTGCAGCAAGTGAAGAGCATACAGAAGAGAAGGCAGAGTGAAATCTAGCTGTAGAGAGGAAATCAGAATGCCAGAGCAAAGGCAAGGGCTGCTAGATGGCACAGGCACCTTTCCCTGATGAGGGCAAGAGCAACAGGGCTGTAGTGCTGGTGCAGGACACGGTGGAGGAAGAAAAGCACCTTCCACACTCTGCTGCCATTCACCATAGTCAGAGACTGTCCAGTACAGAAAGCCTCAGACCTGGCCAGGAATGTCTGGCTGAGTACAGTGCATCTTTTGCAATCTTCTAACGATGCTGGCAGGCTGCAGGCTGCGGACCGCCTGTGGTGGTTTTGTTAGACACATTAGGCAGCTTTCCTTATTTCACTACAGATGAAAACAGATGTTTGTCATTACCTAAAATTCGCAGTCTTGGCACTTAGAGTTAAATTTCGTATTGCTGTTGTTGGCTGCCAGGCTACACCAATTGTTGCATATCTTTGTTACAGTGAGCTCTTAAAGCCCATCTGTCCTTTGCATTGCATAAAGAAAGCAAGCATCTATGCCCTGAAATGCTTGGAATTTGTATGGATGAGATTAACCGTGGGTTGAAGCGATCAGTTCTCAATAAGACAAATAAGATGAAGGCAGCTATTTTAAGGAATTTCTAAAACTGTCTTATATTAGTGTTGCAGTCATCAGCAGCAAAACCCTAGGACTTTTCACTCAGACGAAAATCTGTTCAGGCCAGTGCTCAGTGCTTATGGAAGGCCATATATCAGGGTTGGTCAGTGATTTATACCACACGTCTGAGTTACTTTTGCCAAGGTCTTCACCACGGACAGCTGTACAGCAGTTTCATGTCTGGCTGCAATGTGTGCCACCATCCCAGCAGCTGTACACCACATCTCAGGCACTGTCCCTGGAGAAATGCGAGGTGCTGTGTGTGGGACACTGGTGAGCTCTGAGCAAAATGCCCTCCAAGGCAGCACTGCAGCATGCATTAACCAGAAGGCTTTGCAGCATCTGCCAGGCAGCCTTCGGCATAGTCTTGGTTGCTTTCAACAGGTCTGAAGTAATTAGGGGCACCCTAGATGTCCTCCCTTGGAGATAGCCTTCCCTGCAGGTGTGAGCCCCAAGCCAGCAGTAGCCACTGTGTGCAAAGTCAGATATGGAGGAGAAAATGGTGATCTCACAGGTGTCCAGTGCTGCCTCCTGGCCCTGCTTTGCAGCTGCAAGAGGCCCCACTCTGCACGTGGTGCTCTGCACGTGGTGCTCACCTTGGGAGCTGAGGAGGAGTTTCTTAGACTAAGGACAAAGAGCGGTTAATGCATACACTTTGGCAGGAGAGTGGCTTGAACCATATGGAGAATCAAGGAATGCAAGGGATAAAGATAAAAATTGTGATTTTTTTTTTTTCCCAACACAACTTTTTTTCTGTGCTAGCATTTATGGTGGAGCAATACATTAGGCCCATGACATGAGGGCTGTAAGTAGACGGACTGACAGCAGTTTATTTCAACTACTGCCTCTAGATTTAGGTGTAAACTGGCTCTGCCTTTTTGCAAACGGCTGTGGGTTCAGCTCAGTTCTGTGTCACTGGCAAGTACCTGACAATGCAGGAGGAAATGAATAAAAGTCTTGTCTATTTTTCTTTTCCTTTCCATTTCCATGTCAGCTAACTGACACACAAATTTGACTTTTTTAAACTTTTCAGCTATTACAGAAGCAATTGAAATACCACAATTTATTGGTCGCAGTTACCTCACATATGATAATCCAGATATCCTGAAAAGGTAATGTATCTCCTGTGAATGTAAATATTCTGTTTGTTAACCATTATAATGCTAGGAGCCTCGTGGGAGGATGTTTTGTATATTTTAGTGTTTTAAGCTGTGTTTGCAATATTTCTAAATTTCAAGGGAAAAGCACCCCATTGTCTATACATATGCTTATGGTTCAGTTTGTTATAACATCTGAGCATTTTGCAACCTGTAGAGAAATGGCATGGACAGTGTTATGTCTGGCATGGACAGTGTTATGTCTGGCATGGGGAAGGACTGTTCTGCACTTTGTGAGAGCAAAGGAAAGATATGCAAAAACTTGTATTTGGAAAGAGGCTAAGGATTTTATCTCCTGTGTTAGCCTAAACTTCGTTGAGCCTCAAACTTCATTTTGTCTGCTCTGTACCTTAGAAGATGCCCAAATTCCAGTCAGTTGTGGATTGTTTCAACAAATTCCTCTATCTACCTTATATCAGCTAAAGAAGGCTTCACAAATGTCCTTACCTGCAGCTTGGTACGTGTTGCCTGTTGGCTTCTGAAGGCACCAAATCTACTGGATGTTCTCATATTGGAATTAATTTTGCACTAGGCTTGAGGAGAAAAAAAAGGATTTTTCTCTTATTTGTGTGGGGTAACTGAGAAGCTCTTTTGTTTGTCATTCTGGAAGGACAAGTTCAATTCCCTGAGTCTCAAATGCTGGGAATCAGAGACTCACATATCAGCATGTAGGCAAGTTGCAAGTTCAGTGGAGAAGAAATGCTGCCATCTTTTGTGGGTTTTTTTGAAAGAAGACTGTCCAAATTTGATATTTTTATTGTTCTGTCTTGGTTTACATTAGAGTATCAGGATCAAGAACAAACGTGTTCATGAGATTTAAAACCACAATGAAGGAAGGTCTTTTGCTGTGGAGGGGAGACAGTCCCATGCGACAGAACAGTGATTTCATTTCTCTAGGCCTTCAAGGAGGAGCATTAATATTCAGGTAAACATTCTCTCCCTAATTTGTGTTTCATGCAGTACACTCAGGGCTCAAAGGAGTTGTCACAACACATCCAGGGCACTTGTCCTTTAGTATAGCATGAGACAATTACATCCTCAAGGTGTTACTCAGTGGTGGATCCTGTTGTTGTCTGAGAAATTATGTGAGTTGAAGAGGTAATGTGCTGCAAGATGCATCATTCTCCTTCCCAATTTTTAAAACATCTATTTTCTAATGTGGTTTTCTAATGGTCACCTTATGAGGGTATGAGTACTGTCAGTGACTCCCTCCATGCCTCTTGAAGCACTTGCCATCTCAGTTAAGCAGAGCAAGATTAGAGTTTGCAGAGAGAGAGAGCAGGGCTTCAAGGAGAAACTGTGGTCACACTTCTGCTCACTGCAGACTCAGTCTTCATCAGAGAGCACAGATAGAACAGGGCCTCTGCCTTCTTAAACCCCTAGATATCCAACTGTGTGATGCATACTCAGCTGGCATCAGGCCACTGCTGTCCACAGAACTGCTTGTTTAAGAAATAAGTAATATTAGTGTCAACAAGCTGAAATTGGTGAGTGTTGGGAAATATTGGGCTGCACTTGTGTTCACTCCACAGATTTGTTTTCTCCCTTGCAGACACTTAGGCAGACTCTGTGCAAGTTTTTGCATGGTGCTTTTTTGGGACTTCTGTCTTTTGAAAGCTTCATGTTTCCTCATGATCCCACTTTAGGTTGTGTAAGAAAACTCTTGAAACAGCAGCCTACGAATGACTTAATTATTCTGGATTCTTGTGAGACACTGTTGATTAAATGACAAAGATTTTGTTGATCATTTCAGTTAATTTGAAGCTATATTTTACTTGACTTACCTGATTGTTGTTTGCTACTGTGGATGCATAGACAAGTTGTACATTTGTATTAAATTAATTTCTTTTAAACTTTTTTTTTCATGCTATTTTCTGGGGTTAAATTTGCAAAAAACTCTTAGCTTACTCGTTGTTTTAAAACAAGGATCTCACTCGGCAGAAATGGTGCATTTTTTGAAACATCTTTGAGAGAGCCTGTCTTTCGAAGATGCATGATAGTAAGTGGCCAGTCTCTCCTTTTTGTTTTCTAGGCACAGTTCATTTTTATTAAGGATACTGCTGTTCCCCACAGATGAAGATGTACAAAGGTTTTAGACAGGAACAACAGATTTTTATTGAATATCTGTATCTTTCACATGCATTTATGAGGACGAAAAATTAAGATCTCAAAACTCTCATAAACAATCACTGCATACTGAAAGTTAGTGCTGACAACAGTGAAAGGATAAATGCAGAAAAAAAAAGAGTATTATCTTCTTTCAGAAGGCATGTTGCTGCTTTTCCACCCTTTGAGAGGTGAGGTCAAGAGAATATCAGGGCTGTGGATTGGTCAGAAGTATTTTCCTGCAGCTCGAAATTAAATATCTGTGTTCTGGTCCAGTTTGCAATTCAGAACATATTGTTTCGTTCCCATTTTCTATGGCCTAGCAGAGTTAGGTTCCCTGTATGGTGTAACTGCTACTGTAAATCCTTTCTGTTGCTCACTGTTTCTGTAGAAGATCTCCATGCACTAGAGATATGAACCAAAGGTCTAACACTTAGGTACAATCCTGAACACTGAAATCCTTCTGTAGCTCTTGACCTAGAGTGGTATCTGCATCCTGGGTAGATAGAGATGCTCATTTGAGACTCACATAAACCTCTGAGAAGGAGTCAGATTTAGAGCAACCATTTGGCTCTGGGCAAGTCATGACTCTAAGATGCTGTTCTCAAGTACTTAACCCTGGCCAGGTTCTTAATTCCAGGTCCTATTCTGTTGTGAAGAGATGATGTTGGCTTTAATTTCTCTAGCTCAGTACAGGCAGAAGGCCAGCAGTGTCTGGCTTAGGCTAGTTCATCCTGCTTATTTAGGCATCCGAGCACCCAATAGCTTATTACGTTGAAGCATCTACTTCCGCTTCATGAAGGCTGGCACAATTTTCTGACCTAGAAATTAAGGTGCCTGAAGTGTGAACATGATGGGGACATTACATCTGCTGAGTAATTTTAGTAGCAGCAAACACAAAGAAATAATCAGAGCCGCAACTGAAGCAGGGAATGTGATTGTTTATCAACATGTTTATTTATTAGACTTCATCCTTTCTAACATAACAGGTCTCAACCTTCCCTATTATTCAGATGATTTGTAGACCTGCTCTAGGTCATGTGCTTATTTGCTCTTGTAATAATTTATTTATTAACTGTTTTTGCAAGCACAATTTGCTAATCTAGTGCTCTCTCCCTTTCACGCCAAAGATCTGCAGGTCACTGAGTTTCATAACTTGTTGTTTTAGCGAGGAACTGCCATGCAGTGGCCCACTTCTTGCTCCCATGAGCTGATGGTGATGGTATCCACTCTGAGCGGGGCAGGAGGGAATTCTGCATGTTGCTCCATGAGCCTGAATTCGAAAAACAAGTGCATTGCTACTGGGCTTCCAAAGGATTCTGATGGTCTCCCCAGAGTCTGAGACATAGGGCAGCTCAGACGCTGAGCAGGCAGAGCACAGAGTAAGGAGAGTGAAGCAATTTGGCAGGCAGATGGTCTGTGCAAGCAGACAGTAACATTTTAATTTTCTTTTCATTGCAGTTACAATTTGGGCAGTGGCATTGCTTCCATCATGGTGAATGGCTCTTTCGGCGACGGCCGGTGGCACAGAGTCAAGGCTGTTCGGTAAGTAGCCAAAATGCTCATGGGAGGTGTTTGGGAGCCTCTCTGCCATTAAAGGTGCTGGCTAGCATGTTTGGATGCTGGTTGAGTGTGAGTCATGGCAGCTCCTCGCTCTCACATTGCTTAGGAATTGAACTGTTGGCAACTTGGCTGTTTCAGGACAATGTACACAAAGATTTTTGTATTGGAGGTAACAGTGCCAACTCAGCAGAGCTCAAGGCAGGCTGCCAAAGTCACGCAGGGCTATTCTGGGGCTCTGACAGGCATTCATACTCATACCATTTGGGTTAAAAGAATTTTTCTTTAATGTCTGCATTTTGAAATTCCCTAGTGAGTACTTTGCGAACTAGAACAAGCACGGGAGCGTGGACAGGGTATGCCTACATTTTCTGTTTGGAGGAGGTGCAGACATCTTGCAGTGTATTTGTAACTCATATTTATAACTTGTAACTTCATGGGAGGCAAGGGAAAGCACATATCCCTCTCTTCATGAGATGTTATGTCTGTGGAAATCGCAGCCTGATGTTGGCACAAATTGTTACCAAATTTGGTGAGAATAGGAGCCCATAAAGTAGCTCTGTTGTCAATGCAGTTATTGACCATATATATGAAATGGAAGTGGCCTAAAAGCTCCAGTAAGAAACAAAACTGCTTACAAGTATGCTTTATCTTAGCTTGACTATTTCTTCCCTTCCGTTGAAGCTCCCACTGTTTACTTTTCATATTACATCTGATTTTTAACTATACATCAGAACCTATCCAGCCCTCCCTTCTTCCCCAGCTGTGGAGTTTACTTCTTCCCAAGCTTTTTCTCCTCTGCAAATGTGTCCCACATCCTTACCAGTCCTCTGACATCTCAATCCCTGGAAAAAAAGCAACCCTGAAGGGTCTGGATTGCCATAGCACACTGCTGTCTGTGGGGCTTCCCAATGCCAGTACCAAGCCTTCTCTGTGAACCCTGCAAAGCACTGGTTACGGGGTGAGGGGGAGATGCTCCTGCTCCTCCTTCTGCGTAGTTGTAGCCTGCATGCTTGAGAGCTGTTTGTTTTTCATTCCAGGGATGGACAATCTGGCAAAGTAACTGTGGATGATTATGGTGCCAGGACTGGTAAATCCCCTGGGAAGATGAGGCAGTTAAACATCAATGGAGATCTCTATGTAGGTGAGTTCTTGCTGTTCTGATTCAGGAGCCAGAAGCATTTTTGTGTTTGTGAGGCTGGTTGCAAGGCAGGGCATACCAGCTCTGTCCATCTCAAGGTGAAGGCTTCATGCAGAAGCTTCTGGTCCTCCACAGCCTGTTTTTTTGGGAAGGCCTCCCTGGGGCAGTGGGATTGATATGA
Organism: Colius striatus; assembly: GCF_028858725.1. Lineage (NCBI taxonomy): Eukaryota > Metazoa > Chordata > Aves > Coliiformes > Coliidae > Colius > Colius striatus. The sequence continues at coordinate 37,806,908 of NC_084790.1, forward strand.
GAAGGCACCAGCCTCATGGAATGCACTGTGGTACTCTTAGCAGAGAAACTGTGAGTGGCAGCTCCAGCCCCACACGTCAGCGGGAATCTGGGCATGAGCTTATTCAGTTCTTATTGATGCTACAATTTCTACAATAAGTAATTACCATCTTACTTTATCTTACCTATCCCCTCTGTACTTTTGAGTCCTTAAAAGATACGTTTAGAAAAACCATAGAGCAGCCTGTAAATTAAAGTTCACTTCTGAGGTGTGCTAGTATGCCTAACGGCCTTGCTAGTCCTGCCGTTAGCAGGGCAGGAGTAGACACCAGTGTTGATGAGGAGTTTCTCATGGCTGCCTTTCCCCCAGGTGGCATGAAGGAGATAGCCCTGCACACGAACAGGCAGTACCTGAGGGGCTTGGTGGGCTGTGTCTCCCACCTCACGCTTTCAACTGACTACCACATTGCGCTGGTGGAGGACGCAGCTGATGGGAAGAACATCAACACGTGTGGGGCCAAGTGACAAGAGAGGAGCCCCAGTGCTGAGGACCCGTCCTGTGCTTGTGTGTGTGGCTGAATGCCACAGCCCTCTACAACTGGCCCACCTTTGTCTTCTGGGAAAGTAACAGAGACAAATGGATCTCCTTTGACTCAAAAGGAAAAAAAAAAACCAAAAACCAAAACCATTTTCCCCTTTCCTTTCTTCTCCTTTCCTGACCAAACCAAACCAAGTATTTTGTATAGGAACCGTCCCCTATACCTGTTAAGTGTTTTGTGAGCACTAAAGGCTGTGCATTGGTGCAAAGAGAAAAAAAATGCGTGATGTTACGGGTAGCTCAATGACTTGTCTTGTGGTCCTTAGCTTATCTTTTGTAATGTCAGAGAAAGTAGTCTTGAAAGACCCACCCTGCAGTGGTACAGTGACTCTGCTGTTCAGCAAGTACACCATCAGGCAGTGTATCTATGCATTCAAATGCATGTTCCAGAACAAACAGTTCTCCTTAGCGCTCTCTGATTTAGCTAAATTATGTTTCATTCTGTGTAAACAACAGCTACAATGACTGGTGTCAAAATATTGCTGTTTGTTGAGGAGGAAAGTTCCTAAAGTCTACTTTTTTATTACAAGCAACAAAAGCAATGAACCAATTTTGTAGACGTAATTTTATACTTGTTTATTTTTATAGCAGCAGCAGACTTGCTTAGATGGCATAACTTTAAACTATATACTATATACAATTAGGTCTTTGCACACTTTCCTAAAAATAGCAGTGACCTGTGGTTTAAATTTGATATATGAGAGACTTAATGTCTGTATCACAGTTTACTTGGGGATATATGTGAGTTATGACCAGTTTTAAGTCTGACTCTTTTTTTTTTGTAAATTTTGACAGTTTAAAATCATACATTATGAAGCTTTCCTGTCTTAAACAGATTAAAAGATTAGGAAAAAAAAAGAGCTAATGCTTGCTACTGTGGTGTTATAAATCACTTTTTTTTCTTCTGAAAATGAGAAAAGGGATGTGCAAGAGACCTTGGTGGGTCACAGTCCTCTTAAATAAAATGTTTTCTAGGCACTGGACCAATAGTTATGCAACCTTGATTGCCAAAATCTAATTTAAGCAGGCAAACAGAGTACTGTCAAGACACAGAGGAAATGGTCCAGAAATTCATAGTTTGGAGATTTTTTTTCTTCCTTAACTCTTTGTTTGAAGTAGATCAGTAACCCATCAGGGGAGACTCAATGTGCAGTGAAGTTCTCTGTGACTTGTCACATGCTGGCAGTGGGAGAAGCACAGACCTCCTCAGGGACAAATGTCTCTGAGTTAAAAGGACTTGATATGTAAAAGTGGCCACCGGGAACTTTCTATTGCATTTTTTTGCCTGTGCCTAGGTTGGTCCCAGCATCCTGGGAATTAGAATACATTCCCAAGAGTCATCCTGTCTGCAGCTGACTGTGAGAAGTTGCAGGCTCAAGTGGAAAAGAATAACAGTTGGTACTAGATAATGGTACATACCAAGGAGACCCCTGCTTTTTTCATGCATGCTCAAAGGCACACCCTGAGTTCTTAGATGAAAGGTTGTGTGCTCCTTGTAGATACGACAGCAGTGTTCAGATACAGGCACTTGTTAGAAATGGAAAGAAACAAAAAAACTCCATGGTGGTACCAGTATGTAACTTGCACCTGTGCTCTCCCCCCTGTTCGAATCACACAAAATTGTCCATAGAAGATTGTCTCTCCTTCCCAGAGAAGTAGAGTTTTGATTTGTCATGGGGGACCCCATGGGGAGAGAGAAACCTGTGCATGGTTGAGAAAAATTGGAATAAAGTATGTCTGATAAAAATGTGGCTTTAAAATGAAAGTAAATAGAATTTGATGCCATAGGATGAAAATGGGAAATGTGCAAAAAGAGTAAGAACTAAAACTTCTGGAGACCGGAGATCTTGCTGGCTTCTCACTGTGGCTGCTCTTCATGAAGCCCCTGGCTGCCTGGGAGAGAAGATTTGTGTTTTATGAGCTTGAGGGGTTTCCCAGATGGTAGGGACCTGTGCTGGCCTGTCACAGGGCAGGAGATCTGTCTGGCTGTACCCTGAGTCCTGCAGACCTGCTGTGCTGGGGGATGATGGGGGATCGCACTAATCCAGAAGTGGCATTGGCATCCACTCTGTCACATGTGCCTCACCTTTCTTGTCCATTCATTTCAGTCACAGGGTTGGTAGAGCAGCTCCAAGACAAACATCTGGTGGTAGAGGTCTCTATTTTAAGATAATTTACAGCAGAATAGTGGGCATTTTGATATAAGGCAATACATCTTCAGAACAAAAGCTGCTCTTTGAAACGCAGGATGAGGAAGGTAGTGGGTAGGAAATACCTCTGTTGTGGAAAAAGAAGCACAACAAACAGCAGCTTCCCAAATGCCTGTTTCCAACAGCGTGTCACCACGGGGGAGTTCAGAGCAGGCAGCATCACCCTGCTGCGCCGGAGACAGCATGAGTGGCACAGCTGCGTGGGGCTGGACAGTCACGGGGCGTGGGGGGGGAATGGGGGCGGGGCGAGGGGTTGTACAATGGTGCTTCGGGGCTTGAATCTTCCTTTTAAAGGTAGTTTGAGAAAGTTCCCAAGAAGGAAGCATCTCCGGTCTCCCAGGTGAAGCTTGGAGCTGAGTGGGAGGCAGGAGTTGTTTGCACTCAAGAAGCTGAGCAGGAAATAGGTGCCATAAACTCAGGAGATCTGAAGAGGTGTGGAGGCTCAGCCACCTGCCCAACACTGCCCCTGATGCTGGGCCAGGGAAGGAGAGGGGAAAGGCAGACAGTGCATGGCAGAGTGCTTAGTCATTTTCGCAGGAGCTGGCCTGGATGTGCTGCTTACTATCTCCGAGGCTGTTTATTAATCATGTTGTTTATTGCTTGGGTCATATCAGATGCTCAGCATGACACTGGTGCTGCTGGAAGATGAGGCCCTACCCTGTGACAGAGCCATGTCCTTTTTTTGCCACAGGTAGCTCTGCAAATACAACTGGCAGCGGTCCCAGGTGCTTGTGCCTCTCTTTGCAATTTAATCCCCTTCGTAAGATAGCAGTCCTTAGCTTTCTTCCTAACTTTCTACATTAATCCCTAAAGACATCCTTTTCTAGAGCTAAACACCTATCTTGGTGCCAGCCTTGGATGGGCTTCATGCTGGGTGCTCGCTGTGGGACGGAGCTGCTCCCTGCCTGCTACTCACCCTGCCCAGACTCACTGCTTTCTACTTCTCCTCCATCACTCTGGAGACCAGCCACTTGGGAATCAGCAGTTAGGTTAACTCCGGCCATGTTAAAGCAAAATAAGGGAAAAAAGAAGAAAAAAAACCCTAACCAAACCACAAGCAAAAAGAGATGTCAAGGGGGACTAAAGCCAGATGAGATTTTACAATGGTTCCTATGGAAGGCAAGTTCTTGCAGCACTGGTGTGTCTTAGATGGTCAAAGGTGGGCATCCAGGAGCTCTTTCCTATCTCTGTTCTTCCAGCCCAGGCCTAGGGAGCAAAGAGGCAAAGCTGAAGAGGGTCTGACAGAATTGGGAAGCTGCCCATTCCCTCTGGCACATTGGCCAGCCACAGATTGTCAGCCAGACTTTGCTTTTGAGAAAATGTTTTCATTCTGTTGATAAAACAAAATCAGTTTGGTGGGAAATCATAGAATCATTTTTATTGGAAAAATAACCTAACACTGCCAAGCACACCACTAAACCATGTCCCTCAGCACCTCAACTGCACAGCTTTTAAATACCTCCAGGGATGGTGACGGTGACTCCCTGGGCAATCTCTGCCAGTGTCTAACCCCTCTCTCAGTAAACAGCCGTCTTCCTAACATCTATTCATTGTTCCAGCTCTGCACATGCAGCTCCCTCCACGGCGGCATCACCCCTCCAAGGGCAAATCTCCTGCCTTTGAAGGATCAGATAAAATGCAGTTGTGGTTTACTCACGGAGAGCAGTAGCCACATCCCATCAGTCAGATGCATCTTTTCATCAGCTTTTTATTTCGTGGGGAGGAAATGTGTGCACATAGTTGGTATTTCTCCTCTCCAAAGCAACACTTTGCTCTGATGTCTGAATTGGGATATTATCTACTCCAGGGAGCACATTCTTCCCTCCCACTCCATTTTTCCATTGGATTGAATCATCATGAGCACCCCAGTCCCCTCAACAGGTAATGCTGTGTCCCTGCCCCTGTGCTCAGGACCCGACTCTCTGAGCATCCTGTTCCCAAACCCTCTGTGACACGGACTGCCTGGCAGCATTGCAACAAACTGCCCTTATCTCTTGAATGTCCATTCACTTTCAGAGCATTTTCCCTTGTGTATTGTGCACAGGACAAAGACGGCCTTGTTCCGCTTCCCCTGCTATTTCTTTTTAAAGCTGCCTTGGTCTTCCTTCCTAGGAAAACAATAGTGCTGTTTCTTTCAACACCCATCCCCACAGGTCATGTTTTCCAGCACCACAGGTTACCATGACGTATGTGGTCAGCGTGGAAGAAATGGGGCTGGCTGAGCATGGACACTTCATGTTCAGGATCACAAAACAGGGGCTTTCCAAACATTTTTTTTTTTGGTTCTGCGGCCCCTTAAATAGTTCCTAGTGGCAATAGTGGCAGCCTATGTGGTCACTTCATTGTGGACATGGTAGTATTTTCATCAATCTTCCTGTCTTTTGAAGACACTGGAGGGCCAATACTTAACATTTTCTTTACAGTTTCTCTTGCTTCTTCCTTGATACAGCTTTAACCTTGGTGTCACCAAACCAGAATTCAAGAATGAAATTACCAATTTATTATCATGTTCAGTCCATTTTCTTTTGAAAATGATTGGTTATTTGAACTAAAACAGATTTGGGTTATTTTTAAGAACTAACAAATGCCTCGTATACAGGGACTGTGTAACCTTTATTTACATGTTGTAACTCCCTGCTGTTGCAGATGTGGGGAAATGCTGGATGCTAATGCTACAGCTGGTGTCACATTAGAAACAGCCAGTGCTGAGAGCACAGATTCAAGAAGATGATAAGGATTTGTGCTAAATAGGACCAGGCAACAAGGAGGTTAAGTCTTTCTTCCTACCTTTGTCCTGATGGCAAAAAATGGGAAGTCCATGCTCTCTGTCATTACCCAACCTTTGAACTCAGTTGCTGTGATTTTGGAGCACAGTTTATTTTCTTTGAACAGCCATGACACTGGGAGAAACTCAGCCCGTCATTTTCATCAGTTTGTAGAAGTGACTGTATTTGTAGTTCCCAGGTACCTTAAAAATGCACCCAAATTAAAGAGCTCTTAGCTGTTCTTACACCTTTGCTCCACAGAACACAGTCCAGGCTCTGTGATCTGCACCCACTATGGATGTGACACCGCTCCACCCTTGCCAAGAAACCCACTACTTCCATCTTCCTCTGGTGCTGCCATCGCATCAGCATCTCCTTGCCAACCAATGGGGAGGCCCAGATGTCCCTGGGCTCTCTCAAATAACAAATCCAAGAGGATTAGTCTGATGTTGCCAAGGTTTGAAGGACTGCAGGTCTGAAAGACTCATAGTATTTTCAGATGTTGCAAAACCATCATCCTTTTACTTCTTTTTGACCTGAGTGCCAGGTGACAGACAAGTCTTGAACTCCTATCTGATGTTCCTGCACTGGCCAAAGCTTCTGCAGGGCTTGAGAGTGCAGCTATGGGATTTCACCTTTGGAACAATCAAAGTATTTTCTCCTTTCCACAGCCCTAGGCATCTTCAGCACATTACTCCAGTCCTGCTTAGAGGACTCAGTACCCTTGATCCTGTATCTCCCCAGTGCTCAGTGGAGCTCACATGTCCTGCCTAGTTGCTGTCAGACCCAATATACTGCACCAATCTGCTATTGCAAGCCAAGGAATTGACTGTCTTTTCAGACTGACTCCAAAGAGATGGAGAGAGCACAGTGCCACCATGCAACAATGTGATCATGTGGTGTGCTGTTATGTGGCAGCTGTCTGCACACTGCTAAAGCCGATGTGTCACTCCCTGGTTCAGACACTGGCTGCATGAGACATGAAATTCCTTGTCTGGTGCTAGGAAAAGTACGTGCTGTAACATAAATGGTGCATGTTAACAGCCACCATAGAAGCTGATTATTCCGCTCAAACACACTAAGCAAGTGTCCTACCCAAACCAACTCCACAGTGCATAGCCTGGGCCCCTTCCTCCTGCCCCTTTCATCCTGCAATAGGGATGTCCAACACACAGACTTGTTCACCATGGAGAGCCTCCAGCTGGTCATCTCTGCAAGCCCTGTCCCCATGCCTGCAGAGGAATCACGTTTCAAAACCCCAGCAATGTTAGAGCCATAAGCCAAGTAGGACACGTGTAAGTCAGCTGGCCCGCTTCCTATTGTCACATCATGTAGTAGGAACAGGAGGGCTCCAGTGAATCATGTATGTAGGCACCACGTCATGCTGTGCTCAGAAGAAGCTGCTCAGAGAGTATCTGCATTACTACCTGCTCTGCCGATCAAGAAGCCAAGGCTGTGCTTGCCAAATCCTTTGCTTGCCAGATCCTGTGCTTATTTACTCTGGCACAAACTTAAGATAACTCTGTTTTGTACTGGAGCATGAGCAAAAATTAACTCCTATTTAAAAATGAACATGCAGGCAAGGAATATGAAAACATGTAAGAGTGTAAGAAAATATATTTATTAAATTTCATGGCAATAGTATGGCAAAATTGTTAAATACATGCATATTTTTAGACACCCAAGCAATACAACAGGAGTTACAACAGCCAAGCAAACTAGGTTTAAAACATACGCAAAGTTGGTATCCTAGTGTTAGACTAGTCTTAAATGATATCTGCCACACTGGAATATTATTTCCCCAACGCAATCCCATGCTTCCTTTTTCAAGCATGTATTTATTTAACTGCTTAGCTAATAAACTTTCACGTTGATACACTTCGTTGAAGTGGTATTTTACTTCATATGCTACTACTCATTAAAGTGCCTTGTAAAGATTTTGATTAATTTGTGAAAGAAATATTTGTTTCTCAATAGTAGATTTGAAAGCTGGAAAACTTCAATATTGTTCAACAACAGAAATATGTTAAATGACTGATTAGATTTAGTGTTAGGAAGACTACGCTGCCTGCTTGATTTACTGATTTATTCTCTTAATTTCTATAGATGCCTTCTTCAAGTTGGCAAACAATATTTTCACTAGTATTCAAACAAAAGTCCATTAAAATCTTTGTAAAAACAGAACACAAAAACATCTCTAAACAAATTATTTATGCTGTAAAAAATATGGTATAAAAAGAGCTAAAAAAACATTGAACTTGTTCACAGTATATATTTTAAAAGTTACAGCATTATAGTACAATGGTGGGGGTTTTTTCAGGTGTACTGTATAACTGCACCAGCTCCACTGTTTTGTGAGCCACAAAATGACAAAAGTTCAAATTGCTGTTACCTTTGAGTAGGATTTCAAACACGAATCGATTTCCCAAACCCATTAGGGAAACACTGACAAAGTGATTTCAAGGGTTCTTTTTTTATTGTATTACTACTATAAAGAGTGAGGCCTTGCCAGTTTTTATTTTACTTTGCCCTGCTTGAGCTATTTGTTTTTCAGGTTTTTTTCAACCCAAATAATGCCAACGAGGACATTTCAGGAAGGTAAGTTTTACCTTCTACATTTTTATGCAACATGAGACCAAATGAGTTGCAAAGGTATTGAAACTTCTCATGGAGGCAGTGTGTATGCTTGCACTGGAGCTTGCTTTCATGTGACAGCAGTCAAAGTGCACGTTTGGAACTAACCAGAAACCTACCTAGAGATTCTGCTGGGTATCCCATTAAAAAATAAGGATGCTGTATGCCCTGTTGCACCAGTTAGCTGGGTAGCACTGGCAACAAGGAGAAGGTGGGACTGGAGGTGGAACTCTCCCCATCCTCTCAGGCAGCACCCTGCCCCTAGGGCAACTCACCTGCAATGGGATGCTGAGTCCCGGCCCTCTGAAATAAAAAAGTTCTGTGGAGACTTTTTTTTTTTGTGGTAAAAGCAGAAAGAATTAACAGACAGTTTTATGGGGAAAAATTATTGTCGTGCACCCTAGGACAACTTGTAAAGCTAGAAAAACCCCTGCCAATATCATCTGACATTTGTTTGCACAACAGGCAAAAAGGAAACAAACACTGGCTATCTTAGAAACACTGGGGGAAATCCAGAGTTATATAAATAGAGGAGGAGAGGAAAGAAAATTTTTATGGAAGAAACAGTTTGCCAGCTTATAGAGAGATATTTTAAAAATTTAGACAGGCTTAAGCATGAGGAAAATAGTTTTTAAGCACTCCGACATTCCTGAATCCATTTGGGGTCTGGGAATGTGTTTCCAAGCTTGCTAAGGGAAAGGCAAAAGTCTACAACAAATTTTGTGAAACACCGACAGCACCTCTGAGCATCAGCCACACAGGGCTGAACGTGCCGCAGCAGAAACTTCATGTACATGTAGGATGCTGGGAGGAGTGCAGCAGCAGCTGCTTCCTCCAGACAAAGCTGCACCTCGGGAGGCGTGTGCTGAAGTACACGGCTCTGAAAATACCGCTTTGGGGACTGCAAGTCAGCTTCCTCTGCAACACACAACACCTCAGTACTTAACAGTGTAAGGACATTTGTGTGTAAGAAGTAAGGACTTTTCTTAGTGTTAAAAACATTAATGCCATTTGCACTGAATTCTTCATAAAACTCTGGCAGAACAAAAGATGCTATTTACATGGGAAGCTCTTGATAGATTCATGGTACAGGAAGCCTTGTTAGCAATCTCATTCTTTCAGTGTTCAGTTTTTCCTATGTATTTCAAATTCTTTTACTATATTTCTACCTACTTCTAAGTATACAAATATTCTATTTACAAAACAATATTTGTCTAAAAATAGAGCACATGATTTCTCATTGCCTTTTCAGAGTGATGTCTCAACATCTTCTAAACTCCAATGCATCCAGTTGCCTTAATTTTTGCTACTATTAGTGTTCTGCTGAGCATCCTAGAAGACGAGATCACAGGAAAACACCACAACCCTATGCTTTTACCCAGCTGAACATATCAAAAGCAAAAAAGCAGCTTGAACACGCAGAGCAGCCTAAAACTCAGGTCAACAGGAGCTTTGCTGCTGCTGCGTTCCCAGTGGAGGAATGCTCCGGTGTTCCAAATAAACAAAAGGCAGAGAAACATGGTGTGTTTGCCAACTGTGCCATGACAGGCAACATAGCTACTCATTCCCTTTGGAAATGGTTCACCCGTGAAAGCAGCAACTACAGATCGTGATGACAGCTACCACAGCAAATGTCAGTCATTGGGTCCTAAGTCTACTTGTGCAGCCACTACATAGCAGGGGAGGCAACTCACTGCCTGCAACATTAGCTTTACTGTTTTATTAACTAGTAGTTTTGTGAGGTATATCACATGCAGATCTATCATCCCCAAATTTAACAGACCAAGATCCCAGATCCCCTGGCACATAGAATGACAAAAATAACAGATGTGTCAAATAGAAGAGTGTGTGACGTTGCATCAAATACCACTGATGTTCCACATACACAGTTAACAATACAAAAACCCATTAAAAAACCCAAATTGTCACATATGACAGGCATGGCTCAAAAATAAAAAGCAGCAGGATCAATAATTTGCTTCAGAGAGAAATTGCTTGGCATTATTACCTGACATCTCTGAACACTGATCCAACTGGAAGATGAAGCATTGAGTTAGGAGTAATAGGGTTTTGGACACTATCACTCCTGGTCATATCCTTCTGGAAGTTGTGTTTTGTTTTGTTTTTTTTTTTTTTTTAAATATTAACTTTCTAGTCTTCTAGGGAAAAAAACCAAAAGCCAAAAACCCTAAAACAAAATAGCTGCTTGATGAAGGAATAAGATCTTTCAGAAAATGATGGTAAGGAAATGCAGTACTTGAAGTTTCCACAGACATTTTTCAAAAACAATTTGACTTATGAGGCTCACCAGGAAGCTCAAAGGCACTAATACAAGGAGTCTGATCCCCTGTGAAGACCCAAGTTTTAGTCTTACAATTGTTATCCATGCATTTAGAGGCTATGAAGACATTCCTAAAGACACTTCACTGGTTTAACATGGCACTTTGGCTCAGAAAGAAAGTCCGTTCCCAGACACTCCTTGTAATTCTTACTGCTCCATGTGCCTAGGGGTGGCTTCACATGGTCACTAAATTAGCACACAACCTCTCACTACCCATCTAGTAGTTGGACTCGCTGAGGAAGATTTAAAATAGGCATTTGAAAGAAGTCCTCACTGGCAGCACTGAATAGGCTCAAAAGACACCGCAGAGCTGAAGCAGCTGAGCTTTGAACGACAACTACTTACTGGTTCATAACTATTAAGCAGCAGTAAATGATGCTACATACACTGCACAAGCCTGTATCTCTCCTCTGTCCACGCCACTGTAGTGCTACTGATACAAGCTGATATGTACAGTAAGTCATTGCTACCAGCAGGCCTCTTCTGCTCTATACCCTGGAAGTCGGGACACCAGTTCAAAAACACAGACAGACAAACTGTAAAAAAAGACCCAGAGTGATGGAAAATTAGATGACAGGACTTTGGTAACATTGAGGCAGACCCTGTGTTTGCAGAACTTTCCTCTACCTAAGCACTAAGAAATGAAATTATTTAAAATTGTTGCCTTTACTGATTAGGAAAAGCAGCACAAAGGCTGACCTGAGTATGGGATGCTTGTGTTGAAGGGATTCATTGTGGGAGCACTGCTAAGGGGGTTGACTGCTCCTTGCAAACTCTTTTGTGTTCTCTGTTGAGTGCAGCTGCCTTGGCTTCCCGTCTGCCAAATTAAAAGCTGCTAGTACTCTCAGACTTCAATTTGGTTTTGCTGCTTGTAATACACAGCCATAAAAAAAGACAGTTATTCTTTACAGTCAACTGTTCTGCTATAGGAGTGGGGTTTTTATTTGCATCACCATACAGTAGGAATTGCTACTCTGTATTGAGAAACTGCTCCATAAAAAACCCAAACCACTATCCATACACTCTCGTGTCCATGACACTTTCTGCTTTCAATTGAAAGCATATGGCAGGACAATCTAAATTCATCTTATGAGGTAAATACATTAAGCCAAACCTGCACTACTGAAAATAAATCCCCTTTAAAAGAGATATTGTGAGAAAGAGTTGTTACTATTAGGATATAGCCACCTCCCAGCTATCAAGCACAAGGGTCAGAACTGCTTTGCTTCATGTATTAGTTTAGTGTTCTGATAATAGGCAGTAACAGATTAGGCATGAAGCTTTCTCTTGTGGTGGTGTCTGGTGACAGATGGACGCCAGCTCTTTGCACTTCCTGCTTGTCTTTTCACTCAGCTCCGCTAATTCCAAGATTCCGCCTCAAAAGCAGAATACTGTCTGCACTTCCTGTTCTTTCAGATGTACCTTGCACTCTGTCAGTTCTGCAGACGTAACTATTTTAACTGTCTTCACAGTTCCAGGAGGCACACTCAACCAGTTGTTACTGATGATCACTTGGATGCTATTTAGTGTTTTGCCTTTTTGTCAGTTTTTAAATCCCTCTGCATTTTTGTTTTATGGACATGGCAGAGACATCATGACATCTGAAACTGCACCATCTGTTGATTAAATTAGGTTTAACCTAATATTGCATTTATTTTGATGGCCAGATCACATGGTTTGGAGACCAAGTGTCTGCCTGGTTAGCCATCATCCTGGTCTGTTCTTGCACCTTTACAACTAGTAGCTTAGCCACTTCAGCCCTCTTATCTGTTTTGGGATCTTGTTTAGAAAACCATTCTCCATTGTATTTATTCTAACAACCATGAAGTGGCTCAGGAAATTCAAACCTGAAGAAAAGATTTGGTTAGGACTTTATGGACACCCTTTCTGATCAAGCTCTTAAACATCTGACCTCTTACCACTGTTTTACAGGAAGAAACAGGTAAGTTAGGAAGCATTTCCTCCTCTAAGATTGTGAAATTCTTGTGTGCCGCAGTCTGAAGTTTACACAGTGAAATGTTACAATTACAGCTGCCTAGAGATCCATCTGTGAAAACACGCATTTTCAAAGATAATTGTTCTGAATATTCCTTTAAGCACACAAATGTACATCGTTTAAGCTACTTTGCATCACATGTCTGGTAAAGCAGAGGTAGAATTAGCAGCACTAAAACCTCCTTGGGTTTCTTCCTGCCACTAGAAAAATCCCACCTTGTACTGCCAGGTAGGATTTGTAGAGAAGATCCTGCTGGGTAGATACTGGAGAACAGCCAGGCAGCAGGTGACAAAGCTAATGTGATAAAGACCATCGAAAGAGCAATTTGTTCTCAAGAAGCTAGTACTACTAACTCTAATTTTGCATGCCACGCTGCTTGGACAGCTAATGTTAGCAGATAAGAGATTTCCCCATGGCTTATCATTACTGTATAGTGCAAAGACCGCCAAAAGCTGGGGATTAATGGAGTACTGTACCAATTTTAAGCAGGAAATCTGGAGATGAAGCTATGAAATACAAAATGCATTAGTGCAATATATCAGGAAAGATTAACTCCTTAACTGAAGACAGAAAAAATACAGAGCTTTCTAAGTTAAAAAAAAAACAAAACAAAACAAAACAACTTTATGCAGTTCTTTTTGAAGTTTAAATCAGTGTTAACACTTTTTTTCCCCAAGTTTGTACTCCTGAGTCAAACATTGAATAAACATTTTACAGTAGGTACAGAAACTAGTGTCTAGGTAAAAAGCAACAGATTTGAATGGCCATTGCTTCAGAAGTGTTTAACAGTGACAATACCCTTCTGAAAGGGAGAAGAAAAAAAAAGCACTCTCATTTGTCCTTAGTTTATAACTAGGTAAAAGATCTCAAGGGTTTCCAGCTGTATGGTTTCTTTGTGTTAGGCTGAGGTGAAACCTTCAGTAAGGAAACATGTTGGGGCTGCATCATTTGAAAATGCACAGTTGAGAACATCTACAAGAAAGCAAAGCAATCTTTCCAACTTATAAGTTGCATGAGATCATACTAATCTTGGAGCACTATGTGAAGGTAGAAAAAGTTCTTTGACTATGATTATCAGGAGCTCTAAACTCAATATGCCTTATTATCCAATATATTTTACTAGAGTAATAACTAAATTGCTATAACTTTGACCTCTTGGCCTCTATTAAAATGGAGCATAAACACTCTTGCTAACTCAATGTAGAAATATTCAGCTTAATAGAACCTCTGCTGACTGTCTCCAAGAATAATCCATGCCCTTTGCACTTCTTTCTTTACAACATAAGGACTAAGAGCTTATTTAGAAGGCAGATTCAGGTGCAACAAGGACTCACTGTTAATCATTTGGTTTGTTCTGAAAAAAATGTGTAAAGGACCATCCTATATTACTGGGTTTGGGAGAGTCTTCATCATCTTTTGAAGGAAGCAGAAATTGTCGTGAATTAATTGAGCATGGGCTCCCAAACGATCCATTTTCATTGTTGCTTTCAGCTGATCCAGGAGAGTCTGGAGTGTCCATGTTCCAGGCATTCGTGTTTGCTTGAGGTCTGTAACCTGCAGTTGTATCCAATTCTTCCTCTGCTGTTGAGCAACTCTCCATTTTCAGGGCACTGATAGGCAGCTGCATTTGCGGCTTATACCCTGCTGCAGTCACTAAGTCTATTTCTGGCTCCTCCTTTGGTTTAATTTGAGGCTGATACATCGACTGGATGTCAATATAAACCACCTGAGATGACACCCCAGGCTCATCCATAGGGGGATTTGAGATCTCCTCTTCAATGATAGGTGGACAATAGGATACCACTACGTGGTTCTCTATTTCTGAGTCAGAACCATCTTCAGGCACAGGGGTGTCTGCTGCTGGGGACATCATCTCTGTGTCTTCAATCTTGGGAGCTGCAGATTGTGTTTCCACCACTTCAACACTATTGGGGGTGCATGGGTTCATTTCCAGCGTTTTCTGTGTCTTACTCCCCTGAGGAGAAAAAAAAAAAACAAAAGGAGAAAGGAGAGAGACTAAGCCAAATGACCTGTAACTCCTGAAAGGAACAACTTGCCCAAATTAAACTAGTATGTTGTCTTGTGGCTGGGATTCCTCTCACTACCATTAGTACAATACACAAAAGGAGAGGTTTAGTTCTCTTTTATTTCTGGCTCATCATATATTCCTCTTAACATTAAAAGTATTTTATCCAAGTTAGAGAGATTCCAAGGTCTTGCAGTAAGTGTTTCAGAACTCTTTCCCCAAATCTCAGCTTGTATAACCCATTTGAGAAGATTGTTTAAATGTTATGCCCAGTTCCAGTTATTACCTCTACCAGGAGGTTGAGGATATGTCCACTTCTCCACACTTAGTACTTTTCCTAACACTACGACAAAGATGAGTATGTTACTCCCACATCACTATCATGTACTGACACTTCACATTAGTGTGGTAATGAGAAATGCAGCAGTCCTTTCCTAGTTTAAACATTACAAGTAACTTCATTAATGACAAGAAATCTCTAGATAGCTCCTGATAAAAGTTGCTCAGTAACTTGTCCTGTTCACACGCCCCTCATTCCCCCAAAGTAGCTTAAAGTACTAGATTTAAAATGAGGGTTACCTCACAGATGTTCTTCTGAAACTGTAGTGCCTTACTGTTCTCAGGATTTGGGATCTCAGGATAAAATGTTTCTTTAATCCTTTAAAGAGGAAAGAACAAATTTTTAAAAGTTACCAAGCCCTAAAATAGACTGCAAATACACAAAAGGAGTCATAACATTTCCCTTTAATTCAGAATACTGGAGACATCTGGCACAAAGATTTGGTGTGTTACACTTTCAGTGAGTATTTAATGGGCAAATCAGAAACACTTTTTTTTATTTCACTTAAACTGAAGAACTTGATATAGCACATTTATGAAAAGTTGAAGATGGGATGTCTACCTAAGCATTTGTGGACGGCTCACAAATTGTAGTGTCTCCAGCTTATTTCTATTTGGGTGCTATTTACAAACGGTGCTCACTGGGAGACAGTCTCCTCAAAACCTTTCTGCATTCCTCACTCTAACCTCTCTCCAGCTCAATTTCTCCTTTACTTTCTATAGTGTGTTTTTGCCACCCACCTTTCAACTAAGTCCACTGACATATTTGGATACATGGAGAAAATAAAGAGTAACTAAAATCATGGAAAAGTCTAGCACTGGAGCAAACACATGCAGGAAAAGATCAGAACTGAATGCTGGCATTTACCATTCCCGCTTTCGGTAGCAGAAGATGCTGCCCACTACTCCAAGCAGTACAACCACTGCCACAGGGACGAGAATTGCAATGATTAGTCCTATAGCTGAGGGATGAAAAAGAGAAAAGACAGTAAATGTATACCTACGGTTGCCAGCAGATTTTATGCCTTTTCTAACATTCTCACAGGTTAGAGACCATTTCATCAAACTTACCTTGGCCTGCAAACAGTGACCTACACCATACACTTTCCCCTTTGCTGGAAAGGCAAAAGTCCAACCATAAACAAAACTGATTCAGTGAGAACCACAGGAATCAGCAGCTACCTCTCTCAGATTTCTTAATTGTGAAAGGCTCCATGTATATACAACACAAGACTTATTGCCACTGCAGAACAGTAAGGATTAGAATTGCACTTTCATGTTACCTGAGCTGGTCAAATCTCTGGTAATGGCTGTTACATGTCAGTAGCTTTGTATAAACTGCACTGCCCTTTATAACATGGTTTACAATGCCCTTAATTCCTAGGGTTCAGTTTGAAAACATTCCCAGTGCCTTCTTGCACTGATGTTAAAAGCTTCACTTGATTTTTCATGTATTTTAGTTGCACCCCAGTGTTTAGTCTTTCATATGAGTTTTTTCTTCTCTTTATTCCTCTATGTTAACCTCTTTTTTTTTTGTATCTTTCTGGGTTTCTTTCTGTCAGGGGATCAGTAAAACTGAATTCAAAGCAGAAACGCATCTGTTTATAATTCTAAAACTGGTAAATATTTCCACAATGTTTTTCTTCCCATCGCATTAGCAGATACTCATCGTCGGAAACCAACAAAACCAACTAGCTGCTTCACAAGACTAATCTTAGACTACACCATATTTAGTGGCAGTATAGAACTCATTTTTCTTGCACACATTACCTGAAGTTCAAGGTAGCTGTAAAAGGAAAGAATCTTTTCCTCAAATTAAGTGTATCAATTTTTCTATTTAAAAATAACCAAGTAAACAAACTGAAAGTTAAGCTGTAGGCCTAAACTACCTCGGCGAGGTGCCTGAGGACTGGAGAAAGGCCAATGTCACTCCAGGCTTCAAAAAGGGCAGGAAGGACGACCCAGGAAACTACAGGCTGGTGAGTCTCACCTCCATCCCTGGAAAGGTGATGGAACAATTCATCCTGAATGTCATCACTGAACATATGAAGGAAAAGATGGTTCTCAGGGGGAGACAACATGGCTTCAGCAAGGGAAAATCCTGTTTGACCAACCTGATAGCCTTCTATGAGGGCATAACCAGCTGGATAGATGAGGGGAGAGCACTGAATGTCATCTACCTTGACTTCAGCAAGGCTTTTGACACCGTCTCCCATAACATACTCTTCAGAAAGCTCAGGCAATGTAGCTTGGATGAGAGGACAGTGAGGTTGATCAAGAGCTGGCTGAATGACAGAGCCCAGAGGGTGGTGATCAATGGCACAGAATCGAGTTGGAGGCCTGTGGCCAGTGGAGTTCCACAGGGATCAGTTCTGGGGCCAGTCTTGTTCAACATCTTCATCAACGACCTGGCTGAGGGGACAGAGTGTACCCTCAGCAAGTTGGCTGATGACACCAAACTGGGAGGACTGGCTGATTCCCCAGAAGGCTGTACTGCCATTCAGTGGGATCTCAACTGGCTTGAGAGCTGGGCAGAGAGGAACCTCATGAGCTTCAACAAGGACAAGTGCAGAGTCCTGCATCTGGGAAGGAACAACCCCATGCACCAGTACAGGCTGGGGGTTGACCTGCTGGAGAGCAGCTCTGCAGAGAGAGACCTGGGAGTCCTGATTGATAAGAAGCTAAATATGAGCCAGCAATGTACCCTTGTGGCCAAGAAGGCCAATGGCATCCTGGGATACATCAAGAAGCGTGTGGCCAGCAGGTCAAGGGAGGTTCTGCTCCCCCTCTACTCTGCCCTAGTGAGGCCTCATCTGGAGTCCTGTGTCCAGTTCTGGACTTCTCAGCTCAAGAGGGACAGGGAACTTGTGGAGAGAGTCCAGCGCAGGGCCAACAAGGGGACTGGAACATCTTTCATACAAGGAAAGGCTCCAGGAATTGGAGCTGTTTAGTCTAGAGAAGAGGAGACTGAGGGGAGATTCCTTTTTTCTATAGTAGCTAGCAACAGAACAAGGGGTAATGAGATGAAGCTGGAACACAAAAAGTTCCACTTAAACGTAAGAAAAAACTATTTCACTGTTCAGGTGACAGAGCAGTGGCACAGGCTGCCCAGAGGGGCTGTGGAGTCTCCTTCCTTGGCGGTCTTCAAGACCTGCCTGGACATGTTCCTATGCAACTTGATCTAGGTGAACCTGCTTCTGCAGGGGGGTTGGACTAGATGATCTCTAAAGGATCTCTTCCAACTCCTACCATTCTATGATTCTAGGTACCAGAAAAAACCCAAAATAAGCTGAGCTCTGTGCTGAACATTATTATTGAACAGGGTTATTCAACTTACAGTCTTCCTTTGTCACCACATAGAGGCTGTTTGGTGGGCTCAACCCGCCAGCTGTGTAGGCTTGGAGGTCCAGCTGGTAACTTGTTTTGCCTTGAAGATCAAGTATTTTCAAAGACTTCTTTGTTAAGTCAGTGATATTCTTAACTTTAAGTTCTGGATTCCCTGTTTGTGACAAGAATAGCATAAGTTTGTAAGAAAGGATTCACAAAGACAGCCTCAGCTTTAGTGAGGCTTTCGTGAAGTCAGCATATGAATCTGAGGAACAGTCTATGTAAAGTGAAATTGAAATATTGAATCCTAGCAGTGCTGTTTGCTTACACAGCACCAAACAGCACAGAAGTGTGCTGTTGCTGCAGTTTGGTTTCAGTTTCTTACACTTCTGCTCGTCTGCTTATGGTAATGTGAGTCAGGCATCAGTTCTGTACAGAGTTGTCCTTACAGGATAGGTACTGGAAGGGTACATCAATCTAAATGAAGCCATGTAGCCTTCCCTGTGCCTCATCAACCCAGCGTATCTGTATACACAGGACAGTCCATTAGATTGCCACTTAGTCACTGCATAGCTTTACAGCCCCAGTGAGACAGAGTTTCCTTTGGCTTTTGCCTTATATTAAAAAACAATCGTGCTAACCACATAAGGAGGTGATTATTTCAAATGCCTTTATTACAGGCACAAATTATGCCAGTGAGTAATGCAACTAAACTATGAATAAAGCATCTTTCTTTAAAAGTTCAGTTATTAAATAGACAAACAAACAGCTTGACCAAGGAAACTGCAACCTATAGATTTCATTTACCTGATTCCAAAAGTCTAGGCTTTAAAGCATCTTTTTCACCTTTTGCAAAGGAAAGCCGATATCCCTCTAAAAACCCCTGACAATCTTCAATAGGAATGTCTTCCCATTTTACCAATATAGAATCTGAAGAAGTTTCTTCTACAGTAAAATTTGGTGCACGTTTTGGAGCTGTAGGGAGAATCATGAAGGAAAAAGCTGGTAAGAAACCACTTTATCAATGAATGCTGAATCCATGTAACTATTTAATCAGTTTTATTTCAGGGCTAGCATTTTCAACTTTCTCCTGAATACTTGTCCCTAACTGTAAAGAACATGTGAAAAGACTTAGCTGTCAATATCACAAAAATCACTTATGTCCATCTCATTAAACACTGTAGTATTAGCTACTAACAGAAGCTGAAAGAAAAATCTCTCCTTGGACAGCCACCTTAGAGACCCACATATATTAACACACTTCCTCCTGCAACAGATTTTCTAGCTTTTAAAGGCTTTAACTCTATGACTTCATAGCTTGACTTCAAATTAAACAAACTTCACGTTCCCATCACGCAAATCTATTATCAGCTTACAGGAGCTACTCTTAGAAGGCATCAAAAGAAGTCCCTGGAAGTCCTACAGGAGATACTGAGTAAAATCATATGCATCAGGACTTAGTCTGACATTTGGCATTCATCTGCCTACCAGTACTGAACTCATGTTTAAGAATGCATCTACTTTTATGTTGATAGTAATCTATCCGAAGGCAGGCAAGTCTGAAATTTCAGACTGAATCTATGCTCTTTTTCAAAGTGAAGACATTTCTCAGCTTCTTCTGCATGTTCAGCTCATTCGTAGCCCCTCACAATCTTTATCCTTTCACCTTTAAAGCATCTCGTCTATTGACAAGACATAGGCAAAAACATTCTGGGGAATCCCTCAGAAATTTTACAGAGATACAAACGTCTGGAAAGTTGAGTTTCTGGTAACCTCACCTTTGCAATGAAATAAACAACAGTATTTCCACGGGCTCAGATTATGTCAGCAGATCAGTTTTTCGATCAAACTCTTTTAGCAGAAAACACATTAATCTCCAGAGTTAAATGAGTGCTGTAGGCACAATACAATACAGTTGTGATGTTAAAGAGTAAAGCCCTATTCAAACACCTGGGAGCACAAAGCGTTCAAACACTAATGCATGTCCAGGCAAGCAAAGCTCAGCCCTGTATCAAACTGCAGTTACCCAGATGGGCCTGGTACAGGAGGGTCTACAAGTGCATTTCTCAAAGTGGCTTGTACTCAAGAATCAATAGAGTCTTTATCTCTTAGTGCTTTTAAACAAAAATGCTGTGGAGAGTTTTTACATTTGCTGAGCTGTGACAAATGTGCTCACAAGCTTATTTTGACTTGATAAAAAAAGTTCCCTCCTCTCCTGCAGAAGTGATCCCTTCTCACTGGTTCACAACACGCTTATGTCTTCAACTCTGAGGACCACTGTCTTCAGAGACAACTTCTGTGACACCCTGTGTCTCCACACAAGCTGGAGAACAGTGTTACTGCATGCTCCGAACTGGAAGTGGCTGGAAAAGTGTCTTGCAATTATATACTGAGAACAAGAAGAAGTCAATAGTACTGTATGAGGATTTTAGTCTCAAATTATCTTCAGCCAACACCGAGCTAAAACCAGACAGTCTAACTTCACTTTGTAAAGATCCTGAGCAATAAAGTGCACTTACGCAGCTCTTTCATATACCCAGTTATGTTTTTCAATAACTGATATCCAGTGGATTTGCAGCCATACAGTGAAAAGTCGTATCTCACACCAGGTCTGAACAGATCTGCAAGAGAGAATTGCTGTAAGAGTACTTCACTTAAAAAGGGTGATACTTTCAGCTTTCATACAATGCAGACTTACATAAATACATATTAAAAACATTACAAAGCCTTGGACCACAGCATTAGGTATAAATACTGTCCCTACTTGTAATTCCTATAAAAGCTTTGCCTTCAGAGGCAGTTTAGAAACAGTAAGCAAATCTCGCTCCTGGACTAAACAAACAGGACTCAAAACGAGCTACTCAAATTGCATAAATTGCTCTTTCCATGGGGAATCACAAACTGAAGTTACCAGAAACAATCCCCTTCCTTTCCTCCCATGGCAGCCATGCAGATCCTACCTCCTCCTCAGAAATACAAATCCATTTTGAAATACTCAGGCTCATTGCAGGGGAAAAAAAAAACCAAAACCAAACCAAAAAAACCTCACAGCACTCAAAAATGACAGTAGAACACTTTAGCAATTGACTCCAGCCCTGAACTGACTCTACAAAACACAGATAGTCATCAAACTTCCATTTCATGTGTCTTTGGTGGAGGCATAGGTGTTTGACACTATAAGATGTAAATAATGTAGGACTTTCTGGGATTTCCTCAAGTCAGGGGTGCACACTACTTTCAAGATTTTTAACAAGATGCCACTGTGAAACCCTACAGAAGTCAAGTGGGTTATGCAAGAGTTCAGGTCCAGCCTGAGAGATTCTCCAGCCAGGACTAAGCATAAAGGTGGGTTTGCCAGTTTGATCTCAGATCTAGCAGCCTGCCAACTCCCACAAAATACTGAAAGAAGATTCCTGGGGAAGAGATCAGGACTAGAACATCATATTACTGCACAGACATAGCATTGTCTGCTTAGAAAAAGCAAGCTCTAGCCTGCACAAATGAAAACAACATGGATGCAGTGTTGTAACTGCAATCAGGAAAACTTACTTCCTCTCTATCTCAGGTCCCACACCTGCCCGCTGCTTCCCTTTCCTACGTACACAGGCCTAAGTTGTTTTCTCTAATGGAGACTTTATATACCAAACTCTACCAAAAAGAAAATATATACCCTTTTAGACAGTAGAGAAAAATCCTACATCTTTCTTGGGTCCCGTCTTTCCTCTCCTGTTAGCCCTACCACAGCTGAGTTTCATTTCCCTGATCTGCCCACCAACGTTGAAAGACCTGGAATGTTCCTCGTTCCAGGAGATTTCAGTTGCTGACAGCAAGCAAACACATGGAGGTCACACTTTTAAAAAAATCTGTCTCATGTTAAAACTCTTCCTCCATCCTAAGTAACACTGTTTATGTTTAGAATCTAAACAAAACCCCAAACCCTAGATTAACTATTATGCATTTGTCTGAGCAAGGAAGTTGTTTGGTGTAGCCAGAAGAGGCAATTTCAAAACAGCTAACAAACAGAAGGATAACAGTCAAGACTGATATTTTGATTTGGCAATAAATGAATTTGTAAGAAATTAAAACAGTTCCAATAAAGGGCTTCATTTACACACAACATACACACAGCAGTACCTATAGCACTGGTGCTGCTCCCATTCCACTCGCTGTTCAGGCAGTCAATGAGAAAGATTCACAAAAACTTATTTCCAACTTACCAGACTTTATCACTGCATCTGTTGTATTTGAAGGAAATTTCTGCCAGTCCACACTACAGGGTTCAGATCCAGATGAATGACACCATTTTACGATGTAGCCACAGGTCATGTTGGGGTAAGAATTCCAAGAAATATAAATTCCATTCCCCATTGCCACGGCTCGATCTGTTTTGACATTGTCTGCAAAAAAGGGAACAAAAAATCCATGAGAGAGCAGACACTTTCCTGCAGTCCAGGCTGAAAGAAATTTCGCCTTCCAGCCACAGCACAAAGGTTTAATAAACTGCAGTCATTTCTAAGAATGAGAAGTACTTTGCTCCCAGTACTGTGAAATTTGAAGTGGTGCACTCAGCTATGCCTTCTGCAAATGTAGCCTGTAGCAAATCCCTCAGCCAGTCTTAAGTATGATGATGAGAAGGACTGCAGCTTAAAAAGCACTTTTTGAAGGTAAGGATTTATAGCAGATGTCAGGTTCAAATCTGACTTGACACCAATTTGGCAACAGCCTCCAGTTGTAAATTCCTGCTGTCATTTCATCAAACAGTTTGCTTTCTGTTTCTTTCAAGTGTCTTGCTGTCACTCGCCCGACCACAGACAACCATTTTTCATGGAGAATCAACAGCTAAAGTCAAGACACTGGTTAAATTTACGGAGGCTACCAAGGGTAAATTAAAAAAAGAAACTATACAAACTTTGCCTTCAGTCTATTTTTCCTGATTCTGATTATCAAAGGTTTAGCTGCCCTTGAAGTGATCAGATCTGGGAAAGACTTCTGATTCCTGCAGCTTTTCTCCTCAGCTGCCCATCAGATGAGGCCCTGCTGAGCTAAGGGATGTCTTCCAAAAGCCACCACAACAGCTGTGGCCCCATAGCAGATCTGCAAAAACAATCTCAGGGTTTCAGTTTTTCCTTTTTCAGTGTTCTCATTTATGCTCCCCATGGAGTCTATTATTTCATGTTATTAAAGCCATAAACTATGGCAGGCTGAAGGGCAAGGGCAGTTTTTAAGAACCAGTGCTGTTAAAACTTTGTTCTCACAGACGTGCTGTGAATGTGGAAGGCCCATCTATTTAAAAAAAATCTTAACATACAGATAAGTGTACAATCCTTTCGTAGCTTGCGCATGGCAAGAAAGACACATATGATTAAAAAAAAAGCAAATCAAGTCCAAAAATCTTTCAATACTTTCTCCTATGAATCCAGTGATGCTGGAAGACAGCATATTTCTAAAAAGACTGCTTTAATTTTCCTCCCTACAAGAAAGACTTTTTACTGACAGTGAGCACACTCTCTAAAAAACGCTTAAATACACACAGTGTTTTATTTCCTGAGCCCGATGACTAGAAAGTCATTCAGGGCAGTACTGCTCATTTTGTTGTATTTATAGCTGCAAGCTAGACTAGTAGAAATAACTGCTAGCATTACAGTACTACTGTGGTAGAAGACCATGTAACAGCCAGATTATATGCCCTGACTATACAGAGCACTGTTCAGAGACAGTGGCAAATTAATTAAGGCAGAGTACATCTTATTTGTGTTTGCAGTTTTTACAAAACCTCAGCAGATCTCAAGCTTCAGAGCTACTGCTTTCATACAGACATTAAAAGCACTTTCAGACTCTACACAGGAAGCAGCCAGAAAACATGTTTGGGCAGAAATGTCATCCAGTTCAGTAAATGATTCATCTTTCATGACTCCTCTCAGTGACTCAGATAATTCCTATAACAACTTGGGAGCAAATCTTCAATGAGTGTAAGTTAGGTTACACCAAGGAGAATCTCAGATACTCAAGAGAAAGCTGCCATTGCACACTACAAATCTATTACAGAGAACTCCCTGACTGACAGACTCTTGTTCTTTCACTGCTGAAGGAGAGATACAAAAGCATTTTCATTCATTCCACTGTCTCATACAGTTATGTTTCCCTCCAAGAAGCAGACTAAGAATATACTTTTGGGTACTAGTGTTTTGGAGAAGGACGAGAAACATCCAGAGGAATAGTTTTCCTTTGCATAGAAATAGACTTGTTTTTTCTCTCACTGTGAACCACAAAGCACATTTCCTCTTATAAGAGAAAGCACTGTCTTATCAGAACCAGAGCTGCAAAATAGGCAGCTGTGATACCTGCTCTCTGGGCGAGGAAGGAGAAGCAGCACCACACATGCCCCAAGCAGACAGGGGCCTCGCTGCATAAATTTGTCCTCCTGGAAATTATATCAGCCAGATCTAGAGCTGAAGGTTTGAGCTTTTGGGAGATTACACTCTTTCCACTGCTCATGGACTCTAAATAGCCACATGCAGTATTATAATCTCTCCAAGATCAGTCTTAGGAGCAGAAAATAATTCTATATCTCAGCTATTTCCCTTTACAAAAGGCTGCAGCAAGAATGGCAGTGCTTTAATTGGGAAACTAAAGTCCTACCTCCTTTTCAAACACCATCTCAAGGATGGCAATGCTTTTAACCAACCAGCCCAATTAATATTCTCCTGCAGATCTCACAGGCATTGAACTGACAATTCTTCCCTTAAAAAGCCACACAAGAGTCCCAAAACTTTATTCTGATTCTCTATATCATTTAACAATTTTCAGCATTTCAACAAGAACACATAGATTGAACCTGAGTTCCCTAAACATCAGAGATTGACACTAATACTTTGAAGCTTCATCCTTGTTGTTTCTGGGATGTCTCCAGAAAAGTGGAACATAGTTGCAGAGACTCACATTGTGACTCTTCTTTTATGCAGGGAGTACAACTAATTGGCAAGACATTACACTAAAAGCAAAGCAGTCATTTTTTTTTTCTACTTCCCATCCAGTAGATTTGGGTGGAGAAATGAACGAGAAACAAAGCAAGCATATCTCTATCTTATTTTCCAATAAACATATTCACCCAGGTACTCCCTAAAATTTGAAGGTGTTATCTCTCCACTAGGAGCGCTTACCACTTGGAAGTTCCATGCTTGTTATCCTTGATGGAGGAGATGAGCCTGCATGGTTTTTGGCCACAACACTAATTACACAGTCATTTCTTCCAAGTTTTATCTCAGTACTGTTTGAGGGCTCGGTGACTTCTTTATACTCCACCGGTGTCTCTAGCAGGTAACAGGACACTTCGTGAGACACTATTTTTCCATTGGCTTCAGACAGGGATAAAGGCTATGAACAGACAAGGAATGCTTTAAAACCAAAACAGACTAAACCAAAGAAGACATACGATAACATGAATGTAATGTTCTGCTCTACTCTGATGACTGTACAGGACTATAAGGCAGAAAAACAGTCATTCAAGAATGACTTCAACAATAAACACATAGTAAGTTTTTAATTTTCAGTTGAGATGTATTAAAATGTAATTCTTCTTGTGAAATGCTTTTCAAGGCTATGTTTCAATTATAATACTTTAACAATATTCTCAATTGGAGAAAAAATATATGTCTCAATGGATGGTTCTACAAAAAGTAAGAAACACGGACCAATTTATTGACTATAAGCTTTAGTCATTCATAAACATGTAAGCAAATAGTTTTTCATTGAGTTACATTACATAATATTTTCAAACTTAAAGTGTTCTATGGACCTTCCAGAAGATTTTTAGACTTTTTCCAGAGGGACTTCTTTCTCTCCAGATATCTGGTCCTCTTGCAGGAGCTAAGGGGGAAAAAAAAAAAAAAGAGTTTTGTCTTTTTTTCCTGAGTCGCACAGTAGGTAATTTCCCATCTATCAAAAAGTTAGGTTTTTAGATGGCTAATTTTCTTTTTTTAAAAATATATAGCTTCACAAGTTCAACATTTTGTCATCAAAGAATTAAATACACTTACGAGCTTCCAGTGTTGTATGCTCCTCTATCCTGCTCCAGTCACTCCACATCCAGAAGTGGTCAGCAGCTGAACAGCGCACCCTGAACTGGTATTTGGTATAAGGGTGCAACATGTTCAGCTGAGCTGTGTAAGTTGAGAATTTCCCACCAGCCATGGAGACATTGTGCTGTTAGAAATTTGCAGAAATTGACATGATGCATACTTTTTTTTTGGTTACACTGAAAGCCAACATATAAAGAAGTGATTTTTTTTTCCTTAAAAATACCAACAGTACAAAAAAAGACCTGCAGTCAAGTCTTACGAAGAAGTTAATGAAAAATTTTCAGAGGTCTGCCCAAATAAAGTCATGTAAATTGAACTATGACAGTAGGTAGCATCTTGGGAAGTATAAAGCACAAGAAGGAGAGAGAACACTGATGAGTCTTCAACGGCATGAGCTCTGCACGCAGCAGGAGGCTGTTGCTTCCCTAACCTAATCTAACCTATCCAGTCCTCCTCTCTTCCACATACCACAAAACTTCAGCTCACATGAGGCAGCCCAGGATTTCACCTCGAGTTCAGAACCTGCACTTCCACTGTGCACGTGCACACGGAACTGGTTGGGCAATGAAGTTTTTCCCAAGACACATGCACAGAAGCATGGCAAAGACAGTCTGTCTGAGCACAGATGTTTCTCATGCAGTCTTCCTCCTAGGCAGTCATTTTTCCTTCAAAAGACAGTATCTAAGTCTTACTCAGGTGATCTCTGTTCTATGACCTTCTATGACTACCCTTTCCTATTACTATTAAAATGGTGCAAGTCTGGGGAATGTTTCAGTTTCACAACTACTCAAAGAAATCCTAAGCCTGGGAATATTTTCTACTGAATCTAATAACAACACATGTGCATCACAGCTGCCAAAAGCTGGACTCTAAGTGACTTTAAGATGCAATTAACTGTGCAGTTCTAAAGCCAAACAACTTTTAAAATATAAAAAAAGCCAACAATCTCTCAAATGGATGCAAAAGCTTCTGAAAACATCTTCAAAATGCCCCACAACAATTTCACAGTTACTTTTCTTTTTACTTTTACATCTGAGCCAAAAAAAAAAAGAAAAAAAAATCCATTAAAAGTAACACTTACCAGTTTCTGCTCAAAGTGGCCATTGCTAATTTCAATTTGACAGAGAAGCCTGATCTCAGCAAAGCTGCCATTTATAAACCAATGTAGATGGACACTTGTAGAGCTGTTCCCAGAAACAGTTAATTTTTCTGGAGTTTTTGGGTGAACTTAAAAAATAAAGGAAAGAAACCCTCAATTCTAAGAAAAACTCATTCTTTTTAGTTCAGACAAGTCTAATTTTAAAAGATCAAAGAGAATCCAAAGGATAAATAAATTATCTGATCAGCAATTAGGACAGCTGTGCTGGGAAAGCACCCACAGTCTCATTCCTGATGCTCATTTCAGCTATCAAATGTGGAAACAGAATTACTTAAGGCTAACCATACTGGCATGTGTGATAAGGAGCTGGAGACACAAAAAAACATTTCCGTTCCTACTGACCGTATCTAAAAAGCAGAACATTAGCTATTTCAGGGGACCATACTGATGGATGAAATTCATTCAACTTTGTTCACCTTCTGTGAAGTTAGAACTTAAAATCTGCAGACTAGGACAGGGTATGATGCCCAAATGACCTCTTCCAAAACTCCTTTAATGGATTTTTTTCAATAATATCCAGTACTACTATTCATAGCTATCAGAGAAAAAAATCTGTACTGTTGGAATTGGTCCAGTTACCCTTAAGAAAATACGTACTCTATTTTGGGAATTAAGTGGACAGTGAGGAAAGGGAAGAGAAAAAAATAATAAGTAGCAATCTTACTGACTGGGTGCAAAACAGCCCAGTTTATAACCATCAGAAACAAATTATGCTTTCCTGGGATCTGCCAGTTCACTCTGACAATTCCAATCTTAGGCTAGCTGAAAGGGGACATGGACAAAAAACCCCACATCATCTTCACATTTAAATTCAATTTTTCAGAGAAAATGGCAGAATGCTGTTACCGTTAGGAACCCCTGAATCCTCAGCTGTAGTTGTGGAGGCTGATGGAAAACGGTGCTAGAAAGGTGGTAATCTTCTCCCTTTACTTGTCTAAACTGAAGGTATAATGAAATAAGTGATTTCTTTCTGCAAACCACGACAGCAGATGGTCATGGCTATTACCAGCAGCAGCTTAATACTCCGGATACTACATTTTACCTTTAAATGCTATACTTTCTATGCTCCAAATTCTGCTGTTGTAAAACTGCATAATATTTTGCCCCATAAGTAGACAGTGAAATACAGGGTCAGTTATATTTCATAAAACTATACCTAAATTTTAACTATTGACATGTAGTAGAATATGGAGTAATATAAAAGCAGTAGTTGGCTAATTATTAGATTGCAAGTAGCACTTCTCCACATAACAGTGTATCCCATCTCGCAGCATTGCTGTGGAGTATGGGCATCTCCCTGTACATGTAACCTTTGTCTTGGGACATGTCGTAAGCTATTTTCTTTTCAAGTTCAAATTATTGAACACGGCAAAATACTAGTGGCAATAAAGTAAAACAATGACAAGTATACCACAACAGTGTCCTTCAAACCCAAACCAAACAATGAGCACACAGGAATCACATTTTTTTGCCTTTGCGATTCTTAAGACTTACTTCTTTGAGTTAAATCCACCAACAGTGATGACTCTGTTTGTCCGATAGGATTGAAGGCACCTAATGTGAAATCATAGGTGTTCTGATTGGCGAGTACTGGAAAGTCACAGACATGCTCTCTGCTCATTTCATTGACTTCACACAAAACAATTTTACCAGACAGTCTACGAAATAAAAAAAAAAAAGGGGGAAGGAGCGGCAGAACAGCTTAATTTTTTAATAAGATAATTTCTAGCATGTCAGAAGTCTAGACCAAAAACACTGTAAAGAACAATGGACTCACTGACATGCAGCTTACAGAATGATTTAATTGCAGAGGCATATCTAACACCACAATGCAGGTTAAAGTGGCATCAGTCACAACTTGCCATGTCCTCACATGAAACTTGCCTCTTCCACTAGCGTAACATTTATCTTCTCTCTCTCACTTCTCAAAAGCCTGGAAAACTGGTAGGTCCTGTAAAACCACCTCACAAGCCACAACTAAGATTCTGATTTAAAGTATCTTAGTTCAGATCGGCATACATTTGCATTTAAAGAACGTTCTTAATTGCCTTCTGAACTAGGGAGATGAGATACTCATGATGTCTCTCTACCAGACCTGCCAAAAGTAAACTAAGGTTTGTTACCTGGGATACATCTATTAGTCCCACCTATTTTTATATGAAAAGCAGGAGAGGCCATCTTGTAACAGTGAAGACCAGAGGTACATCTTTAGGGGTAAAATCTAAAGTCTGTATCTGTATATATGTATGTATAGAAGTTGCTTTAACTACAATCTGTGTAAACCTCTCATTTAGTAGCAGAAGTTAATTTACTTCTGCAGGCATTTTTATTGTGTTCTAGCTAAACTCTGAGATCTCTCTGCACCATACTCTCAACTTCAATAGAGCAGTGTGGGCTGAGAACAAGGATGAGAATATTTAACCTGAAATGTATCACATTAATCTCTTCACTGCTTTGGGCTGAGTGAAAAAAGTCTGATCTGCATTCTTATTTATGAGCTCAATATGGATAGCTTTGAATATCTGCTCTGTTTTGTCCATGGCTTACCCATTGGCTTTTTTAATACTAGCACCTTGGATGACATCTGTGATGGTAACTCAATCTTCATTGCCTCTTGACTTGCTTAAAAGCCACCATTAGGCCATTTCCCACCAGTCTGTGGGACTCGGGTCTTTGTGGCTCCCTTCCCTGACTACTCCTTTGGTATTACAGTGGAGCCTTCTCACCACAGGAATTTTGTTAACTCATTGCTAACTTCTAATCATAGCCCCCAAGGAACACCACTTGGAACTGCTATTCCAGAACAAAGATTCTTCACTTTTAAGGCTTTACATGGCCTATGATGCAAGACAAACTAGTGTCACATCAGTCTTCACTTCTTTCTGTGGATGATGTCAGTGTTATTTGTCCTTTTCAATGTTTTCCAGGTAACATGCACTTTGCCTGCTCTACACTATCTGGGTTCTCAGTGCTGGAGGCTTATTTCTGTTTTTCCCAGTAGGCTTTGGGAAATGCCCCATGGCCTGTCTTACAATTGTTCCTCAAGGAGTTTCTGTCATCCTGCATAGCGGAAGCTTGGTAAATGTCTGTTAGATGAGCTGACACAGGTAGCATACAAAAAAAATTGTAAAGTTAGGAATGACTTCTACCATCTCCCTGTATTTTCATATTGGCCTTACCTACATGTTGACACACTAAGTCTTTTTTGTTCTCTCATGAGTTCATAACGGCTTAAGACTCTGGGAAAAGTCATCCTTAATTCCCATTTTGCAGAGCTAGACAAGGATTCTCCAAGTTCAGTTTAGCTTCAACTTCCATAAGCTCTTGAAAAGTATTTTAGGCTCTCAATAATGGAGACTACCTCATTTAAATAGGCTTGGTGCAGTAACTCACAGGCAGCAGTGGATATATTCCAGTCCTTTTCACTCCATTTAGTGCTAAATTGGTTTACCTTTCAAATAAACTGTACTTTGTTTTTCGTTTTCCGTATAGTCCACTGGGCCTGCCTGGTTTCCACGTGCATTTTATTACGAGGAAG
Source organism: Colius striatus (assembly GCF_028858725.1). Taxonomy (NCBI): domain Eukaryota; kingdom Metazoa; phylum Chordata; class Aves; order Coliiformes; family Coliidae; genus Colius; species Colius striatus. The sequence goes on from NC_084790.1 coordinate 37,837,897, forward strand.
TTGGACGTTTCACAGCTGAGGTTTTGGGGAATATCAGGAGGATCTGTAGTACAAAAGCAAACCAAAACAGTTAGCCGACTTTTTGTCATCTTAGTGAGATAGTTGGGCTGTTATCTTCCTGAAAGCATCACTATTCACTTTTGCCGGGTCTAGATTGTGTGCCTCACAAATGCATGGTAATAGTTACACTCCAACCATATAAATATAACATACTCAAAAAAATCCCAGTAAAATAGATCTATAATTATTATCAGACCCATCTGACTAACACTTGATGCTAGGCTTCTAAGTGGGTGGGTAATCTGGTAAATCACATGCAAATATGTTCACAAGCTCCAGGCTCTGACCTGGAAGTGTTTCACTGAAACTCTGCCAAGAAACACTGTTCCAATGTTCTGAGCCACAGTTTAGCTGCTGAGCAATGTAGGAATGCTCTCAGCTGTATGTCACATGTTCTTATGTGCCAGTTTTGAATTCTTCAAGCAAGTCATGTCAAGGAGATACTCCCTTTAGCACGAATTCCACACAGAATTTGAAAATTAAAGCAAGCCTCAAATGGTTCATCCTCTTCACTACTTACTGCTTTGGAAGTGCCTGTCATTTTTCTTTTGAAGATTTTTCTTTGTTCCCATACTAGAGCAGCGTTGGGTGCCTTCCTGGAGAAGACGGGCAGCACTCCCACAACAAACAGACAAGGTAACCATGCTAATGTGAGTCTAAGCACACCACTCATTTCAAGTCTCATACACTTTTTTCAATAAGGTAGCACAAGAATACCCACATAGCTGCCCTAGAGAAGGTCCACTAACATAAAGGTGGCAGGCTTTCTTCAGATTATGAGCAGCAGGACAAAAAGAACACTTGTTGGATCTAGGCTTAACCAGGGTGGTGTGCATACATATTTACTCCCTCTAGCTTTTAATCTCCAAATGTCTGTCATCAGCAAAAGCGTTGTACCAAGTCCTCTCACTTCCCACTAAGTAGGTATTACAAGACGAAACACTGGCAGGAAACAGGCTTCAACACATCACAGCTCTTCAAAAACTGCTATGTGAGAAAAACTATTTGGGATCGTAACAGCTTTCAATCATGAACCACTGATTATTTCACCTGAAAGATTCTCACACAAAACCAAATACTGCACAAATAACCTAAAAATGGTATCTCACTGAGAAGTCGTAAAAGGTTGGATTCCGTTTTGCATTTGCTGTCACATACTTAACACACAAAGTTAATGACAGAAGGCACAGGCTGGAGTTGGTAACACACTTTCAAAATTAGTCTAGTCTCTCCTTTCCTTTCCCTGAACCCCAAGGACCCTAAGTTCAAAGGCAGACCTCTGTACTGGTGAACAGGATTATAATGGAAAGCTCTTGGAAGAGAGTTAAGACTCAGAATCTCTGTGGGGAATGCACACAAAGCTCTGAAGTGGCCAATTCTGCAAAAGACGAACCAGGTACTTTCAATAGTTTATTTAAAGAGATATCTGTATCTGGAAGATATTTCTGAGCCTGGAATGGTTGCACAGAGAAGCTACACAGTGATTCAGTAGCTTTAAAGAAAACACGAAAAGCATGTTTAGAAGATTTTTCAGGAAAGAGTACACCAAAGGAACCCAGCTGGCAGTCAATTATTTCCCAGGGAGTGACTGTCCTAAATGAGCATCTGTTGTTGCAAGTCTCACTGTTTTATTGTCTTCATTTGACTGGTTCGTAAATTAATGTTTTCACTTAAAATTCATGCTCTTGCTCTTGCCATAGATGAAATAGAATAGATGTAAATCTGAAGTTCATGAGACTAGGTAATAAACTTTATATGGTAATAAACTACCAAGTATTTCAGATAATACAGAAGTGCCTTAGAAAAAGAGACCACAGGGTGAAGCACTGGGCCAGGTTCTAAGAAAAGCAGGCTTAGAGGGATACTTCCTCATCCTCCCAGCCTTGGTGTCTTCTCCATAGACTGGAGTTTTCACAGTGAAATCAAACAAGTAAAATCCTGGTTTGTCTTCAGGAATCATAGGCCAAGGGAAAAACCAGCCACAATACTATTTGTTTTCTAGCAGAACCCTAAAAGTTTCAAAAGAATTTTGATTTTCCTAAGGTTAGTAGACACAATGATACATACATCCTACAAACAGGACAGTTCCTTCCATCTCGATTTCGGACACCATGCACACTGCATTTGTCCCGCTGGTATTTGACGCACTGGCATTTAGCACTCTGATTGCACTGCTCCGACTGCTTAGACGTATCATTGGGTATACTTCTGGTCCATAAGTCATCTTTTTTATCCGCTGTCCTTCTTCATGGACACAACAGATTGTCACATCTGAACCTACGGCCACCACGGTGTCCTGAGGAAACACCCTAATGCCACTGGGCTCAGTATCTTTTCCTAGCAGACAAGGAAGAACAGAAAACAAACAAACAAACAAACAAAACATCCTGCATGAACAGTTTGATACAAATATGGTGATCAGTTAAAGTGTGATTGAGGAGCACTCCAATGCTAGGTTTCATTAACTGATGATTGCATTATTTCTCTAATCTAAACACTCCCAAAAGTAGCAGCCCATCACTGCCTAATGTTTTTCCTCTGATTCTGGCTTACTTTTCGTACAGCAATGAAAGCCCATGTGGTGGCAAGGGAACGAACATACCAGGGACCTCTTCTACTGGGCTCCAGTCACTCCATTCCTTGGGTCCGATAAACTGTGTTATATTAACATAACAGCGAATCTTCACATAGTGCGATGTGCACTCCAAAGGCATATCTGATGTCCAGTTCCAAGAAAGAATGATGTCTTCATGACTCAGTTTTGAATAGTAAGTTACCTATAAAGTTTCCCCCCAGGAAAAAAAAAAAAAAATCAACTAAAAGGAAGCTTATGAACACCTGCCAGCAATGACATATTATATATATTATATATATATTATATATTATTATATATGACACTCGCAGGTGTCAACACAATGGCAAGTTAAGTGAAGTAAATAATAAGGTCCTGATAGGTGGGTGGAACATCCCACCTGTCTTTTAGTTGTGTGGTGAATTTACTTGGATTAAAGCCTAAGACGCTAAACAGCCCACCAGTAAGGTAGGCTGCCAGCCAGAAATACCACAGAGCACACATTTGATGAAGAAGAGGAAACTCGCCAAGCATTTCAAAAGGTATATAATGCATCCCAGTATCCTGGGCCTCTCCCAGGCAGAGAAATGTTCCAACTTTTCCAAAATGAAACTCTTCTCATATGGATCCCAGGCTGCACTTTTTATCTTTTCTCCATTCCTAAAAATCATAGAGCAGAACTGCAGGCTGGCCTGCAATAACCGTGGTTGCAAAAAGCCTCACAAACTGAATATTCAAGACCACCAAAGTTTGAGAGACTGGTGCAGAAGTAGAGCAGAACTAATGGTGTAAGGCATCTCCCAAATTCACAAACAAGTTCTAACAAAAAAAAAGGCCCAACAACTACACTAGATTAAAAGGAAAAAAAAAAGAAAAAGCTGTGACTGCAAGTAAGTACTGACACTATGGTAGCCAGTGTCCTCGTAACTTTGGAACTTTACAATAACTTACCTACCAGACGCATGACTACACTCAGGTTCTGCAAAGCTATAACCTACATTATTCCAATCTTTCTTCAAATTACCTCCAAGAATGTTACCAAGGTATGTATAAAGGAAGAAAAAGGCTTACTTGTGTGACTTTTTCCATTGTTTCTTTGCGGAGTATCTGAATATGCCAAAAGGCTTCTAATCCATATGGGAAGACAGATCCGTTATCATTCCACTTCAGATTTAATGTGGAAGTTGAAAAGTCTGGTGTTAAACTAAGAATGTGTGGAGTGAAAGGAACAAACGCTTGAAAAAGAGAGGGGAAAAAAACCATTCATTAATCAACATCACCAGCCCTACAGGTAGTTAACACCCACATTTCTCTCCTCTGAACTGGATAGTAGCCATATGAACACATAATTCAGCCTCTAATAAGAACAAGTTGGGCTCCATCATTACTTGAGCATGAAAGTTCCCAGCAAAGCACAGGTGCTGATGAGTCACCAGGTAGTATTTTCTTTTAACATCTCAATATGCAGATGTGTGAGTAACTGATCACAAATATGACTCTTCATATCACATAGTAAGGAAGACATTCTGTCTTTCACAACCTTCTTTCAATGCTACAAAGTAATGCTAAGCTATAAGATATATTAAAAGGCAAGACATAGTAATTGGGAGAGGACAAGGTGATTAAACAGAAGCATCTCCTCTATGAACAGGTGGTAAGGAAGCAAGAGTTTGAGAAGCAGGCAACGATTATAGTAGTACTGTGCTTGTGGCAGATCATTGGGCCTGGCTCAGGATATATCCTGTTTTTAAAATGCGTGATTTGTCTAACTGGGGCCCTGGTTAAGGCTCTGAGAGCCTGCAAAGTGTTCAGCACAGTTAACATGCTATCAGGGATAACCTGTGATGAACCCAAGAGACTCATCCTGCCTGGAGTGATCAAGATGCCGGAGAATTCAATGAGTTGCCCACATATTTTTGAGCTATGTTTGTTAAAAAATTTTTGAGGTGCTGTCAACTGAAGAGTAAACTAAGCCAAGGATAAGAAGTGCTACTGACTCTAGAAGTCAACTGTACAATGGATTGAGCACACAAGATGAGCCAGCATGGCAGCTGGTGTCAATGCCATCTTCAGCTTACATCTGCCTCCTTTCGGAGGAAGGAATTGAGAAAAAAATCTAATTTGTCTATGACGCCAGTATGATGCAGCCTACCTCCCAAGCATAAAGGTATTTGCTCAGTTTCATTCATTTGAACAGAATGGGTAAACTGGACACTTATAAGAAAATATGATTCTGTCAGGAGTGATATACAGCTTCCCTTAAAATGTGTGAAATTGCAGGAATAAACCATTCTGTAGCTATTCAGCATTTAAAATGGGAGAATGGGCACTAGGAAGTTTATTCTACCTTTCCCAAGCCAAGTCTGACCAAATGCTCTTTATGTTTCATGCAGGCACCCCATTATATGGATTAGGAACTTGTTTACAAATCCTTCCTAATTTACAATCAGAAAGGATTAAAAAAGTCAAAGATGGATTAGGGGGATGTAACACTGTTGTACTTTGTTTTCCTCCTCACATTCTGACCTTGACTTCTCTACTATGATCTGTAGCTAAGAGGGCTTTTCTTCTCCCTGAAGGGGGAGAGAAAACAATTTGCTACTTATGGTAGACTCATACGGACTCAACACATCAATGTTTTACATACAGAAGTACTGCCAAAGAGGACTGCAAGCATATACACTTTGAGAGCAATATTAATCACAGTACAAAGGCCTTATATGCAAATGTAAAACCTGATACTTACAGATGTCTTTCTTGTGAATTTCTATTTTTTTTGTAGCCAAAGCAGTTCCAGAAATGCTGTTTGTAGTTATTGTCACTGTGCTGGAGCTCTCTGGGACTAGAATTTTGACTCTTCTCTCCTTAGTTTTAAAACACACTGGAGTCAGTAGGTCCCTGAAAAGAGAGAGAAAATTAAGCATGTATTTCAGCTGATAGGAAGCTAAACCAAGCTAAGTGCTATTCCTAGGACACTAGTAAACCACAAATTTTCTGTAACACACAAAAGATCTCCATATCAAGTCTGTGGAGGCACAATACTTGTATGGGTATTAGTTTCACATTAACAGGCATTGCCTTGTCTTTCAAGTAACTTTCATGATAGTGACAGGCTGTGCACTACTTGTATAGTGCAGCTACCTAGTTGTTAAGAGAACACTTCAAAGTAAAAAATTGACCTTTTAGACAAAAGTTATGTTTCCAAAACCTACAGTCACCAAGAATCAGTATTTCAAAACGAGCAAAATAAACCCCCCTAACCGAACAGCACCCCCCCATCTCTTTATGTTTTCCAACTCTCTCGAAGTTATGGCATGTGTGTGCAAACAGGTTTATCCACCTGTGTCCCCACCTTAGAACAAATCTTTCATCCCCCTTGTGCCGTGAGGAAAGAGCAGAAGGCAGGGCAAGAGTGCTAAGATCCCAGATGGAAACACAGTCTGCGCATAATGTTTGTGCAGTGCTCAGCACAACGTGATCTGGTCTTTGTCAGGAGGTTGTAGATACGTACAGGAAACAGTAATGGATGGGTGAAGTCCCTGTGCTCATGGTCATTGATATGCAACTAGAAAGACAAAAAGTTTTGAAAAATCCAGACCTTCCTCCTGGGGGAATGATGGGAGGAAGGAAAGCAAAGAGAACAATGCCAGCCTTCCTGTTGAGGGACTCTTAACTCATGAACTGGAACAGGACCCTGGAGCTCCCATCAGCTGGAGTCAAGAACTTGGGCTGAACTTTTAAGATTCGTGCAAAAGACTCTGGGCTAGCAAAGGCCAGCTGAGATTTGAGTGCTCAGAAAGGCTCTTCTTTATTGAGATATTATTAGAGGATGTTTGAGAAACTGAAAAACAAAATCTCTTTCCCTCTGGGAGGTCTGCAGTAAGCTCAGCACTCAGTGTTTTTGCTTCAAGGGCCCAGGCCTGTTCTGTTTAGCTAAGGAGAAACAGCAGCAGCTACATGACTGTTCTTGTGTAGAGGGCAATACCTCATGAACTCTGCACTCCTGAACTCTGGCCGCAGTGTCACACATATATGGGTTTTTTTTAATAGAAATGATAGCTGGCAATGCAGGAGGAATAACTAGACACAGAAAAATCAAACACGTAGGTAGAAGAAGTTCAGCCAAGCCCTGGGACCCTAAGGACAAGTCTGGGCTGCCTGCAGAATTTACAGGAAAAAAGACATTACAAATATCTGGACTGGGGGCAGGATCAACAGCACAAAGGATTTGAACTCATCCCTAGCACGTGATAAGTACTTGGCAGACTGACAGCATGGGGAATTGAAGACGTAGCTCTCATTAGTGAAAAGCACACTCAAGATTTAATTTTTTTTTTTTTTAATGATTCCCAAAATTTTCAACTCGCATTTGCTTTGGAAAAACTATTATAATTATGGAATAATTTTTCTATTTCCTATAATATGATGTCCTCTAGACAGATTAAAATTTATAAAGGTTGCAAGATAGCCACCAAGAGATTTTTCATGTTTTTCCACAAGTGAATCTCAACACTTATGTCATATATTCTACTGCTTTGGCCCATAACATCAGGATTTGCTTCTTCCAACTACCATTTCCTTTTGGATTGAACCTGATATGAACATTTCCCTCATGAAAACTCTAAAAAATAGCTAGGCAGACAGACAGAGAAGTCTGAGTAAACAAGAGCACCTTCCAGTGCTTTGAACAGAGCAAGCAAACTTTGGCAGAATCATTAGCGTGAAACAAGACTTTGCCAGAAACACCACCATTGCCTGAGTTAACAGTGCCTGGAGGGAGCACCACCCATTGAAAACTATGGTGAGATGCTGGGAAACAACAACATCACAAATTCCATCGGCAGTGACTAAGAAATAATTATATCTTCATCACAATTCAGTAGTTTCCAACCAGGTATACAGGAGACTTACTTGGTAGTGTAGCAGAAGTCAGTTTGTCCATGTCTTCTTTTAGAAGAGACATCCCAAGTACAGATCATGTCATGTAAATTGTGCGTTACACATTTCAAATTCTGGGGGTGCCCTAGAGGACCTGAAATCATGTAAGAAGTACAGTGACAAACTGCAGGTAAAAAATTACCAACTATAAACCAACTGCTATTGTTCACATATACAGTCATTATTTTTATATTTTCATTGCATGGATGTCTGGCCATTATTTTAAAACTGTGGAGTGATTTGTGTGCCTGATTACAGACAGACACAGACTGACAGATTCCTAGAAGTACCTAAAATCCTGGTTTAGACTTGTGTGCAACAGAAGCAGCTGTTTCTTTCCACAGTACCCATTCCTAGCCTAGCCTAACTGGGCCAGTGGCAAAACCACAAGCTCTGACAAGAAATTTAACAAGTTTTTTGCTCTACTCCATTTTCTCACATGGATGGCAATTAATGACAGAAGGGTAATTAATGATAATGTGTGAAATTGTTGTAGGCAGACAACATATAATACAAGAATGTCTCAATGCGTTTACATTTACAATGCATGTGAACTAACTGCATATGTAGATTATCACAGTTACTCTATAGAGAATTTAACACCCAATTTTGCACTGGTTTACCATATGCCATAGGGTGCTGGAAAGCAGACACCAGGCATGATAGCACTTCCATCCCTAGGATGGTCTGGGAGCACAGAGGTGATAGTTTTTGAACATACATATAGTAGGTAAGCAACATAATTAAATAGTGTCAGAAGCTGCAAAGAAAAAATAATTACATTGCAAGAAACTCACCTATCTCTTGGCTGTATATTAAGCTTTTTAAACACAGAACAGCTAGTGCTAAAAGGCAGCAAAGGCTCGAATTCTTCCACATTATTCTACTGTGTTTTCAGAACAGCAGCTTCAAGCAAGAACAGATGTCATCTTCCAACAAGCTGGTCAGTTCTAAATAAAAACAAAACCAAAAAAACCCCTTTGAAATTCCAGAACTGGTATTCCACAAATGCCACTTTTTGTTCCATCTACTTTTCTTCTTCAGTGCTGCTCCCAGACATAGTTACTCCTTTCTCTTGGTTGCCTGGCAGGTAAACTTTTGCCCTGTCCCAACCACTTCCTGATGTACACATTTTCAACAGACATTTCAAACAACTTGATGATTCACAAATGTGTAAAACTCAACTGTCCACAAGCCTTCCTTTGCAACAAAATGCAGAACAGAAAAGGCATTGTAAAGTATTCCCTTGGAATCTCCTCCACTTAATATTAAATGTTACATTCAGAAAGGGTCTTTTATACTGTGAATAGAAATGTCCACTGCTTTGCATATGGATTTAAGGGGACAGGAGAGTCTGACTGTTTCCCTCTGCCCTCTACTCCCTTATCATATTGCTGGCTACTCAAACCTATAGGATGCCTGAGAATCAAATGTGATCACCTGACATACTGGCTTAATGCAGTGTTAAGTAATAATGCCTGGAAGAAAAAAAATAGAAAACAAACCTGTGGGACCTGGGGTTGTTTGGTCTAGATAAAAAGACACAGTGGGGGATCTCGTTAATATTTACAAGTATCTAAATGGTGGATGTCAAGAGGTTGGGGCATCCCTTTTTTTCTGTTTTAGCTAGAGACAGGACAAGAAGTAGTGGAAAGAAGCTGGAATACAAGAAGTTCCATTTGAACATAAGGAAAAACTCTTTTACTGTGAGGGTGAGGGAGCCTCAACACAGGCTGCCCAGGGAGGGTGCAGAGTCTCCCTCTCTGGAGCTTTTCAAACTCGCATGGATGTGTTCCAGTGTGACCTGATCTAGGTTGACCTGTTTCGGCAGGGAGTTGGACTAGATGATCTCTAAAGGTCCCTTCCATCCCTTACCATCCCATAATTCTATGATCTAGACTATTAATCTTTATGTGTTCTTTGAAGATTAATGGGTTTCACGTTTTCCAAGGAGAAGTTCAATGGGATTTGGGGAACACATTTGTCGCCACCCATATATTGGCTACCATGTTTTGTTCTCAAAAAGAAAACTGCAGGAAAGCTTATCTTAAAGCCCTGCCAATTCCTGGTGCATTGCTTCCCTGCCAACTGAAAGCTGAGAAGACTTGAGCACCCTCACAGAGACCATAACTCCCTTACAGAGACCGTAACTCCCATGTAGCAAAGGGCCTTCTCTCAGTGACCAACAGCAGGAGCTCAGCTGTTTTCATTTAAGAACATAGCTGAGACAGCTTCTCCTACGGAGCAGTTTTCTGAAACTCTCATTTTTTTTAGAAATCCAAAGTGGAAAGGCTCCTGCCCTTATCTCAGAAATCTTTTCCAAAGCTAGATGCACATCACTGTCACAATAACAGAATTTGTCTAAAAGCCTCTGTAATTTAAAAAGAAACCTCTCGTTACTGAAGTCCTCTGTGCTCTGTGCCACCAGGAGCATGTTCCCTCATCACTGCAATACAAATGTAATTTTAATTACTTTTTTAAAAACAAGAATTCTCCTTCAGAGGAGAGCTGAGGATGTCCAAAATGCTCTTCCATCCCTCACCAATCTGCACTGTGTGAGGAGAAACATAATGACACTATGTCAAATACTACAGAGCTGTTCACAAGGGGTCCACTTCTTTGTCTGCAATAACCTGAGTGAAGGAAAGGTCTTGGCAGCAGAGGAGCTGACAAATGTGATGGTAAAAGTTAGTGTTACATCTGGAGGGAAGAAATGCCCTTAAAACTTGACAATTATTTTTTTTCACCATGTTGTCAAGCCACCTGAAATCCTTACTAAACACATACTAATTGAAGCTCTACTGCCTCCAGATACATTCACTTCTTTTTAAATATTCTTAAACTGTAATGTATGTGCCATGCAACTTGTTAAAGGCCAGATCAAGAGTGAAATTGGACAAATCTGTTTTCAAGTAAGGTGAACCAAGAACCTGCGAGGACATGAAATATAACAATCCCTGTTCAAGTTCCTTTCTGCATTTTGTTGTCTATCAAGGTCTTTGTATCCTATTTGTCCATGTTATTAAAGCAAACAAGGGTTATTACCTCCAGGTTTGAACCTTCCGTACAAACCTCTAACTTCATAAAAAACATGAAGACTAGTCAGACAGACCTCAGAGTCAGACGGACCTGGGAGTGAATAAAATTACTGATTTCTATTTGCAATGTACACACATGTTTTGTTTGTGAGCATTTCTTTAAAAGCCATTTCTGGTTTGCAAGAAAGCCCAAAATCAGAATGTCAAGTTTTACATGAAAAGCACTTCACAGTCCTCTTATCAGCTAGAAGAAGCCAAGGGGGAAAAAAAAAGGGAAAACACTGATCCATTTGAAAGAGGGAAAAGTGCATTGCAAAGTTAATCAAATTCCAAGCCTCTCACTTTCTAAACACATTATCTGTAAAAGATTGTGCAAAACTTGTTTGGTCATGCCAGGTTTACAAGGCAGATTCAACAACTACACAGGGCTATGTGTGTGGTTCACGAAAATCATCTGGTTTTCTGCACAGTTTTTTAATATATAGCTCACTCAGTAGTCAGTTGCCCTCCTGCAGAAGTTTTAAGAGTAACATCATAGTAGTGAATTACAAGAAATTTGAGTCAAATAAAATACTCCCAACTCTTGAGTTTTTATTTCTGTTTCAGTCAGGCACCAAAGGGAACCTATGTACTTTCATGCAGAGCATGATGAGTGTCTTGTAAACCACAATCTTTTGTAAGAAGTGTAGGCTTCCTGGCTTTTGTCACACACACTTTATGTCTTGTTGAAAAGTTGGAAATTTGAAGCCTCATGTCATGTAATTAAATGCCATTAGTCAAGAGAAAAGATCTCTGTTCATAGGCTTGTTTTAATTATAAAGTTACAATATAATTGAAGAAATTTGAAAATAAGAAGTTATCTTTCTTTGGTTGAAAGCTGCCTTCCATCAGTTCAAGACTAATTCAAACAAGGCATGGAGGTTTTTCCTTACCCTGGTGAAACATGAAAAGCATATTGTCGTCTAGGTAGATGTACTCTTAAGGTGGATAGTACAACATAAAAGTCAGAGATGTTCATTTAGGACAAGAGAGCTCAGTGTTGTCAGAGGAAGGCAAAATCTTGACCAGGGCTAGCTGGAGTGCAACAGGAGCAGTTGCTACTAAGTGTAATTGTCTTTCTATTGTAAGTTGGTTTGTTGGTTTTTTTTTTTAATGATATGAAGGAGGTCAGCCCATTCTCTCCCTCAGAAAGAATAATTACAACTAAACTGTCTTTAACAGTTGTCTATCTGAAAAAATAACAGCAATAGCACACCACCTAACAATCTCATTTCCTCCTGCAATCTATTCCAGTCAATTCACTGGTTCTGTCATTAGTGCTCCCAACGGCTACACAGCTATGTCTTGCTCCATTTTAAGTACATTACCCTATCTCTGGCTGAAAAAGAACAGTTTATCCTCCTCTGCCTTGAAGTGACCTCTTAGAAGATGACTGATACCAGTCTCTAGTAGCACTTCATTGAAAATCTCCTTTTTTTTTCCACCCCCAACATATTCCAGTTTCAGTTTCTGTATTTCTGATAATTCCTGGAATAAATAATAAATATTTATTTGTGGACCAAATCTGTTGTGTCCTCAGATTTTAAGAATTTCTGCTCCCGAGGCCTGAGCATGACCAAAAGCAATGAAGGAACTTTTCTGAAGCAAACCTATGCGTAGTATGTGTTTACACAGCTCATGCCGTATTTGCTTTCTCCCAACATTCAGATCTTGTTGACTCCATTTTGCTGTGTGATACAGCCCTGGATACTACTGTATAAAGCTGCCACTTAGCTGTTTGTCTAATACTTCAGACTCCAATCTCATCCTCAAATGGATTGCAAACCTCCTGACTTAGGGTGAGTATATTTGCACAGCAAATTCATCTTGAAGGCTTTGCCTGAAAAAGTCTTTTACTTAAAAAAAAAAAAAAGACTCCCATATATCTATGCTATGGAAAAACATCGTGTAAGAATCCCAAAAGCATTCACATGTAAATTCATGCCAAACCAACAGCAAAGGCATGGCAGGCTTCAGTATGCAATTGCCCGTATTAAAGAGCAGATGCTAAAAGCAAGGTTCCACACTAGCTGTTGGAAGTTACAGTACCAGGAGATGTCCTGACGTCTGCTCAGGGCTTTATGTTGTGCAGAGGAACTACTCTTGTGACTGTAGTCAGAAAGAAGGCATTTAAAATTGCTTTTTATGCAGAGAAGCTAAATAGGGATCAATTAGATTTAGATTCTTGACTACTGAATCCAAGGTATTTATACCACCTCAGACTATAGACTTTTAAATGACTTCTAAAGATGTTTTGATGCATAAAGTGCACCTACTCATAATCAAACAGACAAGAGAAGGAAAGCACTCCATGTCAATAATGTGGGCCTGAGAAAATATCTGTGGATAGCTTTCCTTCAAAACCTTGTCAGCTGTAAAGAAGGTTGACAGTTCTATGACAAGCTGAGAAAAGGAAGGCAGCCCTAGTTGTTTGACAGTGACTTGCTAAGACATTAGCAGCCTCTTTAGACTTAAGCTCTTACAGTGAAAAGTATAAGATAGCTGATATCTCTGGGACTGACTGTGTTTTGTGTTATGTGTATCATGGCTTAAGTGGTTCTGCACATGTTTTTTTAGAAGCGCAGCTGACAAAATTATCAATTCTCTTTAAAGGAAAAAAAATATTTCCCTACTTGTAGAAAACAGTTCATTAAGTAAATAAGTTCTTCAAAGCTCTGTTCTGTTTCATAGTTTTCTGGTCTCTGAATGTATTTCATTGTCAAGTGCTTGGAAACCACTTTGAAAACAAACAAAACAGATGAAAAAATTTTTAAAAGTCTTTCTGGCCTGTTTTCTGCCTGCAGTCTGATCTGCCAGTCACAATCCTCTAGATTTGGTTTTTAAAAACTACACTTTTCATGGCTATTTTTGTGTTCCACAGGCAGTTAACTTAAAAAGAGTGAGTTAAAAGGTGAGGTTATACAAAGGTTTAGGGAAACTGTAAGTGGATAAGAGGAGATGAAACTATGAAACCAGTAAAAACACACATATTAAACACAGTAAAAACGTACATATCAAACACAACAGGAGATATGTTTATCAATGAATTATCACAAGTTACAATTTATTTGGTTTTTTTCCTCCACTTTAAAGATGTCATCATAATAATTCACCACCAAATGGAGCATTCAAAGCTCTCAAAGAAAATAATTATATAACACATCACAAAAAAACAAAACAAAAACCAAAATCAAAACACAAACAAAACCACAAAACCCATAGAGAGCAATGGCGGGCTGTATTTTTGGCAATACTGAACAGCCATCATCCCAAATACAGCCAGGCAGAAATGCAGGTGCTTGCCTAGATCAAAACTTTCCCTCTAAAAGAAAAATTATTCTGCTTAGCAGGTGGAAAACAATCCTTTTACTTGTCTCTCCTGAAAGTTACTAATTTAACCTTCAAAGTGAAAGAAAACATGCCCATATCCAGATAAAAATGCATATATCAAGTTACACATCCTACTATTGCCAAGAGAAAGCTTCCAAAAAAATTCCCCTGAAAGATGATGCCAGAAGTACACATTTCTGGGAAACCAAGCAAATTGCCAATACAGCTGACAGTAAAGACAATGAACGAAGAAACAGAAGATCAACTGGCTTTCTTTAGAAGAGCTTTGGTGACTGCATGGCCTTTCAGTCTTTGACTTTAAAGCTAGCTGAGAAGTAAAAAAAATGGAAGTAGAATTAATGAAATTTATTTGAGGGGTTTTAGTTGTTTTTTAATAGAGTACATTCTTAAAATGTACTCCTTAAAAAAATGCAAAGTTGAGACAAAAAATGTCTCTTCAGTAATCTAAATGCAGGCTTTCCCTGTGTTTTATAATGTGGCAGTATTCCATGTTATAAAAGAGTTGCAGGACATGAATCACTAAAACTCATTTATAAATGAGGACTGAATCCCATTTGGGAATCTGGCTTTCCCCAGTTCTAGGGAATTACTTTAAGAATCTGTTATTTCTCTTTCTGAAAGCTGATAAAATGATTCAAGTTGCCTATCTGCACCAAATGTACTCTCCTAATCAGCAGCAGAGGGAAATGAAACAAAGAGAGAGTGTTAAAATATTATACAATAAATGTGCAGGAGTGCATGAGGCCAAATTTTTAGTCCTTTAAGAAACTGGGTGTTTTTCCTGTCAAGGATGAGGATTAAAATTCCCTCCTCACTGCTTCCTCTAGCTGCCAAATAGCAGCATCGCCTATGAGATGCTGGGGAAGCCACTACAGTTACCTAGCAGTCACCTCAACCTGCTTCTACTCTGCAAGGCAAAGTGAGAATGCACAAGCTCAACACAAGATCAGTATTTGAATGATTACTTTTCAAAGCTCCTGGTCATCATCTACACCATCTACAAAGGCAAGTATTTAGGCATGAAATTTTACCAAAAAAGTGTAACAGTGTATCCTAGCTGGAGTAAATATTTCACCAGGCTCAGTCTAAGACCAATGTGCAGCTTCACTTGCTTTCCAGTATTTCCAGTTCTTTGTTTCTTCCAATCCCAGGACTGTTCAACACTGGAGAAATACAAATAAGCAACTTGCAGACAAATTGAGCTGGAGGGTACCTCCAGGTAGCAGTTAGCATGAGAAGCAAGCTCAACTGGCAAAGAGATGAAAGAAAAACTTTGCATGAGATTTCCTGACTTGAGGAGTCCGATGCATGCAGACAACATACAGGACAGGGATCAGAAATGTTTGAAGTAATTTGCTTAATAAGTCCATGAACAAGCACCACAATTCAAGGGTGATTTTGCAGCAGTGTTTAGTAACTGCACAACACACAAAAGAACACAGAAACTGAGACTCTTAGGACTTGCCTTTAGAAAGAAAGGAAGTTACACAGAAGAAGCAGATATCAGATAGTAGTTTCTTCATAGCAATGGATACAATTTTGAAAAGTATTTGGAAAGTACAATGGACGACTCCTTCGGATTATTCACATCAATAAAAAAAAACTCACCAAATAAGAACAAGTCAGATGACTTATAGAAAGAACTAGGAAGAACCCCTCCTGGGACAGCCAAGCTGGAGGAAAAAAGAAGTGCAGAGATACTGAAGACTCTGGAAGACCAATGGGCTGAAAGGGCAGAATAAAGCAAAGAGATGTTGTAGGACTCTATTCTGATTTATTTTTACCACAATTAAAACTGAACTTATTAGATCACTTTTGGTTTGTTTTTCAAGCCAAATAAACATTTTATGCACTTTGCCTTTCATTCTCAGTGAATTATATCTGTTTTCAATTAAACTGTATGCTAATTTGGAAACTGTTAGAGACCTACTGGAGTCATTTGTCACATATGGCCCACCATGCAAGAATAGTCTCAAGCCAAACGTTGCATTTGATGCTTCTAGCATAAGATTTTCAGCCGCACACTTTCAAATATCTCTGAGTTTGTGAAGTCTTTGCCTGTTATCAGTCTGTGGTTGAATACAAATACATTCATCATGACTAGGAACACAGCACCGCTCTCCAAAGAGTAACAACAGAAAACAAACTCTTCTGAGAAACATAGTGAATCCCAATACTACCAAAAATACATTAAATATGTTTTGTGATATCTGCAAGCCTGTTTACAATTTATTGTTGTTACCTATTATGCAAATGTTATAATATATTACCCCTGAAGCCTTATTTGACGTCAGAGAAGGCATATTAGAGAGGCCTGGATTGCAGTCCTGTAAAGGCTGACTTCATTTTGCAGCCGTTTCACAAGTAGGGTCTCTCCATGCAGCTGCAGAGTTTCATCAGGCTTGTAAGTACTAATCCGATAGCCTTCTGTGAGGGCATAACGGGCTGCCTAGATGAGGGGAGAGCAGCAGATGGCATCTACCTTGATTTCAGCAATGTTTTTGACACTGTCTCCCATAGCATCCTCATCAGAAAGCTCAGGCAGTGTGGTTTGGATTAGTGGATGGTGAACTGGATCAAGAGCTGGCTAAATGACAGAGCCCAGAGGGTGGTGATCAATGGCACAGAATCGAGTTGGAGGCTTGTGGCCAGTGGAGTTCCACAGGGATCAGTTCTGGGGCTAATCTTGTTCTACATCTTTATCAACGACAAGGTTGAGGGCACAGACTGTACCCTCAGTAAGTTGGCTGATGATACCAAACTCGAAGGACTGTCCGATTCACCAGAAGGCTGTGCTGCCATTCACCAGGATCTTGACTGGCTTGAGAGTTGGGCAGAGGGGAACAAGGACAAGTGCAGAGTCCTGCATCTTGGAAGGAACAACCCCATTAACCAGTACAGGCTAGGGTTTGACCTCCTGGAGAGCAGCTCTGAGGAGATAGACCTGGGACTCCCGGTTGATAATAAACTAACCATGAGCCAGCAATGTACCCTCATGGCAAGAAGGTCAATGGCATCCTGGGATGCATCAAGAAGAGTGTGGCCAGCAGGTCGAGGGAGGTTCTTCTCCCCCTCTACTCTGCCCTGGTGAGGCCTCATCTGGAGTCCTGTGTCTAGTTCTGGGCTCCCCAGCTCAAGAGGGACAGGGAAGTGCTGGAGAGAGTCCAGTGCAGGGCTGCCAAGATGATCAGGGGACTGGAACATCTTATGAAGAAAGACTGCGAGAACTGGGGCTATTTAGTCTAGAGAAGAGGAGACTGAGGGAAGATCTTATTTGTAAGTGTATAAATGGTGGGTATCAGGAGGTCAGGGCATCCCTTTTTTTGATGGTATCTAGCAACAGGACAAGGGATAATGGGATGAAGCTGGAACACCAAAAGTGCCATTTAAACACAAGAAAAAATGATTTTACTATGAAGGTGAGGGAGCAGTGGCACAGGCTGCCCAGAGAGGTTGTGCAGTCTCCTTCCTTGGAGGTCTTCAAGGCCCCCTGGACATGTTCCTGTGCGATCTGATCTTGGTGGACCTGCTTCTGCAGGGGGGTTGGACTAGATGATCTCTAAAGATCCCTTCCAACCCCTACCATTCTATGAATCGATGACATGGTATGCTCTGACCTCTGCTCCTTGTTCAGAGTGAAATGAATCTGGGCAATGTGTTCAAAGGTGACTGCAAGGGTAAGTGGACAGACAAAGCGTTATCAGATAAGACTGACTTCCTTAGGAAGTCAGCTCAAATTAACAAGCATAGATTCTTCTCCCATAGAGGTCCAGATGGAAAACACCTAATCATCTGAACAAAGAATAAAGCAAAGGGGTGAAGGTTATGGGACACTTTTGGCCAAAAGAGAAATTTTCATCTTCTAGGCTGTTGTGCTGCACAGGAGAAGGAAATGTCTCCCCCAGTCATTTACACACTTGTATTATAACCCATCCAAAAATTTTCACGATACTTACTGCAACTGGCAAATTAATACTGCAGTAAGGGGAAGGATTCAACTTAAAGTATTTGTGTAGATCTACACACATTTCCTGACATGCTTGAATTTGGCAACCTCATAGTTGACACGCTTCCTTGAATTTTTGTGCTTCACAACACAGCATGGAACAAATACACTGACCAAAGGCACATGAGTCCTATCACTTTGCATAGATACAAAACACCTGTTGTCATGAATTCTACAGCTACCCACTATGCCTTTTCAATATCTAATACAAGTACAAAGCATAAGAAACAAATGTGCCCACACTTTTTGCTTTTAACAAATCTAGAATCAAATGAAAATACACAGGGAAGGTTTCACACTTCTCCAATGCTCAATGCATTTTACTGGTATATAACTGGAATAAAACACAAACCAAGTTTTCCAAAGCACATTTAATTTTGGGGGGATGCTGTTAGTCTCTGTGTAGTTCTCAAGACCGAGTATCTTCAGGGGAAAATGTCATTTGCTCACACTGAATAAGCATAATTGACAATGTCAGGTTCAAGGTCCAGCTCATGCCTCTCCGATTTTACAGAGGGCTGCAGAAAAAACTGCTATTCCTCAGAAGAGTCATATTAGCTATCTAATTCTGTCCCTGCAAGTTCTTTTCAGCTCAAATGTCCTTATGAATGAACAAACATTAAAAAAGTTGACCTTATTAATAAGTTTATTTTCCTTAATCTGGCAATGTCCAAAAAACTTATTTTGAACTATATGACCTTTAATCTTCTTTCCACCACAGGAAAAGCCTATTTAGTTTTATAAGAGAACACTGATAATTACTGAAGCAATTCCAAGTGTGTTTTTTTAAAACAACCGGCAATGACCCGAGGGTTGGAATCCTTCATTGTTTACAATGAAAACTGTGGTATTTGAATTATTTTTAAGGTACAATGAACTAAATCCAAAGAAAGTCATGTGTACAAATAGCATATAAATAGATCAAATGTTGTAATGCAGCTTTTACATTAAACAGTATATTGAGAATAACAAGCAACAGTTATGCAATATCCTTCTAGAGTAAATGTAAGAAATGAGAGTCACTTCCGAGAAATAAATTGATTTTTTTAGTAATTGAAGGAATGAGCGATTCCTGAATTGACAGATCCATATTTTCTGTTAAATTCCCATTGTATTAATCTTTCTTGAGACTTTAAAAGCTCTCACTCCCTGCTGTATTATTTCCACCCTTTGTAACTATGAGACGTGTCACATGAAGGCATACTGCAGCATGTTATCATGTGTACGCTACCCTTCCACTGTAGTGAGCAAATGCTTTCCTTTCTGCTCCATTCGCAACTCCTCAACTCCTGCAAAGAAGGAAGGTCTACAATACAGTATGATATTGTCAGAATATGTCTGTCCATGCATAATTACCTAGCAGTTGGCATTTATTCCTTTCCTATTTCCCTCCAGCTTTTCATTTATGCATATTTAGACATATCCTCCTTTTAAGGTGGCAAAGCGTAAGAATTAAATACTCAGAAATACAAATTATACAGTTGATATGCAGCAAAGCTGGTCTCTTTTCTAATTAATTTTCACAGATCGTTATGAGAGACTATTGCTAGGCTATAAGGAATAAATATTAACTCTTCCACTAATGCATGCATGTACATGGACACACTTAACTGGAAACTGAGACTGATTCTCCCCGCAACATGGACATCTGGTCATGGTTTCAGTATCCTCTCATTCTCTTGCTGTTCAGAACCTCCACTGGAGACATGGAGGTCTGGACCCACATGCTATGTAGGCACACTGAATCTAGCTGATTGAAGCTAATACTCCTCCTTCTTGCCCATTCTGCTCCTCTCACAAGGTCTCTAGGTCCCTGCAGAGCACTCACAGTCCACATGTGGACCAGTTCTCAGCTAGCAACCCAGTGCTTCAAAATAACTGATTCACTCCCAGTGATAGGACAAAGGGTAATGGGAATAAACTGGAACACAAGAGGTTCCACAGAAATATAAGGAAGAATTTCCTCACTGTGAGAGTGACGGGGCATTAGAACAGGCTGCCCAAATGAGTTGTGGAGTCTCCTTCTCTGGGGACATTCAAAACCCACCTGGACGAGTTCCTGTGTGACCTACTCTAGGTGGTCCTGCTCTGGCAGGGGGGTTGGACTAGATTTTTTCAAGGTCCCTTCCAAAACTTGAGATTCTGTGGTTCATGTTATTCTTTCTACCCATCTAATAGAATTTGACACCTCCAAAATACAGGCAGCCTCAGCTCAGGTTTAGTGTACTCCTCTGTATCCACGCCAGACAAACATGCAGCACCTCCCTAAATGTATTGCCCTACCTGAAATAAATCACTTCCTGCAGTGCTAAGGGCAGAAGACATACAACTAAATTAACACCTGTTTTTCTCTTCAAATAATTTAGGTTGAATATTCAGTCAGGCAGAACATTTTTTGACAAAAAAACATTAAAAAGTTCAAATTTTGTTTACAATTTCTGCCAAATTACTTCAAATCTGATTCAAATATAGACTGAGATCTCTCAGACCACAATAGTGAAAAAGATGCTAAAAATTACTTATTCTGAATATTCCAAGTGAGAAGTTTGTATCTTGTCCGTTGGTGTATCTGAGAAAGTTACTTTATTTTGCTTGATGAAAATAAACTAGCGGTTCTTTAGCTGTTTCATGAAGGGTCTTAGAATGGAAAATATTACTGTAAAGTAGTTCACTGGGGGAAAAACACTTTTGCAATCCACACACCATTAAAATACTGCCTAGCAAAAGGAACAAAACAATGAAGAGGCGAACATTTTAAAATAATACACAAGATGGCTAGAACCCACATGTATCATTTTTATTGCTGTACAATAAAGCAGTGCTGTTCCATTATTCCTTTTAGAACTTAACAAAAGCAGTAAAATTGAGTTGTATAAACCACCAGCAAGTGCAGTCTCTGTAAGATTAATGATGCTCCAACTCATTTAAAACTGAAAGCAGCTCATAGCAAATTGAGACTGCTACTAATAAGATAGAATGACTCAGTTCCACAAGTGTCTCCTGACCTGATTCACACGTATAATAAGAATAAAACCCAGAATTTTTCAAGCCACAACGGCGCTTCTACTCACATCTTCAACTCACTTTCATATGACCATTACTACATCATCTGTAACTTGCATCTGCCTCTTCTCCCTTAATCCTCCCTTGAAAACAAGACTCTTCTCCTGAAGATCTCACTTATTTTTTGTTTTCTCAAGGGTGACTACAAAAAGGACTGTGGAGAGGGAAAAACAACCTTGGATTTTACCCACACGGTTCATTCCAACTTTGCTATCTCTGTTTAACAGGATTCTTCCTTCCTGCTATTATTAGTAAATCTCACGGTTTACTTCTCTCAGTAGATGATATAAAAAAGAAGAAGGATTTCTTAATTATTAACCTCTGTCACCAACAAATCCTGTATACCTACACAGTGGCATGGAAAAGCCTTTTCCTGTGGAAGGCTGTTCATCACATTTTTCATGCACTGTTGCTAATATGTTTAACTTTTTTGTTTCACAACTCCGCAGTGAAGCAGCTATTGTTTCCAAAGTGCTGAGCAAGTCCAACTGTGGGAACAAGAGACATGCAACAATTCTCAATGGTCTCTCTGGTGGTTGCTGAGTGAGATGCCCAGGCACAGGGGGAGAAGGCAGGGGCAAAGGGAAATCTAACTGCAGAGAAGAGAGAGTTAATTGGAAAATTAACCTTTACGTGTAGTTATATGAATGACATATTTGGGTTCAGTTTGGTTTTAGTTTCTGTTCCAGTATTTTATTCCTTATTAGATGCTCCTTATGCATCTAATCAGGTCCATGCAGATACGCAGTGCGTGACTTAAAATGCAAAGCTCATTCTTGAAAGCTTACTTGTCTAAATCCAGCAAAACCTCTAATGTAAATTTCATGCTTTGAAACACCAAGATCCTACTTTTTCTTCCTTTTGTGAAATCTTCTACGAAAGCTTGTGCCAATCTCACCATGAAGCAAATCATTAGAACCCACATAGCACTTAAAAATGCACCACTCCAAACATATTTGGAGAGTACTCAGCTTTTCCCATTTCTGCAGTTTTACATATCAAAGGGCTATACACTGGATCAATACAAAGATCATATTTGCAAAACATATTTAGATTACAAGGCACATGCTTCAAGGACATAAATATTTTATTTTAGAATAACCTATATAGAAAGTCTTTGTGAGCTATGGTAAAAGAGATTTAAAAAATCAGAGACACATATATATACTAGAAATGCAAGTGACAAATATCCAGGGGTTTTTTTCCAAATAAAAAATGAAAACCAAAATTGACTATCATGAACAACAGTAAAAATTAATGTACATTAGAAGGAGTTCAATTGGAGGCAATTATTACCAACATTTGTTAAATTCTCATTAAAGCAATTAGTTCATAGAATCACAGAATGGTAGGGGTTGGAAGGGACCTTTAGAGATCATCTAGTCCAACCCCCCCCATCAAATATCTGGGTTTAGACTGCAGCATCTTACTCATTTCTTCAAGCCTCATAAAACAAGCTGCTTAATGGTATCAGAGATCACCTGTGTTCTCTGACGAGAATGCATTTTAAAGCCATGGAATGCTGCTTGCATCCAGCTAACTGTTGATTTATGCAAGGTAATAAGCCTCAGTAACCACATATATACACACACTGCTCCTGAATTTGCAAACACTTAAGTATATGACTAATCCTACCTTTTGAATAAAGGTATGCATAAACTTAGGTTTGTACTGTTGGCAAGAGCCCAGATGCAGGAGCTTGTGACAGGTTTGGTCCTTAGCCATTCAGCATGAGAGCCGAATGCTGAGCTAGGCAGTCACATTAGATACCTCAAGTTAGAAGATTTATATATAGCCCATCAGGAAGAATGCTACACTAGAGGAACACTCACAAAAGATGGGGAATTATAAATGTACTTTCTGTGTTTAAGTGTGTAGAGAGGAAAACTAACATTGTTTTGCTGAAAGCCTGATAATGGCCTATTTCTACTATTGAAATGCTGTTTGTTCGCATTTCTGTCTGCAATAATCACTGCACTGCCCAAACTCCAACCCAGAATTACCTACTGATCAGCAAGCATGCACACAGCTGTGAAAAAGAATAGTAGACCAGAATCTAACGTTCACAGATACATTCTTAGCATATTAACACCAGTTCCACCACTCATTAGTTGAAATATGAGAAAGCAATTGGAAACATTCGGTTTTCAAAGTATCCGTTATCACAGCTCAAGAAAATAAATATATAAAAGTTGCTGAAAACAACAGTCCTCACAACTTATGCTGTACAGATAAGGCTATCTTTAAAGAAGCACTTAATCCAACAACGCAACAGAAAACTAGCTATTCATTAGCAGTGGAAATGATTTAACGCAGTACAAAGTTGCTTTATACACAGGATCAAATTATTACTTAGAGCAGTTGAGGTCTGAGAGATTGTCTGTTGTTGCAATGCCTAAAACAATGCAATCATTTAGTTCAGTGATGTTGATCACAGTTCTCCGATACCTACATGGAGAAAGGATTTAAACATAACGCGTAACACATAAGTGCACACTGTGAAAAGTAAAGCTTATTGTGTATTGGCAAGGATCTTCAAGGATGGGGTAAACTGACTGAAATAAGATTGGATGCCTTCCTAAAAAATATTCTTAATATGGGCTTAGTACAAATCTTCCTGGATTAAAGTCTGTGGTTCACATTACACCACTGTCAGACTACTTTAGCATAAATCTTGCATAGATCTCACATTAATACGAACTGCAGACTTTGAGGTAAGATTTAAAATGCATGTCACATGACAGTCTACCGGGTCTACATCCCAACTGATCTCATTATTTGAAACGTGAGGCAACATTTGTTCAAAAAAATATTCTTTCAAAAATTTCCTAACATTTTGAAAAGGAAACAGGCCAATCACATTTAACTTGGAGGAGAAGGCTGTTCTATATTGGGAATCTTGACAATGCTGTTCTAGCAGATGAATTATGAGTTACGTGCCTGGAGACCTGAACACTAAAGACTTGTCATAGCCATGACCTTTGGAAGAGTATGGAGCAGGGGAAAGAAGGGAAAAGGAAGAGGAATAGGTAGACTCTAGGGAGCAGATATTATTAGCCTCAAAACAAGCAGAAATACTAGCAGAAGTAAAAGAGTTTAACATTTATGTCTTCCTCACGCAAACAGTACCTCAGTGCTTGTTGCACGTAACTCAAGACAACACTGAAGTCTACAATATAAATAAATCACATTTTTGGTTTGTTTTGTTTTTTTTCTCTCCTTTCCTCTCTCTCTCTGCCTAGAATTAAACAATAAAAGCTTATCTCCTTGGTTTTAGATCCAGAGTAGCTGTAAAACCTCAGAGGTCAAACATCTCTTTTGCCGCAAGTGCTGAACTTGATCCAAAACATGAAATATTGTGAAAATTAGTTGAAGTTAGAATACTTATAACTTATATTCACCTTTGGGCTTCAGAGTCCACAGAAGCCCCACCTATAATACTGACCACTATCATTTTCATCTGAAATTCATTTGATTTAAGTAGCATTTTGCCCTGTAGTAATTTTAAGACCAATTATTTGAGAATGATATTTTGAAGCTCTGTCCTCACTGATTTTATAGTTACGAGAGGCCATTAGATCACCCAGTTCAAGAAGGGCAAATCTGTGGTCAGTCACGCAAACAGGGTTACTTCACATGATGAGCAGCATTGCTGTATTGGCACAAGAGCTTCTGGATGACTATGTTAAGTCCTGTTTTGAAGAGAGATGACTGGTATCTGCCAGACTAAGGCAGATACCACCAGACAGCCCCAAAAGGCAACAGTTCACTCAGGTCATACTCCATGCTGAGCCTCTAGAGCCATGCCTTATCTCCTCCTTGTCCAAATCTCCCTCTCTTCCAGGTTCTCCAAGATCCGTGGGGTGTACTGTGCAGCTCTCAAACATGCAAGTAATATGAAATGCAGCTTGCAAAGTTACAAAAGTATGAATATTAGTGATGCTCAAATTCCCCTGGTGGGCTGGGTTGTGGAGGTGTCTTCATCCTCAGCCTAAGTGCTGCAGATCTGCTCGCTGTTTAGGACCAACATACCCAAATCTGGACTAGACCACCCTGAGAAAGTGACTCAGGTCACCATTTGGCTCCAAACCATTCTCTGTGTTTTCACATTCAAAGCACGGAAATGAAGAGAAAGTAATTTTTAAAGCTTTCAGTTGAAATGTGTGGCATGTCCAAAGGTGCAGTGGCAAGGCATTTCAGGGCATAAAGCCAGCTGGGACAGAGTTCTGCTCTGATCATTATGTTACAGCCAGCCTTGCCATAGGCAATATCCAGACCAGAATAAATATTTAACCATGCTATCTAGTCAACTGAGCCTGCATTTCTTCTTTTAGTGAATTGAGTTATTCAGAGAGCAAAACTAGCTTAGACGGGTGACTGAGGCCCAGAAATTAAAACATGGTCCATTTCTGAATCAGATTGACAGATTAAACCACCTTCAACCATCCTTGTTACTTGCAGTTCTATCATATCTTTAAGCAACATGTGCAATAATGACAAATAAGCATTCCAGCATAGTTCTCCCAATTATGCACTACAAACTACCAGATTACCTTGACATGAAGCTATCAAGCTTCAAGTCTGTATTACAAAGTTGTTACCACTGCAGTTATAGGTACATAGCCAACACAAATATATACCTCTATTTTAGGGATGTATGTACACCCTAAAAGAAAGTGCTTTTGTCTGATGGTCAATATGCAGTAAATTATACTTGCAGAGAATACTGGCTTAATGTTGTTAATCAATTTAGGAACTTACAAATTTTTTTAAAAAAGAATCAAAACCCCACAATATTTCTCCAGCCAATGTTACTGTATCAATGAAACTGTTCGGCTGGGGAGGAAAGTGTTTCAGCATAAAATCAACCCAATGAAAATGTTACCTATCTACTTAAAGCTTCAGGAAATTTCAGAAGGCTAAGGCTGTCTGTAAGGCTGTGCTTTTTTGGTTTTGCAGGAAGTTGCCCCTAAATTGCTGAGTTTACAGGTGAGAAAGGAACCTCTGTTCTCTGACAACATATGGCCCAAAACAGGGAGCTGTGCTGCTCCCAAGTGTTCCCCTAATACCAAGCTGGCAACAAAGGCTGCCCATCCTCTGCTGTAGGCTGTGCTGCTGGTATAGATTTTGGCATGGTAGGGAGTAAGGCAGAAGGGGCAGGGAATTCCTACAGTGCCATCCTTGTTTCCATGACACATGCTTTTATAACTTGTGCTCCCTGAGGTAAAATGAATAATTTGGACTCAACAGCTGACAACTCAGCAGTTCTCTTCTGTTGTAGCAACAGTCTTTGACCTCACTCCAATGCCAGCTCCAGACAGTGCATGGAAAGGAGGGGAGACATATGCCCTTCAAAACCTTGTAATACACCCTGACCAACATTCATACCAATGGGTTGGGAGTTATTTTTAGTTTAAGCACTTTCTGCTTGCAGTTAAACCTGCTACTAGGAGCAATTCCAAAAGACAGCCACAGGGAAAGGCAGACAGTAGCAAAGTGGCAAAAGCCCCCCGCTGAGAGTTTCTGGTGTTTACAGGAAGTATAAAGACCTTATATATGCACAGGAGGGCTCCCACAGTCTGTAAATTTGGAGATTGTAAATTCCAGGGGAGGGAGGACAGCAATGATCAGTAAAAACACAAAAACGGTCCCTGAGCATTCTCACACTGTCAAATCAGAACCTCCATTCCTTCTAATCAACATCTGCTAGTTTGTAAGTAAGGCAGCTCAAAGAACATGGTAACCTCTGCATTTGCTGGTGATCAGTATTCCAGCTGCCACCCCACTCCACAAAGGCAGGTAAGAAAACACCTCTGTCAATCTAGGAATTTATATAGCTCCCATCATTGACGTGATGACTCTGGAAGAGATCTGTAAAATTCTGGCAAGTGATTCTATTTAAGCACCTATAAAAAGAGGACGTTTTGATGCTGAAACCTAGAAGCAACAAGTTCTGAAATCTCATTTAGATGCAGCTAAGTATTAGAAAGAGAAAAAAAGAGAAAAAAAAACCCCAAAACTATAGATGTGATAAATGTTGTTGGAATTAGCAAGCACAGATGCACAGTCTCATCTTTTGACAGGGCCACAACGCTTGCTTGATACTTAGATACTCAAGACTCAAAGTAATTATTCCCTGCCTATGCCTGCTGACAAAAATGTGTGCAGAAACATGTAATTGTGTTCCACAGAAAATGCAGAAGCCATTGCTTTTGTTTAAAGACAGTCAGAAAAAGAATGCAGCAGTAGTGTTCCCTTTTCTAGGCCCAACCACTGCAGTGGTTGCTAGGGTAGAGAAAAAAACTTCAAGCACCTCAGAGCCTACTCTAAGCAACAGATGAGTCAGGATGGAGACTTCAGCTTTTCAGTAGATGGCATTTCTCTCTACAGCTTAAGTAACCACTAACTCAGAGATGGACTGTGTCCTTGTGAGTGGGTACTCACTGTAAGCAAGCAACCATGGGCTCTAGGTCTTGTTCCCAAGCATTATTTATCTCTCTTACATTAAACTGTTCATGGAAAGAAATACATGAACCAGGTTCGAGACAGAGAGCACAATCACCTCTCAAGCCTTATCTAGAAGTACTTTAATTTTCTTATTTTTAGACAAATATTTGATGCCTAACACTCAGAAAGGAGTCACAACTAAGTATCAGGAGAAAAGACACACCAAAACATGATCATCTCAAGTAATTCTAGCTATGGTAGACTTTCATACATGTTTTCCCTGTCTCTCTACATAAGAATCGATGTCTAACTCATAGCAAGAGCATCCTCTCTCAAGGAGCCTCCAGTACCTCATTTGAGTTCTCAGTCCTTCCACTTATGCTAGTATCTTTAAACCTCCCCCATCAGACCATTTTTCTTCTGCTAATTCACATCCCTTTCACTTAAATTATCTTTGTATTTCATCACCAGTCTGAATCTAAGATCCAGCATTTCTACTGCAACTGGGAACAAAACTAACTCCTAGAAGTTGTCTGATCTTTTTTTTTTTTATTTTCCCTTCCATTATCCAAAAGCTGCCTTTCAACAGCTCAAATAAGATCATTACAAGATACTGTAAAACTATTGTTTAAAGCTGTATCACATCATTTTTGCTTTCATCTAACAAACGTATCAGCACAACGAGAATTTCCAAATTTAGCATCCTCTGCATTCCTCTGAGCAGTAGCTCATAGTGTAAGTGGAAAAGAACCTCATTACCTGGTCACATCATCTATTGGGTCATTTGCAGAAACACAAAATCCATCTGCATCAGCCTTGTGACGCACTACATTCTGCAAGATAGAGTCAGTTTTTAGACTTAGATTGTTTAATGCCAGCAGTCACTTTCTTATTGAGGTACTATTTCACCTTGCAGGCAGAATTCTTACTAATATACTGAATTTAAATAAACTTTTTTTATGAGGCACAAAATACACTGTCAGTCACCCACTAGATTAAAAAATCTAATGCTCTAAGACAGCTTTCTAATAGATTTACAGACTCTCTTCTAGCATTACCTACAGATATTAATAAATTCAGATTTTTAAATGTTTGAGCTGCACAACATTGAAACAGATTTGACCTGATGGCCATCATAACTTGTCACGCACTAGAAAATTAAAGCCACATGAATCCCCTGCTGAAGTAGTAGCAGCAGTAGCTTTATTCTCTGTGAAAGTTAATTTCTCTCTCTTGGAGAGCACCTCCACCCGTAAGGATATTCCCACATATTCCTGACTTGCCTTTGGCAAGTCTGTGAGAATGCCCTCTTAGAGGTTAAGTCTCTCCCTTTCCTTAGCACACCTGTGAAGAGGTTTTGCACAATCTAACTCACAGATAGTGCTTGCCACTGGTCGCTTTAAGTGACTAAAGCCATGTGTTTAAAGAATGCACAATGGAAACTGTTATCACTTATTAAAGCTGATAAAAGTTTGAATAGGTGAAAGAGTGATAAGATGAAAGGATGCAAAGACTAAATAAACAAAAATCAAAATCAGGTGATCTGCAGGCTGCCTAAAACCTACACTCCAAACTAATTCGAGGTTAGTGATTTTTAAGCTTTCCATTCCTGGACTTCTGCAACAGTTTCACAGTCTACCTACTGATGGATGGCTCAGCACCTTCAGCAGACTTCTCACGAGTAACTTGCAGACCCTCAGCCAGCTCATGACAGGTAATCCACGCTAAGCAATACCAACCAACTGCAGATATGGCACTACTCATTCTGTGGATTCACTCACAGCATTTGCTTCTGTCTCTTCCACATTGTAATCCTTCCCGTCATCAAACTTTTTTTTGTTTTATTTTGATTCACACTGGCCCAAATCCAGGAGACTTTTATATGCATGCTAACCTTTATCACCAAAAATGTACAGAAATCAAAGCTCATCTTTATCACCAAATCAAACAGCATACAATAGTTGAGAAGGACAAGCACAGACGTTTTGCACGTCAAGGCATTCATGCATTCTTCCTTACAGGATGTGAAAAGCTTTAATATATAAAGTACATGTGCAACGATTGATCTATATTAAAGAACATACTGTCTCAGCTAGCATTGCCTCATGCTGATTTGAGAAGTAACATGGTATGACATGGACTTTAATCTTCCTCACAGCTACCAAACTCAGCAAATCTCATTAACAGACTGGATTTATGTTGTGGAGCTAAACTATAGGTTTAAGAAGAATTTAATGAATTCCTTTACAGTAAAGAAAAAAAGGGAACATGGACTTCCAGGTGAGATGTCAAACGCAAGTCACAGTGTCTTACATCCAAGTTTCAAATACAGCAGAAACCTACCCACTATCCATGCTTCCTTGAATAAAATTTGACAGGACATCACCAAGTTAATTACGAAATATGAGTATTAGACTATTTTTGCAATGGATATAAATGGATATATATGGATATGAAAGCCTATGGAAAAGAATCAAAGTGAGAATTCCTACACAACAGCTCACAGTCTAAGTCTCCCCAGCACTGGATGATTGTAATATCTATCCAGAGCTTAACTCCCATTTATAGCAAAGTTCCCTGGCATCCAGCACCAATTACAATTAAAAAAAACCAAATCACATATAACACGAATTCCTGCCAAAGTAACGATGCCAGCACAATATGCCTAGTTCAAATGGACTTACACACATTGAATGTTAACAAGGGAATGACGTTCTTTCCAGAACTACCTCACAGGCTTAGAGAGATCTTTTTTAAACGCAATCTCTAAACACATTAGAAATTCAGTCACTCAAAAAAGACACAGCAAGCTACCACTCTGCCGGTGTCTCTGTATAGCTAGTGTGTGACAACAAGCACAGTGTGTTCAGATGCCTCCCGAACCACAGAAGGTGCTCTGGATTAGTGCTCTCAAGGTCTAACACCCCCCCCTTTTTTTTTCTTTCTTTTGAAGGATGCTACTTATATAAAATAAAATATAATACAATAAAATACAATATTTTTTAAAACCCATCACGAAAAGAGGCATAAACACTATTTACCCGGTGTTCAGTTCTTGAACCAACCAACCTGCCCGCCAGCTGAAAGAGCTGTTGATAAAACACTGCCTCTAAGCCGCAGGCTCCGGGCAGCGGCAGAGGAGTGGCTGGTCTGCTCGCTGTGCCCCGGGGGAGGCGGCCGCCGCCCGCCCGACCCCCAGCACCGCCACCTGCCCCCCAGCCCGGCCCCGAGCCGCAGCGTCTGCCCCGGCAGCAGCGCGGGGAGTGGGCGGGGAGGCTCGGAAACTCCCCACGGCCCCGCCAGGCTCTGGCAGGGTTGTGGGCCCCCGCTTCACCCGTCCTCGCCGGCACCTCCCTGGGGCGGGCGGAAGGATGGAGGGGGCATCGATTAGCCTTCGGGCCGCCCGCTCCCAGGTGCGAGCGGAGCCCCGTCGGGGAGCCGCCGCCCGCAGCAGCCGCCCGGCCGGAGGCCCGGCACTCACCCGCCGCCTCACCGTGTCCTGCGGCAGCCTCATGCCGCGGAAGCGTGGGGGAGATTCGCAGAGCTGCCCGCGGCGCGGTCCCGGGCAGCCCGGCTCCGGCGGGCAGCAGTGCGCAGCACCGACAGGAAGGAGGGATGGAGCCGGGGCGGGAGGGAGGGATGGAGGAGAGGGGCTGGCGGGGTGCCCGCGGGAGGAGCCTGGGCCGCGCACCGCCCGGCGCCGCAGCCGCCCCCGGGGCACTGCCGCCGTCTCCCGCTGCTTGGCCTGTACCCGCGCCGGCTGTAGTCCTGCCCTTGTGCAGAAGCTATCTGGAATCTCAGGCTGGCGTCCGCCTGCAGGTGTGTTGCTGGGGTATGGTCGCCGCTAAGCTCTTAACGGGCACTTCAACGCCCGGTGGTTTCGTGAGGTCGCCGTAGGGCCGCCAGAGAGCATGCTGCGGCGGTGGGTGAAGTCGGGAATCTGATCATTTCAGCTTGACACGGTCAAGTATCCTTCATAGAAAATCTTGAATCTCTGTAATGCTGCCAGCCCTCCAGGCTTTGAAGGAGTGGGCCTGGCCCTCCAAACCCTGGAGATTCTTGATTCATCTTTGCATATGCTTCTAGTTTTTGAGGTCTGGGACTTGACCTCCAACATTTCTTTGAAGCCACAACAGTTACATGCCAGCCTCTCCTTTAAATTAAACTTGAAATCCTGACAATCCCACAGTCTCAAGAGCCAGGTAATTAAAAAATATATACCACGAGGCTCAAAAATCAGAAGAGTTGGCAAACTTGTGGCTCCTCTTGTTCCCTAGTAAACCACAGCAGAACAGGGAGAAAAAGTAACTACTCCATTTTCTTTGCATTTTTCTGCCTACATTTTCCTATAGGGCTCTTCCAAGTTGCTGTAGGTAATTTTCCTCAGAACCTAGATGACAAGAATTGCAGATACACTTGTATGGAGGTCCTAGGCCAGATTTGTGTCTCATTTTGGCTAGGTAGATGATTTCAAGTCTCCAAAGCCAGAATCTCCTGGCATCCTGCATATTCCTGACTCAGGATGTAGAGAAGAAATCTACCTCTGATTCCTCTCTTTCCAGTGTTTTTGTTTGTGCATTGATGCTTCAGAAGGCCGGTAAGAGACTCATGAACCTTGTGGTTAGGTAATATGAACATGAGATCAGATCTTTTCTGGGTTGAGAGCATGCTTGACTTCAGGCCCTGTATCATAAGACAGTTGTCTATCTGTTAACCTGTGTCACCTCAAGAGAAAGGACTGAGTCACCTTGTACACATATAGTTCGTGGGTAAAAAGGGGGATTTTTAAACAGCATTTGCAAAGAAGCTCAGGTCTATGTATCCCAAGCAGAAGATGGTCGTCTTCTCCTGATGCACATCAGTCAACTCTTCACAGTCCCAAATCTTTCCTCACTGGGAACGTTTGCTGGATGGCTAATTCTGTGGTCTAGGCTTGACTCTGCACACCTAGAGGTTTAGTATGTCAGCTGCCTAAGAACATTTTTGCATTCAGTTCCCTGTTCCCAGAAGTTTTCCTCTTTCCATGCAATAGCAGCGAAATCACAATGAAACTGGGAATATGCATAGCACCAGAAGGCTTGGGAAGAAAGTTTCCATTTTCATTACACGTGACCCATCCACGGGTGGACTGCATCTGCCTTTCTCTTTCTGTTTCCAGACCTTATTAATTGTATCATGATGCCCTCCCTAGGGTCTGCATCCAACACTCAGAAGGATGCAGCTTACAGCTGTGGCATGAATAACAGATAGAAATATGCAAATATATTTCTATTCACAGAAGAGAAGGAAGAACTTTCTGTTAAATGAAATTGTACCACCTTTCTTTTCTGCAGTTAGTGCTATTTTATGTTATCTTTTGCAAAGGCTCACAAGCATCTCACTTGTCAGGAGGCCCTGTACCATGTACATGGTACTACATGTATCATGAGTAGTTGCAGAAGATCTGACTCATTTTCTGTCTGATGAAATCAAGCAATAGTGATTTTTACTATTTTCTCCTTTTTATTAGCACAGCAGCTTCCCTTTAATTCACAGATATTCCATACAGGAACTGAAGAAAGAGATGTGGATGGGATTTTTTAAGCAGAAAAATGTACTTGTGAAATGATGAGATGCTACAAGGAAAAATCAGAGGCAGGAGTAGTTCCTGAAGTTATTTTAAGATTTTGATACAGTATTAATGACTCAATGTTTAATGACTTGACTGAAAGTTAAGAAGCTTTCTAGATGATGCTATTTAAGACAAGTCTACATAGTACAACTTCCAAGGTGATAAAGCTATAGATGGCTGGATATCAGTTACCTGGGTTTTTATGTGGTGAAATATGCTAATTTTAATACAAATATCTCCTAGACAAGTTACTAGTCTAATTACTACTTCTGATCTGCAGAAAATATACTGTCTATGCATCCTTTCTCATGATGAAACGTTTCCTGTAAAATATCATAACTGCTATGTGCTTATAATGAAACTTATCTGCAGGTAGTGCATATATGCAGGTTATTTATTTTGCTTCCTGCTTTATCTCTCATTTCCAGAAAACTGAAAGACAGCTGGAATGAACACTATGTCTTTATATACATAGTGCAGGATTTTGTCATTGATTTTAACAGCAGCAGGGCTGTGCCTTTCAACGTTAATATTCTGGCCAATGAGAGAAGAAGATTTAAGTCTCTTCAGATAGTAGCTAGTTTTAGTTTATCTTGGTTTATCTCAGTGCTTAGTGTTACTTAGAGAGCAACATACCTGCTGTCAAGGCCAGAAAAAAAAAAAAACCAAACTTCTTAGGTTATGTAAATTCTAAATGAAAGTGAGAAGCCCAGCTAGGACGTTTTCATTAATAAGAGTTTCCTGGAGCCATTTAGTCTTGTATTTTAGGGTGTGTTGGTTATTTATGGCAGAGAAAAGGAACGGATGTGTTGATGTTCTGGAACTTTTCCTTTGTGCTTTGTTTCCTATTTCACAGTTGTATTTGGCACCCACTTTCCTCCAGCCAATAAAGAATATTAAAGAACTTCCTTTGCTGAGTTGTGCATACATTTTACAAACAGTACAATTTAATCCGAAGTGTGAGAGGTGGTACTCTACCACCATTTACAAACACCACACTGTAAATACATAATATTGCCAGTAAAGGTCTGCCAATCATTCTTTTTATGGACTATCTAGTAATGTTTTCTTTAAAAAAGTTATTATTTAGTACAACCAACAAAGCACATTTGGGTCTGACTGAAAGCGTTCAGGAAAGCCAATAACAAAACTCACACTGACTGTGATAAGAGCAGGAGTAGTCTCTCTTCATGCCAAGAATAACCTCAAGTACTGCGGACAGTGCATGTGTTTTGGTGCACTCTCAAAGCAACGGCTCTTTCCTATGAGGTCTCAGTGGAAGCTTTCCTGTGTTGTCAAGCTGGCACAGAACTATTCTTGGAAATGAGTACAGTGGCCCAGAGAAATAAACTCTTTGTAATTAATATTTCTCAAATACAGAGAATTTTCTTCACCATTATGGACTTATGCCTGAAAACTCAGTGACATGTTGGCAATGTATTGCTAAAGGGCTTGAAAAAATTCCATTCCCCCTGTCTGCAGGTGAGCATGAAGGAAGAGGCAATGAAGGAGTTTGATGTACTGACCTGCACTGACTTAGGTATTGCCATAAATTTAAAAAGAAATAGAATGAAAAATGCTACTTGCAAAAAAAAAAAAAGTTACATTGAAGGCATTTTCATTCCTTTCACCAGAAAAAGTCCCAGCTCAGATGCTTGAAAAATACATGATGTAGAAGCACTGGATTCACTACCAGTAATAAGACCCTAATGCTCAGCAGTGAAGGCTGAGTTTTCCCCATGCACTTAGAGGAGGTGAATCTCATTGCCTCACACTGCCAAGTGTCAAGATCTTTGTGTCTGATCAGGGTCTTTTTGCATAGTACAGATGACAAGGGGCAACAGCTGTTGAGTCCTCACTAAGTACATTGTGGATCTGTCTTGTCTGGCAAAACTGGGTTTTTTGAGCAAATCTTTTATATCCTCCTGAGTCAAGCAGTCGTTATGCAATGGCTTTGCCTCAAAATTGTTCTTGCCTCATCCTCCAGGAGCCATTGGAAAAGTTTCTGAAAATTGCCTCATTCCGTCCTTTTGCCATCTTTATGGCTACTGTGTGTCTTCCTCTTGGGAAGATGTTATTTATTCGAGCCCCTGTTGACAGAGCTCAGCTTTGAAAGTGAGAAGTTGCCTACACCATGCCTTTATCAGAGCAAGAGGACTTAAATTTTGGTCATGCTTTCTGGTCTTGATATAAACAACATGCTTGTCAACATTTCTAAATATTGGTAAGGTCTCCCCTCAGCCTTCTCTTCTCCACGCTAAACATCTCCAGGTCTCGCAGTCTTTCCTCATACGAGAGACACTCCAGTCCCATCATCGTCTTGGTAACCCTTGACTGGAGTCTCTCCAAAAGTTCTCTAATCACTCGTGAACTGAGGAGACCAAACCTGGACACAGTACTCCAGATGTGGCTACAGTGATTCAATGCCTGAGAAGTGACCTAGTACTGAAATTCCTTTGCTAAAACAACCTACATAGTGCAAACTGATCAACAGAGACAGACCTCCTTCCCAATCTAGGCATTTGTGCCATCCTGCAGTTGATGATACTAGCAGTGTAAAGTTTGGCACATGCTTAATCACCATGTTGAATATATTCCAGTTCTAAGTCCCATACAGCAGCATGAGAGGTCAGTCCTGCCGTCAGTGAAATAAGAAACAGCATAATTCTTGGAAAGAAATGAAGCTAAATACAAATTTATGAAGAAACACCAACAAATGGTAACAATCATACTCACTGTGAAAGGAATGGTGCAACCAGTACTAGAACTAAGTCTGATTTATGGATATGAAATTGAAGAGACTTACTTTGCACAGTAGTCCAAGAGCCTAGTTATATACTAAAAAAGAGGATTTATAGGAGTGAGGAGCTAATTTAGATTTGTAATAGCCAGAGAAGCATGTAAATCTGAAAATAAAAGATAATGAAAACATCTTGGACTTTCATATACACTTAATATTGCAAGGCCCTGTGTTAGCTCCCCAGCATTAGTATATCACATTCAAACATACTGCCTTCTCTGTGCAACTTTCAACTATGCTCCTTATTTAGCTCCTTGTCACAGTGGTTTTGGCTCAGTTTCCAGTGCAGTACCATTTTCGTCAATCATACCTTTCTGCTCACCAATTTATCACCTAAATATTGTCATGCTTTCTCTGTTTCTATGAGATCCCACAAAAAAGTGTCCTCTGTACTACAAAGCTTAGATGCTTCAGTTTCTATGCTTCAATCCACAGCCTTAACGTGTCTGATGAATGTCAGAAAGCTGTTATGATCTTTATAAAAGCTGCTATGAACTTTATATGCACTGTAGAGCTGATCTCTACATCGTCAGGAGACATTCAACTGGAATTCATGTAACTCAGCTGAACTGCCAACTTCATTGACTGCTGAATAAGTGGCTAGAATTTTAAAAGTTCGCCCTGCACAAAGTTTCCAGGCAGCAACGCCCTTTCCTCCAGGGAAAGAAAAATGCCTTCTCCCATGCTATGCTTGTACTAAGCTGTGATCCACTCACTGTTTGGAACCAAATTTCTATGCATCATCATCAAAGTAGCAAGACAAAGTCATCTCAGCCAACAAGGAGGTGATGTTATATAACAACTCCTTTTCAGGAGCATATAATAGAAAATAAATAGTTTTTCCTTATGTTTAATGGAACTTTTTGTGTTCCAGCTTCATCCCATTACCCCTTGTCCTGTTGCTAGATACCATCAAAAAAAGAGATGCCCCAACCTCCTGACATCCACCCTTTAGATATTTGTAAATATTAATGAGATCTCCCTTCACTTTCCTCTTCTGTAGACTAAACAGCCCCAGTTCCTGCAGCCATCTTCACAAGGAAGATTCTCTAGTGCATTTATGTGACACATGGCATTCCTTCTGTTGGTCTTTCCATCTCATTTTTCAGAAATGGGTTTCAATATTGCTTAGCACAATGTTTTGGAACTTGGGATATTATGGTATTAAATAATGTGCAAACAGGATACCTGAAGATGTGGCCTTGGAGGACAGGACGAAATCCATTTATTAGAAGCAACTTTATGAGTCTGACTGTAGAAATATTATTGTTTGGTGTGCCTAGTCATCCTAATGAACCACAAGCTCTCTTACAGGCTAATAAAAAGGTCTGTGTTTGTACATAAATGGAAGTTCTAACTCTGATATAGAAGATAATCCCAGTATATTTGAAAGTCAGATTAAAAGATATTTTTATAAAAGCAGATGAATAGGTTTAATATTGCAGCAAATTCTGTGTCTATTCAAGGAGTTTCCATCAAGGACCTATTTTTGTGCTCTATTGTGTTTTTACTTTCGTACAAAAATGTCTGTACCAATGACATGCAATCCTAACCTAGTACCCGCTTAATTTTACATCTGTGTATGCCTTACATCCTTCCTTCTGGTGTAACAAGCCTTTTTGCTTTCACTAGTTTGCAAATCAACAGCAATCTCAATCTGCCTCTGCACATCCCTAGTAGCAGATAAAGGAGCTGCACAAACAGGGAGTGATTTTACAAGCATCAGGTCTGTAAAATTAATCTTCTTCAGGCTATTTACTGTAAAAGATTTCTTAGAACATGTGTGAACATTTCTGGAGACACCAGAAATGTGCACACATGATGAAAATTGTTTGACTGAGCATGCTCTGTCTTGTTCCCCATCTTTGCCAGGCTGAATGCCTAGGCAACTTCCTTCTCTACTTGGGTCACCTGAGATGCAGAGAACATACATCCCTGTGTCAGAGAATCCCATTTGTCAGCACAGAGCTAAAATTGATTAACATTAAAATATGGCTCTGTTCAATGCTCCCAACTCTGAAGCACAGCTTACTAGAAAGGCTGCAAAGCCAGCTCTTGGGACAGACACTGTGATTGCATGAGGTACAGGCAGAGTTAATGCCTATATTGGCCTAGAATATGGTTTGGCAGGTATGGTTTCTACTAGCAGTAGGAACTTGAGCATCTGTTATGTCACTTCTACTATCTTCTGCTCCACTGTCTTAGCGTAAATGTTTGCACGCATGCACACAGTAGACAGATCAAAGAAACAATCCCTTTATTTTTTTTTTTTTAAATTAACCTCCCTTCAAGGGAGGGAATTCTTCTGTGGTGAATTACAGTGAACAGAAACATCAAGCCACTGGAAGACTGGTAGGAGGTAGGAATAAGCAGGAATAAACAGCCAAGGGCAAAAGTTGAAGGAGCACTGCTGCTATGTGTCAAACCACAGTCCAGGGCTGTAGGCTGTTCTTTGGCAGTTCAGCCTTCAGCTATGTGTCTTAGCCACTAGACTAGAGTGTTTCAGACATGGCCAGGGACCCAAGCATGTTCACAATAGCCAGGATGGACTGACAGTAGGAACTGGAGGAAAACAGAGAACTTGTCTTTTGTCCACTGTCTGAAGCAACAAAGTGATAGTTGAGGGAGCAAAGCTGTGTCCTGGATGCTGTTCTTTGTAAGCCTAGGTCTCAGCATGAGAGCAATGCTCACCCTCCACGAACCTCTAAAACTAAGTCATTTGGATACCCTGTGGATCATGGAAACTGGATAACATACACCCAGGAAACCTTTATTAGTCTCCTAATTTCAGTTTTAGAAATACTTCCAGGAAGCCCTGGTAGAGGAGTTGGTTTTGATATGCTGGCTGTTGCAAACTCCAAATGTTGCATACCTCTTCAGCCTGGACTCTGTTTTATGCATGGCACTGCTGTGGAACGCAGCCTAGAGATGAACAGGTATAAGTTATGGGAACTGCAGCACTACGTGTTTGAATGTTTCTCATGCTTTGGTTAGACTGCTAGTTTTCCTTCAGATAAAGGAAAATTAAGAGCTCAAAAACTCGAAATGTGGAATTACATCCAGGCATCTAGTGAACAGAGGGAAAGGCTCAAAAGAAGTAACTTGCTGAATGAGAATAGGACATTTGTAAAATTTGGAAATTCCTTTTGTCTCCTTTCTTTTCTCAGTTTTGCTTTGCTACACAGCTCTGTAAGCTGAGGTGTTGTTTCCTCTTTTAATATGCACCAGCAGGTAGCAATTCCACTATGCTTTGCTCTAGACTCTTGTCTTTACATATAGTTTTCCTTCTCATGCCTGTAAATAACAATAGTGATAAATAAATAATAGTGTAAATAACAATGGTGATGTCAAGGAATACTCCCTGAAAGTCTTGACCTTTAGGATGTAGAATATAAACACTGTGTGAAGTCACATTTACATAGAGTCTGTCCTGGCTTTGGAGATAATAGCACATCAATCTTTTGTTTTATACATTGTGATAACTACTCACAGTCCTCAGGTCTCCCTAATTGGCATTTGTGGCCTGACTGGAACAGGCTGCCCAGATGGGTTGCGGAGTCACCTTCTCTGGCGACGTTCAAAATCCACTTGGACGAGTTCCTGTGTGACCTACTCTAGGTGGTTTTGCTCTGGCAGGGGGATTGGACTAGATGATCTTTTGACGTCCCTTCCAACCCTTAAGATTCTGTGATTCTGTGATTTAAACGTAAGAGATTTTTTTTCTCTCTGAATTCACACAGGAGAAACAACAGAAGTCATCATACATTGGTGAAACATCACCTCCAGCTATAGAGGTGGTTAAAGTCTTGTTTGGGAAATGGAAGAGCTTGAGTGCAATGGGTCAAGTATGCTGCAGAGGACGTTTCCCAGGTTCATAGAGTGTTCTGACCACCTCATTAGGCTAGAGGGCACTGTCCACTCTGCTTTTCAAGCTTGACCACCCCTTAAAAAACTTCAGATTTAGAAGCAGAAAAGGCTAGAGCAGAAATGAAGGTGACTGTGCAAACAGTCGTGGGGGAGTATAGTTCCCCTCTTCGAGGCATGCATTTTTGTGTATTCAGGTACAGAAGCCACATATTTTTCACACAGAACTATTACTTTTGCTGAGGAAGTGTGAAGAAGCTTGTATTTACCCATGACAGTCACACTATCATTCACCCTGTCCCCTATTACAGGCAGCAACCTTGACCCATCTTGTGCAATCATGCTCCTTTCCCAGACTTTAGAGGAATACAGCCCTTTGTTCCAGCATGGCCTGATTCCTCCCACAGAGAAAGCCACACAAGCAAACCTCAAGACTTGCCAAAGATTCCACTCCTTCTACAGTTTTTAACACAAGCCATGCCAGTGACAGGTTTTTCTTTATGGTCCAAGTGGTAAAAACTCCACTTAAACCACTCACTTCTGGTGGAGGCAGGAGCTGCAGTAGCCATGGCTATGTGCCAATCAGAGCTAAGCAGCAGTGAGAAAAGGTGACTCCTAGGAAGTAAGGTCTGTTTATACTGATTTGAATTGAGAATACCAAGCAACAGCTTTCCTGCAGAGATACCGAAGCAGGCATCTCACTGCTGCCATGCCCACAACTCACGAGTGAAACTATGGAATCAGGAGTCAAGCTTATGTGTTCCACAGATGACAGCAGTTGCATAAATCACTGACTTTTTTTTTTTTTTCTTCTTTTTTTGCAAGTGGTTGCCAAAGGGACTTCAGGCTGGCTGTTATTATTGCAAATGGATGTAAAGTGTATCCTGGTTGTGCAGCTGGCTCTGTCTCCAGAGAGAGGTAGTATACCAAAGGCTTCAGGGAGAATTTGTACCAGTTCACCTGTGGGCTGGTTTCCCACGGCTGGTAAGAGGAAGGACAAGAACAAGGTCTTGTGTCCGACATTAACTACTCAGCACAGTCTCAGACCAATCCAGAAACAAGAATTGCAATTTAAGAAGAGAAAGTGTGGAGGACAGTGTTACCTCAAACACCACAAAATGTCTTGCTGCAGCTCTGCACATGCTATTGTCTTGTTTTGGTGGCGATTTTTTTCCCGTTTTTTGTTCTCCCTTCCCCTTCCTATTGCTCTTTCCTTTTGTTATCGTGAAGCTGGTGAAAGGGCTGCTCCTGCACTTTCTCACAGAGAGCTACCCTTTGTGGCCCCAAGCATCACAGAAATTTCCAGAGAGCTGTCTCTCATTTCATACTGCAGTGGTCACTGACCAAATGTGATTCTACTCCTACCTTTTGAGATAAACCACAAGCTGCAGAACCAATCCACTAAGTATCCTCCCAGAGATGCCTTAAATTTTCTCCTCTAATTGCAGTGCTGTGCAGAGAAATAACTGTCACAGGAAATCTCTGTACTGGAAACAAATGGGAAGCATGGGACTCTAAAGATCAGGGAGAAAGGTTATCTCTGTGTTTAGCTAGTTATTTACAGCTTCCAGCAGTTTGGAAAGATAAAGCTACATAACATTTAAATTTTATTAAGGGACGTAAACCAGCTCCATCTTTATTAGCGTGAATATTTAACATCAAACCTGGCTAGGCAAGACAAGTATGAATCCCCTGTCTTTGATGTCTACAGGAGCAGATCAAGTCTATGCAACCCTTTGCTGTCAGTTTTCTTTAAAAAAGAATCCAACGCTCCACCATATGACCTATGCTCTCACAAAGCTTTTCCTGAAAAAGATGAATGGAGCAGAGAGGATGCCTTTAGTGACGTTATCATTAGAAAGATAGATACTTTACGACTGTGGTGCATTCTTCCTCTATAAATTTATTCCTAAAAGCCAATTAATGATGCTTAAAAGATGTGTGTTAATGCTTACTCTTGCAAATAAATGTAATTAACACATAATTTGTGATTCTGCAACTTCTGAATAATCTTAATACATTAGTATTAATTGCTGGCCAATATATGTACACACTATCTAAATTGTCACATTAATTACAAATTAATTTTACCTTTCTGGTCTGTTTTTTTATGACTTTCAAAATCTCCTACTTAAGCTGAATCAGTTCAGAGGAATGAGTCCGTAGCATCTAAAATAATCCATAATTACTTAGATAATGAAGAATCTGTGATATTCCATTAGCAGAAGACCTCCATTACACTTTTTCTATATGACTCATTCATCTGTCAAAACCTGAGGTGCTGATCGCTTGTAAAAAGCAAGAGAAGATGTGCAGATCCAGACATAGAGGAAAGAAAGACTGCAGAGCTGCCTTAAGGCATTTGCAATCTCTGCCTCCCCAGTGTACTCTCAGTGTGATCTAACTGATGTGATTTTGATGAAAAGAGCTCAGAATC
The DNA here is from genome assembly GCF_028858725.1 of Colius striatus. Lineage (NCBI taxonomy): Eukaryota > Metazoa > Chordata > Aves > Coliiformes > Coliidae > Colius > Colius striatus. Next base: position 37,880,123 of record NC_084790.1, read on the forward strand.
TCTATAAAGCAGATCTTTTGGTGCTAATCTCACAGGTTTGCAAAAGACATATAAAAGACTATGATTTTCTTTTGCAGGGAAGCCACAGGACTGTTGTGAGCTGTTCCAGTGTCATCAAGACTTTCACCCTCTTTCCTACCACTTCGAAAATAGCAAAATTGAAGCAAAAGAATGTGTCCAGGGAAAGTGAGAGTCTACCGTTCTTTTGTAAAAAACAAAAAAACCCAAACCAACAAACCAAAACCTAACCATCAGAAAATGGTTCCAACTAAATATGTTTTCCCTACCCTAAAGGTTTATTAGGAGAACTCTTCTGCTATATATTTGTGAAGGTCTGTATAGCTAACAGACAATGAAATGAGCAGGATAAGAAAGTAGTATGGGTGGAAATACCAGATGTTACTGCAGAAGAACTCGTCATAAGCACTTGAGAAAGTTAGATGACAGCTCCTGTGAGTTCTGGCTGAAAGAAACAGAATTACAAGCAGTGGAAGAGATTTCAGTTCTTGGAGTGAGGTGTACCCAGAGATACAGGCTTACTACATTCTTTACAAGTAAAATAGACTATATCACAAAAGGTCTGAGTCTGTCACTGCTGCCTTTTTGTGAATGGGAATTGGCTACAACAGCCTGCATTTTGTTCCTTTTTCAAGTGAAACAGGAGACAGGAGAAGCCATATTGCTTGGATGGCTCATACAAAGCTACCCAAAATCTTAAGTTGTATGGATCTTAGAAATATCCTAAAGTATAACTACTTAATACTGAACAGTTGCTCAGTGTCCAAAGTGACGTTTCACTTTTATCCTGAATGATTACTACTACAGCCTAAAGAGCAGGCAACCACCAGAAAGTTTAGATATACAGTGCCTGGTCTTCATCTACAAAAAGTCTAGTGTAAGTAAGCAGATTTGAGGAGGTTTGAGATGTTTTATTCTTCACTCAAACAATTTTGAAGTGTCAGCATATATGGCATGATAAATTATTTTCACGGACCTTTTATGTATTGGAAACCAATGGAAAGCAAGAGTCTGTAGTGGTTAAGGTGGAAGATTACCCTGAGGAAAATGGACAGGGATTTGTAAATGTAGTAATTCCTAAATTTTGGCATTAAATATTGCCCTATTTTTGTCACTGAGCATAGCCCACAGATGCAGTCACTGTAAAGACAAGGAGATGAATTTTAAAGATGATAGGCACCCAGCAATCGTACTTTTGCAAGTACAAATCAACTCTTGCAAATAGTCTGAGTTGAGACTCTCTGTCTGAAATAAAGTGGAAATGCTTGCACAAGAAAACAGAGTGAGAAGAAACAGCTAGAGAACAAGAGAGGGGCAAATACACCCAAATATCCTTGTCAGCAACTTCTGAATACATCACTTTCATGTTAGAATAAGAAAGTGGTTTTTAAAATAATTTAAAAAACAATTAAATGCCCATATTCTGTTACACAAACTGTGAAGATCTTGATGTACCTCAGTAAATATAAGTGGAGAATGAGGGCTAAAAACAATTTATAAGAATGTTCAGAGGTGTTTCTGTCAGTTAAAACATTTTCAGCAATAATCATACTATTTATGCATCTTGTTTGTGACTTTTTAAGGTGACTTTACTATTGACTTCTCCTGAGTGACATAATTTAAGCATGATAGACTTGAGCTTTCAGCATTCAGTTATGCCCATATGCTTTTCATTGGAGTAACAAAAAAAGAATTACACCAGTGGTTTTCATAGATAAAGGCTTAGGATAAGATAGGATGTTTTGAATCATTTTAGAGTTAATGACATAGACAGATTCCAGCTTGAATGTCTGAAAAGCCACCTGGAGATACGCTAAAAGATTAACTGGGGCCTTAAAAATATACTAATATTATAGATTAAGATTATTAGCAAGATTGTTACAGTCAATAATTTATTAAATTATGTTTATGCTATTTATTTCCTTTAAAAGGTGAAAGTGTAGAGCGTATGTTGTAAAAGCCTATCAACTCACACAGAAATCACTATTATGACATGACTCTGAATTTCCAAAGGGGTGAAAAACCTTTTCTGAAGTTGAAAATCTTAAGTTCTTCAAAGTTAATTTGTTTGAGACATGATGTCTACAGCAACACATCTAATGCAGAGGGAACCTCCCAAGGAAGCCTGAGTATATTCAAAAGCTCTGAATGATTCCAGTAAAAATCCTTGTACAGAAAGTTCCAGCTCACTTCTTGTTTACTTGGTTAGCTATAGCAGAAGAGTCACATAGGAGTTCCCTAACAAATCACATGTTCTCATGTTGCAGCATCCTTGAGCCAAATGCATAGAAAACCTTGGGTAACCTTTTCTTCCTGAATATACACAGGGAGAAATACTCTCTTTTCAGCATTTTTTTAGCCCTTGCATTGGATAGATAATAGCCAAATAATGACCTGAATAGCCAAATAATGACCTATTTCAGCATATTTCCTCCTGTACTCTAAACACCATCTGTATAATTTTTTTGTCAATCTTATCCTTAACACACAGTACTTTATAAGCAAGAGAGTCATATGTGTATCAACATTACATCAGTGCAGGTTTACAATTTTGAGTACTAGTTTGCATGAAATTACTGTTCCAGATGCTGTGAGCTATTTTGCGATGCCTTTTAAGATCTGGGGTTAAGAGAGGCTTCGAAGGATTTTTTGGAAAGCCTGACTTCCAATACCTGGTTCTTTCTTAGGTGCTTCAAAGCCACACATGGCCTTGCCCTTCAGCGTCTGATTTTCACAACTGATTCTCTGAGCTCCAAGTCCAGGGAACTTCCTTGGGTCAGTGTTCTCATTGCAAAAGATGCCTAAAGATACCCACTACAAAACATCAACAACACATATACATATTTGTCGAGATTCCTACTAAAATGAGACTAGGGGTGGGGAGGGAGGTTGTGTGGCTGGGGGGAGATGGAGTGGGACATGAAGAAAATGACATTTTAAATGTATTGAGTGCTTGTCAAGGAAAGGGGTAATGTGAATTCTAATCCTTGCTCCAAGGACTGGGCGTGCAGCTACTGTTTCACATTAACATCTCTTTAAGCAGAACCAGAACCCCGGTTTCCATTAGTCCATGAAAGTGCCTCGATTACTGCATTAAGGATTCAAGCTCCTGTTGTCTTTTTCCTGCTTGATGAGACTTAAAGACTTTCTACAGAGTGATGTGGCTTCCACTGAAGGGATGAAAGAGGCATGTATTGCCCCTATCACAGATATATACTCATTGCTTAAGGAATTACCTGTCTTGTGCATGCAATTTCCTTGAGCCAAATGTGTATGACGCTTTAGATTTCTTTTTCAGTCCATTCAAGAGGTGCCCTTTTAATGCCAAGTATCTATGGCATTAAAAATATAATATATACACTGCATAATCCCAATTTAAAGTGCTGAATCATGAGTTCCAGTTCACATTGTCTCAGTGAGTTGTTGACAAAAAATTACTTACGAGTTACTTATGAAATAATATTACTAAGTAGTATCTTCCCTTTGTGAGGAAAGGATAGAACACTCATGGGCCATGCAAATAGGTAAGAATGCAATATTTTAAGGGCACACAACTTTTTATGACCCAGTTTATTAATTTTCATTGCTGTCATTATCACAAACTTCTGTTCACATCATCATGTGTAAAGCAAAACCTGCTTAAAGGTAATTTATTCTATTTTTGAGAGTACCATGACAGAGTTTTTGGTTTTTTGATTTCATACAGAGTAACTCAGAAAATGTTTTATGCTTTTGATAACTTTATCCCCAGTCTTCTTCCACAGATGGCAATAAAAATATTTGCACTGACATCAGATCGATACTGATAAGCTATATCTTTAAGAATAGCGACAATTCTCTTGGTGATTTCCTGGTAGTGTTAAAGGATTTGTTAAAATCCTTCTCATGGAATATCTCCCTTTGAATTCAGTAAGCTTTGGGTAAGCTGCTTGGTCTGTGAGGCCAGAGATTTTTTGTCACTAACACAGTCAGCTTTGTTAAGTACCTGCAAAGTAGGTGTTATATGTTCTCAGTAGATGAGGAAAATTGCACAAAGAAATTTTTGTGATTCATTGAAGACAACAATTTAGATAACAAATCTGTGGCCTCATGAGCTCAGAGTTGTCTGAAGAACATCAGGCACCTAAATTTTATGAAATGTGTAAGATCATATCTCCATTATACTATATGTTGAAATACATCCAGAAGAGAAGTTCTGAACTGTAAAAGCAAGTGTGCTGAAAAACATTATTTGTCTTCAAGTAATACTTTGTAGATCAGGCTGCAGTTCCAACACCCATTTCCAAGCTGAACTGTGAGCAAACTTTTCCATAGTACATATCCTTCCCACGTTTGTTGTGATTACAGCACTGAAGAGTTAATGTCTTTAGTAACTTTTTAGTTTTTTGCAAAGTATAAACTTTGAAAAAATACAGCATTTTGTTTCAAGTATGTATTTAGTTCCCCTAAACCAAAAGAAATTAAAGGTTTTACAAACCATGTCAAGCTCACTGTATAGACTACGCACAAACTTTGTGGTTACTTTTGCCTTCCCAGTGACTCACTCTGAGTTGTTTTTGTATTCTTAAAATACAGATTTAGCTTCAAATTCAGTTCAGCTTGTATGGTCACATTTGATGCACTCTGTCTCCAAATCTGGAAGACATTTGTAAAATAATTTGTCTTCTCTTTGTGCCACCAGCTCTTCCCAGAAGACACTAGTGTATCTCTTATGTCTGTTTTCAATTGCAGATAGGACACTGCTATTTTAAATTATTCTGACATAAAGCCATTTAAAGGAAGGGAATACCCTTCTCTAGATTTCCAAGACCGAAGGTGGCACTTTCTTCATGGTTCCATGAAATCATACAGATTTTGGGAATCACTGGTAGTTAGCTGCATTGGAGTGGACAAGGAGAGTTTACGCACATCTGAGTTAGCTACACTGGGAAGCATACTCAAGTGTGAGCATTCAAAACTTGCACATGCTCTTCAAAGACAAAAAAAAATTGCAACCTATTTGTCCGGCTTTCAGAAATGTGGCCATGTTGTTTTCAGAAAACAATGTAACAGTTCTGTAAAGCTTCTGTAACAGTTCAAATTGCTACAGAGGCATTATTTAGCTCCAGGGATAATGCTTTAAATGCAAGAATCAGGAGCATTATTCATTACTCTGTGTTTCAGGCCAGCAGTAGGTGCATTTTCAAATACTTAGGCAAAAAGATAGAGTCCCCAGAAAATAAGTGGGAAAGATTTTTGTTTTATCATGGCAATTAAATCTGTCTGGAAATCCACAGTCTGCTTGATAATTCTGGACAGATAGTGCCCCACATAGCTTCTGCAACATATTTCAAATTATCAGTAAGCTGCATCTCAATTTTTGTTATTGCTTTCAATGTTATATGTGGCCAGCCTCACAGTACAATTTGCATTATAAATACCTACAACCCAGCTTGCTTTTCGCTCAAAGGCACTGGCATTAGTGGCAGCTGGATATTCACCACATCTTTTTGGATTCTAAGTTCAAACTTCTATTTGAAGTAGAACCTCTTAAAATATGAGGCTCGTCTCTTGTTTATTTTGAGCAAACTAAGGAACAATGTAAGTGATGATATGGCTTACAATTCAGTTTGCTCACCATTTGGCAGACCATAATGGCAACGTGCTTCTCTGTTATACAGCTGTCTCCTATTGCACATGGTCGTGCCTGCAAAACACAAGTCCCTTCTGGTGGTCCATTTCATTCACATGTACTTGCTTCCTTCTCCTCTTCATGGTTTTAGAGATGATGATGTCTCATGGCTCCTCAGCTTGTCCTCAACTCCTGTTTGGACCATGGGTTTTGGTCAGCTTGTCACAAGATTGTTTTAACTTGCTGTTTCTACTTCATTTTGATTGACCAGCCTCAAGCAGTAGTGGAAGGGCTTACCTCAGATGCTTTTTAGTCTGTCTTGTGTCATTCTAATCACACACTTTGCCCGCTGGATCTATGGGGATTAAATCACTGTTCATGTTCTTTTCTGACTCCCTATCATTGTCAATTAAATCTTACCCAGACATCTTTCAGTAGTATTTTATTTCTGAAGTTTGTTAGTTTATTTCTTTGTCTTTTTTTCTAAGCAATGAAATGTCATTTCTAAGTAAACCAAAATACATTAAAATTATCTGATATATCTTGAACTCTGGTCTCCTGATTTTAAAATAAAGGAACACACATTCCTACTCTGTTTACCTCCTCAGATTGGCACTGATGTCAGTGTTCTCATGGATGTTCTGATTGTCAATGCTCTGAGATACTCCAGTTACCAAAGCTTTGGTATCTACAGTTATTAGCTGCTAGAGAAGCTTGTCTAAAAGTCTAAGCTTTTAGACAAGTCAAAGCAAACAGTTGTTTTAATCTTTATTTATCTCAAGTCCCATTTTTCTTTCTACTTCCTTGAATTCTCCAGTTATCCTTTGCATCATATTTTCTTCCTTCTCTAGGCACCAAAATTATTTCGTAACATTGGAAGGACTGGTGATGATCATCTAATTTCAGTCCCTTCAGCCAACTTTATAATTAGACCATGACTCCCAGGACATCTTAAGAAGATATCAAGGAGTCAGTGTTTCTGTCTCCTCCTACTCTTATTTTCCAGAAGCCTCATTGTTATTCAGCTGTTATCTCTTCTGCTTAAGGGATGTGTATATAAAATGTCACAACCAGGAGTTTATAAACTGTAGCGAGCAGAAAGTTCTGTGATACTTATCACTGTCTAGTTTAATAAATTTTTAAAGATGCTGGAGAAACACTTTTGTCCAATAAAGTCAGTTTGCAGTCTTTAAAATATCTTATCCCATCATGCCATAAAGTCCTTTCCATCGTACCTGTTTTCAGTAATTCGGTTCTACAATTCAAATGTTTTGCTCTTTGTTGGTGCTGAGCACAGCTATGTCTAACATATCTATACTAAGAAAGTCAATAAAGAGCTCCCTCCCTCTCTCCAGAACAACATTCCTACATTCTGTTCTTTATCACATTCACAGTTATCTTCTTGTGTCTATATATTGTAGATCTCATAAATTACTCCCAGATTATATGCATTTTTCTCTTGCTCCATTTGGTTCACAAAATCATGCAAAGCCTGCATAGGCCTTTAGGTCTTTTTTTGGCCTTGTCACACTTTGCATGAGACCAGCTTGGAGGTTCTGTTCTTACTGTTGCGTGTCAGTTTCCAGTTACGTTCCCAAGAATTGTTCAATGATCCCTTGTTCCTTATACTCAGTTCCTTACACTTTATTTCAGTCTGTATGTCCTGAAGCCTGTTTTTAATTACTACCTGATGCAACCTGTTTTCAGATACCTCCAGCATGTTGTCTTACAGTTATAACTTGTATACCTAATTTTTGTATCCCTTTTGAGCTACTACTCTATGACCAGCTCGTATGTTTCCAATATTTACCTTGCAAAGTAGACAAAATATGCAATCTTATTACAAGGAACCACCTCTGTAGATAAATTGATCTACTTGAGAGCATTTTTAAGAAACTTTCTGTGCTATTCAACAGTGTCCTTAACTGTGATAAAACCAACTAATCCCATGTCATTGTTAATAGTTACATGATCGCCTGAAATCCAGGGTCACAGTCCTGCTTTGTGTCCTGCCCCTTCCACACAGGATCTTGAACTCTACCATCTCATGTTCGCTGCAGCTGAGGTTGCCTCCAACCTTCACATCCCCAACCAAGCCCTCCTTATTCGTCAGTACCAGGTCCAGCAGCACACCCCTCCTCGTTGGTTCCTTGATCATCTGTGACAGGAAGTTGTCATCAACAATCTGTAGGAACCTCCTGGACTGCGTGTGCTTGGCTGTGTGGCTTTCCCAGCAAATATCAGGGTGGTTAAGGTCCCCCATGAGGGCCAGGGACTGTGATGGTGAGGCAGCTCTCAGCTGTTCGTAGAAGGCCTCATCCACATCCTCCTCCTGATCAGGTGGCCTGTAGCAGACTCCTACAGCAATATCACCTGCCTTGCCCTGCCCATTAATTTTTACCCATAGGCACTCTACCAGCTCCTCATCCCCACCCAGACACAGTTCAGTACACATTAATTGCTCCCTCAGATAGAAAGCAACTCCACCTCCTTGCCTTGTCAGTCTGTCTTTCCTGAACAACACATAACCCTCCATGGCTGTGCTCCAGTCATGGCAGCTGTCCCACCACGTCTCTGTGACCGCAATGAGGTTGTAGCCCTGCATCCGCACCCACATCTCCAGTTCCTCCTGCTTATTCCCCAGGCTGCGTGCGTTGGTGTAGAGGCAGCGCAGGGGCTTACTCAAACACACAGGACGAGTGCAGGAGGTTCCTCCCTGGTTTGGCTCTTTCTCAGGGTGGTCAGCCTTCTGTATCTCAGCCCAGGGTGCAGATGAAGGGCACTTATCATTGCATTCCCTGTCCTGCCCTGTTTCTCAGCTAGAGGGGACAGCTTGTTCTGTTTTGCTTCTCCCCCCACCCCCCAAGTCCCTTAGTTTAAAGATCTGTTTATTAAGTTTGCTAGTCTACTCCCAAATATTCCAGTGCCCTTATGGGAGAGATGAATCCCATCCCATCCTATCAAGCCATAGTCCCCAAGGAAGGATCCACTGTCAAAGTACCCAAAGCCTTCCCACTGGCACCAGCCTCTCAGCCGGGAGTTCACTTGGCTGATTTTTCCATTGCAGACTCCCCTTTATCTCTAGTGAACAGGATAGAGGAGAAAATAACCTGAGCCCCTCTACCTTTTACTTGCACCCCCAAGGTTTTAAAATCCATCTGGATCCTGGAGATGTCATGTCTCATGACATCATTCGTACCTACATGGAACACAAGTAGGGGGTAGTAGCCTGCATCCCTGACGAGCCATGGCACTTTCTCGGCCACATCCCTGATCTTGTCTCCTGGCAGGCAACACACCTCTCTTGACCTCCTACCTGCTCCACAGATGGGTCTCTCAGTGCCCCTTTGCAGTGAGTCACCCAAAACAAGCACCCGTCACCTCTTCCTACAGTGTCCATTACCTGTGGCTTCTTGGGAAGAGTATAGGAACACTGCCAGGGCATGCAGGGGTGCAACTAGGAAGGCTAGAGCCCTTCTACAATTAAATTTAGCCAGGGATGTTAAGGACAGTGTTAAGGCATTTTTCAAGTACATCAGCAGCAGAAGGATGATGAGGGGGAATGTGGGCCCACTGCTAAACATTGAGGGTGCCCTGGTGTCTGGGGATGTAGAGAAGGCCAAAGTACTGAATGTCTTCTTTGCTTCAGTCTTCACAGCCAAGGCTGGGAGTCCTGGTTAATAAACTGAACATGAGCTAGGAAGGTGTCGTTATGTCCAAGAAGGCCAATGGCATCCTGGGATGCATCAAGAAGAGTGTGGCCAGCAGGTCAAGGGAGATTCTTCTCCCCCTCTACTCTGCCCTGGTGAGGCCTCATCTGGAGTCCTGTGTCCAGTTCTGGGCTCCTCAGGTCAAGAGGGACAGGGAACTTCTGGAGAGAGTCCAGCGCAGGGCTACCAAGACGATCAGGGGTATGGAACATCTTTCATATGAGGAAAGGCTGCGGGAACTGGGGCTGTTTAGTCTGGAGAAGAGGAGATTGAGGGGTGATCTTATTAACATTTATAAATATCTCAAGGATGAGTGTCAGGAGGTTGGGACATCCCTCTTTTCTATAGTAGATAGTAACAGGACAAGGGGTAATGGGATGAAGCTGGAACACAAAAAGTTCCACTTAAATATAATAAAAACCTGTTTCACTGTGAGGGTGAAGGAGCAGTGGCACAGGCTGCCCAGAGGGGTTGTGGAGTCTCCTTCCTTGGAGGTCTTCAAGAGCTGCCTGGACATATTCCTGTGCAACCTGATCTAGGTGAACCTGCTTCTGCAGGGGGGTTGGGCTAGATGATCTCTAAACGTCCCTTCCAACCCCTACCATTCTATGATGATTCTATGATAAACATTAGATCCCTCTCACTGTCTTCCACATCTTTCTTTTCTACTTTCTACTTATCAATGCCAGAGATATTCACCAAGGACTGTGTCCCGTGTGAGGGACCCTGTATCGGCAGAAGCCTCAGCTGCTGGGAACAACCCACACCAGAGAAGTTCGTTAAGGACTGTGTTCCGGGGGAGGAACCCCGTGTTCGATCAGGGGAAGAATGCCAGGAGTCATCCTCATCTGAGAAGACAGAAGTGGCAGAGCCCATCTGTGAGAGACTGACCACATCCCCCATTCCCTGCCTCCCTGAGCTATTGAGTGGGGAGGAGGTAGAGATATGGGGAGCAGTGAGCTGGGCCTGGGAAGAAAGGAGGGATGGGGGAGGGAGATCTTAAAGTGCTGGTTGTAATTTTCTCATCATCCTACTCCCTTTTTGCTTTCATTCCGTTCTGTTTCTTGTAGAATAAACTTTCCTACTCTCCTCTCTGAGTCGAGTACTGGAGTCTGTTTTGCCCAGAACCGTAATTGGCAGCGAGCCCTCCCTGCCCTTGTCTCAATCCACAACAATCTTGCTTATCTTTTTACTCCCATTCCTAATTCGTTAGGGGCCTCCGCCATCCTAACGAGGGTGGGGGTGAATGGGGACACCAAACGAGAGACTGTTGTGGTGCTGCTGTGCTAGCTGGGCCAAACCACGACACTTTATTAGTAAGGCTAACACATGCACATCATTCTGTATTTTCTGCACTATGGTTTGGAATACTACTGGTCTGGATAGCAACATTCCTTATGTCTGGTAAAGATTACTATGAAGCAAGGGTTTTTTTTCCAGTGAACAGTAAGTCTAAGCTTCAAAGGCACCTATAGAACAAAGGCCACAACTCACATTGAATTTGAATACCTGCATCCTGCACTCCTTTGAAAATTACAGCCCAAACACAGCATTGAATGCAGCTCCAAGAGGCTTTGAGATGTCTCTCAGAAGATACACTTATATGCTCTTTTCTGTCAGCACTTATTATGTCAGAATAAGAAAGAAAGATATTGCCTTTTACAGCAAATGTTATTCTAGCATTCCTTTTTCTTAATAAAATCAATTGAAATTGTTTAGGGAAGCGACAACATACTCTCATCAATGTCGCGTCTAGAAGTCTGTGGGAATTCCTGTAAAGTAAAAAAACCCTGTGTCCTTTGAAGCAAAAACAGTATGAATACCCTTTCTCTGGATATCTGTCTATATACCTATGTCTGACTATGCATGTCTGCAGGGTGATATTGTCACTGCAGGTCTGATTTAACTATTGAAAGGAAACTGACTTAGAATTTCTGCTCAGAATATTTTTATCACAAATTACATTGTGATACTAGGGCACAGCCATACTTTCCTGCTGTTAACATGCCAGCATCATAACTACAATGAAGTAGGAAATGAATCACTGTGAAGAAAAAGTATTTTGCCTGTAAAGGATTGATTCAGCAAATTACATATGCAAGTTTTAATTTGAGTGGATATTTAGCTTCTTTCTTGAACACAAGTGGATTTGAGCATAGACTTCAAACATAAATCTGAAACACTCTGTTGAGTCATTATATCAAAACTGATAATGAATACAAAACCCTCTGCAGAGCACTCAGCCTCAACCAAGTTTTACCCCAAAGTTGCATATGGAGAGTGTCTCTATGTATTTGTCTGCCATACTTGAATTAGAGAGGATATTCAGGTGTTTCCTTGGCTATGTTCCTGAACTGTGCAGAGATTTGCAAGGCTTCTCCAGGTAAAAGTAAACAGAGACAAAGTAAACAGATTGGCATTAGCAAGAGAGGCAGAAGAAAGAAGAGCAGCTGTCTGGAAAAGCCTTTATCTCACACGCCAATATCCTGAAGTATCCAGGGAATATGCTCTGCTAACATTCTGCACTACAAGATTTTAAAAGGGAGAGACCAGTGAAATAGGAAAATTTTGAAATGGCTAAGTAATTGGGACACTTTCTTATTCCATTTAACAGATGCTTTTCTAATGGATTCTTATTGTGAATTATTATACAGTAATACAACCAAGAGATAAACTTGATTGCAGATCTGGCCCCTCTAGTTTAAGGATTGTTTCCTTATGACAACATGAGCAGAAAAAAAGAGACCTTGTAAAGAGCAAGATACTATTGTGAAAGTTAGATCTAGGCTTAGATTTAGATACTTTCACACTGTAAATCTTTGAGAACATCACTGATGGTGAATACTATTAATTGAGAACATTGTAACTCCATTCTTCACCTAGGCAGAGGAAACCTAACACTTTTTCCCTGTATCAGGCCTAAGAAGTGGAGGTCCAGAAGCCAACACACAGAGCCAGGAGCAGTGAAGCTGCTTAGAGGTCCCTGAGAGGAAACAATAAGATGATGTGTGTTTACTAGGTTGTACACAGCCTCCCTTTCTCCCAAACTAGTACCATTTAGTAGGACGTGTTTTCTGTTAGATGATGAAGGACTCTGTGTATATGTACCTCTTATTTCTGCTCATGAGCGTCTCAGTTACATCCATTTGTGTCCAAACAGCTGTTGTCATGAAAAATATGGCCTCCATTAATAATGTAATAGCCTGTTAATTGAAGCATCCAGACTGATCTGGGATCTCCTCTGGTTCAAAGTTGATAGCAGATATTTCCTTTATTACATGAGGCTGTTTTCTTACATTTCTCCTGTAGAAGTTATCCCTCTCCATACAAATTATTGAAATAGTCTTTGGGCAAGAAAAAGAGAATTGGTTCTGTCCTTTTATGCTTAGGGCAAAATTCTAGTGCATTGGGATTCCTGTTCCTGCTCTAACTGGGTATTTCGGCATTTTATGAGAAGTAAAAAATCTTGAACAATCTAAAATATGTACTAGTCTAAAATATCTACTTCAGAGAGCAGTGACTAGAGTGCTCAGCTGGGAGGTGGCATGACTAGATTGAAATTCTTTCTTCTTTAAATAATTTTGAGTAAAGATGTAAACTTAAGTCTTCCATTTACAGGTACGTTGTCTTGCCGAGTTTTGAGTGAAGCCCAATAGAGAGGTTTAATGCTTAATGGTAGAAATTTAAGAAATGTTAAAGGAAGGAAGTTAAAGACTGAGATTTTAAGCAGCTAGACAGAGACATAGCAACTGACTCTGCCCTAATATACAGATACTTAGTTGTGCTCACTAATTTAGTCACTGTGACACTAGAGATTGTGCTGAGATCTTTTCTATTCTCCCTGAGTGAAATTCTACATTGCCACAATCAAATGATCTTTCATAGAATCATAGAATCACCGAATGGTAGGAATTGGAAAGGACCTTTAGAGATCATCTAGTACAATCCCCGTGCAGAAACGGACCCACATAGATCAGGTCACACAGGAATGTGTCCAGGTGAGTCTTGAAGACCTCCAAGGAAGGAGACTCCATACCCTCCCTGGGCAGCCTGTGCCAGTGCTCTGTCACCTATGTAGACTGAAAATTTTCCTGTCAGGGATTGTTTGTCTAGTGGATCTTGATCAAAGTCTTGGAGAACTGCTGAATGCGAACTAGTCACAAGCAAAGAACAACACTTATGGCCTGCCTGTGCCAGTTCTGTGTAGGAAACTTTGAGATACTGGGTACTGGAAGATAATGGAACTTCAGCTTGGATAACCATGCTGGAATTGTTTTCTTGTGTAAAATATAACTAAGACATATGTAGTTTTAAGGCTGTAAATACTCTTCTTACATATTTCTTGGTCCAAGAGTTTGAAGGTAAGATTTTTGAGTGGATCTCTTCTTGTTACTTGCCCAAAAAGCCTATCTGCTTTTCCCACTGAATCAAAATAAGGCATTACTTTACCTTAAAATTCTTGCTCCATATATTGTAGAAACTCTGTGTCAACAATGGTAAAACTGTATAAAATGAATCATTAGGAGATATGGGAGTCCTCTTTACCTCCCAAACCTATTGTGCTAAATAGTACGGTGAAGTACTTCTGAAAGTCACCACTTTAGAACAGGATTGTCTGATTAAAACAAAATAGGGAAATGGATTTATCCACTGTCTAGGGCATATAGATAAGCATTAACTCTTCATTTTCCTTGGCACTTTTCACAAGCACTAAATAAGGAAAACAAAAAATACAAAAGATATCTGTGCAAATCATCATCAAGTCAGATATGCTCCTGTTGAATACAATTAGTGTTTAAGATGGTAAATAAGTAAATGTGGTTATAGTTCTCACCTGCTTTACAACTGCTTTTTAGAGTTAACTTTACTGTGTGCATTCTCCTAATGCCTAAATTCACTTGTACAACCTTCACATGCCATTAGTAACCTGATTAAGAGCTCTTAGTCATCAAAAATTTACTCGTGATTAGTTATGCTTTAGAAATACCGTGGATAAAGTTAATCTACCTTATGAAACAAGTACTAAAAATATATGTAGGCAGTTGCAGCTTTATGTGTTCTTTACTTTGTTGCCCATAAAAAATCCTATAAATGAGACTAAAAGGCATAAAGGATATTGCAGGCCCAATATGTCATTTGAGAATCTTTATTTTTTCAGCAAGGATGTGAACTGAATATAAAGGATCTACGCTAATATTTGTTTGCTCTTTGGCTCAAAGAAAGTATTTATTGAAAGGGATAGGGCAGGGTGCAAAATTTGAGGAGTCTGAAATTATAGCCAGCAAACAGGATAAGCATTCACTCTGAAAGTCGGTGCTTTCTTGAACACATCTCTGAAATAACTGCGGGGAAAGAGAAATAGGAACAAAAGCAAGCTCTGCAAGTCATGACAAGATTGTTTTGTAGAAGGAGCAAACATGATTAGGTATAATGAGATTGTCAACTAATTCTATGAGACAACATGCACATAAATCAACAGACAAAGGGCAGGGAGCTGGACTTTGCAGTAATTGTTAATAGCAGTGATGTATCAGTAATAATAATAAGGCTTTTGCCCCATATAATGCAGAATACTGTTCTATTTGTAGTACTACGGTTAAAAATATCATTCAGTATGGTGTATGACAGCAAGAGTTTTTCTACTTGGCACATGAAGGACATGAGAGATCTGAGCTCTGAATTTGTAAGTGAAATTTCTTTTAAAAGTAGCCAGAAATTATCTTGTTACCAACTTTCTCTTTGTCAGTGTGTTCAAGCAACACAGCAGGACAAACAATATTCCTGTGTAGTGCCCTTTCTAAAAATTGCTGTTTGCTTTCTGCTTATTTTTCTGAAAGAATACTATTAAGATATATATTAAAGATATATATGCAGTAAGCCATCCAAAACAAGGTTAATGTGTTTTCTTTTACCACAGAAACAACTCCATAATTAGGAGAGTGTAACCTATCATGGTAGAACCTTCTCTTTATTAGTGAGAGGCTTCCTGAATCAGGGTCAAGGTAACTTTTGGAGGAATACATTATCCTACCATAATTCCTCCTACCAAAGTCTAATCTGATCTCTGGCTTTCCTTTTCCTGTGTTGTCACCGGTGGACACAGAGTTTATTATACTTCCTCTGCTATTTAAAGAACTTCTTGAGCTGTCACATTATTTTGAGCCTGTCTCTGTATTCTTTAAAATACCAACAGGAAGTATTTATCTTACACAAATCATGGTAACTTTATAGCTCTCAGTTCTTACAGAGAGACCGGATTTGGCATGCTGAATATATATAAACCAGTTAGGTTTGAAACTAGAGGACTTTGGAGCACAAAGCATTTCGATTTTCTGCCCACTCTGCAAACATACTTTCCATATTAGAGAACTCCACCAAAACTTCTCCGGAAGGCCTTTGAATACAACTTGGTGTGAGGCACATGTATCATGCTGAAAAGATCCTGTTACAATAAAGGATGTAAATATGATTGAAGAGTATGAAACCTGTAACTTCTGAGAGCAACTGACTGTAAAATCAGATTTGTGTCATGCCAGGACTGTTTGGGTCCAACATCTTCAGAGTTATTTCACCCATATACACCCAAGAACTTCCACCACATTTATTTTGCTTCTCCTCAGGAGCAAAATTATTTCATCATTTTCACAGGATCTCTTTTCTCCTGTTGAGTCTAAACAAACAGAATGTCAACTTATTTGAAAGTTTTGTGAAAATTATTTTTATTTTTCCAATCAAATAAGCAGAATTATGGATGATTATTTCTCTGATGAATTTGCAAGGGAAAAGCTATGGAAAGGATCCAAGATCATTCACAAAACCCAGCAGGACTTCTTAGTCTTAGATCACAAGCTGCCTCTTTTGAGAAAGCAGAACAACCTATATGCACAGGATTTCTTTCAAGCAAGATATAGTAGCAAGATATAGGACAGACATACTTGATTACAAACATCCCACATATGAAATAAAAGCTACTTAAGTCTTACTTCTCCTTGTTACTATATTTGTTTTCTTCCTTGCCTTTTTACCCTTCAGAGTCCATGACATTTAAAATCAAAAGCAAACAAAATATCAGCAGAATCCAAATCAGATTCCTGACAACTGTATCCCAGAATTGGAAAGAAGCCAAAGCAACCTGATTTATGGGTGTGCAAACAAGTCCCAGTAACAATGCAACTTTTTTTCTCAGCTATTTCTCTTGTCCAGGAGGCAGGTGGTTCATCTTGGTCCACAGACTCCACTCTCTGCAAGTGTTGGTGCTATCATGTGTGTTAACCCCACCAAAAAAAAAGAAAAAGAAATCTTCACAAAATCTTCATAAATTACTGTTGAAAATATTGTTGCTTTGAAAAGACAACTCTGCAGAAAATTCCCTTATTTCTTCATTCTAAGTGTTCCTTACAAAATCTCCAAGAGTAACAGCAAAAACACAGTGTGTTTTTCCAAGCATGACACCTTACTCTTTTGATTGAAATTAATTATAAGATTTACCAAAAGGCAAAAACATGTTCCTAGGTCCACTGCATTACAGCATGCCAACATATTGTGTTTCACAAGTCAGTCTAGTGGTTGTGGCAGAATCATTGCAGGTTTGATCTATATGTGCCAAGTGCTACATCTTCAAATTTTCCCTAGCACATGCACCAGGTTTGGTCTGGTTAGCTGGGTGTCATTTTTTTTCTTTTTTTTCAGAAGACAGAGTACTTCCATGTCACATTTCTGTTTTTTAAAGGGACAAATCCTTTCCACTTTCAAAAGCCAATTCTTTCTCCTTTGTTTCTGTTTGGGATTAATCGACTCCCCCTCCTAGCAAACACTTGCCATTACAACTCCAGACAAGATGGCCAGTAAATATCTGCTGTGTAAGTAACTAATGCAAGTGGAGTTAATGAACTGTTTTTAAGTACTGCCCTCTCTAGCTAGTACTGCTTGAAGACCTACACTACGTACTCCTCTGTCAGCACTCTCAGGAAAGAGATCTTGAGACTGTCAGCAAATACAGCAACATGCTGCTGACCGATAAACCTGTAACTGAATACCTAGGGAAAAATACACACTTCCTTTCACATATCAAATTTAGATTTGAATCTGGACTTGCTGAGGACCCTATTAATGCCATATAGTGATTGCTAAGAAGCTAGAAGAAATATATCTACATTCACATCTACATCTACATTCATCTATTTAAGTAGAGCACCTACGTTTAGTGCCTAGTTATTCTAGGATCATTCTGTAGTCAGTGGAGAGATGAACAGATGGGGAGCAATTTAAATCCAACTCACTCTCTGAGGGTATCCCTTTCTCTCTCCACTTACTCTACAGGGAGTTAAGATGACTAAACTTCTGACGTAGGCATCTCAGCTGGGTAGGGTTAATCTAGGTATACCTCAGGAGATTCCTGTGTTTCACCTATGTCATTATATGTATGAATAAGCAAAAGATGTATAACCAGGCTGGTGTAATCTGACATTTTTCTGTACAATTTCATAGAATTATAGAATGGTTTAGATTGGAAGGAACCTGAAAAATCATCTGGTTTCAACTCCCCTGGCATGGGCAGGGACACTGGACCAGATTGCTTAAGGTCTTATTCAACCTGGCCTTGAACACTTCCAGGAATGTGGCATCCATAGCTTTTCTAGGAAATCTGTTCCAGTGCCTCACTATGCTCATAGTAAAGGACTTCTTCAGTCTATCCACTTTCAGTTTGAAGCCATTAACCCCTGTTCTATCACTACATGGCCTTGTAAAATGTACCATTCTGGCTTTCTTGTAGGCCTCTTTAGATATGGGAAGGTGCGATCTTCCCAAAGCTCCCTGTTCACTGCAAGGTGAAACAATCCCAAGTCTCTTAGCCTGTCTTTATAGAAGAGGTACGCTAACCCTCTGATCATTTTCATGGCCTCCTCTGGAGTTACTCCATGAGGTCTGTGTCCTTCTTATGTTGGGGGCCCCAGAGCTGGATGTGGCACTGCTGGTGGGGTCTCATCAAGAAGAGTAGAGGGGGAGAATCCCCTCCCTTGACCCACTGGCCACATTTTTTTGGATGTAGGATACGACTGGCTTTCTGGGCTGCATGCACACATTGCTAGATCATGCGGAATTTCCTGTCAACGAACACCCGCAAGTCTGTCTCTTCAACGTTTCTCTCAGTCCTGTATTTGTGCTTGGGATTGCTTAAACCCATGTGCAGGACCTTGTCCATGGCCTTGATGAGCTTCAGGAAGTTTGCATGGGTCCACTTCAAGGTCTCTGTGGATGGCAAGCCTTCCCTATAGTGTGTGGATCACACCACACAACTTGGTGACATCAGCTAATTGCTGAGGGGGCCCTTGATCCACTGACAGAGAT
This sequence comes from Colius striatus, assembly GCF_028858725.1. NCBI lineage: Eukaryota > Metazoa > Chordata > Aves > Coliiformes > Coliidae > Colius > Colius striatus. Next base: position 37,898,810 of record NC_084790.1, read on the forward strand.
GTAACCCAGGGCCAGTTCCAGCACAAACCCTGAGGAATATCACTCCTCACTCTCTGTACTTGGACATCAAGCTGTTGGCTGCAAAACTCTTGGACTGTGACCATTCAGCCAGTTTCTTATCCACCAAGTGCTCCACCCATCAAATCCACGACTCTCCAGTTTAAAGACAAGGATGTTGTGCAGGACAGTACCAAATGCTTTGTGTAACTCCTCATCTCCAGCTCAACAGGGACAGGGAACTTCTGGAGAGAGTCCAGCGCAGGGCTACCAAGATGATCAGGGGACTGGAACATCTTTCATACGAGGAAAGGCTGTGGGAGCTGAGGCTGTTTAGTCTAGAAAAGAGGAGACTGAGGGGGGAATCTCATTAATATTTACAAATATTTTAATGGTGAGTGTCAGGAGGTTGGGGCATAACGTTTTTCTGTTGTATCCAGTGACAGGACAAGGGGTAATGGGATGAAGCTGGAACACAAAAAGTTCCATTTAAAAATAAGAAAAAACTGTTTCACTTTGAGGGTGACAGAGCCTGGTAGACAATATCTTCTGTTACCCACTGATGCTGTAACTATTGTAGAATAAGCACCAAATTTGTCAAGCACCATTTACCCTCAGTGAAGCCATGTTGGTTATCTCCAATCACTTCCTTATTTTCTATACACCTTAGCATAGTTTCCAGGAGCACCTGCTCCATGATCTTGCAGGGCATAAAGGCGAGACTGACTGGCCTACAGTTCCCAGGTCTTCCTTTTTTCTTATTTTAATAATGAGAATTACGTTTTCCCTTTTCCAGACAGTGTGAACTTTACCAGACTGACATGATTCCTCAAATATGATGGATAGTGGCTTAGCCATTTCATCTTCTAGTTCTGTCAGGATCCTCATTTGCATCTCATCAAGTCTCATGGACTTGTGCATCTCCAGGTTCCTTAGATGATCTTAAACCTGATCTTCTCCTACAGTTGGTGGTTCTTCATTCTCCTAGTCCCTGCCTTTTTGATTGGCAACTTAGTGTGGCTTGAGCACTTGCTGGCAAAGATTGAAGCAAAAAAGTTGTTGAGTGTCTCAACCTTCCCCAAATCCTGATAACCAAAGTCTCCCATTTCCTTCCACATAGGGCTTGCATTTTCCCCAGACTTCATTTTGTCATTGATATATCTACAGAAATTTTTCTTGATGCCCTTGATCCCTGGCTGTCTGGACAACATCTCTGTGTTACTTTCAGGCTACATGTCCTTACTTTCATCCTCTGAGGCTTCCTTTTTGTTTTTGGGTTTGTCCAGGAGCTACTTGTTCATCCATGCAGCATTCTGACATTTTGACCTGATTTCCTTGTTCAGTTGCATAAATCCTGAGCTTGGAGGAGGTGATCATTGAGTAGTAACCGTCTTTCTTGGACCTCTCATCCTTCCAGGACTTTATTTTGTGGTACTGTACCAAGCAGATCCTTGAAGAGGCCAAAGTCTGCTCTCCTGAACTCCAGGGTATTGAGCTTTCTGTGTGCACTCTTTGCTACTCTAACAACCTTAAACTCCAACATTTCATGGTCACATCAGCCAAGGCTGCCCTTGACCTTCACAATTCATACCAGCCCCTCCTTTTTGGTAAGCAGGTGATCCAGTATAACACATTTCCTCGTTGGCTCCTCTGTCACTTGGAGAAAGAAGTCATCATCAATGCATTCCAGACAGGAACCTCCTGGATTTCTTATGCCTTGTTGTGTTGTCTCTCCAGCAGATATCATGGTAGGTGAAGAGTCCTGAGTGCTTGCGAATGTGAGGCCACTCCTATCTGTCCGTAGAGGGCCTCATGTGCTTGGTCTTCCTGATTGGATGGCCTATAGCAGATCCCCACTATAATGTCACCTGTCCCTGCCCTCCCTTGAATCCTGACCCTTACGCTCTCAGTTAGCTCCTCATCCACCCTCAGGCAGAGCTCCATGCACTCCAGCTGGTTGTTGACATGAAGGATGATACTCCCTCCTCACCTGCCCGTCCTTCCTAAAGAGCCTATTTCCTTCCATCTCCAGTCATAGGAGCCATCCCACCATGTTTCCACAATGCCAATAAGATCATGGTTCTGCAGGCATGTGTACATCTCTAACTCCTCATGTTTATTCCCCATGCTATGTGCATTTGCATAGAGGTATTTAAGTTGGGCTTGAGATGATGCTGACTTACTGGCTGGAGTTCCTTTGTGCTGCTTTTCAAGTGCTGTCCTGCTGATCTCATCCCTCTTCAGACTCTGGACATCTATTACAGGCTCTGGCATCAAACTAGTAGGAGTGAGATGGATTTAGCTTCCTCTCTTCTGGCGACATTGGTTTAAAGCTCTCTTCACCAGCTTGAACCGAAACTGTCTTAAGCATCTTAGAGAGGCACCTATGTTGCGCAAAACTGTGGTCAGTGTAGATTCTACTGAAATGTGAACATTTACATAGGTTATTTAACTTGTCCTGAAGGATATCCTCTAACACTCTAGCCAGGTATGTATGCAGGAGACAGATATCTACTCTGCTTATTTTAGTGATTAAGCAAACTCATTCAGCTTGCAACAACTGTGTGCCAAACCAGTCCTTCACATTTTCTCTCCTAACACAAGTTTTAGCAAAAATACTAGCTCAAGAGGTTCCCGTCCCTTGCCTCATGGCATGGCACAGAGCTCTCTTTACTGTGCTAACACTACTGTCTGTGCAATCACATTGTAATCTAGATCAGTACAAAAAAGAAGCCTCCAAAAACTATAGATCTCTTTGAAGATTGCAATTGAGAAAGCACTACCCACTGAATAAGTACTGAGGTCTTTGTGTGGAAAATCTGTTCTTATTCACAGCTGGATTTAGAACATGTTTACTGATGGACTTTTGGCAAATGAACACTCAGGTTGCACAAAAAGCATTGTAAGCAACACATAATATGGTAAACTATATGGAATACTCTGGAGAGCTCAGACAGGAGAGATTCATCTCACTTCATGTTGCACCACTGCAACATGGATCTCTGCAGCTGAAGATGTTGCCCTGTTCTCCTTTACAGATAATGGAGACAAACTGCCTTTGACAAATGTGATTCTTTTCTGATTGGAAGATGAATTGTGCTCTGTTAAGTACCTATTTCTCACCACTGACTGTAAGTGTGGAGTGACAATCTCAGCCACAGGCATCTGTATTGTAAATAGCTACAAATTCCTCCCTGCTTTGCCTTGGGGAGACATTGGCACACTACTACTTTTATGTGTGTGCATGTGCACACAGATGCACTTGGTTGTATATACACACACACACACACATCTGTGTGCATTAACCCCCATGTATAAGCCCATTCCCCTCTGATCATCCTGCCAGAGAAGATTTCTCTTTTTAAAGTGACTGTGATCTGTACTACAGACCATACGGGCTCTTCAAAGAGGTGCAAAGAGGCAACAAATCAGTCCTCCTTCTATCGCCAAAGCCCTCCATCATCCTGCCAGCTAGCAAAATAGCAGAAGATTCAACTGCTAGCAGCAGTTCTCTCCTTGCACTTACTATCTGTGACTGGCTAAGCACAAAACCAAAACAGCAACACATGTTTGAATTAGCATAAAAAGCAGCCAGTCCATGGATGTAAATGTTCCATAGGCAGTTTAAGCACACCTTATTGTAAGGCTTGTTAAATGATGTAAGAATGTACAAACTCCGAACTTACAATGTTATCCCTTTAACTAAGAGGAAATTTTAAGTTGAAGTTATCTGATAACCATATAGTGAGTCAGAGATTATTTGCTCTGGACACTGTTTTTGCTGTATATTTTCCTTGCACAAATATTTGTGTCTCCTGCTCTATACATACTGTAGTGAATGAAGTTTCATTTCCTATGCCTTATAAATTAATCGAATCATAGCAGTCACATATATCAAAAGAGACGAAGGTGCTAGGACTTAGATGTCCTTTATGCCTAGATACATCTCTTCAATTTGCATTATTTATCCTAAATTTCACTGTTGCTCCTGTCAGCTTGCAGACACTTAAATATGCTGGATTTGAACGAGTTAATGGCATGAGAAAAGTTCCAATACATTTTCAAAAACGGTAGCTAAGTGAATTCACAAGTTGTCCCACACATGGAGATATCTGGGCCCAGATGGCTGCATTCTATATGGATTTGGAAATACAGAGTATTAAATAAAATTCTGGCCTCCTTACTGCTGCTTTTTTGACTCTTTGGACTTAAACCAAGCTCTGCAGCATACAACATATTGTTTGTCAGAGTGCTTTCCTGCCAGAACAATTTAAAAACTCAAATTACGCATCACAACATTCCTGCAAGGTGGAAAGGAAATTAAAGAACTGGCAACAAACTGTCACTTATTAGAGCAGTGTCATGTAGGTCAAAGCTTACCTTTGGGCCTAAGGATTTTAAGTAACAGGTCATGGGAACACTGAGGCAGAGGACAGAACCGCTATACTCCCACCATGGTGAACAGGAATAGAGGCAACTCAGTGCTTACACTGAATACATCTTGGGCGTTGCTCAAGTCTGATTGTTTCATTCTTCAATGAAGCCAAGTACTTTTGAGAAGCCAGTCTCAAAAAGCCAGATTCTTACAATATTTAAAGCAGCAGAATGCTGACTAATAAGATCTCAAAAGCATATATATCCCACTCCAATCTCAAATCATACAGACAACAAACTGATTCTTTAGATAGTTAAATACTTTTAAAAACATAGCCTTAAATAAGGCATATCAAATACAAATCTCAGAGGCTGTGATTCTTTATCCTCTGAACAAACACCCTGACTCTAGTACCGGTTTCTGTCTCCTTGTATTGTCTCATATTGTCTCCCTTCAGTGTCTGCAGACTCTGTGGCACCACTTGGGCAATCTCTAGTGGTCCTCTTCTCTGCCAGCTCAGTGTTTTTAATTTCTAGTTCTTCCTGTTTTTGAAGTGGCTTATCTGGCACAATGCTATTACAATGTTATTATTTGCTGGCTCAATGAAAGTATGATTAAGGCAAAGAATAGAAACACACTTTGGAAAAAGATGTAATTTAAATCCTTGTTGATTAATTTAATTCCTTGGAAGGTTACCACTAACTTTAGATAGAGAGGTGGGCCACAGTCAACTTTAACATCTGGACCCAGAGCCCCAGGATAAATTCACTGTAGTTCCTCTCTTTACAACAGAACAAACCACTCACTTGTTTAACTCTAATCTTACCAGAAACTGGTAGATTCAGACTCCAGGGAGAATTACAAAGTAAAACTCCTCTGTATCCAGCAAGAGACTGGAGTCTTTCTGCTTTAAAGTCATAAGATGCTCAGCAGAAGATTTTATCTCCTGAGAGGACCCTGAGTGATAATGGCTTCCCAAAGTTACAGAGCGTAACAGAAAGGCAGTGAGGAATTGCATGCTGGTGAAGATTAAGCATAAAACATCTGTTCTACTACCAGTATCTTACCTGAAATTCATTTCTCTCTTTTAGTGAGAATTTGAAGTGGAATGAAAAACTTTGCCCTCACTTTGAGCTCATAGAATACAGGTCTATGGGAAATATCAAGTTTATTCATCAGGAATCATTCTCAGCTGCCCTTCCTGGGAGGAGCAGGATGGAAGAGCCTATAGGCCTTCTGTAGTTGATTTATGATGGGTCAGGTTCACAGAGCATAAAATAAAGAGTCTTCTATTAGGCTGAAGCGACCCAGTCACTAAGACTAAAAAGCAAACAAAGAGCTTCCCTTAGCTCAAATACTGTGATATTCTCAGCCTATGAACACCAACTGACTTGGCACTATGAACATACAGGCAAGCTCTGGACTTCTCTACATTTACCCTTTCAGCAGCCACATCCTGGCTAGCCCACAATGCACAAACCTAGCGTGGTCACCCATGCTGAGAGTGTGAGAACAGCAGATGCAGGAGGAACAGCAGCTGCAGACAGCATGGAGAAGCATGCACTACAAGTGGCATAAAGTGCTGAGTGAAAGATGCATATGTGGAGAGAGCTCGAATCTTCCAGGTCCAAGGAATTCTCTCCCCCGTAACCTGGCTGAGAGCCACATTTCTACATTCCTGGCGCTGCCACAGAACAAGGCATTGCTGTAGAGGCAAAGGCTGAATGCTTTGTTGTGGGCGATGTATGTCAGGAGAGCTTGAACAGAAAGCCAAAGTTTTACAGTTTCTCTGCTGGGCACATCCAGATTTGACTTTGCAAACCAAACTCTGAGAATCACAATTGCTTCACACAAAATATGACAACAGACTCACATTTCCATCAGCAGTTTAAATGCCATTAAAACCTGTTTCTTTCATGTGCTGAAACAGCAGAAGAGATAAGAAGTAGGAACAGACACAGTGTTCTGGTATTTATTGTATTTTAACCAATTATGTCTTAAGTAAATTACTCACCCATCTGTTTTCCAAGGGATGAGAGATATGGGAGTTTGACATTGGGGAAGAATGTTTTCGTGCACTGATATGATGGCTTAAACAGCGAGGCAAGTATAAAGTTTGGAGTCTGGATGCATTGCTTCACTATCTTCCTTTCCTGCTTCCTTTGTAAGCCATGTGTGTACCAGGGAATACTCACTCTCCCCCCAACATCTTACCATACAGGTCCTGCCCTGGCTAAGAGGAGTTCCATCAGATTGTTAGAGTGAAACATTATGATTCCCACATAGCAATCCTGGAACATAAAATATTTTATAATTTAAACTTTTATTGCACTTTTTATTTTGATATTGTTTCCATAGTGATTAGAGTCCAGGGACAATTGAGGCATGTTTATACTAGTAAACCACATAGTGCCAGGAAACTTGCACGCACAGTGATAATCAACCGCCTTCAACATTAAGCTGTTAAAATAGTTGAATGGTGGGGTTATGGCTTCAGCCAAGGCCAGGTAGGGTTCTCCCAAACAACTCCTTAGAATGCTTCCAGGAATCAGTAGCCTGGATATAGCCAAGCTGTTTTGGAGGGCAGAAGAGCTTATCAACAATTATTCTGCACCAGTTAAACTCAGTGTCAAAGAATGTTTTCAGTTTCCTAGCATAAGAGCTCTGTAGTATACGTTTAGCCAGAGAAGCCTGACCTTGCTATGCTGAAGAGAACTGACACAAATGGGATATTAAAAGGTTTGGCTTTCATCTGCTTTTTTCCTTTCCTCAACTCCTTCTGTCACTGTCTCTACAAAATCTGTCTGCATGCTTGTGGAGTGGCCCCAAATACACTAAAATCAGTGTGTTATTTGGGTCCTGATAGAAAAAAGAGGTAGGTTTAGGTCTGAGGGGTGAGGGAGGAAGCAAAGAGAGAGAGAACTGTGGATCACAGCAATGCTGAAAGAGCATGAGTGACAGCAAGAATCAGAGTGAATGTTTCTGGGTGTGTGAACATTAAAACTGCAGTTTCTCATTAGAAACACATCCATCAGACGCTCATTTACCTTGAGTTGAGCCAGTCAGTTGGAAATCTCTACGATAATCCATTTTTGTTTTTCTCATAAAGTGGACAGTGCAAGACAACTCCAAATTATTATTATTAAAAAAAAAAACTAAACAAACAACACAAGTAAATTCCCTTCAGTTTTTCAGTCTGAGGGGACTGGATCACAACTTTTGACAAAAGTTTGTTTTCTGAAATAAGAACCAAAGTAAAGGCCATTCTGAATCTTTGTCTTCATGGAAACCATTCTATTTCTCTTAAATTTGATAACAGCTTGTTTTTACAAATTAAGACATTGATGCCAAATTGCAGCTCACAATATCATTTAAAGAAGTGTCATTCTGGATAAAAACAGGAAATGTTTAGAGTGCTGATCCAGTGATTAATGAACGTTTCCACATCTACATAGTAGCCAATTTTCCCTTTCCTTGGAGGTTATTCCATTACATAAACTACAGAAGGGCCAGAACTTTGGTCCCACATATTGAAGTATATGAAAAATAGCATTTCTGTGCAAATGCTGGCAGGATTTTCTCCTTTTGAAGTAAATTACAGGCATTCTCACTTACTCCACTGGGATTAGGAAGCAGGCCCATATCTGAAAGGTTTTTGCTCACACCTCCATTTTAAGGCCAAGGCACTTTTCTTCTGTAAGAATTCTCAAGTATTCCCTGAGTTCATTCACTGACAGCACTTCTTAATATTCAGACTACAGCTTGGTGTGAAATCTCTCACTTTCTTATCTCTGATATGCCCTAATATTTTCTATCTGGGGAAAAAACCAAAAAAAGCAAATTTAACTGAGTAGTTCTGAATCATATAGTATGGATCTAGCCAGACATCCACAGTAGTCTTTTCAGGATTCCCATAATCTAAACACACATTAAAAGGGACCTGGACAACAGAGCCCTCCAAATACCTGATCTAATTGCCTGACCAAAGAGTATCAATTTAGGATAACAATAGCACAGAACAGAACTTGTTAGCTAGTACATGCTGTCCCCAGACCAGCAAACCAATGAAAAGAGAAAAATACATGAGTATGTATTTATGTAGTTTTCTCTACTCTTTTTGTAAGGACAAAGAAACCTCAGACACCCAAGGGAACTCAAGACCTTCAGGACAGCTGCTTTACTTGGCACTTTACGTTGCAAGCCAAGCGTATCAGTGCTTGTTTGGTGGAATTTCTGAGAAGCAGAAACTGCACTGACCAGAGCGTCTCTAGGCAAACTAAAAAGAAACATCAGGTGGAAAGAGAAAAACATGCTAGTGCTGTTCTAGTGAATTCATAGACAAGTCTAGACTTACCTTTGAGAGCCAGCCAGGTGTTCCTGAGCTTCTGTAAGGTATAAAGAGATTTCTGCTTCTGCTGAAAGCAACAGGAGTTTAGAGGACTTTGCAGCAGACAGGATTACAATTCAGTATTTAGTTTCCTTCTCTCTTATCATTTTTGGAGAGGTTTGTCTTTGGATTTATCAAGCACAAGACTACCTTCTTCCTGGTTTTACCATATGTTGGGCATCTGAGCCCTCAGCAGCCCTTTACAGTCACCTATAACATAAGGACCATCTGAGGTAATAACTTGGCAGAAAGACTCTTTTATGTAAGAGGAGTTGCCCCAACCTAAAATGTCTCTGCTGCACGGCTTTCAGGAATGGTGTTCAAAGTTAATAGCTCACTGTGCAATAGTTAACTTGCAAAAACGTGATTGCTCAAATCTGAAGCAGGCTGTCTTAGGGGAAAAAACCAAAAGAGACGTGGCATACCTAATCCTCTTTAGTAATGTGTAGTAGGCAGGGAAAACGTGTATGTAATATATAGCTTTCTTCTATAGAAATGCATGTATCATGCATATATTGTGTATTTTTTGTTTTCTATGTACATAGCAAATAAATACCCTCATTAAGAGTATGACCTCAAGTTTGCTGAAGTCCATGAAACTGCTATGGATCTAAATGACTTTGGATAATTACTAGACCCAAATAAATTCAATTTATAAGTCTCCAGTAATGCCCATAAAACAAAGACTTAATGAGGCTTCAGGCTCAAGTAAGATTTAAACGAGGCATGAGCAGTCTGCAAGTCTCACTCATTTCTTGAGGCACGTTTTCTCAAACCACTACTGTTCTAGTTCTAACCAAAAGACTACCTTACCTATTTGGAAAATAATCCAAGGCCCATTTTGTTATTCTCTGTGAGACTGACTTTCATTCACAACAAAATAAATACGTTGAACTCACTGTTTATCCCTTTTATATTTTTCCTTGCTCTGCTTGTGTGTGTGTGAATGTGTGTATTTTGGTGTCTTTAGTCATTTTTTGTTTCCTGAAGCCACAGCTTTCAGAGTCAAACCTGAGTATTCCCATTACAGTCAGACACTATTCAGGGAATAGGGAAGCTTTCACTCTCTATTCTAAGAGTTCAGCTACATTGTTAAGGTTCTGTGTCATAATTTCTTTTTCAAGTACAGGCAATATTTTGCTCAACCACTTGCCAGGAGACAGCTGTCAGTTTAACCTCCTCCTCATTGGTGGAACTCATGCCATCCTGCCAGCATAGTCCTTGATATCACAGATGTAGGAAAGACCACAACTGTAGAAATCTCACTATGAAACTGATGCTACATTACTGCATATATAGGGGCATACAGAGCGATATATTTCAAAAAAAAAGAAGACAAAGCCATTAATCTATGCCAAATTTACACCTAAGCCACAACTTTGCAATATATTTTGGTATTTAGTTACCAGTTACCTCCTTAATAATGCCAAATATAGGCAAAGGATGTATATATATATAAATCTGACACATTTATATACTCTCTTCCATAGTCTAATTTAGGCTTAATGGAACTTGAAGCATAGACGTTAAAGGAATGGCATAGACTGTAAAGATATCAATTTTACTTTTGAAAAATAAAACACTACAAACCGTCTGCAGTCCTAGAGTTTGTTGTCATCCAATAAAATGTAATAAGGTCTTTATTCTTTCATTCATTCCTTAAATCAATGCTAAATTAGATTTTCTTTTGGTTCAATGATTTAACTTTCTTTCCTTGCAAGAGATTTTGGAAATCTTTTACCATCAATATACCTAACTTTTAACCTGAACAGAGGCAAAATTGTCTCTTAAGTAATATTCTTTGGGAGAAATGAATGAAACTTTAATTAACTTCTAAGTGAATGATTCACTCATGAATGATCCTCATTCACTCACAATCCATACTTTATGAGGATCTATGCAGGTTGTTCTTCACTGCAGGAAGCTCTTATTCATGTACAACTCACAATGTGTGAGGAGATCTGTTAGCAAAGAACATATATTTCAGCACGTAAGTGTTCCCCATGTCTTTGACAAACACAAGTGTTGATAGAACCACTTAGAGATGCTCACAGTAAAATATAGATCTGACTCCTACATCTCTTAGTCATACAGAAGATCTGGGATGTCAAGATTGCAGAACACACTGCTAGAGACGTAAGCAAGTTCCATTCAGCTGATACATCAAGTCTATCTAAAACAATTTTGTGAAACAGATTTGCTATTTTCATATCTTCTAGAAGGGTACTCAGCCCAGGAGTTGCGATGCACTGGCTTTAGCTCCATAGTAGCTAATAAGAATGCAGGAGCAGTCTGTATTGGAGTACTTAAACGCACGACCAAGCATTAAAACATTGTGCAATAAAGCTTGTACAGTATTTTATGTAGAAAAGAGATTGAAATCACATCTTTTCAGAACGTCTTTGAAAGGTAGCATTGATATTTTGAGCTTTCTTGTAATCTCAACAAGAGTCTTTTGGAGAGGCAACAGTGGTAACAGTGCTTTGGATAGATTTTTCAGGTTGCAGTGAGGGCTGGCTGCTCCCTAAGGGAAGGGGAGTCAGGAGCTGAGCACAATAAAGGGATGACATGGCAGAGGCCTCATCAGTCAGAGCCCAGACCCCACACTGCCCAAGTGAGCAGGACAGACTCAGAGACTATAGAATCATAGAATAATTACAGTTGGAAATTAGCCTGAAGATCATCGAGTCCAGCCACTAACCTCACACTGACAAGCTGAAACTGAACAAAACTATATCCTTCAGCACCTCATCTATGTGTCTTTTGAATATCTCCAGGAATGGTGAATCCTTCACCTACCTGGGTAGCCAGGTAAAAAAGTTCTTCTTAATGTCTGATCTAAACCTTGAGCCCATTTCCTCCTGTCCTCATTCATTACTAAAGAGAAGAGATAGATCCCCACCTCACTGCAACTCCCTTTCAGGTAGTTGTAGACAGTGATCATATCTCCTCTCAGCTTCCCCTTCTCTATGCTAAACATCCCCAACTCCCTCAGCTGCTCCTCATCAGACTTGCTCTCCAGACTCTTTACCAGCTTCATTTCCCACGTCTGGACACACTCCAGCACCTCAATGTCCTTCTTTTAGTGAGAGGCCCAGAACTGAACACAGTATTCAAGGTGCAGCCTCACCAGTGCTGAGTACACAGGGCAATCACTTCCTCGGCCCTACTGGTCACACTATTTCTGGTACAGGCCAGGATGCCACTGCCCTTCTTGGCCACCTAGGCACACTACTGGCTCATGTTGATAATGGCTGTTGATAAACAACCCTAGGCCCTTTTCTGCCAGGTAGATTTCCAGCCACTCTTTCCCAAGACTGTAGCTCTGTGTGGGTTTGCTGTGGCACTTGGCCTTGTTGAACCTCATGTGAACTTCCAGCCTATCAATATCCCTCTGAAGAGCCTTCATGTACTCAAGCAGGTCTATAATACCCACTCAGCTTGGTCTTGTCAGCATACTTACTGAGAGTGCACTTGATTTCCTCATCCAGATCACTCCATTGACTATGACTGTCTTGGCCCAGCCATCCAGCCAGTTTTCCACCCATAGAATAGTAGGTGCATCTAAGCCATTGACAGCCAATTTCTCCAGGAGGATGCTGTGGGAGACTGTGTCAAAGGCCTTACTAAAGTCCAAGAAGACCACATCCCCAGCCTTTCCCTCATCCACTTAGCAGGTCATCTTGTCATAGAAGGAGATCAGATCAAACGGGACCTACTCTTGGGTTGACTGGGTATGAACCTTTGGTTATGTGCTTCAGGATGGTGCTCAGGATGATCTACTCAGTAACTTTACCTGGCACCAAGGTCAGGATGACAGGCCTGTAGTTCCCAGGATCTTCTGTCCCTTCTTGTAGATTGGGTCACATTTACCATCCTCCAGTCCTCTGGGACCTCTTGGTGAGCCAGGATTGCTTGTAGATGATGGAGAGTGGCTTGGTGAGCACTTTTGCCAGCTCCCTCAGCACCCTTGGGTGAATTCCATCTGGCCTCATTGACTTGTGTGTGTCAAGGTGAAGCAGGTCATAAAATCATAGAATCATTAAATGGTAGGGGTTGGAAGGGACCTTTAGAGATCATCTAGTCCAGATGGGAGACAGGTTCAAAAAAGGGTCCAGTGAGTTCCTGGTGTTATGGTGGGTCTGAGGTCAAGCCAGTAAGTAAATCCACAGATTAGGACCAGGATAAGAGTTGATGAGGGCAACTCAGGTGAGGTACAGCTTGGTGATCATGGAACAGGCCCACAGTGATGAGACAGGTATGAGGACAAGAAGGGAAATCAATCTGTAAATCAGGATCAATGGGATCCAACACTGGGCTGGGCTATGACTGAGTTAGAGATGAGTATTTCTGCAATATATCCCTGCTAGGAACTAAATCCCTGACATAAGCTTAAAAGAGGCACTTGGCTCCAAGGGCAGGGATGCATGGAAGCCTCATGCAAGCCTGGTTGAGGAAATTAAGGCCTATGGGTACACTGAGGGGACTAACAAAGTCCAATATTGAAACTATCTAAGTAATTCAATGTGTTACTCATGAATCTGTATGTATGAGGAGACAGTTCCTCCCAAATCCATCACCTGCTAGTATATTTTATGTAAAATTAGTATAATATTTAAAATCTGTGTATTGTAAGCACTTATATAATGAAATTATTATGCAATTTTCATACAAGAAAGATATGTTAGAATTTTTTCTTAACTGTTTCTGTACTGCAGCTTTACTCATTGTTGCTCTCTCTGGCTTTTCAGCCCTCATTCACTGTCATGTTGTCATTATTGGAAGACAATTCTTTTCCAGAAGCAAAAAAAAGATTTTTTTCCCCACATCCTTATAACAGAGTTCTTAGACCTTATCAATATTTTCCAAGCACTGAGTATATCTGACGTAATACATGAATAAAAGAGAAGAAAATGAGGGCTCAAAAGGATTTAAAAAAAAAAAAGCAATGAAAGACTATTTTATCTTTAAAGAATTTGAAAGCAGGCTTTGTGTGTGTACAGCTTTGAAACCCTTTGTCCTACATTCTTTCTAACATGCCTGATTGAAGTTTCCATATCATTTCCTAATATGTCACAACAGCATTTACAGTCAGCACTCTTATTTCAGGCTCTCATTCAGATTTAAACTGAGCATCAAGAATAATGAGTTCTACTTTGGAATTGTTACAAAGATCCCATATTTATCAACATACAGGTATACTCCAAGATTATAGAATTAGGGAACCACTTCCCATGGCAGCCTGTTGCAAGGCTTGGCAACTCTTACGGTGAACAACAATCTTAATGTCTAATCTAAACCTCTCCTGGTCCAACATGAGGCTGTTGCCTTTTGTCCTGTCAATTGTCACTTGGAAGAAAAAACTGACCCCCATCTTGCTACACAACCTCCTTTCAGGGAGTTGTAGAGAACAATCATGTCTCCCCTCAGTCTCCTTTTCTCCAGACTAAACAACTTTAGTTCCCTCAACTGCTCCTCATCAGATTTGTGCTCCAGACACTTCACCAGTTTCACTGCCTGTCTCTGGACATGCACCAGCACCTCAGTGTCCTTCTTGTAGTGAGAGGCCCAAAACTGAACGCAGAGTTGAAGTGTGGCCTCATCAATGCCAAGTGAAGCTTCCACTTGTACCATTTCTCATTAAGTCATGTGTTTCCATGATAAACACAGCATATCTGGCATTAGTTTAGAAGACTTTGTACCATGCCAGTATGCATGTAGGCTGAAAGTTAAGCGAAAGAGAGAACTTGCAGTTTTATGAGCTTTTTCACAAGATAAATTTGGTATTTAAGGAAATGCTATATTCTTCTGTATGCACTTACAGCTTCTAAACCACTCAGAGGGGCATTGTGGAAAGGATACTGACCTAAATCCCTAAAACTCAGTGTTGATTTCCATTTAAACCACACACAGCTGTAGAATGATGACCCAAATAGTGTAAGTGCATCTCAGTTGAGTATAGCCAAGCATTTCTACTGCTGAACAGGACTGTCATTTTCACTGGATGGTTTCAACTCTGGAAGCTTGCGGAGTTGCTCTCTATGTGAGGAAGCCATTAATGTGTACCAAACTGTGGCTGGGTGGGGATGAGCGATAGGTTGAATGCTTATGGCTGAAAATTAATGGGCAGGGCAAGGCAGGTGATATTGTTGTAGGAGTTTGCTACAGGCCACCTGATCAGGAAGAGGATGTGGATGAGGCCTTCTACAAACAGCTGAGAGCTGCCACATGATCACAGTCCCTGGTCCTCATGGGGGACTTCAATCACCCTGATATTTGCTGGGAAAGCCTCAAAGCCAAGAACATGCACTCCAGGAGGTTCCTACAGATTGCTGACAAGAACTTCCTGTCACAGGTGATCGAGGAACCAACGAGGAGGGGTGTGCTGCTGGACCTGGTACTGAAAATTAAGGAGGATCTGTTTGGGGATGTGAAGATTGGAGGCAACCTCAGCTGCAGTGACCATGAGATGGTGGAGTTCAAGATCCTGTGTGGAATGGGCAGAACACAAAGCAGGACCGTGACCCTGGATTTCAGGCGATCATATAACTGTTAACAATGACAGGCGAGCCAACTTTGGCCTCTTCAAAGACCTACTTGGATGGGTCTCATGGGATATGATTCTAGAAGGTAGATGCACTCAGGAGAGCTGGTCGATCTTCAAGCACCACTTCCTCCAAGCCCAGCATCAGTGTGTCCCAACACGTAAGAAAGGAGGAAAAGGAGGTAGGAGGCCTCCATGGATGAGTAAGGATCTGCTGGGACAACTCGGGCAGAAAGCAGACATCTAGGAGAGGTGGAAACAGGGGCTGGCTTCTTGGGAAGAGTATAGGAACATTGCCAGGGCATGCAGGGGTGCAACTAGGAAGGCTAGAGCCCTTCTAGAATCAAATTTAGCCAGGGAAGTTAAGGACAGTATTAAGGCGTTTTTCAGGTACATCAGCAGCAGAAGGAAGATGAGCAGGAATGTGGGCCCATTTCTGAACACAGAGGGTGCCCTGGTGTCTGAGGATGTAGAGAAGGCCAAAGTACTGAATGCCTTCTTTGCTTGAGTCTTTACGGCCAAGGCTGGCCCAGTCCAGCAAGGTTAACAGGATGGCCAGGACAGCAGAGGACTTGCCTTGGGTGGAAGAGGAAAAGGTTAAAGACTTATTGGCCAAGCTTAACACTCATAAATCAGTGGGTACTGATAAATTGCATCCTGGAATGCTGAGAGAGCTGTCTGATGTGATTGCTAAGCCTCGCTCCATCATTTTTGAACAATCATGGAGGACAGGAGAGGTGCCTGAGGACTGGAGAAAGGTCAATGTCACTCCAGGCTTCAAAAAGGGCAGGAAGGACGACCCAGGAAACTACAGGCTGGTCAGCCTCATCTCCATCCCTGGAAAGGTGATGGAACAGCTCATCCTGAATGTCATCACTGAACATATGAAGGAAAAGGTGGCTATCAGAGGGAATCAACATGCCTTCACCAAGGGAAAATCCTGTTTGACCAACCTGATAGCCTTCTGTGAGTGCATAATGGCTGGCTAGATGAGGGGAGAGTACTGAATGTCATCTACCTTGACTTCAGCAAGGCTTTTGACACTGTCTCCTATAACATTCTCATTAGAAAGCTCAGACAGTGTGGCTTGGATGAGCGAATGATGAGGTGGATTGAGAGCTGGGTGAATGACAGAGCCCAGAGGGTGGCGACCAATGGCACAGAATCAAGTTGGAGGCCTGTGGCCAGTGGGGTTCCACAGGGATCAGTTCTTGGGCCAGTCTTATTCTACATCTTGATCAAGGACCTGGCTGAGGGGACAGAGTGTACCTTCAGTAAGTTGGCTGATGACACCAAACTGGGAGGACTGGCTGATTCCCCAGAAGGCTGTGCTGCCATTCAGTGGGATCATGACTGCCTTGAGAATTGGGCAGAGAGGAATCTCATGAGGTTCAACAAGGACAAGTGCAGAGTCCTGCACCTGGGAAGGAACAACCTCATGCACCAGTACAGGCTGGGGGTTGACCTGCTGGAGAGTAGCTCTGCAGAGAGAGACCTGGGAGTCCTGGTTAATAATAAACTGAACATGAGCTAGGAAGGTGTCCTTATGGGCAAGAAGGCCAATGGCATCCTGGGATGCATCTAGAAGACTGTGACTAGCAGGTCAAGGGAGATTCTGCTCCACCTCTACTCTGCCCTGGTGAGGCCTCATCTGGAGTCCTGTGTCCAGTTCTGGGCTCCTCAGCTCAAGAGGGACAGGGAAGTGCTGGAGAGAGTCCAGCGCAGGGCCACAAGATGATCAGGAGACTGGAACATCTTTCATATGAGGAAAGGCTGCAGGAACTGGGGCTGTTTAGTCTGGAGAAAAGGAGATTGAGGGGTGATCTTATTAAGATTTATAAATATCTAAAGGATGAGTGTCAGGAGGTTGGGACATCCCTTTTTTCGATGGTATCTAGCAACAGGACAAGGGGTAATGGGATGAAGCTGGAACACAAAAAGTTCCATTTAAATATAAGAAAAAACTATTTTACTGTGAGGGTGACGGATCCCTGGCACAGGCTGCCCAGAGGGGTTGTGGAGTCTCCTTCCTTGGTGGTCTTCAGGACCCACCTGGACATGTTCCTATGCAACCTGATCTAGGTTGACCTGCTTGAGCAGGGGGGTTGGACTAGATGATCTCTAAAGGTCCCTTCCAATTCTACCATTCTATGTTTGTATCATTTTATGTGGCACAGAGATCATTTATTCAGTAGCCTTTGCTGAAGTAGAACGATATTCTGGATTCCATTTTAGGAAATGATCCAGAAGGCTTGTTTGTTCTGACAGTGTTTGCATGCAAGTTAAAACTTAGCTAACCAACTTCACATCTTTCTGCCTCAGGAGATTCTATATCTGGAAAGAACAATAGCCTGTCATCTGCTACAGTCTGATACTCTTTTCTAATCTGGAGAAATTAGACTTGAACTCACCATCAGAATGCTTTTCCTACCATGCCTTTTATTTTTGTGCTACCTTAATGTGGTGATTTTGACTATGCCCTTCCATATTAAGAATTGTTAGTCACGCTTTGTTTATGCTTACTATACCAAAGTTAGGAGAACTGTATTCACCTCAGTTTCTCACCAGTGTAAAATTAAGGAAGAATTATGTTAGTGATGCATAGAAAGTCAGAGACAGCTTGTCAGGTAATATATACTCCACATAGAGGTAAAAAAAAAAATAAATACTTGTGCTTCTTTGCTTTGCTATGAAATAAAAGAGGGGGGAACAATGAAGTTTTTCCCTTATATGCTACTGAGAAATCCACTACTGTTCCATACCCAGAGAGTGGAAGACTACAAAAGCAGCAATAATGGACTTTAAATTGCAGCCAGAACAAAGAAGCCTGAAACTTAAGGAAAACTTTCTTTTAAGAGAAACAGTGAAGCTCTAGCATAGCTTCATTACAGAATCCAGAGGTCAGCTCTCCACTTTTGAAGAAAGCAATGCAAATATCTATTACAAATGGCAATTTTTTGACCTTGTGGAAAGGGATGATCTTAGCCTGCAAAAAGCAGAGACACCAACAAAATTGTAAGGGTCTTTTTGCAGGACTATTTTCTGAGTCTTTGTATTTCAGCAGAGATGATTCATGGCTTGGAAAATCTGGTTTATTAATGGAGGTTAAGAATAAACTGATCTACTAAGTTTGTGAAAGAGATTAGAAACTCCACAGGCTCATTGTCTTTTAGAATATGCTGCAAGGAGAAATATTTTCACTTATCTAACTGGCAATTGAATCTATCATGAGTCCAGGCCAGTGTTTGTTGTGGGAAGATATATTTAGCAAAAATTAAAAATAAAATGTCATATGTAAGCATTAGTCATTAGAGAGGTGACAGCACGTCTCCACACTCGCACCAGGGGTGGCATTTAACTTTACTACTATTGCTTCTGAAAATCTGTCGTTAAGGAATTGTTTTGATCACTTCTGCAGACAGTGAAGAGAGATGGTCTTGGACATGATAGACGCCCATCATTTTTGTACGTGTCAGGTTGAAATGCCAGTTTCTGTGTTGACCAAAGAGGTAACCAACACAACCACCAAAGACTAAAGCGGAAATGATGTAAGAGAAATGTTACCCTTGAAGTTTTTACATTGGTGTTTTCTGAAAAATATAGTTTGATTGCAAGGAAAAGTGTTTGTCCTTCTGTAACTCTATGAATACAAACAAATCCTCTCTGATCTTGGAGAGTTCCATACATCAGCCTTCTGTAAAATATCAGATTAAAAAACTCCCATGTTCCCATCCAGACTTGAATTCTATTAATTGAAAAAATTTGCAGAAGTCAATTAGATCTCATAGATTTTATGAATGGAAACTAATGCAGAGACATTAAAAATCAGATTTTAAAATGTAAAGGCCTATATTGCCAGTAATTTTTTTTTGCATAACTCCAGAATTTGTGTGTGGCAATACACAGTAGCATACAGAAAAGACTGATGGCATAGTAAAATTTTGTGGGGTTGATTTAGGTAATACATTCTTCAAAAGCCTCACTGTCCACATTGCCTTCTTTTACAGACAATAGAGCTGAGAAGGAATGTAAGATATCACAATTTATAGAAAGAACTTAAAGTGTCCAACAATGCCCAAAAGCTAAATTTAAAGAATGTAGAGTATTCATGTTAAAAAACCCAGAACACCAAAAAACCTTGAAACAATATCATGAAGAGAGATATCTCAGCCTTTTTCATTAAACAAATAATAGAATCATAGAATGACAGGGGTTGGAAAGGACCTTTATAGATTAGATCCAAAAGACCTATTGGGAACAGGTGCTGAAATGACTCCAACTTAAAAACACATAAAAATAACCTAAATTTTGAATGTTTATTTATTCAGTTCATTCTGTTTTGCTTATTTATTTGCTTGTGGGTATCAACATGTATGCTTTTAAAATACACTTTTGTCATTTGTTTTATGGACCACAACCATAGCACTTGAAGGAGGATAAGAAGAACTAAATTAACCGAAAACTCATGCAGGAAGCTGATGAGAAATGCTCTGTGATAGTCTAGCAGTTTAGGCACTCTCTTTCCATATTAATGAGTTATGTAAAATTGTAAGTTCAGTCAGTGACTGTAAACCCCTGACACAAGCTATCAGTGAATCTTCTCTCATCATTGCTCACAATGCTGTCTCACAATTGGAAGAGCTAATGACTTCTTGGATTAAATAGGCTGAGACTGAAGAGATGGTTGCCTTCAGGAATGGCTGAAGTTAGTTTAATCAGCTTGACTATCCAGAAAGTGTTCATTTAAAAGCATATTTGAAAAGACATCATACACAGATCATCATTTTGTAGAATCAGAATGAAAAAAGATTTCATACACTATGTTTTGTCCTCTCAGAATCAGATGTGCTATAGTAATGATTAAAACCCATTTGTTAGTTAAATGCTACTGGAGACAACAGGCTAGCAACACAGAAGTGGATGCCTTTGTAAAAACCCTACTGCAACACTGTTCATACATTCTAAGCAATGCCACTTCTAACTCTAGGATGGTATTGTTTACAGATTTCCTGACCCTGAAGACACAAGTATCTACACAGCGAATACATCACCATGGAGACTGTGGGCCTATGTCCAGATTGGAGGAAGCTTCCTAAGGTCTGCCAGCCAGCTAGCCTCAATTGACACTTCCAGCACCGGGCCACAACACTGCCTTTCATTCACCCTATGAGTGATCGTTTGTTCAGAGAACAGTTTCCTTGCTGCACTGAGGCCAGCACAGGACAGCATTCAGAAAATGTACTGCCTGTACAGGTGGACAGGCCTCCTTCACAACCTGTCCAGCCAGGCACACTAACTAGAAATAACAAGGCACACATGCTAGGGCCTGTCAGGAGGTCAAGAGAGATTTATGTGATACAATGTAGAAAAAGGACAAATTTAATGTGAATCATTACTTTATTTCCCTTCATGGTGAGTCACACACCTTTCTAGAGTGTGAACTGCTTCCCTTCCAGCAACCACTGCTTCTTAAGATATGCAGATGACAGGAAGTTTCTTTTGCTTTGGAAAAAATCAGTAAGAAAGATGACCAAGTTATATATAAGCTCAGGATTTCATTGATTTTAATTTTCCATAGCTGACCTGTTTTACTCAATCATTCAGAGGTGAAAATGAAGTGCCTTGCTAATACTCTTGTTTGTTCATTTATTTATTTATTTTTATTATGGCCTCTCAAGAGAGCTGTACTGCAGGCAGAAACCAGCTAGCAAATGGCAGAGACAGCAATCAGGAATGATTACACCATCCAAAAATGTCAGTGGCATAACATGACTTAACTGTGATTCCACAAATTATAGATGAGTGCAGAGGCAGAAAAATTAAAAGCAGAAAACACTGAACTCTTTATATTCAAATCCCCCCAAATTTTACCAAATTCCTCAAAACAATTCCAGATGTTTACAGAAACAAGCTGCTACTTTTTGCATTTAATCCCTTGAGACATAGGTTTAGGGCAGAAAAGCTGAGTGGAGAACTTGAGATTAAACATATACTCATAAATTCAGATAGGTCATATTTACTAAGACTTAAGGAGCAGTTTCCTAGATCAACTGTGCTGATGGAAACAGGTTGGAAGCTGTGTGTAACAAAGGATAGAATGTTTCAAAGGACATACAGAACATTGAGGTTCAAAGCGCTGTAACAACATGAGGTTTGAAACTCTGCTTTTACTGAAAAGAGGCATGTGTGCAAAGGCCTGGAGAAGGAAAAGGCAGACACAGAAGCTTGCTCTCAGTGTTTTTTTAACTGCCTCTTCTTAGTGATTCACTATCAGCATGTGCTCGAACTGAGACCCACCTGAGTGACATGGACAGTAGCAGAAGTATTGGGTGTCCTACTTCTGCATGCATTTATCAAAGCCTAGGAAGAGATGAAGGATCTCTGACTCTGCTTTGAAGCAAGCTTATGTAGGACAGGGCAGAAGCTTGCTCTTGAATTCATGGAAAGAGACATCCAGAGACAAATTGCCCAGACTGTGCTGGACTTAATTTTTGTTCTGAGAAAAGAATCCTGGAAGCTTTAACATCTGGTTTTGGTCTATCTAAGAAGAACTAGACTGTCTTTATTAGCAAATCCATTTCAGCTTCTTAGTTTGTTTTAACTCTCTTGATAGAGTTGCTTTATGATAGTTATCTGAGCAAAATAAGAACATGCCTGGCCATCTCCTGCGCTGGAGTGCTGAGATAGAAGCCTGCAGTGCACCCCCATAGTCAGATTCAGGTAAGACAAGTTCAAGCTCTCTTAGGCTTTTCACTCTTTCAGGGTAGGATTGTGTCTGGCTTTATGCTGCACTATGGCAGGAGTTTCATCAGTTCAGTTGAAGGATAATCTTTGCCTCTAAACTCTGCTGTTGTCCATCCAAATCGGTTTACTACTGCTTGAGAGAGACAGGAGTCAACCTTTTTTAAACATTTTTTTCCAGGATGCTGCACTGGCATGCTGCAAAGCACTTACATAATAGGCATGCATGATTCCTCACAATACTATTAAAAAGCAGAAAAACATTGCAATGTTTTGGGTATGGATAGGGAAGCATGGGGTGCTTCAGGTAGCATCAGAAACATCACTTCTAGATTCTGTACATTAGGTACTATGAGATGCTATAAATCTTACTCCGAGGGCAGTCAGGTACTACTGCTCCAAGTACCTTCTTCCTATACACCCTCTCATTTGAGCACTGACACATACAGACACATTGCCCCCTTTAGCTGCTCCATGTCTTACCAAAACTAGTCTAAGTATGAAGTCATATCCTTGCCAGAAAACTCTCCAGGCTTGAGGGACTGAGGTTCTCAGGTCAAGGACAAATCTTGGACAACTCTGTTCTGTGATAGGAACAATTCTGAAATTGTACTTCTGGAATTCACCTGAAAATGAAGATAACTGTTACCAGTCAACAGCAGGGTGCACAAAATGTCAAGTAAAACACTTTGCAGTCCCTCACAGCCTGCATAAAAAGCACATACATAATGTGTCTATCAGCAACTTGTAAGGGGCATAACATGAAAAGGTATTGTCATTACACAGCTGGACATGACACGGCCATAGCTTTGTAAGTAAGCTGTTAAAATTATAAGGTCAATTGCATGTCTCTTAATCCTGTCATGCTGTTGTTATATGGCAGCATTTTGTCAACTGAGCTTTTTTTCTTTTGAATAATCTTATTGAAAACAAAATGCATGAAATCTAGGCATAGCCTTGTCTGCAGCTTAAGAAAATCTTTAACTATGTGAAGTATCTGGACTAAAAAACCTCGGCTAGCCCAACAAATCCTGCAAACAAGGGTGATGCCACTACCCAGGAAACATGTAATGGCTCATTAGGTTTCTATGGTAACAGCTGGATTTTTTTTTAGTACTTGCCTCTCACACTTTTTTCAAAATCACCACTACAAATACATGACACTGTGAACCTCTCCAGTGATATATAAACTTGTCTCTGTCAGCAAATCTTGCAGTTTTTTCTCAGAGGTTCATAGCTGATTGCAACTAGGCCCTTTCGTCAGCAGCATGGCATATAATAGGTAAGTGGCCTAATTTTCACTTGAGCCAAAGTGCTTAATGCTGATATAGCTGCTAATACAAGTGTGATGATAAGGCTACTTACAATGGTGCAATATTGTCCTCATCTAATACAGAAACAAGCTTAGTGATACAGATGCATTCATACTAGAGCCAGTCTAAACTTGGAATTTTTACTGTTAGAGACATGCTGGTTGAGAGTGTGGGGAAAAAACATCACACACCTCTGACAACTGCTGGCAGACAACCCCAGAGGTGCCTATAGACAGATAAGACAAGTTTCTGTAGCATAGCAGCCCATGTGGGAAGTAAGTTAGTGTGAATTAAACTCCCTTTCACTTATGTTGACTCAAGGTCTAAATCTATAGTTGTACCAGCCTAAAAAGTCAGTAAAGCTGTTGAATTCCAGGAACAGGTACAGGCAGTAAGGGCAAACCAGCTCTTTTGCCAGTGTACCTGTCTTTTGCTCAAGGAAAGAGGAGTACCATTATGACTACTATAAATCAGACTTGAAGAGCCTGGGTTATACCTCTTCAATTAGAAGTTAAAATAGTTGAGAAGTTGTGGTAGTCTGGAGACCACTTAACTCTCTAAGTGAAGGTGATTGAAGTAAAAGATTCAGTAAGAGATGCTTTAGGACAATGTATCAAGAGAGTTGTTAAGCAGGTCACATAGATTTATTTAGTCATGGGAATTTATTAGGTGGTAGCAAGAACATCTAGAGAGAGTAGGAGACAGTAAAATTGCAGGCTCAGGTTATGTCAGCGAAACAGTACTTGACCAAGGAAATAGATTCCAAAGAATGGCAAATTTCAACAGTCCACTTGTGACTCAGAAGCTGAGGAGGCTGCAAAAGCCTCCCTATTGCCACATGTACATTTTTCTTCCTATTGTTTTATGGGGCTAAAATTAGTTCAGATAATGACATGAACATGAACATGGCTTTGTTTTTCAACTTGCTTGTTGAGGTCTCAATGAAACAAAATCGGAAACAGCTAACTTTAATTCAGACCTTGATCATCCCAGCAGACACTTTGTGTTTCTGCAGCATCTCCTGGCACAGATGAGGGATAAACTTTTCAGATAAAAGTCAGGCAAATAAGATGTCCAGTGTGGAATATCCATAAACTTTATGATAGTATTTCATTTGGTATTTCACTGATGCTTTTTTATAACACAAAGTTGAGCAACTGAAGGTTGAAAGCTCTCAGCATGAAGTTATGTCTTCCATTCAACTGCCTTCCACAGCACTTGCAGACTTACCTTTGTCTTCACTGCTGCATCAGTATCACATCCCCTTTCTCCTCAGCAGCACTCACCACTACTACTATAATGTTCCTAGAGGTTGTCAGAGCCATGAGTGTACCAATAAGCCTTCGTTAGAATGATCAAGGCTTTATCCACTTCCTAACAAATGTGTTCTTCCTTTCCACTCCATCTTTTCAGTTCCAATAAAAATGTCATCATCAGATCCCTTCTTTTTTCATCTGTCTCAATATTCTCAAATTCAATATTTACTTCTTCCCAATCCGAGAGTAGCCAAAAGTGTAAAAGCCATGTTTTCTCCATAAATGCATGCAGCTTAGATTGTCTGGCCATCCTTGGTCTAAAGTTAAGACTCTTTCATGCACTTCAGATGCACTGCTTGGCAGACAGTTGTTGTTGCCTACTCCCACAGTAACAGCTGTGCTACCACTTGCTTCTCCTTGTCATAGCAGATAGCATAAGATGAGCAGACAGGAGCAGCTTAAGTCTTCCTACTTACTTTTTTGCATGTATATCAGGATGATAATAGTCTGAACCTGCTTCCTTTCATCTGCCTCTGGCTTTAATCTCTGCAGCAATCTGTGACAGCCTTTATCTTTGAAGACACCTGTGCATCTAGAAACAGATGAGAAACAGATATGCAGGGACAACAATCACAGAGCATTTATCCAGAGGACAAGAGTATGCCTTCCCATAGAAGTGCCTACGCTACATACAGTGTGCTTCACTGTATTCAAGTAGAAGATTTCTCTGTGAAACTATCTGCAGCAGATAGAGGAAAAACATGCAAGACAGAAGGCCAAGAGGAGAACGCAAAGTCAACATGTGGGCTAAATGACTGGGGGGGTGATGTGAGTGGTTTATGAAGTTCCAGTGTACTGAAGTCTGCACTTAACTGCTTGACAAACACAGCAGTGCAGTGCTTTTGCATATTCATTTACCAGTAAGTATGACAACCAGGATGCCACGTCTCAGAAGGGAGGTTGAATATATAGTCTTTTCTGTATATCTAGCTGATGGCTTTCCTGCAAATTACGAGAAATGCAGCGCTTTCCTTTAAAAGGAAAAACGGAAATGGGCTTCTTGTCAGTGAAGAAACACTAGAACTCCCATTAATCTCACTTTCTTGCCACTAAAAAGCAGAGTTCAAACATCCTGCAGCCTCTACTGATAGCTAATAACTTGGCTCTCAGAGAGATAAGAATAAAAAAATTAATAGAATTCTTACTGGAAAAATCAATGTGGCCCTTCCTCTTAATTGTAGCTTGTGTGTAGTTCTTGTATTGAATGTAAAGGCTTGCACCCAGTTTTGACAGCACTCCATAAAAAGCCCACTATAGGCATCTGCAGTATCTACTGCTGGATAAGTAGAAGATATTTTATTTTTTACATACTGTTTGTTCAGGAAAGAGCATCTCCACTGCTATTTTGTATGTTTGTGCAGTTGTTGAACATTAGTAATTCATACTGAGCATTTCCAAAACTGATCCAGTGACAGAGAAAAATCCTTCAGTCTCACTATTAAAATTGTTCCTCATTACTTTTGTATATACTTTCTCTAACACAAAGTCGTGACAGTTAGCCTAAAAAATGTGCATGTGCTCTAACTATACGGGAAGACAAGCTGTACCAGTAATTATTTGTAGTTTTAATGGTACATTTAACTTTACAAGTGTAATGTACCACTCTAAATAGACACTGCAGGGGGGTTGGACTAGATGATATCAAAACGTCCCTTCCAACTCCTACCATTCTATGATTTGCATCTGCTCTAAACTTTTCCTGGATTTAGGAAGTGCTAATGGGACAGTGCTAAATCCTTCCAACCTTCTGTCTGTCATCTATAAAGCTTGAGAGATTAGATTATTTAGATGCACAACCTGGAAATCTCATCCTGGCAGAAGCTGCCAGAGCAGATTTCACAGTGGGAGCCATGAGGCAGGACTGGCCAGGTGGTTCAGATCTCCAGAAGATATATTGGTCCTTTAGAGGATCACAGAATAATTTCACATGTGGAACATAAATATTAGCACTGGAACATAAACACTAGCAAAACAAAATTGTTTTCCTTTATTTTTAGGCTGTGGTGGTATCTTGTACATCTTCTCCCCAGGGTACACTGAAGAGCCCTACCTGACTGCAATATTGCTCTGATTATGTAAGGAGGATTATGAGAATTCTTAGCCTGCACAATTACCTGACTTTCCCTCTGAAATTGAGTTTTAAAATTTCCTCCTTTTAGTCAGACTTGCCTAAATATGAAAGTCATGCTGGTGCAAGTTTGATTTTGAAAACTTGCCTTGTTATCAGACATCTCTTTCATGAAGATAACTGTAAACATTAATGTAAATGCCAATGGAAACCTCAGTCTGGCAGATAGTTTACTTGTTTCATGTACTTTTGATTTTATTTATCTCTATAACGTTAATTTTTTCCTGGATATATTTATGAAATATGCATTTCTTTGTTTCTTTCTCTTCACCTGGTATACATGAACTTGTATAAATGATTTTATTTTTGTAATAGCAATTATTTTACCATAAAATTGAGTGTTTTCCACTTTAAAAATGAGAAAAGAACATTGAAAACAAGCTTTAAAATATTTGGAAATAAATTGTTCTTCTATTATGTAAAAGCATTATAATGTCTCCAAGGTACTGCAAATAATTTACAATAAATGAGATTATTTTTTCTGGGAAAAGGACTACTACTTAATGGTAGTTTTCAGTGGGAAAAAAAAAAAACCCATATCAGAGTAACTCAATGGGGGTGCTCAGAAACATATGGCAAATACTTAAAAAAAAGCTTCAAGAATCCAAAACAGCAAGTGAAACATACATACTGAAGCAGCAATTTGGAACAGGATATCTCTGTTCATCCTTATCTTAGGGAGGTAATCAGTGCCATTAAAATAACTATAGGAGACCTATTTTATCTTTATGTTCTTCCAGCCTTACACCAACTTGTCTAATACCATGACTGTGGAGTAATGCACTGTTGAGACAAGCTTGGATACATAGACCTGAAATAGAAATTGTTCTGCACGCGGAGGATGTGAATTGCTGTCTGGAACTCCCATAAACAGACCTGTGTGGCTGCCCTGAGGAAAGCAGCCATGTTAGGGTAAATTTGGCTCAACACACTGCTGTAGCAACCAGCTAGCAATGGCTCATCTTCCAAAGATAGCACTACTACAAAATTAGTAACTCAGCTATACAGCTACATAGCTGAACTGTTAAAAATCCAAAGCGAGCCTTGAAAATGACAAATAGGTGCATAATATCCTCTAGATATAGACACCAAGGAATGTATTAGAGGTTGATCTGTGTTCTCTGCTCTATTTACTTTCAAAGTATGACAGTCTTCTCCTCTTCCCCAACAAATGTCCTCAATGACCTGTCAAGTGTCTCAGCTGCAAATCAGGAGTCAAAGGGGATGATGGCATTTGCAATTTGCAAGATCAGTAGTGCAGTAAGTTCTGTTCCCTAGACACTGAGGAGCAGTCCGTATGTGTTACAAAGTACGTTCAATCAGAACTCAGTCTCATCTCATACTTGTGCTCTTATGTGCTTTGTTCTGTCTCAAACTGTTCTGGCTTTGACTTTGCAAGTCCTTTTTAGTGCAGAACAAACTGATCAATGCACAAGCACATGGATGTGGAGAAGTCTGAATGCATTCTACTGAATCTCTTCCATCATTCTGTTTATATGGTAGGAATATCTATTCTAATTTTAGGATTATCGTGGAAAGTAACCCTTAGCATAACAGCTTGCAGTTTGTAGAAGTTTTTGCTTTTTGCATGCAACACAGATCTAAAGTAATTGATACTCATGAGAACACCATCTTAAAACAAGAAAGCTAAGAGATAGAGGGATTAAAGCAAAAACGCATTACATTTTTCAACTAAATAAATTATTTTACTGACTTCAGAGATGTGCTTGAAAGCTTCCTAGATGTCTAACAGCTAAGTATCATTTGCACTTACACCTAGGTTTCTAAAGACATTTAAACAGCTCATTTTATTCCAGTTTTGAAGTATGTAGGAATTAGATGAAATAGCTGGAAAATCTGGCACTACAAAATTAATCCGAGACCACATTGTCAGGACTCTGAGTGTACCAATAGGTCTTAATTGCTCTGATCAGCCTCATCTTGGACCTCCACCCTTTGCCCAAGGCCCAGGAATGACCTGGGAAAGCTCAGACATGGGCCCTTTGCTTCCTGACTGAGCTGTTTTTTTAGTGTACCTTCCTGCAGCCCTACCTCCTAGTTGACTCATGCACCTATGCTATAGCATTGTTTATAATCCTGTCTCTGATCCCATCTCCTGCTGCTCCAAACTAGACTCTCTAGATGGACCTGGACTCCATTCACAACTTGTGGAACTGTTGATGGAACCAGTTATCAGCAGCCTTATTCTGCCAAGCTTGTTCAGCTGTGATGGACCTGTGCTCTGGTGAGGGCAGTCTGTGTTGTTGTTGCACTCGGTTTGCCCTACTTTGTAGAGTGACCTGCTCTTACTGTCCTTTGATCCACAAGACAGAGCCAGATTTTAGTGATCCTTCCTACTCCTAGAACAAATGCATGCAAGATCATATCCAAATCAGTGGTCTTTATAAATGCATTTCTATTCAGTGCATTGGGCCAAGGTGAAATCTCGATATCTGTTCTGTAAAAAATTTTCCCAAAGTTCTCCTGTACATAATGATACCCACATGAAGTCAGAATTTGTCCAGAACAGCGTATAATCTTATGTAAATGATTAAATAAATGGGGAATATGTCATTGACAAAATAAAAACTAACAGCTCTATTTTGAAGACCTGTGATAACGGCTTCCCTGCATGTTGGGTTTTTTTTTTCAGGTAAAAAGATCTGGCAAAAGCTTTGGTAACATGTAGGCCATTAATATATTAAAAGAAAATACTCTCTATTGATTACACAGTTGAGAAGAAAACTAAGATCTTAGCTAAAAAGGAAGGAAAAGAAAAATAGTTACAGAAAAACAAGAAGGAAAACATGGTAAGAAAAATTGAAGGCAGTGAGTAAATAGAAACTGCCACAAATGAACAAAGTCAGGATCCACTTTGGCAGGTGGAGATAGTAGCATAGACTAATGCAGTATGTTAAAACTTTCTGCTTTACTCATCAGCCACAGTAATTCTGCCAAACTTCAACTGATGACGAAAAACCACACAATTAGGACATATCACAGAATCTTAAGGATTGGAAGGAACCTTGAAAGATCATCCAGTCCAACCGCTCTGCCAGAGCAGGATCATCTAGAGTAGGTCATACAGGAACTTGTCCAGGTGGGTTTTGAGTGACTCCCAAAGAAGGAGACTCGACAACCCATCTGGGCAGCTTGTTCCAGTGCTCCATCACCTTCACACTGAAGATATTCTTCCTGGTATTTCTTTGGAATCTCGTGTGTCCCAGCTTGTACCTGTTGCCCCTTGTCCTGTCATTGGACATCAGTGAGAATAGTCTGGCTCCATACTCTTGACACTCATATCATAGAATCATAGAATCACAGAATGGTAGGGGTTGGAAGAGACCTTTAGAGATCATCTAGTCCAACCCCTCTGCAGAAGCAGGTTCACCTAGATCAGGTCACAAAGGAACATGTCCAGGCAAGTCTTGAAGACCTCCAAGGAAGGAGACTCCACAACCCCTCTGGGCAGCCTGTGCCAGGGCTCCGTCACCCTCACAGTGAAATAGTTTTTTCTTATATTTAAATGGAACTGTTTGTGTTCCAGCTTCATTCCATAACTCCTTGTCCTGTTGCTAGATACCATAGAAAAAAGGGATGTCCCAACCTCCTGAAACCCACCATTTAGATATTTGTAAATGTTAATAAGATCTCCCCTCAGTCTCATCTAGACTAAACAGCCCCAGTTCCTGCAGCCTTTCCTCGTATGAAAGATGGATGTGGACTCTAAAACATGTAAATAGTGCTATTCTTAACAATATAAAAGGTAAAAAACTTAGTAATAAAAACTCACAGAGAAAAATGACACCATTAGAAGTATATTTTCACCTGAAGGCATGTGAAAATTCAGCTGTAGAACTTTAATTGGTGTCATGGTGTAAAGTTCCTATGCACCAAATTGCTGATGTAGTCTATGAAGAGAGGATTTATTCTTTGAAAGGTACACTGAGAAAGAGAATGAAAACGGATGGTCTTTGAACATCTAAAATATTTTTTTCTTGAAGCACATATTCTTACTGTCAGTTAACTTCAGCCTCCATGTTAGCAAATGCCACTTGCAGCAGAGAAAAAGTTTGTATGTTGTTAGTCATTCTGAACCAGGAAATGAGTCAATAAGAGAGTACTTCTACTTTCGCTCCTTTCATTTTTTTCCTCAAGGGATTGGTTTTGCCTTTTCTCGTAATATTCATGACTTCTATTAATGTTCTTCATGTGGAGTAAGAGCGCAGCTCTTCGATTCAGGCTCCAGTTTGTCTAGATAAGTTCAACTTGCCAACTTCTTCACTGTGACAACCTAGGGGATAGTGATTTGCTGGCACCAGAGGATGCCAATGGAAAAAAGGAACCCTGCCAAGTTAGCATTCCATTTCACTCTCCACAACAAACTGATGAAGTGTTGGAAATCACTGACAGGGTTGTGGATTCAGAGAAAGAGGCATCTGAAGTGATTTATAGGGTGAATATATTTAGCACCATGAAGATTTCTTGTTTTTTTCTCAGGTTACACATCTGTCTTTATCCTGACTCTCTTCTTGACTGTCTTCAATCCTTTGCAGGAATTGAGTGGCTACTGTGAAGATGAAGGTGTGAATATTTGTTATTTATATGCTCAAATGTTTCTTCTGCTTTTAAATGCTTTTATATTTCTTGTGTTTTCCTTCTAATCTGAATGTTTCTTTTTGAAGAGCTGAGAAATCAACATTTATGAAATCAATTGTGAAGCAAAATATGTGAATTCAATGACAGAAGATTATGTTGTTAAAGGAATTTATGTCTACTGAGAGATAACTTTTCCATTCCCAGAAAAAAATATATTCACATTTCCGAAAACAAGAAACTGATAGAAACAACATAATTTTAGCCACTTGTAGCTTGTGCTAACCAGTGGGAACAGTCTGTAAGAGATGTAGTTAAATTCAACATGGTAAACTGAATTGTCTGAAAATGGTGCTTGGCACAGCTTAGTTGAATCAGGGTTAGTTATGACAGAAAATTTGGGAATCTAATGTCCTTTTAAGGAGAAATTTATGTGAGCCCTTCCTGACCATAGGTACCTATGATGAAAAAACAGAGTTACCTACATTTCTTATCAATCATCCTTTCAAGACTACATTACTTAGGTTACGTGGCACAGGCATTGTTCTCGAGTACCCTGTCATATAAGTTTAATGATGGCTAAAAAGTAGTACAGATGACAAGTTACACAGAGTGGTGACTGTAAAATTTCACTGTTTTTTTGTTGTTTTTTTTTTTTTTTCTGTGGAACAAAGCAAATATCCTGTTCAGAACAGCTGAATGATACAGCTCAAGTCAGTGTTTTCTGAGTGTGTCAGAGCATGGTTCTAATGGAGAGTTCATAATGCCTCTGTGAAGACTTCAGTAGTTTGACTTTTGAACTAAGCCTGAAGAATTTGAGATGAAAGGACACATACTAGGAGAATAAACTTGTTTTAAAGTCAAGAAGGTCTGTGATATTGAGACACGATAGATACTAAGAGGTTTAATGAGTCTCCTAATTATCTTGCTGTTGGATTCAGGCTTTCTCATATTCCAGCAATGTAGTGAACTTCTGACATGCAAACAGTTCCATACAGCTTCTCAGGTTCACAAAAAAGTACCTCTGAAGTCTAGCTGGTGATGCACTTCCTGCTTTTCTCGTCAGCTCCCCAGTCTCTCTGGATCCATTCATTCTGTTAAGTGACACAAGGACAAGGACTGTTCCTCTGCCCTGGGCCAAATGGCAGTGTCCATGCTGTACAGAGCTGAATCTGGGTCTCCCTTGTGTCCCATGTCATGATCATGCAGTTCTAAAACATTATTGAATGTTTTTTCTTTCAATTTAAATTGTTAAAGAATAGAAAAGGTGCTCTGTACAGGGACAGGGATTCAGCATATGAATGCTGAGTGGGAATAGCACATGCTCTTGCCTGATCTGTACTTGTGTAGAGTTTCACAGGGTGCTGGCTGGCACAGGCCAAAACTGTTAACAGGGTGTGCTAGCAGCTAAACTGCTCTCCTAAGCCTGTCTCATTTAAAAACATTCTGCCTGCTCCACCTTATACTCTGTAAAGTGGCATTTCCCCAACCTTCTGTCTTGCTTTCGGTAAGCACAATGAGGTGCTCTTTGAGGAAGCTGACCTGCTTCTTCCAGGAGAATGTAGACAATACATAGTAAACTGCAAACCTTGCAGGCTCAGGAACAGACTGAAGGATATTACACAGAATCTGTCAGTGACTGTTAGGCACTGTCCAGATGCAACCACAGGCTTAAGAAGTCCTTAAGCCATCAAAGACCAACAACTAGGACAGTATACCAGGCAGTAGGTCATGCTGTTCTAGCTCTTGCTAGGCATCTGCTACCAGTCCCTATCAGAGACAGGATACTGGGCAAGAGCTTTTGCCTGCTTAACAGGCTTGTCACCATGCAATTCCTATTCAGCAGTCAGAGTAATGGTTTTACTTTCAAGAGAGGAGGAAGGCAAACAATATGTTCCCCACCTTGTCTACCCTATTGTTTTATGGTAGCAGAATGCCAAGAAGGTGCTCCATCTCAGGAAATTTGGCTCCTAATTTCATCTAATGGGTAACAAGTTCGGGTATAGTCTTATTGTCAAACATGCTCTGGGGATTTTCACATGTTTACAAAAAACTGGCTTCTTAGGAAGAAATCTTGATCCATAATCTTATATTCTTTGTTACAATCTTATTACCTTCAGCTGTTTTGCATACAAAACATAACTCAGTTTTAGACAATCGTAACCTTTTTTACAGATAATCCCTGCACAAAAGCAAATTGCATCAAATAAAGTGTCATCATTTTTTACTTGCATACACTCATGCAATTATTCTATATTTGATTGATACTGATGCATATCAGAAAAATGTGCACAATCTTTCAGCATTTAATAATGCATGCAATATTTTTATTTTATGCAGTTCACCTTTTTTTTCACCTGAGATATTTAAAATACTTTATAATTATTCTACCGATGGAGGCTTAACAAAAGCTACACCAGAGCAAGCGGAAGTTTATTTATTCTTCACTAGGTAGTTGTACTTGTTTAGCTGCGTAACATTAGGCTGCAGGAGTCACAAGTAGCTGACATGGCCTGTGAGGCTCATATTTAGTATGGGAACCTAGTCCAACAAAAAATTGACTTTGCGAAGTCAGGGACTGGTCTTATTGTAAATGATCTGAGAGAGGAAAAGAAGGACTCAGTGTTTAAGAAAATCAGCTGTTCACCATAGGACATTTGAAGATCTTGCAGCTGACTTTCTTTTTGATATTGACAGACGGAGACTTGTTAGGACATATGGTAGGGAGTATTTTCTTTAAAAACAGAGGTGAATGTGTGGCACAATGAGGCAGGGACTGGTTGCAGTTCTGGAGCATGTCTCTTTTATTTCAAAGGCAATGCTATGAGGTACAAATCCTCCTTCTTGTACTGACTGCCACACTGTAGAAAGACCACTACCCTGGTCAGGGCCACATGTGCAGATGCCACTGATGAAGAGAGCACAAATGAGGCCAATCAGCTGCATCTGCTGTGTATAGTAGGAGAGAGGCAAAAGTGCTAAATTCAAAATCTATTACATAAAACTCATGCATAACTCTGTAGTTGGAGGACAGAAAATTGTGTCCTTAATGGGACTGGATAGGCTTGATCCTGCAGAGTACACTAAAAATGGAAGAAACTGGGGCTAGATTTTAAAAAACGTTTTGGTGACTCAGTCTCCTTGTCTTCTGTATTTTTCTGAAGTCAACCATGCACTGAAGGTGCATGCTCCAATTCTTGTGCATTTTAAAGAGCCTGGCAACAAAAGTCACTGTCCCTTTGGCTTACCTCTTCTCTCTCCTTTCTGAGTTATGCTGTCACAGTAGTTGCTTTAAGTTTTAGAACTACCAGCTGCACACACACACACAAAAAGAAGTAAAATGAATGGCACTTAATCTTTCCCTTTAACTTTTAATCTAAAATTCTTACAAGAATAAGGATTAGGGATGAATTAAAAAATCAGTTGGAACCACATATAGTGTAGGCAAGTATTTGCCAGATATCATGCATATTTCTAAGATTCCCAGCTCTGCTGCTCTTGTCCCCAGATTATCTTAACCAGAGGTCTCCAAGTGTGTCAGCTGTTTATTTCACTAAGAAGGTATGCAGGAGAGAGACAACTGATAACATAGTACATGCTACTTGTCAACCCAGAAATAGAGCAACATTTCCAAATACTTCATTATTAATAACTTCAGGTTACCCGACTGTTAGAAGAAATACAAAGGTCATGGCACATTCAAAGCTTAGTTTTCAACTTAAAAGTTATCAACTTTTCCACAAACAAAAAATAATTTGATTCGTATCTGTCTTTTCTCTGTGAAATAAAGATCTTATGATACTGACCATAAATAAGAAAGCTAGAAATATTAAGCTGTGTTTCCATCCTTTCGTTGTATTTTGTCAAATGTTAACCATTAAAGGAGTGTTTCTACAATATTTCCATTTATTCCTGGCTCTGGCAAAACACAGCTTCCATTCCTGATAGAGAAATAAGGATAAAAGAGGTTATATTACATTTAAGAATTGATTTCAAAAATGTCAAGATTTGGAAAAAATCTTGCAGTATGATAATGGGATAATCAGAGAACATGAGACCTTGTGTTGCTTGCATGAAAATCTGCCCAGATTTGGTCAAATCACAAACCAATATAAATACCATTTATAGGAAAGGTTAGGAACACCTGAGCTAGGTCTAAACACAATGCAGTACCATACAAACTGGGTTATCTGAGTCCAGGGTCCCTGATTGGCGCTGCATTGCATCTGCACCCTTTGATTGTTGCTGCCTACATTTCTGGGTGAGATACATAAAGCAAGCACCATCCTGTCATATTTCCTCAAGCATTTCCCCTAATCAGAGCTGGCAGAGAGCCTTATTCTTAAGCAAAAAGTCACTCTTGATATAAAAAGTTTCATAAATACACATCACAGGGTCAGAAAGCAAGT
This sequence comes from Colius striatus, assembly GCF_028858725.1. Classification (NCBI taxonomy): domain Eukaryota; kingdom Metazoa; phylum Chordata; class Aves; order Coliiformes; family Coliidae; genus Colius; species Colius striatus. The sequence continues at coordinate 37,934,616 of NC_084790.1, forward strand.
GGAAAGACAATGTCTCGTGACAGATCTGCTCAGTACTGGAGCAGGAAAAGACTGCAGTGAATAGAGCTATTTCTCACTACTGAAACAATAAGGGCTAGTGATAAGTAAGCTGTCAGTTCTGTACTCTTGGTATGTTATTTTACTACAGAATTAGACAGGTCCTTGTCTCCTTGATCACTCTGTTCCCTATAAACCTCTACACTTTTGGACTAATTACCGTTGGACGGACTTAGATAAGACTTGGCTATAGTAATAACATATTGGCTTATCACATACAGGCCTGAGCATGAGGAAAAAAAACCCCTGCAATCAGTGATATAATGATGAAGAATTGTCAATTTTTTACAAATTTTCTTCTGAGTCTTGCTGCTCTGTTTTGAACCTGGTGGTAATGCATGTTAGCAAAACAAACTGAAGAGACCGTAAACACAAGGACTGTAAACACAATAATAAACCTCCTTTATCATACAGATACTAAAATTGCAAAGAGTTGCCCATATTCCCCTCAAATATAGGATGCTGAAAAAAGGCTGAGAGGTAGAAAAACCCCTCCAGTTTTTCTGCAGAAAATGTTCACTGTAGCTCTCTAAAATCAAGCAGCCTCAAAGATTAGGAGATGCCCTTCATAAAGAGCTGCAAAATGTACAGCCTTCTGTTTCTGAAACTATTGCCAAAAGAAAGCAAGAATTCTTAGTTTCATTGATGGAGATTAACCAGTATCCTAAGAAACTTAATCCAGAGACAAATTAGCTAAATTTCACCTAATGCTTCTAGCACATATCTCCATTTATTGCAATTCACACCCATTCATGCCCATGCTTCCTGTCCTCTCTGCAACATTTTATTCATTTCCTCTGTCAAATTTGAAGCCATACCATGTCTCGTCCAGACTTAAAAAATACCTTTCTTGCCACCTTTCCTAACAGGCCTTGTTTCAAACCTTCTGACCTGTAATATTATTGCAGTCCAGGACAATATTCCCTGAAATGATGCAACCCAGTTACACTCTCAGTTAGGCAGGTGGCTCAGTGGAGCTAACTAGTCATTAGGTTAAAACCATGCTCGTGCTGCTGACTCCTTATTCCCAGACTACTTGTTTGTCTGCTTTAATTGTCTGTTGCATCTCGTCATAAAATTCTTAATCCTCTTCTCAATATATCTGAGCAGCATGTAGTACAGTAAGGCCACACACCTCCTCCTGGCACCTCCAGCCATCTAATAGCACTCCGAGTTACAGTTGAAACACTTTGCAGGCCTGGCAGCTGCCAAATACCTTCTGACCTCCAACCAACCTGCATTCATATGCTGTTTATGTAGAAGTGCTCAGCAGCAGTCAAGTGGAAAACCTGATCAAAAGATCTAGGGGATTTCAATTTTTTTTTCCTCTGGTGTTTTCCCAGATCTCCAAGGGAAGAGTTGAACCTGACTGTTGTGGTTTGTCAGGTTCAACAACTTTTCTTGCCATCCTTATAATTTTCCATATTAGAACACTGATGTTTCTCATTACAGATATAGATTAGGGTTGATCTCCTATCAGCGTTAAATAGTTCTACTCATGCATGCCCCTGAGTTCAAAGGGGTTAAAGATGGGAAAGAGAAACAGGTAGTCCTGTGGGATAATGAAAGTAATGGGTTTGGAGGGGTGTTGGATTTAGCCCTCTGGCTGCTCTAACAGAATTTTAGTAGAAATAATGTGCCTGGAGTGGAAATAGAACCAAGATATGTAGAGGCTTTATGTTGTTTCAAGGCTTTATGTTTCAAACAACACCTCTGATTCACGTGTTTTAGGCTATCTGTGTATTCAGAAATTCATCCTTACTTCAGTGGTAGGAGACTTTGAGATCATTGGAAGAAAGGTAGATAGAAGACATTTTCACCTCTTTTTCACAGGTGACTTCTTATTTATGCATTTCTGTGGTTCAGTACATAATTGCAATATGAAGCCAAGTAAAACTGCTCTGAGACAGTCAGCTTCTTTTCCTTACCACTCAGTAACACTGTAACATTTTCTAGAGGGAAGCCAGACCAAAGGAAATAAAACATGTTATTATACATTATAATAGTGTTTGCTTTCAGTGGCTGGAATAAGTCCTTCCCAGGAGACCTTCCCACAAGATCTCTTCTCTATTACAACATTCATTTATTCCTGACTTTCACTTGCTCTATCTTGACATTTCACAGCAAATTATTAGTTTTTGGTTTTCAAAAAGAAAACTTGTTTCCAAAGGCAATGTTACATCGACCTTCAGACTCAGTTCTCTGCTAGTCCAGATGCAGAATAAACTTGGACAAAACTGTAAGTACCCTAAAGGCAAATGAAGATGTTCTCATATGATGGCTATGCTACACTAAACATATATTGTACGGTTTCCATACAGCAGAAAGTACCCATTGTTTTTTGGCCTATTCTGAATTTCTTCTAGAAGAACAATGAATGACCTATGGGTCTGAACATTTCCAGAGAATGGAAAAGGTATTGAAAAGCTCTAGATGCCTTGCAGAAAAAGCTTGTGCCAGTTTTACTGTGTGACAGCTCTGACGTCTTGTTTGAGAACAGATTTGCATGTTTAGGAAGATACGTAAAGCTTTGCGTTTTTGGAAAGAGAAATATGGTCATGCAATTTAAATAATATTTAAGAACTGATTCATTCTCTGAAACTTTCAAAGCTTTCTGAAGCTGTTAAAGGGCAAGACAAGCTTTTGCTGGGAGTTACTGCTCCAAACATGCTCTCACTCTCTTAGTTGTAGTCAGAAGAGCTAAGCTCAATGTTCATTTGGGGACAAGGCAGTGATGTAGAAGGATATTTAATTTGGGAAACAAAGCAGATCAGAAATCAAACAAAGCTGAGAATTAATGATGGAAACTGTTGGAATCTAATACGTATTCTTACTTTTAACACAAAAACGAAAAATTTCAGGGTTAGCTTTTGTTTTCAATATGTAGCTTCCTACTCTTACTCCTCAGAGTCTATAGGAATAGAATTTGCTAGTGTCTGAGAATGAACCCCTTTGTCTTTACCTGCTGAGTAGAAAAAAAACAGGAATTATAGCTTACAGAAAACACCAGGACAAGGAAGTGAAACCTACATTAGCAGCTGGTGGATGGCTTTGATATGTCTTGGAGGAACCATGAAATACTACTTTTCTGCAGGAGTTATTAGAAACCTTCAATTGTTCCTAGGCATTTTCTGGTATGCAGAGAAGCCTTCAGGAATAAAAGTCATGCAGGTGCCTACATGCAATGAATGGACATAGTCGTGATTACACCTTTCCCTTTAATTTATATGCAGGCTAGCGTCACTATTATTAGCTGGTCTGTGGTTTCTCTCTTATCCTACACTGGGACAGAAATTGGAATCCAGTAGAAGACAAAACAGTCTGTGTTCCATGTGTCTACCTGGAGTAAGGCATCATGAGCTCCAAACATTTCTAAAACAACAAGAAAAAGGTCTGTTAAACAAAGCTGTCTCTTAACAACAACAAGGAGCTTTGTTTCCTTGTTGTAACCAGTTTCCTGCAGTGAGTCAGTTAATGTTGGTACCACAGCAGTAAGAAAAAGAAAAAGAAAAGGATATCTGCACTTATTAGCTGTCATTTAATATGCTGCAACAATACTTGGAAAGCTTGTGATTATCTACAGCCAAAAAAGTGCAACAAGAGATAGGCATCATCATTTGATGTTCCTGCCAACTTCTTTTACTTTTCAAAGGCAATATGTAGAGGCTTGCATTAGCTATGCTTTAACACGGGATCAGGCTGTCATCCTGGAACAGAGTGCTCAGATGTACTTATGATCTGTCTAATTATACTTCAGATATTTGAAAGATAGAAGTAGTATTTATGCCTAAACTTTGCATTATGAAAATATCATTTGCCAAATTAAAAATCCCCTTCCTTGCATCAAACATTTGGAGAGAGATTAAGGCACTGTTATTTCCCCATGTCAACAGTAGCATTACTGTTAGCCATGACAGTCAAAAATGGATTGTTAAAAGTCTCCTAAGACTCCTAACAGTACTTAACAGTTTCTCAGAAATTGAATATTTTATGCAATTTCTTCCCTACATTGTGTTAGTTAGCCATAACTTAGCAAGTCTGGAAAACAGAGACCCAGAATTGCTGTTTAGCCCAGCAAGTAAAAAGTTATGAGATGAGCTCTTAGCAGCTTTGTAGGGCAAGCTACATGGCAAGCTATTGTTGTTCAATGAACTCTGAACACTCAGATGGGAATCGTAACCTTCAATGTGTGATTTTCTTCCTGTCAGAATACCACAAGGACTCCATCCCTAGAAACACATGGGAAGACAAAAAATACATCTAAGCCACAAGCCCAAAAGAAAAGACTGAGTTCAACTCTAGGACAAATGAAATATAACCTTAAGATTTGTTTTAGCAAAGTCTCTGGATATGGCTTCTCCACACAGCTTCAGTGGTTGATATACCCAGGCTAGTACAGTACTCTTTGTATTTCTGTGCAGGAAAAAAATCCCAGATTTCAGAAATAATTCACATGGTTGTTTCTTCAATGTGCTCAATAGAGCTGTGAAGCTGAGGAAATCCCACAGAAATCCCACATGTTTGTCAAGTAGCAGCCCAATCCACAAAATGTCACACTGAAGCTAATGGGACAAAAAGGCTCCTATGGTACTATAGCATCCTCACTTATGACATTAACTCCCTCTATTTATATGCAAGGGTTTCTGTATTTCAGATGAGCATCAATGGATATGGGTGATATAAACTTGGCATTTAAACAAGTGCAAATATCTTCAGGGGTCCTCAAAGCTCTAAATGAGGCCTAGGGATTTCATGAAAACATTTGATCCCATGTTAAAAGTCTAAACTCCATCTTCCCTAACCTGCTGAGCAAATAAACTGCATTCCTGAATTAAATCACTCTCTTTTAAGCTAGTAATGATTAGTTCAAAACCAGATGAGGGATTTTAGCAGGTCCCACAGCCAAAATCTTCCCTACATTTCTCTCTCTGATCTTCTTGGGAAAACCTAGTTAAACTCTCCCATATCTACCAGATTGGGGTGGGGTTTTTTTGAGGGCTTCTTTTGCAGGCTAGTGCATAATACATCTCCTCAAATGCTCAATAAATCCCAAAAGATAATAGTTCAATTTTACACTAAAAGCTTAAATTGAAATATTATCTGATTGTGGAGACCTAGTCTAAAGCACAAGCCACTGGTTAACTGTGCCCAAAAGGCTGTATCACATCTGCTCTCATCTACAACTTTGAGGCTCATGTTGCTACCTCAATCCCCAAGTAGGGCAGCCACAGCCTACAACAAAAGACCAAGAGAAAGGAAATTTTCTTCAGCAGTAAATACATTTACATAATTAAATTCTTGTCATTGTGGACAAGAAATGTTTTGCTTCTGGATGGAAAGCCAACCGATGAGGCATCTTACTGCCTGCAAAAGTAAACTCCACTCACCATCACTTGCAGCCTAGCTTTGGTATCAGAACTAAGCTGATGTATTTTCTAGACCATGTTCCCGTTTTCTCCTGTGCATATTATGTCACACTCAATATGCTTCAACTCAAAATAACCCATCTTTGGTTAATATTAGTAGGACTGGCCATTTGAAGTGGCATTGCTTCACTGCACACAAGGTGACAGAGCACTGGAATGGGCTGCCCAGATGGATTATTGAGTCTCCTTCTCTGGACACACTCAAAGCCCACCTGGACGAGTTCCTGTGTGACCTACTCTAGATGACCCTGTTCTGTCAGGAGGGTTGGACTACATGATCTTTCAAGGTCTCATCCAATCCTTAAGATTCTGTGATTCTGTGAGCTTCTGAAGTGTTGCATATTTACTGGCATTCTGGTTGAGCGGGATCTCAACCGACTTGAGAGCTGGGCAGAGAGGAACCTCATGAGGTTCAACTGATGTAGAGCTTTATACTAACATGTGCTAATAAACCTTATACTAACTTATCCCAATAGTATAAAGCTTAATTTTCAAACAGGACAAAATTCACACAAGCTGTAAAAGGTCACGCTTATCTCCTCACACAATACCTCCGGGGGTCCTCCAACTTCCTTGAGGGCAGAAACCGGTTCTGTGAGGGGCCAAGTGATATCTGAAGATCAGGGCTGAGAAAGCCTCAGGACTTATCAGCCTTCATCTCCCAAGGCCCCAAAGACCATCACTGGCCATCACCGGGAGACACCACGCAAATGAAAGGAAGGAAAGACCTAATTTACATGCGAAATCGCGGACAGGTTGTGTCTTTGTCTAGGCGGATAATCTCATCATATGATTTTGTAACTTTGTAACAAATATAAGTCAAGCAAGTTGCCGAGTCGGGTGGCACGTTTGTGGTGGAGTGATCCCCTGTGCTCCCGGTGCCAAATAAACATACCTTCTTTATAACTCTTTGGGTTATAGAGTTTGATTCCGCAAGTCACAACAAGGACAAGTAAAAAGTCCTGCATCTGGGAAGGAACAACCCCATGCACCAGTACAGGCTGGGGATTGACCTGCTGAAGAGCAGCTCTGCAGAGAGAGACCTGGGAGTCCTGATTGATAATAAACTGAACATGAGCCAGCAATGTACCCTCGTGGCCAAGAAGGCCAATGGCATCCTGGGATGCATCAAGAAGAGTGTGACCAGCAGGTTGAGGGAGGTTCTGCTTCTCCTCTACTCTGCCCTGGTGAGGCCTCATCTGGAGTCCTGTGTCCAGTTCAGGGTTCCTCAGCTCAAGAGGGACAGGGAAGTGCTGGAGAGAGTCCAGCGCAGGGCCACAAGATGATGAGGGGACTGGAACATCTTTCATATAAGGAAAGGCTTCAGGTACTGGGGCTGTTCAGTCTGGAGGAGACTGAGGGGGGATCTTATTAATATTTACAAATATCTAAACAGTGGGTGTCAGGAGGTTGGGGCGTCCCTTTTTTCTATTGTATCTAGCAACAGGACAAGAGGTAATGTGATGGAGGTAGTACACAAAAAGTTCCCTTTAAATGTGTTCTGGTTTAGGCCCATCAGGGAACAAAAGACCACAATTAGCCTCAAGTACCAAAGAGGCTGAGGGTTGCCAAAGGGCAGGGAGAACTTAATTGCCACTTAAGGTTCAGGACAAAATAGACCAGACTACTTCGCTTGGGGAAGAAAACAGAAAATAATTTAGTGCAACATTAACTAAAACATAATCTTAAAACCCCAAAACATAACCAAAATAAATCAACACAGAGTGGTACAATAATGAAGAGTCCAACCAGCCCGTTAAGATGCCTTCTCCCCACTCCTCCCCTGTTCCTGGGCTCAGAGCCCTGATCCTGGTGTTTTTACCTCCACCCGTCCCCTGAACGGCCCAGGGGGACAGGGAGTGGGAATTTCAGTCAGTCTACTCCTGATAGCTTCTGTCCCTCCTCAGGACAGGTGGGCTCCGCACCCATCCTCCCTGCAAGTCCATGGAGTACCTCACACACACAGCAGCCCTACATGGGCTGCTCCAACGCACATTTATCCCAAAGGCTGCAGCTCCTCTCTGCCTCTCTTGTGGGGCTGCTCTGCGGCCTGCAGGCTCTCCAGCACGGCCTGTGCCATGGCCACCTCCCCACACAGTCCCTCACCCATCCGGGCTCACTCACACGGAGCTGCTGGTAACTCTCAGTCCTGCCGTGGCCCTGCATGGGTTGCAGGGGCACAGCTTGCATTCTCGCCACGGCTCGCAGAGGGGTCTCTGGTCTACTGCTCCTCCTTCCTTCCTCCTTCTCTGACTGTATGGTCCACATGGTCGTTTTCATCTTATATCACTCATACACCTCCTACCAGCATTTCAATTTCCAGTCCCTAAATAGTGATGGCAGAGGTGCCAGATTGGCCCGGCCAGGCTGGAGGTGGATGTGAACCCAGGAGCCAGAGAAGAGTCCACAAACTCTTTACCAGGTCTTCACTGCAACCTGCTCCCCCTGTTACCAAGCAAAAGCTGATCCTTGCTAAACTATGACATTATGTAAGAAAAAACTATTTCACTGTGAGGGTGAGGGAGCAGTGGCACAGGCTGCCCAGAGAGGGTGTAGAGTCTCCTTCCTTGGAGGTCTCAAGACCTGCCTGGACATGTTCCTGTGTGATCCGATCTAGGTGGACCTGCTTCTTCAGGGGGTTGGACTAGATCATCTCTAAAGGTCCCTTCCAACCCCGACCATTCTATGATTCTATGATTCAGCTAAGGCTCTATGAAAGTGATATTTGTCCTCTATACTAACTAGCTAGTAACTCAGATCCAGCATCAGAGCTCACACCAATATCAGGCTGGAAAGGCACTCGGAGAATCCCTTGTTCTACCCTAGCTGTTTGCTCCCAGGTCCTTGAGAAGCTATGTCCCCCACATATAGCCCTTGTTCAGTGGATCATCTTAACTCTTTTCCCAGGGAATCCACTAGAGTTTTAATCATCTTTCCACAGGTCATCACTTTTAAATGTCTGTAGAGAGATCTGTCCCAAGTGTTTTTAGCTCTGCTTAGATACAGCCAGGATTCTGACCATGGTGCACCACATCATCCAACATCATGCTGATGCAGAGCTTTATACTAACATGTACTAATAAACCTTATACTAACTTATCCCAATAGTATAAAGCTTATTTTTCAGATGGGACCAAATTCACACAAGCTGTAAAAAAGTCGTGCTTATCTCCTCACACAATACCTCCGCGGTCCACCAGCTTCCTTGAGGTCAGAAACCGGTTCTGTAAGGGACCAAGTGATATGTAAAGTTGTGCAAAGATCAGGGGTGAGAAAGCCTCAGGACTTAACAGCCTTCATCTCCCAAGGCCCTAAAGACCATCACTGGCCATCACCGGGAGACACCACGCGAATGAAAGGAAGAAATGACGTAATTTACATGCGAAATTGGGACAGGTTGTGTCTTTGTCTAGGCGGATAATGTCATCATATGATTTTGTAACTTTGTAACAAATATAAGTCAAGCAAGTTGCCGAGTCGGGTGGCACATTTGTGGTGGAGCGATCCCCCCCGCCCCGTGCGCCCGGCGCCGAATAAACATACTCTCTTTATAACTCTTTGAGTTATAGTCTGTTTCCAAAAGTCACCAGTTCCCTTCTTTTGTCTCATGGAAAAGTAAACTTTCGCATCACTTTAAAAGCCATTCCCTCCTTACTTATCATCACTTCTTCAGAATCTAAAAGCTGGCTAGTTTGAAACACCAATGTCTATATCTCTTGCACAATTTTCAAATGAGTGTTCTGAGCTACATATATGACCATGAAAGTCTATTCCTTTCACTTCCTTGCAAATTCTTTTTTTGTGCATTTTTATTTTCCTGGTCACCTGCTGCTCTATGCTGTGATCACTGTCTACCAATAAGGAAGAGCTTTTTAAGGGCTAAAAAATCATCCATAAGTACTTAGCTTACCTTACTGCCGAATTTAATTGTTAGCAATGTAGAACTACAGAAAACAGCACTGAATTCTGTTCTCTGTCATACATCATTGATAGAGCTGCCATCTAAAGTTTTCCTATTTGACTTTTTCCCTAGAGATCATGACTGACCTAGAAGGAACTTAGCTTGGTTTTTAGAAACACTGGTATGTTTAAAGTCATGAATAAGAACAGATGGAATGAAACAAAAATCTCATAGAGCTCTTTTTAGAAAGGTTTTTTAATGACAGATGGATTTTAACCAAGCCATTGTTCCTGTTTCTGAATGTTGACAACAGCAACACTTAGCAAGTACCTGTTTCTACTCAGATGATGATTTGAGAAACAAATACTATTAAACTCAGATTCAGCATGAAAAAAAATCCTGTTAGCCAGTTATTACTCCCTTTTCACACTAGTGTCTGTGTCAAAATTAAAAAAAAAAAAAAAAGAAAAAAAAACTGTAAAAATTAAAGGAAAGAATGCAGAGAAAAAGAGATGTGCCTAGGATGTAAACACAAGAATCTATTCTACAAAGATTATATTGTAAAAGAATGTTCCAAAGGAAGATGAGATTTTGTTTAATATCTCCTTTTTAAACATTTGTAGACATCTGCTTACTCCCAGGCAGACACCTTTTTTACTGCCTGCAAAGAACAAGACTTGGGGGTTTGGTTCAAGCAACTTTTTTAAAATTTTTTTTCTTTTGGAATCACATGCATTATTGATCTCTTCAAATTTTAATGCTCCTTCTTTGGAGCTATTTTCTCTCATCTTTCTTACCACTGAGTACATTTTTCAAGCCTCCTCTCCTCTCCTCTCCTCTCCTCTCCTCTCCTCTCCTCTCCTCTCCTCTCCTCTCCTCTCCTCTCCTCTCCTCTCCTCTCCTCTCCTCTCCTCTCCTCTCCTCTCCTCTCCTCTCCTCTCCTCTCCTCTCCTCTCCTCTCTCTGTGCTTTCTTGTCAGAATGTAAAGCTTAAGTCTTACTGTCATCTGCATTTTCAATTAAGTCACAATTCGGATTGTCTTTGACACACTTTCTTGTATTTTCTTTCCTTCAAGACAGACTTTTCCCAAAGACTCCCTTACCAAAAAAAAAATTGACTCTAAGTTTCATTAACTCAGTCCTTTGCTCAAGCCTTGTGTATTACTCTTCAAGAGAGTGCTCACTCCTTGAAATCATCCCAAACTGGAGATACAAGAACACTATCAGAGTAATTGTGAAAACCTATTTTGCCAAAATATTTGTATAAACTTTATTTTCATTAAATCATTTAGATCTTCAGAGAGGTATAAAATATCTTGCAAAAAACTAAGAAACTAAAATACTCAATTTATTTGAACTAGGTCTCTCCTGGTCATTTCTTTGGACAATGGGAATGATTTTGCTGTTCCACAGAAAGTTTACTGCTATTTAAAGGTGTTCCCACATTTCCTTTTTGCAATCACACTGATGAGTAAGGAAGGCCACCCCCTTCATCTAACAATCTGAGAAAATCAGAACTATGACACAGTCTCTTCCAGCTCCAGTTAGCAGGAAGACGAATGGTGCTCATTATATCAGGAGTAAACTGTCAATACTACGGCAAAGTGGTTCTATTAATGGGTTTATCCTTGCAATACAGTTAAGCTGATGGAATGTGCATGTGTGCTGTGTTGCCAAAACAAATTGCATTGTGGTGTAAAAGTCACCATTGTTTTTTCTGGTATCACATAAGATTGAAACACTCCAGAGCTAAAGATCACAGTCCTTTTCAGATAAATTTGTTTTACTACAAGAGAGAACTTGACAGTTTTTCAGAGAAAGGGCTAATGAAAATATTATGTATTAGGTAAAGTATTAGGTCTTCACCCCAGATCAATCAACAACCTTTGTTGCAATTGTACTTAGTCACTTGATCTCTTTTCCGGTGACTTTAACCGAAAAAAAAAAAGACTGATATTTATAAATAAATATAAATATATAAAAGTCTGATATTTAGAACATTTCTAAATTCTGGCTGCTTGTAGTAAAGTTTAATAGGTATGAACAGAAAAATAATTTGTAAATTCAAAAGAATCAGAAGCTGGAGGCTATTTGTTAGGACAAAATAGATATTTCTCATGCTGAGAAGAACATGAATGAGTCCTCATAACACAGATAGCAAGTAAAGGAATACTGCAAAAAGCAGAGCTTGCAGAGACTTCATCAGCTAGAAGCTCAATGACAGGTCTTGTGTAAAACCTACACTTGATGATTGTCAGATCTGGTGTCAGTGTTATTTTCCAATAGCCTTCAAGTCTCATACACTTAAGTATTTTATAGAGATTTTGTGGGTAAGGGCTACATTAGAAAAAAACTTCTTATCTATGAAGATTAAAATTAAGTTGGAAACCAATTTGCTGAGGGTCATGTAAGAAACACAATGCATATCTCCTACCCAGAGCTGAAGCAAATCCAAACAGGTAGCATGGAGGAAATAAAAGTGTCTGCACAAGGATTATTGTAATTAGATAATATTTTCTTATTCAAATATCAGAAATATGTATCTCAGTCAGCACACAGAAAATGTCAACAGATACATTAAAGGAATAGTTAGAATTATTTGATGACTTAAGGCCACAGTTCCACTGCAGATGGATTTGTGCTGAGTACTCAAGTGTATTATTTTCATTCTGATATGGACAAGGAAATTAAGACTTAGGAAAACAGAAAATTTTGGAAATGCTGACAACCGAAGAAGAGTCGTATCTGTATAGTCAAAAATAAAATGTGAAAGAAGCACTCCTAGAATAAAGATACAAAAGAAACTCATGTTTCCGAGGAAAAAAAAAGGTGGAAAATAAAAAGACAAGCATTTGTATATTTTTAACAACAGAAAGAGGAAGTTACATGGCTGTACATAATACATAGTTCTTAATGCATATAAAGAGTGTCTGCCTAATACTGGAAAGTCCCATATACTACTCCAAGTCTCCTAGCTGAATGCCCACACACTGTCCTTTAGGAGTGCCCACTTAGGACTAGCTTACGAGTACTAGTGAAAACAGGAAATTCACTCATTCTAGTAGGATCTGAGGAACAAAAGGCTTCTTTTTTCTTTAAAAATCTCAGACCTACACTTTTAACAGGTTTAAAGAGGTTCATAGCATCATGCATCCTTTCAACTGTATGGCAATTAGGGAGAGTAGCTAGCAGAAGGATTTTGTGACTAATTGAACAAAAGCAGATTGTAACCATGTCAACTGGGTTTATGGCCTTGAGATATGCTGTTTTAAAGACAGCCCATGGTTACAACATGGGGCACTTCAAAAGACAGGGTGCATTTCTCAAACAGTGGCATTGCCTTGTGTTGAAAAAACTCTCCATTCCCAGCTCAGCATCAGAAGAGACAGCAACGATGTAATCTCGCAACTGTTTATAGTGAGAAATTCTGCATCTTAATGAACAGCATTCTTACAAAGAAAAACAAGCTAAATAAATGTGACATGGCCATCAGAGCAGATGACTTTGCCCCACCATAACCTCAGATCTGACACACAAGTCCCAACCATTAATATGCACTTCTATTTGTGCTCTTCAAAGCGAGGTCTGGATATTACAGTGAAGAAAAACAGTCTTTACAAAAATTGTAATTTTCAAAGCCGTTGTCCAAGCATAAAAATTGGACCAATTAGGCGCAAGATAAATATGGGTGTATGATACATGCAACTTTGAGACTTTGAGCACTTTCTCTCTGTTCCACCCCAATCATCCCCTGAGCTGGCAAGCCCTGAGTATGTAAAAAGTATCTGCAACTGTTTCTTCTTGTTATGAAGAGGGAAGATAGCAGGTGCCTTCACATCAGCTTGTCAGCCTACTTCTAGCTCTCCTGTCTGCCTGTGACTCTTCTTGCTGGAGAGTTTTGCACTGCCCTACATATGTGATTTCATGTGTACGAATGCATTTTCTCACAATGCTGAAAGTGTAAGTTTGGATGAATGCTGAGCTAGCTCGGTAGCCAAAGAGTCATGAAGGTATGAGAGTCACTGAGGAATTCTTATTGCAGAGAGGAAGGGATCCACTCCAGCCTGTTCTTGATGCTTTTGTGAGTGCATTGAGTCATCGCTGTCCTATTGGACTGACATAAAGACCTGGACACAATTGCCAGAACCCTCCAGAAGCTTGGTGAATGCACGGGAATCCTGCTGAGACTTTGTGATGAGTCTGCTGAGTGCACAACTGTCACACAAGATCCACAACCTTTGGAAGCACTGCTCTTCTCAATGTTTTCAACTTATAAATAGATAGTCATATCCTGTAGCATCTTTAGGTTTTTATCTTTCTTACACACACATGCACAGATAAAGCCAGAATTTGTCATTTGAGCAGGGGAGTTTTACTACAGATGAAAAATTAAATCATTTCTGGCAGGCCTTACCATTCCCAGCTTCTCAGAAGTTATGCAGGTGACCTGTTACACTTCCTTCAACCCCACTCTAGCAAATAAGCTGTTACAATGCTTCCTGCTTTAGCCTGTGATTATTAAATGCTTGTAGTGCTGACTTGTGGAGACACAGATGCGGTTATTAAAGTTCAAATTAATATCTTATTTGAGAAGCACTATGTATCAAAGCACAATAAGACCATTGGAAAACTCTACTTGTACTAAGAAAAATAAAATGCAGTATTTATTTCAATTTAGCATCTCTAATCTCATACAGCACAATGAGACTATTTTTAATAAGGTTTTAACTGTAAGCACCTTTTTTGTGTGTGTGTGTGCTTAAGTTTATATTTACAGGCAGAATTTGGCTTCCCTGTGCCTTAATGTTACAAATGCCTTCAGCAAAACCCAAACACAGCTGCCTTGTTCCAGTGTGTCTCATAGAAATTGTTCTGGTCCAAACTGCTGGTAGCACTTGGTAAGCACTGAAAAGAGCAGAGATATGGAGAATGGGGAAAAAGAATCCAGTGCTGTACAACCTAGACATCTGTATTTAACAGAGAAACTGAAGCTGTGTGTCAAATGATACAAAGAAAGTTTATCATTGCTCACATGCCAAAGCATAAACTCTGGGTAACTACTAAACAGGATTGAAAATTCTCTTGGATGAAAGGGGACAGTCTAGTTTCCATTGTTATTTTATCTGAAATGTAAAATGACCCTATTGCTGGTAACACCAATGGAAAAGGCCTGTGCAGAAGAGATCAAACACTTTATAATTACTGAAACCTCACACACCAAGGAACGTATGTATGAGTCAGTCCATTAATAAAACCCCATAGAAGGTACTAGTGAAGGTCCACAAGGAGTGCTCATCCTAGACAATGGCAATGAGATACTTTGCAAATATTCATCTCAGAAATAAACTGTTGTAACGGTTAGGGGATGTATGCTGTGTTAGAACATGTATGACAGATGCCTTCTGCAAATGCACAGAAAATATTTTTAGAATTTCCAAAGTTTCCATCCACTTTCATCATGAGCTAAGCTAATTTTTAAATAGAGAAGGTTAATCACTGAATTAGAAGCTGAGACTAGAAGCCTTTATCAGACCTGCTTATGTTCTCCTAGACAAATATTCTTCTGTTGATTTTTACACCTACAGACATACATAGAGCCATACATCCCAAGAACTTTTTAAACAAACATAAAGAACTTATTTATAAAATAAAACCAGAAGACTTAAAAATAAGAATGCAAAATATAAAGTTTCAAGGAGCTATTTACTACAATCAAGAAAGATGAACTATTTTTCTAAAAATCTGTTTTAGCATGAGAAAGAGCTGAAGAACAAAAATAAGCATTCACATACTAATTAATATAAATTAGAATTCAGCAAATACATATAACTGATAAGGAAAGCAGAGGATTGCAGAGAAATCTGTAACTATCAGGATGAAGAACATGGAAAAAATAATAATTGTATCTGAAATACAAGAAACCCTCTCACTGTAACAATTCTACTTCTAGATGGGTTCAATCCTTCTAGAACACTTGTTGAGAAGAAATTCTGCTTGCTGATACTTGCATCTAATAAAGCTGGAAGAACAGAGACATTTCAGAAAATAGAAGAGAAAGAATATAATGCTGAGCCAAAGAATACTGATAAAGTATATAATTACCAGGGATAAGAACCAGCTACTTCTTAGATTTCTAAAAGCTGCAGCCTATAGGAATCATAACTGATCGAGAGCTTTTGAGGGAAAAATAATCAGTCATCAGTTTTCAAGGACTGGATGCTAATCCACATCTTCAAAAAAATGTTCATTTGAAAAAAAAAATAATCATCTTTGTGGATGAAACAGTATTAGGGATGCAGCAAGCGAAAACAAAGTTAAGTAGAGAACAGCCACACGTCACTTGTGTGAGCTGGATTCCTTCAAACTAGATATTTAAGTGGATTTGGATGAACAAAAGTTCCTAGAAACAGCAGAGTTTCCTAGAAACAGCAAGTTTGAAATAGACATGAGGACAAGGACATGGGCAAGAACCTCCACAGAAATGTCAGAGTATTATGGTGACAGAACAGTAAAGTTGATGTGACAAGGAGGAAGAATTCAAATAGAAGGAAATGGTATTATTGCCTTTATATGTAAATTGCTGAGATCTATGTCAAAGTAATACAGTTCTACAGTCTATATTTTCAAGAGATTTGGAGGAACTGACAGCTTATAGAAAGTTAACTCAGCCTGGTGATGGAAATACCTTACTCTGAGGGAGTTGCTGCCATTGTAGGGCCATTCAGAGCAACAAAGAACATTAATTCACTCACCCCTAGCTCCCAAAGGATTTCAACATAGCCTGCAAGCCATTTACAGATGTCCTGAGTGTCCATGGTAGTTATAACAAGCTAATAGTTCATTCACGCTGTGCTAATCTAAAATGGATTAAAATGACACAGGAAAAGCAACACAGAGAAGATCTTTTGCTAACCTTAAATTGTGACAGATGAAGCCATATTTTAGCCAAAATATAACTAATTCCCGTGAAACCTGGAACACATTAAGATAAGAAATTTAGGAATTTTAACCCATTATCTTAAAGGTCCTTTCCAACTTATTCTATGATTAGATCACACAGATTTTGAAGTCTGAATATAAACCTGTAAATCAAAATCTTTCCAGACATAATGAAATTCCTTACAATTGTTAGTTCAAATACTTCAGATGTTGTTCTCATGGTTTGCCAATCACCTTAAACCATCTTTATTTTCTCTTGTTTCTCAACCATGCATTACTTCTTGTTCAGCATTCACACAGCTACACTCCGTTTTCACTGCTACATGGTAAGACATCGACCTTTAGGCAAGCCATTGAGAAAATTTCACAGTAGCTTTCAAGGTGTTTTATTAGTGTACATTACCACAAAGAAAATGTTGGGCAACCCCAATAGAGTTATCATGGCCCTCTGATCCCTTCATGTGAGTCAAAATGAGCCAAACCCAGTGCAACCACAAACTCTGTTCAAAGTACTTCTAAGCACTCACTAGATGCTTGTCTCTCACTGTTCCTTTTCTCCTCTCACACAGGATGTTTGGATAGCTACAAGATAACATTCACTGAGGCCAAAACAGAAAAACAAATATCATCAAGTTGTCATTCCTGTATTTTCATGTAGGGTTTATACATCCTTCAGAAAATTTTCTGGATGAATGAAATTAGTGAGAAAACAGATGAGGTAGCATTATG
This sequence comes from Colius striatus, assembly GCF_028858725.1. Classification (NCBI taxonomy): domain Eukaryota; kingdom Metazoa; phylum Chordata; class Aves; order Coliiformes; family Coliidae; genus Colius; species Colius striatus. The sequence continues at coordinate 37,951,667 of NC_084790.1, forward strand.
GTCAGAAACAGTAGATAACATGGGTTTATTGAGTACTTTCCTTTTACATGAACTGATGAGATTAAGTTCTTATTTCTTCTTCTGGGATAATGCTTCATAAACATAAGAAAACAAAAGAAATGTGGGTTTTTCATACAAAACCTATCACTTGCAATGGTGAAAAAGGGAATTTACATGAATCTCAGAGCAGCAACTTGTTTCTCCTTTGTCTGGTAGGGATAAGAATAAATTGTTGGGTATGTGAACTTATGAGCTGGTAATTGGAAGGTCATTCAGTGTCTTGGACAGGAGGCAGAAGCTAATAGTGAAGTAGCTGATCAGTAATGATATACAGAGGATATTCAATGAGATCTGGACAAGCTAGAGAGCTGAATAGGGTGGAAGCCAATGAAATTCAACAAGGGCAAGTGTAGAGTGTTGCATCTGGGAAAGAATAAGCCCATGTACCAGTACAGGTTGGGGAATGAACTGTTAGAGAGTAGTGTAAGGGAAGGCGACCTGGGGATCTTGGTGGACAGCTGGATAAGCATGAGCCACCAATGTGCCCTTGTGGCCAAGAAGGACAAGGGCATCCTGCGGTGTATTAGAAGGGCTGTGGGCGTTAGGTTGAGAGAGGTTCTCCTTCTCCTCTGCTCTGCCCTCATGAGACCACATCAGGAATATTGTGTCCAGTTTGGGGCCTCTCAGTTCGAGGAGGATAGGGAGCTGCTGTTCAGCACAGGGCCACAAAGATGATCAGTGCACCCACACATAGGAAAGCAGGAAAAAGAGGCAGGAGGCCTCCATGGATGCGCAAGGATCTTCTGGGACAATTCAGGCAGAAAGCACCATCTAGGACAGGTGGAAACGGCCTGGTTTCTTGGGAAGAGTATAGGAAATTTGCCAGAGCAGGCAGAGAAGATGAGGGGGAATGTGGAGCCCCTGTTGAACACAGAGGGTGCCCTGGTGACAGAGGATGCAAAGGAAGTTGAACTACTGAATGTCTTCTTTGTTTTGGTCCTTACCGCCAAGGCCGGCCCTCAGGAAGCCCAGTCCAGCAAGGACAGTCTGGGCAACAGAGAACTTGATCTGGGTGGAAGAGGAAGAGGTTTAAGACTTGTTGGGCAAGCTTAACGCTCAACAGTCAATGGGTTCTGATGGGATGCATCTGAGAGTGCTGACAGAGCTGGCTGATGTGATTGCTAAGCTTCTCTATCATTTTTGAACAATCATGGAGGACAGGTCAGGTGCCTGAGGACTAGAGAAAGGCCAGTGTCACTCCAGGCTTCAAAAAGGGCAGGAAGGACTGTGGAGAAGAAATGAGGAAGCGTGGACATGGATCCTGGGTTATAATGCTAGGCCCATTGGGGCAAGGCAGCCTGGGCTCTAGTTATATGGATTTGGTGCACAATCAAGACCAGAGTCAGAGCCTGGTTAAAGTAGTTGCTGTCATGTAGACAGCAGGCTGCTTTTTATTCCCTCAAGGTCGGACTGTTCTTGGCTAAAGGTGGTAAACAACTTTGAGGAAAAAAAAGATGTGAAAAAATGAGGGAGCTTGCTTATCACAGAAACTGCAAGTAGAATGAACATGAAAATGTAACCTATCAGCTGCTGTTGCTGAGCTAGCTTGAAGCCTGCAGTGTATATAAGTTAGAGCCTGCTCTTAATAAAGTGAAGATTTCTGCTGTCACTCACATTGAGTAGGACTGGAATTCTTCCCACCTAGTTGAGGATCGGACCCTAGGCTAAGAGCCGGCAACTTCGAGACAAAGGATGACCCAGGAAACTACAGGCTGGTCAGCCTCACCTCCATCCCTGGAAAGGTGATGGAATAGCTCATCCTGACTGTCATCACTAAACATGTGAAGGAAAAGGTGGCTATCAGGGGGAATCAATATGGATTCACCAAGGGGAAATCCTGTTTGACCAACCTGATAGCCTTCTGTGAGGGCATAACGGGCTCGCTAGATGAGGGGAGCAGTGAATGTCGTCTACCTTGACTTCAGCAAGGCTTTTGATACTGTCTCCCATCACATCCTCATCAGAAAGCTCATGGAACAACCCCATGCACCATTACAGGCTGGAGATTGACCTGCGCGAGAGCAGCTCTACAAAGAGAGACCTGGGAGTCCTGGTTGACAATAAACTGAACATGAGCCAGCAATGTGCCCTTGTGGCCAAGAAGGACAATGGCATCTTGGGATGCATCAAGATGTGCGTGGCCAGCAGTTCACGGGAGGTTCTGCTCCCCCTCTACTCTGCCCTGGTGAGGCCTCATCTTGAGTCCTGTGTCCTGGGGTCCTCAGCTCAAAGGGACAGGAAACTTTTGGAGAGAGTCCAGCACAAGGCCACCAAGATGATCAGGGGACTGGAGCATCTTCCTTATGAGGAAAGGCTGTGAGAACTGGGACTGTTTAGTCTGGAAAAGAGAAGACTGAGGGTGGATCTCATTTATATTTGTAAGTATGAAAATGGTGGATGTCAGGAGGTTGGGACATCTGTTTTTTCTATAGTAGCTATCAACAGGACAAGTGGTAATGGGATGAAGCTGAAACATAAAAAGTCCCATTTAAACATAAGAAAAGAATATTTTACAGTGAGGGTGAGGGAGGCCTGGCACAGGTGCCCAGGTTGAGTGCTGAGTCTCCTTCCTTGGAGGTCTTCAAGATCCGCCTGGACATGTTCATGTGTGACCTGATCTAGGTGAACCTGCTTCTGCAGGGGGTTTGGACTAGATGATCTCTAAAGGCCCCTTCCAACTCCTACCATTCTGTGATTCTACGATGGAGTGGAGCATTTCCCTTATGATGAACGGTTGAGGGACCTGAGCCTCTTTAGCTTGGAGAAGAGAAGAAGGAGTTGTGACCTCATTTATGTTTACAAATACATAAAGGGCAAGTGTCAGGAGGATGGAACCAGGCTGCTGTGGAGTCTCGTTCTCTGGAGACATTCAACACCCATCTAGATGAGTTCCTGTGTGATCTAGTCTAGAGGGTCCTGCTCTGGCAAGGGGATTGGACTAGATGTTATTTCAAGGTCCTTTCCAATCCTTAAGATTCTGTGATTCTGTGATTGCCTTAGTTGATCTGAAAATCATATGGAGCAGAAAAGACAGGTGGAGATTTTGAGGCATAGTGAAAGAAGAGTCCAAATGACTATGTCACCAGGGAGTAAGACTTAGTGTTTCAATTACGTCAATGGGTTTAACAGGTAAGTTTTAAGTCATAAACCATGGTAGCAAAACCTCCAGTATCCATGAGTTCCCTGGCATAACATTGATGCCACCATGTATCGTAAAATATGGAGAACAATTCCAAGAAGAGATAATGAGAAAAGGCCCACTAACCAAAAGTAAAAACAAGGTCACTCTGTGACCCATTCAGTAGAGTAAACCCAAATATATTAATAATTTGTCCAATTTTTTAAAAATTGGTATTTAATTCACCGTATTACTCATAGATTTTTCCAACCTTAAACCTTTTGCTGGTAAATTTGATGGCATTCTTAACCGTCTCAGAAATCCACTACACTTCCCACACTTTTTCTGAGATGACACCTAGTTTCTCAAATCAATAACCTTTATCTGCAGTTAAGTGTAAATTTTAAAGCATCCTTTCCATATAATGTTTCTCCAACTCATCCTCTTCTATTTATACAGCTAGTTGACACTCTTCAGAAGACTGCTGTCTTCCATGTGGAGAAGTGGGCCTGTATGAAGTTCATCAAGTTTAACAAGGCCAAGGGTAAGGTTCTGCACATGAGTCAGAGCAATTCCAAGCACAAATACGGGTTGGGCAATGAGTAGATTGAAAGCAGCCTTGCGGAGATGGATTTGGTGATATTGATGGATGAAAATCTGAGTACAAGCCAGCAACATCCACTCCCAGCCCAGAAAGCCAACTGCGTTCTGGGCTGCAGTGTGGCCAGCAGGTCAAGGGAGGGGATTCTGCCCCTCTACTTCATTCTCATGAGACCTCACCTGCAGTGCTGTGTCCAGCTCTGGGGCCTCCGACATAAGAAAGACATGGACCTGTTGGAGAGAGTCCAGAGGAGGCCACAAGGGTGATCAGAAGGCTGAAGCACTTCTCATATGATGACAGGCTGAGAGAGTTGAGGCTGTTCAGTATGCAGAGCAACTTGGTCTAGTGAAAGGTGTGTCTGCCCATGGCAGGTAAGTTGGAACTAGATGACTTTTAAGGTAATTTCTGACCCAAACCATTCTGATACTATGATTTTATGTCAGCCACTGAGAAACTCCCTTCTTCAGGCTTCACCAGCTTGACCTGCTCATATCTATCCAGTAAACTATTGACAGAATTTTGTCTTTGTCTTTTCCATTTTGACTGGTTATCTTTCTTTCCGTACCTCACCATTGACTACCTTTCCTTCTATAACACACCACTGACTTATCTTCTTTGTGATATCAAATATCTTTCCTTTCAAGGCCTTTCATGGACTAACTCAAGCACCCACAACCTTGCTGACCCTTAAACCAAAGGGCTAGGAACCATAAAACACTCACCATATCCCTTAGAGAGCCGAGTGGAGAAAGAGTATAGTTTAACAAAGATGAAAGTGATTCTCCAGCAGACCCACAATTCTGTCTGTGGTTCGAGGTTAAGCTGGTCCTAGCATTATCCCACAGTGATAAGAGTTTCTTCAGAAACCCTTGCAGGATTACTTTCTCCCACAGAAAGGAGCTAAGAATACTCATCAATCTGTTCGAAACCAACTCTGGTGATGTTATATAAATCTAGAATGGAACCCACACTTGAATGGCTTGAGAAATACAGGTAGTATGTTTACTGCCCCAGAATACTCTCCCACTCAGTATCTAAGGTTGTTGAAATTTCACCCTAACAGAACACTACCAAAATGAATCTAAGCTAGCTTCTTCCTTAGTGCCATGATGGAACAAGTAGATTATGCTGCAACAAGTTACAAATATGAACTGTGAATGCCGATAAGAGCTGTGTGCTGTGATTCTTGAGATTTGTGCAGAATTATCCTGTGAAACAACTGTATTTCTTGCTCAGGACAGAGCCTGACAGCAGAGAGCTAACACCAATGTGTCTGCACACCAAGGAGTAGGTCTTATCACACTGAGATGCTTGAAGCTCTTCTCTGTTATAGAAACAGACTGCAGTAAAGGTCTTAAATCTATCATATAAAGCTTTCCATGGCCTCAGTTTCCCTGTGTTGCCTCCAGATTTTGTGCTTACCCTGTGTATCAGAGCAGTCAGGAGATATTTTACTGTAGGCTGTCAACACTTGGCCTGGTGTTTACAGAGCATTGGTAACTTCTGCAAGCCATTTCAAGAGTAGACATCCACCAAAAAATTTTAAATAATTGAAAGAAGGAAATGGATTTTTCCTACTATCCATTAGTGCCTGGATGCTAATAGCTTTATCCTGCCAATGGTTGTGAATCTCCTGGAAGGAAGTGAGTTCCCTCATTATTTTAATGTAATTTCAGTGCACTCAATGCCTTGCAAAGGCATTTGACACCTCAGAGGAGCAGATGCTCAATGCCCAGTACATTAACCATCTGACTGTTACCCTCAACCTTTTTGATAATTAGGGTTATTTAAAATGCCATGTACTGGTGTTCAAATATTGATAACTCCTCTCCTGACCTCTTCTAAAGAATATAAATAACTCATTAATCATCACTTAGTTATCTTCCACAAATAACAATACATAAGACGGACACTTATCTTCAGCTTTTTATGTAAACAATACTCTCTGAGAAACTAGCAGTCTGCTACAACTGAATTTGGCAACAAAAGATTATTCTACTTAACTCTTACTAAGTAGTCTCATAAAACTTTTTAGGGAGTTCTTCTGAGTCTTTCCAGGCTAGATAGACAACATTTTTTTTTCATTACTAGACTCAGCTTTCTTTTTTATGGTAAATGGAAGAAGTATTGAGGCCACACTAATAATGTATTTTCATATTTTTTCCTTTTCTGTGGAGGAAATAGCTGACATTGGGGATTTCTTTTATGTTCAGTAAGTATTTGAAGACAATGGTTTATTGGTATACAAAGCATCTATAAACAAACCCCTGTGGTATTCAAGAGGGCAGTAAGAATGAAATAAACTCTAATTTTCCCAAATTAGAAGCTGCCAGACTCTGTTTACCCTCAGTTACCCTTCTGCTTGGAAGGTAATGTACAAAAAGTGAGGAAAGTATTCATGTTGTTTGTCCAGAAAGAACCTTGGAAGCTTTTCTATGTGGACTTTTGCTTGGAAGAGTATGAAAAATCATGAATCAGAAAAGGCACAAAAAGCAATGAGGTTCTCCCACATTAACCAATGCATCGATGTGCAAATAAACACGAAGCCGTGGAAACTTACAGGAATTTGAAGTCCTCAAAACGTCCGAAAAACTTTAATGCACTAACCTCCTGCGCCACCTGGAGGGCATTTTCCTCCGGAATCTGTTGTCATGGTATAGTTTTATCAATCAAGAAATGTATTTAAATATTGCGTAAACACAGAAATGCTTCCCATACACTGTAGTATATAGGCGATATTTATATAGATTCTATTTCTTGTTTTGGAAAGTTTTATAACTACAATTGGAAAACTACACCTGTAGAAAAAGATCTGCAAGACATTTTACATAAGCGAGCAGAGAAAAAAAAAATCATTGTTGATTTGAGTGCAAGATAAGAAATACAAGTCCAACCTTGTGTGTGGCTAAGGCCCACTGCAAACACACCCTACACCAGCAGAAAAGCCACTGTCTGGCAGCCCTTATTTTTCTCAGGGAGGTAGTGTGGACAGTGAAGACAAAAGGGTTTTTCTCCAGTACAAGTTGTTTCACTAGCAGTGGCTTGCTGATACATTGCTAGGGCTAGATACAGGTGTTATAGGAATGCCCATACTTGTGGGTATGCTCATGAATAGCTCTAATGATATATTTCTTGGGTTGTTCCTTCCACAGTATGGCTCCTCCCTAGTTAACAGTCCTTAACTGGCACTATCAGCTACAGAGATCCCAACTCCTGGCACTCCATGCAGTATCTGATTGCTTGATGCTCTGACTACTCCAGCATGTGCTTCTAATGCCACCTCTTCTGCATGATAGACTTCCTCAGTCTTGCTAAGATGCACTGCTCAACTCAACACTGGCTTTGCTACAGAGATTCTGTTATTAAGTATGGCACAAGGGAAACACTGCACTAAACGTCAGACATCAAACCATTGAGCCTAACCATCCATAGTACCCAAGCTGCAATTTTCTTTAAATACTATAACCAACCTTTTATACATTACATCATGTATTCACATTATATCATCTTCTATTGTGAATTTATTATTATTTTCTAATTGATTAATCACCTTATTCATTCACGAAATACACATTCAAGTTTCAACCAGCAATAATAGTATTAATGGTGTATAATAGCTGAGAATCTCAGCCTACCAAAGTATGTGACACTAATGCACTTAAATTTTCAAGACCTTCTGCACTCCAATTTGTTCTTTCTTTAAATCTCATGCCTCCTAAGCTAGACTTTAAATTTTGGGGGAAGAGGAAAGATATAATTCATTAACTTGCAGTGGTAGGAGTTTGGGTTTCTACTTCTGGTACATACACATAACACCCAGCATTTTTCACTTTTTCTGTAAAATGCATTATGTTTGTCTTCCAGGGTGTTTCAACACCTCGTAAAGAAAGGGTTTGATTGCTGCTGAGGTATTTTGAGTTATACAGCATCTGAGAAGGCTTGCCTTCTCTTCTAGAGCTTGATTCTGCCTCCTACTGGCTTTCTGCTGAACAAAGTTTTCCAGGAACAAGACTGCTGAATAAAGCAATCCAAAGCCAAGACATGGGACTAAAGAAACACTTTCTTTTCTTTTGCAGCACCAAACAGCTTACAAAGCCCTTTTCCAATTAACTTAATTGACTACTCTGAATTGACATATGAGCAGGTATGTAAAGGTAGTACTACCACTTCGAGATGCTACTGTCAGTTGTTTATTCAGTTGAAAAACTCATTTGGGTGGAAATTTTCTATGCCACTTGTCTGTGTTTTCTAGGCCACTATGTAGTTTTTTTACTTATCCAAATGACTTATCAGTTTCTGATAAAAACATTTAAGGGAAATCTGGAGACTGTTTAGAGCTATTCTATTACTTCAAATGCTTGATACAGTGGAAATCCCCACACTCATTTTAAATAACTAGCAGACGCCTGAAAGCATCTGCCTGCAGCAAGCCCACTTAGCTTTCTAGTTTATAGTTCTCAATTCAGTCTACAGTAGACATATGCTGAAAAAGTAGTAATAATTTGGGAAAGTGGAATTCCTATGAAAACAACTAATTTTTTTTTTTTTTTAGCAAGCCAACACTCAAACTGTGGGAAACAGCCCTTTGCCTCAGTCTCACTTATATATCTACCTGGCAGAGAAGCAGGCCTGTATTCCATCATGTCCTGTCAGTGGCTTGTTGTGTTCCAGGCCTTAGAGTAGTCCCATGTCACCAAAGGGATTTTTTCAGACAAGTAACCTATGTGTCATCTCTTTCTAGGTTCTATCTGCAACTGCAATGCTGGATTTTGCATCTGAAAGCATTACTGTTCATACATTGGTACATCCCCAGAGTTCATACTTATATCATTGATTTTTGCTCTGCAAATGCTGGGCAAAAAGTGACCTCATCCTACTCCATCACTGCATCCTTCCTCCATTGCCTTGACTGGTCTTCCTCTTGTTACCCTAGTCTCATCTGGTTGAATAGTAATGGGTATCAAGCTCAAACAACTTTACTATTACTGGCCTCAATGACAAATACCTATAATTTCTTCATCAGATACAGGGCAGGAGTTTTCACATATCATCTTCAGTATGAAGGTTCATAGCACAGTAAGAATCCACAAGGTGCCTTCTTCTCCTTCTGAACATGCCCAGTTCCATTATGCGATGACTCAAAATGGGCTGTTGCACCTGGATGTGAGAGACAGTGCTGTGTATATGACTGGAAGAAGTGTAGACTAACTTAAACACAAAGATGATCAAGTAGCTCTGTTACCACTATAACTAATTTTCTGATCACACAGGCAGAAATCCTTGTGTCCTTTTTCACCTGAGCAAACTTTCTCACGAGGACAAAAAAAAAAAAAAAGAAAGAAAAAAAAAGCACATATCTAATGCCAGGACAAAATCTCTGTGCTGTTTGCTCTTCTATTCTGATATGTTCCATCACACTCTCGATTATTTTATTATTCCACTGCTTCATATATGGAACAAATTTTAACCTGTGTCTGCCACGAGGTAGAATTTTGCTCTTGACTTCCCCTCCTCTAGTTTACCGCAAGATGGTAGCAGAGAGTTTATCCTAAATAAAACTAATATTGACAGTACTACCGTGTCCCAAATTGAGACCCTGAGAGTGGACTTTTTTGAGCTTAATCTCTTTGGTATGAGTCAGTAAGCCATACGGTCACGTAAAGAGGATCTTAAGGAGAAGCCTAAAATCTCAACTATCTGAAATTCTGGATAAAATTGATATATCTTCATTTAAATTGCTGAGTGCCTAGCTTTCATGAGCACAGAATTGTTTCAGCGTGAGAAGTGTACAGCTGGCACAAATACTTCTGATGTCAAAAACTACGTGGGCAAATTCCCAGGAAGTTTATTTCTCAGGGTATTGACTATTGCAAATTGCACATATTTGTTCCTCATCGGAAGATTGTGAGGACATCCTCTTCCAAAATGTGAAAGCACACATTTCTTTTATAACAGCCTACTGACCAGATTGCTCAACCTGATAGAGAAGGATTCAATACTCTCTTCTTAGTTCAAAATTCAAATATGTACTTGGAACAACCCCAAAGGATGACTAAAAGCACAGATTTAAGGGCGGTGTAACTGCAGACAGCTACTGCCCTCCAGTTAAGGCTATGTCATTGCTTAGAAAGACAATGGATCTCATAGGAGCCAGACAGCCAGCCTACTCGTGCCTCCTGCAATCTGATGGGAAAGAACAGTTCTAGGACATAAACAGGTCAGAATTTAACTACTCAGAGGAGAAACTGGAACTTTTAAAGGTATTTGGAAGATGCTAGTCTCTAAACCCAAAAAACTTCTGAGGTAATAAGTGCCTAAATGATGTATGTATTCACTAGTTAGTGATGAATTTATTACTGTGCTCGGCTGAAATCAATTGCACTTCTAATACCGGTAGAAAACTTTGTTAGCTTTAGATTCTTTAGTTTCCAAGTAAGTTACATGGGTAAAAGATAGGGGATTGTTATTTGATTAAATTGATGTACATAAATTTGGATTACATGACATCATGAATAGCAACCATAAACAAAAATACTATCAATAATTCTTTCTGGCTTCTGAGCTGGGTTTGAATATTTCAGAAACACTAAGCTGCAACTTTTCCAATTGACAATTAGGAAAAAACAAAATATGGAATATTTACAGAATAAGTGAACTTCATGTATATCAGTGTTCACTGGGGAAATGGATCTTGTGAATAAAATCAAAACTGAAACAATTAAGCACTATATATCCATGCATATACATAAGTAACACGAAGTTACGTATTAACTCTAATGTTGTTAATTCATTATATTTCTCTGTTTTTTCATCTTAATAATAATTGTTTAATATAGAGATTTTTTTTTATGCAGTTATTACTTAATGGCAAATAACCTTTTTTTTTTCTTCAGTAACCCAAAAATGTATTTATGCTACTGTGCTTTTAATTGTTTAGAACAAACCTACATTTGTTACATATTAACTGAGATTGTATCAGATGATACATATATAACACCTGCACCATCTCTTATTAGGAGCTACAATCATTACTTGATCAAAGAGATACGCTTGGAAGAGTGTCTGTTGCTAGAACCATACAAGTTTGTGCACAATTCACTGTCATTCAATACAATGGCCTGTACAGTACAGTGTACCTCAGACACAACGGAAATGTCTACAGAAAGCTCAAAGCTCATTTATGCGGGACACTCAGGTTGCACCTGCGAAACAAGTGCAGACAATTATGCCATTCCCTCCTCCTACATTTCATAAGACAGTTCAGCTCGGCAGAGAGGAGTCCTAGCTTGACAGCAAGCTGAGAGGCCTATTGAGAAGAAAAGAATATTAGCTTAGTTCAGCATTAATATGGCTCAAGAGCTTCAGTGACTTTCTTTTGCAGCTGTGGGATGACCAAAATTACTCTTGGAGGAGCTCAGTGAGCATCACTGAAAAATTCTTGTTATCATTCTAGCTGCACTAAAAAGTACACCTGCACTAAAAAGTACACCTGAAATTATTCCATCCAGTGCAGTGCCTCTCAGCCAAAGGATGCTTCACTCAGTTCTTCACTATGAAACAATATTTCTGCATCTCTAAATAGAAATGGCTCCTGGCTAGGAATTAAATCTTGCATGAAGAACACTGTTTAGAAAACAATGGTTTGCTTTATTCTGGTTTTGGAAGCTGCCACTGTGCAGCCAGAAAGCAGTTAGCAGTGGCTCACTGTTAAGAAGCAATGTCTTGATTGGAGTTGGAAAGATCTCTCCTGGCTGTTAGCCGTCAACAATCTGAGAAAACAGAAGATGCCTAGGATTTCCGAGTGACATGAAGCTACAAGGGCTTGTAAGCACATCAGAAAATGGGATGATTCAGAAAAAGGATTAAAAAGCATCCTGACATATTAAAGAAATGGTATCTCAATAGGGAAAGTGCAAGGTTGTGTTCTTAAGGAAACATAACTGAACAAGCAGGAAAGAGAAGATATGGCATGACAAAATTATCTGTGGCTTACAGAACATCACAAGTGGATCTGAAATACAACCTTCTGCTTCTAACAAAACAGAGGATGCACAGACAGGTTGGAGCAGAATTGTCACATGTAAGTAAACACAGTGCTGACAGGGCTCCTGTTGGCAGTGCTGTCCCCTGTTTCTTCTTTCAGAACTAGACTTCAAGAGAGAGAGTGAACAGTATCGTCATGATCAGCATTCTTTAGACCAATGAAAGCATTGAGCATGTTTAGCCTTGAGAGGGCTAAGGGAGTCCTAATATTCATCTTCAACATTTCAAAGGCTGTTGGAAAACAACACTCTGTGTTGTTTTATTTTGGATACATTTTGGGATTTTATGGTTATGCTTTAGTTGGTGTTGCATTAAATTATTTTCTGTTTTCTTCCTCAAGCAGAGTAGCCTGGTCTGTTTTGTCCTGAACCTTAAGAGGCAATTAAGCCCTCCCTGCCCTTTGGCAATCCCCAGGTCTTTGATACTTGAGGCTAATCGTGGTCTTTTGTTCCCTGATGGGCCTAAACCAGGACAGAAGCCAGTACTACAATAGGTCACCAAGAGAGGTTCTGAAGTTGCCTTTCTTGAACAAATGAAGACTTCTTTTGAATGAGAGGTCTGTTATGGCATGTCTTGGTATTATGGATTGGTGATTAAGACTGCTTAAAGAGTTACCATAAAAAATATCAACAAAAGTGACTTTATTGAAATACAATGTCATAAACGTGCAACTGACTAGGGTCACTGTATTACTTACTACACAAATAATACAACAATGACTCAAAGGTACCAGTGCAGAATCAAAGTTGCCAACACAAAAATCTTAGTGCACTATAATACAAGGTCACTTGTGGTATTGGTCACTTACGAAAGACCTGCAACTGCTGGGAGGTCTCTCTGCCTCAAGAAGCAACCTTGATGTCGAAGCTAAAGAGGAGACTGCCATGCCACCAGCTGCTTAGCAGGGAGACCTCAAAGAAGGCTCACATAGGCTGTCATATTTCTTGAATAAAGTGGTCGGCTTGTAGTCAAACTGCGTACCATAGCAGAGGTATGCACGAGACTCCTTATACACACCACTTTGCTCATGATAAACAAGTCTTGGAAAAGCCACCTGCTAATCACTAGTTAGTCACATGATCAGTGTTCCAGGTGCATATGCTCCAATACTCATTATGTCAATCTGTCTGTACCTGGCTAGAAGTACCTGAACATAGTGACCAAGTGTGATGGATGCACTGAACTCCTTGACCAAATTAGTGGTAGTTGTATACAGGCTCCAAAGGAGGTAAAGCTGTAATGAGGTCAAGAACTTCTCTAGTTCTAACTTGTTCTCCCAAAAACCCACAAAGGAACAATCTTCAAGAAGAATATATACAATTCAAAGTAAAGCAGTTAGTTATTGGCTAGCACACAGAAGAGCTAGCTAGGGTTTAATGAACTATTATACTAAGGAGTAGTATACATGCCACTCATGTTAAAATCCCCAAAAAATCTTTGCTGGGAGGGCAGGTGTAAGTCAGAAAGGGACAGGTTGCTTCCCATGGCTCTCTGGAAAGGATTCCCAGAATTGCCAAGTTGCCATCTTCTACCAGCTCCATCAAAACGGGTAATGTGGCCCAGTGATGCACAGCTAGTCCCCAGCTACAGTGGTTAGCTTGACCAGGCTTTCCCGGGTGAATTTGCCTTTTAGGATTTTACATCTTTTCATGCTGGCACTTTCCTTCTGAAACCCTTGAACTACCAACAATCTCTTGACAACAGCCCTGCTTCTTAAAACTTTCTTAGCTCTTTACAGATGTTCTCACAGCTCCCTCATAGCATTCTGGATCAAGGTTATGCAGCTACGCAAATCAGAGCTGGGCCTTGGAGACATGTACACAGGCAAGTAAGCACCTAGGAGAGGTGGGGTAAAATTCAAGCTGTGGTTACATAGAAACAGGTTGTTGTGGATGCCTTTTTCTAGGCCTTTCCAAACTACATTTCTATGATTTAACATATAGAAAACTTTGGCACCTAACTTGGGAGTCAAATTCTTTCATGGAGTTACTTTTGTTCTTTTATATTTCAGTTTTTGTAGTTCAAACATAAGAAATCTGATAACTTGCTTTTGGAAAAACCTTCTGATCAGGCATGATCATTCCTTATAGACATTATTCAATAATTCTATTGTTTTTTTGGGTACAAATTAGTGCCTTGAACAGTATTTCTCAATAGTAGTGAGTTCGTATGTTCACAAGTCTGGAGAATCCAAAAGATAAGTTATCACATTGTTTACTCTGGAATTTGCAGATTATGTGGATCTGTGCAAAAGCAGCATCTGAGATGATTGCTGAAAGTGCTGAATGTCTATAGTCCATAGCCAAGTTGAAATGATTAAAAAATGTAAAATATCTAAAGGGATTTTAACAAGTACCTCCACTAGAGGACTAAAGAGAAACATTTTCCAGCACAGGTGAGTGCGCTTAAAGCAGAAAAATGTCTTATTTAAAACAATATGTGCAAAAATTTTCCAGCCTATCTTAAGATAAAAAGGAGTGCAATTACACCAGTTCAAAACTTAAAAAGTGTTAGAACTAAGCTTTATTCTCTTTAGTTTTCATTATATGATAATAGGCCATTTTTCCCATCAGATACCTTAATGTACAATGTTTTCATATTGCCTGTTATTCTAGGCCTACTTTCAAATGCAGAATTAATACATTTCCAGAAAGCTTTTCTAATTACACTGTCCTTAAAACATAAGAGGAAAATATGTATTGGCATATTACAGAAAGCTGTTAATAAACATAATGAAAAAAAAAAAAGAAAGAAAAGCACAAATTTTGGCATCCAGTTTTAAACATCTGTGATTTGTATCTTCAGTAAAACTAAGTAGTTATATGACCTTTCACATATATACTCCTCTCAGTTCTGGCACAACAGTAAACCTCTGGTTGTAGCAAGAGATAGCAAGTAGGCAGTGAAAAATGAGTACCTAGTGACCCTTTGTGAAAAATTCAGTTTATATGACTCACACAACATGGACAGAAACACTATGGAAGAAACAGATGTAATCTGGGCAAGAAGGACAACCCAGGAAACTACAGGCCGGTCAGCCTCACCTCCATCCCTGGAAAAGTGATGGAACAACTCATCCTGAATGTTATCACTGAACATATGGAGGATAAGATGGTTAGCAGGGGGAGTCAACATGGCCTCACCAAGGGGAAATCCTGTTTTACCAACCTGATAGCCTTCTGTGAGGGCAGTTCAGTGTCCAGTTCTGGGCTCCTCAGCTCAAGAGGGACAGAGAACTTCTGGAGAGAGTCCAGCGCAGGGCCATCAAGATGATCAGGGGAATGAAACATCTTTCATACATGGAAAGGCTGTGGGAACTGGAGCTGTTTAGTCTGGAGAAGAGAAGACTGAAGGGACACCTTATTAACATTTACAAATATCTAAATGGTGGATGTCAGGAGGTTGGGACATCCCTTTTTTCTATAGTAGCCAGCAACAGAACAAGGGGTAATGGGATGATGCTGGAGCATAAGAAGTTCCACTTAAATATTAGAAAAAACTATTTCACTGTGAGGGTGACGGAGCAGTGGCACAGGCTGCCCAGAGAGGTTGTGGAGTCTCCTTCCTTGGAGGTCTTCAAGACTTGCCTGGACATTTTCCTATGTGACCTGATCTAGGTGAACCTTGCTTCTGCAGTTGGGTTGGACTAGATGATCTCTAAAGGTCTCTTCCAATCCCTACCATTCTATGATTCTACGATTCTATGATCCAGGATAAGAGTCTGAAAAATAAAACTATCCTTTGACTAGAAATCATTTGCTTGGCTAGAAAGCAGAAGCATCATGAGAAAATGAAAAATCTGACTAAAGAAGCAGGGTGTTAACAGAGGGAAGCATGAAATTTCACTGCAATACAAAGAGGCAAGGATTTAGACAGTAGTTCAGAGGAACAGGATTGAGGTGCTGAAGTGGAGGACAAGGAAAGTATAAGTCAGCAACTTCATGCTGTTAAAAAAAAAAAAAAAAGGAAAAAGAAAACAAAAAAAAGGTGTAAAAAGTAATATAGCCTGTAAGGCAAAACACTTCCCAGTCCATATTCTTCCAAGGAAAAGCAGCTAAGCTTTGAGAATCTGAGACAAGCCCAAATAGAGCAAGGAAAACAATGTCCTAAGAAATATGTTACATTTAACCTACAAATGTCACTTAAGAAATAAGAGTCAGATCTCTTTTATGTAAAAGTGCTACAGACTGGAGAAAACTTCACCACAAAGGCCCTGAAAAGGCTAAGTAACAGACCCAGACAGTTTTCAGCACACTGTACCTCTCAACATCTTAGCAAGGCCTGCCCAACTGGGACCCATGGCTGAAAAGCAGAGTCATCTGTTCCAATCTGGTCTCCCTTCCCATCTCATGGTCCTACAGTTCTGGGAATGGATAGTTTGACTTTGTGTGCCACCTCCTCACCTGACCTACCTTGTGACTCCCCGTGCCCTGGAGTCCGGCCAAGGAGGCACAGGAACCCTGGGGCTATGGCACTTGAGGCAGAGGCATTTTGGAGACATCACTCCAATACATGGTTTCTGACCACCTTGGGACTGGGAGCATAGGGAGAAAGACACTGTTTGACCAAGCACCGTTCTGTGCTCCTCACACTCTTCTCAGGCTAACCTTGCCTTGATCGGCTATTGCAGCGCCAATTTCTGTTGCCCACTGACTCAGACTCTACAGTACCCTGTGGTGACCGGCCCGACCCGGCCTCTGCCGCCTGACCCTTCCCCAGCAAGCATCGAGGCGCCGGCAGATGGTGGCAGCCACAGAGCGAGTGACAGAGGGCAGGCGGTGCCCATGCCCTGCCTTCGGGAGGGGAGCCAAGGGAACAGGCTGAGCTTCCGCGGCGGCGCCGGGAAATTCCCGCGGCGGTGCTCTCTCGCCCTCAGTGACTGGGAGGCGGCGCCGCCCTGCCCTGAGAGGCGGAGGCAGAGGGAGGGCTGAGAGAGGCTCTTCCCGTAACGGAGCCAGGGCTTGTCTTCGCTCCACGCATGAGGGAGGTCCGTGGCGGCTGCAGGTGGGTTTTGCCGGTCTCTCCCTGTCGCGACAACCCTTCGTTATCGCAGTGATCCACCCTTCCCCTCTCGTCCCGCGGCACCTTCTCCACCCTGGCACTTTCTTTTGAAACACTCTCTTGGGGGGATTATTTCGACGTTAGCCCTTTTGGTTCTCATGAAGCTCCCTCGACCCCTTGCCTACCCTTTAACTCCCGTTTTTCCAGGCATCCCCTGGGCTCGGCGGTTGCGGGAGGAGACCCGGGGACTCGAGGCCGCCGCCCTCACACAGTTCCTTCGAACTCCAGAAACCGATCGTCCCGGCACCACCGTCGCTTACTGTTGAATTTAACACATTTTATGACGCGCCAGCTTTTTCAGCTTTCAAGAGGTTTCTGCTTAACGACAGCATAAAAGCTGCTGGTTTGACTTGAGCAAAAATTACTGAGGTACTTAGCGGGATGAAGATGCTGCGCTGAAGGTGATTAGGTTTGGTGTTAGTCTTGCTTCAGGAAGGTATTGAGTTGCCAAGAAATGCAAACACAGACCTTTGAATCCAGCATCATACAGTGAAAAAGTGTTGCTGCTACTTTCTTTTAAACATCCGAAATCTGTTTTTTAACCTCAAAAAGCCTTCCGAGTAAATGCAGAGACACCATAAATTCTTGTGTGGTTTCTGCATTGTCTGGAGTTTGACCTTTTTTTTGGCATAACTTTTTAGTCTTTTTATTTAGGCCTTGCATGGCTGGACCAGTCTCTACTCCAGCAAAGTAAACCAGATTCTAACAGTATTACAAGTAGTTCATGCCTGCAAATTGTGGTAAAATTATTCTTCCTGTTGGTATGAGTCATATCACCATGTTATGTGATTCCTTGCTTAAAATTGCTAGCATTTACTTTCTGATGAGGCAGGAGCAGCTTTCCAGAGTTTGTTGAGTGCTTTATATTTTAAAACCCCATTTTTGCACGGTTTAATTGCTTTTATGTTTGGATTCCAACCTTCCTGTTTTCCTGTTTTGAAAAGCTCTTTAGAAAATTAACAGCATGAATCAAAGAGAAACAAGAAAACATCGAGAAAACAGAGATAACACTATCCCTAAGTGATCAAATAATTACATGCCTATCAGACGTTAATGATAAATCCTTTCTTCCATGTGCAGCTTTTAAACTTGTTGCGCATCCATTATATCAGAAAGGCTTATTAGGACTTTTCAATGTTGTAAGAAGATGTATTTTGTGTGCTAAGTGTAATTGGAACCATCTTCAAAACTGATTAGGAGAAGAAAGCCTGAGTACAAGAACTAAAGAAAGGGTTCATCCACTTCAGAATTTGGTGTCTCAGCTAGTCATATTTTTCATAATCCATAACATTGCAAAATAGTTTTTCTATAAACAGTATGATGTATCTCTTTAGTTGTATGAGGCTTTGTCAGGTGCTAATTTACAAACAGTAGGTTTCTAGTGGCATGACATTGCTCCCTTTCCCAAGTAAAGCTATCTCAGTTGGTTATCTTCTCTGCATTGTTGATTTTGCGGGGCATATAATACTGGAAATTGCAGGAATCAGGAGAGCAAAGGCACATTTCAATGAAGAGTGTATAAATCATTGATTTAGGGCATTCTAGCTCATTTTAGCACTTATCTAGTTACCTGTTGGTTTAAGAAGAGAGAAACACCTTCAGAGGATGAGTTAGTCTACCTATGGTCTGGCTTACTTTCTAGAGATGTCTCTTTCTTTTTGGTGGCTATGGAACTTTATTAGATTTTGGCACTAAACACATCAGGTATGTTAACGACTTTGTATTGTGTGGCATGAACTTAAATTGTGATTCCTGCTCTCAGTCTGTCTGTCTGTGGAAGTGGAGGGAATGAAAACACAGGATGAAAAATGTATTTAAAAATATGAAATATAAAAATAGAAATCCAAAGTGGCATTATTACTGCATTTGCCTCACTGACAGTCCTATTCCGTGCTTAGTTTAGAAAAATGTGTTTGATCAATAATGTTTATGATTTGGTGTCCCTATGTAACAATTTCTGTTAAATAGATAAAGTTTTCAGAATCCTAGCAGCTGAAAATGTTTATTTTCCCAGCTTGTGTACAGACCTCAGTTCATTTGAGAATGTGGGTTGTGACTGGCAGTGATTTTAAGTCACGCAAAGCAAACGGTATTGAGGAAGGAAGATTATAGGAAGCATGATTTGAAATATGTAGGTTTAAGAAGACAAAGCAGATTGACTCTGTGGTCAATGAATACTATATATTCATAGCAGAGGCTTCCTTTTCTTATACACATAGGTGTTGCAGGTACTGCTGCAGTATGTGCATCATATAGCTCCAACTCCCGGCCCATGACTCCTGAGCACTATGAGCCTGATCTTAAAAGAAATTTCAGCTGAATTAATGCCTTTGAAAAGAGATTTGATGAAACACTTATCTTAGACATGTTTACCAGATGAGTAACGGGAATTTCTTTTTCTTACCTGCTGTGCAGTGATGAAAGCGTTGGCCTGGATGAGACTTCAGGGATCATAGACAGCCTTTTCCTCTGCAGGAGAAATAGTTTACCTGGAGATACTTATTTAGATTATTTACCAACTACCTACTGAAGATTTTGTCTCTTCCCAAGGTAATTCCCTCCTGTCCTGTTTCCACTTTTTGAGTGATTACACTTTAATTGTCAGGTCTCTGAACAATTTCTGTTGCTGCTGAATATTATTTCAATTGCTGCCAGGTAATCCAAAATGGTTCTGTTCTTTTGGTGTGTCTGTTGATATTGACTAACTTTAAGTTAGGCTGGGGAAACCCTGAATCAGTTTGTGTCCATCTTACCATACCCCAGGTAGCATTCTCAGAGAAGTATTACTAATATACCATGTATTCATGAGTTTAAAAAAAACTGACAAGACTAAGCAAATCTGCCTTATTTTTCCCACACATGCTGAATTTTTAAGAATGGTAAGAATACAGGGTAAAATGAAAAATTTCTTGTTCAGCTAACTTCTGTAGCTCTCACAGATCATTTTATGTCCAATCATCTTCAACTTAGAGTTTATTATTATCTCCCATTTTATAGATGACTTCACAGTGTGTCCTAATACAGATTCAGCCTAGAAATTGTAACCATAACTACTATTGTTAATGGTGGTAAAGAATTATAGCTTAGGGGAGGGATAATTTCCTTCTGTTTGTTACTTAGGAGGCCCAATCATAGAATCATAGATTGGTAGGAGTTGGAAGGGACCTTTAGAGATCATCTAGTCCAAAACCCCTGCAGAAGCAGGTCCACCTAGATCAGGTCGCATAGGAACATGTCCAGGCAGGTCTCAAAATTACTGTCTCCGCTTTTGGGCTCACTAACAGACTGTACTGAGTCCAGCAGAGAAACATGAAGAGGCTTTGGAGGCTGGAGCACATGTACGAGTCACTGAAAGGGCTGAGTTTTGCCTAGCCTTGAAAAGAGAAAGATAAAGGCAGCTCTAACTGCAGTCCTTGCCTAACTAACAGGAGCTCTAAGAAGACTGCTAAACTTTTTGTGGAGGTGTACAGTGGCAGGGCAAGAGGAAACAAATGCAAAAAAAAAACCAAACCGAAAGCAGTTGGACAAACTGCTCTACGATTCTATGACAGAGAAATGCCATTGCAAAATTATCTTAATGACAAAATTAGCTAGAAAGGAAAGAGTATTCAAGTTAACGTATCTGCAGTCCATATTCAAAATCACTGGCATTAAATCTTCTTGTTCTTGCCTGCAATTCATGGAAACAAACACACAGACATTCCAGATTAGAGCACCGTGACAAAACATGGCTTCTCTTAGGCTTAAAAAAAAAGCAGTCAGCAGTGATTCATGCTCAGATAAAGAATTGTGGCGTACTAGTGTGGTATTCATATCTTCTCAGATTATCAGATCTGAACCAAGCAATTCACCAGAACATTGGTTGTGATTGTCACTTTTCTTGTAGCATTTGTTAATTGCTCACTCGTTCTCAGAGGTAGCATTTTGCCTCTTTCAAGGTTATGTATTATTTAGATACCAAAAAACCTTCCTTGGCTTTCTGTCTTCATTTCCTTTGTTGTTCAATTATATTCACTTTTGGCAAGGATGTAGTTAATCTATTATCATAATATATATGTGTTTTGGTTTTGTTTGTTTGGGGTTTTTTAATGAAATCCATAATGTATTTTGTACAACTGTTTTGATTTGGTTTTAATCTTGGTAACCATGACACAGATTTTTAAATGATGATTTTATAAAAGTACTTAATTAGTGATAATATGGGATAAGTGCTTGACATTAGTTGGTAATAGTTATCGTGTGTGATTAATCTGTTAGTTGTAGGCAGAAGTTTCTGCATAAAGATGATATAAATCAAAATATTACTTCTATATTCAGGATCATCTGTCATTTTTCCTCAAATAGTGTTTCATTTGTTTAAAATGACCTCATCTTCTTTTTTGTCATAGAATTCCGGAACCTTCCCCATGAAAACTGGTTTGATACAGTTGTGGCACATATCATCATATTTTAGTATGTAGCATTGAACTACATTATTAATATAGGGAATACTGAAAGGCATTATGGCAGTCCAAAATATGTTTATATTTGGATGGTCATTTATTACACGTTTCCAATGACACAGCCTACATCATGCATAGGGTGTTTGTATGATGCATCAATTAAAGTGTTGTAGGCTATGTCGTTACTAAGCTGACAGTGTAAATAACTCACAAGAGATAGTTATATTACATATTTATTTCAATGCAATTGTTGAGAATGCCCCTTAAGAGCAGAAAAGAGTTTAGTTTTCCAAACAGAAAGTAATTTAAACAATTTGTCTAACATGTCCTGACTTCCACAATACTTTCCCACTGTATTTAATGTTAGATTTCAGTGATACATGAGAAAACATAGAATCATAGAATGGTAGGGGCTGGAAGAGACCTTGAGGGATCATCTAGTCCAACCCGCCTGCAGAAGTAGGTCCACCTAGACCAGGTCACACACGAACATGTCCAGGCGGATCTTGAAGACCTCCAAGGAAGGAGACTCCACAACCTCCCTCTGGACAGCCTGTGCCAGGGCTCTGTCACCCTCAGAGTGAAATAGCTTTTTCTTATATTTAAATGGAACTTTTTGTGTTCGAGCTTCATCCCATTACCCCTTGTCCTGTTGCCAGATAACATCAAAAAAAGGGATGCCCCAACCTCCTGACATCCACCCTTTAGATATTTGTAAATATTTAAAAGATCTCCTCTCTGTCTCCTCTTCTCTAAACTAAACAGCCCCAATTCCCGCAGCCTTTCCTCATAAGGAAGATGCTCCAGTCCCTTGATCATTTTGGTTGCCCTGTGCTGGACTCTCTCCAGAACGTCCCTGGCCCTCTTGAGCTGAGGAGCCCAGAACTGGACACAGTACTCCAGATGAGGCCTCACCAGGGCAGAGTAGAGCGGAGAAACAGAACCTCTCTCAGCCTGCTGGCCACACTCTTCTTGATGCATCCCAGGATGCCATTGGCCATGAGGACACATTGCTGGCTCATGTTCAGTCTGTTATCAACTAGGACTCCCAGGTCTCTCTCTGCAGAGCTGCTCTTCAGCAGGTCAATCCCCAGCCTGTACTGGTGCATGGGATTGTTCCTCACCAGAATTTTGCACTTGTCCTCATGAGGTTCCTCTCTGCCCAACTCTCAAGCCAGTCAAGATCCTGCTGAATGGCAGAACAGCCTTCTGGGAAATCAGCCAGACCTCCCAGTTTGGTGCCATCAGGGAACTTGCTGTCCCTTCTCCAGGTTATTCATGAAAATTTTGTGCAAGACTGGCCCCAGAGCCGATCCCTGAGGAACTCCATTGGCCACAGGCCTCCAACTTGATTCTGTGCCATTGATCACCATCCTCTTGGTTCTGTCATTCAGGTAGCCTCAATTCACCTCACTGTCCACTCATCCAAGCCACACTGCCTGAGCTTTCTGATGAGGATGTTATGGGAGACAGTGTCAAAAGCCTTGCTGAAATCAAGGCATATGCCATCCACTGCTCTCCCCTCATCTAGCCAGCCAGTTAAGCACTCATACAAGGGTGTCAGGTTGGTCAATCAGGATTTCCCCTTGGTGAATTCATGTTGACTCTCCCTGATAACCACCTTTTCCTTCATCTATTTAATGACAACAGTCAGGATGAGTTGTTCCATCACCTTTCCAGGGATGCAGGTGAGGCTGACAAGCCTGTAGTTTCTTGAGCTAAGCCACTGAGCCTAACTGACCATCCTTGTGTTAAATTGGTCTTAGATCAGAGTCAACTCCCTTGACTTTAAAGACAGTTTTGTTTTCTTTGTATTGCTTGCCCTTTTTTATCAAAGGGCATGGTATATGAAATGGCTTTGTGTCTCAATATTATTTTTGTGTACTTCAGAGGAACACTGGAGAGTTACGAGAAGTTTTAACATAATCTGCTCTGGAAAGACTTCTGTTTGAATCACATTGCTCCATAACAAAAAGGTGTTTATTCCAGCCAAAATGTATAAAATTATTTTCCATTTTGGATATTAAATTTGATCATGTGAGGAAAACCCCCAATACTTAGAAAGTCTGTAGAAAACCATATTTCCTTATCTCAGTTCTTGGAGCAGTCTGTCAGTTACTTGTGAATTAAGCATGTTTAAAAAAAAAAAAAATAGAGTCTTTATTCATGTTGATTTTAGCGATATCCAAATAGTCTTGAGGATATTGGTATATATATTTGGTAAGAAAAACTTCAGAAGTTTATATATTAGGTAAGGCTAATGGGCTAATTAGGCTAATTAAGGCTAATTAGGTAAGGCAATACTTACCTTTTAAATATGTATCTCGCCATGTGAAGTGTTAGTGCTCACAAGGAAAACGTTGTCTGACAGTGCAGCAAGGGGGCTTGTTGTGAGCATTGAGCCCTGTGTTGCAGTACTACTTTTTCCCTGTGACCTTTAGAAACATGAGAAAAAGAGATTGTAATCTTTTCTTTTGAATCTTTGGAGATGTTCAGAGCTTCTTAAATCCAATGAGTCTTAAGGCAGGGTCGTTAGATGTCTGTAGCTCCGAGTTATTAGGAATAAATTCTGGAGTGAATCCCTGTCCCTTCCTGGTTATCTGTTCTCCTAAGCAGTTCCAAATTCTGTTTTGGAAGCAATGGTAGAAGACTCTTTTATTATCAGTATGATACAGAGCTCCAGAAATGGAAAAAGTGGAAATTAAAAGTTAAAGATAGCTATATCCATAATGCTGTTCCTGTTGTTCGGATTCCTGCATCTCTGTGCCTGAGTGCTTTTTACCATACTGCTGCTGAACGTTTACCTCTCATTTCTGCATGGCGAAGTTTTCAGGTGATTCGTATCTTAGGGAACCTAACATAGGATCAGTCCCTCAGGACTGGGCTGTGCAAGTCAAGCAGAGTTTCATCCTGATGCGACTGTTAAAGGAATGCTAGATATAGCTCTGTGGTGCTTGAGATGACAGCCCGTCCAGGACTGTGGCTTCAACTCCTGTCTGACTAAAGCCCTCCATATTGGTGTCCAAGACGGTAGCATAAGGTCAAGACCATGCTTGCCAAAATCTACTGGATTTGTCAGTCAGGCTCTAGGTATAGTAGAAACAACAAGACTTTTCATACTTCTACTGCCCCCCTCCCCCTTTTTTTATTTTCCTTATTAGGGTAGACGTCTTGTTACTTGTGCTCGAGGAAAGACAGAACACATCAGGACAAGTCTTTATTTTAATGGTCCTGGGAAATATGTGGAGGAAAAAGTTTAAAGATACTGTATATTTGTTTAAATTAAATGTGACTTTTTGAGTGTAGTGGCAGGGGTTTTTTCCCTATGCTGTAATTTGGTCCTTAAAACAAGAGGGTTTTTTTCATTCCTTATCTTTCTTTGCTCATTATTCCTGAATTTCTCTTAAACTGTGTACAGTAAACTGTCTGTTTGGGCATTTATTTATTCTTAAATACAGTAATGTTATCTGGACTATTTTCCAGCATGCCTTCTCATGAAAGAAATAAATAGAAATGTCTTCTTTTCTGAAAAGTCCTGTGCAGGAAAACGTGGATGAACGATGAATCACTTCATGGCTCTGGCAGTACTGCTTACCCTGAAGACGTACCACACTATGTACTCACAGAGAGGTAAATGTCTGAATGTTTGCTTTTTTATTTGGAAGCAATCTGGAGCATCTGAAGCTTTGGACTTACTCATTTGTAAGTCTCACACGATGGAGATCTGTCACATGCTTAATAAAATTATTCTCTCTGGTAAGGTGATGAAACGTTTTGTATAATTATGTTTTGTAATGCCATCGTGCAAAATTGCATGTTGAATAAGTAACTTGCAATGATATGAAGCCATAGTATGCTTGTTTATCTGCTTCCCTTCTGTCTCGTGTTTTTGTTGTATATTCTGTCATCTTCAAGTAATTTATTTCCTTTTTGACAACTTTTATACTTTTCTACCTCTTCACTTTCTATTTTTTCTTTGTCTCATTGATGAAAACTTTTTTTGGCTTCTTTTCTGATTGTGCCACAAGAAACACATTTAAATTCCCTACATTTCATGTATGTCTCCCAGTACAAACAAAAAAGCAAATATGCAGATTTGGAGAGAACGAAGTTGAATGTAAGAGTAACTGTCCAGAAGGCTGAGCGTTTTAAGATAAAGATACTGCTTGCACAGTTGCTGCCTGCAACAGCGTTCAGCATGACTCTGTTAAAAGCAAAAGAGAAATACTAATAAAAAAGAGCATTTTTTAATATACCTTTCTGTGACCAGCGTTAAGAAGGCAAAATTTAGTCTGGAGTATAGTTTTTCTATAGTTTTTCTTAAATTGTTGAAGAAGGGAGAGGGGTGGCTTTTTGTGTAAATGTACTCATTCTGAAGGGCATAATATATTTGTTTCAAACTTCTTTTGCCTCACTTCAACCTTGAAATTCATGTGTTCACACTCCATTTACTCAAGGTGCCAGTTTTGAGACTCTACTACCAGTGCTTCTAGAGAGGGAAAACTTTGTAATGCGGGCAAGTCCAAACAATTACTGCATTATAGTAACTTTGTTGCTTGTTTTCACATGCAGTTTTTCAAGAATGAAGTCAGTCTCTGTTTTTATAGTCTTGAATTAGCTTTCAACTTAAAACAAGTCTTGAGATGCTTTGATTGTTTAACTTTGCTAAGAGGGTTAGAGTCAAACTATGAAGGCAACAAATATCTCTTTATGTGTAAATGATACTACGAAAGTCTCTAAGTCCCACATTGTAACTCCCACCCTTGAAACAATCTTCAAGATCTTGAATACATCCATAACTATATTGTTTCTTCTGTTTGTTTATACTGTATATAAGCCCTTGCTGGTGATATAGACTCTCTTATGACAGACTCTGAGGAAGACAAAATTGTGTAAGTTCTGAAGTTATACATCACTAAAACGAAAAAGAGATAATATAGATATTCATAATGTATATAATATATATTATAGATACATAGAGAGAGAGATAGATATAGATATATAGGGCAGGAATGCCCATAATTAATCCTGGTTTATTAAAAGATACAATTCTTTCTATGGGATTTTTTTTTTTTTTTTTTGCATCCTGGTCAGTATAATATAGATAATATAGAACTCATATAGACAGAGAAAAAACAGAAATTAATGAGACCTTTGGTTTTCTGTCAAGTTAAGTAAATGTGACAGATAACAATATTCTCCATGTTGAGAAAAGGTATGAAATTTTGGCTTGGACAAAAAGAGATAGTGTAGAGAAGAGATGCAAGCTCATCATTAATGCAATACATATGCCAGTTGTATAGGTATGTGACTCTTGCAATTAGAATTGACTAGAGAAGGAGCAGAAGAGGGGATGAGGATATTTAGAAGGTATGCAGGAGTTTTCTTTTAATTGTACACCTTGATAAAAGATGCAGTTTCTGCCAACTGACTAGCTTTTCTTTCAGACATAGTTGCTTCCTTTCCCTGGGAAGTCTTACTTTGTGCCTGAATTTTCATTAAGAGACTAGCTCAGTCCCTTCCTTTAGGTTTTTTATTTGTGCTGGGCCCGTCTGTCTCTCCTGGTTGCTTCAGCACTTCAGAAGGAAAATAAAAGAGTGGAAAGGACCAGAGCTTTAGGTCAGCCACCTATTTGCTTATGTGAAATGAGATCCCTCAGGGACCCAGTAGATGATGCTTCAGGGAAAAGAATGATGAACATACAGGTAAGGTTGAACAGAAAATGAGCAGCTAAGATTACATATTGGAGGAGAACAACATTAAAGTCAATTACTTAGCATAAGTGGAATTTTAACAGGCTTTATTGTATTCAGATGATGAAAGTCTGAAGGATGTGGAGAGATGGAAGGTGTCTTGTCTTGCCTTCTCAAAATAACATAAGATGCTCTGCTTCACAGTCAATTTTGTAGCTTGCGTTTTTGCTTCGATTGTTCTGGCTGGTGAGTCCTTGGCAGTGAAGCTAACAGTATTTGTATTTTCCAGTAAAACCTGAAATTATGGTTTCCTTGTTATTTAGGCAAATGACATTTATCCCCAACCTTCCAATTTGTTCAGTTCCAGAGGTATACTAGCAGTCATAGGTGTTGGGTTTCGGTATGGTACTAATCAAACTATAATTAAGCAGCAGGTGTTTTTTTTAAGGATTATGTCATAACCATAGCCAAAAAGGATATTTTACTACTGAGCTTGAGACACTTTTGCATTTAGCTTACAAAAGATGCTACTACTGTCAAACTTTTCTCTCAGGTAATTTGCACATGTTCATCTTTTTCTAGTAATTATATATGAGTGTTGCAGTGAAAATTGATAGAAGATATGTGTACATATATGTGTGTGCATATTTTTTCCTCAAAACCTTTTTTAGGGATACCACAATCCTGTTTCTGAGACCAAGTGTTTGAACAATAACACCTTGATTTCTCCTTCCAAATATGTCTGAAGAAGTCTGTGCCAGTAGTTTCCACTAGATTGAAAGAATATGGTTTTCATTTTGCTTTTTCTTCCAGTACCTTTGAAAATTGAATAGACTGAAAATATAACAACAGAGTTGGTGGATGATTAGCTTTCTTTAAGCAGTTTTTTTGTAAGTTGTTACTAATGGTACAATAAATACATTCTTCTATTTCTTCTTCAGTTATATGCTGGACTTGTATAAACAACTAAGCCGTGTCAGTGTCTGTAGTATCATTAGTTAATAAATATACTTGTAATGTATTATTTATTTTCTTTGATCAAGAATTGTTATATCTCTTAAGCCTTTCACTTCCTATGGCTAATATAAAGATCCATATGTAGGGAAACTGCTGCACAGAAGTTTGTGCAGAACAGGCACAGGGTAAATTACAAAAGGGTTTGGATTTCTGATTGCTGACAGAAGCATATGTCGAAGTGTAGATTCTCAAAATTAATTTCCTGAATGTTTGTCTTTCTGCCAATAATATTCTGTAAAAGTCTAAGATAATCACTGGGGCAGTGAGTGAAGTCTGTTTATGAGAAATGACTGGTGGTGGCAGTTTTGTCAGGAGGAGCTGCTGAGGTCTCTCAATCTAGACTATTGCTGAGGACTCTGGCTTTAGCAGGGCAGGAATGCCCATAATTAGTTCTAGTTTATTAAAAGATACAATTACTTCAGTGATTTTTAAATTATTATTATTTTTTCTTTGTCCTGGTCAGTATCAGCATTCTGATGCTGTGTTTCTAACCAGCAGAAGTATCTTGGAAAGCAACTGTGGCAAAATAAAAACCCTGGTTAGTTGGCCATTTCAATTCCTTGGCTTCATTAAAAACCAGCCTAAATTTAGATTTTGTTTGTTGTTTACTTATTTTTGGGGAAGGAGAGAAGACACAACTCATATTTCATCTTCTCAAAGACTTAGATTTCTTTGGGAATGGTAACAGAGCAGATATCTAAAACAGGGGATGATTCATAAGGTCGTCTATCGTTTTCATCAGGATAGTTTTCTTAAGAAGCCTTTCCTGACACCAGAAAGGACTTCAGTCTAATGTTTAAACTTTATTTTATTCTGGAAATTAACTCCAGGACCACAAGAGTAACTAAGTGTCTAATTCCAGTAGAAGAATCCACAGCCCAAACTAAAGTTGACTTTATTTGCAACCAGAAAGGCTCAAGCCCTTTGAGAAGTAAACTTGGCCAGGAAAGTTAAGGAAGACAAGAAAGGGTTTTTCTGGTACATCAGCAGCAGAAGGAAGATGAGGGGAAATGTGGGCCCACTGCTGGACACATAGGGTGCCCTGATGACAGAGCATGCAGAGGAGGCTGAACTACTGAATGCCTTCTTTGCTTCAGTCTTTATGGCCAAGACTGGCCCTTGGGAAGCCCAGTCCAGCAAGGATAGCAGGACAGTCTGATCAGCAGAGGACATGCCCTGGGTGGAAGAGGAAGAGGTTAAAGGCTTGTTGGACAAGCTTAAGGCTCACAAGTCAATGTATCCTAATGGGATGCATCCTAGGGTGCTGAGGGAGCTGTCTGATGTGATTGCTGAGCCACTCTCCATT
Source organism: Colius striatus (assembly GCF_028858725.1). Lineage (NCBI taxonomy): Eukaryota > Metazoa > Chordata > Aves > Coliiformes > Coliidae > Colius > Colius striatus. Next base: position 37,981,008 of record NC_084790.1, read on the forward strand.
GTTTTTGAACATTCATGGAGGACAGGCGAGGTGCCTGAGGACTGGAGAAAGGCCAATGTCACTCCAGGCTTCAAAGAGGGCAGGAAGGAGGACCCAGGAAACTCCAGGCGGTCAGCCTCACCTCCATCCCTGGAAAGGTGACGGAACAACTCATCCTGAATGTCATCACTAAACATATGAAGGAAAAGGTGGTTATCAGGGAGAGTCAACATGAATTCATCGAGAGGAAATCCTGTTTGACCAACCTAATAGCCTTGTATGAGTGCATAACTGGCTGGCTAGATAGGGGAGAGCGGTGGATGGCATATGCCTTGATTTCAGCAAGGCTTTTGACACTGTCTCCCATAACATCAGAAAGCTCAGGCAGTGTGGCTTGGATGAGTGGACAGTGAGAGCTGCCTGAATGACAGAACCAAGAGGGTGGTGATCAATGGCACAGAATCAAGTTGGAGGCCTGTGGCCAATGGAGTTCCACAGGGATGGGTTCTGGGGCCAGTCTTGTTCAACATCTTCATCAATGACCTGGATGAGGGAACAGAGTGTACTCTCAGCAAGTTGTCAGATGACACCAAACTGGGAGGACTGGCTGATTCCCCAGAAGGCTGTGCTGCCATTCAGTGGGATCTTGACCGGCTTGAGAGTTGGACAGAGAGGAACCTCATGAGGTTTAACAAGGACAAGCTCAGAATTCTGGTGAGGAACAACGCCATGCACCAGTACAGGCTGGGGACTGACCTGTTGCAGAGCAGCTCTGCAGAGAGAGACTTGGGAGTTCTGATTGATAACAGACTAACCATGAGCCAGCAATGTGTCCTTGTGGGCAAGAAGGCCAATGGCATCCTGGGATGCATCAAGAAGAGTGTGGCCAGCAAGTCGAGGGGGATTCTTCTTCCACTGTGCTCTGCCCTGGTGAGGCCTCATCTGGAGTCCTGTGTCTGGTTCTAGGCTCCTCAGCTCAAGATGGACAGGGAAGTGCTGGAGAGAGTCCAGTGCAGGGCAACCAAGATGATCAGGGGACTGGAACATCTTTCGTATGAGGAAAGGCTGCGGGAACTGGGGCTGTTTAGTCTGGAGAAGAGGAGACTGAGAGGGGATCTCATTAACATTTATAAATATCTAAATGGTGGATGTCAGGAGATTGGGACATCCCTCTTTTCTATGCTATCTAGCAACAGGATAAGGGGTAATGGGATGAAGCTGGAACACAAAAAGTTCTATTTAAACAGAAGGAAACACCATTGTACTGTGAGGGTGATGGAGCCCTGGCACAGGCTGTTCAGGGAGGGTGTGGAGTCTCCTTCCTTGGAGGTTTTCAAGATCCGCTTATACATTTTCATGTGTGAACTGGTCTAGGTGGACCTGCTTCTGCAGGGGGGTTGGACTAGATGAGCTCTAAATGTTCCTTCAAACCCCTACCTTTCTGTGATTCTATGATTCTATGATTATATGGTAAAGTACCTAAGCTCTGTGTAGAGCAACCAGGAATGTTCCTAATCCTAGATTGTCATCTGCGCTAGCTAGTGGAGGGAAATGCTTAAGCCGTCTTGTTAAAATACTGGATTTGCATGTAATTAATATTTATTAGGTTACAGAGCAAAATTAAGGGTAGTCTTCGGCCCTAATAATGAGAAGGCTTGCTAGGAGTTGGGGTTTCCTGGGATTCAGTGTCTGTAAATACATTATGTTTTTCCTCTTCATAAAACTAAAAAGACATGGATCAGTATTCGCATAAAGTAGTAAATAAATTCAGGGCATAAGTAATGAAATATCATACCCAGTGTCACAGTGGAAACTACTAAGTAGATTCAGGAACCCCGTTCTAGCCTGGTGATGCCTCAAGGTGAAAGATAATCTTTGCTTTTGGTATCAATAGCATGAGTCTTGATTGCTTTTTTTTTTTTTAACCTACAGAAGTGTCTGTTGTGCAACCTATTCTACTTCTAACCACTGTTTCAGATCTGATTTCTAACTTAGCTAAACAGAAATAATGTTATGTCCTTCTTCTCCTAGAACCCTTTTTGTTTCCAGTACTGTACCTTAACCTTTCCAAGGATTTGGCTCTTCAGCAGCTGCTGGTGGAATGGGATGTTGACAAGTCAGCGCATGATGCTGAGCTGGCAATGTCTTTTGAAATACAAGTCCGTCAAGCAGATGAAACTGCTCCTGTGTGGATAGTAAGTGTGCTTTTAAAAAGGCATATTAATTATTTACAATATAAAAAGATCTAAAGGGAAATAAAATGTTCAGATGCATATGCAGGTTGCTTGGTGGTATAGGTTTATGATTCACAACATAGTATTTACAAAGCCATACTAGAAATACCTCCATATTTCACTAGCTGACTCACTTGGTCTAATATTATGCCCACTTTTTGTAAAAAGAATGATTATATCAGATGAAGAAGTTGCTTCCACCTGTGTAGAATGTAAACATGCCTTGCGTACCCTTATTATGGTTATGGTGGGAGACAGATGGAATTTTGAAGGCTTCTGTCTCCCTTTGAAGGTGCTGGTCCCCTGAGTGGCTTCCCAGAAATAGCCCTTCCATTTCTCCTTAAGAGGCTTTTCTGTAGCAGGATTGCTACTCTTCACTGGAGATTAATTGAGCATGAGTCATATTGCTGTGACTCGTCTCACCTTATGAACAAAATGATAATCTCAGTGTGAGCAAAAGCCTTTTAAGCCCTATGCTGGGCTCTGTTAGCACTTACCTTATACTGACCTCTTCCAGTTAAGGAAGAAGTAGTTGTGAATTCCCTATGCTGCTAGTTTTCCTTAACACCTAAACCAACCAAATTTTCTGAAGAGTTAGAGATGACCTAAATCATAGGCTTAAGCCTGGACCTATTTTCCTCAGTTTGTGACTTCAGAGTGAGAACTTTTGTCTCCAAAGAAAATATCCTCTCCTTTTAATCTGACAAAATCTTTTGGGAAATATATGCATGTTTTAATGGTGCTAGAAACTGTCATAACTCTCTGTGGATTAACTATCACAGAATCACAGAATCTTAAGGGCTTGAAGGGACCTTGAAAGGTCATCTAGTCCAGCCCCACTGCCAGAGCAGGACCCCCTAGAGCAGGTCACACAGGAACTTGTCCAGGTGGGTTTTGAATGTCTTCATAGAAGGAGACTTGCCAGCCTATCTGGGCAGCTCATTCCACTGCTCTGTCACCCTCACATTGAAGAAGTTTTTCCTTGTATTTCTTTGGAACCTGTTGTGTTCCATCTTGTACCCATTGCCCATTGTCCTGTCATTGGCCATCACTGAGAAAAGCCTGGCTCCATCCTCCTGACACCTGCCCTTTACATATTTGTAAACATTAAGGAAATCACTCCTCAGTCTCCTCCAAGCTCTCTTGACCTACTAACCACCCCCCTTCTAATACACCCCAGGATGACATTGAACCACGAGGGCACATTGCTGGGTCATACTCATCCTGCTGTCCACCAAGACCCCCAGGTCCCTTTCCCTTACACTACTCTCTTAACAGTTCATTCTCCAACCTGTACTGGTACATGGGGTTATTCTTTCCCAGATGCAAGATTCTACACTTGCCCTTATTGAATTTCATTAGATTTCTCTCTGCCCAACCCTCCAGCCTCTCCAGGCCTCGCTGGATGGCAGCACAGCTTTCTAGTGTATCAGCCATTTCCCCAGTTTAGTGTCATCAGTAAGCTTGCCGACAGTGCCCTCTGTTCCCTCATCAAGGTTATTAATGAATATATTGAACAGTACTGGTCCCAGCACCAAGCCCTGAGGGACTCTGGTAGACACAGGTCTCCTGCTAGACCCTGCCCTTCTTCCCTCTCTCCCTTCTTCCCTTCAAATGCACATATTAAAACTTCATGAAGCTGTATAACTCCTCCAGCTCATTTAAAGATGCTATTTTTGAGACAGCACATAAAGCAGAGAAGGACTTATTTTTCTGAAACCAGAAGTCAATGAAATATGGGCACTCTTATGAACCATAACTTACTCTGATTGGCCAAGTTTGTAGTGTTCTGTCTCTGAGTTGAAGAACCACATCTTCGCTGCAGATGGGATATATGCAGATCAGAAGACCACTTTGATATACAGGGTAGGAATTTTAATACCCTTGAGTAATGCTGAAATCGGAGACTGGGGCCATACAGCTATAAACAATACGTGTTTTTTCTGAGTATCCTTTCAACAAACTCTTATTAACTTACTGGGGGAAAAAAAAAGAGCTTTTCAAATCCAAGCATGTAGTCTGTTCTGTTACTTGTAATAAATTTGACAAGGAAAATAAACAGGATGTTTTGGATGTTGTTACCATACAGGAATGTATTTGCTTCTCTGTTCTGTGCTTCTGTGTGCCAATAAAGAAACTCTGTGAGTCTGCTTGTACCAGAGCACGAACAGTCTGTGTAACTTCTAAAGCAGTGACTACGTTGAGAGATTAAATTGTAAACTGATTGCAGAGTTTTTCTCAGAGTGGTGGTATTGTGAAAGTGCAGGTGTTGCTGATGGAAAGCAGTAAGGGAGAGCAGTTCTATAGTTGTCAGTGTGAGATGGGGCTTTGGTACAATAAGCAGCTGAGAACCTAGTACTTTAAGAAGTACTGAAATGTAAGTACTGTTCTAAAATATATTAATAATTACAGATGATTAATAGAATTTTTTTGAGTCATTTTTTCACCTGCTTCTTATAGTCTGTCATACCAGGGGAGATTAATATTTGACGTACATTTTCATTTGTCTGTCTGTGTGACTACATGGTGCCTGGGTGAGTTGGAGTTGTTGTGTTGTGTATTGCTGCAGATTATTTAGTGCCCATGTTGGTCTTAGTAGACCAACCATGCTGAAAGAACTTTATAGTACATCTTCTCTTAGACAACAGCAGAAAATTTTGTAGTTTTTCATGCTTGTCTGCATTCAGGTAATTCAATACAAAAATGTTTACCAAAATATAAAGCATTTAGGTCATCTGATTTTTGAACCCCATTTGAAATTTTAGGCTGTCCTTCTGTTACCTTCCTGGGGCACTAACAGTTTTGGATGTATTTTTTTCATGTTTCTTGCATATATGTATTACAGCAGCCAGGCATTTTGGGCAAATCAGCAAATATTTTCCTACTCTGTCTGTCACTGATGGTAGTACTGTCCTCAGATGCTATGCCTCAGAACTACAATGAGGAATCATCTGTGTAAATGCCTACTAACTGGTGCAGATTCGTGATACCACAGCCTGGGATATATAACCCAGAGTGTTAGACAAGGTGCACTTGCAGGCAGCAGCGTCTGTGCATGCTGTTACTTGTGTAATAGCAGGCATGAGTGATTCACTGGAAGTCTCTGTGAGTGAGTGAATGCATTTCATAAGAAGCAGGTCCTGACTCATAACTGTGTTGTCAGAGTCAAGCAGTCTTGCCAGCATATCAGGCACTTTATCACTGCTAGGACAGATTTGTAAGCAGTTACTTAGCTTACTAGTTGCTTAATATGAAATCATGTGTAGCAAGTGGGATTTCAGAGATTCATTTTTCAAAAGCATTTTCCTTCTTTAAGCTTTCTTTATCACAGCTTTTAACAGTACTTCCAAAGTGTCTACATGTCGCTGTGTTTTCAATACTTTGCCTTACTGGCTTTTGTAGGAGTTTCATAATGTCACACTTGATAAATCAAGAAAGCCTCTTCATTGGATATGGGATTCAGATATACCTCTGGAGTGTATGTCACACTCAGTGAGAATCAGGAGCAAAGCAGAAGCATCAAAAGACTGGAGTCAGTGGAGTCTGTGGGAGACTGTCCTGGGTAAGCAAAACAAGACTGCAATATTGGATTTTTTTTTTTTTCCAGGACAAAGCTAGATTGTAATTCACTGGTGACAGTGAAATTGAAGTCCAGTTCAGATGAGATGACATAAAATCAATAATCCATTTTGAACTCTTTAATCTCTAGTCACTAACCGACTTCTTTTTTTGGCAATAATAGCAGTGCTTCATTCATTCAATAATATCCAGTACTTGGACAGGCTCTAGTGTAGCCTGTCACCAGGTCAGGTGCAGTCCTGGCCCAGATTAGGGGAAAAAACACACATACTGTGTCATTGCCTGATGCACATGTGACTTTTGTGTTGGGTTCATAGCTTGGATTAGTATTGAAGAAGCAGAGAGCGGAGCAAGTCAGCTCCTTCGAATGAACTTCTGAGAGCTGAGAGTGAACAGGGACTAAACCAGTAATGTAGTTAATGATGTCATGCCCCTCTCCCCTTCCCCCCCCGGCCCCCCCAAATTACAGTGTTTTACTGGAACAATTTGGTTTCCAGAGAATTTAGTTTAAACAAAGTATGTCACTGCTGTAGAAAAAATTACTACAGTGATTTAGTACAGAAGCTCTGTTCTTGTTTGGAGCAGCAAGGGCTTTTAGTTATGGGACAAATCAGGAGTATTAGAAGCATAACAGGTCTGTATACTTCGATCGTGGCACATAAATTTCCCATCTCCCTTACCTTACATAATCCCAAATATGATGCAAGGCTCCGTTTTTTTCTAGCTAAGCTCAATCTTGGTGATTTTACATTTTCAATTGAAACTGGAGAGGGATCAAAAAGCCTGTATCTTTGTCACAAACTGACCCTACATTACAAACCTATTTTAGAGCACTCTAAAAGACAGTGATTCTAGATTTCATCAGCTTTTTAGATCAAATTCTTGAGAGTAGATTTTATCTCCAACCTGTGAAAAAGCCTGTCAGTCACTTGTATCCCACTAATTTTTGCCTCAAGCAAGGAGTTTGTCATTGAATGCCATAGGTTTTTCACTCCAAGATGAGTGTACCCTTACTGGTCTGAGTCATTCAAAGTTGACTCCTCTTAGCTGAACTCGGCATGAGCTTCAGAACATTACATTCTTCTAGCCTCCTCACATAACATTTAGGAGCAGACTGAGCCTGTTAATAGGTGCAGGAGGTAGTATTCATCTGTAAAAGGCAGTTCTTAAATGCACTTTGTTTCCCCTAAGTGAAAGGCAGTGAGATGGATTTATTGTTTCAGTTATTTTGTTGGGCTACATTATATATTCATGGGTTTAAGAGAAATACAGGTATGATTACATGTGAAGTGGATCTCTGAATGAGGAAGAATACTAAATAGAAGTCTATGAATGGACAATGTAACACAAGCTGTTTAAATGCTCAGCTATGTGTTGTGGTTGAAGGCTGCTGCGGTGAGTAGGTTTTGAAATGGTTTATTATATTTACTTTTCAGGTCTGGACACTTCAAATAACAGTGGACCGCAGATCTTTCCAGAAGAAAAGGTTGTAGAGGAAGGCTCTGACATCACTCTTTGTTGCATTGGAAGGAAAGGCCAAATCATTAAGGAATTCTTTCTAGACCCGGGTGTTCATATTTTCAATCGCACAAACAGTCAAGTTGGACTTCTCACTGTGAAAAATGTGGCACATCAAGAAGCGCCTCACATCAATGTCTACTGTCGAGAGTCTTGCAATGAAAACCAATGCTATAATTATTCAACGTTCTTTGTGGGTAGTAAGTGAATGCTTTATTACAGTTCTATTTTTCTATTGTTATTAAGTAAAAGTGGCTGTGAGGAATGGGGGAGGAAGCTTGCTGTAAGTTGTCTTTGTCCTGTAATGTCCAGCTGAATGGTCATTGATACCTGACATCTGATCTGTACACATATATACAGAAAACATTCAAGAGTAGCCTTAAATGTGTTCAGATTAATCTCATTAATGAATCCCAGAGTGAGTGACTGATTTTCAAATATACTTACCCATTCAGGAGTTCAGCTTCATTGTCTGTATGCGTATGTTAAAAACTTAAAACAGTCTCCCTTTTCAATGCTAGTAGCAATTTTTACAAATAGAAACAATACAGACTGAATTAATGGAGGTGTGAATACAACAAAAAATAATAAAATACATGAGTGTTTGGGTTACATTTAATTTATAGTGTTATCCTGATTTTCTCTGCAGAGTGATCAGAGAATAATTTAAATAATAAGATGTGTAGTAAACCATGCTTTGTACATACCCAGTACTTTTAGTTTATTAAAACAGTAAAAAGTTTGATGACCTTTGCCTTGACTGCCATGCTGTTGGTAATTTTTGATTATTCCCTCTGACAAGAACCACCTGATACACCTCATGATTTTTGCTGCCAAACTCAAGACATGAGAACAATAACATGTACTTGGAGCCAGGGAGGAGACACTTATCTTCATGGACGCTACTCGCCAAAATACACCGTGTCTGAAGAGTAAGTCTGTTCGTTGTTATATTAACTCTTGCCAGTGCAGTACAGAACAGTCACATTCTTTTCTTTAAAATCTGTGGAAGTATTTTTTTATCTTTATTGCAATTAGCTGCCTACCTCTTTCCAACTCTTTTTCCAAGTTTGTGCAGTGCAGAACTGCTCTGAACTAGACTACCTGTAACAAAGTTGCAGGTTCATCAGACCAGCTACTGCTTGATAAAGCTTGTTCAAACCATTCTTTTGGGTTAATTTGTTTGGATATCTTTCGGTAGATGTGAAGACACCCTGCAATCAGAATATAGATAATTTAAAATTACAATCCAATTACTGGGTGACATGCACAACAGATAACTAGGATGTAGGTAGGCTGAGTATTAGTGTGTTCACAATCCATTGACACTAGTGCTGTCTCAGACTGATGATTCTCAGCAAACCCTCAGTGGGCCTAATTAGCCTCCCTAGTTATTTTTCTTTGGGATTTTATAACATTATATGCTGCCGTTTTTCTTCTTCAGTCACAGAATCACAGAATCCTAAGTGTTGGAAGGGACCTCAAAAGATCATCTAGTCCAATACCCCTGCAAGAGCAGGACCACTTAGAGTAGTCTTTGAGCTACTGAGAATCCTACTTCAAAAATCACACTTCTGGCTATAATTTCAGGGGTTTTGGGTTTTTTTTAGACTTTTTATTCTTCTTAGCAGTCTGAAGCAAGGTTACACAGCTGTGGCATATCAGACTTGGCCTTTGGCTCCTTGCTACAGAGGCATCTTAGTGGAGAGGAGAGGAGTTTTACAGCAGAGCCTTCACAGGAACAGCAACTTGTAAACCAGGACAGGCTGCCTCATGATCACAACAAACTTTGACAAAAATGCCTCAACAGAAGGCAAGTCATCATTAAATATACTGTCATGATCTCTGCCTCATTCATTCCTACTAAGATATTGTGGTGATTTTAAAATGGAAGCTTAGAAGATACACTTGAAATTATTGCTTCGTTTAAAAGTGTAAATGGTATACATGTCATAGAATCATAGAATGGTAGAGGTTGGAGAAGACCTTTAGAGATCATCTAGTCCAACTCCCCTGCAGAATCAGGTTCACTTAGGTCAGGTCACATAGGAACATGTCCAGGCAGGTCTTAAAGACCTCCAAGGAAGGAGACTTCACAAGCCTTCTGGGCAGCCTGTGCCACTGCTCTGTCACCCTCACAGTGAAATAGTTTTTTCTTATATTTAAGTGGAACTTTTTGTGTTCCAGCATCATTCCATTACCCCTTGTCCTGTTTCTAGATACCATAGAAAAAAGGGATGTCCCAACCTCCTAACATCCACCATTTAGATATTTGTAAATGTTAATAAGGTGTCCCCTCAGTCTCCTCTTCTCCAGACTAAACAGCCCCAGTTCCTACAGCCTTTCCTTGTATGAAAGATGATGATCTTGGTGGCCCTGCGCTGGACTCTCTCCAGAAGATCTCTGTCCCTCTTGAGCTGAGGAGCCCAGAACTGGACACAGGACTCCAGATGAGGCCTCACCAGAGCAGAGTAGAGAGGGAGAAGAACCTCCCTTGACCTGCTGGCCACACTCTTCTTGATGCATCCCAGGATGCCATTGACCTTCTTGGCCACAAGGGCACATTGCTGACTCATATTTAGCATATTATCAATCAGGACTCTCAAGTCTCTCTCTGCAGAGCTGCTCTTCAGCAGTTTGACATCCAGCCTGTACTGGTGCATGGAATTGTTCCTTCCCAGATGCGGGACTCTGCACTTGTACTTCTTGAACCTCATGAGGTTCCTCTCTGCCCAACTCTCAAGTCGGTCGAGATCCTGCTGAGTGGCAGCACAGCCTTCTGGGGAATCAGCCAGTCCTCCCAGTTTGGTGTCATCAGCCAACTTGCTGAGGGTACACTCTGTCCCCTCAGCCAGGTCATTGATGAAGATGTTGAACAAGACTGGCCCCAGAATCGATCCCTGTGGAACTCTACTGGCCACAGGCCTCCAACTCAATTCTGTGCCATTGATCACCACCCTCTGGGCTCTGTCATTCAGCCAGCTCTCGATCCACCTCACTGTCCACTCATCCAAGCCACACTGCCTGAGCTTTCTGATGAGGATGTTGTGGGAGACAGTGTCAAAAGCCTCGCTGAAGTCAAGGCAGATGCCATCCGCTGCTCTCCCCTCATCTAGCCAGCCGGTTATGCCCCCACAGAAGGCTATCAGGTTGGTCAATCAGAATTTCCCCTTGGTGAAGCCATGTTGTCTCCCACTGATAACCATCTTTCCCTTCATATGTTCAGTGATAACATTCATACATGTAAATGGTTTCATTTTTGTCAATTAAATCCGTAGTTTAGAAATTCCATGAGGAAATCACTAAAAGCAATTAGCTGTGTTGTAAAAGGATAAAGAAAGCACTGACTTCAAAGAAAACTCTCCTGATTGTAAGAATACCCATATTCTTCTTACTTCAGGCTAAGGGAAAGAACTGGATGGCTTCTTGTAGTTTTTTTTTTTTTTTTTTATGATGCTGTATTCTAGTTCTATATCAGTTGTACGTTATGGAAAAATGTATTTCTTTTCCACCCCACTCTCCTCCCACTCCCTTTCTTTGATAGGTTTTCCCGAAAAACAGTTCTGTGCACAGTAAGTTGTCTTAAGCAGTGCTCCTGTTCTTGGGATATAGATCAGCAGAAGATCTATAATGTCACAGTGACTGTGGAAAACCCACTCGGAAAGAAAACTGCCATGGATGTCTTCAATATAACTCACAGAAGTAAGGTCTTTTGTACGTCTTTGTTGAATTGTTTAGTTCTTGTTACAGGCCTTGTCCTCCTTCTGATCTTAATACTTGGGTGACCCAGTTTAAAGTATGGAAGACCTTGATTTTTATATTCACATTCTTTATTGCATACCTGTCCTTGTGCTATAGTTACCTGCTTTCTCTTCAGACTCATAGAATCATTACAGTTGGAAAAGCCCTTTAAGATCATTGAGTCCAGCCATTAACCTCACGCTACCAAGCCCATCACTAAACCATGTCCCTCAGCACCTCATCTCCAGGGATGGTGACTCCACCACCTCCCTGGGCAGCCTGTCCCAATGCTTAACAACCCTCTCAGTGAAAAAGTTCTTCCTCACCGCCAATGTAAACCACCCCTGGTGCAACCTGAACCCATTTCCTTGTGTCCTGTCATTCATTACTGGGGAGAAGAGATTGACTCCCACTGAAAGAGTGTTCATATCTCCTCTAGCTTCCTCTAAGCTAAATAACCCCAGCTTCCTCAGCCTTTCCTCATCAGACTTGTTCTCCAGACCCTTCATCAGCTTCATTGCCTGTCTCTGAACATGCTTCAGCACCTCAATGTCCATCTTGTAGTGAGGGGCTCAGAACTGCACTTGAGGTGCAGCCTCACCAGGACTGAGTGCAGGGGGACAATTACTGCCCTGGTCCTGCTGGCCTCACTATTTCTGATACAAGCCAGGATGCCATTGGCCTTCTTGGCCACTTGGGCACACTGCTGGCTCACATTCAGCCAGCTGTTTATTAACACCCCCAGGTCCTTTTCTGCCAGGCAGCTTTCCAACCACTCTGCCTCAAGCCTGTAGCGTTGCATGGCGTTGCTGTGGCTCAAGTGCAGGACTCATCACTTAGCCTTGTTGAACCTCATACAGTTGGCCTCAGCCCATTGATCCAGCTTGTCCAGGTCCCTCTGAAGAGCCTTCCTGCCATCAACCAGATCAGCAGTCCAACTCCGCTTCATTTCATCTGCAAATTGACTGAGGGTGCACTCAATCCTCTCATCCACATCATTGATAAAGGTGTTAAACAGAACAGGCCCCAACACTGAGCCCAGGGGAACTCCACTGGTGACTGGCCGCCAACTGCGTTTTACTCCATTCACCACCACTCTCTGGACCTGGCACAGAAAATCTTCATTTTTTTTTCACATCTTCAGTCTGAGCTTTGCAAAGTTGTGTTAATGGTAGAAAACAGCTTCACTCCAAAGGTCAGATTTTGTTATTGAAATGACTGTTTTCAAATCTGCTGCTTTGCCAAAGCTGGTTCATGTTGTAGGAAGCCACATGGTACAGTGATATCAAATGAGGAGTTCAAGAAAAACATCTGCATAGGTTGTTTGTGAATTCAGTCTGTTTTCCACAATATTACTGCTGATGTTACCATCTTTCCAAAATAAAATGGAGATGCACATTTTGAAAAATGAGTAAATAAAATTACTAACATTTCCCCAAATGAGAGGCGATAGAGGTGTTGCCAGGAAAGGTACTAACTTCTCCTGGTACTCATGTGGAACAGTAACATCCACTGTGCTGCTATAAGGAAGGATGTTCGTCATCAGTGAAATAAAACAGGTTATTCTGTGAGCAGTAACTGATGCCTGTGGTTCTTTCTTCCCCTATTAGTTGTGTCCTTTATCACGGTGTGCTCTGGGACCCATAAGTTCCTATGTATTCCTGCCTCACAACACATGGCTATTCCCTGTGTCTCCAGCAGTATTCCCAGTGTCCTCTAGTCCCACTAGAACCATCTCAGGGTTCCCAAGGTCCTGTGATCCCCTTACCCTTTTGAAGAAGTGGGAGTGAGCATGTGATTTGCTTAGTTCTGAAGCTGACAGGCTACTGGACAGGGAGGCTGCTGGTGTAACTGCTGCATGTTGGCAGTTTCCATCCTCACAGGCATTGATTATAGTTTTGTGAGATACAATTATTCATGTGACTTGTAGGAACTTATGTTAAATGCCCATCTCTGTTAAATTTGTCTCAGAGAGGCCTGAGAGTTCTAAAAGCTGAATATTTGATTGTTTGGAGGTGGAAGAAATAGAGCAGGAGGAAAGTGGAGGAGTAAACTGACAGATGGTAGTGAAACTACACAATATTAGAATAAGTTTTCGTAGCAAATTAGGCTAAAATTACATTCAATGTGCTAAGTACATTAAAGCTGCTCTACAATTTTCTTCTCAAGTTCTAGCAATTGTTGCAAGTTAAAGAAACTAAATACAGTGTTTATTACAAGATAACAGTTTAAATAGTGATTGCCATTAAGTCCTTTACGTTTTCTCCGATCCTGAAGTCTGTAATTTCCAATTCTGATGTAGTAGCTGGTACCTTCTGTGTGGAACACAAACTCTTTGAGTTTGGTAGTCCTCAAGTTGTACTTCACGGTCCATGAAGTCTTGTTTGTAAACATATCACTTGCTCACTTTGCCATGTCTTACTCCTTAGAACTGGACTGATAACATGGGAAAGTTTGGGACCTGCTGCTTTTGGTGAATGCTGCTTACATTGCAGTAAACAATCTCAGAAATCTTTTGGAAGAAGTAGCATTGGCACTGTTTACCAGAGGGTAATTAAACTGGTAGGAGTCAAATTTCTGGTGAAAAGGCTGGATTTCAGGGTGTGGAAAGGAGACAAACATTACTCACCATGCCACATCACCTGGATTAGAGAATTTTACTGATGATAAAAGTCTCTGACTTTCTCCTGTTCATGATGGTCTAAAATATTTCCAAGTCATCACAAGGATTTGGGTTTTTTTTAACCTTGTCTAACATTTACTTAGATTTACATTCAGAAGTTATTTTTTACTACTTCATGTCTGCTTCAAGACTGGCAGAAAAGTCTGTATTTCTTATCTGCTTTTACTACTCAGCTAAAATACCTTAAAATACTTTTGCATGTGTTTTGTGTTTTACAAGCACTAACTCAGCTTTTCCATCGGCAGTTTATCCTGCTGCACCTTTCCAGCTGTGGGACGCATGCACAGATACAGAAATCACATTATACTGGAAATGTCGAAACAGAGAAATTGAGCTCTTTTGTCAGACTGAAGTGCTGCAGCCTGATGGCAAAGTAGAACTGGTACGAAACCTGAATTTCATAGACGAAAACATAGAGAGTATCTTTCTGATGTGGATTTAAAAAGTAATTCCCCAGTAATATGAATACACGCTGAAACTTGTGAGCATGGTGATGTCTCTGTTTTCTGGATTTGTTTGTTCCCAAACTTTCATACTGATGATGTGGTCCATGAACATCAGTGGTCCTTGTGGGCTGCTGTGGCTGGCACTGACGCATACTCCCAGTACTTCCTGTACTGTCGGATGAAGTGTATGGCGTAGCTGGTCTGCATATGGGGCTCTGTCCCCTGCTGGGAGGGTTCTGAGAGTTGTTGAAGTAAATGGAGATACTTACGGGCCTTATAATTGCTGTTAGCTATCGCTGATCTTTATTTATCATGTTTTTATGACTCCTGTAATCAGAGACACAAATGGTAGAGATGTGTGTTGAAGGCTTCTTTTAGATTAGTCTGGGAGCTTTCTGTGTGCTATGTTTGGTTTCTAGTAAGGGAACCCCAGAAGATTTGTTCTTCCCATCCTTGTCCATCTCCTTGAAGATTATTTGAGTAGACTCCTTGTCTTGTTCCACTTCTTTCTCAAGTAGTGGGACTGACTGACTCTTCCCTTACATACTGTGGTTTCTTTGTAACCATTGTCTTATGAAGGCAGCTTGCCTGTGATGTATTGTTATGAAGATCAGGATCTGTCTGAAGTACTGCTCAAGACCTGTAAGATTAAGTGGCTAGTGAAGTTGACCATTGCAGGAGACAGTTTAGAGAAGGGGCTTAAAAAGATGTTCACTTTTTGACTCTTAACAAAACTCACCCTGTCTCTTAGGAGGGAGTGAGGGAAGAAGTTGGGGAAAAAATGGAAAGAAAAGATAGCTGTAGCAGCTGTGCATAGATCAAGAACAGTATCTTGCGTGCTTGAACTAAGTAAGAGACCCAGGCTTTATGAGCATAAATTCTTGGTAAATTCTCTTCTTGATGTAAAGAGTAGTCATTTGACAAGTTGTGAGTGACTCCTACTCGGATTGTTGCACAGAGACAGCTTGCAGGCCTCTTTTTGGATCTCCCAGTCTTTTTGTCTTGTGCATATCTTTATTTATTTATTTTACTCTCATTCCATGAATATCTTTCCAAGTCAAGCTTAACTGGCTATCATGGGATCTGCAGGAAGAATTTCCTCTCACCCCCACCACCCCCCTCCCCCCCTTCTGCCACAGACACAGATAAAGCTCTTTTGCTAATGAAAGTGAGCGGAGCTCTGACTGTTCTGTCTTTCTCTCCTGCAGCATAATAGTTCAGAGGTGCATCTTCATTTTAGCAAGGTCACCCTGTCTGGACTGCAGCCATACACCGACTACACAGTGAGGGTGCACTGTGCGGCAGCTGGGCATTTCTGGAGGTGGAGTGAATGGAGTGAAGTCCAAACTATCAGAACAAGGGAAGCAGGTAGGTCCAGCCTCTATTGAGAAGGGAACCTTGAAGGATGCTTTTTGTTTGCTGCCTCTGTCTGCTATTTGTTGCTACTCTTCTGGTATGTGGCTAAAGCAGT
This sequence comes from Colius striatus, assembly GCF_028858725.1. Lineage (NCBI taxonomy): Eukaryota > Metazoa > Chordata > Aves > Coliiformes > Coliidae > Colius > Colius striatus. Next base: position 37,996,659 of record NC_084790.1, read on the forward strand.
GGCCTGTTGCACTCTTGAAAATAGAAGCAGGCTAAGCAAACTTTAAGATGATGGCTTCTTGAACAGCTTTCATCCTACATGCCAGCCTCTGCCATTTTATCCAGGGTGGGCCATGGGAAATCCAGATGACTGGGAATACAGACAGATTGGTTTAGTATTCTGTAGGGGGCTGAAGGAATGGTCCAGAAGTGTGGAAAAAGCACCTGCAAACTGCAAGAAGAGACAGACTTTTCTAGGGAGATGAGCCAGGAATTTGTTCAGAAAAAAAGGAATGAAGAGAGGAAGATGTTAAAGGATAATATTTTGGCAAGACCTGGGAGTAATGGGGAAAAAGGGGATTTCTTCAGGTGGAAGGAAGCAATTAAATGTTCTGTCCTTTCTGAACCCTGAGCACCTTTGTTTCGCTCTATTTACTGCAGCTCCATCAGGAAAACTGGACATCTGGAGAGAAATTACACCAGTTTGGGGAGGGCAGAATGTGACCTTGTTCTGGAAGGTGAGATACTGATACAGAAATGGAAATAAAACCCTTCATAAAGGGAATTTAAACTTTTCCCATGAACTTTTACAATTTTGTGTGAATTTAGTAGCAGTTCAGCATGAAAATGTCTTTAAGACAAATATTATATATGACATATTTCAGAACACGTGTGGCTGTATGATGCTGTGCTGTCCTAGGATTTCAGACATACGCTCCTGTTTTTCTAAGTGTTGTAACAAGATAAATCCCGTTACTGAGATTTCTGCATTTCCATTTCAACCAGCAAATGTTTATGTTCTTACAGAAATAATATATCCAATTAGTTATTTAAAGTTCTAAATGTGCCTTCTTTTTTTTAAGGGGGAGGCGAGCAAAATGTACTAATTGATGTCTACTCCCATAATGTTTTCCCCAGCATGCACCAAGTTTTCGAGCAAATGGAGGAAGTATTTCCTATGAAGTAACCTGGGAAAAAGCAGAAGATGGCTCTGAGCCTGAAAGCGTCTCTTTGTCATCAGTCTACAATAGCACCAGGATTTCCATTGGTACCCATTCCTACAGAATCAGTATCATGGCAAAGAACAATGTTAATTATTCACTTCCATCAATATTGATCATCCCTAGAGCTACAGGTAACAGCAGGACAATTTTCAGGTTTTTTTTGTAAAAGCTCTGGTGCTACTTATTTTGAGTGAAGTGGTAACTCGTCATCTTGGGAGAACAAATTAACCTGGTCTGTTAACTCACATCACCTCTGTCTGGAAATTACTACTGTATTCTTTCCGATACACTGAGTGGTAACTGCATGTGTATTATGCTTAAGTGCTTTGATCCATCCCTCACAATAGGAAGTCTGTTTTACACAGAGTGTCTCTGCAGAGCAAAGGACCCTTGGCCTTGAAGTTGGCTGGGCAGCAGGTGCTGTGACAGTGCCTGGCAGGGAGTTCCTGCATGTGATCAGCCTCTTGAGACTTGCTTCTCAGACCCCTGGGTGTCTGCAGTTCAGTTCTTGTCATGAATAGCCAGTAACAATTACTGGATGCTTTTCAAGTTGTCAGCTTTCCACATGCAAAGAGATCAGCTTTCAGCACGTGAAAAAGCCCATAATTCTGACAGTGCACAATAGCACAACTATTTTATTATTGTTTTAGTAGTTCAGCATAGAAACTATATTGATCTTTGTTTATCAGTCTCAAGTCTCATGCAGGAAAATCATAGATGCACTCTTGTTTGTTCCTAGGCATCAAAGAGCTTGAAGAAGGACAAGTTAATGGAACAGATGATGGCATTTTTATTACCTGGGAGCCTAAACCTGTCTATGACAGTTACATTATTGATTGGTGTAACTTTCCAATGTTGCAGCTTTGTGATTTGCAGTGGAAGAGATTTGAGCCCAACACTTCCAGTGCTCTGATCAACTCAGGTGAAAGCCAAACATTTTTCCTTTCTGATGTCTGTACAGCAATCTTTCATGCTGTGGGCATTAATTGAACTTAGGAAACAAATCCTGTGGAATACTTGATTCTGTGCAGTGCAGGTGTAATTCTTCAAAGGCATATGATGTCCTGTTCTCCCTAGCAGTAAGTTAAGTGCCATGAATGCACCAGTATAGTTAAGTCTTGGAAGTTGGCATAGAAGAAGAACCCTCTTCTGAGTAGCTCGTAGCTACATCTTGAGGGAGGATGATGAGGTTAATGAAGGAGTTAAAAATCTTTTAGCAGGAGAGATGCAAAATGGAACTCTGCCTTATCCATAACAAAGGTCAGAAGTTTTAGAGTTGGGCAATTTAACACCCACTGCGCAGTGAGAGGTTTCCTGTTCTCAGTATACCACAAAGACTGTGTCTCAGCACCATCCCTGCTTTGGACTAGCTGTATGGTTTTTATCCTAGCGGTGGCCATTAGACCTAAATCCATTCTGGCTGTGTGAAGGTTGCTCTGATCGGCTTCCACAGCTGCAGGCATATAGCCTTCCTGCAGTCACTCAAGCTGAGAGCTCACTTTGGAATGAAACACTTTTGAACAAAATTTGACTGAGCGCATTTCAATATGCAGTCAAGGAACTGCACCTCAATTCATACAAACACATGGAAGCCTGCATTCTTACTGAAGGAGAGTATGGAAAAAAGAGTTGTTCAGTTCTTCAGTGGGTTAGGCTCTTCAGTGAGTTCCACTTAGTTATCTGAGTGTGAGGGGATGTCAGTGAGGATGACATGGGATCCTGATGCATGGCTACGTATCCATGTTAAGCAGCCCAAAATGTGACCTTTGCCTGTGCTAGAAAAGGAAGTGCTCTCGCTCTTTGGTGTATGTGGAGTCTATTGCACTCTCATCTTTGAATACTCTAGGGCAACAAAAATACATCCACTCCCCCACCATTCTCTCTCTCAAACAAAATAAATGATTCAATTCACATTAATTCACACTAAGAACTGGTTTACCCTGTGTCTCTTTTGGTTTTTTTCCGTAATACACAAGGATTTCTAATGGATATAGACCTCTGTAGAAAGCAGTGAAGTAAAAGCAAAACCAAAGCACAAACCACCACTGTTTTTTTTGTAATGAATTTTACTGTTTTCTAGCTGCTTTTATTCCAGGCGTGAGATACAGCTTCCGTGTCTATGGATCTGTTGCTAATAGAGCCTCCTTACTGGAGAAGAAGACTGGTTATCTCAGGGAGCTACGTAAGTTGACACCATATTTAGGGTTTGTGTATTTGCTAAATTTATCTGTCACAAATGCAAGAATTCCACAGCCTTCCTGCTGCAACTTAGCCACAAAGGCATTTGCTGTGTTGTTTCTGTGTCATCAGTGAAGCACATAGATGTTGTATGACAGCGTATGCGGCCATACACCAAGGATACCTGACTAATAGTCATGGGTTTTTTTCCTGTGTCCCAGCTGGGCAAAACCACGATGTTAGAGAGGAAAGTAGGAAGCTTTATTCTACTTCCTACAAGAAACAGAGCAGAACAAAAAGCAAAAAGGGTGTAGGATGATGAGAAAATTACAACCAGCACTTTAAGATCTCCCTCCCTCTGTTCTCTCCTTTCTTCCTGGGCCCAGCTCACTGCTCCCGATATCTCTACCTCCTCCCTTCTCAATGGCTCAGAGGGGCAAGGAATGGGCGATGTGGTCAGTCTCTCACAGATGGGCTCTGCTGCTTCTCTTTTCTCAGATGAGGACGACTCCTGGCATTCTTCCCCTGCTCCGATACAGGGTCCCTCCCCCAGGACACAGTTCTTAATGAACTTCTCTGGTGTGGGTTGTTCCCAGCAGCTGCGGCTTCTGCTGATACAGGTTCCCTCACACGGGACACAGTCCTTGGTGAATATCTCTGGCGTGGATTCTTCCCCACAGTTACAACGTCTGTGAATATTGGGTCCCTCTCATGGGACATTGCCTCCTGTGGCCATAGTCACTGCCCCTGGCACAGGGTCTTTAATGAAGAGAGTCACTGCTCCTGATGCAGGATCTTTAGCAAAATGAGTTATTGTTCCTGATGTGGGGTCTTTAATGAAATGCGAACAAATCACAGCTTCACCAGTCCTCTCCTCAAGATGCAGGGGAATCTCTCCTCCAGCACACTTCCTTCTCTCTTCCTCATTGATCGTGGAGTCCACATGGTTACTTCTCTCTCTCTTCCAACTCCTTGTATGACCACCATCTGGAGAAGAAGGGACAGAAGAAGGAAGAAATAGGAAGAAGCCTCCTCTTCCAACTTCTTGTTAAAAAGTGATTGTGGAGGCGTGTAGTTGGCCAGACAGCAGTGGGTCTGGCTCAGAGCTGGGGAGAGTTTCAAGCAACTTCTTACAGGAGCCATCTTTACAGCCCCTTCCCCCTTACCAGAAAGTTTCATGTCAAACCATGACACTAATGCAGTGATTAGGTAGAGCCCATGTTAATTAGCTTAGCTGAACAAAGTTGTGCTTAGCAGTCATGGGTCTGTGCATAATGAATGTGGACTGTGTGAAGGCTCTCTGAAGCCAGTTTTTGTGGAGGTCTTTGGCTTTGTTCATCTTTTAAAGACAATTAAGATAGAAACAGAAACATCACATGGGAGATTAGATGTTTTTCGAGTGAGAAGATTAACATTCTTGAAGAATAATGGCAAGTTTAACCTGAATTTCCTTTCTTCCAGCTCCTCTACTTGACCCTACTGTGGAAAAAGTTGGACTGACTTCCAATGCAGTAACACTGTCTTGGGATTCATATCCCACAAATGAGTCACAGTCTGGTTTTGTAAGAGGCTACCATGTTTATATGTCGCCTGTACAAGAGGACTGCAGTTTGAAAGGGTCCAAAAAACACGTTCTGCCAGGTAACTGAGCCCTTAGATTGAGAGAGCTGTGACATTCATACAGGTGAAATATTGCTGCCAATACTGCAGCCTCTCAGAAAGCTCAGATTAGGCAGGTAAATTGGCTCATGAGGCTGCTTTTGATTTGTCTCTAATGCTTGAGGTGATAATGGGTGGAAGTGAGTCCTGGCTTTACACAGCTATAGCCCACATTCTGTCATCCACAGCTCTTCTTAACTCAAGTGTGAGCTCCAGTACTTGTAGGAGGAGCCAAGTTTCTGCCTCTTGCCGTCTCGGTTCTGAATGAATTTCGAAAACATCTGTTTGTGGTCTGTTTGGATGAGAGTCATAGGAAGCATGTTAGATTTACTAGGATTTGGGGTATTTTGGAAACGGATGTGATACAATTTATTTCCTTCAAAAGTGGAGCACTGTGTAAATTCTTCATTTAAATTCTTTTGTAGTGAAAGTATTTGTGGCTGCACTCTACAGTGGAGTTTCTTTGGCAGAACTGAGTTGTGGGGTGGCACAAAGCCACATTTCAACTTTTGTATCTGATCTTCCTGCTCTGCTCAAAATTTTTCCAGATGACTTTGGTCCATTATAATTTTCAGATGTTTCCAACATGTTTGAGGATATTTCTTTTTGTTTTCCTTCTCTCTTCTCCCAGTTGGGTCTTGTACTGTATCAGATCCTTCTGCTGATTAGACTAGCACCAGACCGAAAAGCTTAGTTTGAACTGAAGGAGGCTGATGTAGGAGTTCCTGTCAGCTAAACTAACCGTAGAAGTACCATAATTCTGCAAGCAGCAGCAGCTAGACATTAATGTTTAAATGTTTAAATTGAAAGTTTCCTGCTTCTCACTTTGTCTGAGCCAGCAGACAAAGGATGTGACTGGGGACAGGAGGAATAAGGAAATGCTTTTCTCCCTGAAGTCTGGGAGCTGCACACCACGGAGGCAAGATTGGGGTTTTTTGGTTTGTTTGTTTTTTGGGTTTTTTGGGTTCTTTTTTCTTTTTCCAGACAGAGATTTATTGCTTTCTATTACTTTCAAAGAACTTGACCTAAGCTCAAGGGCTAGAGGATTCTGGCAAAAAAAAAAAAAAAATAGAAATTGCAAAATACAAATCATTCTGTTAGAAGGAAAATGAAAATAAAAACTTGCAGCTTTTGACAGCAAGTTTTTAGGTGGTCTGTCAGAGGATGGGTAATGCTGTGGACAGGACAGCGTAAAAGGGATGTGAGTTCAGACCAGTGGCAATGAGTCAGAATGTATCATCCTTCTCAGAAGAAAGTGTGCAAATTACAGAGAAGTTGCTTTGCAAATGTTCTGTTAGTTCAGTGTTCTTGCAGTCTCAGTGGAGCTGATCTGTAACATTTTTGGGAGACCTTCTTGCAGCCTGTCAATAGTTAAAGAGGCTTATAAGAAAAACAAAGGGAGATGTTTTACCAAGATGTTTTACCTGTAGTGACCAGACAAGGGGTGACGTTTTAAAACTAAAAAAAGGTGAGTTTAAATTTAAGGAAGAATTTTTTTTTTTTTTAATTCTGAGAGTGGTGAGGCACTGGAACAGAGTTGCCCAGAGAGGCTGTGAATGCCCCATCCCTGGAGGTGTTCCAGGCCAGGCTGGATGAAGATTTGAACAGCCTGGGCTAGTGGAAGGTGTCTCTGCCCATGGCAGGGGATTGGAACTAGAATGATCTTTCAGTTCCCTTCCAGTCAAACCCACTCTATGACTCTGTGATTCTGTGATTCTTATATTTTCTGTTCCATTTTAGATAATTCAGTGCTATGTAAATACACAATTGACAACCCAGAAGAGAAGAGATACACTGTGAAACACCTGTTGTCAAACACAAAATACAAACTAGTGGTTAAGGCATATACAGGTGGAGGAGAGACTCCCATTGTTAACTTCATATACGTAGATACACCATTTAACTGTAAGTATTTGATGCAGAAAATGTGTGTTCTAGCAGAGGGATGGGGTGATTTAAAAGGTTAGAGTAATCTTCCTTTCTCAAGGGAAAGTGTTTTATTTAAGATAATGTGCACTTCAGAAGGGATTCAACTGCAGAACGAAACACGCATACCAACGTGACTCCTGGGAACTTTTGAGTAGCTATGGTTGTTTATTTTAGAATTAAAGTAATTTAACAACCTTATTTAAGTCTTGTATTTTCCTGAGAAATGGCTCGAGATATGAACATTTGCATGACTAGGGAGTAAGAATTGCATTTGAGTTTAACTACTTTTCTAGCACGGGAGAAACTACAGACCTGTAGGCAAAGAGGTAACTTCTGTGCAGACTCTTAGAGTTGTAATGGTGATTGTTATTCTCATGAGTCTATAAATCCAATTTAACTCCTTCCTGAGTCCATAAGAAAGGGTTGTTGGCCTGAGCATTGTAATTTGTTAACTGGGCAGATTTGGTCATCAAAGCAGAATAGGAAATCACTTACCTGTGGTTCTGTTTCCTTGAAAAACATCACTGAGCAGTTGTAGTTGTGGAACTCGTGATCCAAATCCAAGATGCCTTGTTTTGAAAAATTTATAGGGGTGGAGGTGAATGGGGAGAGGTAGGAAAGGGTAAAGCATTGGCCTATGCAAGGAAACCTAGGCTAGCTTGTGGAACAGTGTCTAAATCCTCATGGTACCTTCACGGAAGCAGTTCTGCTTCCTAGGCCCATGTTCAGCCTCCATTAGCCCATCTTCTCTGTTGCAGACACAGGCATTTGTGCAACCACAAAGGGAATGAAAATGGGAGCGTAATTAACACAGAAAAAATAAAAGGAGAGTGCAACACATACCTGTTCCCTGCTGTGGAGTGTGGTAGGGACATGCAAATTCGCTGGCACAGGGCAAGGGGGCACTGGGCAGGGCAGAGGGAGAGCAGTAACTAGTGCTCCCCGTCAGCCTCTGCTTATTATCGCTTCAACTGTTTGTGAAGAATGAAGGCTGAGGCTATGCCTACCAACTAGAAGGAAATATCGAGATTCTTGTGTCAGTGTAAATCCTGGAGGAGCACAGACACTTGTTCAGTGTCTGTTTTGGTATAGTCCATCCATACTGGAGTTACAGGTGTTCTGTCACCGTCTCACAGTAAAAATCTGTCATCTTCGGGGATCTGAGAGAAAACCTAAACCAAAGAGTTAAGTGAGGGTACCAGTCTAAACTTTTAAAAATTTACCCTTATGGTGAAATCAGGGCACATTAAAAGCAGTCTAGTAACAATTCATTTTTAGTTAAAGGAAATCAAGGTCGGAAGACTTATAGCTCTGTGTCACAACTTCCAGCCAAACTATCTTGCAACCATGGCCCAGAGTTTTGCTGCTGATGTGTCAGGCATCCCATGTGGGATTTGTGTTATTTTTATCCTTAGAAACTCTGGCTAGATACGCTAGATGATAAGTGAAAACAATTTCTTAAAGTATTTTTCTTTCACAGCAAACTTGCTGTACCTTCTAGTCCTACTAGTGATAGTTCCTTCACTAGTAGCAGCTCTGTGCCTCTGGAAGATGAAGTGGTAAGTTACAATGAATTTTCCTGTTGTGACAGAGAATGTAGCTAGTGTAATTCACAGACCACGGCTGCAGCTTGTTGCTTCCAGCTTTTTGTAAGGCCTCACTCATTTTTTCCTTTGGCTGTGCAATGTTGTGGATGTTATAAGCATTTGGCTTGGGGCATTTCTGAGACACTCATCATCTGCTGCTGTTCTTTTAGACATCTATGAGTGGCTTCTGCTTTGGTGAAAGAACAAAACCATCATTTGCTCTCTGATTTCCAGGGTGAAGGAGTGCTGCTGCCCTGCAATACCTACTCCTAACAAGAGCAAAGTGCTGTCGTTCAAAGAGTTTAAGGTAAGGTCACTGATAATGCTTCTTCATTTTTCCATTCATTCACTGGTAAAATTTCAGACAAATATTTTTCTTGCATTGGCTACATTTAAAAATGAGACATGCTTATTGTACAGAAATCAACACAGTTCAATATCATCATTCAGCAGAAAATTCCCCTTTTGCTATTAATGTGACTCAGTGGTGATGTATTTATATTCTACACAGTCTGATACTGCAAAAAGTGAAAGCCTCACTGGAGAATAAATTAAATATTTTGATCCAATAGGTGATTCTTCTGGTGTCACTGTTCAAAATCCATCACTGTCTGAACACCACAGAGCAGACTTTGCTGCAACCTGTGCCTGCTCACTGCTCCTGCCCCACACATGCCTGAGTAGGGCACAGTGGTGATGCACATGCAGGCCCTTGGGAGGATGGAGGGGCCTCTGCCAGGCACTGCCAGGTCTGTCTGGGAGGAAGAGAGTGGCAAAAGGCCTTCAGCTTCTGTGGGCCCCTCAAACTGAGAGCTGCTACTGCTATAAGGGAGTGGCAAAATTGGGAGCATGTATTTGCCTTGGCAGATGTGGAACTGCTGCTGCTGTTCACTGCACACTTATGCCAGGGTGAAGAGTCTGTACAGCCTAATGGGCTGTGCTTCTGCTTTCCAATTGCTAGTGTTTCTGACTAAAAACTGCCCAGACCAAACCCCTGGCAGAGTCTTTAAAGTAGAGGGATGTAGTTCCTTCTTCACAGGTAGTCACACTGAATTCAGCTAAAAAAAAAAGTTTCTAAATAAATACTCTGATAAATTGCACATAAAATACAGATTCTGATGAAAACGCTACACATCTGTTTTCCTTAAAATTATCTTAATTTACTTGAAAAATCCAAACTAAAAAAATGTGTAAGACAATACTAGAAGTGCATGGAGTAATCATTCCCTTTCCTTTACACTGGGTGTCTTTTGCTGACTAGTTTTTTAAAGTAATGACTCTCTTGTAGATTGGTTCTGAGAAAGTGCTGAAAGTAAGTGACTGTGTTCCTGACATGCTCGCAGTGGACAAGAAGAAGGGAGAAGCCCAGAAATTACATCTGTGGAGCCAGTTGTCTTCAGTGCCAACAGAAGAGAAGACCAGGGGTCCCTGGATTTACCCAAGTGAAAACGAAGGTAGAGATTTTACACCTATGCCTACATGTCAGGCTCTTACTTGGTTTGAAAATTTTGCTTATTCTTCACACCTTGCAGTTGAATCTGATCCCTGTCAGATAGCAGAGACAGTAGAACCTGGCATGTCGGAACTGTCAGTAGCACTGTACCAGCCACGCTACTGCCTCGATACTCTTCATGAAGCTGCTGCCACATCACCCAGAGAAACTGCTTGCAGAAAGACCAGTCTGAGATATGTTTCACAAACAGATGTGCACTGCCTAGGGAGGAGGCATTGAGTCTGTCCAGTGTTTGATTACACAGTATAAATAAGAATTTCTGAAACCACAACTTCTTTTGACAAAGGCTTCCACAAGTCCAGCTGCCCTACTTCTGTTAAGGCTGCAGAGCTCTTGCTTCACGACCAGTTTAAAAATACTGACGTGTGCACTGAAATGGTGCCTGCCATGGTTTCATCACAAGTTATGGGCATTAGTAGGACATACAGGCTGCTTTCAGGCCTGTATGGTGCAGGTTAGACTACCAGAATTTCACAGAGCCTGATGCAAAGAACTACTACATTGTGGAGAGATGAAAGATATATTCAGAAAGTAGAAGAGCAAGTTAAACAACAGGTAGGTTGTTGTGCCACAGGAGTGTGTTGCACTGCAGTATTCTGTGTGCTGTGGCTGCCCTTGGCCCACGGGCACTGTGCACAGAGCTGTACTCTGCTGCAGGGTCTGCCTCAACTCAGGAATGTCCTGAGGGATTTGGGGAGTGGGGTGGGGCAGGTTGGCAGTATTATGTTTTCTCTCTCTGCCATGAGAACACATACTGGCATTCTGCCTGACATGGTACTGAAAGATGGGAAGGTACCTTGCCTCCTGTGTGCGCCTGTGAAACATAGAAGTCACCCTGCTTTTACTCCACCTGTGTTCTAACAGCACTTGGTGCATGAAATTGCAGACCAAGCAGGGTTTTAGTGTACAGCCTCCTTAGTGAGATGCTGCTTCCATTTCTGGTAACTGGGGCTGCTCAGGCTTCTGCCTTCTCTGCTTAGAAGAGTGACCTTTTAAAATCCTAAACAAAATCCCCTTAACTAAACAAAGAATTTTTGGAGTTAGGGTTTTTTTCTAAGAGAACAGCTGTTTGCAGAGGTGTTACCCTGTATGGACTGATCTCTCTGCTTATACTCATGCACTCACCTTCTTCTAGCATTAACCCCTGGACTTACACTACAAGCCCCAAACATCCAAATAAGCAGACAACAGCAGGCAGATGTGTAGGGGCACGAATCCTGTTTGTGAAGAACATCATATTCACACACACACGGAAACAAAAGGCTTTTTTTTACTTGTAAGGCTCAGAACAACTACAGTAGGCTGCCATGAGAGTTTGGTCTTGCATTTAGATTTTTAAAAACCACACATTTGTAGTGAAGCAGAACAGTTTGAATTGTATCTGAGAGTCTCACCAGATTAACCTCTTCTTCAGTGCACAAGGAACCCTTTGGTATCTCCTAATCACAGTGCTGACAGGAATCATTCACAGGAATGCAACTTAAAGAGTGTGGAATAAGCAGTTCTTAAATTGGGCGGGGGGTGGGGGGGAAGTGCATGCTGTGCTGTGTCTATGGGCTGCTCACAAGCAGATTGACTTGGTAAGTAGGGGGAAAAAAACCCCAGTGTTACCCTTCCTCAACAGCATTCAGATGGTGGAGTAAGGAAATACGTCTGGTCAGGTGTAGCTGAGCTGCAGCTCAGGAGAGAAGTGGGAAATGAGGTGGATGCTGCTTGGTGGAGACATTCCCGAGAAACTTTCCTCCCTTTTTGTCACTTTGCTTGTGTTACAGTGAAAGTTTGTTACCACTTGTGCTAATACTTTAGGACAGAGTGTTTCATCACAGCATATGAACTTGCATAGTTAAAAGCTTTCTTGATGGAAATAGAGCCAATAAATAGAAGGGTGCTGATTTTCCACGACCAAAACAAAACTTCCTACTGTTTCAAAAAGACTTGTTTACATAAAAAGGTGTGAAACACATCCTATACCTATACCTTAGAAACACATCTAAGGAACTCTGCCATGGAGTCAGTCAGAAAATCTGGCCTATTTAACGAAACATTTTGAATTGCAACAGGCAGCAGTTCCTTATGCCAGAGGACAGCTGTAACAAAGTCCCAATTCCTGATGCTGGAAAAGCTGCTGTCGCTGAGGGTGGGCTGCAGTTGCTTCTGCCAGGGAGGGAGGGGGTGGGGGTGGTGGGCTCAGCCCTGCTCTCCCCAAAGGGTCATGTTCAGAGCTCCCACCGAGGGTCTTTCCCGAGGAGAGGCTGCACTGATGGAACTTCTGGAAGCAAGGACAGACTCAACCAGGCTCCAGGTTGCTTGGCACTGGGATGAGAAGCTCCCTCTACCTTCTGCTTGCTGGCCTTGATGGATGCTGTTCCATGGAGCCACCTGTACTCAGAGGGACAGAGGATTCCACTGCCTTTGTGCCAGTGAATGGGTACAGCCTGGGCACCAGAACTAAAGACTAGGAAAGTATTGTTGTGTGGGTGCACACTGTGTAGCATGTTTGTACTAAGAACATTTGTCTTGCATTAATGGTTGATCTTTTCTGCTTACAATTCAACTTTCACAGCTGTTGTTGAAATGCTAATACTTAAACCATCACATAATGGAAAATTAACAACACTCAGTATACTAATTTTTTTACAAATAAAACCAGTGTATAACCTATTAAAAGAGTGCCCTTCTGTGTTTGTAAGACACATTACAAAGCATTAATGAAAAAATGCTTTTGACAAATGTTAATTTGGAAAGCTTCAGATTGTTCTAGTTAATTAGTAACTTAAAAAAAATACAATCTATTCCTAGTGCTGACAGGTACATATGAGACCAGAACACCTTGTAGAAGTTTAAGTACATTTTATTAACAATGCATCCCTTTGATAAGATTACGCTTCAGGAGGCTTTTAATGCCCATTGACATGAACTGTACACACTATACAATAAAAAGAAAAAACACACAAAACAAGGTGGGCAATACAATTTTGGGACAAGCCTCTATTTAAATTATACACAGTTCAATGCAATATTCTTACAGAAAATATATAAATACTTTTTCTTTCTATGTTACAGGTATACAATATAAATCAGATTTCAATGTCTGTTCAGTGACCTACAAACACAACCTCCAAATATGTAGCAGCGTGTTACTGAATAAAAAAAGAACCACATAGGACAGGGAGAGTAAGTCTTGGTTTTCATTGATCCCCTCTCTCCTCAAAATTACTAGTTTAGATAATCTCTTGTAATGCAGTTTTAGGGATGCTGACAGCCCACTGTTGGAACTATTGTTCAGTTAAATCTAGGAGACATCTGCCCCACCACCCCCTCCTCCACCTCCCTCCCATGACACTGCATCTTCTGCTAAAATGCCCTATTCAGTTGCAAAATGGCAAGTTACACTTTTTGGCATGTTACATTTCTCAAAATAAATAGTGTATTTTAGAAAGCAACTCAAGCAAAATGTGCAATTTCTGCCTGCTGTGGCACTGCTGTCCATCTATGTTACAAAAACAGTTCAAAGAAAATCAGCATTTTTTACTGAACATACGCATCTGTTAAAAAGAAAACTATCCAGGGAACTAGAATCTGGAGTTAAAAAAAACCCAAGGAGAGGGGGAAGGCTTCTAGTGAGATATAAGCAGGGTTTCTAGCATGTTCCTAAAGGGAAGATTTTACCCTCACCTAGTATACCTTTCATATGGACGTGATCACAGAGGTGCGACTGAAAAAAAGACGCTACGTGAGCTGCTTTTAACAGGCTCCAGGGAAACTCTGAGTAACGGGACTTCTGTGCAGCCCTGCTGGGAAGCAAGCAGAAACCTGGGAGACACTCCAAAGCCTGGAAAGAATTCCTCCACCGTGACCCTCATTTTCTTACAAGGTAGTGCCAGCTTCCTGCAGCTGAAGCAGCCAAGTGCCAAGGCCAGGACACAGATTAAGCAGCAGCAACAACTCTTTCATCTCCCACTAGGCTTTCTTTGATTGTTACCTGCTGCTTGAACAGTTACCTCTCTCTTCCGGCGCCTAGTAAAGGTGCTCTAGGTTTTTTCAGTCTCTCACTTCAAAGTACAAGTTTCATTTGAGACCACTGCCTATGTCCCAAGACAAAATACCAAAAAGACAAGCAGAATTCTCACTGCTGCCTTTTTAAAGCCTTACGTGGGCAGCTTACCTCAGCGTGCCAAGCTACTGCGCCCTAAAATACCGAACACTAGAGCGCTTCATTGTGTCTCGGGAAACACCATGAAAACCTGGCACATTTATGGTATGCATGTCAGGTCAAACAAGAACTGTAAGATGAGGAAAAGCAACTGTTTAAAACAGGACATGCCAAGGGCCCCCCATAACAAGTCAGGCACCCCACAGGCCGACCATCTCCAGGTCCAGTGACAGCTGGGGGCATTCAGCACCTCCAGATTTCAAAGGGCTGAAAAAGTGTCTCTCTCCCCAAAAGGACACTCGCAGCATCCAGCTTTGTCCTCCTCCCCACTCATGGGAGAGAAAGAAATAGTCCCTCAGCCCCTAGCACTCTGCGCCTCAGAAAGGGTTATCCCTTTCCACTGACCGTATAAGCAGACTACCCAGATAATTTAGTAGACTAAACCCGAGTGGTTTCACAGTCAGCCTCTCCTTCCCATACAGGCTGTTGCTTCAGGGCAGACCACTCTGTGCTGACACTGCAAATCATTCAGAGTGTTCTCTGCCACAGCAGCCAGACTGTATCATACATAGTGCCAGTGAACACCAGGCGCTTTACTGTTTTTCGACAGTAGCACCAGTTGCTCAGACTGGAAAAACACAAAGCAAGTGGTCTGTCAGCTTCCCTTGCAAACCTTTCCAGGAGAAGTGGAAGGATTCTTTATTAGGGTTAACACAAGCACAATTTTTATTTACTGGTTTTTCTTTCAAAGTATTATCATGAAGCAAATAAACTCCTACAACAAGAACTTTGAAAGGGACATTCAAAAAGAGAAATCCATAGAATCAGAAATTCACAGTTTATAATTAGGCCAATATCAAACTCCTTCAATAACAGTATCCCTTCATTTGCCAATTAAAATGAAACATTAATGTGAGCTTAATGTAAATATGCAAATTATTTCTAGAAATGTTGCATGTTATGTACAGTACAGACTCTACATCCTTGATGCACACTTGTTGAAATCTACTGACACTCATACACTTTCAGGAACAAAAAAACCACGATCTTAATGTTTTACAACTGAGTTTGCAGCCATGATTTGTACGTCAAGTTTCTGTTGTTACAGATCCCCACAGAAGCGAGTACTTGAGAACAAAAAAGCATTTCAGCATGGAGATTCTTTCAAAAAGATATTGACATCAGTTTTGCTTACCTTCTTATAATCAAAGGCCATCCTTTCTACTTTAAATGCTATGGGTTAAACTGGTAACAAATGAAACAGGTGGTTTTTTTAAATATAGGAGATAAAATTTGTTTATTTTGCTTTAACTGCAGAAAAATAACATGGAGTTGTTTGATGTAACCCCATCTAGTTATTAAAACAAATCTCCTACACTCTAGCCTAACTGAGGTAGTGTTCAAAACTACTGTATGAAGATATGCTATCCCCATTTTTGGGAAAACTACATTTCCTTTGGAGTTTATACCACTATTTGGTCTACTGTGATTGACATTTTGGTTTTACAGAAGCATTTGTTTCTTATGACCATAGAGAAGTCCAATAGTTACTATTGTGGTATGTTTTCAGAGCATTTCAAACGCGCCTTGACACACAGGTATATTATTTGCATCACTGTATACAGAAGAGTTGGATCAGTTTCTTTTTGCTCCTTCTTTCAGTGGGAACTCACAAAAAGATCTTAGGAATTAAGTATGACTATAAGCAGCAACTGACACTCTGCTTTACCAGAACATAGTGGTACACAGTGCACTAAAGAACTCAGTGAAGTGAAAGCTGCAAAGCTGTGTTTATGTGACAAGATGAAATTTCCAATAAGAGCAAATAGATCTTACATTTCACTAGGAATGGTGTTTTTCTGTTCACAGGACTACTTATTGAACTCTCCAGCAGCACAGCTAGTAAGAACAGGGTTCCGAGCATCACGACGAATTTTACTTATCTTAAGTGTTAATCTGATGATTGTAGAAAATGGTAGAAGTGAATGAAAAAAAAATATGTTCTACTTGGTACAGTCCAGCTGAACTATTTGCCTATATCAAAACAAAAAAAGTAATCCCCTCTATTACAGGCATCCTAACAAAGGTGGCCATGCTACTGTATATACACATTTGCATATATTTATATTACCTTCGTATAAAGGCTACCAAATCTTTAGATTCATGATAAAAGTGACAGGGTTGGGTTTGGGGTTTTTTTTTGTGTGGGTTTTTTTTTTTGTTGTGTTTTTTTGTTTGGTTTTTTTTTGTTTGTTTGTTTTTGTTTTTTTTTTTTTTGTTAAGCTTGCACTCACTCATTTAGAAACCTCACTATGTGATAGAGGAAACTATTTCAGTCATTAACAGCCATTGAATTCTTTGAATTTTGCAATAAAATATTACAGGTACTGCTGCTCCAAGATTTGGTACTTAAGGCTTTTCACTACAATTATTAATATTAATCTGATGCTTGATCACTCACCCACTGAAAATTCAAATGAACCTTTGCTTTGATAAAAGGCTGTTTCCATGGCACTTGGAAAACACTCATGTCTTCTCACAAAAGCAGCAGTGACTAAGTGTCCTCAAATTGAGTTTATACAATATGCATTTATCTGATATAAATCATGCTTTTCAGAGGATTTTAGCCAAAAATACGACCAGCATTCATACTATATGAGCATGAGTGTAGAAACTGCAAACACATGCATATCATTCAGGGAAAACAATCTGATTTCAGCACTTTCAGTTTCAATTATTTGTTATTTTAAAAAATCAAACTGTAGTGAAAATCCTTAACTGGTTCAGATAAGATACATGTACGTAAATGTAATGAAATTGGAGAGACTGCTAATACAATGACTTACAGCTACAGCAATATTAAAATAACTTAAAGGAAACCTCAGATTCACAGAGGCTTTTCTTTCTGTCTGAAGTTACAAACCCCTAAGTAGTGTTATAAACAGTACAAAAACCAACAGAGAAGGTCTAACATATATCCCCTGGTGCTCACAATTACAGCATGGCTCCCCATTGCTGGCAATGGAATGCACCCTCATCTGTCTGATTCCTGGTATCCAGAGTTTAAAAAGCAAGGCATCGTTCTGCTTCTCTGGAACAGGATCAGAAGTCAACCAAAAAAGATGTCTCTGCATGTTGTCCATTTGTTTGTTTTTTCTTTTTAATTTATGGTAGAAAATGAAATGAAAACTCGTGGAGGTGTTCAGTGCTCGGCTCTTGCATATACTGGTAATTACTATTATTAAAACTATGGTAATGTTTAATAACTCCCCAAAGGGCTCAGAAGACTAGGACAGTAATTGGTTGAGGAAGAAAAAGTTTTCAGTTCAGTCTTCAGGTACCAATAGCTTCTGGAACAGTTTAGAATATGATGCTCCAAAGCTTTTTATCCAGTAGGTTGGAGGAGGTTGTGTGAGGATTTCAGAAGTCTATATGCAATGCACCGCACGAGACAGAGGTCAGGATTCTACTGAGGTATCAACTACTGCCTGTTGTTTTGTTGGTGTCGCTAAAATGGCCTCTGCTTCTTCATGCATCTAGAAAAAAGAGACACAAAGAAATAATGTTGTTAGAGATTTTACTAGAGAGACATGGTTTCCCTTAAGACAAGGCTGAAAGCCTCTTTTAGTCAGAAGACACAATCTGCACCCAGCTGGCACATTCTATTGCATGTGAACACTCACACTTACTTGTAAGAACTGCACATCTTGAAACAGTTCCTGAATGAACCTTCGAGATGGAAGTCGAAATGTACAATGTGCTAATAAGTAGGACACCTCAGAATAAAGGCATATGTCATCAAATGCCTGGGGATACTTCTCCTTAATTCTGAAAAAGAGAAAACCCAGTTTTTAAGTCTTTGAACAGAATTCCATCACTTAAAAAAACCTGTTCAATTAGATTCTGATTGCCATCAGTAACAAAGTAGATCTCTTAAGTAACAGGCATTATACATTCTGGATCTGACAAAGCAAGAAAAAAAGCAGAACAGTCAGTATTATTTTGTACCAAACTGGAAGAAATCTATATTAATGAGATAAACCAGAATATGTTAATTTGAAAGTTGTACAGAATTGCTGAGATCACTTAGTGGTAAAATAACAGACGCAGAAATAGTATATCAGAGAAACGTTGTGCACATTTAACAGCAGTAACAGAAAATACTGAAGAGCTAACAATTACCTATAAGCATTTCTGAAACCAAGACCAGAATGTCTGTGTTTTCTTTCAGCAGTTGTATGCCAATTGCCAACACTACTAGTCCAGAAACCTACAGGTTTTATGGTAACATTTGGTCCCTGTATTTATATTCATTTATTTTAACATGATTTTTTCTCTAAGTTAATTCAGTAGTTATACTCTTGCTCAGAGCAGATTCGTGTTTATCAACAAGTTACTTTCAGTTTGTAATGAAATAACACTACAGCTGAACTTCTGATTTTAAAAAGACTAGGGAAGAGAGATTAAAAGATGGACCAAAAAATATTTAAAGGGAAATTTTTTGCTTCCCTTTTTACATTACATTAAAATCGTATCTGTTTGGTGATGTTTCTGAAGAGTGAGAAATAATGTTAGTCACCATTTCAGAGATCTTAGAGACTTCGTACAACTAACTGTTGCTAAAGCATCTGAAATGTACTGAACTTACGTCAGGAGTCCAGTTTCATGGCCCTTGGTTCCTACTGAACTACTCAAATTGATCACTAAACGTAAGACTTCTTTCCGCAGAAGAATTCTGCACACTGGTGTGTCATCGGGAATTGATTTTACTCCTGGAAAAAACAATTAAACAGCATGAATTTTAAACAGGAAACCCTTCAATTGTGCTAATTTTATGCCAAGTAAATCTGTTTTAGCATTCCACAAATGCACACACACGCACATGTAGTTACGTATATGTATTCTGAACTATCAGCAAATACTTCCATTGAAATGGAAACCATAAAAAATGTAATTTTAACATAGGTATGGTTTAAAAAAGTGAATCTCCAATTCATCAATGGGAAGATTCAATTACTTGTGGTGTCAGCAGTGCTGTTTCTACCACTAAATCACATTGCAAAGTGGACAAGTGATTACCTGTTCTGTTTCTATCAGATGCTGGAGAAGCTAGCAACCAGCGTTTCTTACTTCATAACAAATTGCGGTAATTCAAAATGCAAAACACATGCCTAAAAAAACCAAACGTTTTTCTTTGTACAGAGATTCAGTAATTTTTTTTTTTTAAATGAACACCACTGTGGCAGAAAAGGCAATGAATTTGCTTGTAATGTTGGACCACAGAGCTACTTAATAACCTGCAGAAGTGCTGTATAGCAAAATTAGAAGAGTTTAAAAGTACATTCACCAGCCTGCAAATGGTGGTTGTTTTTATTTATTTAATTATTTATGTTAAAAAAGCATTACTTTGCTGTACTATGTATAACTAAAATACTATTTTGACACAATACCTAAAAAATACTTACAGTCTCTAACAGTCACGAGGCTTTCAAACTTACCTAGCACAAGCTCTGTACTCTTGGTGCTGCTAGCTGAACCATGGGACACTGCATCACTACAGCCTGAAATTCCAGAAAATTTGGAGGAATGCACATCTAAGTGATTGTGTATGGTCTGCCCACACCAGTCAGTATATGGAATGTCTGAAAAGTCTGATATACACAAAATGTTGCATCTTTGTTATTCACATTCTCAAACACTTCAAATGCCTTTCTTATTTTTCAATGATGGCAAGCATGCAACATAACTGATGCACTGATTATGTGCATATAAACCATATGGAAGCTAGATATGAGTATTTAGTACAAGTCATACCCAAAGTGCCTAAAAATCACCTTTTTTGCATCTGAAAATACTTGAGTGAAAATAATCAGTTCTCTTAGACACAGAGAGAAGCCTAAAACCTGCCACCACACAGACCTGTTATTGACATATGGGTGCTCTATTTTGTAGAACAGAATAAAGATGCTCTTGCATAGCCATTATATTTTTTGTTGATGCAATTATCACAGGTGTTGCACAAAGGGCTCTGACTTTATCAAAGACATAGCACGTAAGACTGAAGTAAGAGTCAACAAGGAAAATAACTTCAAGGTCAACAGTGAGAAAACGTCCCATACTGATTATCCAATTTTAAATGTGAACAAAATTTATTATTTTCTTTCAGTTTTATCCCACTTCCCTACAAGGAACACTAACCTGTACGGCTATATGATGAGTTAACTTTGTTGTTAGGCTGATACCCTAATATCTGAGTGCAGACACAGTAAAGGCAGTTCTCATCTGTGTGCTCCTGTAGCCCTGTATCCTCTGTATTTTCTAAGAACTGAGAGGCATCTGAACGGCTGGTATTCATGATTTCTGTGAGACTGATCTGCTGCCGAAGCATCTGAAAAGGGCTTTTGACATCACTTGTACCTGATGGAAGACCTGCAGATAAGAAAAAAGCACAAGTTTTTCAACCTCTCAAAACACATATTGTCTACAGATACTGTAAGAAGACATGTGGTAAATCCTGACTTTATACCAACGTAAGTCATATTCATGTAACACTAACACATTACCAATTTTCAGTGTAGAACAAGATTAGTACAGCAATGTTTAAATTACACTTAGACTAATGAACACAGAAACACAATTTAATCAGCTGTAACTTAGTGCCTGTAACAGGAAAAAATCTGGACTCAACAATGTAAAAACAAGATGAAGACATGTCAGTGTAATACTCTTCCCTGGGTGGAAAATAACCACAAATACAATTTTGAGGAAGAGTTAATGTACACTGAAAGGTAGCAAACTATAGAAACACATTTTCAAGAAAGTCACCTATATATAACAAACGCACACAAGTTAAAATCACTAAGGTTTGTCTATTTGGATGTTCAGAGTGCTTGCAATCAAGTTCCAGTGAATAAGGAGGTAAAGCTACAGCTATCCTATATTACTTTAGGACCAGTTATAAATTTCTATTTTCCAGTTGTCCTACTGAGGAGATACATATTGATGCCCTACAGATTTCTGAGTACTCTGGAGTAAAAAAGCAGTGCATTCCAGAACAAGCCCTGCATTTCAGAGCACTTAAAATTCTCCTGTACTATGTCCCATCACCTCCACTCACCAGCTGTCACTGAAACAGCACAGAAATTTACTTTCTGAAAAACAGTCCTAACACTTTTATTAATTCCTATAAATTCATGTGTAATCAGAATCAAGTAAAAATGTAACAGCTCAGTACATGGCATGCAGATTTTATCTTGGCTTAAATTTTGTTACTTCTTTTACTGCAGCATCACTACCAATCTTTACTTAGCACTAGCTCATATCATAATTAAAAAAAAATCACACTTTCCTTCTCAGTTTATTATAGCAGGACCAAGCTAATATATCGTGGCTTCAAAGCAACATAATCTCAAACTAAATAAAAAAGAGAACTGATGGTCTGGTACCCTGAATCAAGAACAGTGCTCTCAAAATTTAACGGCTAAAAATAACATTTTCTGTAAAGAAAAATGAACAAATAACCCCAACATCACACCCCATCCAATGTAAAAATAACCCCAAAATCACACCCCATCCAATGTAAAAATAACAGACAAATAGAAGAGAGGAACAGAAAAGTACCTCCTGCATCAGGTGCAAAGACCCTAGCTCCATGGTCATCAAATGGAGGTGTGGTTTTCTTCTGGAAATATGGAGTTTCCTTTACCTGGAATATTCAAGCAAAAATCAAATCAGTATGGGTGATAACCACACACAAAGGAAAAATAGATATAATGAGGAAATACAATGTTGTACTGTATCTAATTAGAGGAGGAAATCAAGAAAAAGAGAAGTCAATGATAAAGACACGCATCTGTGAATAAACATTTATTAAGCAAGGATTACGAACAGTCAGTCAACACTAAAACAATAGTGACAGGCTTTAAGCAAATCAGTGACCTACAAATGGCTCTTAATGATCTGTCTACGATCACTCTGCACCACTGCAGACCTTGGGAAAGCAGCTCAGAAACACCCAGACAGCTAAAATGTTGCCTGTAAGGTGGTGTAGAGATGAGGTGTCTTAATGCTACAAAAAGAGTTGAGGGAGAAGACAGGCAACATAAACACGCCACAAAGACTGTAAAGGAGACAGTTGTTTCATAAAGGGTAAATAAAAGCAGGTAGGATAGAAAGTCTTGGCTTTGCTCTACGCTTTAGTCATTATTTAATATAAGTAATTTAGTTTGAAAGGTGAAGACTAAGCAAACTGAATTTACCTTTTGATGCAGACCATGTCCTGTTTTTCATAACTAAGTAACAGAATATTAAGCCCTGTGATGCATCAGTTTGTTAGATGGGAATGAGTTTTAACCAGGTAGAATGAGGAAAGCAGTTTATAAGATACTTGAAATAATCTGGTTTAATTTAAACATGTATCTGAGGTTAATAAAGACAATGTCATTCCATGCTATGTTGATACATGTAAATAAACTAATAATTAATCAAGATCATAGTAGCAGGAAGTTCACCATGTGATTATGCATACAAATTACAATTGATGAATTAACATATCAATTAGTTGGCTAAAGACATATTAACAAATGTCCACACATTGTGCTAATTTTAACATAAAAGCTGTCAACTAAAAATCTATGCTACCATTGTTTAACACTCTTCTAACCTACTCTGTGTCATTATTTGCCTAATAATACAAAACAGCCTAGCACTTCTCTGTAAACAGGGTTAGAAAATAAACCCTTGTTATCCGTAATATATTCCTTGAAAGTACCACATCCATTTTTCTTTATTTCTCTGGATCTAATATATTCTGGGGAAAAATTCAACTGTTTAATCGTACTCTTCGGTACGAAAATGCAAGTGAACCCAGTTAAGTTATCACATACATACCTGAAATATTTCATTGATATCCACGGGGAGAGCAAGGCCAATGTAATCATCAGAGCTACCATATGTAGCATTAGAAACCATGGAACGAACAGAGGATGATCGCTGAAGTGTGTTTTGGTTAATAGGGCTTAGTAAGTCTTCTTTATCTAATGAAGCATAACTTAAAGCTTTCATGAATCTGTAATATGGAAACAATAAATCACAATCTTGTTAAACCCTTCTTTTGGGACATGAAAAGTAAGGAGAACTGCCAACAAAGACTATCCTCATTTTCCCACTGTAGAACCCAAAGCTTGTTACTATGTAACAAGCCGTAGGCTCACAGCTTTTTTTAATCTTGTATTGAACGGTCTGGTAGTTCCTTGGGTAAAATTTTTTCTTTGCAAGTCCCGTGAGGGGTTGCCATCCCTGCAAACCCTCAAATTTTCTCCAAATCACGAGACTTGAAAGATTCACAGCCCAGATCATGGCCAGTAATGATTTAGGCTTTTAAACCACCAACTGCCTAATTTTGAAATGTATTCATACACTGAACATACCTCACCTGTATATTCACAAACTCTAAGCTGAGCAGACACATCCCTGCAAACACAAAGCTTGAGCCTGCTAAGGTACCAAGCAAGGAACATATTCTTCCCTGTACTCAGAAGGAGCCACTCATTAGGTCACTCAAGCACAGAGGAAGAATGTGCCCAATGCAAATGCACAAAGAATGAACTTGAGCCAGCGCAGGGAGCAGAGCTGACTGTGGCAAGCATCCTGAGCAACAGAGAAAGAAATAGGCTGGGGAGACAGGAGACAGAAGGCCAGAGAACAAGTCCTCAGTTCTGACTGGAGACCTGATGGTGGAAATTTCACATCTGGTCATTTGTCACTTTAGTTCATTGAGGATATAAAACTATAAAAGCTTTCTGCTAATCAACCTGTGTAATAGGTCTATGTGCACTTGATTACAGTTCCTGGAGTGTGTTCTAGGAAGCTGTAAATTTTTACTATATTACTGTAAATTTGGAATATAGACTTGATTTCTTGATTTTTTTGCCTCGAAAATAGTTTTCTATCCTTTTTCTGGTTTAAAAGGGCAATTGAAACGTCTTCTTATCCCTAAGAGGACAACAGATTTATACTCAGATAAAATTAAATTACCAAGGTTCAACCATGTTCAAGACGTTGTTGGGTGACAGGAATGCGCAGAACATAAATAAGACACCAATAGTTGTCTTGCTGCTCTTTCTGAACAGTCCTAAAGACAGCAGTGGACTTAAAATGAAAGCCAAATTGTACTTCAAAAAGATAGGAGAAAACAGCTTAATGTTGCACCAAGGTGGCGTTTAAACGGGTACTGGGAAAAATTTCTTCACTGAAAGGGTTATCAGGCCTTGGAACAGGCTGCTTAGGGTAGTGGTGGAGTCACCGTCCCTATATGTATCTAAAAGATGTGGCATGTAGGGATATGCTTTAGTGGTGGATGCGGCAGTCTTAGGTTTACAGCTAGACTCAGTACCTTAAAAGTCTTTTCCAAACTAAATGATTTTATGATTCTAAAACCCCCAAAGTTACCAATTGCATTAGGTACTTCATTAACAAAGCACTCTCAACATAAAACTAAAGATATAAAGTAGGAATCCTAAACATTTGTTTCCTCGTTTCCTGGAAATGCTAACAGATATATCACTCCTAGTCAGAAACACCAATAAGTTTTCATGAAAGCATGTCTGCAGGTGACAGGGTGACAGCCACAATCAGGATATGAGACATTCACATTCACATTTTTGGTTAGTCTTTAAAGACAAAGGGTGGAAAAACTAGCCTCACTAAACAATTTATGCAAAGAAAAAAGCTTTTCACTTTGAATGAAATTAACTAGAAGTATCCTGAAAATAAATTTAGAGCTGCTAGTTGGTATGAACACTTGAAAAGGTCTTATGATGAGTGGCTGAGGAGAGGCTGGAGAAAAGGAGGCTGAGAGGATTTACAATGAAAACCAAGCCACATTTCAAAAGGACAAGAGGAAATGGCTTCAAGTTGTGCCAGGGGAGGTTTAGATCAGATATTAGGAAAAAATTATTAACGAAAAAGACTTGTCAAAGGCTGTCAAAGCATTGAAACAGGCTACCCAGGGAAGTGGTGGAGTCACCATCCCTGGAGGCACTCAAAAACTGTGTAGATGTGGCACCGAGGGTCACGGTTTAGCACTGGACATGGTAATGCTTGGTTAATGGTTGGACTTGATCTTAAAGGTATTCTCTAATCTAAATGATTCTATGATACGCCAATGAAGCTGTGTTTAAGAAAATTTTCTGAAGATTTACAGAAAAATAGCTTTGGCTGACAAAAGGACAGAATATTTCTCCCCAATTTATTAAACAGCAGTGAAGGACAACACCGAGCTGGAAGCATAACACACTGAAATTAAAAGGACCGTGATCATTCAGTGCAGATGCTCAGCTGTAACCAGCAAGAAAAACACACACATTAGTTGCATTACAGTCTTTCCAATACATTATGTTAGTAACCGATGTCTGACAACCTCTTGCAATACATGTGTCTGCAACTTTTTATCCTTCTCGGAGATCCAAGCACTCCAGACATTTCAGTTCAATGTTAAATAGGTCAGCTCAAATCCTTGTGCCCAACCACTGATATAAGAGATCATGAACACCTAAGCACCAGGATACTGTTTGTATTACATTCCATGCAGAGCCTCAGGATGAAAGTCCACTGCAGCAAGGCTGTTGTGCATACTAAGGGCATGATAACAAGGAATGGTACAGCACAAAACAGAACCTGCGCTGCCACCGAAATGACACTGATTTGTTCCTGCATTAGCACAGGAAGGCGGTGACAGAGCATGGAACAGCACTTCCCAATTTCTAGGATCATGCAGCTTAACTACTGAATCGTTCTTGGCAAACTCAGTCTGGCTCCAACTTAACTGCACAAAGGGAACAAGACATCTTTCAGGGAATCTTTTCAGAATTATGACTTACATACTGCTAGCTTCTCCCCTTTCATTTGAGAAGATGTTTAGGTAAGAACTGAGAAGGTGTCTTCTCCCTGTCAATAGCAATGTGAAAATCCACTACAAGATTATTTGAGTGGAAAAATTTAGTGAAAGACCTTTTAAGGGAAAGTTGTTAAGCACTGACTAGCTGCTGGGAACAGTGTCAATGGCATGAACTACATATCTTATGTAACTATTCAATTAGTCTTCAGAACATCCAATGTTACTAAAAAACAAAGAGGTGACAGTGCCATCTAAAAGTAAGTGCTATGAGTAAAATCTTTGCTCTGTTGTAGCTAAGAAGTCAAACTGAGATTTTTATCAGTGATACCACTACCTCATCAGCAGTCTCAATGTCACAGTGAATGTGAATATGGCATACTGGCAGGAGTCTGTCCTAAAACCTCACCAAGAAAATTCTCATCTGAAATACAGCTCTCACTACATCGGTCACTTTGTTTGACAACTTTAGTAAAGTTAGCAGTGCGACTGCATTTAAAAAGTTAAACAGGAAGCAAATGTGATAAATGGAAACACTGTCACAAGTAACATTAAAAGGGGCTGTACACAGCTATGAAAGCCTGGCCTCTGACAGAAAGTACGAAGTTGAGAAATCTCATTCTATCAGATTATTTTCCTAGTATTAATACTGCTTTCAGGGATGTTATGAATCACCTTGCAACAACTGTCACTTTTAGGAGAAGCTGGAAAAAAAATTAGAAAGATACTTTTCTTACTTAGTTCCTCATACAGCTTTGAAGTAAGAAAAGAGCACATAATGATCTCTTACCGGCTTGGGGTTAGCCGAGAATCCAGGCTGCCAGACTTCATGGTAATAGTGTCAGTAAACAGCACATCCTTTGCTGGAGATGCAAGGGCTTCTGAATGAGACAGTGAAGGATGCATCCTCTGCTGTTGCAAGCGTTTTAGTGTAGCATAGCCAAAGGCATCTCGAGAACTTGTGTAGCTGAAGTTATAGTCAGCAAGACTTTTTATCGTAGCAAGAGAAGGAGCTTTAAGAGACTGAGCTCTCCGGGGAAGTGTATGAGAAGACCCTGGTGGTACCAGGGACACAGAGTTGGATTTTGAGAGAGGCAGGTGGTTAGACTGTGGTGTTGAACAGTGACTTGGTTTAACTGTTTTTGTGCTTACCACAGTGCTCAAACTTCCACAGTCAGTATCTACATTTGTAGTGTCCACACCTACCGTCTCCCTTGAAGGGCTAGAGCTCATGGAGCTTATGCCACTTGTTGTAGTATCTGTATTAAAACTTAAACTACGACTCTTGAAATGTGTTTGTGTAGTACCATCTCCTATTAGCCTTTCTCTGCTTGTGTTTTCCCGGTGAATTTCATTTCCAAGACCTTTTGGCAGCTTCATATCATTTTCCCCAATACTTGGGGTACTATCAGTATCTTCCATATGCTTACTTCCAACAAAGGACGTTTCTAATCGCAATGTCTGGATTTTAGGAACTTTGAAAACAGGGTTGAAATCCTCCCCAGCAGGAAAGTCTATACTACCAGAAGGTTCTGTTACTGTACGGTTTCGTCTCAGACCTGATTTACTGTCAGATGATGTCAATTTCCCTCCTTTTGGATCACTGCTACTTCTGTGTTTTTTATTAGGTAGAGTAAGAGAGTTTAGAATGCGGTTTTTCACAAGCCTACTAGAACTAAAAAAAGGAAAGGGGCTACGGTCTTTGTCCTTTGAAGGCCCAGGTCTGTCATAAAATATTTGTTCTGCATCTTCAGTAATATCTAAGAAGAATGTACTAGTGGAAGTACTGCCAAAGCGGTCATCCTCCATGATGAACATACCTGAAATTGCACAAGACTTTGTCACTGAAAATGAACACCTCTTCAGAGTGTATAAATTATGCTGCAAATAAATGAGTAATGCTGTAGAAGCCAAAGTGTAAAACTGATTCCCTGTCATTTAAATTCAACACTTCTGCAGAACACAGTGCATCCTGTGGAGCACCTGAGTTGATGGTCTCATTGCTTCAAAAGACACGCTGTTTTATTTCAGTGCTACTAGGATTACAACTGATGCACTCCCTTAAAGATATCTAAATATGGTGTATTTCTGGATTTAAATTCTAAATATCCATAGCAAAATTAAAATGTATTAGAAAAATAAGAATTTAAATACAGCAATACTCCGTGTGTGTGTATATACATACAGAATATATGTCTTTCTCTCCTATCATATTCCTTTGAGGACAACCAAGTAAATGTAGCTTTATATCTATGCATGGAGATTTCTGCAAGATATTACAAACTGTCATGACTTGACATACAAACTAGTAACTTACCCTGATGTTACTTGTATATCACATGTAAGATGAAGACACTGCTCCCTTTCATCTGACTTACCTACATGCGTCTGAATGCATACAACAATCATGTTGCTTGCACTTTTCTTTCTTGCAATTACACCTTTACACTGTTTGCCTGAATCTCATCCTGCCAAAAGGTTGCCACGAACACCAAGGTGCTGTTTTGTGGTGGGGTTTAGAGGTTTTAGTGTTTGCCTGTTTTGTTGTTGTTACTTACTTGAAGGAGCAGATTCGCTTTCACTGTTATGTCTAGAACTGGTGGACTCAGAGTTCAAGCTAAGTGTGCTGGGTATAGAAGAAAGTTCATTGCAGAGCTGTTCCATGTCATCAGGGACCACTGGCCAAGGCTGTCTACGACTGTGTCTGACTGCATCCCAGTTCTGATGCTTCAGAATGTCACATCCTTGTTTAGTTTTGGCTATTAGACCAAGCACGTAGACACAGGTTCTGTATTTAATACATACACAGAAAAAAATGCAACAATAATAGCATGTAACTAAACTTATTTCTCTTTTGAAAGGAAACAGTTTCAAAACAGTTCAGCAAAAGCTTCATCTTTCTTCCACAGGTCTCATTTCCTTAATGCATATCTTTTCAGGCTTCCTATACAATGCTGTGATTGTATAGGACTAAGACTGATACTCAGCCATCAATTCCTTTAATAACAAATTTTCAAGTATGTGCAAAACAACATTTATATAAATTAGGTAAGGCTACTTGAAAACCTATAGCAAATATCATCTGTGAATTTTACGTATAACTAAAGTATACACATACCCTCTAACAGAGAGAACTTCACAGTGTTGCGCAAGTGCCATTATATCAGGAATTACATTCTCCTCCTGAAGCAAGTTAAGGCCCCAATTTGATGATCCAATATTGCCCTGGAATAAAATTTTGTCAAAGTAAGTTTTGATTTCAATGTGATCTGCAGTACTATTGGTGTAAATCCTTGGACATCTGCACCTTGGCAATACAGTTTCAAGTCACAGCAATTGAGCACCTTTTTTGGCATTTCCTGATTGTGTAAATCCAAAAAGGGACTTGACACTCTATGTATAATACCCACAACTGCTCAGAGTTAAGTATTTCTCATTTCACCAATTCTAGTACAGCCAGCAGTATGACCATGGTTTACACATTTTACATTCCTCTTCTACAATCGTTTTTGTTACATACCTACAGTATCTTCCAGTAACAGCCATCTTGGGCAAATATTCCAAAATAAATTTTGGAGGTGACAAGAAAGAAGTAGACAAATTGTGGGGGTGGCAATGCAAATTTAGAAGTGTAGCTTGGACAGGTATAGACAACGAGTTTTTGTCTATCCCACGTAGCAGAGGGGATGATGATCATATATGTTCACATGCCAGTGCTGGCAGACAGCTTTCTTCCAGAAATACTGAATTCTGGACTACTGCAGAAAATACATTAAAATCAGACCACCACAAGTTGTAACTACTGGTTCCATACTAATATTTTTGCTACAAGCGCCAATCAGATCTTCTCATTTGTTAAAAAAAGAAAAAAGAAAAGAGAAAATGACCATTAAAAAACTCAGAACAAATAAAGAAGTGGAGTGAACCATTTTCAAATTGAAGTCCAGTTTGGGTACAGAATGTCAGCTTGGGGAAAAAAAAAAAAAAAAATCACACACATTTCATGACAAATCTCCTAATTAATGACTTTAGGGGATTTTGATTAGTTAACCCAGAAACAAGAGTCGTAATGGAACTCAAAGAACTGCAAAAAGTTTGTAAATCTGTTACTAACCAAGGCCCAAAGGGCTGCTTTCAGCTGCTTAATTCCTTCCCACTTATCCAACATTGGGGAACGAACAGTGTAACTTAGATCTGTAACAATACTCTGAAAAATAGAAGAAAAAAACAACTTCAGTTGAAAATGAAAAGGACATCTCACTCTTGCATTTTTTATGAAAGGTAAAGCACTCAATATAAAGTATACACTCTAAAATGAACAGTGGTAGTTCTAGCATAACAAAGCAATAATGCAAATAGAAAATTTTAATGCAACCACTGATTGCATAAAATTAATTGATAGCTTATAAAGACAACAGATTAATCAGACTAATATGTTGCCATATATAAGCTCTCTCTTGAACTTCTCAGCTATGATATTCAATTCATTACTTCACCATGGAAACTCGTATTAAGAGTGAACTCACTTAAGTAACTATGAACTCACTTAGACTTTGTTTTCTTAGCTTTTCAGGATGTAAGAAGATTTTATTCCCTCATCTCCACTTTTTTGTACATGTATGCATAAAAGAACAGTCACAGTTTTAGTTGTCAATAGACAATTCACTCACATACAGACTGAAAAATTGCTTCTGTGGCTGAGTTGCCTGCCATTCTGCCCACCATTTACTTGAGAACCTTACTTGAGACTAGACGGCAAAGACTTCATTAGTTTTTGAACCTATATAACTTAAGACTTTAATAATACACTTATTTTACAATGATTGTTTAAACATCACCTCTTAAAACATTTCTAAAAAGAGTTAAGTGCTCTTTAAGAAACTTTTAGTCATTAACCTCACCTGAGACTCCAATAAATGGCAGCCTGTTTTATGGTGCACCAGTTGGCCATAAAGGTGAACTGGCAGGTAGACATGTGGTCGCTGTAATCTGAAAGACAAATCAGCAATTCTCATATTATCTTTAAAAAGAAATTACACTCTAGTGTAATGTAAAGAATTACTCTTGAGTTTTTTTCAGACAAAGAGGATTCTTTTGGAGAATTTAGAAAATAAGAGAGTAGAACAGAATATTGCAATTGGAAAGGGCCTACAATGATCACCTAGTCCAACTGCCTGACCGCTTCTGGTCTGACCAAAAGTTAAAGCAAATTAAAGGCACTGCCCAAATGCCTCTTCAACACTGACAGGCTTGGAGCACTGACAACCTCTTGAAGATGTCTGTTCCAGCTTTTGAACACTCCCTTGGTAAAGCATATGACAGTCGTATTCGCTAACTTACAGTCCTCTGGGACCTCCACGGTGAGCCAGGACTGCTGGTAAATGGTGGAGAGTGGCTCAGTGAGCACTTCCGCCAGCTCCCTCAGAACTGTTGGGTGGATACCATCTGGCTCCATGGACTTAATGTGTGTGTGCCTATGCAGTTAGTGACCTGCTACACCACTTCTCCTGTGGTTATGAGGCTTCACTCTGCTCAATGTGCCTGTCTTCCAATTCTGGGGCTGGGTACTTCAAGAACAACTGATCTTACTATTAAAGACTGAGGCAAAGAAGGTGTTAAGTACCTCAGCCTTTTTCTTGTCCTTTTGTGCTGTTTGCCCCTGCATCCAATAAGAGATTGAGATTCACCTTGGTCCTTCTTTTGTTGCTAATGTATTTATAGAAACATTTTTTATTGTCTTTTACAGCAGTAGTTAGGTGAAGTTCTAGTTGGGCTTTGGCCCCCCCTCTCTTTCTCCCTGCATAACCTCATGACATACTTGCAGTTCTCCTGAGTTGCCTATCCCTACTTCCAAAGAACAAACACTCTCCTTTTTCTTAGTTCCCAAGCTCTCTCTTCAGCCATGCTGGTCCTCCCTACTGGCTCTTTCAGCACATAAGAACAGCTTGATCCTGTGCCTTTAACGTTTCCTTCCTGAAGAATGTCAAGCCTTTCTGGACTCTTTTGTCCTTCCAAGAGTCAATTAGGCTCCTGAACAGGCCAAAGTCTGTCCTCCAAAAGTCCACGGTGGTAAACCTCCTTGTACTATTAATGTACTTAAAAAAGGTCTTGTCATCTGACACAATGCTGGCCAGTTTAAATTCTGATCAAGCTTTGGTCTTTCATATCTTGTTCCTCTAGATATGAAACTCTATAATCTTTCTGTGGAGCCTGACTCAAGGCTCAGATGGAGAACACCCTGGTGAAGACTGATGGATTCACTCAGACAGAGCTGGTCTGCAACAATGCTTCAGTGCAGCTAGATTTCAGGGGGTGTGTAGGATGTTAATGCACATATGCTGCTAAGGTTAAGTATGTGTGATAGGTGCCTTCAAGTTCGAGAGCTGGAGCATCAAGTGAAAGAGCTGCAGGAAACCATTAGTAGACTACATAGTATTAGAGGTAGAGATGGTTCCACAACCAGGTACCAGCCTCCACTTAAACTGAAATGCCCTGGACCCTGGTAACAAAAAAAAAGAAACCCAGAGCTCCCCTTCATAACTCTGCTTCCAGCATTCCAATTACAAACAAGTATGAGGTACTGAAGACAGGTGTCATGGTTTGACACGACAGTCATTACTGGTAAGGGGGAAGGGGTTGTAAAGATGGCTCCTGTAAGAAGTTGCTTGAAATTCTCCCCAGCTCTGAGCCAGACCCACTTCTGGGGCTGAGTCAATTAGATGCCTCCACAATCACTTTTTAAGAAGAACCTGGAAGAGGAGGCTTCTTCCCGTTTCTTCCTTCTTCTGTCCCTTCTTCTTTTCCAATTGGTGGTAGTGCAAGGAGTGGGAAGAGTGAGAGAAACAACCATATGGACTCCAAAGTCAGTGAGGAAAGAGAGGAGGAGGTGTGTTGGAGCAGAGACACCCTTGCATTCTACGGAGAAAACCGGTGAGTTGAGATTTGTTTGCATTTCTATAAAGACTCCACATCAGCGATAGAGACTCATTTTGATAATGTGATCCCATATCAGGGGTAGTGACTCGTTTTGCTAGAAACCCCGAGCCAGGGGCAGAAACTCATTTTGCTAAAAACCTCAAGCCAAGGGCAGTGACTATGGCCAGAGCAGGCTGTGTCCCAAGAGAAGGACCTCATATTCACAGAAGCTGTAAATATGGGGAGGATTCCATGACAAAGCAGGTCATTAAACTTATGCCCAGAAGAAGCCACGTCCTGAGGGAGGGACTCTGTATCTGCAGAATCTGCAGGATCAGTGTGTCCCCAGATGTAGGAAAGTGGCAAAATGAGGCAGGAGGCCTTCATGGATGAGCAAAGACCTGCTGGGACAACGCAGGGAGAAGGCAGCTGTCTCAGAGGTGGATACAGGGCCTGGTTTCTTGGGAAGGGTATATGAACATTGCCAGGCCTGTATGTAGGAAGGCTCAAGCCCTTCTAGAATTAAACCTGGCCAGGAAAGTAAAGGAAAACGAGTTTTTCAGGCACATCAGCAGCAAAAGGAAGATGAGGGAGAATGTGAGGCCACTGCTGAACACAGAGGGTGCCCTGGTGATGGAGGATGCAGAGGAGGTCTTCTTTGCTTTGGTCTTTACAGCCAAGATCAGTTCTTGGAGGATAGTGAGAATGGAATACTTTCCCCTGGGGGAGGAGGATGAGGTCACAGACCTGTTAGGCAAGTTGGGACATCAATAAGCCATGGGTTCAGATGAGATGCACCAAGGAGTGCTGAGGGATCGGGCTGGTGTTACTGCTAAGCTGAGGTGCCTGAGGAAAGGCCAATGTCACTCCAGTCTTTAAAAAGGCCAAGACTGACGAACCAGGAAACTACAGGCTGGCCAGTCTCACCTCCACCCATCCATTAATCCTGGTTGTCCTCTATGAACACATGAAGGAAGGCAGTTATCAGGAGTCAACGTGGATACACTAGGGGGAAATCCTGCTTGACTGACCTGATATCCTTCTGTGGAGGAATGACTGTTTGGCTATATGAGGGGAGAGCACTGGATGTCATCTACCTTGACTTCAGGAAGCACAGCCATAGAATCAGAGAGTGGCAGGGGTTGGAAGAGACCTTTAGAGATCATCTAGTCCAACCCCTGTGCTCAGTCAGGTCCATCTAGACAGGGGTTGGACTAGATGATCTCTAAAGGTCTCTTCCAACCCCTGCCACTCTCTGATTCTATGGCTGTGCTTCCTGAGATCATACAACTTTTCCTTTTGAGCTTCAGAAGGAGTTCCCCGTTCAGTCAAGCTGGTCTTCTGCCCCAGTTGCTTCATTTATGACACAAAGCCTGCTGCTATGCTTCTAAAAGGTAGTTCTTTCAGAAGAAAGACTGTCTAGCTCTTGCAGACTTCTAATACCCCTTAATATCATTAAGTTTGCTCTCCTTTGCAGGGGAGCAACCCTGCCTAGTCCTTTTTCTCATTACACTTGAAATTTTTAACTCAAGCACTTCACGATCACTGTGTCCAAGACAATTATCTACTGTTACACTTTCCCACAAGTCCTTCTCTATTCATAAACAGTAAGTCTGGGAGGACATCTTAGTTGGCTCACTGAGTACTTGTGACAATAAGTTGTCTCCTACAAACTTTATCAATTTCCAAGACTCGCTCGACACACCAGTATCGTATTCCCTGTCAATGTCTGGGAAGTTGAAATGCCGCATAGGAACAAGGGTTATAATCCAGAAATTTCTCCTAATAGACTAACATGCTGGCTGAGGAATCAGTAGTAGACACCCACTACAACGTCTCATTTGTTTCCCATCCTCATAATCCTCACACTGAGGGTCTCAACCACATCATCAGTAACTGTGATGGGCTGTACAATCTAACCTCTCCCTTTTACAGGGTGACACCTGCACCTTGCCTGCTCTGACTATTCTTCCTGAACAACCTGTAGCACTCCAGTTATGGGAATTGTTCCACCAGTGACACCATAGTTGTGGGAACGGACCAATGCCTACAGTTCATCCTGTTTCACATCCCACACGTGTTGGTGTACAAGCACTTCAGGTAAGTTCCCAAGCCCTCCCTGTTCCCAGCAGCAGTGCAAATGTTCCCACTAGCAATGCCACCCTCAGATGACACCACACCAAACCTTGGTTTACTTACTGCAACCCTGTTGGCATATCCTTTCCCCAAAGATTCTAGTTTAAAGTTCCTCGGACCAGTCCTGCCAGCTCACTCCCAAAGATGTTATTTTTTCATATCTACCTTTGGTTGCTCCGACGAACATAGTTATCCCCATCAACAGGTTTGCGGTACGTTGTAAGTGCTTCATTAAGTTGTTCTTCTATCAGTTCAACATACTTTAAGTTATATTCCTAGACAGACAAAGGATAACAAAATACATTTAGTGGTTTATGTTTTTATAGTACAGTACTTTATAAGGAGGAAATAACTGAAGTGCTCCTTAAGGAAGGCTGAATTTATGATCTGAGGGTGGGGCTCAAAAAAGTCACTGCACTTCATAGATACAATGAGTTTGCAGAGTTGACAATTGAGTCCATAATATTTTCATATTTTCAGAGAATTTGTTGAAAAAGGAAAGAGAAAATACATCTGATTCTAATCTAAGGAAACTCAACACACCACCATGCACTTCAGCATTTACAGAGAATTGACAATATGAATGAGACTAAGTACTTAATATACAATTACGGAAACAAAATAATGTAGGTAAAGCTTTATTCTAGTCATGACAAGGATGCATTTTTCTTAATGGTCTTAACGGTTTCTTGAGTTTCTTTCTTCATAAGAGCATAAGCTAAACTTCGAGCTCATGAAGTTAGAATTAACTTCAGTTTGCAGCAACCAGAGGTAACAGGTTTCTTGAAAATTCCTTTACTCAATTCTCTACGTAAAACTTACACAATAATATCTTTTAGAAATTCCCTATAGTCTTAAAATACTTGCTGAAATACCAAAGTTATACAACAGGCCTAGGTAAATCAAAAGCACGCATGCGCAGGGGAGCTGTGGAACTTTAAGTGTCTGTCAACCTTTTTCTGCAAAATTGTACACTCACTGATGCAATAAATGTACTGACATTAGCGAAAAATGCAACGTTTTTAAGAATCTTTGACCTTCTAAATCTGCATATTCACACGCTACTTCCTCCTAAAATCAAGGACACATTTTCTTTTTACAATTACCTTTTGCCACTTTTCCATTTGTTTTGTTACATAGCCTCTTTCATTTAGATACGAAAATCCCTTTGGGATGGACAAAAATCTGTGAAATAACATCAGACAGTTAGCACTCCACTTAAACCAAGATCATTCGAATAAAAACAAACACTTTTTTGTTTCTGCAGTGTAAAGTCAAACAATGTATTCAACATTTACCTTAGGAGTAGAAGCAAACCCTTGTCTCCCAGATGAGAAAGAGCTGGTTTCATTTGGATAAGGGCATGAAGGTTGGCCTAAAATAATTTAAAAAGTATAATTAATATCTGGACACTATATAATTCTGAAAACAATTACAACAATATGCCAGCAATGAGCTAATCTCGTCCACTTTAGATTTATCAACAGAAAGTACCTACATTATTTCACTAAGAGCATAATGATCAAAATAGATAATCCAAAAGACCACATTTCCCAGTCATTAATACTGCAGTATTTTCAGTAAGGAGGTCTATGGACTATTACGAAACCCATCAAAGACAATCATGAAAGGAAATCAATGGTAGTTTCTTGCATGCTTTTACTTCCTACTGTGGGAGGAGGTGGGGAATAACTTACAGAATAGCATACCAAAAAAGAGGTAGAAAAGGGAAAGGATGCTCACCTTGTCTTCACATGCTTCATCTAAAATATCAAGTGCCTCAGAAGAAATAGTTTTATTTTTATCATGTAATTGGGTCACCAGTAACTCAATCCCCCAGTTGCTGAAGAACTCTACATTCGCTCTCAGCAACACTCGTAAGTGTTTCGTTGCATACAACCTGCAGCTCTGCAAAAGTAAGGAAAATGCATTTTTAAATGGAAAAAAATAGCTAATGTAGTTACTGCCGTATTCCTTAAAAAATACGTTTCAGTCACTGTATTTTATAGCAAGTAGCTGTAATGCATACCTTCCTTATATATTTAAACTACACAGAACTATTCTTACTAAATTAGAGAGCTATTTCTATCTCACCAAATGGGAAATTTAAGTTTGAGATCACAAGTAATTAAGTCACTGCAAGCCACCTTGGAACGTCCTTATCCATTAGTTATTCACTGTCATAGTATCATACTAAGTCAAAAGGATTAGCAGAGGAAATCACAGAATGGTTGGGGTTGGAAGAAATCCTTTAGAGATCATCTAGTCCAACCCCCCTGCAGAAGCAGGTTCACCTAGATCAGGTCACACAGGAACATGTCCAGGTGGGTCCCGAAGACCTCCAAGGAAGGAGACTCCACAGCCCCTCTGGGCAGCCTGTGCCACTGCTCCGTCACTCTCTGACCAGTATAATTGCATATATCTCCAGGTATTCAATTGTCTTTGAAAAAAAACCTTTAAAAAGCACACACTAGAACCTCTGGGGAATTTATTTTAATGAATTTTAAACTTTTCCTGAAGCACCTGATCTTCTCAGAAAACCTTCTAAATAGAGTTATTTCCTGTAAGTTCCCCAATACTTAATTTACTGCTATGAATTTCTCAAAGTGAGAAATTAAGAATTCACTCAAGAAGTAAATACCCTGTTAGTTCCTGTACTGCTGAATGAACAGCATAAACTGATTAACACCATTTTCTATCAGAAAACAACACACACAAAATAGAAGCAAACAGGCTTAATCTGCCAGAATTTGCAGTGTTCTGCTCTAAGCACAGAACAACACTGACAACATATGTTACCTATACTTAGACAAGCACAGGGGGAAAGACACAATCACATGCCCAACTCAGGTCTTCAATCCCTACAGCTGTAAGTCTGTGATAGTTGTAATCAAGTTACATTAAAATATAAGTGATATATGTCAGGATGTATGTCAGTATCTGTACTCCAAAAGACAAGTGAATTGGCCCAAGTTGGACAGCACTGCCTGAGTTAATAGTATCTTCTGCATTGGTATATTTCCCTCCAGAAACACTTGGCAAGCAGGACTTAATGGAAAATGAGTGTAGGAAATCAGAACACGCATATTTAATTTAAAAAATTTTGCCTCATTATTTCAACTTACAGTATCATGTACATCTTTATACTTATGCAACATATAGAGGATAAGTATTTGGAAGGAAAACAGGACTACAAAATACACATATCAAGACAAACTGTGGAACAGTTATTTTCAGCTCTGGCTTGTGCTGCACAACCATTTTGAAACAGTCTGCATCCTATCAGTGGTATGCCTTGTAGCAGGCATATGTATTAAAGATGACGACAAAAGCTATTATGCCTAGTATCACTTGATCTAGATGCTAAGCCTATAGAATAACACAATAATTTGAAACCAGAATTCAGTATCATGTAGTTCATTTGTTAAAATCTATAAAGAATTGCTGTTCCTGCTGTAACTACACTGTGATGTAAAGAACAAAAGATAATGAAGTTCACCTCCTGAAATGAATTAGTCTATCTAGATAGCTAGTACAGAATTAGAACAACTTTTTATTTTCTATTTGGAGAAGGAAAAGATTAAAAGGAACTCATGACTCTGATAGGACAATAAAATGGCAAATAAAAATCACTGTAGACAAATTCAAAACGATGAGCGGAAGTGAGAAAATAATCCCATCTTCACACACAACAGGCTCTGAGGCAACTCTTTCCACCCACTGAAAAGATCTTTGGACTAATATTAGTTCCATCAAGTGTTAGAAGTTCACTGGCAACTAAAACCACTAAAGATAGGTAAACTGAACAAAATATTTCAGGATTGATACTAGGTAAATCCATGCATGTTGACATCTTGGACACTGTGTACAGTTCTGGTTTTCCTACCATCAGCAGAAAGAAAAGAACAATTAAAAAGGCACTAAGAGCAGAAGAAGAGAGTTTTAAGTTACTTAAGGCATGGAAAGGGTTTTACAACATGGAATGACTCAACAGACTAAGATATTCAAACCTCAGACCTGAGGCTGCAAAACCACTGTATGCATTTACAACAGTCCTAAAGTCTTCATGCAGGGCCACAATCTTGTGCAGCAAGATCACCGTGCATGCATTTTCCAGATAAGACAGACAAAGCCCTGCATTGCTCTTCCACATGCAGCAACATTCTGGAAATGTTTCTATTTTTGATGTGAAGCGATAGGAAAACCAGTGTAAAAGATATCTAAGAAAATGGCCATTCCCCCCTTTCCCTCATGTATTAATTACATAAAAAACCAGAAAAACCCCTGTATAATCTGTCAGAAGATTCTTAGTTGTATTGTTAAAGAGTTTTGAGTCTCTTAGAAGTGAAGGAGAGAGTCAGAGTTCACTATGCTCAGTTGATTACATATAGCTTACTGTACATGCCAGTAGATGTAGGGTAAATCTATCCCTTAAACACCTATGAAGATAACACTTTAGGTCATGAACTGCAGCACTTGAGGACATGCTGGCTACTCTGCCATTTCTACCATGAACTGGCAGAAAGGCAACAGGTAGTATTAATTTACTTTAGCATGGATAACTAAAGCACATCTGGAAGTAGGTTAAGATGTGCTTCTGCTTCACTGATGTGTAAGGAATGTCCTCTGTAATGTTTTCACTGTATGCCCCAAATATACTCTAAAATGCTACACTCTCATTCTAACACAAACTGCCTACAGAAATTAATTTTTCTTGTTCAAAGATGTTCATTAGCAAAAAGCTTACAAACCTGTTTCACAGGTCTGAGTAGCTTTATAAGGTGGGTAAATTAAACTAGAAAAAAGAGCATCTTCAGCTTTTGAAATAAATAGATAAGGTATTAGCAAATGTCTCAGGCAATTAAATTTCCTAAAGGAAGAAGCTTTACTGGAGATGGTCTTTCTCCCTCAGAAAAATGCAGCTTTTCAGAAATTATGTCCAGTCTGAGACACTTTTTTTTACTAGCTTTTAAACAGAATTTAAGAGGCAGAGGTAGAATACAGAAACAAAACCACAATTTGTCTTCCAGATTATCAATCAGTACAACTTCTTTCAGAGGTTTACTATACAGGCTTAACTCATCCTATGAGGTTCTCATTAGAAGTCCTTGAAAAGGAAAGGTGGAAGGGCCAAATACCTTATTTTTACTGATGCACATGTTCATTTCTAATCTTACTTTTCACTTGTCCAAGGTGACAGGATATTAGTTCTGGTAATATTTAAAAATGTATTCTCCTTATGGGACAGAGCAGTGAGCAGTATAAAACTGTGCCAAGTTTCAATTTCTCCTAGCATACTTGCTAAATATAAAAGAGTAAATTTTCCTTTGCTGTTAAGAATGTAGTCCCTGTAAATCCCAGAAAAACTGCAGTTACATTCCCCTAATATCTGAACATAGTTTCTTCCAAACCACTCCTCAACCAGTGGACTTGCCCATGCAAACACCTTGCAGTTAAATATTTCCATATTCCTTCAGGTATCGTATCCTCTCAGAACTGATAGCTATTTCTACTTTACATTAATATTTTGATTCCTGAAAGAGACTTGTAGTTTCACCAACTGCAGTTTTTAAAAAGTACAACTTATACCAGTCAGACACAAATGCTACCAAAAGAATCAGAACATTTTATCTTTTGGATTAGCTTTTTACACTTTGATCTTACATTGGGAGCATAAATACCATAAACACTGAAGACAAGCATTTTGTCCTGGAGATGATACTAGCACTATTAGGTACACCAAGCATTGCCAAAGGGTTGTTTGATAACTCAACATTTTGCCTTTGTCAAGTAGCACACACTGAAATTTGCTCCTTGAAACGTTACTCAGTTTAGTTTCCACCATAAGAATGTACCGGGTTGGGAACATAATAAAACAGGAAAATAACTTAAGGAAGTAAATATTCTGCAAGTATGAAATCACGTGTGATGCAAACATACTAATTTCTGCTGTCCGAGAAAGTCCATTCTATTGGAAATTTTTCTCTTTTAGATGAAATACACAAGGTATTTCCCTATGAATTCCAAGAAGATTAACTAATTCAGGAAACAAATAAGTCTGAAGCAGTTTTATCCAGATTGAATGTTTCAGAAAGGAAGCCAGGCTCTATTCAACAGATTCAAACAGTACAATTTGTCTATTTTTTTACTATCCTGTACATTTGTGATGAACAAACAAGATTTAAGTTTTTGGTATTTCTTACATGTTATTTTTTTAAAAAAGAAAACATTGAAGGTATTATCATGGTATTGCAGTATATAAAAATCCAGTGTAACAATGAACTTCAAATAGTAGTATTTATGTCACATCTCAGCTGTGAACTTGCCTGGAGATCACTATGGTTAAAGACCATAGTATACCTGAATGTACA
Source organism: Colius striatus (assembly GCF_028858725.1). Lineage (NCBI taxonomy): Eukaryota > Metazoa > Chordata > Aves > Coliiformes > Coliidae > Colius > Colius striatus. The sequence continues at coordinate 38,037,974 of NC_084790.1, forward strand.
CTCATATGAAGGACTACTTGACACATATTGTGCACATATGAAAAATGTATCTTCTCAACTGCTGAGCACTAAACTATTTCCTAATAATTTCTACTCTTCTACATTTCATGAGATCACTAAAAATATACACATAATCTCTGCTGTTTCCTTAGACAATGTTGCTAGATCCATGCATCAATGTTAGATGGAGAAATAGTAGCCATAAGCTACTAACATAGAGACCTTAGAATATCACAGATGTGAGACTCATACTATCTGGCAAGAAAGATTTCTAACTTTAATTATTTAGGCTTGTGCTTCAAAATTGGTGTTCTTAAATTTCTGAGCCTGTACAACATATTTTAGACCTTTTCTGTCAAGGTCTGGCACTGTTAAGGTAATGTCAATAGTCATATCATGACCTCTGATCCCAAACAGACTAGAATGAAAAGATGAAATCTGGAAGTTAAAGCTTGTAGAGCCCCCAGAATCCCTCAGAGTGGTATCTACCCTTTTTACATTCAAAGAACAAGATGTATTTACTACTTCACAGAATCACAGAATGGTAGGGCTTGGAAGGGACCTTTAGAGATCATCTAGTCCAACCCCCCTGCAGAAGCAGGTTCACCTAGATCCATTCCCATAGGAACCTGTCCAGGTGGGTCCCGAAGACCTCCAAGGAAGGAGACTCCACAATCCCTCTGGGCAGCCTGTGCCACTGCGCCGTCACCCTCACAAGTGAAATAGTTTTTCCTATATTTATAAGTGGAACTTTTTGTGTTATAGCTCCATCCCATTATCCCTTGTCCTGTTACTAGATACCATAGAAAAAAGGGATGTCCCAATTTCCTGACATCCACCACTTAGATATTTATAAATGTTAATAAGATCTCCCCTCAGTCTCCTCTTCTCCAGACTAAACAGCCCCAGTTCCTGCAGCCTTTTCTCGTATGAAAGATGTTCCAGTCCCTGGATCATCTTGGTGGCCCTGAGCCACCGAGAAGAATAGCTCTGTGAAGTAATGCAAGTTCTTTCTCAGTTAGATTTCAACTTATTGTCATTTCCTTCACACCAATGCTTGTGTACTGTGCTACACTTGATTGATTTCTCTTTTCTTAAAAATACTGGGAGCTTTGTCTCTCAAGAATACAGAAGTCTGTTTATTTTTTTTCCACTCACTTTCTTTGATTCAATGCTTATTTCTGAATCACCTCCCCACTCCAGGAGCTCTATCTTCCACTCAGTTCTAACACAGAAACCTCCATCTTTACCAAAACAGTATCAACCACTGGAAGGTCAACCTGTTTAGTACTACTAAAAATCTGCATTTCTGTTTGTGAAAACAATGCCATCACAATTAAGACGTCCATTGACCTAGACAGTAATGTTACACTTGGTTTGTGCATTTAAAGCCTTGAATCTCCCCTTCATATAAATGTCTTTTTAAATCACTACTTCTTGAGTACAAATATAAGACATAGCATTAAGTTCCCAGCAAACAGCAAAGCTACATGATTAGGAGTTTCATTTCTCTGAATACAAAATATCTTTCTGGATACACAATAGCTTAGAAATGAAGTCATACACCTTGAGTAACAAATGTCCAGCGGCAAGTAACTATGGAATGTAAGTTGAATCAAACCTACATCAGTAGCTGCTGTCAGGATTTTGGAGAGGATGACTCTTGCTAATCCGTCTCTGCTGTAATCCAAACTGGAAACAGTCAATTTTAACAAGTGATCCTGGTTCTTCAGAGAACAAAGATTAAGAAGACTGAGGGGAGGGAAGAAAAGAAAAATTAGTATTGGAATCTAAAGCAAACCCATTTACTTATTCAGGATAGTTTAAAATTTTAGTTAGACTTTCATTTCCACAAGCATAGAATACAAAGTTCTCACATGCAATGGCGTAATTTTAAACTGTTACAGCTGTTACCAAATAATGCACTAATCTGGAAAAGTCCCAAACCAACATTTTAATAATTGCTCTATCATAATTTTGTCAGCCTCATTATGCTGATTAGTGATTCCAAGTACAAAAACTAATGTTCATGAAGCTCTGAACAGTTCCTCATTGTGAAACATTCTGTGTCTAAAGTTTCCCATAAGGTTGAATCTTATTGTCTAGATTTCATTGTAAACCAATCAATATGAAGCTTGCACTGTAATACTCAAGGAAAACAATTCAATTAAAAAAGCAGCCTATATCAAACAACTTAAATTTTCACTTAAAGTTTATTCCACTTAAAATAAACTGGTGGTACTTAAATTTCTGCCACTATGCAGTCTATTCCCAAACGAAGGTAAGTTTATTTGTACTTGAACAGAATTTTGAAATTCAAAGCTTCGCTAAAACTACTGGGCTGAAATTTAGGTACAACACTCATCATTACCTTTTTTCAGAAACCGTGACACCTGCCAGTTTTTGTGGTCTGTGTGTTTTTTGTTTTATGTGTGGTTTTGTGTGTGGGGTGAGTTTTTTGTTTGGGGTGGGGTTTTTTGCTCTCTGTTTTTGAGTTCTTGATACTGATTTCTGTTAGATAGATGTACAGAGGAAAGCTATTTTGTGACATCATCCATACCTGTTCAGTAATTACAAGACTAAAAAAGATCCTTTCTTAAGAAAATAAAAGTCTCCAGAAATGGGGATCTTTACTTGTAAGTAAATCAAAAGAAGTTTAAAGTTTTCAGCTTTATAAATGGTGGTCCTCATACACAGTTATTGATTTTCATAACTATTATACCTGTAAGCACAGTTCAAATAGACTAAAAACACTCACCACTGAAACACATTACATTTTTCAAGCATTTTCACTCCATGAGGGTGACAAGAGAGAGTACCAAAAAACAGAAAGTAGTGCTGGCTAAGGGTATTTAGTAATCCATTGTTTTGAAGACTACGTTCAGGCTTCATTCCTGATGAAGTATTGAGCCAATGTACAATATCTTTAACCAATTCTTCCAGGTAACCTTGTCCATCCTAACAAAACAAAGAGTAATAGCACTTACTAGTAACAGAATAGTGTCTATCTTCTTTACTGAAATCCATAATAAAATAATTATTAAAATGCACAAACACAATACAGATACAAAATCCAAATCCTGGCTGACAAATACAACTCAAGACTAAAGAAAAAGATAAATAGAAGGAATATATCTTGGAAACACCTCAAGACCAACTCCATTCTTTCCTGAAAAAGGACTGTTGATGTTTTCCTGGCTTGAGGCATAAAAGTCTGTAGTACATAAGAAGGAGTTAGAGAAAGGAAGGATATACATAGCAAAAGTTCAAAAAACTTCAAACCATAAGCTGCATTAAGAAAGCTACACTTAATAAAACATCTACTGATAAAGTCATCCTCTTCAGTGTCTCATCTGAGATAATTCAAGAATTTAAGTTATGTTTCTTAATTAACACTGACCATTTTAGATTTAACACCTACGGACTACAGAAGTCTTTACTAAAATTGGTTTGCCTCTAAGTGGCGTACAGCAGCACTATTCATTCTACTTCCAGTCTCGTAAATGAAAATTTCTTACCTCTTCTGATTCAAGAAGAAATTCAGTAAACTGACAACCCACCACTGTGAGCTGCTTAGCCTTGGCATAGTCCAGATCCAAGTTGGCATAGAGTTTACTGCTAGGCTTGTAAAAATACAGCAATCTCCTTACAAACCTAAGGAAAGTAAAAAATAACGTGCCATTTTGCACAACAAGGACTGCCTCACAGTGCAAAATGATGCTGGTAGAAATCATGTTATCATAAAACTAGCCTATTAGCAGTAAATTTTCAACGTTATTAAAAGAGGAGCAAACAGGTGTAATGAGTCTGTCTAGACACAATTTCAGAGATGCAACTGTACTGTGTGTTACAAAGGATTCTCTATGCCATCACATAAAATAAGCAAAGCAACTCAAAACCTCTATGCTCTTAGAAGCAATAGCTTCCTTCTCATTCTCATACTTATAATTGATTCTGTTGTAATTTGTTCCATGGTAAACGTCAGAGGCTACACTATCGAGACTCAGAAAGAATGAAAAAAGAAACTATGACACGAATTTATCATCTATAACAATTAACACTACTGTGAAAAAATACATTTTTGTGTTCTCCCAGGAAAAGGTCCTATTTCTCCAGAAGCAATATTTTCATTCAACTCATGTAAGCATTTTTGAAGCGTAACACAACAATGTCAAATGCAGGCTCTCACTCTTAAAAACCATGGTGAGCAATAGAGCTTGAGTTTAGTATCGTGAGAATAAACCTTCAAAGAGCTTCCCTTTTCCAATTCTTTATTAAAAAAAAAAAATACATATTTGTGCTTTAAAATAACACAATGTTCTGTCTGAAGGTAGACACATTAAAAAAATCTTACCTAAAGTACCTTTCGTTATAAAAGTGAGAGTAAGCCACTATACTGAATTCCAAATGCAGGATAATTACACAAGAAATCTGAGGGCTTCTTTAAATTCTGTCACATTAAGTATACTTTATTCTAGGTTATTACCAGTAAATACACTACATATATTAACACACATAGAAAATGTGTGTGCATGTATGTGAACACTTCTGTGTGTACACACACACACAAGTGTGCATATAGACACACTGCACTAACTGTATCTCTGAAATGAAGAAATCTATGTCAAAATTCCACCTTAAAAGTTGTAAGATCATCACAAGAACATTAGCCGTAAAACAACTTACAGAAGAACAAAGAAATGTATTTTACACTTTAAAAACAATGTGGATGATCAGCAGTGAAACTACAAGAGATTTGGGGCTTAGTGATAATTAAGCAAGAGCAACAACATCTTAAAGCCACAATTGTGCAGAAAGGAACAATGAACTATAGAGGTTTTACACTAACTCAATCCTAGGTTTCTCAATTTATTTGGAACGAAATTACTTAGACATTGAACAATGCTTGAGTGCATCACAAAACCCAGGACCAGGACCATTGTCCCAGGAAGGGAGAAGGGTGAGTGTAACTGTCACAGCTGGGACTGACGACATTGCTCTAGGGAAGCAATGTTATACTATTAACAAATGTGGAAAACGAGCCTTTACACAAAGTACAGATTGGCAATTAATGTTTAGGTAAGAAAAAAACAGAAAAAAGAGCAAAATTAAATTATGGCTATGAGTACAACGATACTACCACTTATTCTGCTGAGAATACTATATAAAAGTAGCTTGATTACTTTTTACTAAAAATTTAAGGTGGAGCAGCCTGAGCCCTTCAGGATATGTTTTAGATATAGGTTTTTCTTAAAATTCATGCAGAAGTAAATTTCTGTGTTTACAGACACAGAATTACTCTTCAAAATAACCAAATAGATTTCTCAAATGCATTTTAGGAGATACCCAATACCTAATTAGTAACACTATTACCACATACACACAAAAGTAACTAAAACATCTTAATGTCAACAGATGTGAAAGGAACTCAAGCTATCACAGAACCACAGAATCTTAAGGGCTGGAAGGAACCTCAAAAGATCATCTAGTCCAGCTCCCCTGCCAGAGCAGGACCACCTAGAGTAGGTCTCACAGGAACTCATCCAGGTGCGTTTTGAAAGTTCCCAGAGGAGACTAAACAATCCCTCAGGGAAGTCTGTTCCAGTGCCCCGTCACCCTCACAGCAAAGAAGTTCTTGCTTGTATTTCTTTGGAACCTCTTCTGTTCCAGCTTATACCCATTGCCCCATGTCCTATCATTGGACATCACTGAAAACAGTCTGGCTCCATCCTCCTGACACTGAGCCTTTACATATTTGTAAATATTAATGAGATCACCCCTCAAGTCTTCTCTTCTCCAAGCTAAAGAGTCCCAGCCCCTCAGCCTTTCATCATAAGACAGATGCTCCACTCCATCATCTTTGTGGCCTTGCACTCAACTCTCTCCGGCAGCTCCCTGTCCTTGAATTGAGTGGCCCAGAACTGGACACAATATTCTCATGGTCATCCTGCTGTCCATTAGGACCCTCAGGTCCTTTCCCCTGTAGGACTCTAACAGTTCATTCCCCAACATGTACTGGTACATGAAAGTACATAACTACAAAACTGTACAACTGCAGATCTACTCAGGCAAAATTTGTCAACTGCTGACATCAACCACTAATGTATGGAATATCAAAGATATAATACTTGCTTAAAATGAAACAGGGTGTTGAAAATTTATTTTCATTTAAGGGGCTAAATATACAAAGTACCTGTGCATAGGAAAGAAACCATGAAAGCTTAAGGATCTGTTTATTTAAATTAAATACTGCAATCTAATTATTTTATTATATTTTACTGGTTGTCTATAGATTGTTTTAGAAATATGACATATCTGAGGAATAGTTTATTGCAATATTAAGAACCAGTTTTTCAAAACATCTTACTCCAAAAGAAGGCTAAATAATTTTTTACATACCTGTGCAATTGTTCATCTTTATAGTTCCTTAGATTTACATTTGGCCACTAAAAAAAAAAAGCAAATACAGCATTATAAGAACCTTGCACATCAGTACTGATTAGTCACTAAAATTTCCTCATTTTCATTATATTTACCTAGTAAGTAGAAGTGTTATGTTTTCTTGCATCTAATATTACCTACAAAACCTCCTTACTTTATTGAAAAGACCAGAGTTTTTGCTCCAAGAACCCTTCAATTTTCTTCTACAGCACAGAGAATGTCAGTTGTATAACATGTATAGAGGGCCACAATTCTAATGAAAATAGCAAAATATGAAAAAATAATGAAAAATGAAACTTTTTCCCTCAGATTATTGTCTGAAAAAAAAAACCAAACAAACCCCTGTTTGAATGAGAAGACTATTTGACTATTAATGAGACATTTTAAAAATAATCATTATTCTATTACAGCTCAGTTGAATGCTGCTTTTCACAATGGTATTTAAACTCCTTTGTTGATACTTGGTACAATCTTTTTAGAAGGATTACATGAAGTCATAACACTCTCTTCTGGACCTATCCTTTCCTCCAGCTGTCCATCATCTCCATGATTTCAGATTTGGTTTTGCTGCTACTAATAAGCATCTTCTTGGAAAGGACGAAAAAAAATGCACCAAATTCTTTTTTCCTACCTAAGTAATTCAGTTCCAGGTTTCCAATTTCTATGCTAGTATTAAGACACACAGAGCACTAGTTAATGATTACTAAAATCGACTACACTAGTACCACTGCAGGATAAACTATGAAGCTCTACTGTCAACAACAAAGTAGCAATTCCTCCATCCTGTTTTTGCCGCTCTTGTAGCAGCCTAGATAGCAAATTAAACAAGTGAAAAAGAAAGAGACCACATGAAATGCAAGCAGTGAGGTGATCTGGAAGGTGCTGCTCTATAGCCCTAAGGCTTCAACAGAGACAAGAAGGAGGTGAGTAACCACAGGAGACAGTGAAGTCAAAACACTGGAAACTGGATCTTGCTTTACTGAGCAATGAGGACTAATAACGACTAAAGATGGACGACCCTGATAACATATTAGCTTACATCACTGTTGCGCAGTTTAACAGGAACAGAAGTGGTTAGAATAAAACCAGAAAACACATAAATCTTCCCATGCTGAAGGACAGAAGTCCTTGATTCGGAGACACTAGCAACTGTGTGACATGACACTAGAAAATATACTTCTGAGGTGGTCTGAGATAGCAGTAAAACTGAATCTTGTGTTAAAACACAAATCACATTAGTACTCAATTACATAAAACTTCCATTGCTGAAGTACTTAACACACTAATTAACAGTGAAACTCTGAATAATAGTTTCTTCATAGTATCTTTAATACTGAATCAAAGGCAAAAATATCTATGATTAATAACCACAGATATCTAGTAATCCAGTAAATGTAGTAATTGCAGTAAAAATCCCATGAACAGTGAAATTCAGTGGAGCAAAGCTACTGTCATACACGCATTAAGGTCCCTATACCAGACAGATTCTTGCTCTCTCAACCAGTTCCTGAAACAAATGCACAGAAATTATTATTTTTTGTAAGTAATCTTGATTACATTTGTCATTAATAAATCCTTTTTGTACTGTCACCGTGTCTATAACAACACCGTTAGAAAATGTTACCTGGTGGTAACAACAGCAGGATGGTTTTGATGCAGTGAATGATGGGAGTTATTTTGGTTCAAAGACTATATGAAGTATACAAAGCTCTCTTACTTAAAGAGGAAGTTTTCTGCTTAAAATAAAGGCAGTCTCTTAACAGCTGTTCATTATTAAGATAATGTCCTCCCTATGATGAGATATTTCCTTTATTTGATAGAAACCAATTCTGGAATGAACTTGGTATTACAGGAGTATTTGTATTAGTTCAAAACACATGATGAGATTGCATACTATTGAAGTTTTCTCACACAGCTCAGTCTAAGCACCTGAAGTTTCATCTACAGCCCACCTCCAGCTCACGTGATATTAAAAACTGCATGAGGCAGTATCGCTGTGTAGTATGGACTGAAGACTGAAGTATTAGCAGCTTTTAAGTCATCACAGATAATTCTATAAAATTTATTTCTATGCAAGTAACTTAAAATTTAATATATGCTTATTAAGAAATGTGTGAGTTTAAACGTTTATTTTTTGTGTATTTAAAGGCTGTATACAAAAACACTAAAACAGCACTGAATACAAAAAGAAACTAATTTTCTGCAATAAAACAGATTGTGGAATGTGCTACAGTACAGAATTAGTATTAGGAAGACAAAGCTGACACGTGAAATGAAGTCTTTCTTCCCAAAAAGTTTCATAAAAATAATACCACGCCCTTTTTGAGCTCACCTTCAGTATGGTACCTATTAGATTCCAATTCCAGTCAAGGTTCTCTTTATGATTAAGAACTTGGCTGTCTCGAAGATTCATTACAAGTGCTTCTTCTGTATCCTAGAATATAGATATGAAGGATGATACTAAGCTTCCTTGCATCATTTTTGTCAGTCTTGTGACATGAACGTAACAATCACTAAAAGGGCTATAATCCACAGTAACTTGCATTTGAAAGTAAATTGCATGGTTATAGTACTGCATGTAAAACCAAACTGTCTGAGATCAAAATTGGCCCTTAAAAGCACTAGAAATTACTGTAATGTCACTCTTTAACTTCTAGAAATGCAATATAGTATCCACAAATTCCCACAAGACAAATTAAATGGAAAAAATCCTGTGAAGAAACGGCACTGAAATAGATGTGTTAACCTTGGTGGGAGCCATATCTAAGTATCTAAAATACAAAGTTAAATTCAGTTTTGAAAAATCAATAATGGTAATACCTTTAAAATAAAGATGTCTTTCTGCACACGATACTGATCCCTTTTTTGGTGTGTTGAGATTGCTTTCTGTATAATGTGATCTAAATGGAGGCTGTAAGGTTTAGGTCCTCTTTTCTTCATCTCATGAAAACGTTTCAAGCAGTTGAGTGCAGCACTTGCTCGTCTAACAGAAAAAAAAAAAATACTATGATCACTAATTGGCAATTTTTACCCAACTAAAAAGTGCCAACTGCTGCATCTTGAACTAAATAAACATAGTTCAACAAAGAACTAACCCATAATTTTCTTGACACAAGTCTTCACACATCCATAAGCCTCAGTCTTTTACTGAAATTACACAGAAAGTTACCTTTCAGAAATTCTAGTACTGAAGAATGAGCTTTATCTTCTACTCAGCAACTAGTAACATCTACCATAGTTTACAGAAGATACTGTAAAGTTGATAAAGCATTGTGAAACATTACAGTAGATCAACATTCTGAGGAGGTGAGTTTCAACTTTTTAGTTGAAAAAAAAAAAACCTAGTTTTTTAGTTCAGAAATAAAAAAGTACTTCTACATTCGCTATTTTTTTCTCCACTAGAAGGCAGCAAAAGTATCAGTAGTGTATGTCCTGCTCTGTATATCTAAGGAGTTCAATATCGGCACATAAGAAGTTTTCCAGGAAAAGATAAGGAGTAATAGAAATGACAGCTGACAAGGGCAGAAACATTTAACAAGAAGATGGTGGTAGCAGAAAAAAAAATCAGTCCTGATAAGCACATAAAATAAGGAAGTCTAAAAATGAGGAGGTAAGTTTACCTTTCCTTCCATTCTCATAGGGTAGGGGACTGTTTTTATTTTATATATCTTCAAATAAATGCCTCCAAATTTACCTGGGTTACAGAAATTTCAGCCCATAACAGGAAATACAATTTTTCAGGGTATTAAACAGTGTACAGTGTTGACCAAAACCAAGATCCCCAAATAAAAAACACTACCTCTACAACATCTCCTTCTACCAATAAAGCCAGGAATTCTTACTACTTTTATCACAGAATGTTAGGGGTTGGAAGGGACCTTTAGAGATCACCTAGTCCAACCCCCCTGCAGAAGCAGGTTCACCTAGATCAGGTTGCATAGGAACATGTACCCTATTGTTAGGTTATGTGAAAACACAAAAAGCTGCAGGTAACCCACAAATCTATCCCTTCTGCTCTTCATCCTTCCTTCTCATTCCACAGCTTTAACTAAGTGAAATATCCTGTGATATTGAGTTTCAGATATGTATTTTTTAAAAAAATTTACTCTTATCACATAGCAAAAGTCTTCTGCTTTTTAGCTTTTAATATTTTTTTTCTTAGTAGATAAGCACTACATTTCTTGGAAGTACTCTACAAGTGGCATTAATCATTTTATAGTTGCAGTTTGGAAAGATTCTCTAATATATCACTGGCAGCACAATAAAAGACAAAGCAGAAAGACATATTTATGAGAACACTAATCTGACATGGCAGATCAGGAACAGGAAGAGTAATTAAGAAAAACATTTTTTAAAAGAAAAAACCCCAACATTCTCAATTTAAATGGTCTTCTACAAGGAAATGCAAGTAAAAATGCTGAGTTATAGGAATACATTTTAAAAACACATGAATCTATCAAATTATATGACCTCTTTCCTTAGTGGGTTTAAACTGTGTAAAGTATCCAGGAGATGGTGTTTTTATAACACAGCACTTCAGAGGTTAAATTGCAAGATTAGTAGATGTACAGAGAAATTAAAAAAAAAATAGTAGTAAAACAAAAATATCACTGAGAACTTTGACCAAAAGGATCAGAAAATTTTAATGTAATTACTACTGTAACAATCATTATGGCCTTATGAAGAAAAAACCAAAAAAAAAAAAAACCCAAAACTGCTCCATGTCAATACCACATTTTTTGCTCTTGCTCACACTTATAACGACGCACTGATTTAGTATCTCAGTATTTAATTAGTTATAGAGAAATAATAATAAAAAAGTGGTATGGGCTTTTTTAGTTTTGAAAGCTTAACTGTATGAAAATGTAGGGGGAAAAAAAAAAGTAAAACAATGAACTGGTCAAACACTCCTTGGTCAAACTCCATCTCAGAATTCATTTAAGGAAAATTCAATAACAACTTCATTCTCAAATTTCCATATTGTTATTGTAAACACTTTTGGGATGATGCACTGAAACTCTTTCCCCAGTTAGTGTGACAGAGCATTTGCTCTGTTTGTTTGCTTTGAAATAAAGATGGCAGTGGTTTCAGCCTGAGAAAACTTGTAACATATGTTTTCATTCATCTGTACGAGGGAAAGGAGATGTAAGTATTTTTGCTTTGAAGACTAATTTAGAATTCTTACAGTCTTTTCTCTTTCATGATGTCAAAAGATGCTGCCATATTCATTAGCGTTGGTAAGCAGTGAAGGTGATGGCTGTGAGAATGAGGAAGAATTGTGTTTGCCTGAAAAAAACCAACAAATAAATCCCACTTAGAATAACTTATAACATTTTCAGCCACCTCTTCAACATGAACAGTTACAGATTCTACCACTTTTCACAAGACTTTCACAAATGCATGACAGCAAAACTGCCTTTTGCATAACAAAGCAATAATTACACATACCATTTTGAATATTTGATCTAATTTAATCAATATGAAATATCACCTTAGGTAATTTTAGATTTCAGAGCCTGCAAATCTGCATTGTTTGCAGTTTAGATACTAAGAGTATCAAAAATTAGAATTAAAATTTAGGCTGATGATATCTGTTAAAAACTTCTTGCATGAAAAAGGTCTGATAAATTAAGTTACTAGACATTTAGTTACTTTTATTTTGGGAAACACTGGTAGTTCTGCAAATATTTTTGGAAACTCAGAGTAACTACAAGGAATTACTTCAACTTCTTTAAATAGAAGTGAAAATATTTGTTCAGTATTTTGAATAAACAGTCATCTCTGACTAATAAATCATCTCTTCAGAAAACAAAAAAAAATATCCATCCTTTGCAGCATACTCAAATGGCAGTAACAGTTGCTCCTATTCAAAAGTATTCTGGAAGGCAGAAAAATAGCATATGTTATTACAGATTCTTCTTTTTAAACTACATGTCTGGCTGAATACTCAAGAAATTCTAGCATTTAAAGAAAAATCACTTAAGAGACTAAGTAACAGATTTGTTGTAAACAGGCACTTCTGAGCTTAGATACTCTAAATCACCGTAGTAATAAGCAGACCTATAGCTGAAGATTGTGATCTTGTTTTCTGAAGCATTAAGCATGACTGAAATGAGTCAATAACACGAAGATGCAGATCATGTGTTGATAACCCACTTTCAAATTTTTGTAAGGCAAAGTTGTACTTCACAAACTTACCATCTCTTAAGTGGTTTCTTGGAAAAAAAAAGGTAAAAAAAACCCCACAAGAAAATTGATCAAAATAATATGATCTCTATACTAAAACCAGTTTAGATAGAGAAGCTGCTGTAAATGATACATTAGGTGGAGAGAAGTATAATGAAGTGAGGACCCTTCAGTTTCTCTGTAGCAGGAGCTATCCAGAGCAGTGCTGAGACAGCACTCCACCAAGGTGCGGTTGCTTGAGATAATGACATCAAGTGGCCTAGCCACATCAAACTGAACGTGAAAAAGAAAGCCAAACACGCTACCAGAAGGCAATCATCCCTTTAAGAAAAGCAGAAGTCAGCTATAAGCCTTATCCCAAAAAAGAGTAACTGGTAGGCGAGTTTGCAGGACTCCAGCTTAAAAAACACAAATGGCTACTGAAGCAAGGAAGTGCATCAGTGAGAGTTTGAGAGCCAAAGGTTATCCTTAGAGCAGAAACCCAAGCACTTTCGATACTTTCCAAACAGCCTTCCTGTTGCTTCACATCAATACACGAAGTGCCAAAAGATGTAATTGAACCCACTATTCTGATGAAATGCAGATGTCTCAAATTCATAACACAATTTCCACACTATAAAAGGAAACATATATTTACATCCAGCTACTAAGAATACTTAGTTTCATCAGAAGGATTTACTTACCATGTGCAGAAGTTCTCCTAAAAGGATAGTTGCTCTAACAGATACATGGTCATCACTACTTGTAATCACTTCAACTAGACCCTTCAAAGAATTAAAAAAACCAAACAAACTTAGAACACTTAATGTATAGCATCTTATTTTAATGTTGATAGGAAAAAAACAGCAAGTATCTTTTCAAACTTAAAATTCATTAGTTACCTCAAGTAGTCCATTGCTAATAAAAGCTGAAAGCACTAAAGCCAAATAGTTATCCATGAGATCCGGTCTAAGGAGGAAAAACAGTATGGAAACAGTTTAGAAAGTTTGTTTCTTATTGTGTCTGCAACAGAACAAACAATAATTTGTCAGTAACACCGTGGACAAAAACAAGGGTTTAGACTAAGTTCATCAAATGCTCACCTTGACCTGGCTCGATGGGGTAATATAGTTTTAGCTTCAGCAGCTACAAAGCCATCAGAAAGTCTCCAGCAGTCCTGAAACCTGCTTGGATCTAGAACAAGAAGATATGGATGATGATAACTGCAACACTGGATTTCATACTGTTATTATAATGGTTGTCAGTAAGCAAATAATAGTTCTTGCCAAACGTTATTCCAGGTTTCAAGTTAGAGAAAATTTTTTCAGAAGGGGTCTCTAACAAGCCATCTAATCCATGCTCCTGAACAAAACAAGACTAATTTCAAAGCTAGGACAAAGACTGTATCTAAGTATCAACCAAATAATGTAGTTTTCAATTCACAGACTAAACAGAAAATATCGTAACACCTAAAATATTTAAAATGTACATCCATATGTGACAAAATAGCAAGTCTGTAAGAAAGAATGATTTATTTACACAGAAATGTAGGAGAAGGATTATGCTTTTATAATTAACAGTCTGATGAAACATTTATAATCAGAATACAGAGAAGAGAGCTGTTGAAACTTGCTTGTTCAGGACTCATACTTTTGTACAGTGAGACAGAGGAAAGAACACTCTTGGATTTACAAGTGAATAATTCTAAAGATAAAAGGTTAATTCTGGTAAATAAAAAGACATGAAAAAGTATTCACCTACTCCATGAAAAGTAAGAGTCTGCTAAAGTGCAGTGGAGACAGTTAGCAGATACAATATATAGAAAAGTCTCCATTTAGTATCTTTCATGTAATATTTACTAACATCTATATTACTAATGCTTCTAACACCTCAGAGAGGTCTATTCTGTAGCAATGTGTTTACACAGTCTTTTGTGTAAATGCTCCATTATGTTCCAGGGCTGATCTGAAACTTACAATACTTAACAGTTGATAAAGATTTTTACACAGGACCTCAGTGCATCCAATGAATTCAGTGACAAAACAGTTTAAATTAAACCTAATTTACAATACAGAGGAGAGCCTGAAGGGTTTGAATTTCTAAAAGAATTTAACAGACAGAATTCTTGTAAGAACTGGTTCTAAATACTTACCTACACTGAGAAGCGCCTCAATAAATTCTTCTGCCATAACAGGAAGAGGAAGGCGAAATATATCATAGAGAACTTCAAGCAAACCTCGCTACAAAATAAACACCCACAACAGGAATTTCATTATATATATATATGAAAATGTTAGAAAAATTGTCCTTTTGTTCACTATTAATATTGAAGTTGATGTACACATTTCAAGTGTTTCTTTTTTGACAACATGTCTATTTTCATACACTGAAATAATCTGGAAAAATAAAGAGGCTTGTTTACTTTAGAACTGTGCCTTATTGTTACTATGAATGCTATAGAAGTTCAGGCTACTTGGAGTACAGGATTTTTAGAAGAGTTACTGCTGCCACCACCAAGTTCTTGGTTTAATGAGTACTTGGGAAGAAATGCTTTTATTTATCATCTTGGATTCAACTCTGATTTATGCTTTCAACTCTTAACACCAGCTATGAACTTGCTTTTACTTCCAACCAGAGTAAAAATTTATGTACCTCTTCTGCATTCCTGCCTCCCAGACATACAAGATATGCTTCCATTCTCAGAGGAATTTTATAATGGCATTATAAACTAATGGGGGTCTAATAATCTCAAGAGTAGTGCTCTACAACTGGAGTCTGCATTTACACCACTAGTTAAAATGTTAAGAACATGTTAATTAAAACATCCAATATTACTCCTATATGAATACTAAATATTTATCACCTACCCGTATTTCCATATTTGGTATACAGAGTACCCCAATAAGAGACTGGATCCCAGAATTTCCAGGTTTGCACAGGCTGATAATACCTAGAAAACATGAAATTCGTATTAATATTCCCCCACTTAACAAAGAAAAGCATTAAGCGTTGTTAAGGTTGATTTCCAGTTCGAGTACAAGCACAGATGATAAATTACTAATTATTAACGTTTCTGCCTTTGTCATGTCATCTCCTTTCCAATCAGTAATATTTAACAAAACTTTCTAATTACAAAACTTTGTTTCCTCATTAAAAGCTATAGCCACTTCTGCTCTGTGAACAACATTTTCAAATTATTGACCAAAAAAACACATGGAAGAAATGACAGTTCAAAGGTAAAATTGTCAACAAGGAACTAATCCTAAACAGACTTAAAGACTTGCATCAACTTGGCAGAAACATGAAAATTTTCTCCATCAAAAACTGTATCGTAAACTAAAAGTTACCAATCTCCTTTTAATCTCAGATGAATTCTAAATGGCAAGTTTAATGACACTTGGAACAACATGCTCTGTAAACTAATTTAAACCATCTTTTCTGAAAATGGCCAATGTCCATTTCCAGAAGTTTCAACACAGTAGATGTAACTTTGCTTAAAATCTCGGAGCTTCTTATATTTTGCTCCTTTCATACTGGGATTTTTTTGTTTTGTTTGTTTTTGGTTTTGTTTTGATTTTTTTCACAATTAGTTTAATATTTAAATTCTAACAGGGAAAAATCTTCACATTGTTTCTAAGTGTTCTGGAATATTATCTAAAGCTTACACTTATAATATAGCCTTAAATTTAAAATGTTGCTGCAAAGACAATAACCTTGCTAATTTCCTTAGTTCTTTTTATATTTCACAGAATAAATTAAAACTTCCAGAAATATGCTATCCAGAAAACAAATGCATTTCTCAAAAATACAACTTTAAATGAACAAAAAGAATCCTTTTTGTCTTGCATATCATAAAACCAAAGTGTTGTTCTTCAAAAATTAATGATGAAAAGTATCACCTACGAATTTATTTTCACTGATACAAATTGAAATTTAATGACATGTGTAATGATATGAATTGGAATAAAGTCTTCAATTTCAAAACTTTCATATCGCAGAAATTTAAGATGCACACATGTAGTCACAGACTCACTAAGGGCATTTAAACATGTTTCACAGTGCACCTCAGAGGCTTTTTCCAAGACCACATAGTGGACACATCCCAATTGCAACACAGGAATAGATTCGGAAGCATGCAGTCATTGCTGCATGCCCCAATTTTATCACTAAGTATTTGGTCACACATCAGGAAAGGACATAGTAAGCACCAGCTTTGAAGAAAAACCCAGTCTGGAAAAAAAGGAGAGTAGAACAGTAGAACATAGTAGATAGTACAGACAAGCAAATAACCCACCCAAAAAGCCTAAATAAAAAAACCAGGAATAGCCTCAAGCTTGGTTTAGCTACCTCTCCTTTGGGAAAACTGACAGTTTAAGGATATTTTGTACTAAAAGTCTGTTAGTCTCCAACATAACTAGTAATATAAAAAAAGATGAATGAGTAACAGTGGAAGTGCCATAGCAAATAACATATTACAATTGTTTTTTCAGTGACTTGACCTTCAGGCATATGTTGTTGGTTCTAAGCATCTGAATAAAGGAAGATGCATCAATACTCTTATCTCAGTCTGAATCTTTCATATAGTATAGATAATAATAATACTCCTCAAAATTCTCCTCATATGCAGTATCAACTGGTCATATCAACCTTTTTTATTTAAGTTTCTAGATGGTAGGAGTGCCCAAGAAATACCATCAGTCTTCGTGCATCACTTTTTCCAAGCCCAAGGTCAGTGTATTCTCACAAGTAGAAAATCAGGAAAAAAGAGAAAAGAGTCTTGTGTGGATGAACAAGGAGATAATGGAGCAACTGAAGGAGAAGAGAGAAGTCCATGGAAGGTGGAAAATGGGCCTGGTTGCTTGGGAGGGGTATAGGAATGTTGCCAGAACATGTAAGGATGAAACAAGGAGAGCTAAACCCATCTTGGAATTAAAACCTGGCAAGGGAAGCAAAGGAAGACAAGAGAGTATTTTCTTCAATTACATCAGTGGCAAAAGGAAGATTAGGGAATATGAGAGCTCAGTACTGAATGAGGACAGTGCCCTCGTGACAGAGGATACAGTCAAGGCAGAACTACTGTATGCCTTCTTTGCTTCAGTCTTTACAGTCCAGGCCAGCTCTCAAGAAGCCCAGTCCCTAGAGGATAGTGAGATAGTGAGAATGGAAGATTTTCCCTCAGGAGAGGAGGATGAGGTTAGAGACCTATTAGGGTAAATAGGACACCCATAAATCCTGATGGGTCCTGATGGGAAAGCATTGACAGAAGTTAGACATGTTAAACACAGTTTCAAACAAAACATTCTTTTTATACCAGAGATTAAAATTGCTTTCCAATAATCCAGTTTTAAACAATCAAAAAAATCTTACCTGCCCATGATCTAAATGCTGCCACTATTCCCATTTTACTAGCTAGGAACCGTGCTTCTCTGTCCTCCCTGTCATTAAAACAATAAATTCATGACACAGTTGCTATAAAACAAAAAATATTACTAACATAGTAAGTAACAAGTAGTCAACTGAGACTTTAGGTAAGGGACAAAAAGAAGAGTCAGAGAAATCTTCTATATGTGCATATATGTGTTTATGCAACGTGTATAGATAGATACAAAACTTGGAATTTTAAGACATAGTTACTTGGCCTTTTCCAGGGGAGTTTCCATGTTAGGATAATAACATCACAAAGTAAAAACCTATATATGGTCAGATGAGATCACTCAGTTCCTCCACTGCCAGTGAGACTATAACAGAGACCTGAAGATTTGGACCCAGACTGAAAGCACCTAATGCCATAATTAAAAAACCCTGAATAATCCAAGTTGGAAGCAGTGTCATAAAGTCTCTAGTCCAAATCCTGCTGAAAAAAGCTGTCAGCTACAAGACCAAACCAGATTGTACTCAATGCTTCATCCAACTGGGTCTTTGAGAATCTCAAGGGTGAAGGCTGCAGGACCTCTTGGACAGGCTGTACCAACACGTGACTGGCCTCTCAGAAACTTCTCCACCACATCCCTAGATCAAGTTGGAATGTCTCTTGCTTCAGTTTCTCTCTGCTTGTTTTCTTCCCACCTTTCACGACCATCAAAGGCCCTGACTACATCTTCTTGATAATTGCCAGGTATTACAAAGACTGCTATTCAGGGGAAGGTGTCACCTAGCCCTCTCTTTTCAAGGCTAAACAATTTTAAAGTCTGAATGCTTCATTGTATTTTAGGAAGTTGCACTCTAACCTACTGTATTCAAGTTCAAGCAGTTTAATACTCAGTCATTGCTTTTATTTTCACTTTATTAAAAAAAAAGGATTAAATTCAATACCATGAACGTAACTGGTAACACAAGTAGCAGTACTAACAACTTACTTGACTTGTCCTTCTGCTGTGTCTGGATTATGCCTGTAGTGAAAATCTGTGTAAGGAGCTAAAATTCGCTAAACAAAAGAAAGACATGGCATTATTTTCACAAGAGAATACAGTTCAATGGGTCTTGCCCTTTCCTCAGCCCCACTCCAATTTGTTGCGTTATTCCCATGTTATAAATCATCGTGCCCTTTGCCTAAAATATTTAAATATATTTTATAAAACTTATAAATTAAAATTATATTATATAAAACTTTAAATATTTTACACTAACATAGAGAGTGAAGTGTGAGATTAAAATGAAATCTTTTCATTAGTAATACAATGTTTAATTTCTGTCATTAGAGTAGTAAAACTGAACCCACCTCTAATTCTACATCTGCTCGAACATACTGTCGGGTCTTTGGATGATTAATGAGGTGCAAAACTGTAGTTATAAGAGCTTCATTTATTCGGCTTAGCTGACAATCGATCACATTTTTCAAGATGGTACTTAAACCACCCCGAAGAGCCACCACCTCGGGATTCTGAAGTGCTAAATAAAGAAAAACATGTCATGTTGGCTCAGTGATAGCAAAGAAAACATTTCACAGCTTCCAATATGAGAAACTTGTCATCTCTTCAGTAACTGTATCTTTTTCTTCTGGAATAAAACTGAGGTACATGTAAAGCTTAGATTACTTTATCATGAACAAAAATCCTGTGCAGCACACTGGAGACTGACGTTTCTAAGCTTATTTTCAACTAAGTTTCCATACAGTAGTTTCTAGATTTCCATAAATATTCTACTGATACTAGAAAAGTAACATTGTTTATTCTTTAAAACAGAAGTTTATATCTTGAAAATACTATTGAAGTTATTTCTAATGGATGGATTTAGAATAAGCATTAAAAATCAGTACCCATATAAAGGTTTAGGGAGTTAGTATAAACCACTACCCAGATAGCACTTACATGGACACAAATACTGATTTTCTGACGCCATATAATCACAGTACTGACGGTAAGAACTTTTAAAGGATGACTTTTTTGTAGTTCTCTGGAGTCTTGTACATTGGTCAGCATTTCATATACAGAATTCTCCCTACTTCAAATCCATTAGTTTTAGAAATATCAACTGCAGCAAGTAAGAAAAAACTAGCATTTTTTATTTACTTCAGGTACTCTAAGAGATTTTAAGTTAAGATTATTTTGTTTTATATCAAACGAATAACTAGTCATGAAACTGATATTAAGAACATTTAACATGTAATTAATTACTAAACAAATGCTCATTATTATTTGGATACAACCTATTTAACACGACTCACAAAAGAAAATCTTTTAGGAAACTGATAACAATCATGTCAAAATTTTTCCTCATTAGCCTTCAATGATCTTACCTAGTTCACAGATAATGGCTATACATGCTCGAACCATTCTATCTCTTTCTTGAAGACCATCGTTTCCAACCGCTATCAAAGAATTAGTAATAGAACTGGGAAATAGTGAAGCATTCACAGTGATCATCTGCCAAAAATGAAAGAAAAAGCAGTCCAGTTTCTTCACAATATTTCTCTAAATATGCTCAGATTCACCAGCATCATACAATCTGATGGATCACTATCTTAATTGGCTGCATTTGTCAAATCCTCAAAATAGTTTCTTTTGTTCTTGAAATAATTAAATTGCCAATTTACTTGACCATTCTCTTCTTGTTTCAGTTTACATTACTTTTTCACAATAGGAAAGGTAAAAATAAAGACTTGCAGAGAGAACTATGGCTGCCTTTTTCATCTTCCATTCTAAAAGAATGCTGTCTAATGATACAGTAGATGAAAAATTCTTCTAGAAGACTGATTCACAGTGCAGCAAATTCTTTAATACCTACTCAATTGTTTAATTAGTCAAGACGAAAATCTCCTGTTTTATAGAGAGATCCTTACATTGCTGCAGATTACAAAAAACCAGGATAGTCAACAGAAAAAGCTGTTGTACCATCTGAAAGGCAACTGTCAATAACATCCCTATATTTTCTTGCATATACTTGGTCTTCCTAGAACTAATGCAATGTCATTACATAGCTATGGCACAAAACACACACATATATTAAACTGATGATGAATATAAGATGTGTCCATTAATCAAAGCTACTTTTCAATTTAAACAAAAACTAATACATTTGAGACAGAAGAACAGATTGTAATAGCCAATGCTTGTTTACACTACTGAAGAGGTGCTGCACCCTGGAAATTCTCAGCTGCTAGTTTAGGACAATCAAAATTTATACCCGATTAAGGAGCAAGACTGTGCACAAATTAAAGGCAAAAAACCCACCCTAAAACAACCAGCCAATACCACCACTCCTTGCTCTCTCCTAAATGAAGCTTTGTCTACAAAGGCTGTTTGTTCACATTTCTTCATGGTTTGCAAAAATTAAATAAGCAGATATGTCACCTACACTATGGAGGATGATCATCACTAAACAGCTGTAATACTATGGAAGAAGCAGGTTTTTTGTCTGCTTAGAAAGGAGTCAACATAATGTGTTACAGCCTACTCAAACATGTTACGATTTATTCTAGTAAAACAACTGAGACATAAAAAAAAAATACTCAATATCCATCAAACACCTAAAGACTTAAAGCTAGTATTCCAAGATTAATAGTCCTTTTGTTTTCAAAAAATACCAGGCTTAGCTTCATTGTTTTTTCCAAAACCATTTGTCCTGAATTCAATTTACAGTTCCTTTAGATGTCTTACAGATATATGCTTACACAAAAGGGATTAAACTTGTTTACTTTCTCTGCAGAAGGTGTTAAAATGAGATTGACGATTATGACAAATATATTGGGACACTGCTAACAGGTTTATTTCAGATGTGTTTTAAAGAAAATTCTTTCCATAAATAACGTTGTCACTCGAAAAACAGGAAGCTTTAAGAAAGAACTCTACAGAAAAAAACACAAACTCTTCCCCACCCACACAGTCTTTCACTTTTACAATGTCATAAAGTAACAAGAATTAGCAATAGAATGGGTGTATCAATCCACTCTAAAGCACTGTAACCCTTTTTCTACCACTATTTAGTGTGAGTAGCAATCTTTTAAGGTTCTTCTGCTTCACTGTTTTCTTTAAGATGTCTTTCTTTTAATATTCAATTCCAAGTACATTAGCAGAATAAAAACAAACTTTAACATTCAGTTTCATTCTGCTCTAGGTATTGAAATACAGTTCTAAAGACCAAGAACAAGTGATGCAAAGCTACTTACAAGCAGCTGTGATGAAATAAGTAACAAAGACTATGAGTTTGGTCTTCAAAGACTCATTTAAAGAATAAGTAACAAAGTGGTTTGTATTGAACCTAACCCTGACTTCTGCTTTGAAAATAAAATCTCTCTTCTACCGAATTATAAAAAAAATGCTCTTATTGAATTCTATCAGTAGGGAACATTGCTTTCTGAAGTGATTTTATGCCTTCCTTTTCATGGCTGAAGATACTGCAAAACTGCCAAACTCTTAGTAAGAACTGTAGAGGTCATGACAATCAAAAGGAACAATGAGCATGTAAAGCTATAAAAAAAAACCCCAGAAACCAAGTTTAAAGCTGTTCTTTTTTTAAAACTGTTCTTCTTCCTATTTTAACCTGCACATTTTTTAAACAAATTTATCATTAACTGCCCTTTATAAATTCATAAAACAGGATTAATATTTTGTTCTTCTACTCTATGAAAATGAAGATAAGAAAGATAATTTTATAATTTTGAATTTTTGTATCTGTGCTATTTCTACATAGGCATTTTTGCTAGTAAAGATGAGGTTTAACAGTTGCATCCAGACTTCAAAACTAAAGACAGTAGTTCTGTGATGCTAGTGGAAGCCAGTTCAGATTTTCATGCCTCACAGTTGTCGGGGCCTGGGCTATAATGAACGTTATTTAGTTAGACAAAGACGGAGAAAGTTATCAGTTCATCTTTGAATTGCCTTTGGCAGCAGAAAAAGAAAAGAAAAGAATGCCTACGTGACAGCAAGCTTGAGCAGGGAGGAAACCAGAAGGATAGGCTGTAATGGAAGCAAGGTCAAAACAAGAAGACAGGATAGAGTATTAAACTAAGCATTGCTAGAAGATATAATAGAGCATTCAATTAAGCATTGTGTGATCGCATGTATGTGACTAAAATTGCAACATATGTAACTAACAGTAGTATAAAGTTAACTAAAATGTAAGGTAAGCATAACCACAGTCTAATGTGAGTGAAAACTAACTGAAGGTCAAATAGATGGGGTGATAGTATAAGCACAATAAGGTTAATGTTTTAAGTACAATAAGGTTGGTGTTTTAACACAATGAGGTTGGTATCTAAGTTGCTACAAAAACGAAACTTTGAGGCCTTATGCATAGAGCGTGATCCTTAGTATTAATTAATTGTCATGAATTGTAGCACGTATACAGCATTTAGCAAAAGTATGTAAGTGATGATACGTGACAATAAATTTAGAGTTGATGCACATCATATTGGTGTCTGGTCGCTGCCATCTCGCATAATGAAGAAGAATCCCTGCACACAGTAAATTATCTCCTGCACAAATGAATTCACATTGATCATTTCATTTCCTGTTCATTCTCCTCTTCTGGACCTTGGTATATTTTTTTAGGAATTCTGGTATCACATCACTGAGTCTGAGATATTGAAGGAGATTAAGAGAGAAGGTCAAGGGCACCGTAACAAAAACTGTGAAAACAAGAGTATGTCATTCAGGATGTATGTCACAGTATTGCTTGTGAGAATGCTCCTCAAGTACCGACTGACTGATCTACATCAATGTATGCTTAAAAAATGTAGTCCAGACAGGACACTAAAAAGTTGTTAACTCTACTAGTAGCCAGGTTGAGTGGCTTTTCATTTGTCTGTCATTGTCTTAAGAAAAAAGGATGTTCTAGCTACCAAAAGACATCAGGAAGTATCTTTCATCAATATCGTTTTCAGCACTGAAGAACCATCAGCATCCTGTACAGTTCATGCATGAATATCCTATGTACAAATCCTTGTACAATGATGAAATAAAAAAAACACCCATTGGTGATCAGCTGTATAACTTCTTCATGCTATCTTTCCAGATCATTTTCATCCCAATCAAACAAATGGATTTATTTCTCTGGCATGTTGTTTCTTTCAAGCAAGACAGAAGTCTTCACTCAACTAGGAAATGCTCAAAAAAGCCCAGGAAAGATAATGACAAATTTTTGACCCAAATAAAACCAGTTTTAAATGTTTATAATATTTCATGGGTTTATGTTTACAATATTTTATTCTATTCCATCTTCTGATTTAACTTACTCAGTCTCGACATTGAAGCTCTTTATTTAAAGCAGATTAGCAGAGAACTCTTACAAAATTCAGCTTCCTCAAGGATCCTTTATGGTTGTGTTGTTTGTTTGGGGATGGTGGTGGTTAAAACTCTCTTTGGGGCAACCATAAATTAAGCATATTGTCTTCAAACTTTTTTTTAATTTTCAAACTAAATATATATACTTAAAAAACACACACATACCCCCCTCACCAGATTAAACACAGGACTCCTGGGGAATCATTCTTCCAACTACTTTAAACTTTCTCTGTGTCTTTTGTAGGTTTCTCTAAGATCCTCAGTAGAATTATATATGCATGCTAAAAGTCATCTATAAAGGCAGAGCATAATATTGCCTGAAAAAATATTCAGTAGCTGTATATGCTAATTTCTCTAGGAATAACTTGACAATGCAGCTATCACAGCTTCAAACATCTCATAACCATCAGATGTATGCAGCAGAGTAACCACCACAGACTATAATTTATTGTGTATCTGAGAAAAGAACTACAGATAGTATCAGCCTCTATGGGAAAAGCATTAAGGCTAGAAGCATTCCTTCAACTGATTACTCCAGTGACGACCCTTCATTTCCCAAACAACAGAAAATTTCCCATTCTGACTCAGGTGCTTAAACTCCGTACACAACAAAGCTAAATCATAAGATGAAACAGTAATATGGTTCTCATCCCCTTGCATTCATAATTTGTTTTTTCTCCAATCTTATCTAGTGTGATACTCTATCAAATGAAAATCAGGATCAGGCAAATGTTCAGTGGTAAGTGATTTAAAAATCAAAACAAGTCTCTGTACTATCCTTCCTTCTCTCTTTTTAATTATCATCTATAATTTCCTCTCAGAGGATAAGATAAGGCAAAGTATTACAGACAGTGTGAAAAACTGCTGATGAAGAAAACCACGAGTCAGCACAACTGACAAGACCATAAATAGTTAGATTTTACCTTTCTGACTAATCGAAGTGCTTGTGTTCTTTCTACTTCATTACTCTGCTGTATGTCAATACACCTAAAATTAGTTTAAAAACACATTGTTACAACACCACCAACTTTCATCTTCACTGTTAACATCTCATATTGATATTTATGCAACTGAACAAAAGGAGGAAAAAGAATATTTTGACAGAAGATTTCAAAATTTTGCCTTTCAGCAAGCATACTCATTGTGATTAGTCAATTAGCTTCACTTAATATTTTTTCAGTTAACTTCATTGGCATTAAATCACTGCAATCTTCTCAAATACACAAAAGCAAGTCATAGCACTTTCCAAAAATATTTTGAGCTAGCTGTATTTATCATTTAAAGTGAGACTAAACAAAGTATTTTTAATGTTTCACATCAACATGTTTTTTGTGTTCACAAATCAGAAAAGGCCTTTCACTCCAACAAAATTGAACAGCACACTAAACTGACCATGCATGTACATTTATAAACACAAACACACAGATCTCTATCAGTACACTAAATCAAATAAGATTTTAACGAAGGACATGATAGAAATGCTAATATTTACATCTACTCATCATGCTGGTCTTATCTCATTGTTTGCCCTTTCCTATTCTTCTGTTCTGTCATGTGTTATAGTTAAGATTACAAACTATTACACACCTACTACTTATTATCCCGGATTTTGTACTAGAGACTCTAAAGCACTACAATAAAACAAAGAATTAGAACAATTCCCATAAAACACCTTAAGACATGAAAATAAATAACATTTCAACTTCTTAATAATCATAAATTCATTTGTGGTGTTAATGGCCTTTGTGATTGAAAAATACAGAAATTTTTTCAGATTACTCCTACTATATGAGGACAGCACTTAATTTGGATTAGCTGATGTGACGTACTATTGTTCTATTTTTAAAGGACATTACTTCTACTGTAGAAAAATGGCTTTTATAAAACTACATATCAAGAATGTAATAGAATATGAAAACATCTGTTCTCATCCGTCTCAACCATGAAATAGTGATTTTTAAATTGTATGACTTACAATAAGAAGAAAAGACAAAAATTACCTGGCTATCAAGTAATCCACTTTCAATTTTAGCACCTTCTGGAGAATACTGGAGTCTCGAATGAGATAGCGGAGGGCTCGCAATCCTGCTGCTCGTACCTCTTTTGCTTCATTTAGTAAAGCTAACCGCAGACTACAATGAAGAAGACAAGGGGGATAAACAATTATTTAGCAGCAGATAGACTTCACCAGCTCACATGCTGCTACTACCCACTCATTTAAAATAAAGTCTGATTTTTAAGAAGACATATTCTGCGTTAATTTTCTGTCTTTGAGAATCTTGCCAGGACAGCCTAGAAGACAAACCTTCACCCTGGCAGCAGATTTAGACAATATATTAATCTGAAAAATTCCACACAGCATTCGTTTTCCCCCTAAGGAACAGCTTGTACATCCATGAAATGACACATAACCATGACACATATCACTCACTAGAGATGCTATCGCATCATGGAATTATGTTTACATGAAATACGACAATCAGAAGCAGTACCATAGAGAACATACTTCTGAAGATTTCTTTTTAACATGTAATCAAAGTGTATTTCTCTTCAGACAGATTTTGAAACTATTTTGCTCCCACCAAGGTGGAATTTTCTAATAGACTTGTTGTAATAATATATTTTCCTTACAGAATTCTTGTAATAATATAATTTCCTAAATTCACTACCTAGGTTAAAAGAATATGTACTGAAGGCCTTCAGAGACAGAGTTTCAAAAGTAGTGTGCTACTTCATACCTTGACGAGCCTCAATAGATCAGCCCCTTTTCCTTGACTAACACAGAGGGAAAAAAATCCTCAACCTCCCAGTATTTAGTAGCATTCTTTTAGTGGAGATCTAAGAAAGTAAATATTTCAGCTAGTGAAACTGACTTTCTATGTACACAAACGTCCTTTTTTTTTTGTTCATTTTTCTAAGACTGTCATGTGTAGTAATCACCTACTCCAAGGTCAAAATCTTCTGAACCTTTCTGGAGAGTAATTGGCCTGCTTTGAAAACTTGTTCTGTAACTCAGAAGAGGAGGATACTGTTAATTTATAGACAGAATTTAGTTTAAGAATTGGCAATATTGAAGCCCCTACAAAAAGACAACAGTATCATGAGACTCAACACCCAAAAGCAGACCGTACTAAAGGTGGATGTGCATCTTAAATAGCAAGAATGCAAGGAAAATATATAGCTAGCCAGAAAGATATAAATCTAAAATAGAGGCCATAAAAATCCATCAAGGTCCAGTGAAAGCAATGACTAGCAAGAGGACAAAGGGTAATGGAATGAAGGTGGAACACAAAAAGTTGCCTTTAAACATAAGAAAAAACTACGTCACTACTTCAATTATATTCTACTAATTGTGAAAATAAAGAACTGGTAATTAGCAAAAAACATAAACTGACCTTCAGATTATGGAGTCTGGTTGTAGGCAAATGAGGTAACATTACAGAATGCCCTGTTGCGAGTGTGAGAAGTGGCAGTGTAAGAGGGGAAACCAGGTAAAATCTGAAAGTCAGTAGGACGTAAATACAAGAACTGAGATGATGTAACTCTCTTAATAAATTGGGAACTTGTGTACAGCATGGTAGCATTTGCTCATGGCAATGCTCCCCCTTGAGCAAACCTAAGCAGGTTAGGTATGTTTCAGTGCATCGCCCCAATCCCAGCTGGTCCAAGACTGGCACTAGTATTTAGGAGACATGAAAAGAGTTATTACAATAGTTTATAATAAGGCATACGCTGTTGCTAAGATCTTGAATATGGACAGAAAGATGTTACAGAGTGTTGAAAAGTAGTTCCACAAATTAAAATCTGAATATATGAATTCAGAGTAGAGGTGAATGGAATATTTTCAAACTGACAGTTTTTTGTCCTGAATTTTATCCAAGTTCAAAATCTCCTTTTGTAGGCAGTATTCAATATAAAATTCTTGGAGGAAGTAGTGGGGTAGAAATATAGAAGACAAAATAGTCTGTAAGAATAGGATTGGATTATGAGAAACTGCAACGACTAAAGATTTAACATTTATAAATGTCTAAAGGGTGGGTGTCAGGAGGTTGGGACATCCCTCTTTTCTATATTAGATAGTAACAGGACAAGGGGTAATGGGACGAAGCTGGAGCACAAAAAGTTCCACTTAAATATAAGAAAAAACTATTTCACTGTAAGAGTGACGGAGCAGTGGCACAGGCTGCCCAGAGGGGTTGTGGAGTCTCCTTCCTTGGAGGTCATGGACATGTTCATATGCGACCTGATCTAGGTGAAACTGCTTCTTCCGGGGGTTTGGACTACATGATTTCTAAAGGCCCCTTCCAACCCCGACCATTCTATGATTCTATGAAACTTAAAAATTATCTGTAGATATCCAAGATGATGAAGAAAATTCAAGATAGTTTGACGTGACTTAATGCACATCACAACAAAAACTGCTTTATAAACCCACAGAACATGACTAAAATAGCTCTCAGACCAAGAAAATTATTTTTATACATATACTCCACATATGTCTGGGTCTGAAAGTGGCAAAAAAAATCATGATTCTGTGAGGGAAAGTGCAATACTACTTGCTCCAGTATTTTGTCACTGCAGAAACAAAAATAAGTTCCTAAGACAACAGAAAGGCTGAAAAACATTAACACTTACAAAAAGCCTGGAAAAACTAACAAAGATTGGAATAGGAAAGGATAGTCACTACCTATTATTCTCACTTTTTTCTAAAGACAACCATGGTTTTGACAACCTACACTGTCCAGCCAGGTAACTGAATATTCTGAATTGTGCTTTTACCACTAAAGTCTCTTGGTGCATTACAGTAAAGACCTCAAAGGTCTGAGATCCAACAACAAACACTCCATTCTCTGTGGCTCAAATGTTCCTCTCAGCTGTCAATTGTATGGTCCTCTAGGAACCAGGAAGACTCATCTACACTGGGAACAGTAACAAAATGTGTCACTATTAACCTCATCTGCTGGCAAGAAGAAACTATAATCAAGCATCTGGACTAAAAAAATTCTAATAATAGAACAAGTTCTAAAACCAGATCTTTAACTTGAGAGTAACTACAATTATTGCAGACTGAAACTGTCTTTGGTTTGCATAAATATTCTATCAAGTTTGCTGACCCCAAAACCTAGGGCTTTATAAAGAATCTACATTTTTTCTTGAAATCACTGATTCTCTTCAAGTTTAATGCTTTAAGGTTAGCCATTTCTACTTCACAAAACAAAGTCTTTCTTGCATCCAAATAAGTTTTCATGTTTTCAAAGAAAAAAAAGTTTGTTCTGTACAACAAAAAGTTTTCCTCTACAGAAAACTAAGATAACATTGGGAACATCAGGACAGCAAGTTACAGAACATGTATGCAAAGGTCATTCCAAAATTTATTTCGAAGTTCAGTATTTGTAAATTACTTAGAATGGCTGTATGGTGTATACCAAAACAATGTACAATTAGAGCACTACAGGATACCTATATCTCTGTATATTTTTTAAAATTTGCTTGAAAAGCATATTCATCTTAAGAAGTGTTTTCCAAACAAAATGATTCTATATAAATAGTGCCGAAGAACCTCCAATCAGCACAATCGTGGCTGTTAAAATGTGAGTACTTGAGTGGTATCCTTAAGTTTGAACATTATGAACACAGCAGAATAACATATGTATATGCTTAAGAAATTTCCTTCTCATGTATATACACAGAGGAATCACTGGACTGACTGAAGTTAGGACACTAAGACCACTTTCCCTCACATGTCTTTTTTTTTCCTGAGAAGCTGTTTCTGTCATTTTTCTAATTAGAGGGTTATTTTTCTTCTTGTGTCTGTGGGAGAACAACATTTTCATCTTTCTTATCAATATCCTTAACTGTATTTGCATTAGTAGATATTTTTACCAACTTGTTCCTATAAAAATGAACTTTAAGGCTTGCATTTAGAAATATTTGGTAAAGAACATTCAATTCTGAAGTTACTCTCTTACGTGATATTTAGTCCCATTATAAAGCACTATAATAAATTACATAAATAAGATCAGAAGAGAATCTACTAAAGTTTACAGCAAAATATTAATTCACAAAATTACACTAATATTTTAAAAATTTTAGTTCCATCAAGAAAAATCAGTTTAAAGAAACAGAATATTTACACAAGAAATTACACAAGTAATTTCCCAACATTTTACACAAAGTTACTAGCTTTTCTAAGCTTGTTTTCCTAAGTCATGTAACCAAATTGAAAGAATGCAAAATTATATTAAATACTAGATCTTAGCCATTTCTGCCACCAATGTTGAGCCTCAGAACAAATTTACTGATGTCTATGTGAAAAACACAGAAGCTCTGCAAATAAATACGTAGCTACTTTTTACTGTCAGCAACGGTAACAAAACACAGGAAAATGCCACTTAAAAAGTACCTACACAAGGTATTCTAGTGCCAAGGAAAGCAATACAATAAAGAAATAGACATACAACAATTTAACACTAAATGTTTATCTTTAAATTTTGATTCTACATCAGAGAGTATGCTCTAAAGTCTGTACATGCGCTGCTTTATTAAAACTGCTTTCTGCAAGTACTGAGATATTTAGAGGTATTTTTATATCTATGAGAAATATAAGAAAACCACACTTTAACTTGGAGGGTTTTTTATCCTCTTTGCCCACAAGAAGATAGTGTATGTACTCACTAAAGTATTTTTAAAGTATATGTTTTCATTGTGAAATGTCAAACATATTAGAAATATTAAATACTAGCTCAAAAGTACAAATAAACTTTATTTCCTTGCACTTAGAACAAGTATCTTAGTATTGCTGTAACGCTCCTTATTACTTACCATATTATGATGCTGTCATACGTAAAACCTAGCTTTTCTTCAGCATGGCCAGTATTACAAAGAAGCTGGAAAGAAAAGAAAACATCTATTAGTAATTTTTAAAGAGTTATATATGACTATGTAAAACTAGATTTCTGGCAACGCTTTCCAAAAAAAACCTGAGGAATTTCATTCATGGCAAGGGGAAGCATACCAACTTCAGATCTCCCTGAGAATTTCTGCTGTCAGTATTGTGTTTTTATACACACCAGGCACATGCACTCACAGTAGAGAAAAGCTTGCACAATTCAGTAACTTCAGATTGCTAGTCAGGCAACTGGTAATCTAAGTAGCAACAAAAATAGACTGAAACTGAAGCACATCTGCATTCAAAAAGAAGTCATGAGTAGAGCTTTGAAGTAAAGACTGATGCTAATAGACCACTGTCATGTTTTGCCGCTGCAGCAAAAAATTAGAAGGTGGGAAAAAAAAAATTAGAAGGTGTCACCAATGCTACGTATCCTGTAACTGACATTTTGTCTTGCCTGTCATTGATTCCATAGAACTTAAGTCTGAAAAATCAGTGCAAAGGTTGAATTTATGCACACAAAAAGACAGCTATAAGCTGTCATGAATTCTGAGTATTTCAACCACATCTATCCATATTGAACACAAGATTGAAGACTTGGACACACAATCTTGACGTCCAAAACCAATCTCAAAAGGAGCAAGCTAGTGAGCATCTATGTTTTAGCTTCCCAAGGAGAACAGTCTCTTCTATAAAAAGAGCTGATGCTGTTCTCCTTTGCAAGAGCAGCAAAGGAATTCCTAGTAATCTACCCCTAACTAAAATGATAAAATACTTTGTTATCACATTCAAATCTCCAAAATAATTTTCCAAGCACTTCTAAAAGCTCAAGTGACTAATACCAATTGCAATAGCTTTGCACTTTGTCCTCTTTTCAAAACAGGCATGTATTCAGTTCTAAGCCAGCACAGTATTAACAGTTTCTCTTTAGTGAGGAAATATTTGTGCTAAATAGTAAATATTCATACTCTGAAAGTATTAAAATGTATGAAACCTTGTGCCATGTTCTGTGTATGTACTTACTGCTTACAACAAGGAACTTAAACTAAACAAACAGTTAAACTGAGGCTATTGTGAGTTGATATATTTAACATGTTCCATGCTTCCATTCACCTTCACCTGAAAATATCTGCAGAAACTCTGTTTATGTAAACTCATTTTGTGACCAAGATCATTTAAATTCAAACAACACTTAGGTTTCTGCTCAAAAAGTACAAAATCTTTCAAGGATAACATAATATTTTAGGAAATTACTTCTCATATTGTGAGAAAAACCCAATAGTGATGTCAAAATCTAAAGTTGTTAATTTGGGCACAAATGTGGAACAGATCCAGGTCAATCTATGAATCTAAAGTTAACTGAAATATTTTGGATCTTGTGTTTTTCTTAACATTGGCTATAATGAAAGATGATTATAAAACATAAGGAGTTATTATGTAACTTCTTTCCCCCATCTTTCAAATTTAAGTGATAATAAAACTAGAATATTGGTGTCTTAACTGGTTATGACAGTATGTCACTTCCTAGCATCAATCTATTTTTATGCCATGTTGTTGGACTGCCTAATGCCACCAATGCTGCTTTAGCATTTCTATTGACATCTTATGAACTGTAAAAATTGGCTGGCAGAGTGTAAGCAAAATAGTGTGAGAAGATAGTGAGTAAAACCAGTTCATTGTTCAGTTTCAAACAAGTACATCAATAATTGTTTAGGCTAATTATTTAAACATCAAATCTCTCCCTATCATTCCACCCAAGACACAAATGAGAAATCCTAAGGTAACATACCAAAACATCCTCAATAGCTTTTCCTGCTTAAAAAACCTACAGAATTATAATTCTGATGTAGGGAAAAAAAAATTGAGAAAGCTGCTGTTGTGTTCAGTAAAACATCTTTGAAGTCAAAGTCTCCTATCATTGCACTAGTTTGCATCTTGAGTGGTCCAGAGACAAAACTGATGCAGGTGATAGAATCCATCTAACTTGCTGCAGCTGCCAGAGACTATTTATTCCACTGGACTAGCTCTAGACAAGTTGTCAGTAACCACTCATAGCAAATAGTCACAATATGTGTATAAGGTCCTCAATACCAGGAATTTTATTCTACATACATGCTCCAACTGCATACACTCTCACTGAGACAGAAACAAATTTGACCTTAACTTGAAACTCGGAGTCATTTAACCTAATGTCAGTTTTAATTTTTATCAAGTTAAACTGCTGTGTAGATACAAATTTATTAATGTGGTAACTATTATGAAAGTGATGGTGTCTGCATGTCTACGTGAAATTTTTCATAGAAAATGAATAGATAAAATTAGCTAAAAAAGGTAAGTACAAGATTAGCTACTTTAACTAATAGTTTATTCTCATTCTGCCTGGTTGGGGATGTGAAGGTTGGAGGCAACCTCGGCTGCAGTGACTATGAGATGGTAGAGTTCATGATCCTGTGTGGAAGAGGCAGAACACAAAGCAGGACTGTAGATGGCTGCTTTCTGCCTGAGTTGTCCCAGCAGATCCTTGCTCATCCATGGAGGCCTCCTACCTCCTTTTCCTCCTTTCTTGTGCATTGCAACACACTGATCCTGGGCTTGGAGGAAGTGGTGATTCAAGACTGACCAGCTCTCATTGGCACTTCTACCATCTAGAATCATATCCCATGAGATCTGTCCAAGTAGATCTTTGAAGAGGCCAGTTTGCTTGAAATCCAGGGTCACAGTCCTGCTTTGTGTCCTGCCTCTTCCACACAGGATCTTGAACTCTACCAGCTCATGGTCACTGCAGCTGAGGTTGCCTCCAACCTTCACATCCCCAACCAGGCCCTCCTTATTTGTCAGTACCAGGTCCAGCAGCACACCCCTCCTCGTTGGTTCCTCGATCATCTGCAACAGGAAGTTGTCATCAACAGTCTGTAGGAACCTTCTGGACTATATGTGCTTGGCTGTGTGGCTTTCCCAGCAAACATCAGGGTGGCTGAAGTCCCCCATGAAGACCAAGAACTGTGATCATGAGGCAGCTCTCAGCTGTTCGTAGAAGGCCTCATCTACTTCCTCCTCCTGATGAGGTGGCCTGTAGCAAACTCCTACAACAATATCACCTGCCTTGCCCTGCCCATGAATTTTTACCCATAAGCACTCTACTCTCTCCTCATGCCCACCCAGGCACAGTTCAGTACACATTAATTGTTCTCTCACACAGAGAGCAACTCCACCTCCACGCCTTGTTAGTTCATCTTTCCTGAACAATACATAACCCTCCATGGCTGTGCTCCAGCCATGGCAGCTGTCCCACCACATCTCTGTGACCGCAATGAGGTCGTAGCCCCTCATCCACAACCACATCTCCAGTTCCTCCTGCTTATTCCCCAGGCTGCACGTGTTGGTGTAGAGGCAGCACAGGGGCTTACTCAAACACACAGGTTTCCCTGGGCAGGTGCAGGAGGTTCCTCCCCAGTTTGGCTCTTTCTCAGGGTGGTCAGCCTTCTGTATTTCAGCCCAGTGTGCAGATGAAGGGCACTTATTGCATTCCCTGTCCTGCCCTGTTTTCCAGCCAGAGGGGACAGCTTGTTCTGTTTTGCTTTTCCCCCCACTCCCCAAGTCCCTTAGTTTAAAGACGTCTTCATTAAATTTGTTAGTCTGCATCTTTATCTCTCGTGAGCAAGACAGAGGAGAAAATAACCTGATCCCCTCTACCTTTTACCTGCTCCCCCAAGGATTTAAAATCCATCTGGATCCTGGAGATGTCATGCCTCATGACATCATTCATACCTACATGGAACACAAGTAAGGGGTAGTAGCCTGCATCCCCGGTTGTGTGCTTACAGGACTTCCAGCTACCAAAGAATTTAAAAGATAGACAGCAAGACCATAATTCAAAATGTTTCACTGACTTGAAAGAAGTGCCCAAACTCAGTAAGAGATTTCAATGAAATAAAGGGATAACGTACCATATGTTTGAGTGCACCACACCTTAGTAAACACATAAAAAACAAATGGAATCTATCAGAAAACATCCAGAATGTTAAATATAAGAACAAATTTCAAAAGCAAACCAAAGTGTGATAATTACAGCAAACTATAAACTAAATGAGTTAATGTGACAACATTTCAGAGAACCAGAAAAGAAATTTGACCTTTGGAAATACTATTAGAACTACATTGTATTTGAGACGAAGAGACCTTTTATTCCCCACTTAACAGACTGCTCTCAAAATCACATGAAGAAAAAAGTTGTGTGCGCCACATTTTTAAATGCAGACAAACTGGAGAGAAAGCATAGCAGAAAATTGTACAAGGGAGCTAGAAAATACATCCATGAAGGCTGAGACATGGCATTTACTTAGCCTAGGAAAAAAAGTCAACCTAGTAAAAGTAAGGCTGCATTGATATATGTTTAAAAAGGGGAAACAATAAAGGCCACTGAATCTGCTACAAAGAAAATACAGTTTAACTGATCTCAATTCTTCAGGTATTTCCTCAGTTATAAATGTCTGGTCTTAAATATGTTCTAGGGAAAACTTTGTCGCTTTCTTCTCATTCCATCTTCAAACAACATTAAGCAGGTCGCTGAATCTGTCCCAAACACAGTGATTTTTGTAGATGGTTGAAATCCTGACAAAGCCAAGTAACTGTCAAATGTTTGACTGTAACATTTAACAATTAACATGCAGATCATTGTAGTATAGGTTTCAGATCAGCAGTATGAGAATGGAAAAAATCTGCTTTTGGCTATAGATTGGTTTATTTCCCAAAAATAATGATGGATTATCACATGACGTAAATGTCTGGAATTATGCAAATTATATACTTTATCTCTATATCTTATTTCAAATATGTATTTTCATATATATATATACACACACATACACAATGTTCCATACATATACACACACAAAGAGTATATTGTACTCATTAAAACTGCTAATAAGTGAATTCTAAAATTCAAATTTTGTAATTTAATTGTAAGTGATTTGGAACAGCATACCCTTTGAGGCACAAAATGGTAGTCACACTATGCCAGACAATGACTAACTTAATAGAGGAGCGGTTTTTTCATGTTTACTGTGCGCTACTAGTTTTTCATGCTACTTGGATGAGTCATAGCAATATGAGTAACACATCAACATGTCTTGGAAACAGTAGCTCAAAACAGCAAAATCACAGGAGGTCAACAGCATACACAAGTTGAGTGCACACTGACATAATTCAAATTTGTATTTAGCAGACTAGGCATAGTAACTACTAGGTAAAAGTACGATATTAGTCTATAAACCCAAAAAGTAATTATTATACTGTAACTTTGGAAGTACAGTTTGAATAATAAGATTCTAATCTTAAGAAAAGCCCCAACTGAAATAGTGGACTCTGGATTTAGACCCATTAGCTCTCCAGTTTTGTTCCCCATCTGAATGCTTCCAATCAGATACTCTGTATACAAATAGCTATGACAATCAGTCAACACTATATTCAGATTCTGGGAAATTCATCAGCATGATCAAAAGCTAACAGACACATAAAGCAAAATAGTAGAGGCTTATTAAATAATTACAGAATTACTTTTGAACAGATTGAAAATACAATTTTCCATATCACTGATTTTATTCAATTGCTAAGTTTAAGCTAAAATGCACTAAGTTTCATTCTATCCTTAAAAAGCACCTTTCCTTTCGAATGAAACAGAAATCTCTACAATATCTGTAGATCTTTTTAATCTTTTCATTATTTAAATATACTTCTAGGTTTAAAAAGGTATAAAGGATCTCTCAGAAGCTAACAGAGGGATAAATCTTCTATAATAAAGGATTCTAAAGAAATATTTCAAATCCAAAAGATATTTTCCACGAGGTAAATGCAATTGTACAGTTCCTTCTGGTTTTTGGTAATTTGTCACTTACTACTACTTATGCAGGTGGGGAAAATCCCAAAGTAGTAATCATGATATTCTGGTATTAAATCAGCAGAACCTGGGAAACTTCAAGATTCATGCCTTACGTAGTTGGACATACAAATGCAAAACAGGTAATCCTACTCAGCTTACTGAAGTCAAGGGTACACACTGAGCTCATGAAATACTACGATGACTGCATTTACTAGAAGTCAAATGCATAAGCACTTTCCAGATAAAAATTCAGGTTAGCTTAACTAACAATACATGAAGTTTGAAAGGAACGTGAGCATTTTTGTCTGACAGAGATGATGCACTACTTAAATAACAAAACTGCATCTTAGCTTCTCTTACTGAGTGACACGCAGTAGATGAGGAGAAAGATTTCAGCCATTGCTGCAGTTCAGAACTCAACATACCTTTCCACAGCCTGAATAACATTGGACTAGGAATGTTTATTTCTTGGAGGGGAAAACTTACAGCATCTGTTGGGCAAGAATAATCCATGTTCTGCAGCCAAAGAGTCAAGAATGTGAACATTAAGATTTTTACTAAAAAGTACTAGCTAAAGTTAGCTAAAACTTGCTGAGTGAAGTAAGTTTTGTAAAATATCATTTATATAGCATACTTTGCACAGTAAGCACGGATGCTGTGAAG
Organism: Colius striatus; assembly: GCF_028858725.1. NCBI lineage: Eukaryota > Metazoa > Chordata > Aves > Coliiformes > Coliidae > Colius > Colius striatus. The sequence continues at coordinate 38,075,730 of NC_084790.1, forward strand.
ACTTGAAAACATTACTAGTTAATACTTCTCTTGAACAAATTATCTTCCTTATGGCATCGTTCCAGCAGATAAACTAACAAATCCTGTTCACAGCTGATCAGCACTATAATAAACTTTAAATAAAGTATTTAACTTCTGCATAAAATCCTGGCATCAAGTTCAGTAACTTTTAAATCATGATTACTTACCCTCTCCTTAAATAAAGCAGGCTGAGGGTAACAAACCCTCAAAAATGGCCCACAAAATGCAAGAATTTACAAACAAATCAAGTTGATCTTCAATATAATTCCCAGATAGGAATTACCAGACTCTCATCTCTTAGCATATCTACCTCCCCCACATCTCTCTCTCACAAAGCAGAAACTGAGAATATATCAACACAGGGCAAAAAGGAAATAAAACCATCTTCTCCAAGCTCCAGGCTTTCACTCATAACCACTGGAATGAAAAAAAACCAAATTGTTCCAACCACAAGGCAGACAATACAACACAATTCACAACTTCTATTTTCGTAACTATATTTACATTTCAAACAAAAGAAAGAAGATCTTTCAAAATCAAATGTAAATGTTATACATTTATAATGTATATATTCCAGTGTGATGAATATAAAAACATATGCTAAATATTAAATACAGTAGGATGTACTGTGTTCTCATTCAGGGTCAAAACCAGGTTATGAACAACAGCCTCTGTCTTCAAAAGCCTTGTTTAATTTTAGCAAGCTGTTTTTCCCACATTCATTACCTCTTGCTAGTCTTATGTCCAAATTGTGAAAATCTTTTAAGTATTTTCTATTTTTAACACTAGGTTAAGTATAAAGAAATATTTTTTAATAGTCAATTATAAAATTGTTTTTTTAAAACTGTATTTTAAAAATATTTTTTGTTCCTCCTTTATACTACATATATTTAGTAATTTACTACATTTAGAAGACTTTAATATCTGATTTTTAGTAGTGAAGCAACACCGTTTTCAGATCCATAGTTTCAAATATTGACATTTCACTAGGAACCATGCATCTGCAAACCTAATTCAGGTCTTTGAGGCAACTAGAGGATTTGGAAGCACTCACATTTAGAAGTTTCCAGATTAGCATAAAAAGGAATCACAGCTAAACATTGGCCTTTTCCAGATGAATGAAGGGCTTTCTTTCAACAAAGTCTAGAATTTCAGGAAAAACAGCAGCATTTTCTCAATGATCAATGTCCAACAGACACAATAAGGCAATGACTCTCAAAGAAAATATTTCAGTATAAGTTCAGTTCCTCAGTGAATGGTTTCTACCTACACAGGCTCTAAAGATCAACGTATTTGCTATTGTGATTTTGTTCTTAGTACTCACCCTTCTGCTAACTCAATGTCACACATCATCTCTGAAGTACTGTTCAAGCTTACAAGGAGTATTTTCAACAGTCAAGAAGCATATCTATTTTGAAGATTATCATGCATGTTTGTCCTGCTCATATCAACTGGTCCCCCAAAACTACTCTCGAGGACTCATTCTTTCACTTGAGATTGTCTCAAAACTGTCCAGTAGTCTCCTTCTAATCTTTATGATTTGTTATCAGCTCATCTATGACACCAGTAATTCAAATCCTACTCTACCCACTATATTCTCCACTACAGCCTTGTTTCTTGGCTGTTGCTGATTGCAGGACCCATTCTCTGTCACAGAAACTTGGCTTTCATCTTCAGGCCTGTTTCCCTATCTGTGGCACTCTACCAAAAATGTGTACAACTCACCAGCTCCTTCTGAATATCAGTCCATCCATCTGTGTAACACTTATCCTGAAGCTCCTATCTCACTGACTGCACTTTTCCCTATCCGTGATAAATGGAACACTGGTCCAATCACAACCATTCAGTACGCAACAACAAACACTCTCTTCCCAACTCCCTGCTCATTTCCAATCAGCTCTCTGCTTCTCTCCTTTCTGCAAGTTCTTGACCTACCCAAAGAGTGGCACTTGGTCTCCTGAAGGTCTTTTTCATGGCCTCATTCTTCAGGTTACATACTCACCCTGCGGAAAGGTTTTAATTCTTGCCTTCTGTCAGCTCACAATGACAGCTTGTAACACATCCATCCTACTTTCAGGCAAGTATCTGTCATATTTCCATGACATGGAAGCGTGTGTTTGGAAAAAACACTTCAAGTAGCAATACAAATCAGAATGTGTAATACCAGACTAGTTTGAAAATCACCTCTTTAAATCTTTTCACTATGAAGACTGCAGTGAAAGTTGATAATTGTTATTCTATTAGTACTCAAACCATTGCATACCCTGCTCATTGATACAGTCCTCCCATTCATGACACTTCATCACCGAATCACAAAATGGTAGAGGCTGAAACGGACTTTTAGAGACCATTTGTCCAACCCCTCTGCCAAAACAGGACCACCTAGATCAGGTTACACAGGAACGCAACCAGGCATGTTTTGAAAAGCTCCAGACAATAAGACTCCACACTTTATCACTTTACATTCGAAGACTTTGGCATTTCACACTTTTTATTCCATTCTGTGGAGCAAGAATCAATCTGTTTGTGAGACGTAACCTATTATTTGAGAGATATTTCAGGCTAAGCATGAAAATACTAAGCATGACAAATAAGCCAGTAAGACATGTAAACCTAAACCTGCATTGACCTATTTATTTATCCTTATTTGCTCTTTCCTCTCCTATAGTATGAAGATCTTAAGTACTGTTCCATGATATTGAGCTGTTTCATTAATCTCCCAATAGAGAACATATAAAATATTTTGCCCACACGAACCCTTGTCATATGAAACCATTTGAGCTCTTACCTTAGTAAAATTATTCAAATGACCTAGTTTTCTCATATTTGAAACACCTTGTAATTTTGCCACATTTTGGAGAATCTCTCTCATATTATCACAGGGTTCTGCAAAAGAAAACAGGTTATTAGCAGATACAGTTAAAAAGAAAAAAACTGACAATATGCAGTTTCCTAAATATTATAGGTACTCTCCTGGTCTTAGTTAAGGATGCGGATCATTTTTGCCTCAAGAAGTTCAACTTGATTTATTCTCGGAATGAAAACAAATTCTCTAGAATAAATGCTAAAGCCCATGGAGGGAAGACACTCCTATTTTAAAGCATATTTTAACTAGTATCTTAAGATTTACAATTGACAAAGAAATCAATTTATCATCTCAAACTCACAGAATCAAAGAATCTTAACGGTTAGAAGGGACCTCGAAACATCTAGTCCAAACCCCCTGCCAGAGCAGGACCCCCTGGAGTAGGTCACACAGGAACTCATCCAGGTGCGTTTTGAACATCTCCAGAGGAGACTCCCCAACCCATCTGGACAGTCTGTTCCAGTGCTCCGTCACCCTCACAGTGAAAAAGTTTTCCTTTTGTTTTTTTGAATCTCTTCTGTTCCAGCTTATACCCATTGCCTCTTGTCCTATCATTTAACATCTTGTAACTGAAAAGCTTTATCCTTAATCCCCTTGCAATGTAAAGACAAGAAGTGAACAAGTGAAGATGGAAGCAAAACACCATCATATTAGTGACACATCATGCAACTTGTTTTTTTCCTCCAGACAAAGGGTCAATGGGATTTTGGGAAGATGGCACTCATTTCTTTTCTCCATATTAATCTCTGTCCACAACCACCCTAAACTTACTAGACAGATGGCACTTTCAGTGACATGGGAAGTGAACCACAAGGTAAACAGTGGGACTAGGAATGTCTTCTCCTTTCTTCCTAATGGTCTAGTATCTCAACAAAAAGCCCAAACCTGTACAAACCAGGATTCGGACACCAATTAATTCCCACATTCTGCTGGGAATTGTTAAAAGATTGTTGACTATCGTGGGAAAAGGCAATATTGCCCTGCCTTTGGGAATAAGGTTATGAGTTGAGTCAGAGTAGACAAGCAGCATGGAGTGTGGCAGGCACAGATTGCTGCAGGCAGAGCTACTGTAATAGAAGTGCAGTAAGCTCTGTACATGGCAGTATTGTGGCAGGACAGTTTTCAAAGGGAACACTTGACTATAGGATTCTTCTGCAGTTAGAAACTGTGTGATAGGTGCTGTAACGCTATCAATAGCCTTATAGTTTGAAATAGATGGAATACCAAGGCTGTGCTGGAGATCTGAACTGTTAAATGTTATTACATTACCAAAAGATTTAAAAAAATGCATTATGTAATATGAAGTCATAAAAAACAACCTGAAGAGTGCAAACACCAGACATCTGTAAAGCAGCAAAACTTTGAAAAAGCAGACATATCTAGAAATCCCATCAGGAAATATCCAGAATGTGGTTGGAAAGACAAGACCCTGTACTTGCACTACCATCAGAATACAAGACAGTATTTAAAGATTAAGACACCTACAGGTGGCCACCTGAATTAAGGTGTGTAAACCTGTGCACCCACTGTAGTCAACAGACATATCATCTACAAGCCAATGAAGCTCAAAAAAATTGACTAGCTGCAAGGTGACTACTGAAGGGTAAGGTGAATCAATTATATTGACTACAGTGCTTATAATGAAACTTTAGCTCATGCTCATGTACAGACATGCGACTGCCACGTCACATAACTGCCATGGGGTTTTTTCAGACAAAAGATCTGTGAGATTTTGGGAAGACAAGAGAGGTTCCTCAATGTGAGCATCAATCTCAATCATCACTAGCTTGGTGTGAAATACTCTTTTCCACAAATCTAAGTCAGAGCAATAAGCAAAGTCAACTGTTGGACACAAAGTCACAAGCACAGAGCTACCTTGCTTTGCAGAACAATATGCATAGTGAAAGCAAACATCCAATAACTATGAATCTAAATTAGAATGTGTGCATGCATCTCATTGATCTCCCACCTGAGAAAAAAAAAATCAAATCTTTGCTACAATTACAGAAATTTAAAGCAGTGAAAATCTTAGTAGACTCACCCCAAGTCTAAGATTTCTCTGCATAGTTTATTTTTCCAGGGCTTAAGTCCATTGGAAAATTTTGCAACAGTATAAGCCATAGAAACAAGAGATGAAGACAAGTAGGCTGAGTCAGCTATAGCACTACAAAACATTTACAGCATAGCCCTTAACTTCAAGGGCACATAACAGGAGAGGAAAATAACTTCCTCATAATTTGGTTTCTATGAAAATACAGCTTGGCTGATTTCTACACTTTGGCCTGCCTTGGGTAATGGTGGGAATTTCCCTGGCTCACATCACTTTCGGATCTGTAACATACCACATTACACCACAATAAAGGTCCCAGGTGAGCAGCCTCAAAGCTCTCCTGAATGACCTACTTCAACTCACTGGAGAACAAAAAGCAACAATAACTTTCCAAATTGACTGGAAATAGGCTTGCAAGTTTTCATTTTCGACATGAAGATGGTTACATATGTGTATAGAGTGGGTATTAACTTGAGTGAAATGCAGAAAGACAGCCAATTTAGCTTGTGAAGAAATCACACGATAATGCTAACACTTCCCACCATAACAATTCTGTAGGAATAGCCAACCTTTACAAGGTCCCCTAATTAAAATGTGCACTACATCCATTTTACACTATGAGTGCATAAAAACAAAAGTTATAGCAGCTTTTTCCTCACACTATCCTCTTTCTGATGATGAGAAAGACTCATTTTTGGAGAGACAGAAAAGTTTGAGGAAAATCACCTTTCTAGTGCTCAGCAGAGCAGCTAGGTATTTTCCAGAAGCCTCACTAGCTGATAAGTAATTTGAAGCAAGGTGGCAACTCCAGTGTAAGATATACAATACAACACTTAGAAAATTAAGAACGCTACAGACGTTTCCACTACCAAACTGGTAATATGAATAGAAGTTTCTGGCTCGCACTTTGATTTTATCAACAGTACTACTGTGGGAGAAAAAAAAAAAATCAAGACAGTAAAGAATTAAATATCCTCTAATAGAATAGTAATAGACTACTGAAGCTTTTCTCTTAAGCCTTGTCACTTAAAGTCTTGCTTTAGAAGACCTTTTTTTTTGCAAAAAGTCTCTTAAAAAAAGTTAACAAAATAATTTTGATATATTAACTTCAAGGAAAGACTGGTCATTCTATTTTTCCTCTTCTGGAAGTGTATCATGTATTAGAAATAAGTAGAAAATTTACTCAGTTATTCAAGTATGACTCATTTTTATTAAGAATAAAGCCAACAGGGAAGGTAGGCAGGTCTAACAGAACTTCATACGGTGGATGTAAAATAATTTAAGAAAAATAATGTGGCTCCACTAATGGAGATACATTCTATTGCTAGTCTGTCCCTTACCTTAAAATGCCCTTGAAAATAGACTAAATATATTCTGGATTCTATCAACTAAGCCAGGTGGCTTTACTGTAATCAAACATCAGATACAGCACTGCCTATCTTCCTGCCACAACATCTCATGCAACAGGACAGAAGAACATAGATTGATGCACAGATGGGGAAAAAAAAGGCATAAAATCAGAGACTGATCTCTCAAAATAAGAAATATCATGGTTTTAACATTTCATTGTCAAGCTTAACAGTTCACGTTGATGTTGAAAAGGATTTATTGTTGTTTGATGTGGTTTTTTAAGATCCCAGTTCAGATCACTGCTCCAGTCACTTCTTAGCCCTAACCCTTACTCTTTAGCTCTTCAGAAGTCCCTGCTTTTCTCTATGAAAAATAATAATAAAAGACAAAGAGAAATTACATGTTATAATTTCAAGTCTATTCTTTCCTAATCTCATTTATTACTGAGATACTGACTCATATTAGGAAACATTTCCTCACCTAAAGGGTTGTCAAGAATTGGAACAGGCTGTGGAGTCAGCATCTCCCAGTGGCAGATGTGTAGTCATGGTGCTTAGTGACATGGTTTAGTAGTGGACTCGGTAGTGTTAGCTTTACGGTTATCTTAGAGGTCTTTCACAACACAGTTGTACAATTCTATGATCTTGGGCTGGCCCACAGTGATGCCCAAATATCTTCACTTACCTTCCCATTGTGCTTCTGAGGGTGGAGTTCTGCAAAATGACTGAGCTGTTCTTACATCTTCTGCTAAAATACGCAAAACCCCTTTCCTTACTTTCCTCCCCTCTACCCAGTCCCACTAATTGATACATCCTATCCTTTATACTACTTAGCACCCATTGACTTCATATTAAAATAATTCTGCTAACTCACTCAGCAAATAGCTTTCACTCTTTTGCTTAAGTTAGTTTTCTGGTGGCTTACCAACTTAAACTGAATGCTGCCACCATAAAAAAATCCATACATAAGTGGCTGTGCTACTGAGCCATTCACAGGCAATGGTGATGGAGGATATCCCCTTTCCAGAAGGGGCTCATCAGAGAAAAAGTCAAACTATCTTCTCTTTTACCTGTAGTTTTATACTTGGCAAATTGCCTTGATGAATGAACACAAAGCCACTTTGCCTCATATCCCATTTAAAAACTTCTTGTTACATAAAAATATTCCAAGCCAGCATGTTTCTGTTCTGCTCTGCAACAACAGCTTAGCTTGCTGATCATTACCATCTCATTTCCTTTGTATCCCTCTCTTTTCATGATAGCAAGCACTTTGAAGTAACAGATACCTTTGTTTTGTGTACTTCTGCTATGCAAAACAGCTCTTCACCCACAAATGTTTGCACTCAACAACACCCAGCTCCATAACGATAAGCTTTAGCACAAAGTGAAAATGGTGGTTTTAAAATCCTAGCCTCAAGAATTCTGTGCTGCTGGACCTGGTACTGATGAATAGAGAGGGCTTGGTTGGGGATGTGAAGATTGGAGGCAACCTCAGCTGCAGTGACCATGAGATGGTAGAGTTCAAGATCCTGTGTGGAAGAGGCAGGACACAAAGCAGGACTGTGACCCTGGATTTCAGGCGAGTCGACTTTGGCCTCTTCAAAGATCTACTTTGGATGGATCTCATGGGATTTGATTCTAGACGGTAGAAGTGCCAATGAGAGCTGGTCAATCTTCAAGCAACACTTCCTCCAAGCCCATGATCAGTGTGACCCAATGCACAAGAAAGGAGGAAAAGGAGGTAGGAGGCCTCCATGGATGAGCAAGGATCTGCTGGGACAACTCAGGCAGAAAGCAGCCATCTAGGAGAGGTGGAAACAGGGGCTGGCTTCTTGTGAAGAGTATAGGAACATTGCCAGGGCATGCAGGGATGTAACTAGGAAGGCTAGAGCCCTTCTAGAATTAAATGTAGCCAGGGATGTTAAGGACAGCAATAAGGCATTTTTAAAGTACATCAGCAGGAGAAGGATGATGAAGGGGGATGTGGGCCCACTGCTAAACACTGAGGGTGCCCTAGTTCGGCAGAGAAAGCTGAAGTACTGAATGACTTCTTTGCTTCAGACTTTACGGCCAAGGCCGGCCCTCGGGAAGCCCAGTCCAGCAAGAATAATGGGATGGCCAGGGTAGCAGAGGACTTGCCCTGAGTGGAAGAGGAAGAGGATAAAGACTTGTTGGCCAAGCTTAATGCTCATAAGTCAATGGGTCCTGATGGGATGAATCTTAGAGTGCTGAGAGAGCTGGCTGATGTGATTGCTAAGCCTCTATCATTTTTGAACAATCATGGAGGACAGGTGAGGTGCCTGAGGACTAGAGAAAGGCCAATGTCACTCCAGTCTTCAAAAAGGGCAGGAAGGATGACCCAGGAAACTACAGGCCGGTCAGCCTCACCTCCACCCCTGGAAAGGTGATGGAACAGCTCATCCTGAATGTCATCACTAAACATAAGAAGGATACGATGGTTCTCAGGGGGAGTCTACATGGCTTCACAAAGCGGAAAACCTGTTTGACTAACCTGATAGCCTTCTATGAGTGCATAATGGGCTGGCTATATGAGGGGAGAGCAGCGGATGTCATCTACCTTGACTTCAGCAAGGCTTTTGACACAGTCTCCCACAATACCCTCATCAGAAAGCTCAGGTAGTGTGGCTTAGACAAGTGGACAGTGAGGTGGATTGAGAGCTGGGTGAATGACAGAGCCCAGAGGGTGGTGATCAGTGGTACAGAATCAAGTTGGAGGCCTGTGGCCAGTGGAGTTCCTCAGGGATGGGTTCTGGGGCCAATCTTGTTCAACGTTTTCATCAACAATCTGAGTGTACCCTCAGCAAGTTGGCTGATGACACCAAACTGGGAGGACTGGCTGATTCCTTAGGCCATACTGTCATTCAGTGGGATCTCGACCAGCTTGAGAGTTGGGCAGAGAGGAACCCCATGAGGTTCAACAAGGACAAGTGCAGAGTCCTGCATCTGGGAAGAAACAACCGCACGCACCAGTACAGGCAGAGTAGCTCTGCAGAGAGAGACCTGGGAGTCCTGATTGATAATAAGCTAACCATGAGCCAGCAATGTGCCCTCATGGCCAAGAAGGCCAATGGCATCCTGGGATGCAAGAAGAAGAGTGTGGCCAGCAGGTCGAGGGAGGTTCTTCTCCCCCTCTACTCTGCCCTGGTGAGGCCTCATCTGGAGTCCTGTGTCCAGTTCTGGGCTCCTCAGCTCAAGAGGGACAGGGCAGTGCTGGAGAGAGTCCAGTGCAGGGCCACCAAGATGATCAGGGGTATAGAACATCTTTCATATGAGGAAAGGCTGCGGGAACTGGGGCTGTTTAGTCTGGAGAAGAGGAGATTGTGGGGAGATCTTATTAACACTTATAAATATCTAAAGGGTGGGTGTCAGGTGGTTGGGACATTCCTTTTTTCTATAGTAGCTAGCAACAGGACAAGGGGTAATGGGATGAAGCTGGAACACAAAAAGTTCCACTTAAATATAATAAAAAAAACTATTTCACTGTGAGGGTGAGGGAGCAGTGGCACAGGCTGCCCAGAGGGGTTGTGGAGTCTCCTTCCTTGAAGGTCTTCAAGACCCGCCTGGACAGGTTCCTATGTGACCTGATCTAGGTGAACCTGCTTCTGCAGGGGGGTTGGACTAGATGATCTCTAAATGTCCCTTCCAACCTCTACCATTCCATGATTCTATGAATCAAAAAAGCTCCACGTCCTAAAGCAATTTAAAAACACACATATTAAAAATCTTAAAAGTTTTCATAGAACCAGAGAATGGTAAGGGTTGGAAGGGACCTTTAGAGATACCAATCCCTCTTTAGAGTCCAACCCACCCGCTCAAGTAGGTCCACCTAGATCAGGTCACAGGAATGCATCCACGCTGGTTTTGAAGACCTCCAGAGAAGAAGCCTCCACACCCTCGCTGGGTAGCCTGTGCCAGGGCTCCCTCACCCTCACAGTAAAACAGTTTCTTCTTATGTTTAAACGGAACATCACCAGATACTATAGAAAAAAGGGGTGTCCCAACCTCCTGATATACATTTAGATATTTGTCAATATTAATGAGATTCCCTCTTAGTTTCCTCTTATCTGAACTAAACAGCCCCAGTTCTTCAGCCTTTCCATATACGGAAAATGCACAAGTCAACTCATCATCTTGGTGGCCCTGCACTGGACTCTCTCCAGAAGTTCCCTGTCCCTCTTTAGCTGGGGGCCCCAAAACTGGACACAGTACTCCAGATGGGGTTAGTGGTGTTTGCTTTTAAACATGACTTTTTCAGCCTTGATTCTTTTCTTCACCCCTTCAGAATTGTGACTATGACATTATTTTTCCCCACTGAGAATCATGATGCATTTTGATGGATCACAGCTCCAGCTACACAGAACAGGTAGCACTTCATCTAATACAAGGGTGAAATAGGCCCAGCAATAGCTATGTTAGCACAAGTGACCACTCCTTTCCCTTACAGATTTAGCAGCATGTTTGACAGAATTCAGTAGCTAGCAGCATGCCAGTCACTGTTCTGTTACGCACATGTGAACAAAAAAAGAGTGGTATGCTTTAGCAAACAAGCAATTCACTAACTCTTAGGTATAATGAGTTACACTGAGAAGTGTGTATTTAGATCCATCACTTTGTAGCTGTTAGGACAACAGTTGTAACAGTAACCGATGTACATACAGTAAGAAAATTTGCAAGTGAGAGACTGCACTAGCAGCTGCTAACTCATCTCCTAGAACCAGTGCCAAAATGTGAAATAAGAGACTAAATATACCTTAAGTCTTCCATTAAAGAGAGCTGTAATTCATTACAGTTAAGCATCTCATCATTGACTAGAACACAAGAGATATCTTCCGCTTACTGAAGGAAAGACTCACAATATAACCAGATGATCCTGATGAACTTACTATATACCTCTATATTTATCAGCAATTTTTGAAGTTTAAGTGATATACAACTGTACATTGCAAAGTTTCTCTTACTGGCTTGTTAAAACTGCATGCTGCCAAGATGAATGAAGTCAACTGAAAAGATACACCAACTCCAAACATTAATGCACTGTTCTTCATTTCCACTGAAAACAGTCATGAATTATCAGTTTATAAAGTAATGACACACTATAAATCAGTTACCTAAAGGTGTCAATGTAACCCCAGGTGACAGGTAATCAGTCTGCTAAAACACTCTTATCAAAACACTTATCAAAACCTCTAATAATGAAATAGCAGTAAAGAAGGCTTACCTTGCCATTGTCAACTTACTGAAAAATGCCTACCATGATGTATCTCCTAACATGAAGTTAATTAAAAATGGGGAAATTGCACAGAAGAAAAAAAATAAAGTTCTGAGAAAAATGGAAGGAGAACAAGTTACATTAAAAAAAGCAAACTCCATGACACAGATATCACTCCTGAATTATTCATACTGACATATCAACTTCACCATGCCAGATTAAAAAAATAGCATATGAACAGTTTACATTCAGCCTGTGTTCAAAACCACAGTAATATATGTTTACACAGAAGGTATGTCTCAATTTCTAAGTTAAAATATCACAACTTTTTCTATCAAGTTTAGGTAGTTACTATTATATTCAGAAGCTTACTGAATACTAATACAGACAGATATCCTCTATGATCATATTTGAATCACAGGATCACGAAATAGTAGGGGTTGGAAGAGATCTTTAGAGATCATGTAGTCCAAACCCCCTGCAGAAGCAGGTTCACCTAGATCAGGTCACATAGGAACATGTCCAGACGGGTCTTGAAGACCTCCAAGGAAGGAGACTCCACAACCCCTCTGGGCAGCCTGTGCCACTGCTCCCTCACCCTCACAGTGAAATAGTTTTTCTTACATTTAAGTGGAACTTTTTGTGTTCCAGCTTCATCCCGTTACCCCTTGTCCTGTTGCTAGATACCATAGAAAAAAGATGTCCCAACCTCCTGACACCCACCCTTTAGCTATTTATAAATGTTAGTAAGGTCTCCCCTCAATCCCCTCTTTCTAGACTAAACAGTCCCAGTTCCCACAGCCTTTCCTCGTATACCCCTGATCATTTTGCTGGCCCTGCGCTGGACTCTCTCCAGAAGTTTTCTGTCCCTCTTGAGCTGAGGAGCCCAGAACTGGACACAGGACTCCAGATGAGGCTTAAACAGGGTAGAGTAAAAGGTAGAAGAACCTCATTTGACCTGCTGGCCACACTCTTCTTGATGCCATTGGTCTTCTTGGCCACGGGGGTACATTGCTGGCTTATGGTTAGTTTATTATCAGTCAGGACTGTCGTGGTTTGGCCCAGCTAGCACAGCAGCACCACGACAGTCTCTCACCCAGTGCCCCCATTCACCCCTACCCTTGTTAGGATGGCAGAGGCCCCAGCAAAATGGGAGTAAAAAGATAAGCAAGGTGGTTGTGGATTAAGACAAGGGCAGGGAGGGCTCGCTGCCAAATACAGTTCCGGGCAAAACAGACTCCAGTACTTGACTTAGAGAGGAAAGTAGGAAAGTTTATTCTACAAGAAACAGAATGGAATAAAAGCAAAAAGGGAGTAGGATGATGAGAAAATTACAACCAGCACTTTAAGATCTCCCTCCACCATCCCTCCTTTCTTCCCGGGCCCAGCCCACTGCTCCTGATATCTCTACCTCCTCCCCCCTCAACGGCTCAAGGGGGGCAGGTAGTGGGGGATGTGGTCAGTCTCTCACAGGTGGGCTCTGCCGCTTCTGTCTTCTCAGATGAGGATGGCTCCTGGCATTCTTCCCCTGCTCCAACATGGGGTTCCTCCCAAGGGACACAGTCCTTAAACTTCTCCGGTGTGGGTTGCTCCCAACAGCTGTGGCTTCTGCCAATACAGGTTCCCTCACACGGGACACAGTCCTTGGTGAATATCTCTGACGTGGATTCTTCACTGCAGTTGCAGTTTCTGCAGTTAATGGGTCCCTCTCTTGTGACAAGGCCTCTTCTGGGCATAAGTTTAATGAGCTGCTTTGTTGTGGGTTCCTCCCCACAGTTACAGCTGTGGATATTGCGTCCCTTCCTTGGGACATGGCCTCTTCCAGCGATAGTTTTAATGAAGAAAATCACTGTCCCTAGCTCGGGGCCTTTAAAGAAGTGAATCGCTGCCCCTGGTCCAGAGACAGCTTTAGAAAAATGAGTCTCTGTCCCTGATACGGGCTCATTATCAAAATGAGTCTCTACCGCTGATGCGGGGTCTTTAAAGAAATGAAAATAAATCTCAGCTTCACCAGTTCTCTCCACAGAATGCAGGGGAGTCTCTGCTCCAGCACACCTCCTCCTCTCTTTCATCACTGACCTTGGCGTCTGCATGGTTGTTCCTCTCACTGTTCCTACTCCTTGCACCACCACCAGCCAGAAGAAAAGAAGGGTAGAGCAGAGAAGAAGATGGAGGAAGAAGCCTTCTCTTCCAGTTTCTTCTTAAAAAGTGATCGTGGAGGCGTCTAATTGGCTCAGCCCCAGAATAGAGTCTGGCTCAGAGCTGGGGAGAGTTGTAAGGAACTTCTTATAGGAGCCATCTTTACAGCCCCTTCCCCCTTACCAGAAAAGGCTGTCATGCCAAACCATGACAAGGACTCCCAGGTCTCTCTCTGCAGAGCTGCTCTTCAGCCATTTGACCCCTGGCCTGTACTAGTGCATGGGGTTGTTCCTTCCCAGATGCAGGACTCTGCACTTGTCCTTCTTGAACCTCACGAGGTTCCTCTCTGCCCAACTCTCAAGCCAGTCAGGATCTGCTGAATGGCAGTATGACCTTCTGGGGAATCAGCCAGTCCTCCCAGTTTGGTGTCATCAAGTCTTGTTGAACAAGACTGGCCCCAGAACCCATCCCCGAGGAACTCCACTGGCCACAGGCTTCCAACTCAATTTTGTGACATTGATCACCACCCTCTGGGCTCTGTCATTCTGCCAGCTCTCAATCCACATCACTGTCCACTTGTCCAAGCCACACTGCCTGAGCTTTCTGATGAGGATGTTAAGGGAGACAGTGTCAAAAGCCTCACTGAAGTCAAGGTAGATGACATCCGCTGCCCTCCCCTCATCTAGCCAGCCAGTTATGCACTCATAGAAGGCTATCAGGTTGGTCAAACAGGATTTTCCCTTGGTGAATCCATGTAGACTCCCTCTGAGAACCACCTTTTCCTTCATATGTTTAGTGATGACATTCAGGATGAGATGTTCCATCACTTTTCCAGGGGTGGAGGTGAGGCTGACCGCCTGTAGTTTCCTGGGTCATCCTTCCTGCCCTTTTTGAAGACTGGAGTGACATTGGCCTTTCTCCAGTCCTCAGGCACTTTGCCTGTCCTCCATGATTGTTCAAAAATGATGGAGAGCGGCTCAGCAATCACATCAGCCAGCTCTCTCAGCAATTTAGGATGCATCCCTTCAGGACCCATTGACTTATGAGCATTAAGCTTGGCCAACAAGTCTTTATCCTCTTCCTCTACCACCCAGGGCAAGTTCTCTGCTGTCCTGGCCATCATGGTATCCTTGCTGGACTGGGCTTCCCGAGGGCCGGCCTTGGCCGTAAAGACTGAAGCAAAGAAGACATTCAGTACTTCGGCCTTCTCTGACGAACCAGGGTGCCCTCAGTGTTTAGCAGTGGGCCCACATCCCCCTTCATCATCCCTCTCCTGCTGATGTATTTTAAAAATGCCTTATTGCTGTCCTTAACATCCCTGGCTACATTTAATTCTAGAAGGGCTCTAGCCTTCCTAGTTGCATCCCTGCATGCCCTGGCAATGTTCCTATACTCTTCCCAAGAGAATCAGTAAAGTGTCAAATACTTTGCGTTGCTGTAGTACTATGTCTAAGTTTTGACAAATAATTCTGATAAACTTTAGATTTAGAACAACCAAAACACACAAAAAAATCTTAACTATTGAGAGTGTCCCCTTGAAAAGTACAACTGACGAAACCCAGTGATTTCTGCAGAATGTGCGTAGACATTTGTTTCGTTGGATTCCTACAGCTTTCATAGGTGAAGCATACATACATAAAGAACCATTTTGAATACAAAGGAGTACAAGTAACTCATGCTCATGAAAATGGAAAAAAAAATAAAAGCTAAGAACTCAGATTATTTTCATTCTTGCAGTTTAAGAAAGCTATGAATAGATGAAAATGGCTCAGTAATGTAGAGAAAAGCATACCTCCTCTCTTTCATGGCAATCAAAGAAAGTAAAAAACTGTTCTTCCTACATCAGTGAGCAGCAATTAACCTTCACATTTTGAAAATGTCTATTCACCAGAAAGCAGTGCAAAAGACAGCATATCCAAGGTAAAATCCAGGAATTACTAGAACCTCAGAAAAGAGGAAATTATTGTATCAGGATGACACTTAGGAGTCTAATCCTTCATATTTAGTTCTGTACCTGTAGACATGCACGTACATCCTCTCCTAAGTAAAGTGGAAAGTTTAAATGTCTGCTGTCACTGTACAGATTTATCTTTTGCAGTTGTACATTGAAAAATAGAAATGAAAGGATTTTTAAGATATTCTTAAGTATGGATAAAGCTGGCAGGAAATAAATATTCTGGTGTTTCAGTCTGCTTGAAGCTATGGCAGTACTTAAAAAATGGACCATTTTCTTTCTAATTTACAGTCTTACATTATTTCTAACCAAGACACTGAGATTATATATGTAGAAAAGCCATCCTTATCACTGGAATGATGATAGTTATTCTCAGTGTATGATCTTGTATGCCAGATTTGTAGAAAGTATTGGTTTACTGCTAAAACTTCTGAAGAACAGTTTTACAGTTGAAATATTAACTGTTTTTCTAGCATCTAAAGCTACAGTATTACTACTTCAACAGAACAAAGCTGAAGATTGGTCATATAAATTATTTTGGATTGCTACAGAGAAACCTAAAACACATCTAAACTTTGAATACAGAAGGAAAAAATCCCCAATAATAATTTCAAAGAATAGTTACAATGCTAATTTGAAAATTAATTACATATATCTTCTTATAAACAAACTATTCCTAAAGTATTTCATGGAGGTATATAAATTATTGTCCTGCATGAGTTCCCTCAAAGACTAATTATGAAAATAGTACTAAAGGCAGGACTACATAAGGTATGAAGGTAGTTTTAAAAAAACTGTTTCACTTTAAGCAACTTGTCTACTCACAGAGAACAAGCATTTGATTCAGTTCTCCATTGAAATTTACAGCTAGGTCCTCAACTCTCACAAAGACGTGAAGAAATGTCAAGAATCTTTACCAATCATTCTTGGCATACACAGTGTTCATGTATTATGTACTTATTCCACCCTCTTTCTATACTATACAATACACAATATGAGAAACCCAGCTATAGCTACTGTGTACTATGACGACTAAAATCAAGTTGAGATTACAGCCTACTAACAAAATTTCTCTCATTACTTCACAGCAAAATTGGAATATAAATTATTCCAGAATGCACAGTTAAACTCTAAAAGAACTTACTCTCACAGTTTCAAAAGTTAAAATGTTTAAAGGAAAAAGGGAAAGAAAAAAAAAAGACAAAAATGAACACAAATAAAGGCACAAAACACTGGAGGCTGGGGAACACTCCATAGCAGCATGACTATGCATTTGTTTGCCCTGTTGTTCTACTCTCTGCTCTACATCAATTATTAGCTACTGTCACAGACAGGACACAAAGCTGGACTGACCCAGCACAGCTGCTCTTACATTCAAAAGCCAATAAGTAAAAGGCTGAAGGATAATCCTCTCTCAGATTCATACTGGCTATGCTGATATACGAATCAAATTAATACTTCCCAGAACATCAACTATGAATTTGACTGGTCAATATGAGTTGATAAACTCATATTTAGAAAATCATCTTCAATTTCTCAAACTTATTTTCTTCTTTTATGCTACCAACTTGAGAAACAGAAAATTCAAGACAGCTTAACAAAAGATGTACTGTGACTGCCTCACGTCACATAACCCCCAGATCTGAATTCCGATCATGTATTTCTCTGAATACTATCAAAATGACAAGCAAGTCAATAATTATATCACCTACATCAGAGGAAAATTTGTGAAAGGAAGAAATATGATATCTAAGAATACTTTCCAATTAACATTGCATCTTCTCTGCAGCTTATTTTTCAGAGAAAGGACAGGAAGTGTAATTTATATAAATTTTATAAGATCCAAGTACAATTATTTAAACACAGAAGGCATCCAGTTCATTGGTCATTTTCAACTTAGAAAACTCTATCCCACTGAAGTAACCAGCTAACCTAAAAAACTGAGCTGGAAATACCACACTAATAGAAACAGTAAATTTTTTCCCATTTGGGTTTTCTTTTGTATTTTATGAAAAAAACAAAAAAACCCCACCCACCCCTCAATGTAATAATTAAAAAAAAAAAAACCAGTAATTTTCAGGCAACAGCTGCTCTTGATAGTCTCGTATTTTTAAGAGGTAATTATTTTTAAATCTATATTTTATTTATAGTCTGTTTATACTTCAAGCAGGAAGCTGATCTTTTATGCAGCTGATAATGTCATTGGTCACCATGTATCTTTATGTAAAGAGTTTACTGAAACTATTCTTTGTCCCTCTTTTGTAATGATGTACTTTTCCAAAAATTAATGCCATACTATTTTGCCTTCCTTACTTATATCTACAATCTATCCCTTACTAATAATTCTGCAGTCTTATACCAATAGCTGTACTTAACAATAAAGAAAAAATTTACGCTAATGGGGTATAGAGATGCACCTCTCTTTTTACCAAGCAAGTGCTAAGAGCAGCCGTTTTTAACATGGCTGTGTGACTTAGATCATCTTTATCCTTCCCCATCTTTTTGGTTACTTAAAAGTCTTACTGACAAGCAGCATGAAAGTTTGTTAACTACCCTTTTCTACAACTGAAAAAGAATTAAAAATAGGTGCTTTTCATTTTACATCTCAGACAATGGAGCATATTTAATTTCTACAACACAAATATTTTCAAAAATAGCTTTTTGAAGTGCTTCAGGAGCAGCTACCCAAATCAATAGTCAGACGGAGTTAAAATCATGGAAATAAGTAGCACTTAAGACTAAAATGAGCTTAGATAACATCTAGATAACAAAGAACTATACCAGTATTTTAGAAACAAAATTTCCCCCCTTTCAGGAAAGCTTTTGTTAAGGCTCTTACTCAGACTAATTTATTAACAAAATGAGTCCAACAATATTGCTATTCAGGTAGAATTTGGGAAAAGAGACTTCCTCATAATATTCAATTACTCAAACCTACCAGGACCACTGCTGCAACACTCTGATGACTGCAACAGAAGGGTAAGAATGTGTCCTTCAGAGATTTCAGGCACAGGCTAACAGCAAATTTCGGTCACATAACTAAGAAAACACAGTTCTGACTAGGAGACTTTGTTCTTTGAGACTGGGGGTTTTCACTGTTTTTTGGGGTTTTTTTTTACTCCATTTTCTCACTTATGCATCCTTATCAGCCTTCCCCTCCTTCATAAAATGCAAGAACTTGGTATACACTCTTCATTAGTCATGTTCTTAAGTTTTCATAACTCCTACCTTTTTTTTCTGATCCATTCTACCTAAATTTTTCAGCATCACAACAGATTGTTGGCAAATGAAAAATAACAGTTTTCACAGCATACACAAATATTGTAACACTACAGATTTTTAAACTAGGAAAAAAGCAAACTACATTTTACTGTGAAAGTGTTCTAATTAAAACAATTTGCCAAACTTCAGTCAGTACTTGTGTAGCAGTGTTACAGCACCTTCCCTTCTGTGTCAGTATGCATCACAGGAGTGCTGCTCAGTGTGCAAATTCACCTGCACTACAATACAGGCATCTGAATGCAGTTAAAAACACTTCAAGATCATTAATGAATATACTGAACAGTATCAGTCCCAGCACCAACCCTTGAGGGACTCCACTACATACAGGCCTCCAACTAGACTCTGCTCCATTGATCACAACTCTGCCTTCTTCCCTTCAAGTAGTGAACAGTCCACTTCAATACCTGATCATCTAGCCCACACCTTCTCAGTTTTATGGTGAGGATGCTGTGGGAGATGGTGTCAAATGCTTTACTGAAATAAAGATAAATCACATCCACTGCACTAACACAATCTATCCACCTGGGTACATCTTCATAAAGGCTATTGGGTTGGTCAAACATAACTTCCCCTTGGTAAAACTATGTTGACTGCTGCTGATCACCCTCTTGTCCTTTAAATGCCTAGAGAAAGCATCTAGGTTAAGTTGTTCCATAACCTTTCCGGTGATGGAGTTGAAGATGACCGGTCTGTAGTTACCCAGTTCCTCCATCCTATCCTTTTAGAAGACTGGAGTGACATTTGTTCTCCAATCCTAGGGCAACTCTCCTGTTCTCCACAACTTATTGATGAACAGAGTGCACTGTCAGCAAGTTTGCTGATGATACTAAACTGAGGAGAGTGGCTGACAAACCAGAGGGCTGTGCTGTCATTCAACAAGACCTGCACAGGCTGGAGAATTGGGCAGGGAGAAATCTAATGAAATTCAACAAAGGCAAGTGAAGAGTCTTGCATCTGGGAAAGAATAACCCCATGTACCAACCAGTAGAGGTTGGGGAATGAACTGTTAAGAGAGTAGTGTAGCAGAAAGAGACCTGAGGGTCCTGGTGGATAGCAGGATGAGCATGAACCAGCAATGTGCCCTCGTGGCCAAGAAGGCCAATGGCATCCTGGGGTATTTCAGAAAGAGGGTAGTTAGTAGGGCGAGACGGGTTCTCCTCCTCTTCCACTCTGCCACTGTGAGATCACATCTGGAGTATTGTGTCCAGTTCTGGGCCCCTCAGTTCAAGAAAGACAGGGAGCTGCTGGAGAGAGTTCAGTGCAGGGCCACAGAGATGATGGAGTGGAGCATCAGCCTTATGATGAAAGGCTGAGGGAGCTGGGACTCTTTAGCTTGGAGGAGACTGAGGGGTGCTCTCATTAATGTTTACAAATATGTTAAGAGTGGGTGTCAGGAGGATGGAGCCAAGTTTTTCTCGATGTCCAATGATAGGACAAGGAGCAATGGGTACAAGCTGGAACTGTTGGAGGTTCCAAAGAAACGCTACGAAGAATTTCTTCACTATGAGGGTGATGGAGCACTGGAACAGTCTGCCCAGATGGGTTGTTTAGCCTCCTTCTCTGGGGACAATCAAAATCCACCTGGACAAGTTCCTGTGTGATCTAGGTGGTCCTGCTCTGGCAGGGGTGTTGGACTAGATGATCTTCCAACCCTTTAGACTCTGTGATTCCAAAGAAAATCAAACCTCTTATCTAAGCTTTTTGCAGTTACCAAAGCCTCAAGTCACAGGCTTGTGTCTTAGTTGTAAGAAGGCAGCTGGTTTTATGGTAGATGACTCATATAATTTATTATTTTAAAAGTCTCATGCAGGAGTCTCAATTAGTATGAAAGATAAAAAGCTTATCTGATGTTTCATTACATTCCCTCAAACTAGTCAGCCATAATTTTAACATCAATTCTCAAGCCATCCTGTACCTCTCTTGAACCCTTTTTTTCTGCAGTGTTTGTGGGGATATTAACAATTGGTAAAGAGCAGTTTTTCACTCTAACTATTTACTTATTTCCACTTTAAAAAGAAAAACTCTACCTGATGTTTAGCATCTCCTTAATTTATTAGAGAAAAACTGAGATTGTTAGGTAATTGCTGAAGTACACATGAAGGTCATGAGATTGGGGAAATAAGTGATGTATTTCTGGGAAAGCTATCATTTACATAGTTTCGTTATTTACTGTAATTATGATAAGGGGTGTGTTTCTTTACACAGCATCAACACTGGATATGCTCTGACAAAAAACAAAGTCCTGAAACTAAGCATTGCATGAATCTCAATGGTGAGATGGGGAGGAAGTCTGAAGAACATGTATGACAATGACTAAAACATTCCTGTCAAGCAAGGGACAGAAGTTAGAGAAACCAGAACAGTTTCTAAGATTCAAATGACGGTGAGAGGGAGGAAGACCAATACTGTACTATCATGGAAACACAGCATTGCTTAAACATCTAAGAAGCAAATTATACAGATCCAAATTGCAGAACAATCTACTTTGTCAAATATAAATAAAACCCACAAGATATTAGAGCAGTTGTTTTATTCCCAGCCCTTCAGTGGAAAAGTGCTGACATTTTGTTAGTAATCCAACCAGGCCAGTGCACTACAGAATTACAAAACAAGGGTCAATTACAGTGCAAGCACAGACAGGAAAGCCAGGTGTATGCCTTAATTTTGGGGTGTATATACTCAGCACCTCCAATTCTCACTTTTAAAACCTGCCAAAAGGCTTTATATTGCCCAAAAAGTTAGAAGATCACCATCATTATAATTTCCCCTTTGGTCTCCCTATACAAGAACCACCCACACTACAAGGGTAATACAGTAGAAAATTTCTCACATAGCAGGTATGACCTCTCTCCAGCTCTTTTTCAAATTGCCACTTTCTAACTCAGAAGAATTGAGAAAATTACCTTCTTGTTCAAACCCAAGCACCCTGTTGTAGTTACCCATCTTAATAACGGCATACTGCAAAGATAGGGTGTAAAGTGCCCCAAGCTTTGTTTATTTGGTTATATTTAAAATGCCATTTCTACTGTGAAGTCCCATTTCTTCATGTTTCAAGCAGACCATGTATTGCATTAGTACACAAAGACAAAGAACACACAGGCTTTCCATAAACAGTCTTTCCATTAGTTTGGAAGAACTGTCTTTGAACTACCAAAAAGTATACACCAGCTACCAGTTCCCCAGTTGCTTGCAGCAAGCACTCCAAAACAGGTTTGTTTGTTTTTTTTTTTCCCCTCCCCTACCACTCAGGCTCTCAGCATCAGACAGGTGTGCAGTGCCCATCCCTGCTTCTTCCATATTGATCGAGGAAGCTGCAAATGGCGTGGTCATCAAATCTCAAGCTGAATTTGGAAACAAAATTCACCCAGCCTTCCTGCAAATAACCCTTAAAAATGCCTGATGTTTTTGTAGGCTGTAAACTGCAAATAGCACCCTGAGATGATTGCCCTGAATGCAATACATTACGAACTGCCATCTGGGCACATGAAATCAGTTTACAATGCAGTTTAAAGTGATACAAGAAGAGTAAGAAAAACAATACAGTTCAGATATTGAAGTTAAATGGAATTTCTGTACCTTATTTTTTAACTGCATGATAGAATGAAAGAAATTATGGACATGGGAGGCAAAAAGAGGAAATGAGGAGTTTTTCAAATAACATTAGCCAAATGTGTAAAGCTTGCTCTCAGGAAGAAAAAAACTCAGTTTTCTCATCAACTTTATTCGTATCTGCCTAGTGTTGCAGCTAGAAGACTCAAATAGGGAGAACTTGCCATACAAGTAAAGATGATAATCAAATTACTATCTCATAGGACATATTATGAATAATAACCAAAAGTACTAGTGTTGGAATTTGATACTGAAGAGTATAGCATCAGAACCCAAAGACTGTTAAGCTCAAAAAGGACGAAATGAAGACCTACAGACATAAACAGCACTTGACCATCAGTAGCTGGCAACTCTCCAAAGCTTCTGAAGGCAAACAGGTCTGAAAAGTTCCTAAAAGCCATTTGTTCTGGTATCATCTGGGACAGTTAATTTTTGTCCTGATAGCTGTCAGAGTGCTGTATTTTGGATTTAGTCTGAGATTAATGTTTGTAATACACTGATATTTTAGCGGTTTCTAAGTTGTTTGTCAAACTAGCCAAAGGGCTACTCCACACCACAGAGCATCATGCCCTGTATATAAACTAAAGGGAGTTGGCAAGGAAGGACAGGTCACTGCTTGGGAACTGGTCAGCACGTGGTGAGTTTAATTTAATTGTACATCACTTGTCTTTTCTTAGGTTTTATTTCTCATTTCTCTTCACTCTCTCTTTTGTTACATTCCTTTTCATTAGAATTTTTATATTATTATATATTATTATTATTTATTCTTATATTATTATATTTTAGTTATTAGACTGTTCTTATCTCAATTCACAACCTCTACCTTTTTCCCCCTCCCCTAGTTCTCTTCCTTATCCCTCTGGGAGAAGGAGTGAGTGACTCTCTGGTGGTGGTTAGTTGCTGGCTGAGGTTAAACCATGATATCATCGCAGACTCAGAGCTACAGGAATCTAAGAAAATGGAGATCCCTCTAAGGAAGGACATTTAAAGAAGCCTGACTACAGATAAGCCACTGTGAGACATGGCTCCCTACTATTTAGGTCCTCACAATCCAAAGGCAACAGCTGAAAATCCAACAAAGGAAGTGGTGTTGGTCATCCAACAGGATAGGTGATTCATTTAGAGCTAAGCAAAGAATGTAAAAGCAAAAGAAGTGTGGATTACAAGCCTTTTACAGTGCCCAGAGCTTGGGAGGTATGTAAGCTTCTGTAATTCAGCTTAAATACCTGTAAAGTAGTCAGAAACAAATATGAATTATGTAAAAAAGCACGCAAGACATATCACGGTTACACACACAACCATGACTGGACTCAGTGGAAGGATTCCTACTAACCTGGTCAATAACTCCAATTGTCCTTTCTGGCTTTAAGAAGTTACAAGCTTCATTTCAATAGTCTAATCAAAACAATTTGCTTTATCCCATTGTTAATTCCTTACAGAAGACTGCAATGGGAGTTGCATGGTAGCAAATCTGTCCTCCTTTTCTTTTTCTGTTCTATTCTAAGCAGGTAATATAACACAAGGCCAAAACCTAAGTACTCTGAAGACAAATTACTAATTTCAATTTTGTAATCAACAGAAGACACAACATATGACCTTAAGTAGACAAAAGCATTGAGTCTGACCTGTATCTGCATAGTTTTTTCTTACTATATCAATATCATGACCTGATACATATTTGTGCTGGGGACAAGTTTTCCAGAGTTGATCATCCTTTCAGCAAACTGATTCTCTTCAGAAAATTGCTGTCACAAAAGAGGATTTATTAGAATCCTCTCAAAAGATGGGGTACAGCCAGTGCTGAGTGGCCCAAAAGTTGAACAAACAAACAAAAAACCCAAACCCCTTATCAACACTTCCCCTCACAACAGCAAACCACAGACTTTACCCTATGATCTTTAACCAGGCTATTCTTGTTTGTAGCGAGTACACATATGATGCATAAATGCATATAAAATGTCTTTCATAAACATAATAATATATTATCTTTAAAAGGCAAAGTACCAAGAAGTTCCGAACAGTAAAACCCTGTTGTACCAGACATGGTGTATATTCTGGGAAAACATGGGAAACTCTGGAACTTACTACTTCATGGGAAGCAGCAGAGAAGACGGCAAATTAAAAACACATAAAGAAAGGTAGATCAGCTCTACAAGTAGCAAAGCATTTCCCGAGCCTTACTGCACAAAAAGTCAGGAAGAAGTAGGTCCCAATGCAGCACAAACACAGTTAACAAACCTCCTTGCATCTATTATTAGTTCTGAAATACTTAACAGCACTAGCCTCTTGCATGGAGTGAACAGTCAGTATATAGTCCACAGGCATGGACTAGAGAAAATCTGACTTGTATGCTATGTTCATGAAGCTATCACTAACAGTGCTCTGTTTATACTGATACTGGCTTGTTTTCATCTCACATGTTTGCAATAGGGCAGCCATTGTAACCAGAAGCATATGGATGAGGTACTGTTTATAGCGATTCTCTACTTTGCCTAAATCAGATATTTCACATCAATCAACACAAAGTTCAGCTGTTTGGTTAAAAAAAACCAAAACCAATGTGATCCATGCAACACAGTATTTTATTAGTGTAAATTAGGGCAATAATTTAAAATACTGAAACTAATTATTTATATAACTGTTGTAACAGCTGGAAAAAAACATTCACTGTGCTGGGTGTGGAAACCAAGTTATTATCTAGCTTAATTAATGTCTTGCTGAGACTTCAACCTCTTCTGTTTTCTTTAAAATTAATACACAAATAGCTATATGATTGCTGATCACTCATCTGTAGCTTCTCTGACAAAAACTCTAAATGCTCACTGTTTCTGATAAGGGGTTCACAACTAAATTTAAATCAGCTTCTTATTCAACTGCAACCACCATGACAATTTCTTTTTTAAACAAAGGCTACATATAGTCAAAGTGCAAAACATCTTTTTGTATAAAAAACTTATTTTGCATCTTTCCTGAGAACTCCTTTTACAAAATGAACATCATACACACTAAGTGGTTATACTGCTACTACTACAAGTCTCATGGAATCAGCAGGTGGCTGAAAACACCTCATGGCAAAAATAAATATCATGATAGTCACCTATTAAATTTTGCATAAAAGATTTCAAGACAGACCACATCTAAAAATTACCACTTCAGCATTTAGGTTACTAAACCCATTCATTAAAATTCTGATCCTGTAAATTTCGTAAACATCTAACACTGGATACAGTAACAAGTGTGTCATGTGTTTGAACTGTTAAGGCCTTTGTCCCACATTTCATTGACTTGTTTTAATTTTAAAGACAGCATCTCACTAAAGCAATCATGTTCATTTGGAGGTAAGAGTGGGAGGAGATGTAAGAGCTTGTGTCTTTACACTTAAAAAAACATTATGTTTTTGCAAGGAACTAAAATACTCTTGTAAACATGATATGCATACACAGAGATCATTGTCAGTTATGGTAAAACAGCTTAATAAAACATTCTCTAAACACAGATTTTTGCAAGGAACTAAAATACTCTTGCAAACATGATATGCATACACAGAGATCATTGTCAGTTATGGTAAAACAGCTTAATAAAACATTCTCTAAACACAGATGATACCAGGGAAAAAACACGAGTGGCAAAATTGTTGACACAGTCTCTTATTAAGCTGAAAACTTTACTGATGCTGCTAATAATTTTACTTCCTTTGCATTTCAGAGTCCACTTTTATCCATTGACTCTGTCATTTCTGTCCCTACTTCCTCATAAAAAGGATCTATTCAGGATAGCAGCAGTCCTTGATCTCCTGAAACCTAACGTATTTCTAAGCACCAAGTTTATTCCTTCCCCCAGACGGCACTCTTCTGGCTCAGGGAAGATCACTGCTTGTAGTGGACCAATTTGTTTCCTGCGTTTTATTTGGCCCTTCGAGAGAGTCCAGCCCTCACCTTAGCTCTCAGCAAGACAAGATGAACTACACATCTGTGCAAGGAACAAGTTCCTATTTGTCTGAGACAAATATTACAGATGTTATTGTTGCTTCCTTCCTCTTCTCCTTCTCCCCACCCCCACCCTCCCAATCTGAGATCAGAGGAGGATGTCTGGAGCAATCGAACAAGCCAAGGCGAGACGAGCGCTTTTTGGTCTTAGAGCAAGAGGCTCACGATAAGCACCGTGGCCTCGGGCAGGCTGGGACATCCGGCCAGGGATGGCGGCAAAGCCAGCCACCGAGGTGCTCCCCAGGGGCGCACAGGCCGCAGCGGCCGCCCCAGTGAGGTCGACAAGCTCGTCGGCGTGGGCAGTCCCACCGCAGCGCGGACAGTGCCAACACCCTCTCCTACAAGCAACGGCCTCCTTCGTGAACAACCCCAGAAGCCGACGCGGGGCCGCTCGTGTCCAAGGGCGGGGGCAGCGCTGCAGCCCGGCACGGCCCCGCTGTCGGCAGGGGCTGGAGAGAGGCTTCCACCTACGGGCAGCTCCGCTCACTACAGGGCGCCGCGCAGCTCACCGGCGCCGGGCACTGGCATCTCTCTTCACTTCCCGCCGCCGCCCACCGGACCCCGCGGCCGCCCCGGAGCACCAGGCCGCTCGCCGCTCCCCATCAGGCCACGGCGGGAGCGCAGCGAGGGCAGGTGGCGACTCCCGCTCACACCACTTCCCTCCCACCCCACCCCACCCCCTCCCCCGCCCCGCCCGCGGGCCCCAGCCCTTACCTCGGCTGAGATCGAGGGGGACGTTCTCCTCGCCGCTGTCGTTCCGACCTGCGCGGACGGAGAAAGAAGCGCGTTAAGCTGGCGGGGAGGAAGAAGCCAGGAGAGGAGAAAGACAGAGGGCAGCTACGCAGCGGCGTGGTGCGAGTGGCTGCGGGTGGGCAGCCTGCCGCCGTGGCCTGCTCAGGGCCCCTTACCTCGGATGCGGAGGTGTCTCAGCGAGCGGGCGCGGAGACTCACGGCCATGTTTACGGCCCCGCAGTCACAACACCGGAAGCCTCGCCCGCTCTCGCGAGGAGAAATCCACAGAGCCGCCACCGCCGCCGCCGCCGTCACGCCCTCCCCTCCCCTCCCCTCCCCTCCCCTCCCCTCCCCTCCCCTCCCCTCCCCTCCCCTCCCCTCCCCTCCCCTCCCCTCCCCTCCCCTCCCCTCCCCTCCCCTCCCTCTGCCTTGTCGCCGCGCTTTCGGGGGCCGAGGCGAGGCAGAGCTCTGGGGAGAGGAGGCTGGGCCGGAGTTTTCTAGCCGAGGAGCGCGTCTTCTTCCTTGGCTGAAGGAGGGGAGGGCGGATGAGGGCCGCAGCTCCTCGCGCTGCCGGCGCGGTGGCGGAGGGCCCCGCCTGCGCGCAGCCGCTGGGCCACGCTTGCAGCGCCCGGAGCCGCGGGATGGCCGCACGAGTCGCCTCGGTCCGAGTGGCTGCGGCCTAGTTGCCGCTGGAAGCGAGGCTGAGGGAAAAGTCACCAGTCTTCTCACAGCCGCGCGGTGCCGAGAGTCGCGTTCGTCGGCAGGGGTTTTTTTCGGGTAGCTCGGCCCCAAGGTCCGAGCTGAGGAGGCGGGAGGGTGGCTGGAGCGAAGGGGCATTTGGGGGACTTCCGTGCGGCGCCAGAAAACGGGACGAAGCGTCTCCTTTTTCTGAAGAGTTCGCTGTGCCGGGAAGTGGCTTCCTACATAACTGAGCTGTTACAACATCTGAAGGGTTTGGTCTCTCAAGTGAAATTAATTTTTTTTCTTCGGTTTTGTTTTTGTGAGGTTTAGCCACTCAGCTTCCCATTTTTAAGATGCAGTTGCCTTGTGATGAGATGGTAATTCACGCGGATGCGGCGTGACCATC
Source organism: Colius striatus (assembly GCF_028858725.1). Lineage (NCBI taxonomy): Eukaryota > Metazoa > Chordata > Aves > Coliiformes > Coliidae > Colius > Colius striatus. The sequence continues at coordinate 38,104,035 of NC_084790.1, forward strand.
GGCATTGTGCGCTGGTGTTCTTTGTGCTCTGTTTTTTAATACGTGAAAACCGGGAAAAAATGTCTTTTCATTGCTTTCTTGATTTGCGTGTGAGGACTCTCCGGAGTCTTGTTGATTTATTTCTTACCTTGATACTTGTTACACTTGGCTGATAAATGTCTGTATAAAAGAGCCCTTGAACTCCCACTTCAGGAAACGGTGTACTTCTATAGACTGACTCTTTCCCTTTTTAGGCAGAAGATTAAATAAGCAGGTAACACCTTACTTTGCGTCCTGACGCTTCAGCAAGGGCAAGTTCTTGAATCCAGACTTCCCAATTGTCAGGAGCAAAACTGGCAAATAATCGAAGTCCAGAAGTAGTCAGCCGTACAAAAATAGCTTCACAAACTCAGATGTTTTTCTGTTTTCTACGAGTCAGTAATTGTCCGTTCTTGAGTTTTCTTTCCTTTCTCTTGAGGTGTTTCAATTCAGATCCTACATTACTCATGTAGTTTTATTCAGTATTAATGAACTTTAATATGAAAAATTGCAAGTTAGTTTTTACACCAGTAGTTGCACTTCTAAAACATTAATGCCGATTTCGAGATTAAAAACAATTATTTGTAACTCCAGGGTAGATAAACTTTCTGTCATACCATCTCATGACACACATACAATAATCTCATTTTAATAGAATTATGTTAGGTGTATTTAAAGTACTGTTGTCAACAACATTGCTGTTTGGTTTTTTGCTCATTAAATATCAAGCTAGTGTTCTCGAGGAACCCCTAGTTCTCATTAAAAGGTTCTTACAAAATCTCATCCATTTGTAACACAGGACCAAAGCTGGTCAAACTTCCTTAAATAATTTCATCAATATGCCTCAGGGCTGCCCTTGAAAATTTCATGTCCAGGCCACTTTTGACTTCCTAAAAATTACAAGGTAATGACACACAAAATAGTGTCATAGTGTCGGTTACAAGTGTTAAGTCACAAGGCTAGATTGAAGGTAGTTGGAAGTGTAGTTAATATTTGCCAAAACTTGGGAAAAAAAAAAACCCAAACCAAAAATCAAACATTTTAAAATTTTTGTTTTGGTGAAAAAAAAAAAAAAAGCAAGTATGCATTAGCCTTAACTGCCACTTAAGATATGTGGAACTCCCCACAGGAAAAATAAATATGCATGCTGCAGAGCATGTCTTGGCCTGGTTTTTAAAATGACATGGTCATCACTGGGATGAGAAGTCCTCACCTGTGCAAGTAGAAGACATTTTGGTGTCTATTTTTGGAGGTTTTCCCATGTTCCATTCTCTCATTAAATGTGGCGAAAGAATCACAAAAGTTTCATAGAAAAATGAGAAAAGTTCCTTATCTATAAAATCTATACTTTTTCATCAGCCACTGCCACTCCTGGGTATGCAGGAAGGGAGAAATGTTTGGGCGGGGGGGAATGACCGAACAAAAACCCAATTTTGTCCATTTGGAGGAGGAAATTAGTATCAGAGAAAATGGACATCTTCACTGGTCTGATGGCAGTTGATCCAGCATATAGCAGCATCTCTGATTTGTTATTTTCACCTTTCAGTGTCTAAATCACAATAAATTGCTGTAAATCAAATTAAAGGTGTCTCAATGGACAAATGAGGTATCAGATGAGTTAATTTTTACTTCTGAGTTTGTAACTTTATTTGAGTGCAACTTCTGTATACCAGTAAGTAAATCTAAAACCGGGGACACAATGTGAAAGACTTCCCTATGAGCTTCTGGTGTCCTTCCTTTTCCCACCTGCAAAGCACAACATACAAGATGATAGCAACAAACCTCCAGTATCATCTTGAGGTTTACAGAGGCAGGTTAATCTTGAAGCTCTATTAAAATTCTTCCACGTATTCAGTGGTGGAGAGGAGTATCTACAGCAAGGGCAACACTTCTACATGTATGTGCAAAGAACTGGTGAAGGAAATGCTGTGTTCCATCCTGTTCCAGTTGTCACTTTTGCCTGCTTGCATGTGGGATTTTGCCAGTGACTTGTCTGTTTTGTATGCCACATAGGTTTTTGCAATATACTGTAGAGGTTACTGCTATGTGAACTACAAATCTGCAAAGTTTAAAATCTATATGAAGACCAAAAAGAGGGCCTTTCCACTTGTTTGGGGCCAAATGAAGAAATACGGGACAAACTAGGGGGAGAGCCTTAAGTGGCTTAATGGAGGTGAACAATGATGTGTGATTTGCACCAGCAATAGCCTGCCCTTTATATGCACATTACAAGGAGAAGAAACATAAACTTGAATCAACCTGTGCAGAGAAGTCAGCTTATTGAATTCACCTGAGCTACAGGGATTTGTAGTTGTTGACCATTTTATCTTATGCAGATGTGTTTATAACACCCTTAAGTTGCAATATCATAAAATTGGCTTTAAGTACGTGATAAATCCAGAATCACAGACTGGTAGGGGTTGGGAGGGACCTCTAGAGATCATCCAGTTCAGCCCCCTGCTAAAGCAGGTTCCCCTCGATCAGGATCTCGTCAAGGCAGGTTTTGAAAGCCTCCAGAGAAGGAGACTCCTCATCCTCTCTGGGCGCCTTGTGCCACAGCTCCCTGACCCTCACAGGAAGCAAGCTTTTCCTTGTGTTTAAGTGGAACTTTCTGTCTTCCAGCTTTTGTCCGTTACCCCTTGTGCTGTTGCTGGGCACTACAGAAAAAAGTGTCATCTCATCCTCCTTTAGGTACTTGTGTTAATGAAGTCCCTCCTTAGGCTTCTCTTTCCTGGGCTCACCAACCCCAAGTCCTGCAGCCTTAAATGATGGTGATGCAAAGAGGAGAAAATCTAGCCAATGAGATAAAGTTTTTTTAAAAAAACATGAAATCACTTCTTCTTTTCTATCTCTATATTTTTAGCTAGAATATTTGTAACTGATACATTTGTTTAATCTTTTTCTCACATGAAGCTCATCAGACTTCTTGGTAAAGGATAAAATATGAGCTGGATTTTCTGTAGCTAAGAATTATTGGCAATGGAGTGATAATAAAAGCAAGGTATGAAGAAACCATCGCAGTTGTATCTCGGAAGTTGTTCAGTGCTCAAATACTACAGACAAACAGGTCAGCACCAAAAAAGACCAGATACTGATTTGTCGATTTTGATGTTGGAAGGATCACATTACCTGTTTTTTTCTTAAGTAAAAAAAAAATCTCAGATTGTGAAAATGTCTGGCTCAGCAGAGGTGCAAAGTCAGGTCAAAAGCAGGTGCTGGTGGGCATTTGGTTTAGCTGTTCTACAGTTTGAGACGATGGAATCCAGCTAATCATCACATTTTTCCCAGCTAAACAAAGGCACATTTGCTAACAAGTTACTGTACCAACTGTCACTGAAGCAACATGCAGGTGCTAGGGCTGGCCCACAGGATACCTGACCCCTAGGCAGCCACACATGGCTCACCTCAGAGCTCTGACGGGGACAGAGTGGGAGCAAAGCAGTAGGATGCTGTACACATCTTCCTCCAGCCCTGCAGAGCTGTCTGTGAGAGGGTGCAGCTGCATCTCTGGGCTGGTGTGCCTCTTCTGCAACAGAAAGTGCTGGGATCTGCCAGGGAGAGGGTTGTGCTGAGAAATTAAAAAGGCTCAGTCTTCAGGGGATGCGGGAAAGGAAACAAGGGGGGGGGAAATGTTACCCTCCTAGCTGCAACTTAATTATAAATCAAAGGCTTTTAATGAGCCATTCTTGATATTTGTGTTCTGTGTCTCTGTAACACAGTAATGAGTAGAAATAGGGAAGGTTCTTCCTCTGGCATATAAACTCAGCTTCATTCTGTAAACAGTGTTTCTTTGCCCTGGACCCTGCCAGAGGATCTGAGAAAATGTGGGTGTGACCAGAGCTTGCTTGAAAATCTGGGAGAATTTGAGACATCAGGAGAGACAGAAGTCTTGAAAGACAAGTGCAATCTGAAAGCATGAATATTGCACTGTACAAGCATCTGCTCCCTTGGAAACCCAGCTGGCAGTTGGAGTTGCTCAGCGAGGGCCCTGGTGATGCTGGGATCCTGTAAATGTATGTTGGACAGATGTTCCTGTAAATCTGTGTTGGACAAGTGAAGATCCTGTAAATGTGTTGTAAATGTCTTTGGACAGCCTCACATTGGTCCTGGGTGAAAACTTCCTGGCTTGGCTAGTGCCACAGCAAAGATTTTTAAGGTCCCAGGATGTTCCCTGGCCCCGATTTAAGTGATGAGTATGGATGCAGCTGTATATTCAGTTATAGGTGAGGGATGGGCTGCCAAAATGTTCAGACTGTAACACTGCACAGAGTTAAGTCAAGTCTAGAAGACCCCAGTGTGTAGCCATGAGGTTTAGGTGGATGCTGAATGCATTGTTGAATGTTTGAGTCATGTGTTAGGTTTTTTTTTTTTTTATTAATCCCTTTTGGTCTGGTGTTCACCAAGCAGCTTGGAGAAAAAGTAAGGAGCCAATTGGAAGTTTGCTCCCCAGGGAGGCTGTTTCTCCTGGATTTGCTTTTTGGGGCGCAATTGCTCTGCTGACTGATGTGTTATGCTAGCCTTTTCAAATACAATGCAAAAAGTGGACTTCTACACATACTGTTATGGAAAGGCAGTTCTATAGGTAATATCCTAAGTCAGTAATAACAGTTAGCAAAAGCAACAAGACTTGGAAAAAGAAAAAAAAAACACCAAACATTTCCTTACAAATTTTTTGGCTTAGTAAATTTGTGTGTGTGTGTGCAATTACCCTGATTTTGGAGAACAGCATAATCTAATTTCATGAATGCAGTACCCTTAAATCAATCTGGAAATAAAAACTATTAAGAAAAATCTGAATTCATTGCAACTGAGTAAAATATTGATAGCTCTTCATGGTCTAGTAATGGAGGAAATTAAAAAGTGACCATAGAGTGTGTAGGTGAAAAATAAAGAGAATATCAAGTGGTGCAACAAATCTTCCTGATTATCTGGGTAGGTTGCTAACTAGATTATTAATTAATACAACTTAACTTTCAGGCACCCATTCATGTAAGATTATTCATAGTATTCTTCACTGTGTAATCCTATTGAAGCTGTGAAAAACAACAGGTGTTGAGTCTGGGTATGGTTGGCATATTAATTAGACCTGAAGAAAAAAATATTAAACCCCACAACTTTTAATTTCAGTCCAGACAAACTCTAGTAACAGTGCTGAAGCTGTACACAAGGATAATTTATCACCATCCAATTCAAAAATCATATGGCAGAAGAAGTTGAGTTTTTAAGTCTTCACATTTTGGGTTGTTTATTTTTTTTTTTTTTAAATGAAGAAGTATGTTAAGATTTTCTCTGGGCACTGGCTTACAAAGGCTTACTGACATGTTAATTGCAACACTGTTATACATCATGGTATTCATATGGAAATATTTGGATGTGTGATGCTCAGCAGTCAGTGGCTATGACTAGAACTCGTACTCAACTGGCAGCAAGTAGTTTGCTATGAATATAGGAGCAAAGAAAGGGATAGGTAGAAAAAATGTTGTTATCATTACCTTTAATTTAACATGGCAGTAGTAAGATTTACTTATATGTATTATCCCAGCTTAAGTGCTGAAAAAAAAGCTTGCACAAATACTGAAGGCAGAAGGAAGGTATGTTTGGCCTCATTTTAAATGCTATGGGATAAACAGTGTAGAAAACAGTATAGACTTTTAAGTCTTCTCAGTGGTTGGTGAGTCATAAAACCTCTGCTGGTGTCACCCACAGAGTTAGAAATCCTACACAAAAAATTAGAAGCCTTTAAAAATAAAAACAAAAGTGCTGGGGAAGGAATGCAGAAGTAGGGAAACAGTTTAAAATTATGAAATGAGAAAGGAACGAAGAAGCAGAAAAGCAAAGGACAGAATGGCATGGTCAAGGGATAAAGGAAAAGAGGAATGATTATAGAGAACAGGAAGTAAGCAGAAAGCAAGGAGAAGAGTACAGAGAGCATCTCAGCTGGTGAAAGGAGGCAACAATGACAAAAAAGTAAGAATGTCTTTGGATCAGTGCAGAAGAAGAAACTGGGCTTACCGGTGTCAGCTGGAATGTGTGTAACTGCATCATCCAGGGCAGGAGAACAGGAAAGAAGCTGAGATGCCGAAGAGGGGAAGAGAGCTTGGCAGGGTGTCCCTTCTATCAGCAAGAAAAAGGGACAGGAGCCCTGAATTCTGTGTCTGTGTTTTGTGTACATTTTCAGTCCAAAGTGCACCCACACACGAAGAATAAGACAGCTTTTCCTGCTAAGAACTTGAAATTTGGGAATCAGGCCAAAAAAGAAGAATTAAAAGGCAGGGGGAAAAAAACAAAACAAGTCCTGATTTTTCTTTTCTTTATCTCATGATGCTTGAGCAGTAGGATTTGGTTTTATTACTGAAGTAATCGAAGTTGGATAATGTTTCTCAAAACACTAGGTATCCATCTAATTCAAACGTCATTCATGTTAGTGTTGATATTTTGAGTTCTTACTTTCTGCCTAACAATTAACATTTTAAATTTAAGCAATACTTCTGTGTCTATGTGTTAAGAAAGAAAATGTTTACCATATTCCGCTCAACAAGATCTACAAGGTAAAGAGCTTGGAGCAAGAAACTATACATTTACTAACAGCTTAATCATCTCTCAAAGAACTTGAGGAGAATAGAGATAATTTAACAAATTCAATGCATATTCAGTAGGCAGCTGGCTAGAATGAAACACAGAGAACAAAGATTTTGTGAAATCATTGTAATTTTTCTCCTCCCAGGCAAATAAAGGGACATGGGGCTGCCAAGCTGCTCCTCTGCACAATGCTGCAACATGTTATGATGGCATTCTGCAGAACCATGGCTAACCTGAGCATCACAAAGGTATCTTCTAGCTGTCTGGGATGACGGAAAGTGCTTAAGGTGACTCTTCAGCTATGCTACTACCTTATTTCTATCCAGACTTAGTAGTCGAGGTGGAGGTCTTGGAGGGTTCTGCAGTTATCCTGGATGACTGGCTTCTGATAAATATTTCTTTCAGAATTGGGTTGTGTGTCTCCACACACAACCAGACTATCTACATTTCCCCAGACTATCTACATGTGAAGCTTTAATAATGGCAGAAGCTGTAGACCTGACTCAAGACTGTGACAACAAACTTGCTCTTGACGTGGGAGGTGGGAGACAGCAAATAGTGTAAGTGGAGGTAATAGTGTAGAACATCCAATTTTCTAATCTGTCCCAAATTTTATTAGGTTACAGGATAAATTCTGAAATATTTAATTTTATCTGCCTATCTGCCCTCTTTTTATTGCTGTAAACATCTGGTATTAAAAATACATATATTTTGGATGCTAATTCCTTTTAAACACAAGGTGTTTTTTCCTCTTCGTGTTTAATAACAAGTAGAGGCAAAGAAGAGAATATAATGAGAGTCATAATCTACAAAAGTACTAAAAATATAATTAATTTAGGTTTAGCAGTTTGGATTTGTATCCAGGATTAATGGATATTTGCCACAAATTGTTCTGTGTTTTTGCCTGTCTTTCATATGTTAAAAATGGGGATAAAATATTTTCCTGTCTTGCAAGATATATCCATTACTATTCACAGGAATCTGAGATATCCTTGTGATGAATGCCATGAGAAACTAATAATTCTGGGTGCGGCATAGGCTTGTGAAAATTTGCAACAAATACAGGTCTACGCAGAAACAGAATGAGCAAGGCTGAACAACTACCTTTTATATTGCCTCTCATCCAGCCCATGCACTAAATGAGGCAGGGATCCTGTGGAAAAAAATACTGGTAATTATAGACTGAACACGCAGTTAAAATACATCCACACAAGGACACAGAACTGAGGCTGTGCTCATCTCTTGCACCTCTAGCATTTCAATGCTTTGCATTGTAGTGAAGCTACGTACAAAAGCTTTTTGGTGTAGGATGGTCTGGGGCTGTTGTGCAGAAGTCGTTGAGTGTCCTTTCATGGGTCAATTAGTTTCCCCAGAAGTTGTCTTGTTTGACATAAAACACTCAGAGGTAGATGCACCAATGTGTACTCAAACCCATGGTTATGCCTATATTTGTCATGAAGTAATGTCATGGTAAGGGCTAATCTAATTCACACAGTGAATCTAGTTTCCCCTGCAGAATTCCCTTCTCCTTACTAAAGCACTGATCTTCATAGCTGAGGTGGGGAATTCAACAAGATTGCACGTAGAGGAGGGTTTTGTTACCACTGTGGGAGGAGCAGCCAAGGGGTCTGCAGTTATGTGGATTAGGAATATAAACCCCTTGCACAGGAGATCATCTGCATTCCTACAGCCCAGAGCCTGTGGTAACCCTTAAAATACAGACTTTATTGATCTAAGTATGGATTTTCCTGTCTGGAAGACGGTAATAATAAATTTGCTACTGGCTGCTCACTGGTAATTTTCAGAAGTTACTATTCAGCTACTGTTGTTCAACTTTGACAGAAGATGGTAGAGACACATTCCTTCCCAGAAAGCACACTTTTATTCAGAAGAAAGAAAAAAAATGCAGTCAGTGAATGGCATTGGCAAAATAATAGAAAAAGCATACAACACCAGTCATTTTTCAGCAGGTAGTACCCTGTAAATCACAGAATCTCAAGGGTTGGAAGGGACCTTGAAAGATCTTCTAGTCCAGCCCCCCTGCCAGAGCAGGACCACCTAGAGTAGGCCACTCAGGAACTCATCCAGGTGGGTTTTGACTGTCCCCAGAGAAGGAGACACCACAACCCATCTGGGCAGCCTGTTCCAGTGCTCCCTCACCCTCACAGTGAAGAAGTTTTTCCTTATGTTTCTTTGGAACCTCTTCTGTTCCAACTTATACCCATTGTCTGTTGTCCTATCATGGTACATCACTCAGAACAGCCTGGCTTCATCCTCCTGACACTCACCCTTTACATATTTGTAAACATTAAGGAGATCACCCTTCAGTCTCCTCCAAGCTAAAGAGTCCCAGCTCCCTCAGCTTTTCATAAGGCTGATGCTCCACTCCATCATCTCTGTGGCCCTGCGCTGAACTCTCTCCAGCAGCTCCCTGTCCTTAAACTGAAGGGCCCAGAACTGGACACAATATTCCAGATGTGATCTCATGATGGCAGAGTAGAGGGGTAGGAGAACCTATCTCAACCTACTAACCATGGGTTATTCTTTCCCAGATGGAAGGCCCTACACTTGCCCTTGTTGCATTTCATTAGATTTCTCCCCACCCAACCCTCCAGCCTGTCCAGGTCTCGTTGGATGGCAGCACAGCCTTCTGGTGTGACAGCCACTCCCTCCAGTTTAGTATCATCAGTAAACTTGCTGACAGTGCCCTCTATTTCCTCATCAAGGTTATTAATGAATATATTGAACAATACTGAAGAGTATCAGTCCCAGCACTGACCCCTGAGGGACTCCACTAGACACAGACCTCCAACTAGACCCTGCCCTATTGATCAGAACTCTCTACCTTCTTCCCTTCAACCAGTTAACAATCCACCTCACTACTTGATCATCCAGCTCACACTTTCTCAGTTTTGATGTGAGGATGCTTTGGGAGATATGCTTCACTAAAATCCAGACAGCACCCAGGATAAGTTGTTCCACCACTTTTCCAGGGATGGAGGTGAGGCTGACTGGTCTGTAGTTACCTGATTCCTTCTTCTTGCCCTTTTTGAAGACTGGAGTGACATTTGCTTTCCTCCAGTTCTCAGGTACCTCTCCTGTTCTCTACAACTTACTGAAGATGATGGAGATGTAGTACATCATGTAGTACCTGAATACATTTCAACACCCTGTAACAATGACATTGTATTTGATCTGCATAAACAATGAACAGAATTTTAATTGAAAGTATCTTGTGATTATTTCTTTTGATGATTTAATGTATCCTGTGACATATTCAGTCAGTATAATCAGTAAAGAGAAGTGACCACATGTCAAGGCTAAGAACATGGAAAAGCTATTAAAAATCTCACAAAGAATAAAAGTCCCTTTCTTTTCAGGGAGACAAAAGAGGTTTGTATTCTATCAAAGTCTTTTAACACAAGATAAACTATAGTCAAAAAGAAAGTTTCTTTGTCGTTCTTACTGGAACAAATAAGGTTCTACTAACAGTTAAAACAAGACTGAGTATCTACTTTAGAATTTAACACAAACTCTTTTTGAGATGATTAACTGTAGGAAGCATAAAACTATTTATCCTGTTTGTCAACTGAGAAGTGGTTTTGTATCTCTGAAGGTCTGTGTTCCCTCTCAAGTCTTTGGCATATCATTAATTTGAGGCAGATATCCTCTTGAGTGCCACTTAAAAATAAAAGAGCAGGAACATAGCCAAATAGCCAGACACATTCATTGCACTTAATAGTCAGAGTCAAGTTTTAAATCTGGGTCCTGATCCTGAATTAACATATAGGATTTGTATTTCTATGTCTGAGTGCTGGGTTGAAAAGCAAATACAGAACAGGAAACTTGAGGCTGCATACAGCTTTTCAGTATATTATCAATGATTTTAAATACAACATAAAATAGCTTATAGGCTATTATCTCTACAGTTTTATGTTTGATATCCCCATAGCATTATACCTCCTTAGAGCTATACTGTATTTTGAGTTGTCAATAAAAGGCACTTTCTTAAGTTGAAGTCTTAGCTCCACTGAAGGTAAGACCATAACTCACTGACATAGAGCATAGACAAAAGTCATGTTTATAAGCTAAATTTGCTAGCTTGCTACAGTGCACTGGTCTGCATGGTGTATCTTGCTTCCCTTGAGGATTATAGGAGACTTGGTTATCAAGAGCAGTTGCTTACACTGATCCAGCCATGTTGGCTGTTACAGGCTTTTGATTATCTTGCAGTACAGCCAAAGCATTACACATTACAAATGCTTGTTCCATTTTCTTTGCATGCTCACCCACTTAATTGGGAGTTCACTATATTTTGATTTCCAATGAGTTTGGAGATTTAAGTGCAGAGTGCTATTTATTATTGAGTAATCCATTCATTATACTTTGGTTTGCTACTTACTCATCCAGAGAACAGCATCACCAATTTTCTTTGGGAAAAAAATGTTGTGTCCTGAATGGATAACCATGGAAATATTTAATTTCTATATCCTCATTTAGCCAACTCTAGTGTAAGATACAGTATTTAAAAGAAAAAGATATTATCAAAATTGAGTGATAAATACGTATTTAGTCTAGAGGTTATTTCCAACAGGTTTGTCATTGATTTATAGGTAAATTTTAATGCCTAAACTACTACAGTGACAACAACAACTATCTTCAAACAAAACAGAAATTAAATCTTTACCTAAATATTCTGAGCATTTTTTGAAGAACACTGTGCTATAAACTAGACTCTGCTATGGTTTATTTCTTAGTGCTATATGCAAGACATATAACATTGTTACTATTTTACTATGGATATTAGTGAAAAAGTACTTCCAAAATGGTCAAGTAAATCTAGTAACAGTGGTAAAGTAAATTTAGAAACAGTATTCTATCATTGGTACAATGTAGAGCAAGACACTTCAGCAGTAATGGTACCTGGCTGTACATGTCAGTGTAGCTAACACTATTGGAGTTGGAATTGCAGGTGGGCAAGGTATTGTCTTCTCTGATGCCCATTTTTTATTTCCTGTTTTCACCACAGGATGTTATCACAAAAGGAAGGATTTTTTTCAGGATACTGTCCTACCCAGATTGGCAGTCTCTGGTATGTAATAGCCCAAAGACAGAGTAAAAGCTGTTTCCAGTGTTTATTGGCCTCTGTATCCTTCATAGATCTGACCTGGTCTCTTTGTGTGTAGCTAATTGAAAAACTGTTTTCACATGGGCTGTCACAAATGTGTAAAGAAAGTGAAAAATTATAACCTTAACTTTAGCTCCTATTCTCTGAATTTTAGTTGCTCAGAGAAACATCAATACGTATGTCATACAAAGCAATAGAGAGCAAAACCCTGAAATTCTCAGAAAGGTTAATTGTACATCTAGAAGAATGCAACTGATTAAATTATAACCAGCTTTTTTTTGAGTTCTCCTGCTTTCACAATCAGGAAGTCCGAAATAGATTTTGATCTTCAATGAAGCTCTTTCTTGTATAGAATTCTGAATCAGTCATTATCATAGATGCACTCTGAAATGGAAATAAAATGCAAAAAAAAAAGTGTTGTGTAGCACTTTGACTCAGGGACAAAGGTTTTGGATGAAGTGGAACATAGTTACTGTATTGTTTGAAATGTTCAACTTACCATCACCAATATCATCATAAATCTGTCCATCACTGTAAGTTAAAAAAACAGAAAAAGTAACACATTAAAAAACTGAGACATCATGTGTATGCTCATAGTGTAGCAATCAGGTGCAGACATGCTATCCAGTAATTAATTTGCTATTAGGTAACAGAACAATTGTAGAGGAAGATGATTCAGTTGAAGGATTTTCAGTGAAAGGTAGAGCTGGATGTGTTTCATTTTAATGTGAAAAGCTTGATTTATTAAAAGGTTGGTGTTTTTAATTAAGTTTTTAAGTTTCTAACAAATTCATAGAGATATTTCCATTAAAAATGAAATAGTGGAGTTTTTTTAAATGAAAACCAGAAAAGATGAGGAGAACCCAAACCCAGTATGTCCTTGAAATTCTGGTTAGTTTCTGTACTTGGTAGTGGTTTTAAGAGGAGTGACTTTTTTAGATAATGAATTTAAGCAATGCCTATAGATGATATATGCTCCATGAATAGGAGTTTTCAAAACATGTTACTTAGACAATGAACAGCCTGTTGGCTTATAAGGCTGTTTTCATATACAAGTTAATCTTGTGTATAAGTGTTTGCAGGCCTCAATCCTGAAAGTGATTTGGTATTTAAGTTCCTAACATAAAGCCCTTTGAAGGAAAAGAATGACATACTAAAGCAATTATATTTCACTTTTGTTTAACAAACATCTTAGAACAAAACTGAGCATTACAACAAGTTTTTTAAGAAAGATCACTTTGTACTTACTTCTCAATTAAATTGCTTCGCAGAACATAGCCATCTGTAAATTGAAATATATATGTATTTAAGTTAAATTTCAATACTCATGTTTTTTCTGTTGCTAGCACTAGTGAAATGCAGTTTTTTAGACACTTCAGACAAAAAGACATAATAGATGGATAACAATATACAATGGATATGTACTTGAGAAAAACTTTGCTATGTCTAATTATGTTTTTAATTATTCTTATTTGCTTGTTTAGTATAATATGATGCTTCAAATAGGGAATCAAAATGCTACACTCATTCCAAGTTAGATGTCTACTGTTCCAGATACTTTACATATTCATAAAATGTAATTTCTTTTGTTATCTTGCAATACTTTGAATTGTGTACAAAAACTAGTGCTGAAAGGAGAAAATAGTAATGCAGGTTATGGAAGGTTAGGTTTTCATCCTATATTTCAGTTTCCTGGTTGTATGAGAAAGGTGAGAAAAAAGACATATTGATAGAAAATTTATTGTACAGTTTACATGCAAAAGCACAAAAAATGTGGTATTATAATAACCACATAATAATATTTATAATAATAAATATCAGAAATATATATAATTTCCTACAGGGACAAAAGTTTCTTTCAAGATATATAGACCAATACATTGTCATTAAGTGTAGTTGTTTAACAATTTTTAACTATCATATTTACAAGATCTGTTTCTATAGATAATGGAAATACCTTAGAAAAGCTACTCACTAGTGAGTTATTCTATTACTTTGTTGCATTACTAAGGAAATCAGATAAAACTACACATTTTCTTCTTCCATAATAATAGTACTAAGAATATTAAAGTGCAGGTAATTTTCATTCATTGAACCCAGTGTTGGAGATTTTCAGTCACCTGCATATTCTCTCAGGCTGATTGCAAGTCAGCATACATAGGAAAAGCTCTACCTCTTCTGGAAATTCTTAGCTTAAGATTTTATTAGCTAGGATAAAGGCATGGAAATGTAATTTTTTGTGTTTTTTCTTTTTTTTTTTTTTTGTATTTTAATGGTGTCACCTTTTGAAAATTCTCTTTAAGCAAAATCCAACAATTTCCAGGACTTCTGAAGTCTTATGTGGACCATTTAAAATCGTTTGGCTAATCTAATCTTCTCCATGCTTTTTAAAATTTTCTCACATGAAATACATGAAAGCAAAATGTCTTTGCTTACATGCATGGTATCCAAACAGTGTGCTTGCAAGCCAGATGTGCATGTGACAGTCCTTCCGCTACTGCAGTGCATAATCTAGATTCTTCTGACAGTGTCTGGCCCCTAAATATGTGGGAGAGGTAGCCCCTGCTGATCTCATACTCTTTGAAACTTACTAAACCAAAATTACAGATCCAGATTTTCAGTTCCTAACTCATTTTTTTCATAATGATGTGGCTTTCATAATAAGAAACAAAGCAGCATGTTAGCATACTCCATCTTGACTACTGAGTACCACTGAAAGCTATGACACGTTGAGGCAGCTGCTCTCTGGCAGTATAAAGGACACGTAGAGAGGACACAAATTTTCATGTTCTGAAGTCCATTTATGTCCTAACATTTAGGCAAGTTCTGTGAAAATGAATTGAAGGTATTTGTGTATTTCAAAAGGTACATGGGTCAGACCAAAGCCACTTTAAGAAAGATTTTGAGAAGGTAAATGAGATTCAGTTCCTCGTTTAACTTCTGAAATTTCAAATTATTTCATAACAATTAAAACAATTTCAGAATACTTTCCTATTATCAGTCCTTGCTTAAAAAGGTGGGAAGACATTATAATATAATTTGTAATTTTGTTTAACTTCTGGTAGGGGCATGAAGCTATGGAAGTGTTCCTGAATTAACAATCAAATGGAAGACTTTGAATGCAAGAAGGTATCAAAAAAGTCCTTAATCGTTGACTTTCAGTCCATCTGGCCTTCAAAAGGCAAAATCATAGCTTTTAGATATGAGAAACTAGAGCAGCTAGAGAAAATAACAAAAATTGTTGTGCACTTAAGTAGGTTTCAAACTTCACTAATTAAAATGAAAATTGACAGATGTTTTCAGGGAGGATATTTGCATTTGTTTTGCTCTTTTATGCATAGCAGAGCTGTAGCTCCTGCCACTATTTGAAGGGCTTTGAAGACTATGTGAGGAAGAAAAATAACATGAACTACTTTCTGCTTTGTTACTAGTTTGGTTCAAAAAAATTCAGCATTGAAAACAGCTCTTTGAGAAGTAGCAACACTAGAGCAATACATATTTTGAAAAACATATGTCTTATTATGCAAGAAATTCTTCCTCGCCCTGCAGGCCTGCCAGGAAAGAGGCTACACTCCAGACTATAACAGTTGAGTACAGAGAGAAAAAAAAATAGAATGAAAGTGACTGAATCCTCTTCACAGATTTATGGCATTGGACCGTCTTCTACATAGGTCAAAGTAAAAAGTAAAGGCAAGTGGAAAGATGTTGCTACTTTGAACGTAGTCTATTCCTGCTTCAGTTCTCACTAGAAGATTTGAAAAGTAATAGGAGCACATTAAGAAATCAAAACAAACAGTAGATGGTCCAGACTTCTCAAAAAATGCAAAAACTTCTGCCAATGCACACCCTGTCCAAAGGTTTCAAAGAAACACAGAAAGGCCTTGTGCAGCTCCCAAGACAAGCAAGCATGCCAACAAGGACACATGCCTTGGATCAGCTAGGGGCTGGGGGTTTCCCCCTGAGCCTGTTGAAAAGATTAAGCTCCATGGCAATACAAAGTAAGAATATTGCTATTGATTTTCCCTTGGCCTCAGTCATTGGGAAAATGCTTACCAGAGGTGCAGCAAGGATTTTAGTTTTACTCAATTCTGTGAGGTATTACAGATATACTCTTTTTGGCAAATAGTGGGAGACAAACAGAAACAACAAAAACATCTGTTAATCTTACAAAGTAAGACTTACAAACTAAGATATCCTCTTTCTCACATTTGGTATCTCTTGTCTATTAGAGTTTAAGGCAAGTTGCTCTTAAAATACAGTCATAAAATAGCAACAATCTACTATTTGTCCACCATCAGGCAAAGAAAATGGCAAATACTATACTCTGCTTTATTGTGACAGGGAAGATGCTTTTTTACTTATCCTTGCCTCAATCATTCTCTGACAATTTGATTTGTACTACAGCTTTTTAATAAAACTTACATTTTCCTTCTTCGTTCCTGCAAAGGACTTTGGTATCATCTGTACTTTCTATAATTTCAAGAGATTCTCCTGGTTTAACTTGTAAGTCTTTAGATCCCCATTTTCTCTGGGGCAAATCCTGGACTGTGGTGGTAGTGTAAAGAACTTTAATTTCACCTTCAAACTGCAAAGAATAAAATAAAGAGATGCTAGTTAAAAACCATTGGTGTAAAGGTTATGATCATGCATTTTTTAGGCCAATATAGTCCCATTTTTTTTTTTTTAAATTCAACAAATAATTGTTTATGCTACATAGTATGTGCCCATGCTCATCATTTGGATTTAATAATGCTTGGATCACTATTTGTACAAGTAGTAGTAATACTTGACCTTTCAAAGAGAAAATAATAACTATTAAATCTAATATAAACTAAGGCATGCAAGTAAGAGGACATCATACATATATTTCAGTCTTTCTATTTTGTGCAAACAAAACCTACTTTGAACTTTTTTCTGAATTCTTTCTCTTCTCTTTCCATCTTTTTAAGCTTTTGTCCATCTTTTTCATCTGATTTATGTTTTCCAAGGCTTGCTGATTTTGATGAGCTGAAACAGGAGATTACAAATAAAAACAAAACTAGCCACACATCTGCAGTATTGACAAACTTTCTGATAATTTTAGTGAAAACGCATTTGTCACATTTGTCTTCAATATGTTTTTGTTGCTCTTCAAGACTAATATAGATAATACAGATTTGATTTAAAAAGAAATTAGTTGAGATTGTCTTTCCTACTTTTTGCTTTTCATGGGTTCTAATGTTAATATATCTATCACATAAGTGGATATGAGAAATTATTCAAAATGTCTAGCTGCTACAGCAATGAAAACATTCCATCTACTGAAAATAAGTAAACGATACCCATCATTTAGAATCTCTATGGAAGGAGCAATTTTTGTTAAGTCTTTATGCCATAGGCTGAATAACCTGTGTCCTACTGTGAAGACAGCTGGAACATCTTAGCCTTTCATACAGTAGCTATGTTAGCCCTATGTGCACTTAAGAGACCTTGCTACACCAGGGAATCTTCATTGTGTGACCCATCTCAAGTTTTGCTATTTTTTCCACATTTCTAATACTGCTGACTTGTGCGAGTGGGCACAAAAGGGTTTTAAGCCCTAAGTGCTCTTCCTTATGCTGTACCTGGAAATTTAGAGTCTGATTACTTTTTGATCCTTCCTGATCTCTGTGGGAGTTGTGGATGACAGTTTCACTGATGATGAATCTGCATGTGTGTGTGAGTGTGTGTGTGAGTGTGTGCCTGCACATGTGCATGTGAATTATGACCTATATTCAGTTAAGGAGGGCCGTGTCTTTTCCTTTAGATACACAGTTCAAATTGCTCTCTCTGTTTTAATGCCTCCAGACCAGATTATTGTAGTACACTCTGTAGCTCCACCTGAGTAGACTTAATGACAACAGAATGTGTCATGTTGCAGTCACCTTCACCAACATATCTCTGCTCATAACACATCAGTGCCCCAGACATGGCCATAGCTTCCTGGTCCAGGGATAAAAGTTTTCCAAATTGAACTTTACACCCCCGCACTTTTTGTACTTATAACACAGAACTATCTCCTTTTCTCTTAAAATACTGCGGCAACTGAGATCAAGTACTTATCCTAACAATCCCCGAATTTATATAGGAATTGGACTGCATGCAGAGAACCTACAGTGAAGTACCTTTAGGCCATGCATTCTGTTCTGCCTCTCATCCACCAGGGACTGAATTTGTGGAAATACAAAGCATGGTTATGTATTCTATGGTCTAATTATTATTTCAATTTGAAATGAAGGCAGGGAGCATTCAGCTGCTATTGTCAACAGCAGGGTTATGAGAATTATAAAACCTTACAACAATAAAGCATGTGTTAGTAGCAATCTGCTTCTAGTAAATGCTTTGGAAATGTTTTACAGTGTATTACAGGTTTCTAATCAGGGGAGTAATTCCCATTTTCACTTGCTTGAGTTCAGGTGGCAGAGGAGAGAAGTCTGAAGAATCTACATCATCATAAACATCATTGTCTCCAAAATCTGAAACAACAGTGTTTGAAAGAATGGGAAATTATTATGAGATCCTTGTGTAGTGAATACATTGTGTCACAATCTATGATAGTGTAGATAATCTGACAAGAATTTGTGGCATGTACTGTAGCCATTTACTGTCTATAGTGACTATGGGTTCTCTGTTTTGCACAGTCCACTGTGCAAAACAAACACCGGACAACCTTTTCAGAATAAGACTATTTATTAATATTAAGATATATTCACTGATATTTTAATCTTCTAAAGCTGAAGCAAGGTTTAACACATATTGGCTAAAGCAATAGCCTTTAACCTTTGTTTTAATTAATCCATTTCCCACTGTGTTGAATCAAAGTATGTTTCTGGAGTTTGATTTTAACATACACTCAGGCTATTCTATAGCTCTCTGGTCAATGCAATGCTGCTTAGAAGTGGATATGAATCACATATATGTTAGTTTTTAGGCAATCTTGCAAAGACAAAGCAGTGAAAAGAATTCTTACTCCAAGAATATACTTTGAAACACATCCAGCATATTTGTAGAGACAAAGCAAATGTTCAACTCATCGAATCAATGGCTAGGAAAAACACAGTAAGAAATTAGAGCTTCAGAACTCTGTTCAGGAGACAGCCTCAAAAAAGCTAAACTGGTAAGTATATGTTATCTTACAAAGATACTGCATCTGATAAAAATAACAAGCATCTCTTTTTACTTTTGAAATTTTCCATTAAGTGCTTCTTCCCAGGTGTTCATACATCAGGTGTTTTCTGTTCATACTTGATGTCAAATAAAATGAACTAGTAGAAATCTCACATAGGAAAATAATGACTTCCTGAAAAATACATTACAGAATTTTCAAAAGATCTTGAAGTGTGTATGTGTCTCCTTGTCTGTAGCCAATTCAGTCACAGTATCTGAAATATGTTTGCTGTTACTAGGTAAGCAATAGGAAATCCTGTTTCCTTCCTTGGATGTATTTTTGAGACTATCATGATACAGAGAAATGTGTACAGAAAAAAAGGATCAAGAATCAATATTGAGTCTGAATGATAGCCTATTAATTACCTTTTTCAAACCGCTTTGTTGAATGAGACATACTAGGGGGAAAAAAAAAAGTTAATTAACTATTTATATCATACAAATAGGCTATTACATAATTAAAACAGTTTAAAAAAACTTGCAACAAAAGGGCTCCAAGTAATCTCCAGACATTTTGAAGCTTCTCTGACACCAGCAATTCTCATGAACTGAGGTATTTTTACATCTGAATCAAGTAAACTGGTCAAGAACTGCATAAGTGAAAATGGTGACAAAAACACCAGTTGCTGATCTAAACACTAGGCAAGATGGGTAGCTGACAATCTTTGCATGTTTCTGTTTGGTGTGCTATTTGTAAAATTTGGATTAATGGGACTAGATTTACCAGTTTATGTCAGCTACATTACCAGTGAGCAAAGTACATTTTAACTAAGGATAGAGCAAACCCACATCTTCAAGGTGATGGGTTACTGTGGTGCTTTTCACAACAACAACAAAATTATATATTCTTAATTATCAGCAAATACAGCCTGTTAGAAGAATAATTACATTATGCAGGTGAAAAGAAAGGAGGTCAGTGTTTTTGCAGAAAAGTATCATCCTGAGCTGCAATTTGATGCGTGATTCATTAGGCTTCTGTGAGAACAGGTTAGTAGCATGTGATCATTGCTTAGAATTAGTTCATGTGCACTGTGATTTCCTGTCAGGCTCTTACAACAAATCACCATTATCTTCTGCCCCATTGACTTTGGCTGTTTTTTCTCGTATACTTTTCTTTTTGTCATCTTTGACTTTTAGCCTCTTCAAGATTCCCCAGGACCAGATACCATTCTTATCTTCATCCTGTGATATAGACCTTTGGAGTATGCATGCAATTATCACCATGTGAAACGTAACATTCTTCCTAAAAGGCGCAGTCTAATTTTTCTATTGATGCCCATATTTCCAATTATGACAACAACGTATATATCACAAGGTGAGGAGACTTACTCAAATGCTAAACACTAAAATGCTAAACTAGAAATACATATGTTAGGTCATTTGTGGATATTGAGACATATTTGTAGGTACACATATTAATCTAGTGGCTTACTCTTTTCATGTTGTTACTCATGAAGCTAGCATTTCATGTCCTTATTTTAATTTCAGAGTGATTCTGTCTAGCTGGGGATCTGCAGATTTTCATGAGTGCAGCTACTTTTGCTGACATAGCAAAATTAATTACAGAACAAAACTTCTCCCAAGTTCTCCTCTTTTTTTTTTCTTTTAGCTTCCTGAATCCATCCTGATGTGTACCTACTTGATGGTTATCCTAATACTTGCTACTTATTATATCTAATTAAAAGGTACTAAAACCTGAAATATAAACACAGTTAAAGAAGCAAATTACTTAATTTGCAAATTACTAGATGCTATAAAATCATACCTAGTTACAGCATCTTCATCATCAATCCCATTGTAAATTTCTTGATCGGGTGGAGGAGGTGCTAACATATCTGTAACAGATCAAATAATGAATTAATGCATTTAATGCTGCTGAATAGAGTATTCATTACTGGCCTCTTACATATGTCAGATGTGTGTGAAGTTTGTTCCATGTCCTTGCAAAAGGAATATTTCTGTAAACCAGCACAACCTATTTATTAAAACAGTAAAATATGCTTATCCCAGTAGGGAATACCATCTGCAGCATGTAAGTGTGGTGCTGCCAATCACAAGAGCATGAATACTGAAATGAAATGCATTTTTAATCAGTTTTTATGAAACAGTGAATGGCTGATTTTGGCACAGTCATTATGATAACTGATCACTTTTAAATTATTGTGTGTGACTGAAGTGATGATTGGAGATGTCACACCAACACTCTCAGCAAGTGACATCTTGTGTTCATCTACAGAAGCTGGAGGCAAGTGCAATTTAAGCTTCCCATTTTGGTCTCAGTTCTGACCTTTGAATCCCACCTCTTCCAGTACAGAGTTAGCTCAGTTTCCATGTCCAGTTCTAGCCACTGGTCAGAATGATAATTGAAATCTGTATTTAGTTGGCAGCAGCTCCATCTAGTCCTGCCAGGGGATGCTTCTGCCATGACAAGCATCTAAACTCTAAGCTGAGAAGATGAGCTATGCTCTTGTGATCAACAGAGAATGCTACATAAATATATGTGTTACCAAAGGGGAAACTGGATTTGGATGTGTCTTCTTGACAACGTGGAATTGCTGCAGTCATACCAGTTAGGATTCCAGAGTATCACTGAAGCTGAAGTTTCCCATAATTCTGTCAGCAAAATGCAGCTTTAATTGGTAGTATTGCTGGCTTTTTCAGAACTACATTTCACCTACACAAACCTTTTCCTCAAGTTAATATTTTGCCAATTGTATCTGTGCTGTTTTGCGAGTTCATTTACCGTCACATGAAATAAAGTTTTGTCATCTTCTGGCATGCTTGAGTCACAGTACCTGAAGGCAAAACTTTTGTCTAGCCCAAGTTCCCAGAGGTGGAAAGAAAGTTAATCTGGCCAATATACTTCCTTGTTTGTTGCCATGCTTATGGACAAGAAGCTGCAGAGGTCTGTATTTGAAGGTAAGCAGTACACAGAAACCAATTCCCCCCAAAAGTATATGTAGAACTTACTTCCAGCTCCACTTTGACTGCCACTCTGACTGCAAAAGAAAATGAGAGACATTTTAGAGAAAAGTAGTCATCGTTCAGAAAAAGAAAACACCACAGTCACCCATCAATTTTGTAGTTATTAGCTCTAAACCTTTCGGCCTTTACACCTATCTACATTGCCAGCTGAGCACTACAGATTCTGCACTGGAAGTTCCAGCACATACTTGTGTGTTATATATGGGCAACAACTTAATGTGCCAGTTTGTTTTTATCTCTGTTTTCACCATACTCACAGAATTTCTTACAGTCAATTAGTAGCTACATTCTCACTAATGCTAAAGAAAATTAATCATCTAATTAACAAATGAACTGCTCTTAGAGGAGAGATTAACATTTAGTAGATTCAGATAAAGGAGGAAAAATACTGTGTTTCCTTGGCAATCAGAAAATGGTATTTTAAAATAGCATTCATAACAATTCAAAGAGGAATATAATCTTTATTTAGTGTAAAAAAAGAGTATTTTATAGGTAAAGCACTTGAATCAGAGCCTCTATTTGCGTAAATTAATGAAGACATTTCAAGTCAATGAAGGTGCACATTTTCATATGAGCAGAACCTTTGGTCCTAACTGTTAGTAATTGTTAGCAACTGTAAGCAATTTCCAAAAGTGTCACTTTCAATTAAATGCAAATTGATGTCTACAGCTAAAATGATTTGCTATATTTAGACTATTTTTCAAATTCCATTTGGTGTCTTTAAACTAAAGTACAAAACGTAACTTATGATCATAGGACAATTCATGTTGGAAAGGATGTCCAAAGGTTATGGAGTTAAACTTGATGGGAATAAAAATATAATCTAACTGAACACTAGAGTGCATCCACACCCTTTAGATTAATTCCTTACGAGTGGATTTTCTTGAGGGGAAATTGTAAACAACTTATTTCTCAACTAAATTTCATTGAGTGTTGCTTTAAACTTCTAATTGCAAGTTTCTAACATTTCAGCAATTCCATATTAGCCCAGTGTTCTAACAGTAATTGAAAAAAACCCTCAACCTGATATGTTCACAGTAGCTGAGATTATTTCCAGGTCATAGCCTTACTTAAACTACTAAACAGGATATTTATTAAACTCTTGTGCCAAGAAATCCTGAAATACAACAGCCCTAGTCACTTCTTAATTTCGGAATATTAACAATACTACCAATAATGAGATAATAGTATTGGTTCAAGAGGCTTTTTTTAGTATGGCATTCTTACTATGTCAGATGTTCCAACAATTTGTGCTCATGAATTGAACAGAATGCTATTAATCACTGGAGGAGAAAAAATGCCAAAATACAGCATAACGGATTTAACAAATCTGAACCATTCATTCATCCTTCGAAGTTCCTTACACTGTTATTTTAGTATGCAACAGTGTTAAGTACTCCTGTTTGCTTTTGAATTCAATGCACTTTCTAAGTTCCATGCACTGAAGTGATTAACTACAATGCTTGCTATAGTGAAAATGATTGGCCAAAGATACTTCTGCAGCAAAGTACATAATGCTCATATTACCTAAAACTAGAACAGCTAAAGCAACTATTCTGGCTAGGTTACAATGCTATGAGACCAATGTCCAGGGAGGAAAATTGAAATTGAGCAACCTGGAAAAATATTAGGTGCACAGCTATATTGGTTGGTTAAAGAATGGCAGCTTGAAGGCAAATCTTTCCAATAGCTGTTTCTGGGGCTTATGGGAAAGTTTTCACAGTAGAGGATCAGCTGCACCCAGCAGTCAGTCACCTGTGGTCCCTTTGTTCCAGCCAGGTCTGTAAGTTAAGATAGTAGGAAGCAGTAAAACCAGGTTCAATGTCTGAGAGTTTCAAGATTGTCCTACACATTGAAATCCTCTACACTCATATGCAGTTTTTTAATCTGAATCCTGTGGTATGTGTTTCTGCACATAAAGGCATGTAATGGAAAGTGAGTGTTGGTTTGTTGCATAACATGACAGAAGCAAGCTTTTACATGAGGTTGGGTAACAGAGGTACCACTGTCATATTGCTTCATGTGATAGCTTTGATTCTAGTCACAAGATCACTAGGATATTTCCCTGCCAGCAAGCTCAATACATTACTGGATATGTCACTTTAGCCGCAAGCCTATTTGACGTGAAAATATGTTACATTGAAGTAGAGAGTCTACAATGTGGGACTGCATTGCAAATACATGCGAGGCTGTGCTATAGAGGAAAACTTCATATGAAGTAAAAAAAGTACACCTCATGGGAACTTAGAAGCCTTACTTTCATGACTAAACATGTCATTCCAGATTCCAGAATCATGATTCATGATTCCTCTTCAAAAGGAAAGCGGCAGCAAGACCTACAGTTAGACTCACAGTAAGACACATGAGAGCAAAGAGAGTGGTCAGGAATTCATGAGTCCAGTTAAGTATTTCCATTGCTTTCAGATTCTTTCATTCTTGCATGTTACAAATAGACAGAATGAGAACAGAGAAGGAGGGAAGAGAAATGCACTTCCTGCAGGTAATTTGTAGTCCTGTATTTATAATCCTCCATTTTGTTTGGACTGCAATGCTGTAGATCTTCTAATAGCATAGATTCCTTGAATCACAGAATCAATTAAGTTGGAAAAGAAAGTTAGAAAAGACCCTTGAGATCATTGACTCCTGAGTATGAGTGCTTATAGATGATGGATTCCAGAATCCATTCTTGTTCCTCTCACTATTTCAGTTTGAATAGCTTGGTTTCTTGTTCCTGATATATATGGCTGTTCTTTTATGACAAGAGTCTGCTTTACTATTATAAAACTTACCCTGTCTAGAGTGACTAGGGTGAATCAATTGTTCTTTTTCATGCATTGCTTATACGTACCTGCTAATACTGTCCTGCTCTCCAACATCATCATACACTTCTTGATCACTCTCTGGTTGTTTCACAGCCGCTCTGGTAGATGGTTGTTGTTTTCTTCTTAAAGAATCATAATCAATCTCCACCATGGTTGTTTTAATGTATCCATCTAAATGAATGAAAATATATAATTAGGAGACATAATTTTAAAACTCAAGGTAAAAAAAAAATAATTTAACAGAAGGTTCAGAATCAGTGATCTAATTGTTTTTAATTTGTGTGATCTTGGAAAACTTAAAAAACAGAGCACTGGAACAGGCTGCCCAGATGGGTTTTTGAGTCTCCTTCTCTGGAGACATTCCAAACCCACCTGGACAAGTTCCTGTGTGACCTTGTAGGTGGTCCTGCTCTGGCAGTGGGGTTGGACAAGGTGATCTTTTGAGGTCCCTTCCACCCCTTGAGATTCTGCCATTCTGTGAAAATGAACATCTCATTCCAAGCAGCCTCAGGTTGAGTTTCAGCCTACACAAATACAAATCTCAGATCCATGTCAGATCTTCTTCTAAACCCTCCTCAGCTGGTGTTAACTTTATCTTTATTTGCTCCCCAGCTACAGCAGAAGAATTTTCTGTGCAGACTTGAGGAATCATGGGATAAGCTCCCTTTCTCACATAACCTTGGGACCATTGTAGTCTCATGGCATACATTAGAGCAAGCCATGACATTTTCTGACAGGTCATTAGGAGAGAGGTGCCTTACATTGACTTTGCTCCAGGTCGGCATACATGCTGCAGCTGCATTGCTGTTTTCTTGTGTCTGGATGCAATGACTCAGGAGAAACCTTCAGCAGAGCAGCTGAAACACTGTGCCTGCTGAGGGGAATTTTAGACAGGCATGCTGCCTGTAGAGAGGGAAGCATAAATGGATTTTCTCGAAGGTGAAAAATACTTATGGATTTCTGGAAAATGGAAAATCCTCCACTCTACTCCTTCTGAGTAAACTCAGGTTTTAGTGTGCTTCCCCTCAGATTGATAACACATTGATTTTCTCATTTAGTTAACTGATCAGAATGGATTTTCCTCTGCTGTTTGGTCTTCTTCACAGAACATTACTGGACTGTGAATATTGGAAGCTGAAGTGTTGGTGAAACAAATTGGGCTGTACTGTTAAAAGTTGTTAGTGGGAACCCCTTGTAGCACTTGCAGTTTTACTAAGACAAGAATTAGTGTATGAAAAGTAAACTAATTACAAGGAAATTAATTAAGTGACCACACATTGTCAAGAAGGTAGCCTTCTCCGAGGTCTTGCCAAGATTTGTTTTCCTACGTACAAAATGGTCCATGCAAAAAACTTATTTATAAGACTTCAAAGTATCACAGAAAAGCTGATATTGGAACTTATGTCTTGTTATCTTGGCCAATCCCCTTGCCCAAGCAGGATCTGCTAGAGCAGATTGCTCAGGACTGTGTCCCATCGAGTTTTTAAGATCTCCATGGATGGAGATTCACCACCTTTTTGCACAACCTGTTCTCTTGCTTGTTCACCCTCACAGTGAGAAAGTATCTGAAAGTATATGGAATTCAGATAGAATTCAATGTGTGTCAGTCTGTGCCCATTACCTCTTGCACTCTCATTGGGCACTGCTGGAAAGAGCCTGGCTCCACCATCTTTAAACCCTCTCATCAGGTATTTATGAAAAATTATAAGGATTCCTCCCTGAGTGTTCCCTTCACCAGACAAAATAGTCTCAGCTCTCTCAGCCTCTCTTCCAATAAGATCCAATTTTATTCCTTAATGTCTTTTCACATCCAGTACTACAAAGTGCTTGGCTGTCACTGTCCAGTTCTACATGTGTGAACATCTTACTGAAATTATTGTCATTTTAATCTCCTTAAAAACCAAGTAAGTGCTTTTAATGGTTTTAATGGATTTTATGGATGTCTTCTAGTGTCTTTGCTATAACCTAGGAACCTGATTATCAGACACTTAAAACCCCCTCATATTTTCTCCTTCTGTTTTAGGAGCAGCCATGTTATTTTTAATACAAATACATGAAAAAAAGCAACTCCTGTTACTTGCACAGAGCCATGTTCTGATGCTATTTGAAGGCTGACCTGAAACTACCTCCCAATAGGTCCATGAAGATCCCAACATACTGTTCCTAGCTTATTCTAGTGCCTGTAGATATTATATTATATTGTAGAATATCTTCCTATTATAAACAAGTGTCACATTGCAGCTAAGGACAGGAGGGTGAGTTCTGGTAATTATTTACTTTGGTGGCCAGTGACTCAGCCTTAGTAAGGCTACTCCTTGATGTAATGGTCACATGTTTGCTGTCATACAGTGAAAATATTTAGGAGCACAGTGAAGAAACAGAACTCACAACATCCTTTTATCCTGCCCAGCCACTTTCCTTCTGGGTTGTCAGTGAGGCGAATGATTTCAATCTCATCCCCCTGTTTGACAGTCAGCTCATTCTTCCCTCCCTTGTGCTCAACACGAGCTCGTGCCTGATGAAGGACTTGGATGGGTCCTGTTAACTGCAGAGAAGAAGCAAGGAAAGATGTGGGAGTTCTTTCCCAAGAATTCAGATAAGAGAGAAAATAACTGTAATGATGATTATTTGTTTCATTGACATTTATAGTAGTCTAGGCAAATAGGCAAAAAGGCATTGCTCCAGTCTCCAACTACTCAGTTTAAATTAATAATTAGGAATGAAAAGAGAAGGCAACAGCATACCAGTAAAGCAGACAAAGAAGTGACTGGCAAAATCACAGGCATACAAAGACTAGAACCAACAGGATGACCTATAAAGCTTTTCAAGAGTGCACAAACCAGAGAGATATTTAATTCCAGTGGGCAGCTCTGTGTATTTCCAGCAGAACTACTCATATTAGTAAATGTTTATTAATGTCAGTAAGTCTGAATCACATAATGTTCTGTGTTTACAATTCTATTCTATAAATGACCCTACAGGTACTCACAAGAGATGATCATACTGTTTACTGTTATGGAGAAACCATTTTGGGTTTTAGTATCTGTGGCTGCAAGATATATATGATCTTGTGGTGGCACGTGGCTTTTGACAATTATAGACTAGCTCAGGAGTACCTATCCTGTACAGGAGGTAAAGAAATAGAAAGGAAAATATGCACTAAAATATATTTATTTGCATTTAGGAGTAATAACATACATTTGTGGCCACGAAGAGAGCAGTCTGAAAACTGAAAACATTCAGGGCACTAGTGCCTACACTTCACTTCACTTCACTTCACTTCACTTCACTTCACTTCACTTCACTTCACTTCACTTCACTTCACAGGAGTGGTCTGAAAAATAGACTTGGGGTATGACAAATGCCAGCTAACCCACTATTATTAATTATCAGTGTTTTCCTTTAATATTTGCTCCTCAGCTCATTTCAGTCTCTCCACAGTAGACCAAGGCCATGATATGAGAGAATTTAAAGGTCTTTTGCAACCGTAATGATTCTATGAGTCACTGTAGCTCTACTGGGTACAGAGCATAATAGGAAGAAAAAAAAAAGCTGCCTTCTATACACAATCACAGTGAAAGAAGCACAGTGGAGCACTATGAGTAGGCATTAATTAACTGCAAATGACTGGCAGTTTTGTAAACCGTGGGAATAAGGTGATCACCAGCTCTATAAAAATGATATAAATCAGAAAGAACTTTCTCATCATTTAACCTTCAGACTTTGACAGTGACTGTAGGTAGCTTCCTATATGTGCCTTATTCTCTTCCTCCTCATTTAGGTGGAAGACTCTTCAGGTCCCTTTAGACCAAAGCAAGGGCAATGCATTGCAATATAATGTTGAAATCTCTTAAGGACTGGATACTGTTGTATCTGACTTGGTGAAGCAAAACCCACTAGACGTACGGGATCCATCTCCTGCTTTTCTTAAGGACTTCTGATGCTATTCTGGTGATGTAAATGCTTTTTAGACAGAAAAGTGAAAGGAAATGTTTAAGAGACTTTTTTACATAGAAATACGGTGAGAGGGGAGGTTGGAGTTTAAGAAAAGCTATATAAGCACTGAAAAAGCATCTTTACTCTCACTACAAAGCCTGAAGTCAAGCATCTGCCAAACTTAAAACTTTATTCAGAATTTATCCAGGTATTTGAACTTCTTACCATAACAAACAGTTTTATAGCCAGCTGTATATTTTGAAGTATCTAACACTTTGAAATACTGCTTCTCACATGTCTTTGACCAGATTAAAAAACAAAAAGCTTACTTTAAACTTCTTTCTTATTTCCTGCTCTTTCTTTTCTTTTTCCTTTTGTTCTTTTTTCTCTTGGTCCATTCTTTTCTTGTCTTCCTTCTCCAGTTTCTTCTCTTTTCCCTTTGATGATCTGAAAATGCATTGTTGGTACTGAATGTAGCAGTGAAGCATATCTCTCTAGAGCTCTTTTACCCAACAGAGAATTATTCATGATGAAACAGACTTCTCTCAGTGAAATTAAAGGTACAGATTCAAACCCTAATGTGGCTGCCAGCTCTTTTACTTGTATTACATATACAGTTTCAAGTGACTGTCCTCAAGAGGGCAGTACTCCAGAGTAATTTTGTCTCGAGGTAAGAGACAGGTTCTACACGGGCATCTCCAAACACCTCTGAGCTAATTTTGGCAAGTAAGCTTGGAAACCAGTAGCAGTCTAGCTAGTATGTTACTGGCTGCAGCAGTTAAATATTTACCCAGGCCATCGGTGATTGATGCAGCCTGAAATGAATGAAGACTGAGATACCACTAGACTGCAGTTATAAACCTAATTGCAATCTATTCCATCGGTCTACAGAAATGACAGTCATAAATGCATCATAAATGTGCCTGTCACATCAGGGTACATAGCCTGCTGTGCTTGAATACCGGATGGTACCAAGATCTGGGCCCTGGGATGTAATTAGGACTGTATCTACAGCTCTACCATTTGTTGACAATGATTTGGCTAGAAGAAGTATGCTTTACAAATTGTATGGAACTGATTGAGTGAACCTCCCCCCTCTTCCTTTTTGGATTCTTTCCTAAATTGGTATAATCAAATGATATTAAAAATTTCTTTTAAAAGATTGCATTAAGGTCACTTGCTCTGATTAAATAGTTTAAAACCTATCTATTTTCAAGGGAATTAAAAAAAAATATAACTAAAAGTCATTGTACAACTGAAGGTATTTTTATGTAGGAACTTTAGACTTCTACTTATTCCAAGGGAATTAGAGCTTTTCTTTTAATATTGCTGTACAGCGAATCCCCCCCATTTAGACAAGTGCTAAATAGCAGAAGTATAAGCAAAGCTCACATTCTGGCTCTGTAGCCATGCTAGGGTACTCAGGCCAAAAGAACTGTAAATTTAGCCTCTCATAGAAGTTCTAAGTACATCTATCTAGATAGCAAGGAGAAAAACAACATCAAAAGATCTACCTGGGACCATAGTACCTATGGACTGAGCTTATTTTTCCTCCTAGGCTGCAATTCCAAATACTGATTCAAACACGTTCCTTAGATCAGAAATTAGACTTCTGTTATCTTGATCATAGTCAGCACATGATTTTATTGCATGAGTTTTTACAGCCCAGCTAATCTAAGTAGGAAAGAACCTGTGAACAACCAGACTTTCTCTAGGTGAAATGAAAGAACACAATGATGTCTGTCAGGGACTGAAGTGAAATCACGCTTTTGAACCAAATCAAGTGTCTTTGTTAGCAAGCTTCTGATAATAAAAATCCATTAAGTTGCAGAGTTTAAAATGACCACCTGATGTCATTTATGTCTTCATACATCTCTCCATCACTTCCCTGGCCCTGTAAGAAAAAAATGTTTTTGAATAGTCTAGATACATTTGGAAAGACGTGAAAAAACTGGACTTGCTATGTAAGTGTCATAAAAGTGATATAAAGAACATTTAAAGCAAAATGTAAACAAATATTAATGTTCACAAACCAAATTACTACTCAGTTCAAACCCACTAGTCCTCTTTTCTGACCTTTTTTTTGTTTAAAAAAAAAAAAAATAATACCACAACTCTAAAGCCCTGGATTGCTACAATGAAACTAGCACATTGCTTAATCCAAAGTAGGTGTTTTAATGCAATGTTAGGTCTGGAAGGCCTTTATCTGTTTTGGTGATTGCACTGCCATGATGAAGGTGTGACCGTTTAACTATTAGCATTAGTTAAACTGGAATGATAGGGATCTAAATGGGACTCAGATTAGGATGCCAGAGACAGTTTTAGACCTAACACAGTTGGATACTTAAAAATACTGATATAAATATGTGCTTAACTGAAACAAGTGTGTCATTACTAGAATAGAACATGGCTCTTGTTTCTGGAAAAGTTCAGTGGAATGAAATGTCAGTGAAAATGGAAGGGGTAGGGTTTTTTTTTTTTTTTAATCAATTTTTGGTGTCTAACCAACTTTGAGAATTAGTTCCAGTTTGCTGTGCTTACCCAGTTTTATTTCTGTCTTCACCACAAGTAAGTGCTTCTACAATTTACTGTAAATATACTGGATTCATTCTGCAATCAATTCTCTAATGCCTTGAAGAAATTTTATTAAATTTGTAAGTTTGTGTTAAAAAGAATAGGTTTATCATGGAGGATAACACTTACCCCCTCTGTGTTTCCATGACCTATATGACAAAAAATAAAAACAAGGTTGTTTTTTTTTTGCTGTACAGAAGACAATTCTAGCATTCACTATTAATAAACTGCTAATAA
This sequence comes from Colius striatus, assembly GCF_028858725.1. Lineage (NCBI taxonomy): Eukaryota > Metazoa > Chordata > Aves > Coliiformes > Coliidae > Colius > Colius striatus. The sequence goes on from NC_084790.1 coordinate 38,135,499, forward strand.
TATGAGTCATATTAATGATAAATATGTGCAGGCTTCTGGCTTTTATTAAGGGTATTACTGCAAAAATCTGAGTTTTTCCAGGTTCCTTTTGTAGTCTCCTGTAAACTACAAATATCTACAAAACACCATATTTCACCATGAATTTTTTAAAGAGGAAAACTTGTTTTAAAAGTTCTTTACTGACATTAATAACTTTACCTGTATTATTTGTTTTTAAAAATGCCTATTTACACAAGCAAGTCATTGTTAAAAAACTAATAAATCCAAAGAAACTTCAAAGACATTGCTTGCACCAGCCCAACAGCTCAATAAGGTGGCCAAAGGTGCTTTTGCTAAGCTAGCTTACACCCTTGGCTGCAAGAAAAGCAGCTCTCTGAACTTCCTGCTTCCTCCTTGCTCTGCAGTCAGTTAGGCAGGAAAAGAGCTTGGGCTCGATTTCAAATTCACAGCCCAAATTGCTGTCTGGCAGGGACAGCTAGCTTACTAAATGATGCATGCTGTGCCTGGCACAGACTAAGTCCTCCCAAAGAGAGATCAGAAGGCAGATTTAAATTCCTTGTGTCACAATCTGCTCCTCTGGCTGCTCCTGGTACAGCATAGCAACCTGCTGCTCTTCACTGCAGGGGGACCACAAAGCAACATTAAAAGCACAGTTGACAGTATTTTTTTTATCAAGTATAAAACAATGTCTGCTTCACCAGAGCACAAAACTTCAGCTCTGAAAGAGCAGCACTTATTTTGGTTCAGATTTGAAGATCTGATAATTTACAGTGCCAGCATATTTCTAACCAAAATAAAGGGGAGAGAGACAGCAGATATTTAAAGCAGTTCCTGAAAGTCTACCATATTAACTATAGAACAGTTAGTGTTATGAGACAACCAACTATAAAACTGAAGAATTAGCATAATTAGTTACACAAGTCACACATTAATCCAATGTGCTTTTGCTCCTCTTGTGAATACAATATGCTTATGGCTTCTAATTGCTGCCACTAATAAAAAGCATGTGTCTTACCCTGTGAAACAAATTCAACATCATCATAATTTTCTTCAGCGTCCGGACTTCTGTTTATACAAAAAAAGTAGACATGTGAAACCTATGAACGTGGCTTTACAATTACATATTCTTTGACCATTGCTCTAGTATATTTTTTTTCAGCTGTTTTATACAGTTGCTGGAAAGTCTGTTGAGCTGTATGTACTGAAGCATCCACAAGATTCCCTAATCTGTTCCTCCTGGCAGTGATTTGTATTTTCAGATGGGGACAACTTGATCCTGAATATAAAAGAGAAAATGAGCCAAAGGTGCTCATATACCAGAGAGATGAGTGTGATATGAAAAATACATTAGGGCTGATTGAATGGGAAGGATCTATTGAGCTTTTAACCTTTGTCACAGGCACAGGCTTCTTACACAATGCACAAGCATAATGCCACTTTTGCACAATGTTAAATAAAGCTGTTAGACTTGCTCCTTGACTTGTTTGGCTTAGTCTGACTAAGAGATAAGAGTGGTATAAGGTTAGGCCAGGTAAAAGGTCTCAGATGTTCTTAAACATGCTGTCAAAGTAAGAAAAGCAAGAAATTGAGAAGGTAACTAGTAGTAACATTAGGGACTTTTAATTTTATAACGCTATGTAACAGCTGAAAGAAAACTAGGGCTGACAGTCCTCATCAAAGAAATGCAATCTAAAAAAGGACTTGAAAGTAGAATGTGATGTTTTAAAATTGACTTGATGGAGAAGGCCCCAAGACAGGGTGAAAAAAAAGGTATCAGCACCTAGACACACATTTTCAGCCGAGGCAAGAGTTCAGGGAGCACGCAGGAATAGGAGAGCGGAAGGACAACCTGGAGGTATATTTCGCAGATCCCTCGGGAGAAAGAGGACACACGGCTCCCACGGACGTAGCAAATCGGGTATCCAGGCGCTGCTGCCGGCACCTGGCGCGGCGGCCACGGCGAGTGTCCGGGAGCCGCGGCAGCCGCGGAGCGATGCTGCCAGAGCGTACGTACCATCACGCAATCAGTATGCGTGCCTGCACATGCCTTGCTGGCTCTTTATTCAGGCTCAGCTTGGTTACGGTCAGTTTTGACACTAGACTGAAGTGCTTTTAACTCTTTGTCGCTGGGAGGTCTCCCTTTTGTACACAGAAGGATAAAGGAAGGAGCCTCATATGCGAGAGAGCCTTCTCGGTGTTACCCCATCAGGCCAGGATGTGGCTCCTGCTGCAGCCTCACAGCCAGCGTTGAGCTTAGTACCTCCGGCTTGCAGAACTGCTTCCTAGGTTATTGACTGATAGACCTCACCCTCCTGGCCTTCTTGCCCCAGGGGAAAAAAAGAAAAAAATAAAAGCAGGGGAAAGCTTTCGTTATTGTTACAGCTGGTTTTCTACTAGTGTATGAAGTCTTTGAACACTTGCAGTGTGAAATACCTGGTGGACCTGTTCCCTTCCCCTCCCCTTACCAACAGGCCAGAGAAAAGTACTTTTTTAGCTAAAAAGAAAAAAAAATAGGGAAAGAACTGAATAGATGGAGGAGTCTAGCTAGTGAAATCTAATTCAAATCAGACGGGAACAGAGTAGGAAAAGGAAAGTAATATGGGACCCCAGTCCTCCAGAAATCTGGAGCACCTGCAGATTTAATCTGTTGCTGCATGAGTAAAGTATTAAGCAGAGAAAGGTGAGAAATAAGCACCTTGGTGTTTATGTTAACTTACACTGTTTCAGAGATGGGCTTGATGTTCCTGGGAGGCAGGCTGGGAGATACTTGTGCCTGCAGGGATGGGTGAGAGGCTGGTGGAGGAGGTGGCAATAGCATAGCAGAGTGTAGTGGAGGTACAGGTGCAGAGAATGCTGCAGGGGAAGGTGCTGTCTCTTTCAAGCCTTCATTTTTAGCACCTGAAAAAAAAAAAAAAGCAGCTGAACAGACTCAATTTATCAAGAAGTCAGATGAGGAAGAAACCTCACTGTTTACAGGAAATATTAGGATAAAATATCATGTACCACAGAGCAAATACATGCTGTTAAACCTGCTTCTCAGAAATATTGGTGCCTTATCTTACCAGAGTAGAGATGCTCTGCCTAGAAAAATGTACTGCTGTAAAAGGCCTGGAAAATATCTTTGCCAAGACATGAACAAGACTCAGAAACATCACTTCATCCAGTATATGAGCTCCTGTGCTTTAAAACTGATGTATCATATAATTCTACAATTTGTTTGAAAAGACCAACTGCAAAGCTTCACATGGCCACTGATGCAGTCTTGCTGTAGTTTTCCTTGCTCACAGACAGAGTTTCAAAGGAAGATGTAAGAGATGAAAAGGTACTTTGGCATTGATTAAAAGGTGCACAGGTCTCTGTACATCTTCAAGTGTGTCTGTAATGTAAGTTATAAAAGGCTGGACTTAATTGTCTAGCAAGTCCATACTAGTGGCGGTTTGAGAAGCTGCATGAAACTACACCCTCCAACAAGTAGGTGCAACCTAAAAAACATGATGATGTACTGCATCAGGCAGAGAAGCCATAGTTACATGAGTGGAGTGATATGTGTGTGTGCTGCATTGAATGCATGCTTTGTGTTACAAGCCACAACAAAACCACAGTAATCAAATGAAATCATGAGTGGATTAAAAGCTACCCAGAAGGAATTGTCCCCAGCTGTGCGGAGGAAGTTCAATAAAATGCAAGGAACAGGAGAGCAGAAGAAAAAGATACATTCACAGTTCAATTAAAACCAAATACAGTCAAATAGAACCCCTTTGTCTTCTGTAGATTTTCTTCAAAATCACACCTCTGTAGAGGAGATTAAAATCTTGTCAAGGAAAAGAACCTTTCACTATGTTGGTAAAAAGTTGTTTAAACAAAGAATGACAAATATTTAGTACTGAGCAATACTGAGACTGAAAGTTACAAAAACTATGGAAAGAACTTTCTTTATCTACTTGGGAGTCTGGAATTCTGTTGTTAGGACAGATAGGAAAGGGGAGTTGCTAACTATTAGAAGGACCTCTCATGTCTCACACAGCAAATCAAAGAAAAATTACCAAACCTTTACAAAGAGCTCAAAAAATTCTGGATAAATTAGTGTTTGTGGCTGCTTGAAGCAACTTGTCAATATGTGTGTCAACAACAGTGCATTTCAATCCTGTTAAGTTCCTCCATTACTTAAAGAGCAAAGTATTAGAAGTCCCACCATTACTGATTACACAGGTTGATTCTTTGTGTTTTTCTTAATGAACACTAGACTTGCAAAAGCACACCCTTACAATTTAAAATACTCCAAGGTTAAAGTTGTATGTTTTATTCACATATGTTTTTATCATTTTATTGAAAAGTATATCCTTCACTTAGTACCAAGGAAGCTTTAGAGGGGTTAATGTATGCCAGCTATAGAGAGCCCAAGGCAGAAGAGTGTGAGTGATTAGAGGTCCAGGAAATATGAATTCCTCAGATATTGAGCAAATAGTGGTTGTTTAGGGAAGTATGATAAAACTGAGGTGAGCAAAATGAATAGCTAAGTCTCTCACAAAGAAGAAAGGGATAATTAAAAAAAAAAATTCTTAATTTCTATGGCAGAGAAGGCAATAAGTAATGTGTTTAAAGGTGAGTAAAATTTGTCAGGAGGCCTTTTCAATAGCGAAGGTGGAATTTCTATTGCTTGAGGTCCATGTTGAAGTAGTAGGATAAACTTACAGTGAGAATAAGTTATAGTATTTTTGTTACTACCCTACACACAAAGACAGACCAAACAACTTCTTTACATCCCTTTGGATACAATTATGGCATGTTCTGTTTGTTCTATATAAGACATCATATTTAAAATACTGAGCAAAACAGCTAGAGGTATGGGATATGATTCTAGAAGACAGAAGTGCCAATGAGAGCTGGTCAATCTCCAAGCATCACTTCCTCCAAGCCCAGGATCAGTGTGTCCCAATGTGCAAGAAAGGAGGAAAAGAAGGTAGGAGGCCTCCATGGATGAGCAAGGATCTGCTGGGACAACTCAGGCAGAAAGCAGCCATCTATGAGAGGTGGAAACGGGCTGTCTTCTTGGGAAGAGTATAGGAACATTGCCAGGGCATGCAGGGGTGCAACTAGGAAGGCTAGAGCCCTTCTAGAACTAAATTTAGCCAGGGAAATGAAGGACAGTAACAAGGCATTTTTCAAGTACATCAGCAGTGAAAGGATGACAAGGGGGAATGTGGACCCACTGCTAAACAGAAAGGCTGCCCTGGTGACCAAGGATGCAGAGAAGGCTGAAGTACTGAATGCTTTCTTTGCTTCAGTCTTTATGGCCAAGGCTGGCCCTTGGGAAGCTCACTCCAGCAAGGATAGTAGGATGGCCTAGTCAGCAGAGGCCTTGCCCTGGGTGGAAGAGGTTTAAGACTTGTTGGCCAAGCTTAAGGATCATAAGTCAATGGGTCCTAATGAGTTGCATCCTAGTGTGCTGAGAGAGCTGGCTGATGTGATTGATAAGCCTCTCTCCATCTTTTTTGAACAATCGTGGGATTGACAGGTGAGGTGCCTGAGGACTGGAGAAAGGCCAATGTCACTCCAGGCTTCAAAAAGGGCAAGAAGAATGACCCAGGAAACTACAGGCTGGTCAGCCTCACCTCCATCCCTGGAAAAGTGATGGAACAACTCATCCTGAATGTTATCACTGAACATATGAAGGAAAAGATGGTTATCGGGGGAGTCAACATGGCTTCACCAAGGGGAAATCCTGTTTGACCAACCTGATAGCCTTCTGTGAGGGCATAACCAGCTGGCTAGATGAGGGGAGAGCAGCGGATGGCATATGACTTGATTTCAGCAAGGCTTTTGACACTGTCACCCATAACATCATCAGAAAGCTCAGGCAGTGTGGCTTGGATGAGTGGACAGTGAGGTGGATGGAGAACTGGCTGAATGACAGAGCCCAAAGGGTGGTGATCAATGGCACAGAATCAAGTGGGAGGCCGGTAGCCAGTGGAGTTCCACAGGGATCAGTTCTGGGGCCAGTCCTGTTCAACATCTTCATCAATGACCTGGATGAGGGGACAGAGTGTACCCTCAGCAAGTTGCTGATGACACCAAGCTGGGAGGACTGGCTGATTCCCCAGAAGGCTGTGCTGCCATTCAGCAGATCTCGACTGGCTTGAGAGTTGGACAGAGAAGAACTTCATGAGGTTCAACAAGGACAAGTGCAGAGTCCTGCATCTGGGAAGGAACAACCCCATGCACCAGTCCAGGCTGGGGGTCAAACTGCTGAAGAGCAGCTCTGCAGAGAGAGACCTGGAAGTCCTGACTGATAATAAGCTAAATATGAGCCAGCAATGTGCCCTCGTCGGCAAGAAGGCCAATGGCATCCTGGGATGCATCAAGAAGAGCGTGGCCAGCAGGTCAAGGGAGATTCTTCTCCCCCTCTACTCTGCCCTGGTGAGGCCTCATCTGGAGTCCTGTGTGCAGTTCTGGGCTGTCGGGAGTTTTGTGGAGACTTGGCTAGAGAAAAGAGGACATGATAGAATACAGCTGGTTAGGCAGTAAGCACTAAGCGATAAGCTATTGGACTCCTGCTCAAGGCCGTGAGAGCAAGAGAGCTGTATGATAACAGGATGAGAAAGCAGGAGCTTAGTTTGGGTTAAGGAGCCACAAGTATCTGGAGTTTGTTGAAACAAGGGCGAGATTTGCACCTAACTGGGAACCAATGATGAGCTTAGCTTTTGCGATATGTATGAGCCTGATTATTGTATCTATAAAAGAGTTTTATCTTTGCAAATAAAGTTGAGACTTATTGCACTACAGGGTGGGCTTGTCTCCAGTCGTCTTCAGCACTGGGCTTCTCAGCTCAAGAGGGATAGGGAAGTGCTGGAGAGAGTCCAGCTCAGGACCATCAAGATGATCAGGGGACTGGAACCTCTTTCGTATGAGGAAAGGCTGAGGGAACTGGGGCTGTTTCATCTGGAGAAGAGGAGATCTTATTAACATTTATAAATATCTAAAGGGTGAGTGTCAGGAGCTTGGGACATCCCTCTTTTCTATAGTAGCCAACAAGAGGACAAGGGGTAATGGGATGAAGCTGGAACACAAAAAATTCCACTTAAACATAAGAAAAAACTATTTTAATATGAGGGTGAGGGAGCAGTGGCACAGGCTGCCCAGAGGGGTTGTGGAGTATCCTTCCTTGGAAGTCTCCAAGATCTGCCTGGACATGTTCCTATCGACCTGATCTAGGTTGTCCTGCTTCTGCAGGGGGGTTGGACTAGAAGATCTCTAAAGGTCCCTTCCAACCCCTACCATTCTATGATTCTATGATTCTAAAATCTGCTAAAATATCACAAGGAAGATGTTCCACTTTTTTGAAGATGGGCGAAAGAATGTAACACCACAGAGTTCGTTTAAATTCACTCAGTGTTAAAATCTGTCTTCTGCCAAGTTCATTAGGCTTCAGGTTATATGACTTTAATTTGTCCCTTTATATACTAGATCAAAAGCCTTTTTAGAACCACCTTTTTCTACCCATATGAAATTGGTAACACCGAATTTAACCAATATCTTGGATTTATTTTTTATAGCTTTTAGGTCCCAACTTTTAAAATCTCCTCTAAAGACTTTTTTGGTTTTGGAGGATTTTTTTAAGTCTTGCAACTCATCTGTAGCTATTTCTGTAATCTCTCCAAGTTTTCTAGCACTGCAAAAAGTCTGGCAGCAGAATTCTACACAACGTGCGCTTGTCATTCATATGCAGTGATGAAAATTAGTCATTCTTCATGTGGCCTTATCCTTACTAATTGCATCCAGGAGGTTTCACTGTTTTCTCTAACTGTCATCCCTCCTTCTGTTTTGGAATTGCAGAGGCCTGAATATTAAACTAAGGCATGTTACTCAAAGACTTTGTAACTATGTGAAGATTGCTTAAGGGTAAAATTAGAAGAATTCAGGGTTGCAGGCTAACCATTATGCAGTACCCTTTTCTGTCACATGATTGTCCTTACTCAACTGTAGAGTTGTTTATAATGCCAAGATTTTTTGCCAAGGCATTACACTACCTTATTTCACAGGTATGGTTTACATGCATATTTGCATTTAAGACAGACTTTGTTTAAATGAGTAAAGATTTCACATGATTGCACTCTGTTGTGTTTGAGTCTCTGAGGACTGTGTATTTGCATTTAACTCTTCACAGTCTTTATTAATCCACAGATTTTATCAGTTATAATCTCTTCTAAAATCCCTGATAAAGATGAGTAGCACTGGCAGTCTAAGTATGTCTCTGTAGTCAAATTATTTTAAGCAAATTCTAACCAAAGAAATAAGCCAGAAATGTTTTCTTCACAAAAACCATGTTAATTGGTAATAGGTTAATTGCTCACAAATTTTCATGTTTTAACGGGTAATCCTATATGAATTTTTCCATGTTTATGTTGCCCTGATACAGTGTTGTGTATATGCACAAGACACATGCTTATCTTATGTCATCATACAGCATTACTTAATTGGTTATCATGGGGGATTTCAACTAGCCAGACATCTATTGGAAGACCTACACAGCTAGTCACTTACAGTCCAGGAGCTTCCTTCAGTGCATCGATGATAACTTCTTGATGCAAATGGTTCATGTGCCAACTAGGAGAGGAGCACTACGGGATCTTATATCCAGGAATAAGCAGGATCTGGGTGAAGTGGTGAAGGTTGAGGGCAGTCTTGACTGCAGTGACCATGAGAGGGTGGAGTTCAGGATCTTACGTGGAAGAAATAGGATTGCAACCCTGGACTTTAACAGGGCCAACTTCGGCGTTCTCAAGCAATTGCTAGGGGACAACTCATGGGACAGGGTATTAAAGGATAAAGGGGCCCAAGATAGTTGGTCTCTGTTCAAAGATCAGCTTTTCCAGGCTGAGGATAAGAGCATCCCAGCAGATAAGAAATCAAGCAAGGGAGTGAGAAGATCCACATAGTTAAACAGGGAACAGTTGCGCAAACTCAAGGGTAAGAAGAGAGTCTATAGATCATGGAAGGAAGGGATGGCCACTTGGGATGAATATAAGGCTGTTGTCAGAGGATGTAGGGAGGCAACTAGGAAAGCTAAAACCTCATTGGAGTTATACTGTGCAAGGGAGGTCAAGGACAACAAGAAGGGTTTCTTCAAATACATTTCAGATGAAACTAATGCTAGAGGCAATGTAGGCCCGCTGTTGAATGGAGTGCCCTGGTGACAGAGTATACAGAGAAGGCAGAGTTACTGAATACCTTCTTTGCCTCTATCTATAATGCTGGAGACTGTTCTCAGGAGCCCCAGACTCTAGAAGAAGTCAAGTTGAAGGAGGAGTTTTGTTTGGTTGATGAGGACTGGGTTAAGGAACAGTTGAGCAGTCTGGATGTACATAAATCCATGGGCCCCGATGGGATGCACACGTGGGTGCTGAGGGAGCTGGTGGAAGTCATTGCTAAACCACTCTCTGTCATCTTCAGGAAGTCATGGAGGACAGGAGAAGTACCTGAGAACTGGAGGAGAGCAAATATCACTCCAATCTTCAAAAAGGCTAAGAAGGAGGAGCCAGGGAACTACAGACCAGTCATCCTCACCTCCATCCTTGGAAAGGTGATAGATCAACTTATCCTGGCTACTGTCTCCAGCCATTTAAAGGACAAGAAGGCCATTAGGAGAAGTGAACATGGGTTTATCAAAGGGAAATCATGTTTAAAGAAACCAGATTACTTTTTGTGAAGATGCAGCCAGGTGGATAGATTGTGTTAGTGCAGTGGATGTGGTTTATCTCTATTTCAGTAAAGCATTTTACACTGTATCCCACAGCATCCTCGCAGCAAAACTGAGAAGGTGTGGGCTAGATGATCAGGTAGTGAGGTGGATTGTGAACTGGTTGAAGGGAAGAAAGCAGGGAGTGGTGATCAATGAGGCAGGGTCTAGTTGGTGGCCTGTATCTAGTGGAGTCCCTCAGGGGTCAGTGCTGGGACCAGTATTGTTCAATATATAAATTAATGACCTTGATGAGGGAACAGAGGCACTGTCACCAAGTTTGCTGATGCTACTAAACTGAGGGAAGTGGTGGACAAACCAGAAGGCTGTGCTGCCATCCAACAAGACCTGGACAGGCTGGAAAGTTGGGTAGGGAGAAATCTAATGAAATTCAACAAAGGCAAGTGTAGAGTGTTGCATCTGGGAAAGAATAATCCCAGGTATCAGTACAGGTTGGGGAGTGAACTGTTAGAGAATAGTGTAGGTGAAAGGGACCTGGGGGTCTTGGTGGACAGCAGGATGACCATAAGCAAGCAATGTGCCCTCATGGCCAAGAAGGCCAGTGGCATCTTGGGATGTATTAGAAGGGCTGTGGTTAGTAGGTGGAAGGTCTTCTCCCCTTCTACTCTGCCCTTGTGAGACCACATCTGGTATATTGTGTCGAGTTCTGGGCCCTTCAGTTCAAGAAGGACAGGGGGCTGCTGGAGAGAGCTCAGTGCAGGGCCACCAGGACAGTGAAGGGAGTAGAGCATCTGTCTTATGATGAAAGGCTGAGAGGGCTGGGGCTCTTTAGCTTGGAGAAGAGGAGACTGAGGAGCAATCTTGCTAATGTTTACAAATATGCAAAGGGTGGGTGTCAGGAGGATGAAGTCAGGCAGTTCTCAGTGATGTGCAGTGCTATGTCAAGGGGCAATGGTTATGAACTGGAACATAAGAGGTTCCAAAGAAATACAAGGAAAAATTTCTTCATGGTGAAGGTGACAAAGCACTGGAACAGGTTTCCCAGATGAGTTAGGGAGGAAGGTAACGCTCTCTATGTGAAAGCTGTTTTAATCAGATCAGATTACCTACTGTAATGTTTCCATAGTGGTTTTTTTTTCCTATTTTAATCAAGTATTTCATTATGACTCCAATTCCATCTTCTTGTGTCTCTGAGATACTTTGTAGCCTGAGGACACAGAAAGACTCTGTGTAGGTAATGGAACTGAAGTCAGCTATGGACACTCAGAACAAGAAATGAAATTGAAAGTTGCATGGCTTCACATGCAACAAAAGCACAACTCATCACAGTGTTAAGGACCATCACTGTATGGTAGCTTTGGCTGCTAACATCTCAGTTCCAAACAGCTTCTTCTCTCTTCTTGAAACTCTCAGCTTTTTCATATGCTATATTTCATTGAATAAACAGCTTCATAAACTGAAGCTCTTCACAAATAACTGAAGGAACAAATGAAAAGGAACTAGTTCCTTAAAACTTTTACAGCTGTACAGCAGCGAAGAGAAGTTTGCCATGGACACTGCCCATAGAAAGTACTAAATATCCCTGTATACTTCTGCTTGTGGTATTAAACTTCTTTAACCATGCCCAGAGCTTCAGCACTTAGAGGGGAAGTGTACACAGAATGCTGCTCTGCTTCCTTAACCTGCATATTCGTTTAGACAGAAGCCATGGTTTCAAGTTTCTCAGTTATACTGCTTTGGAGCTGCAGAAAGTAAGCAGGTACACTTATAAAATTACTGAAGATCAGTGCTTTTCATTATGCTATTGTCAGATATACTGTAACAAGAGACATAAAGGTTATTGGAGACGCTGCTCACACTTTGAAAACAAACACCGTGGAAAATTTTTTATAGTTACCCTCCTTGAATCCACACCTCACTTTAAGAAGTGCCTGGGTACAATATTTTCTTTTTTTAATTCTCCTCACGTCTTCTGATTCTACTTTCAGTTAGACGGTAAAGCTGCTTTTCCAGTTTTATACAAAGGAAATCACTTCCTAAAAAAAGGAGATATTTTGAAGGAAAGAGAAAGGGGAAAATGTACTAAACTTCCTTATGTTTTAAGATTACTTTGTTGATCATTGCTCATACATCATGAAAAACGTGACCACAGCAGATGGAGACTTTATCCTTTTTAAGCAGAACTTCTCACTGATCTCAGTTGGGAAATCTTATTTCCAGAGCAGGTGCACAGACTATCACAAAGGTATTTCATGTAACACAACACTTATTCAATGCCTTATATTCTCAAAACTGCCTAGAGATTACACAGAATCACAGTAGTTTACATTAGAAATTAGGAGTCTAACTTAATCTAAAACTGCCATATCTACCACTAAACAAAGTTCATAAGTGCCACACCTACATATCTTTTGAATAGCATATTAAGTCTCAGACTACTACCACAATATTTTTGCATATCTGAGACAAAAGGTTATTTTTTCTAGCTTTACCATAAACCTGTCTATAAAGGAATGTGATATGCTGGATCCACAATTAGTTGCAAAGTCGTTTTTCAGTAAAATAAGTGTCAACTTGAAGAATGGGAAACTTTCAGTCAGTTTGTATCATTCTTACTGAGCTCTAGTTAAAACTATTAGTACAATTCACATTGTTTTCTGGAGTATGGACCAGTTTCACAATACTTGCAGGTTTAATATGGCAGAGCTACTTGTGTTACCCATGTAATGCAACCAAATGCTGAAGGCTCATCAAAACTGTTTCTTCATATGAGTTAAAATAGGTGTAGGAAGTAACAAGATTTCAAAAACTAAACCAAGGAAACATAATTAAGCAGAGAGAGTTACTTGGTTCCATCAGTTTTACTGTTTTTCTCTCTAGGAGTTTCTATTAACTTCCATGATAAAGTCATAGCTGTCTTTTTCTTCCTCCTTAAAAATTCTCCTTTCTAACTAGTGTTCTCAATGCTCCATCACAAAGATTCTTTTCATAGCTGATGTAATCCTAAAGACATTGTGTTAAATCCACCCAGCAGTGACTGCTGGAAGGCGGACACTGGTTTCTAATACAGCATGACACGTCATGTGTTTCATTCAGTTCTTTGCTAAAGTCCACGTTTATTGAGAGAACATGTGAGGCAAATACTTTGATTCAAAACAGAAGTGGCCTCAAGACATTTAAAACTGCATGTCAATGTGTATTTGGAATTGCTAGTAAGTGATCATTTACACTTATTCAAAAAAAATATCTGGTACATTTGCACTGTTTATCTTCAGAGTTCTAAACTCTGCATCTTAGATTTTGAAGTCTCCACTCAGGAATCATTATAGCTGGCTCAGTGGAATTTAGCATAGTTGACTGCAGTAATGACCCTAGAATTCAAATATAAACAATAACAAGTGTATGCACGAGAAGAATATATTTTTGTGCCTCCATAATGTAAACAACACATATCTCACTGTTAATTTTACAAGAATCAGATCATGTGGAAGGAAGCAAGTGTGACACATGAGGCCTAACAAACAAAAAGTGAGATATCTTGGGTAAAATCTATGAATGTTTCAATTGCTGAAACTGTGAAAATTCACAACTGAGAGCTGTCCACTGGTGGTTTATTGATGGATACATTTTATTCCTTTTTAAATTAAAATATCTGTTAAGTTACTTAAAAGATATTGCAACCTGTTGTAGCTAAGGAAATAATCAAAGGCAAAGCGTTTAAATACTAATTTACAATGTTTTTTTGTGTACTTTTGCTTCTTAGTAGACAACAGCAGGTTTTACCCAGAACAATCTTACACAAGAAAAATTTAAATGTCAATAAAGATGACTTATATCACCTGTATCTTGGGTTAGATATATCTCTTTCCTTAGGTAAATAACTGCTCTCATTCACAATTCTATCAGAATGATTACATTAATTTTTAAATTGCAGTTATTTATCTTTTTCAGTGCTACAAGCCCTACTAGCAGTTTATTTTGTAGTCTTGTCCACATATTTTAGCAGAATTATATGGTGAATCCTTGACCAACTAAAGTTCATTCTTCAAAAACTTCAGTGTGGCAGGGTTTCTTCCAAAGCATTAATATTCTTAGCTGTGAAAGGTCTTAAAAAATCTGGAAAATCTTCCCTCTAACTGAAGCAGACTGAAAGTATGCGTCCACTCTGTTTATTGAAAAAAATTAGTTTTATGTGCACATTCTATAATTATTGTGCATGGAATTAAGGAGATGGAGAATAAAATTGATAAAATTATCAACTATCAAAAGAGGTCATCTGCTGAGGTCTGATTTTCATGAAAAATGTCCAGTTTTGACTATATATTTCATCTGAGCATCATTTTTCAGTTCTGAAAAATCCAAAAATTGATTCCGCTGTTTCTAAGAACTGTAAAAGATTTCGGTATAATGCTGCTGAACCAGGAATTGTTTGAGTTCTCTCAGAGAGAAGATGAGAATGTCCTTAGAGGAAAGATGAAAAGCTTTTGTATTCATTTCCACTAAAGACCACATACAATTCTCATCCAGATTTTGTAGTTGCTTTCAAGTAGATCCAAGTTAAACTACTGGCAGATCTACGTGATTGTAATTTGAACTTGGCATCCCTAGTTCTCAGGTATATGAATGTGGGACCAATAATAATAGACATCATCATCATGAAACCTAAAAGATTGGGTAAAAAGCCTTGAAGGTTTTGAACTTCCCACAAATAGTCTCATTTCAGTAGGTATCACTTAAAATCCAACATCCATATCCATATCACTTAAAAATTCAACACATATGACTTAAAATTCAACATTTTAGCTATGTATATAGCAAAGTCTATGGTGCACATATTCATCATTGTATTATGAAGTTATAATTTTTTATACTTCTTGACCTGTACAAAGTTTTATGCAAACAAAAGCATTACATCATTACACATAGCTACCCCCACCCAAGTCGAAACAGTGTTGTTTGATATCATCAACTACTTTAAGTTTCATCTGACTTTGATGATTTGGCTCAAGTTACATTCCTTTTCATTCCCTTACATCTTAATACTGAGCTGTTGCATAACTTATCCAATCTAGCACTGAGGTAAAAAAATATCAGACAACCCTACATTGACCTTTGAAGTCCAAATTCTGTAGTAAACAGCAGTGACATCCTGTGATAAAAACATTTCCCTGTTCTTTTTCACTTTGGAAGCTGCTGTTTCATCTTGCCATCAAGAAATAGCACCAACTGACTGGTTCTAAGGGGCTTGGTAAAGACAGTTGAGACATATTTACATGTTGAGACATTGTGCTTGATTGCTAATTACTTTGTTGTTGTAACTTCGACAATGTACTTCAAACTTTAACTTCTCTTTCTCTCTGGTTGTCTTACCCAACTCACATAGCCATGTCACTGTGTGGGTACACAATGCCAGAATGAGACTTAACAAAGCTTCCAGGCACAACCATAACCCAAGTTATAAATCACAGAATTTTCTTACAAGGCTTCTTTTCTTCTAAATTCAGTAGTTACCTTTAATTTCTCCAACTACAGTCCAAAATATTCTCCCTAGCTGAAGCCCCAGTCATTCACAAGATTTTTAGAGTGCTAGGGACTCAGCCTTCAACTGACTTTAAGTCAGTGGCCATCTATACTTGCATGTTCCCACTGAGGTCAGCCCAGATGAAGTTCTTCTCTGAAAGCAATGGTGCGGCTGTGGCCTCACACAAAAAGATATCAGCAAAATGGCTTTCCTTCTTTTCTTGTTTTGTTTTTTGTTTTTTTTTTTTTTTTTTTTTCTAGCAAAGCCTTGTGCACTTTGGGGCTTTATAATAAACAATATCATTTGTATCTTTTTCTGAATCTAGAAAAGCACATGCATCTTCTTGATTCTGACCTGACATAAATATGATCTACTCTCAGGAAAAAATTGCCTTAATGGGAGATAGCACAGAAATTTAACAATGACATGTATTCACAGACCCAGACAGGGAAATACAGCCTTCACTGGAAAATCGTAATGCATCAATAGTCAAACTTTTCTCAGCAAGACACTTATACCTACAGAAAGATGCTTTCCCAGGAAAAGTTTTTCAGGAATGGATAAAAATTTCTAATCCAAAGCAAGGCCAACAGTAAAGTGACATCACTTAGTCTTCATGCTGACATGGTGGATTGTTTAAATGCTTCTGGTGTATATGACTAAGACTGCTGCATCTAAGGTGAGTCCTTCAGTGTCTAATGTTTAACATCATTTCATGAATACTTGATTAAAAAAAAAATGAGTAAAGCAGCTTTCATGGGAAATGTTAACAAACAAAGAAAAAGGACTGATACATCTGAGAGAGTAAAGTTCAAATTCTTAGTCTAAATCAGGCAGTTTGAGGTTTTCCACACCCCAGGCACATGCCCCTAACACAAATATAATCACCACTATATGTGGAACTTCTCTCAAAGGACAACACAAAGCCTAACTTTTGCCTTGGTACAAATAAAAAAGGTACAAAATCCCCCAAAGTTAGATGTCATAAAGGTTTGTTGGATAGGAAAACGATTTCCACTTACTTGTTCTTCTTTTTACTCAGCACCTGAATCAGAGCAGCAAATTATGGAACTGTGTCAAGCTGCAGTTTATCAGGACAAGGTAATGTGCAGAAATAATTTGTGCTGTGAAGGTGACATCTTCGTGACATGACTCTGATTCTTGAAATGACAGTTAAAAAAACACAATTCAGTTTAACTACCTTTCCAAAGAAGGTAGATTTTGTCACTTGAGTTTAATGTTCTGAAAAGCAATAAATAATTTTGTGAGGCTGAAAACGAGTTTGTTGAGGATTTACTCTAGAATACTTGGTCTCTCAATGTCTCTCTTTGCAGAGTTCTAGAGACAAAGAAATGAGCTGTATCAGTTAAAGCCAAAAAGAATGTGAAGATCTAAATGCCAGCATTACAGTGGAAGGCAGAAGTTTAGGGCCACTATGAACAGCTTCACGTTGATGTGACTTCTAAAGATTTCAGTTCTACTTAGTTGGGGTCTATTTTGCAGCATTTGGAGAACAACCTGTGCCACCACATTGGGCAGCTCCATCCTTAGCTTATGTTCCCAGTGCAACTCATTCAGGTTGGCAGCCACATTAGTGCTGGTTAGTGAGAACTGGAGATCCTCCTAACAAAAGTTCTCACTATACTTTCCACCCTGTTCACAGTATTAAGTTTAAATGCTTAGCACAAATATTTATAATCCTCTGTTTTAAAAAGAGAATGAAAATAGACTTTGTGTCTATAACTGTATGGGAACCAGAAGGAAAAGAACAAAAAGAAATAACGGAACAAAAACCCAAATAATATCACCACACCATTAATTACTTCAAAATAAATGAAAACATGTATTTTTCAAAAATAAGATGCAGCTTTGGGTGTTTTCAGCCTTTGTTAGGACATCTCAAAGTTCTAACTAGCAAAGCTCTTATTGTATTTGTTTAATCAAACTATTTACTGGTGTAATTTGCTGAATATTCTGTCTTCCCATTTTGAAACTGCTTTGTGCACTTGAGGAAAGACAGCCATACTGAATAGAGCTCCATGGAGAGGGGCTGATTGCTCAGACTGTTGTATATTGGCCAATTTCTTTTAAAGAGATGCAAAAACTTACACCACTTGAGAATCTGGCTCTTATCTTGGATTTCTGAGAACATTTCTATAGCTGTAGGGTAACACAGGAAAATTAGAAAGTAGCAGCTGACAAGAAAGTACAATTTATGTTACTGATACACTCCTAATTTTTCACTGGAATTTTGCAGTGAAAATAATAGCAGTGAATAATAGCAGAATATATGCTTTCAGGAACACTCTGTGGTTTTAGTGTGGCTTTTTGTCTTTAGAGAAAGTAATCTCTGATCTTCTGCTGGTCGTAACTCCTTTGAATGCCTTCTGTCTCAGGAAGACCAGCCGTATATGCATTAAAAGTGCTGAAGCACAAGCCATACTGTACTGTAGATACAGAAGGCATAAGGAAAAAATTTGTATCAATTAAATTACATGAATGTACCTCATGTACTGCACATGCACAATGTGGAATCACACCATTGGGCATTACCCTTTCTCGTTGACTACACTGAAAATTCAAGAGTCAAAGTTTGTTCTGTTCCATTACACCAAAGAAAGACAGTTAAGGCAGACATAGGTGCTCCTCGTTATCAGAAATTACTTAGCTGCTTGTATCACCTGAAACAATTAGTCGCAGGACAGAAGTGGTCAAAATTACTTGAGCTATTTATGTATGAGTATTGAAGATATTCTTTGCTTCCTGAGCATAATACAGACAACAGTACATTAATAAAAAAAATCCCAAAACAATAAGCCAAACCCCAAACATGACAATTTAACACGATAATAATTTTTTATTTCTGTCTTTGTTTCTGTCATTACACTTAGTAATGAGTTCAAGAACAGCTTTCCTCTGGACCTATACAACTTAAATAGTGTGTTTTAAAATGTGATCAGAATTTCTTACGCTATTCCTAGCTTCTGGTGCTTCAGCTATTATAAAACTTGTAATAAACATGTGTCAGTTGGCATCAGTCATTCCAACTGGACTAGCTGATTTTAACTTTTCATAAATATCAAAGAGGGGATAAAAGGTTTGGGGAAAAATCTTATTCGAAAAGTTTGAAATACAGGTGACTTAAAGGATAGTTATTGACATTCAGAACCTCTTCAAAACTACTCTCTCCTTCAAGAAGGTGGTATTGGATATGTGAGTCTAACTTTAGGAAACTACATTTTTACATGAGATTTTCATTGATATAGTTTGAATGCCTCAGAAATGGTTTATGCATTTTTTGCAGCTTATTTTACACAAGGAAAGGAACCTGTTGGAACAGAACTCATTGCACGAGTGAAGCCACAGCAATTTCTTTTTTCACAGATATTTCCAAAATGTAGTCACAGAAACTCTCATCATACACAAGACCACCTCAGATTTTACAGAAACCTAGTGTTAAACCTTAGTATTAATAATAACAGAAAGTTCAGAGGTTTGATTTGTCACAAAATAGTGAGGGAGAGCCTCAGGTGCTACTAACTGCAATACTACTAAAGCCACACAAACCTAACAGAAAATACTAAGCCCAGAAGATGGTTTTGGAGTCTAAGTACAGATCTGGGTATAAAATCAACAGAGCTGCAGGTGGAAACAATTGATTCTGCAATTTTGCACAAGGTTCAACTTTCTGAACAAACTTTATAATACAGCAGCTTATAGGGTCAGACTATGATTAGTCATTGTGAAAGGCAGAAAAGAGAAAAAAAAAGTGTGGTTACTACAGGTTGAGGTACATAATTTTGGTGGCCTTCAAGCTGTGCCCAGCAAGCTACTGTGGAGAGCGTTACACACATCAACACTTCATTTATAGGAAGTCAGCACTTAAGTGTCTGTTGAGAAAAAGACTTTCCCACACAAGTCCTAACTCCATCTAAGTAGTCTGGAAAAACAAATAAACCTGATACAGAAAGCATTCATACTACACTTTATTGCTGAGTGAGGGAGATTATAATTTTAATTTCTGTCCTGGAGAGGAAGTGACACAAGCATAGGTTAAGGCTTTAAAGGAGTATCTAATGCACAATTCTTGCATTACTTCTGAATAGAAGAGGGGATTCCACCTGAAATTAATCAGTGTCTTAGTCAAACCATGACAATCAGGTGTTAAATGCATAAAAAAGCCCAAGAAAAAGTACCCAAGAAAGCAACAGTAAGAAAGGACTCACTATCTTTTGGGCTGCTCTTCCAGAACTTTTCCAAGTCCACGCTGGGTGGTCTGCTGGGCTTCTGTGGGGGCTGGCCCAGCTTGTACAGCGGGGGCAAGGCTTTCCTCTTGGGGGTTTCTGAGGTCCTGTCCTGATCTTCCTCTGGTGATCCACCCGAGGGCCTTCCTGCAGCAAGTGCTGTATTTGTTTTATGCATCTTTGGAGAAGGAGAATCTGATTCTTCCTGGGTGATTTTGCTGAGAAAGATGTTCTTGGCAGAATTCATTCCAGTTTCTTCAGTCATTTCCTCCAATTTTTTAGGAGTGCCTTGAGATGAACTGGACCAGTGGCCAGTAGGCTTCAGAGCCATGTTAGAAAAATTATTACCTGCAGCACAGTTACTATTTTCATCCACTTCCTTTGCTGTTTTAAATGAGTGTATATTTGGTCTAGGGCCTGATAGTCCTTTTTGAAGAAACATATTTTTATGAGAAATGTCTTCATTGTGAGAGACTTCATGGTTTAGAGAAGGTTTCTGTGCAAGAGGTGGTTTAGAGAAAGGAGGTTTCATCTCATTTTCTTGTGTTGCAGACATGAACTTTTCTTTAACTTCAGATACTTTTGAAAACGCTGTTTTTTTCTCACTTTCCTGTGATGCAAGATTTGAATTTGGTTTTATTCCCAGAGAAATCTTTTCTTTCTCATGAGAAGCAGAGTTAAGGAACTTGTTCACTGCAGGTTTTGGAAACAGAGGCTTTGGTTCTTCTTTTGCCAAGTCACTGGTTTGGGTGGGAGGTTTAATGCATCTAGCTTTTCCGTCATTTTCTCTGTTAGATGCCTGAAGCTGAACCCCAAACCTCAGTGACACTGGTTTCAAATAGGGGGGCTTTGGATCCTTCTCTGTTTTATCATCAACTGAAGGCTTGATCGCAAGAGGAGGTCTAGTTTGAACAGGTTTGTGAAAGGTACTGGCTGCTGAAGAAGCTGCATTACCTGGGCTTGCAAATTTCTCAAGTGCTGCTTTCCTTGTCTGTAATTCTTTATGGATAGGTTGTCCTGGGACTTTGAACGGTCGACCGTTACCAGAAGCGTCCTCTGTGAGGCTGTTACCTGTGTTAAATTTCGCCATGAGTGACTTCACATCTGTCTTGCCATCCTGTAAGCATAAAGAAGAGAAAAAGAAAGAGCAGCAATGAGAAAGTCTCTGTTGCAATGTTCACACTTACTGTACTTTAAAGAGTTTCCTGGTCTGAGGTTTGTAGTACTGATGATTGGCTGTGCCGATACTGTAGCACATCTTCCTGTAGGGTTAGAGAAGCAGAGCATTTTGTTATATCCTTGATGTGGTTATACAATCTTGTAAATTTTTC
Source organism: Colius striatus (assembly GCF_028858725.1). Lineage (NCBI taxonomy): Eukaryota > Metazoa > Chordata > Aves > Coliiformes > Coliidae > Colius > Colius striatus. The sequence continues at coordinate 38,156,292 of NC_084790.1, forward strand.
AGTGCAAGTACTACCTTTAGGCAGTGGCCATGCAGCTTCTTTTGTGCATACTACAGTTCTATTTATTTCTGGAATTTGTAACTAAACACATAATAAATATAATGAAGTACATACTACTTTAAAATTAATATATCACTAAAAATGAGAATCCTGTCCTCAGAAGCACAGACTGAGACTTGGATTGTGCATCAAACCAGCATTATTCCTGCTAATTTTTTAAGACCTGCAAGTTCCTTTGTGAAAACAGAAATTGTTCTGGTTTGGGCTGTGTGGATCAGTTTTTCTTTCCCTTCTCAGCAGTTTTGTTCCCTGCTGCTCTGCCTACCTTCTCTTGGTCCTTGTTTCTTTTCATTTTTTATGTCAAAAAAACCCCTGTGCATATGTGCATGGAAAATGAAAATATATGGAGGAAAAGAGGAAGAAATGACAACCAATGCACCCAGATACCATCAAAGATAGTGAACTTCTTGGAAGGGAAAAAAAGTTGAACAATTCCAAACCACAGCTTTATTTGAAAATGTTTTAATTTTTAGCCCTATTCAATACCTTTCAGGACCAGTCTTTAACATGAACCGAGGACAAAACCTTAATGTGTTTGAATTCAGTACAATTAAAACATAGTACAGTGTAGGATGAGGATGAAGGGGAGTGCATTGGTCTCACAGCACTGGTCTGGACCCTTCTGCAGCAGAGAATTTCCCAGATGATAGTAGAGGAAAGAGGCTAACTATGGCAGATAACAGTGGTGTACCTGGTTCAGAATTTAAGTGGGATCTGTTTTGTGAGTGGAAGTTAACACATTTAAACTAATGGTGTAAAGTAGGGATGTTTTAACTAGAAAGGGCTCCTACCAATTTGAGCAAAGCATAATAAATAGCAGCCTGAAAAAGATTTTAGAACGAGATTGAAGAATGAACTGTGTCTTCACTCAGTACAATCTAGCTGGTGTTCAGCAGTTTTTTGTTTTCTTAAAAAATGGTGTTAACAAGAGCTTCTAAATTGAGATTTTGCTCCTTTTGCCTTCAATTTTATTGTATCACATTAAGTGAATTGCCTATTGGAATAGTTTTACCTGGTTCTCTGCAGCTTAAAGATAACCTCCCCAATACAATCTATCCAAACTGTTTGTATTATGCTACAAAGTTATAACTGTTGCAGCCACAGCAAGACAGACATAAGAGCACCATACTGTTATCTCTTTTGCACACATAGGGAGGGAAGGAAGTACACATTTACTATGGAGATTATCAGGTTTAAACCATCTACTTCTGGTTGAAGCATAAGCATGCACAGACACACAATAACACTGCAGAGATACAAAGATGTGTCACTAGTCATTCAAGATTTCTCCCACAATACTTCACAAAACACTGATTTGACCCACTTAAACAGAAAGTTAAGCTAGTTGCGAGAGAAAAAACCAAAACCTTCTGTCTCTGATCTCTTTTGACTCTCTACTAATGCGTAGTTTTTTTAACTTCTGTAAGAAAATCTAAGCCATTGGAGATACTGTAACTTTACTTCAGCATTTGAAGTCTTCAGAACTTATAAATTACTACCTAATAATTACTATTAATATCATCTGCTTGGCCAACTCAGTGGCTTTTGAAAGTTATAGAAATAAATTTATCCTTCTGCTACCTCTTCCATTTGAAATTTAAGAATAAATATTGTGTCAAACTACAGTGGTGTGAATATTCTGAATAAGAGACATTCACAGGTAGACCTTTTGGAAGCTGGAAATGTGGCTTTGAAGAAAACTTTCTTGTTATGATATACAGTTTCTGATAAATCTACATCTTTGCAACAGCAAGATCAAGTACATTCATACATGCTTTTAGATGTACTGCACCATTCAGTGTTAGGACTGCCATGTTAGGACAGTCAATGGATTTATTTTGATAAATTTCTTCCCAGTACAATGAACCAACCTTGTCCTCATCATCCCGTTTTAGAAGCTCTTCAAAATTAAAAAGCTTCTGGGCACGTGGAAGGGTTTAGAATCAGCAATGTAGCCTCTCTAATTTACTTATAGTGAATAGTGACACTAAGAATCAGAAGGGAGTAAGAAACCCAGTGAAATCTTTCTGCTTTTCTTTAAAGTAGATCACCAGTTCCTGCTTTCATAAACTAGAAGCCATATTGTGGATTGTAATACACAACCTGACTGGCCTGGTAGATGGATGGGGAACTGGGAGTAAAAGAAAACCTTTCATCTGTGGACCTATTTACAGTGCAATTCCTGCAGTCACTTCCCAGAAGTGACAGCAGTTAGCTATTCTATTGGCACATAAAATAGGTTGGAAATCGTGAAATAGGAACTTTAAATGATTCTGAAGTGAGATGAAGTTCACCTTGTCCTTTTTCCCCTAAAGGGCAAAGTGCCTGGGGAACAGAGGAATCTCATGCAAAAAGTACTTTGGTTATTTTGTGAACTTTTTCTTTACACTCTACTGGGATACTTACTGCAAAATGTTTTGGTTTTTCAGCTTCTGTTCTGAGTTGGAAGTGGCACATTAAGGTAGGTGCACAGTAACACAGGGATGGTAGCATTATTCAAACGTATTTGCTCAAATCTAGAAAAATACTCAAGATTTAGTTCCCATGCCATAGATTGATCAAGATTTGTATATGCAGTGCTTTCCCAGTATCCTACTGCCTTCAACAAGAGACCCACACAGATATTGAGCTACACTTTTACAGTATTCCTCCACAACTAGATCTTAATTGCATCCCAGTGTAAACAAATGCAATTCTCTGTTAATTAGAATATAACTGCACATTTCTGTACAGAAATGCAGTGTTGTGAGAATACAACAAACACAAGGGTTCCAGCTATATTTACCTGAGTTTACTATAAATCTTCCAGTCTCAATTAGCAGCCTGATCAAAAAACATTTGGGGTTTTTTGGCATAAATGTGGTTTTAACTTTCCAGTCTTGTTGATGTCAAAAGATCATTTCACTTCAACTTCCCCTTATGGTTGCTTTTTCTTTAAACAGCATACAATCCTTAATTAAGCAAATACATGTAGCAGCTGACTGCACAAGAAATTGTGCAGTTCTTCAAAATATCTGCATATCTGATTTATAATGGGAAAAATCACACACAGAATCTCAAGGGCTGGAAGGGACCTTGAAAGATCATCTAGTCCAATCCCACTACCAGAGCAGGACCACCTAGAGTAGGTCAGACAGGAACTCATCCAGGTGAGTTTTGAATGTCTCCCGGGAAGGAGACCTCACAACTCATCTATGCAGCCCATTCCTGTCTTCTGTCACCCTTACAGTGAAAAAATTATTTCTTGTATTTCTTTGGAATCTCACCTTTTCCTTTCTCAGCTGTAACATTTTACTCTCTGTTTACAAGTGATAGGGTTTAAATGGGCCTTTTAAAAACTCATAATCTTTTAACAGAATTGGATCTTGTTGAATTTGCTAGAAAGTAAAAAAATAAAGATTGTAAAGCTATCCCTTTAAGAAGAAATGTGTGTATACTTATGAATTCTGTGACAGTGAGACAACCAGAGAAATTAATATCTAAAGGAACTGAGCTCTAACTTATTGACAGGACATAAAGAATAGAGAACTAGACATAAAAGGCAAGGGAAATAACATGTGAAAGTTATAGAAAAATATATATTTGAAACATATTAGGCAACTTTTTATAAAGGCGTAATTTAACTTTTGCTGAAGTTAATGGATTTGAGTGAGTTTATCTGCTTGCACAAGACGTTAACGCCATTCTGGATTCATGATAAATTATTGCTTGACTATTTCTTTTTCCAAACAGAGAAACTTCAGAATTATCACTGTACAACTTTGCTTTTTTCAGAAGAGAAAAATAATTTCCAAGTTGCTTTTCTTTCCCTTGAGTACTATTTTAATTACTAGTAAAAGAAGACTCATTCTAATAATTAGTGCAGCATTTGAAAAGTGCAGTTAAGATGCTGTAATACTCTGTACCTATGAACGTGGGTAGTGAATTTATGAAAACAGGGCAGAAAGACAACATCTGCCCAGAGACTTCTATTACAATGGCACACAAGAGAAATGAGCTCCTATCAGATGCTAAACAAAGAAGAGGGCAGCTACTGTGGTGTTTGGTTTTTTTTTTTTTTTGAAAGGCAGTTTCAAACATCCCTTAAACACCAGCAAGACAAAGCCTGCACACTCATGAGTTTGTCAAAATTAGACAAGATAGTGTTACAGCCTAATCACATTGTATTCATTATATTTTCTGTTGTGCTTACCTTTACACATTTGTTGTCCCTTTCTTGTCAATTTCTCTTATTTTACCTAACTGGAAACCCAATTATATTATATTGCATGAATATGACAGGACAACATAGTTCATCCACTCCAGGTAGGTCAAAGACCAGGACTAGTGAAGGCATGGGGCTTGACCAGAACATCCAGATGACAACCCAGCTTAGTCCCAAGATATTGCTGTTACAGCCTATGCATGAGGCAAAAGCATCTATCCATGCATGGTCATGTCTCCATCCTATGTTCAGGTAAGTTCAACATAAAGCTTCACTTTTATTTTCTTAATTCTTTTTGCTACCTGCCTATATAAAAGATCAGAAAAACTATCAATCATTACCAACTCAGTCTTTAACAACAGAAACCGGACAGCCTCAGTTTTCCACCAAGAAATTCTATTCAGTAAAACAAGTTTGGTTTTTTTTAATGTGGCTTTATATAAGCACAGAGTTTCATGATATTAATAATTCAGAGTTCTAAGACTATTTTTATCATATGCTAATCAACAGCTTTCAGAATAATGCAAATTTTCTATTGAGTCTCCCCAGAAATGAGGCAGACAGATCCCTTTTCAATGACTGCATTATAAATGTCTTTGATTTAACGCTAGTTAGTCCACTAAAGCTAACATAACATCTGAAAACCTCAAAGAAGAAAAACTTGCGTTCCTGCCTCTAAAAAGTTCCTACCCTTACTTCTAGAATATCAAGGTCTCATATGACTGTAAAGGAAATTTTGTACTGTTTTAAGACATTTGAATATTATTCTGACTCACTGCTGGAAAGAAAAATATTTTCCATGACCCATTACAAACAAAATACATACACTGGTATCTCAATCCAATGTATGGTATATTAAAAATCTACCCCACCCACAAACCAACCAGCCTCCATATTGCATAAGGAACTACTAGAAAAGGATTGCTTTTAAGTGATACCATTTCAGGTAATGCAAAACTTTGAGAAAGAAAAGTCTATTTTTGTCAGCTTGGCATCTTTTCAGTTAAACTAATTATAACTAGAATTTACAATTAGAAATTCCAGTTATGTGAGGTTATATGCAACACCTTATACTGATTCTATTTCTCCTGGAACTTTGCATGTTTATTTCTAAGACAAACATGTACAGTTACCTGGATTCTCCAATGCTCTCCAATATTTTGATACAGGCAGAAAAACTGGCTCCCTCAGTGAGACAATCCACGACTGTATCACCTTAACAGTGTTTGCTAAGAGGAGCTCTGCTTCTCAGCAAGGGTTTGCACAAGAATGCTGCTTGTGGGTTTCATTATCATAATCTGTAGAGAAAACTGCTTTCCTCAGGATATTAGGCAAGAAGTGGTAGGGTAAAAGGGAACTAAAATATTTCAGACTGTTTGGCTGCTGTCATCATCAGTATTCACCACGTGATACCTGTAAGTAATGCATTTACCCCACATTATGTAGTCCTGTGAAACTATATTAATGTATGCAGGCCTGAGTCTTTACAGAATAATGACTAATGAAATGTGTGCAGCAATTACAAGCATAAAGACAAGAATGGACTGACTGACTTCTTAGCTCATGAAGTCTAGTACTTTGCTTCTGTTGAGAACTGCTGCACACATTTCCACTCACGAAGTGCCAGCTGATGTATTTGCTTACTCCCACCTTTGCCGGTGACATCTCAAGAGATGTCAACTGGCCAGATTATTAAAGCTGGAGAAGTTAAAAAAAAAAAAAAAAGATAAAGAATATGATCATGCATATCTTCTGCCTTTCTGACTGGGAGCTAGTTACACAAATCAAAGACTTTGAAGAATAATACAGGATAGGAAAACTGATATTGAGAAGTATGCTTCACAAGAAATTCTAAAATTTTGTGCTGAAGGTAAATCCAAACCATGAAGGCAGAACCCTCTGTTAAATACAGCTCACTAAAGTTGCTGGACTGCTGCAGTAGAAAAGATTCCAGAAAAAAAAAATCTCTTTGAACTTCATAAAAAGTTGTTTGTCTCTTCCTCATTGTCTGTCACTTCTCCTATTGCAGAAATTTTTTCATATTTTTTGAATCTTTTTTGGATGTCAATATAAATCCTTGAAAGTGCTTGATATTTCCAGCTTAATTTTACAAAACCTTCTCTCTTAGCTAGCTCAGAAGCTTCTTAGGGTGCTGGATGGAGATTCTTTGAGTTAAAAGCCCTGTCACATGCTTTAGACTTGCCACTTGCCAACAACAACTTTTTTTCTTGTTGTTACATAATGCAATATTTTTTTCCTAGTAGAAGTGCAGTTCTTTATGCTATTAATTCTGCTAAACACTGCATTTTATTTATAAAATAATCGTTAATTGTGAAGGTCAACAATTATCACCGATGATGAAGCATTTATTTTTAATATTAAGGCAGATTAGACTTTGTGACAATTGCTACTCTATCTAGAGGTCTTCATGACTATTTTAAGGTGCTAACTGTAGCAATATAGTCATTTTGCATGGGTAAAGAATGCTGCAAGAATTAGTGCACAGCATCAACGCTAGGCAAATCATGCAATGATGAAAGAACGAGCTCATCTTTGCAACTGTGAATGTGCTAGACAGTTCCTGTTGCCTTCTCTTTCATCCAACACATAGAAATAAATATATCCCTGATAGAATGTTGCTGAGAATACAAATTGCAACAAACACAGTGAAAACACTCATTTATACTGTGAAACTGCCATGAAAGTTGCCCATCTACAATGTCTGCCATATGCTTCATTTTGCGCTTGCAAGTACAACATCTTTCTGGATCCTTTCTTTTTTTCCCACTTATTTCTGTGAAGAATATTTGAGAGTAATTTGGGGGAATTAGCTATTTCTAGAAGAAATAGCACCTGAAGGAATTAACATTTCAAGAACCAGGACCTGCAAATGTGAAAGTAGTATATAAATATTTTGCCTTTTTATTATTTTTTCACAAAATAAACCCTAGACCCTCCCCTAGAAGCAGAAGCAATAGCAAAATCACAGGAAAATATTCAAGCAAGACAAGAATATAAATGAAAATAGTACCTTCTCATGCAAAAGTGTGTTGTTCCAGCCTCCTTGTAGGCCAAAATCAGCATCTAAATCCCAGCATAACAATGGTGTGTTACTGTTCCCATGTGGAACTTTTATGACTGCAGCCTTATTGGAGCATTTATTCAACTATCTCTTCCCCATGTACCTTTGGGAAAAGTGGCTGCTTAGGAATTAAATTTGTTAGAAAAAAAAAGGAGAGAAAAACAGCTTCACTCAATTGCTAATCCATCTTTTTAAGGTATCTTTCATCTACTGATACTGTCCTGTGTTCTGAAATGGTTTGAAAAGTTGGACAGTCCTGTATGAATTCCTCTGGTTTTCCAGTTCCATGCTCACAAAGAATGTCATAATCAGGTTCTTGTTATCTCCACAGCTGGGTCAGTACCATTGCTGGAGGTGGTGTAAACTGAAGTGACATGATACAAAACAAAAATATCTTTTTTGTTTCCATGTTGTTTTTAACTTACTTCATTAGATCTTAGCCTGTTATATGATTCCAGTACAGATGAGACAGTAGAAAGAATTAGGGGTGAGAGTGGGAGAAGAAAAAAGATAGACGTGATTGGCTGTGGCGTGTGATCCTTAAGCCATGTACATGTAGGAAAAAGAAGTAAAGGAAACACCACCTTTGCACAAGTGCATTAACTACATCAAAGAAGGTTTGACAATCTTCTTCCAAAGTCAGAATAGTGTGACTCTCTGTATCTGTGGTATACAACACACATAAGTATGTGGAGTGGTCAACAATGGAAATTCAGCCTTAGCCCAAGTTTTCACTGAAACTTCTCTTCCTGTCTCCGCCTTAGTCTCATAGGGCTTTTGCCTCCTGGTGGCAGACTACAACAAGAACAAGAATGACAAATTTCTACATTGATAATCTCTTTGTATATACTTACACTGGAAGAGTTACAGTCTATCTGTTTTCATGTGTTTGCTGAGAGAGAACATGGTCAGAAGGCGAGGCAAAGAGTTAGCAACCGTGCTTAGCCTTGCTGTGCCATTGCCCAGAGTCAGGACTTGGGTGGAAGTGCCATCCCTCCATATTGGTGATCCTGTTACAGCATCACTTTGGAAAGTACCTGATTTTCAGTAAAAGCTTGGTATTCCTGAATACTGGTAGGAACTTTTGTCTGCAATTGCTACAACATGCTATGAGAACATTTCTGGTAGTATCAGTCTATGTTATCTTTGTGTCTGCAGACAGGGCTAGACTTCCTGAAAAATGCACTGCTGCATTTTCATTGGGTTGCCATTTGAAGGTGGTTTTAGTATTTCTGATGGGAGTTTGATGTTTGCGTTACTAAATTAGTGGCATTCTCTCATGTCTATCTGCACTGTCATGCTTATATAGCCACAACTGGGCTTTACAGATACTGGTCGTAGACAGCTGACACACAGGGCTCCCTGAAAGCTCCTCAAGTCAATAGTGTGTCTCTTTTAAATTTTCATAATTAAGTCCCTATAATCTTATGATCATTGACTGTATTTACCATATTTATATTTGTCTGAACAAGGAATGAAGAAACCTGTTTCCACTCTATATTTTTCTATACTAAAGTAGAACTCGTAATTCAAGACAGAAAACAAACAGCACTGGCAGAGTCTCCTTATCTCAGCTATGGTTTGTGAAGGATCTACTTCTAGGACGAAGGAAAGCGCAGTGTATGCCAGAGTTCAAGTTCATGTTAACCTCCTGGTTTTCTACTTGGGTGTACACACTATAATAAATTGCTTCTTACAGAGCACAGTCCTTCCTGCAAGCATTAGAAGCTGTTGCAAAGCACCTGCTATATAAAACAATCCTATGTGCAAAAAAACCTGAAGAGCTTTGTTTGTTTTGTTTCTTTTGTGACTTGACCTTAGAAGTGCTCTATTGACTCAAGCCCCAAGTAATTCTTTGAATACAAAGCTTGCATTCAGGTATTAACAGTCATCTTCCATCAAATTGCTCATCTTCACTGCCCTGTGCTCCTTCCTCCATGCCCTGCTCCTGAGCTGTCCCTCAATGCCTTCTGCCATGTCACAGGCCTTTCCCTACTCCTTTTGCTGCAAAGCTGACATGCTCAATGGGAACAGATTATGTGGCTTTTGAGTTAGGCTTTTTTCCCCTGAGAACTGCATTTTTTTTTTCCTCTTTGCTAATGTCAGTGCTCCTGTGTTCGGTCTACCTGGGTTCATTAGCAAGGAGTTCAGGGAGAATTGAAAGCAACACAGCAACATAAAATGGTACTGATAGAACAAATGGAAACACTAAGCCTTTGCTAAACTCTCCACAGGCCCCAGAAAATAATCTTGAAAGTGCAGAGTTTACCAGGGTGGTCGAGAGCCACAACACACACAGACAGAGCCCGATGAAGTGTGGGCTGAAAGAACTCACAGGGTTTACCACAGCACCATTAAGCTTCATATCCCAGAGCTTGTGCCTCTTTGGGGGCCACAGCTGATGACCAGTGCCAACTTAATTAGAGAATTTAAAGAGACAAATTGCAGGTGTTGTTCATGTAGTTGGGATAGATGAGTTTGTAGTAATTGGCTGCTGGTCTGAGGCAAGTGGGATGAGAAAAAGCACCTGGTGACCATCTTTATAAGACAGGAAGGCTGTTAAACAGGTGGACTGTCTGTTTGGGAAGTTGATAGAAGCTGTGTATGAGTGGGAATCAATAGAGATTGATGTGAGAGGAAGGACGGAGGAGCACAGCAGGACTAACAGTGGCTGTGTGTGAGTGCTTTGTGTGGGGAAAAGAGCTCTAGTAACTGTGGAGGATGGGCATCCTTTTGCCTGCCATCATGACATTATGCTTCCTCAGTAGTGGCCTTGTCTGTGTCTTGCCTTTCCTTGCCATCACCTTGTAGAGCACTGACTGGCTCTGTGCCTCCCTTCTGGGACTCAGTCTGTTATGGAGACTCCCAGGCCTGGCTAGGTCCAGTGCAAGCCTTGGAGTAGAGAGGCAGCCATCTCAGCAGCTGATGTCAGAAGCATCCTGGCACTCAGAGAGAGTAAGAGAGGGAGGTTGTACAGGGGGTGGGGAGGGGAGATTGAGTGGGAACTTTCTCAAGGAAGAAGTTGCTTTATTTCCTCCCTGTATACTGTCATGTAAATGTCTGGGCAGGGGATTATCCACTGGCTTGGCTTTCTCCTTGGCACCTGCCTCAGCTGCTGATACTAAAAGGAAGAGGAAGTGGAAAAACAAGAGGAACAGACAGTTTTAGCAAAGCACCCCTGACTTCCCCTTCTTCTCAGCATGTCCTTCCCTTCCTCTGCTGGGAAGCCAAAAAAATGTGCAAGAACACGCAAATGCCTCACCAGGGTGTTGTGCAAACCCTATGGAAGAGAGAGAGAGGGATAGCCCGGGACATGCCCCGTTTTCGCACTTAATCTTCTTCCTGCTCTCTCATATGTTAAACCCTGATCAGCTTCACAAGTCTCATCTGCCTGTAGTGGAGAGAAACAGAACAGAGTCAAACCCATGTTTTTTAAAAAGCATCCCAGCTTCAGGCAACGTCCTCCTCTCATCATCTGCCCTTTTGCACTAGCTGATGGGGTACTAGCCAAAGGACTCACTGTTGATATCTGTGCCTCTTCATGTATTTCCCAGCTTCATGAGCCTTTTCTGGGAAGTGGGTAGCAAAGGACCTTTACCCTTCAAAATCTCCTCCTTAAACCTCTGAAGAAAAGGATTCAGGTGAGAGCAACTTAGGCTCTGTTAATGTCCTGTGATTCCTCACAGACAGCTTTTCAGTCTTTTCCTTTTAAAACATGAAAGATCAGACCTCCATCTGTGAGCTATTGCCCAAGTCGTACCAGAAGTGGTTATGCTGCTTGTGCTACTTTCTCACACAAGTCCTGTTGACTCACTGAAGTTCTGGATAAGGAAGGAAAGCTCTCTGCTTTCAGGGCTGGAGCTCCTTTTCTTCTGCTCTTGTACCACGAATAACACAAGAAATATCCAACGAGGAGTTACACTGCAGAGCTCACCAAAGCCATGTCTCTAATGCAGTACTTTGCATTGGGGAGTATTGACAAAAAATCTGTGTTACATTCTTTTAATGGCAAACTTCTCAACAAATGAGAAATAAGAAACAGAAACAACAGAAACTAATTTTATCAGGGTGGTTTCAGGTGTGGTTAATCCAGCATCAGTCATTTTTTATTAGCTCTTACAAAGTTGTTTCAGTTTCTTGTCCTTTGCACTTCTTGAAAAATACTGCTGATTCTGTTATATCCGGGTGATTTGCAAAGGCCAGAAAGGGAAAGGTGCTAAGCACTTTCATGGAGTTTGTCCTTCTGTAGCATTTAATGACCCCTCTGTAGATTCTCAGAGTTCATGACCAGTGCAAACTCAAACAGAACAGCTGATGAAAAGTGATGTGCACCATTAGCAGTTTGTGAACTGCTTCAAAATGTTATGTAGGACAAAGAGTTAGACAAAATGATCTTCTGAGGTCCTTTCAAACCTGAGCTGTTCTATGATTAGGTGATAGCAGTGGCTCTTAGTTTTACTTGCAGTTGATTCTGATGAAATGCTGATTCGTCCCTACCTGAATTGCAGGATAAATTTCCTCTGTACAAGTAATTAATGTAATCACGTGGCTGAAGAGGGCCTGTACACAGGCAGTTGCTACCCATGAGCTATAACCTGCTGAACTCTGTAGCTAGATCACCAGGTCTGTGTTTCCTAGTCTGTTCCATGAGTTCAGTCAGCACAGAGATTTTGAGCACTGGCTGAGAGTGCTGAATTGAGGCGAAATTGGAGGAAAACAGGGACTCTGTGTCAGGATGCAGTTAGGGTTCATTTTTTTGTAGAGCTAAAGCTGTGTTGTAAGGAGGTAGGGAACAGATTGAGACCCCAGTTTGTCTGTAGTTTAAGGTAGGAGGATGAGGATGAACAATAAGGGTCTGGGCTGCAGAAAGGAAGATCTATGAAAGAGGAATGGGGGGAGAGAGACAACACATTTTATGTCCAGCTACTAGCACTGTGCAAGCAGAGTTTGGGAATTCCCTGTGTAGGCCTGGCATACATTCTTTCTTACTGTTGAACCACTCTGCTTATCATTCATCCGTTTGTTACACATCCTATACACCGTTTCTGAGACTCCTCCTGTAAGTCAACAGTTTAACCACATCAGGGGAAAATTCACATTAGAAAAAATGAGCTTGTGTTGTCACGGTGTTCAGTCACCTCAACTGGTTGTACCTTCAAAGCAAAAAAATATATTCCCAGTGTTGATGTAGGGCATGGGGCATCTAACAATTACATTTTTAAACTGTTGCCCTAAAAGGCTAGAAACCTGTGTAATGACCTCTACTATTTTTCACTGTGGTTTGTGAAGGTATTTCACTCGCCTCCCTTCAGGTTTGTTGCTATAGAAGTTGAAGACTGTTCTATATCACGTCACTTAAAAAATACAGATTCAAAATATCAATGCAAAGAAAAGAAAAAGAGATAAAAGAAAAGTCACTGGGGCATGGGAAGGGAGGTGCTTTTCAATCCAAATAATTTTGCTGGTTGAGGTAACAGGACAGCATTTGTACCAGAATGTTAAAGTTTAATTAGAAATAAATGCATTTCTTTATATGATTTCTCAGTTTAGTACAATTCCTGACATCAGTCATCCCTTTTTCTATTGTATGTAGCAACAGGACAAGGAGTAATGGGTTGAAGCTGGAGTGCAAGAAGTTCCATTTAAATATAAAAAAACCCCTATTTTACTGTGAGGGTGATGGAGCAGTGGCACAGGCTGCCCAGAGGAGTTGTGGAGTCTCCTTCCATGGAGGTCTTCAAGACCCACCTGGACATGTTCCTATGTGACCTGATCTAGGTGGACCTGCTTCTGCAGGAAGGTTGGACTAGATGATCTTTAAAGATCCCTTCCAACCCTACCATTCTATGATCAGTAACAAAGACAACAATGTGGCCTAAATAGCAACAAAGAGCATGCTCCCACAGCATGAACATTTCAAAGCACAAAATAACTTCAGAAATGTTCCTTTGGGAGTTTTAATCAAAGACAATGAGGTTTGAAGACAAAAACCCAGTTTAATCCAAAGATCTTAAAAAAGAATGCTTTAACAAAAGTTTTTCTTAAATCCTTCTGCATAGGATTTGTGTAATGCCTAGTGTTCTTTCTATGGCCCAATCCTTTGCACTTTTAAAAAAGCTTGCTTTGATTATCAAGGAATTCTGATCCTTGATCTTTACAGGTGATAACAGGCTGTTGGCTTCAAAGTGAGTGGTTAATCGGTGGTGTAAGACCATACATAAACAAAAGAAATAGAAAGTGATGTTAAATAAAAAACGCGTTCACAGCAGAAAACCAGGATCAACTTTCCATCTGTTGAAAGTCCTTTTGGTAACACCAGCTTAGTCAGAGATCTTACATAAACCCCATATTCTGAAGCCTTGCTGGTGCACTCAGAGTTTCTCCTTTAAAAAAAAAACCCAACTTCTTCCTTCCTGCTCTACTGTACTGTGTTTTTCAAAAACTTACTTCTCATCGGTTAACCTCACTTTGCCCCTTCTTACCCTATACTCAGACTGTGCTACCATATGTCTCCTCGTCCATCATACACCTGCTCTGCAGCCAGGTGAATCTCACCTTTCAGCTGTTGAGCCACAGGGAACCCTAAAGCATGTAGCTCTTTCTCTCTAAAATCACCATGTGTATATTTTTTCTGTGTTGTCATTTCTGGATGCCTGCACGATAGTGACCTCTAATGGAAGAGCCAATTCCATTACAAATCATAACCTCACGGCATAATTTAGGTAGAGAGGGACCTCTGGAAGTCATCTGGTCCATCTGTCTGCTCAGAGCAGGGCCAACGTCCTCAGATTGTGCAGAGCGTTTTTCAGTTGAGTTTTGATTGCATGGTAGGATGAGGAATCTGCAGCCCCTCTAGGCTGTCCGAGTTATTTTATTTCCCATATTCTTCAAAAAAGAAAAAAAAAAAAGGAAAGAAAAGAAGGGAAAAATCCCTGTAACTTCTCAGGATTTTACTCAGTGCTTTCCTGTTGCCTTGTTTCAGAGGTGGGGAAGTTATGGCTGCTTTCTTAACTTTAATCATGCAAATTTAGTTGCTTATCAAGTATATTATTTGCAGATGCTTGAATCTCTTAGTTACAGAGTAGGTGTAAATGACAAGGAGAAATTCAGCAGGGTCTCCTTCAGTTTTGCTGCCTCTTCACAGAGGCTACAGGCCATACCAGCTAAGGAGGTGGCATGTACCAGCCTTTCTGCTCCAAGGGCTTGTTGTTGTGCGGGATTCCAAATTTGTTGCTGGGCACTGACAAGACTGAAAAGCAAGGCCAGTCTCTGGGCATTCATTAAAGAGTGTCTTGTCAGGTAGACCATGATTTCCACAAATTTGTAATTCTGTTGTGCAGGTCGTGACAGTTAGTGACCAGTGAGGAGAAGAGCATCATGAGGCAGAAAGGCACCAGTGTTTAGCTAAGGGAAATCTGTTCATTCTTGTGGTCTGGAGCACAAATTCAAGCCCTAGCAGCTGGTCTTAGGGCTGAGGAAAAAGAGAATTGATGGAAAACTCATGTCATATATGGGAAGCATTCAGATCAATGGAAACCTAGTAGTGGCATAATGAGTGAATTACAAACCTTATCTAAAGGATAAGTTGGGACCAGTCATAGAGACAGGACCACTCAGTGATAAACTGCAGGGCCTGGAAACACTAAGAGGCAAAAAGGGTTGTCAAAGGGATTTATGAAATAGTTAAGGGGGTTGGACTAGATGATCTCTAAAGGTCCCTTCCAACCCCTACCATTCTATGATTCTACAATTATTAAGAGATGAAGCGGATCAATGGATGTGGCTAAATGGTTGTTTTGAGAGGCTTTGTGCAGGAGAAGAAAGTGAGAACTGGGGGACTTAATTTTCAAACATTTTTCTTCTCCAATAAGAATCATAAAAACAGACTCCCTATGGCTGATCTTTGGAATCAAAATGCAGACACCTTCAGAGGTTTAGAAAAGAGTCATGGTATTAGAGAGGTTGTGACATTTCTTGAGAACTGTGTTGCACAAGTGACTGATGGGAAGAAAAGTTGTGAGAGATGTGTCAGCAGAAGTAAAAGGATCAGCCAACCATAGCTGTAAATCTGAGTTGCACAAGATCCTCTGATCCTCATTTCATTCTTTGAAAATGTAAGTCTCTCTAAAAATAGTTAAAAAAGGGCAATATTTATGGATTAAATTTGTCAGATTCCTTATGTGTCCCTTTTTAAAGCATGTGCAATAAATTGTTCTCATTAATTTTTCACACTTTTCAGTGGTCACATTAGAAGTTGGGAGTCATTGTTCGTAACTTCAGCGAACCAACATGGGTGAGGCTCTCTTCTTGTACATTTCTGTGTAATTTTTCAATTCTTAATTTTCTATGCACTTCAACTTTTGTAGTGAGGACTGCGGCTGAAGGCAGCTACTGGTTTTGTTCATTTCAGTATTTCTGTATTAAAGAATTCTGAACTCTGCTGAAGAATTAATTTTATACTTTTTTCTTTTTAGTTTGTTGGATTGTCTTAGTTAGAACACAAAACAATATGAATGTTCATTTTGCAAGAAAAAATAGATGAAAAACATGACTTTTAATTGAAATGAACCCAAAAATCCCATCAGGTTCTTAGCTGCAGACTGTAGATGAATATTAAAACTTTGAACTTACAACAAAAGATTTTAAAGTACACCTTTAGATATCCATGTGTTATCTGTCTTAATCTATCAGGATATATTCTCAATACACTTACCTGAGACAGGGCTGGTATAAATGACTATGAAAATGTCTCATGTCAATATAAATATTCAAATGAGAATCTATTGTCAAAAGAAAAAATATTTTAGGGTAAATGTTGCTAAATATCACCTTTGAGTGTGACTGTAGGTACCTTTAATAAGCAGTAACCACAGTTTCAAGAAAAGGAGTCAAGATGTGGAAGATTTTTCTGGAGAGCAAAGTGTTTTGGTCTTTACCCTGCACACCCCGAATTCCTTCAAATACCTTTAGTTCTTTTATTTGCCACACTAGAGAAGGGATGCTGGGAGCCCTGCCTTAACTTGTGTAACTTTGTCTTTGTTAGAGTAGAAGTTGACTCATAAAATTGAAATTTTTTACATGTTGTAGTTCATGTGGCAAAGAGAAGCATTCGGATAATCTTGTATGTTAGGGTAAAGTAACTAAGCATGGTATGTTCTGTATCAGCTTCACAGTTACATTTGTTGATGAACATGATTTTTCTTTGTCTCATTTACATACCTAACACACATTATTATCTTAGCCTTTTTTATTTCCCCTAGGAACAGGAAAAACCTTAAGTGATGCAGATTGTATGAAGGTTCAGGAAAAGGTTTTGTTGTTAGGAATCTTTGAGGTCTCTGCAAGTCTCTTTTGTTCAAGTTGCAAAATACAGAGATGTGAGGAAGGTTAGAGTTCATTCCACACCTGTTAAATTGGTTGAGATGTTGCCTGATTTCTGTGGTGAAGCCTCATCTGGAGTCCCGTGTCCAGTTCTAGGCTCCCTAGCTCAAGAGGGACAGAGAACTTCTGGAGAGAGCCCAGCTCAGGACCACCACGATGATCAGGGGACTGGAGCATCTTTCATACGAGGAAAGGCTGTGGGAACTGGGGCTGTTTAATCTAGAAAAGAGAAGACTGAGGGGTGATCTTATTAATACTTACAAATATCTAAATGATGGGTGACAGGAGGTTGGGACATCCCTTTTTTTCTATTGTATGTAGCAACAGGACCAGGGGTAATGTGATGAAGCTGGAACACAAAAAGTTCCATTTAAATATAAGAAAAAACTATTTTACTGTGAGGGTGAGGGAGCAGTGGCACAGGCTGCCCAGGGAGGTTGTGGAGTCTCCTTCCTTGGAGGTCTTCAAGACTTGCCTGGACATGTTCCTATGTGACCTGATCTAGGTTGACCTGCTTCTGCAGGGAGGTTGGACTAGATGATCTCTAAAGGTCCCTTTCAACCCTACTATTCTATGATTCTATGAAAAGTCTAATTAGGATCACTAGAAACATGAATATAGGCCTTCCCTACAATACAAGGGGAAAGACAAAGATTTTTATAAACCTGGGCAAGGATTTCCTACCAAAAATCTCTATCTCTGAAATAACTCTTCATGTATTTCTCACTCCTCTCTGTCACTATATGCCTGAATTCTGTCTAAATGTTAGTACTTTATTCCATTTTTGGCTGTACATACTTAGGCTCTCTCTTGCAAAAGAATCATAGAATTGTACTGGCCCTATCAGAATTACCCAAGGAAACACTTCATTTAAGAACAGATGGAGAGGGGTCTGAGTCAATGAGTCAGTGTCAGCTCCCAGAATTACTATATAATATATATTATCACTGCTTGTGAATAGGAAGGAGCTTTTTCTGATGGTCAATAAAACTAGACCGCTTTGCTAAATGACCACATCTTTTATGTGACAAAAATTTGGACCAAAGGGAATTAATGTATTTTGACTACCCTGGAAGAAGACAAAACCTTTTCCCAGATGAATGTTAGAGAACTACAGCACTGAGCCGTGACTGAGTTATTTCAGGGCAAGTTGTGTTACAGTAGCTGTTGTTTGTGAGCTGCCTGTGTGGGGACTTTTTGTCTACAGTCATATAAGGTTAAAGACAAAGTCTGCCACAATTTAAACATGAAAGTTTTGCTGAGATGTTGATGAGGCAACATGAGTGCCTTCCAAATTGAGATACCTGGAAAATGTGCCACACATTGCTTTTTAACTGCTGTTCTCGCTTCATCTGGATGTAATGACTAAAGAGATTTCATCAGTTCTTTTTTTTTCTCCTTTTCTTTTCTTTTTTCAAAAAAATGGTGGATCCAAGTAGATCAACCAAATTCCTTTGTTGTCTGTATCTGCATCAGAATATTTATCTGAATTCTTGTAATTCTCATGTCTCAAAAGTTCTCCTCCTTATTATAGTGTATCTGAGACTTGTTCGTATCCCTGCAAGAAGATAAACATATTAAGCACTATTTGTCTAGGTCAGAAATCAGCTCAGCTTGCTTCGCTTGAAGTCAAAGAAAAGTCAACTTTTTTCCTTATATTCATTAGCCTCAATCTCACATGAAGCTAAACTTGCCAGAAACTATTATTGTAGTTCTAGTGTTTTTTCATCTGAATTTTTTTTTAAACTTCATGGATGGAAATGAAACAGTGAATTCTACATTTTTGTCCTCATTTTGATCTCAGGATTCTGAAGACTTAGCTCTGCTCCTTCCCTTTCTCCCTATATGCACTAAAATCGGAGCCAACTTCAGACAGATTAAGTCCAGTCTCATATTCAAAAAGTTTGTTGTCTCAAAAAGATTTTTTTAAGATCTCTCCAACCACTCTGACTTCTTTCTACCATAAAACTGAGAGAAAACAAACTTTCCTACATTACTCCACACTTCACCTTCTTCAGATATTTGTTTCACTCTCCTATTTTTTTCCTGTCTTCTCATATTGCTATAATATCAATTTCCACCCATACAGCATCAAAGCAAAGACCAAATAATGTGATTTACTTCCTTGGTGAAGCTTCTGGGTTGCCTGTAATGCAAAGATGAAAGCAGTCCTTTCATCTTAGTGCTATAAAGCATTGTCAAGGAAATAAGTAGGCGTATGATTTCATGGTTTGCATTACTTTGAATTGTCATTCTTATTTTGATTCAGAGAAGACAACCTGGAGCTTTGAAAAGATTTAAACAAAGAAGTGGAAGTGTTAATTATTTCTCATTTTCAAACTGCATTTGGCAACAGAAATCTGGTGTTAACATACTTACATATTTACATACTGTTTCAGAACAAACTCTTTTGTGAAAGCAGCTAGATATTTGAATCATGCCGGAAGAGTAATTGTCTGTTTGCTTGCAAGTTTTACTTTAGGGTTTTGCAAATACAAGGGCTACAAGCATAGTCAGGCTTCTGAATTACTATTTCAAGTTAAAGAATCTCTGTGGCAACCAGAAATCAGCAGGTGACAGCATAGCTTGATGCTAGCTTGGCTCTATTCAGATCCTGTTTACCCATACTTAAATCCAGAGTAAGTCAAGTGATCTGAAATAAATTATTGGCATAAAGAAAGTTTTTTGGCCTTTAGTACTTGATTCTGCACAGTGAATTCATTATAACAGAAAAAAAAAAAAAACCAAAACCCAGAATAAGAAATATTTACAATATAAAGAAGATTACCTATGTAAAAACTTTGAGGCCACACTGACTGATGAAGAATTCCATCATTGTGTAAAACAGACAAACTCAGCTAAACTCCTCTGAACTTTATGAAGCATCATTAAATATTAACTATGTTCTGTATTGAATTCTATTTCACATTGCCGTTTTTCAAGCCCTGTTTGCAATGAGTAAAGTTAGACCTCTTTCCCCCTGCAGACACTGAATTCTAGAGCTTGGGTTTCTCTCTGAATTTTGTGAGATATCTTTTTTTCTCTTGAAATGAAATTGAAAGCTTCAAATAAAGGATACCTCTTTAGTGCTATTACCTTCAGGAAAAAATTGCTTTATTTAGGCACATGTACCGTGATAAAAAGATATAAGCTACTCTAGAAGTTCTAAACTATTTCCCAGAACAAAGATGGTCTAAAAAGCTATTGGTATTTCACACTTTACAACATTTGAATAAAAAAAGTCATGTCTTCAAATTATTGATTTGGCTTATTCAGAAAATACTTATAAAAACAGATACAAATATAAATATTTGAATGCTTAAGAAGCTGTATTTTCAAAGGAATCCAATTCTACAAATTGGTTTAAAACCCCCAAACAATGATACTGAAAATTTACACATAAATGTGGGGTGTTTTTTTTGTTTTTTGGTTTTTTTTTGGTCACAAAATACTTTTGAATCACAATAAGATAGTGCAATTGCTTTCTGTAAATCTAATTTAAAGGCTTGACCCATTCCCATTTCTTACTTGGTGGTACATTGACATTTGACTGTACAATTCGTCTAGGTGCATACACTGATTTGTCAGCTTAGCCTTGAAAGAAACTTACCAGAATCAGTAAGGCACATACAAACTAGTTCACATAATGAAGGAGCTACAAAACTAAAAAGTTTCTTCATGCCCTCAAAAGCAGGAAGTCAGCTGCAAGGAACTGAATTGAAAACTGTAAGAAATATGTTTAAAGTTTTACAGTGGCATCCACTGCAGTTTTAGTACTCTTATGTAATCATGTAATAAAAAATAAATGAATAGAGCTCTGTACTTACCATAGTTTTGGTCTGTCTATCTCCTCAAGTCTGCCAAAGGGTATGTATTGTAAGAGAGAGAGTCAAAAATGTTCTTTGTCCTTCGCTGCACTTCCTTTTTTTCCTTTTTTTTTTTAAAAAAAAATGTGTGTGGTCTATCCAGCCTTCACAGGAAAAATTATCAGCAAAATCCTTGTTTGGCATTTTATCAGAGACCTAACAGAATTTTTAGTGGCATTTGTTTGGTATTTGCTGCACCACTGTGAAGGCCAAATGACAGGGAATGAGAATTCATTCATTTGATGTCCTCCAAGATTATAATGAAAAACAGGTCTATGCTGATGAGCAAAATATATAATTATGTTTTCACTAATTTTTGACTAAATTAAAAGGACAAATGTATTTTGGTTTTGTCTTTTATATTCAGAGTTCCTAAATTTTTATGTATTCAGGCTTTACTACCAAGCCCAGGCATATCTCCTGGCTTAGATTTTCATGAATGTTTGCAACCTGAGTTAATTTTCTTCCTGTAATAAACTGAACTATATTTCTATCAACTATTCAGCTCTTCATTGCTGATATTAACAGAAAAATAGGGTTGTCCTGATGTGACAGGTTATTAAAGTTCTGTGTTGCTGCAGTTTGGTGATGTCCAACAACTAAAGAATCAGTTGACTTTTCAATAAGCAAGTTTCTCTGTATGAAGTAGTGGGAGACAAGTAGAAAATATAATAAAGTAACACAAAATACCATCTGTCTGTCACAAGCAAGATTTAAACTTCGTTCTCTTATAAAATCAGAATTTACCCATAATCTCAGTAGTGGAACACTAAAAGGATTGCTGCATTACTGTTAAGTCTGAAATCACTGGCATTCAATTAAACTTTCAATGCAATATATGAATATTCTCTGTTATATACATAATATCAAATACCACTACCTACAGTATCAATTACCAACATATTGCTCTTTTTTTCTAAAAAGCAGAAAATTATTATGGTCAGTTACTGCTTGTTTGCTTGAGCACAACATTATGCAATTCTCAGAACAGATTTGAAAAAAAAATCTAAATACCTGTTTTACAGAGTATAAGTGGCATTTTAGGCAAAAGTAATACAATTAAATTGATCTATCTAGATTTAAGCAGAGTATTTAAAACACTGTCCCGTGTTGAATTTTAAGTGATGAAAACTGGGAGAGGATGTGTGCCTGGACATGTTCCCATGTGACCTGATCTAGGTTGACTTGCTTCTGCAGGAGGGTTGGACTCTAAAGGTCCCTTCCAACCCCTACCATTCTATGATTCTATGATTCTATGTTACCTGTCAGAAAGACTGCAAGGTAGATAATGAGCTGCCTACAGCAACATTAGTTTAGAAGTGGAAGGGGAATTGCTGAGTTTCACTGGGATTACTAACAGTGTTTTGCAGGTATAGGTCATGGTACTAATCGTTCTCATTACTTTTGTCAGGAGTCTGGTTCAAGAGCTGTGCCTACACTGATGTTATCTGAAGATGTACTAAACTGAATGGTTATACTCTGGAGAATCAGGTAGTTACATAGGAAGAATATGACTTTGTATATTGGATGGACAGAAGTAAACCCAAGTTTAATAATAAAGTCATATACTTAGGCCTAAGAACAGGAATTTTTGCTTTGAGACAGGGATATAGTAAGTATAAGTCACTAACATGACGTGCACATATGAAAAGTACATGTGATCTGATTGCACAGTAGGCAGATGATTTTTGAGTGATAACAAAAATGTTGCATGCTTAGAGAGTTGTGTGCACAGTTCTAGTCAACTGTGTTGAGTGACTATGAGTTTAAGTGATGGAAGTCTGCTAGTATGAGTAGAAGGAATTCTGAAATGTCCTTCTGAAAGGACATTAAAAGAGCTTGCCTTGTCTGACTTATTAAAGCAGAGATGAAAGAGGTTATAACAAAGTCTGTATATATTGAAGAAGAATGATAATTTATACTACAAAAAAAGAGATTGAAATCAAATGGATATAAGTAGATTGTGATTACATTTAAAATGGGAATTTGACAAAAATTTGTGTTCCTTTATGTTCAATGTTATATTCAATAACAATCTTCCAAAGAGAACAGAGAAGGAAAGAGATCCATAAGGCTTCCATATGTTATGTGAGTTATATTGATGAAAAAGACTCAATAGCAGGACAGGGAGGATTCTGACAGGAGGGAAAAAAATCTGTTTGTCAGATGGATAATACTATCTGTACTGGAAAGATACTTCTTCAGTACATCTGGTCACATTAAGTGTTAAGTTTTAGACTATGTTCGATTTCCCTAGGCCTACCCTCTTCATATTTTTTTGTCCAAAAATGTTTGCATGTGCAGCCCTTGAGGAGCTGTTCTGTCTGCAAGAGATTTCCTGGTATCTGATAGCTCTGCTCTTGATGAAGGTTCCTGCTGTTCCCACAGTGAGGCAATAACATCAGATCTTCCTCCAAAAGTGGCTTTGTTCCACAGTGCAGCAACTAGAGTGTTAGGTTTGAACCTTTCTGAAATATCCCGGGAAGACTGCAAGGGTGCAAGTGTTCTCCATCCATTGAGAAAATTCTGAGTTTGCACTTGGTAATATTAAGCCTATTAATTAGTGAAATCTTATTTCCACTTCTGTGGTGTCAAGGGAACTGTTTATGGTGACAAGAACCAGTGAAAGTTGCTTTTTTTGGTCTGCCTTTGATGGACAGGGTATGATTCACTTTCACTGGTCATCGGCACACTTTTGCTGTTTGAGTGCATAGTGGTCTTGCCTGGGCCAGGGTTTTTGGTAGCGGGGCGAGCTACAGGGTTGGTTTCTTTAAACAAAAAGCTGCCAGAAGCTTCCCCTGTAGCTGATAGGGCCATTGCCAGTCAATTCTAAGATGGACCCCACAGCTGACCCAGGCCTGGCCAATTAGTGACTGAGGTAACATCTCTGTGAATAACATATTTGAGAAAGAGAAGTTGCTGTACAGTTGCTAAACTGCAGCAGCTACAGGGAGTGAGAATGTGAGAACACTTCCACAGACACCAAGGTCAGTGGAGAAGAAAGGGGAGGAGGGTGCTTAAGCCCTGGAAGAAAGATTCCCCTGTGACCTGTGGTGCAGCCCATGGTGAGGCAGCCGTGCCCCTGCAGGCCATGGAGGCCACCTGGGAGCAGAGACCCACTTGCAGCCTGTGGAGGGCCCCACGCCAGAAAGAGTGGATGCCTGAAGCAGGCTGTGACTCTGTGGGAAGCTTATCCTGGAGCAAGTTACTGGCAGGATCTGGGAGCCCCTGGAGAGAGAGGAGCCTACACCAGAGCAGGTTTGCTGTCAGGACTTGTTATCCTGTGAGGGACTCAGGCTGGAGCAGTCAGTACCTGAAGGACTGTTCTCCCAGTGGATGATCCACGTTGGGGCAGGGTGTGAGGAGCTGCCCCTGTGGGAAGCCCCATGCTGGAGCAGTTTGTGAGGAACTGCAGCCCACGGGAAGGACCCACACTGGAGAAGTCTGTGAGGGACTGTCTCCCTTGGAAGGGACCCCACAGTGTAGCAGTGGGAAGTGTGAGGAGTCCTCTCCCTGAGAAGAAGCATTGGGAAATTACATCTGCAATGAACTGATCGCAACCCCCATTCTGTCTGCTGCTGGGAGGAAGAAGAATCCCGGGAAGAGGGAGGGGTGGGAAGAGGTGTTTTAAGATCTGATTTTATTTCTCATCTCCCTGTTCTTATTGTTCCTTTAAGAAATCAAACCTTTTTTTTCTCCCCAGGTTTAGTCTGTTTTGCCCATGATGCTACCTGCTGAGCAATCTCTCCATCCTTATCTTGCCTCACAAACCACTCAGTATATTTCTCTCTCTCTCTCTTGTCCAGTTTAAGAGAGGGAGTAATTTTATGACTTGGTCCTGACTAAACCACCACAGAGTGCTCTCCTGCTATAGGGGCCTAGGGAACAGTTCTCTCTCCTATTTTCGTTTGTGGTATTTGTCATTTAGTAGTAAGAGTCTTCAGGATCACTTGTATCAGGGAGGAGACAGGTCAAGATGAGTCCAGAGGACTCTTCAGACCTGAACAATGAGTATGAAAGGGCCTGACCTCATAAATCTCATGGGTTTTACCATTTCCTGTGTTATTTAAACCATTTAGCCCTCATATACCTTTGCTCTTAACTTTTTGAAATAAATCTGTTTTCTTGTATCTTGCTCCCATGTAGATCTGCTGATGTTTAGTAGAATAGCTAAAATAACAGTAATAATTTTTGCTCAAAAGATCAACTAATTTATTTTTGTCATCTCAGCTGGTTTTTTTTTTAATGAAAATTCTTGAAAAAAGATATTTTTCTCCATGGTAAACAAGTATTCCAGTGATTGCTAGTTTCAAAAGTTAATGAGCAAGACTGACAGCTAGGTGCAATGATAATACAACTGCCTCGCCCTTGTTTCGTTTGGAAGTTTTGCCAAAAATATAGATGATAATGTAACAACTCTTTTGTCTCTTTGTAAGGTGCCTCTGATTTCATGTAAAAATCTGTAACTCATTGACATAGACAAGATACAATGTCAGGCCACTCATCAGAGTTTGGGAGGAGTGAGAGTAATAGCTCTAGTAAAGATGCATGGTTTTGTGAACACACTAGTGATTCAGGGCATAAAATAGATGAAGGATGTAGGTTCAGAAATAAATCCACAAGGGCATTTTGTTAAGGTAATGGTTGCTCCAGGTTCTTTACTAGCAATGTACCATCAATCAGCTGATGTTATTTATATCCATTATTCTGGTACTCGTGCTGGATTTGAATTCTTGAATTTTGAAAATACACTACAAAGAATTGCAAAGAAACAAGTGACAAGGGGACCCCATTATTCCAACAAAGACAGATAATTCATGCTCTAATGATGGCCACAGACAAATAAAAGATGGACCACACTCACTGCATCAGCTGATCTCTGTTAAGATGTTTATCGGTGTATTACTTTCTTTTGATTATTGATCATTTAAGCTGCAGATGCTTTTAAATCATGTCATTCCATTGCTCTTTGGTAGCTGGCTGGACAGCAGAAAGTATGATTTGTAGAAATGGTTTGAAATCCATTATTGATTTCTAAAAAAGGAGGAAAAATAGTAAAGTGATAGAGGATAGTGTCTGTGACATATATACTGGTCAAAATTTAAGTGAAATGTTTCTGTTGGCTCACCAGGAACTAATTTCACCGTGTCTCAGATATGACCCTAATGTAAAATAATTCTAGTAAAGAATGAATTAAAACACATACTGGGATTTTCAGAAGACTGAAGTATCTGACTTTTGCTGGAATAGTGAGTACTCAATATGTCTGAAATATCAGGAGCTGAAGCTAGGTTAATTTTTTTAGAAGAGCTTTTGCTACACCATACCAGATGAAATTTATCTGAATATATATGTATCGTGAATAATTATCACGGTGTTTGCTGTTATAGTTGACTCGAAACAAGTTAGTGATCCAGTACTGGGATAAAATTAAACTGCTTATGACTTTTTTTTTTAAATACGACTGACTTCACAAAATCAAGCAAAAGCTAAATTTATGCACTGTTTTTAACAACATGGATCAAAGGAACGTCCAGCAGAGACACAGATAGAAATACTTCCCCAGAATTTTTTCCCATCCTGCCGAAATTGATGCTTTGGAGACTTCCTAAGCAAGTAAGATTATTTATGTGTTTGAGAAGCTTCCATTAGTTTGGGCAGAGGTTTTAAACCGCATATTTACTTTTGGTATGGCTACTGTGAGAATGATCAATCTTCAGTCTGTTTTGAATCTTCTACTTTCTATTTTTTATTTCATTTCCCCTGCTTTTAAAACTTGTCTTCCTTTCATTACTCTCCATTTTCCAGTTCTTAATCACATTCTTCTCTCCTCTCCTGTGGAATAACTTATGGAATAAGTAGCTTTGATTGGAGATGTCGTGCTGTAGGGAGCACTTTGTAATTCCCTGATATAAGGCTAGATGGGCTGATGAGTACTGTTGTGTCTTGTTGGA
Source organism: Colius striatus (assembly GCF_028858725.1). NCBI lineage: Eukaryota > Metazoa > Chordata > Aves > Coliiformes > Coliidae > Colius > Colius striatus. The sequence goes on from NC_084790.1 coordinate 38,182,839, forward strand.
CATGCGTTCTCCAGGGTGCTTCACAAGTAGAATATTAGATGTAGATGAACTCTACTGAAGCTGAAAGAGTGCAGACATAGAAAAAAATCTCCTGATACATTTTTGCAGAGCAAGCAGGGGTCATGTTGAAAGAATAAACATCACGGTGTTTCAGTGAGGAAGCATAAAAATGCTTTCTATATCTTGCCACCTCTTTTTTTTGTGTGGATTCCCAGAAGAGAATTAGCCTATAGTAACATGATAAACATAAAAACCAAACACTTCCTCCCTAGCCTGAGACTCTTAGACATCCAAGTAACATGCTAGCTTCTTGTTTTCAGCAGGTGAAAAAAGTTGAGAACCCCTTGATATTTTATGGACCAAAGCATCCGTCCTCAAGATCCTGCTTACTTTTTTTTTTTTGTTTTGGTTTTCAGTATTATGTATTAAAAAAAAAATTAAAAAAAGACAAAATGATGTAGCTAAACATTTTACTAAACTTTTTTTTTTTTTTTTCCACCACCTAAAGGTTTCAAAACTGCTACAATAATAGCTTTGTTGGATTTAAGCATTCCACTTAATGAGCAGGAGACTCCCAAACTCTCTTTATGACTTGTTTCTGATGGAGGGCCTGAGTGGAAATGAAATCTGGATTTCAAGAACTGGATTTGAGCCTGCTCTTATCCAGAATTCCATTTTCTCTTCAGTTCTCTGATACAGCAATATTTGTCGAGGCATTCAAGTACTAATCTAACTAGTCATAAATTCAAGCTACAAGGTGGCTGTTTTTAAAAGCTATTTCAAGTCACAGATTTAAATGAAACATGTAAGTGTACTTATCCATCAGTTCTTCAACTGTGTCACTGAAATGCCCGTAATGTTGCTTGACTGTTTATTCCAAACAGCAGTAACATATTATTACTTAGAGAGTCTGCTTACCTGGTTTTGAGGAGCATAGCTATTTTCTTTCTCCACAGGACTGTTTTTCGGTGCTTTCTCCTTGGCATGGTCTGCCACCAGGTTCCGGTGTAGGATTATTACACTGGCGAGTTCGAGTGCTTTCCCCATTGATGCAGGTGGACCAGGCACTCCAACAGCTCCAGCCTCCATCAGTGACAACTGGTATTAAGACACAATATTAGGATTAGTCCATCATCTCTTTGCCTTCTGTGTAGTGAGAGAAAGACTTAGCAGAGCTTTTTATTCAGTACTTCTGAGGGCAGACAATAGAGATTTCATTAAATTTTTATGTTCTGAGTTATGGTGACTCTGCAGACCAGTGTAACCTGAAGTATATGACCCATCACAGATTTGTCTTTTGAAAATGCCCTTGTGAGTGACACTCCTGAAAAGCCCAGAGGTTTCAGCACTTTTGTCACTCTAGGAAGCTGTTTGAATATCAAGGTTTTAAGGCCCATTTTGGGCATCTGGGCTTTAAAAACTTGGTCACAGACAATGAATTTTTTCATTTTCACAATAAGTTTTTTACATTGTCAGTTGCAGAATAGCTTTTGTCTCCCTGTTCACCTTTATCATGGTTTGACATGGAGCCATTTCTGGTAATGAAAAAGGGACTGTAAAGAAGTACTGTAAGAAGTTGCTTGAAACTCTCCCCAACTCTGAGACAGACCCATTTCTGGGCCTGAGCTAATTAGGTGCCTCCATGATCACTTTTTAAGTAGAAGACAGAAAAAGAGGCTTCTTCCTGTTCCTTCTAGTTCTTTCTGTCCTTCTTTTCTGGCTGGTGGTGTTGCAAGGTGTAGGCAGAGAGAGAGAAGTGATTTCCACACCATATATCCATGAGTTTTGACAGTGGTAGGTATACGGGAGTACTATGACATCCTTCTGTCTTTATGAAGGCTCATTTTGTCAGAATACTGTTCACAATAACAAATATGCTTATATGAGTCTTTCTGCAGTATTTACTAACCTTTAATTAATGTAGATTTGGCAATCTGACAAGCAATTCCCTTAAAGTAGCTTGAGCACATGCATGTACAGGCTCCATCTACCAGCAAAAGGGTGCCTCCATTTTTGCAAGGTTCACATTTGCACACACTGTATTCAGTAATGTAGTCTTCAATTGCTCGGTCCAAATTCTGTTTCTTTAAGTATGCATTCCTCATCTTAACTGGAACGAGTGTATGTATTGGAGAAGGCTGTAGAAGAAAAAAGCCCATGCATAACAGACGTTCCCAAAGTTCTTAATTATTTAGATATATCCACCACTAAGGTAAACATTTGAAGAAATTGTCAAGATGGGTTGACCTGCTTCTGCAGGGGGGTTGAACTAAATGATCTCTAAAGGTCTCTTTGAACCCTACCATTCTATGATTCTATAATTCTATGAAGAAAATACCTGAAAAATCGTGCTAAACTTGGAGGATCACCTCCGACTAGAACAAGGTTGACAAGGTGTGGAGGTGGAGTTACTCTCTATGTGAGGGAGCAATTAATGTGTACTGAACTGTGCCTGGGTGGGGATGAGGAGAGGGTAGAGTGCTTATGGGTAAAAATTAATGGGCAGGGTAAGGCAGGTGATATTGTTATAGGAGTTTGCTATAGGCCACCTGATCAGGAGGAGGATGTGGATGAGGCCTTCTATGAATAGCTGAGAGCTGCCTTGTGATCACAATCCCTGGTCCTCATGGGGGACTTCAACCACCCTGATATTTGCTGGGATAGCCACACAGCCAAGCACACACAGTCCAGGAGGTTCCTACAGATTGTTGACAACAACTTCCTGTCACAGGTGATGGAGGAACCAACGAGCAGGGGTGTGCTGCTGGACCTGGTACTGACAAATTAGGAGGGCCTGGTTGGGGATGTGAAGGTTGGAGGCAACCTTGGCTGCTGTGACCATGAGATGGTGGAGTTCAAGATCCTGTGTGGAAGGGGCAGGGCACAAAGTAGGACCGTGACCCTGTATTTCAGGCGAGCTGACTGTGTCCTCTTCAAAGATCTGCTTGGACAGGTCTCATGGGATATGATTCTAGAAGACAGAAGTGCCAATGAGAGCTGGTCAATCTTCACGCACCACTTCCTCCAAGTCCAGCATCAGTGTGTCCCAATGTGCAAGAAAGGAGAAAAAGGAGATAGGAGGCCTCCATGGATGAGCAAGGATCTGCTGGGACAACTCAGGCAGAAAGCAGCCATCTAGGAGAGGTGGAAACAGGGGCTGGCTTCTTGTGAAGAGTATAGGAACATTGCCAGGGCATTCAGGGGTGCAACTAGGATGCCTAGAGCCCTTCTAGAATCAAATTTAGCCAGGGAAGTTCAGGAAAGTAATAAAGCATTTTCAAGTACATCAGCAGCAGAAGGATGACAAGGGGGAATGTGGGCCCACTGCTAGACACAGAGGGTGCCCTGGTGACCAAGGATGCAGAGAAGGCTGAAGTACTGAATGCCTTCTTTGCTTCAGTCTTTATGGCCAAGGCTGGCCCTTGGGAAGCTCACTCCAGCAAGGATAGTAGGATGGCCTGGTCAGCAGAGGACTTGCCCTGTGTGGAAGAGGTTTAAGACTTGTTAGCCAAGCTTAAGGCTCATAAGTCAATGAGTCCTAATGAGTTGCATCCTAGTGTGCTGAGAGAGCTGGCTGATGTGATTGATAAGCCTCTCTCCATCTTTTTTGAACAATCGTGGGATTGACAGGTGAGGTGCCTGAGGACTGGAGAAAGGCCAATGTCACTCCAGCCTTCAGAAAGGGTAGGAAAGATGACCCAGGAAACTACAGGCCGGTCAGCTTCACCTCCATCCCTGGAAAAGTGACGGAACAACTCATCCTGAATGTCATCACTAAACATATGAAGGAAAATGTGGTTACCAGGGGGAGTCAACATGGATTTACCAAGGGGAAATCCTGTTTGACCGAACTGATAGCCTTGTAGGAGTGCATAACGGCTGGCTAGATGAGGGGAGAGCTGCGGATCAGCAAGGCTTTTGACACTGTCTCCCATAACATCCTCTTCAGAAAACTCAGGCAGTGTGGATTTGATGAGTGGATGGTGACACGGATCGAGAACTGGCTGAATGACAGAACCTAGAGGGTGGTAATCAATGGCACAGAATCAAGTTGGAGGCCTGTAGCCAATGGAGTTCCACAGGGATGGGTTCTGGGGCCAGTCTTGTTCAACATCTTCATCAACGACCTGGATGAGGGAACACAGTGTACCCTCATCAAGTTGGCTGATGACACCAAACTGGGAGGACTGGCTGATTCCCCAGAGGACTGTGCTGCCATTCAGTGGGATCTCGACCTGCTTGAAAGTTGGGCAAAGAGGAACCTCATGAGGTTCAACAAGGACAAGTGCAGAGTCCTGCATCTGGGAAGGGAAGGAACAACCCCATGTACCAGTACAGGCTGGATGTCAAACTGCTGAAGAGCAGCTCTGCAGAGAGAGACCTGCGAGTCCTGATTGATAATAAACTATACATGAGCCAAAAATGTGCCCTCATGGCCAAGAAGATCTGTGGCATCCTGGGATGCATCAACAAGAGTATGTCCAGCAGGTCAAGGGAGGTTCTTCTTCCCCTCTACTCTGCCCTGGTGAGGCCTCATCTGGAGTCCTGTGTCCAGTTCTGGGTTCCCGAGCTCAAGAGGGACAGGGAACTTCTGGAGAGAGTCCAGCATAGGGCTGCCAAGATAATCAAGAGACTGGTACATCTTTCATACGAGGAAAGGCTGTGGGAACTGGGGCTGTTTAGTCTGGAGAAGAGGAGAGTGGGGGGAGATCTTATCAACATTTATAAATATCTAAAAGGTGGGTGTCAGGAGGTTGGGACATCCCTTTTTTCTATAATAGCTAACAACAGAACAAGGGGTAATGGGATGGAGATGGAACACAAAAAGTTCCACCTAAATATAAGAAAAAACTATTTCACTGTGAGGGTGACAGAGCAGTGGCACAGGCTGCCCATAGAGGTTGTGGAGTCTCCATCCTTGGAGGTCTTCAAGACCTGCTTGGACATATTCCTATGTGACCTTATCTAGGTTGACCTGCTTCTGCAGGGGTGTTGGACTAGATGATCTCTGGAGATCCCTTCCAACCCTACTATTCTATAATTCTATGAAATTTTAAGACCCATAGTACAGAACTTTGAAGAATTTGTACTTACCCGCTGGTGTATCACTACTGGAGCATCAACCAAAGACTTAGCCCATTGTATGTAATCCTCTACATCAATCATTTTGGATCCTCGTAGTAACATCTCTTTTATTTTAACTGAAAAGTCAATCTTCCCTCCATCAACTAAAGAAATTACATCATCAATGACAGCATCATCCTTAAATTCTGCTGCAGAAAGAAAGGAGAGAGGATGAGGAAGAAAGTCTGATGCTCACGTGCCTTAAAGAACAGTTGTTCTTTTAGTGCAACCTGTCCATCTCTAGAAAATGACTGTAGAGAGAAGAATTCTTCACTAGCTGATTGTGGTGGAATTTAATTTTTCTTTGCTCATACCTCTTATGTGGTAGGAAATCTTCTATTTTGCAATTAAATTAGAACACCCTATATCTGAAAGGAAAAGAAGGGGTGGGGCAAAGTAAGAGACATTTGAGAAAAGGTCGAAGACAATATAAATAGTGGGACTGCATCACTTGAGATGAACCAGAAAAAGAAAGGAATTAGAATAGTAGGAGCTTTTCCTTCATAATTAAACCACAAGAACAAAGCACTGAAAATAATTGCTTCTTCTGTGCTCAGTAGTAAAACTCCATATCTTTTGTAATTTTTAAGTCCTATGATAAAAGACTCATCTCCAGAGACATGAAGGAGCAGAGAGGAACAACAGCCAGGAGAACAAAAGTAGCCTAATCAGTAGCCTCTGCCTTGTCTCCTCCCAAGCTTGTCCAAGCAGAGCCATTGGTACCGCAGGATAGGGCTGAGGATGAGTCAACAGTAAAATGAGTTAGTGGTGGAGTTCTCTGTAGGCAAAGGCATTTGGGGATTGCACAAACTTAAATACTTAGAGCATATGTAGGGGAGTGCAACTGAAGAGCTAAAGGGGATCAAAGTGGCTTTGGGAAGAACAAGCATGGGAAAATAGAGAGATAAAGGGAACTGATTACATATAGAAGGATGTCTGATCAGTGATCTTATCTGACATGTACTGTCCTTGATCTTTGCGGTCTATCCTGGCTTACCATTAAATTATTTTTCTGAATATTTTCCTGAGTGAAAGGAACCCCATTCTGTGTGCATATGAGTGTATGGAGACCTGTATGCCAGCAGCTAGGGTTAGGCAATGGCTGATACAAACATGATGTTTGTGGTGCTAGTAGCTGGATACGTGATCACTAGCAAATATCAAGCCAGAGTAGCAGGTGGATGGGGTAAGTGGCTTGAGAGCCAAGTATCAAAGTGGCCATTAGTATAGCCTGGATATGTATGTTTCTCTAGAGCGAGCCAATTAGAAGAGTTGGCTACTGGAGTAACCATGTGTTCTAGGCCAACTACTGGAGAGACTCCAAGCTCCTGGGACTGACTGAGACCTGTTTGCATGTGCATGTGTGTCTGTGGAAGGTACAGAGAAGAAAAGGAAATCCAAGGCAAAATTTCTGGGTAGACTGAACACCTAAGGTCTGTTACTGGAGGTAGCCATAGTGTGTGTGTAGTGTGTGTGTGTTGGTGTGCATCAGGTGGTCTGTGCTGGCAGTGGGAGTAGAGCTGAGGGTTTTGTATATCTAGGGGTATATCAGTAACAGGGAGGAACAAAGCTCCAGTTGCTAGTTAATTGATTGTTCAAGGTTAGCTGCTGGAGGGATCTGTATTGGCTATACATGTATATTGAGGAGAGGCTGAAATACCTGTGGGCTGTATTACCTGGGCAGAACATCTGGCCCAGATGAATCTGCTTGAGCAAGGGAGTTGGACAAGATAGCCTCCAAAGGACCCTTCTGTGGTATTCTATATATTTCCCACTAATGGATTTTTATCCTATTCGGGTAGACAGGAGAATAGCATGAAGCCATTGCTGTTTGCCTGAATGCTATGCTTTGTGGCTGATACCGATTTCTGCAGCCAGCAATGTGTGTATGTATGTGTGTGTTACAGGAGTGTGGCTATGCCTACTGGGAACACATACTTAGTCTGGCTTGACCACGGAGCAGAGAACTATGACAGATTCACCTCTATTGGTCTACTGGGTTTGTCCTTTCCCTAGCAGCAATGACTATATCAGTTATGAAAAGGAAAGTAATTGGTATCCTCTTTCTTTAAGCAAAAGATGTAAAGTAGAATAAGAATATACTTACAGTTGTCTTTCACATGAATCTTTTCACATTTACCACTGTCAATATTAAGATTGCCATGTAAGTTTTTATATATGATATTGGCATCCAAGTGATAGCTGAGGCACTTTTTCACATCTTCTACAGTGATATCTGGAAGTGGAAGTAATGAAGTGATTAGAGGGATTGAATAAACACAAATTATGTGATATTATTATACCTGGAGAATGAATTTCAGGGCTATTGGAAATATTTTTGTCTGTCTTCTTCCCAATCATCTGGTTTTTTTACTTCTTCCATGAAATGAATGTGAGGATAATTGTATCTGAAGTGGCTGCACAGAGGCAGGTGAGATGTATGGTGATTAGGAAAATATCAAAACTCTGAGAAACTTGGTTTCTGTTTTCCTTGATCTATCTGAAAGCAGATGTCCCTCTAGGAACTACTCTTTCTATATATGCTGTTGGAATTTTGTCTTCCTTAGCTGCTTATAATTTGCTCTTTTTTATGTGCTAAATTATGCAGTCCTCCCAATCTGTCTCTCTCAACCTTCAACATTTCTCAATTTTTTTCCTCATAAAGTTAATTAAAAACCCCAATCTCTTACAAGTACTCTTATTACCATGAATTCCAATCCTCCTCTATTTGTTTCCACCTCTAAAACCTGTTTTTCTGTTTAGTAAACTCTAATATATTGTCTGGAGCTTCACTTTTGTGTTTAGAATGAATTTTGCTTAAGATTGATACTTAAAAAACCCAAAATCTCCAGATGATTAACAAAGTAATAGTGGGATAGGTGACATCTTTGCCCCATGCTCTTTGACACAATAATGTTGGTGGTGGTGCTGTAGGCAGCATGTATGTATTTTCTGCTCTACAAAATCAGCATGAGAATTGCCTTTCCTAACTTTATTATACAGAATCACACAGAATTACAGAGTGATCACTTTAATTCATTGCAAACTCACATACACCTGAATTGCACATGAGGGAAGATTAATTTGTTACTTTCTTATCGTAATCAGGGCAAGGAAAATTCTAGTATGGATGTTAGTCTATAAAAACAGTTTAAACACACTTAAGTGTATCATATGATTTCTAGGAAGTTCTTTGATTTACTGCTTACTTTTTGCCACTGTCATACTCTTACAGTGATTGTACCATAAGAAAGCCAATTAGCAAACTGGATTTAAGTTTTAGGCAGATTTTCTAGGCATTGGAGATCTCTCGTGAATCATGTCATACTAATCAGTATTTCTAATATTTTGAAAATATTTGTTTAAGATTTTTTTTTTTCAGTTACAGTCTTAAAATACAGACTTCAAATCAGTTTGGAAGTTATAAAGTCTGACTTTCATCTCTGCTGAACTCATGTAATTTTGTAATGTCACTGGTGTGCCACAGGCACCACAGACTGAATGGTGCCGTCCTCAGCAGTGCTCCATATACATAGATCTATCCTCTGCATTATGCATCTTTTTGGATAACTGGATGCTTGTTGATAGTCTATATCATAGCAAGGCCAACAGAATGCATACCTATGTGAGACATAGCATAATTGTCCAGCACGTACACAAGTTCATATTTTCCTCCAACAATTCCAGAGACTGCATAGTGTGTTCCATAATCTTCTAGGAATTTGAAATATTCCCCTTTATCATATTCAGCAGGCAGAGAGTTTAGATCATCAAGGAAAATATCTGTGAGACGGACATCACGGCTCCGCATTTGGAATCTTCCCAGCTGAATCTTTCCTTTTACATGCAGAAAGGTTTGGTTCTGAATGCAGAGAAAAGAAAGCAAATCAGAGTGCCATTCTCATATGTATCAGAGCAGGAAAATCTCTTCTCATTTACTTATAAAGAAAACGCATCACTTTAAACATGTCATTCAATCTAGCATTTTGGAGAAAACCTGTTTAATTAAAGTTAAAATTTCCAATTTAAACTGAGGAAGGCAGAAAGAGATCTAGGTCATTTCCGTTCTTCCAGCTTTGCAGAACTCTCAACTCATTAGTTTCTACAAGCCCTTTGTAATCTTTTTGACAAAGGTCTTACCTTTAAGAACAGTATCTACTGAAATTGCCTTTCTGACTTTCATGACATTTCATGACATCCCGTTTGGCTCTCTAGATTACAGAAGCTGTCCACTGAGGTCAGATGGAGTTTTGTATTTCTTTGTAGTCGGGGTAGAACTAAGTTCTCTCTGTTTTTGGATCACTTCTCTGTTAGTTTCAGACTGTCAGAAAGAAGGGCACAGCTCCAAAAAACCCCAAATGACATAAAATGAAAATTAATCATGAAAAAAAAAATCCCTTCAAGACATTTGACCCATTCATACATTCTAGCTCCAGGTTTAGTGACTGATATTTTCATAAATTACACTGCAGAGGGTTTTATATCATAATCTAAACTAGGACTTACAGCTGCCTGTAACATGTGACGTCTCACAAAATACTTGCACTTAAGATTCTAAGCAAACACATGCCTTCCAAACTCCATTATTATCTGCACTCGTGATGCAGATAATGTCTAGTCAGAGGTATATAAAAGGGATTCAGCAACTGACCATCACATTACCTGACACCATTTAAAGTATCTTAAACTGCTGACTCAAATGCTACTTAGGACTGGCAGAAATCTCCAGTCATCTAAAACTCTGTGAGGAAAACTTTACAAATATTCCTGCCTTCCAGCATGCACAAAATCCCTTACTCTCCTAGTGTCCCCATGTGTCTGCTGGCTTTAACTTGCAGGTGAGCTCTGGAAGGTTCTTAACCTAACTAAGCTAACCATGAGCCAGCAATGTGCGTTTGTGGCCAAGAAGGCCAATGGCATCCTGGGATACATCAACAAGAGTATGGTCAGCAGGTCAAGGGAAGTTCTCCTCCCTGCTCTGCTCTGCACTGGTAAGGCCTCATCTGGAGTCCTGTGTCCAGTTCTGGGCTCCCCAGCTCAAGAGGGACAGAGAACTGGAGAGACTCCAGAGCAAGGCCACCAAGATGATCAGGGAACTGGAGCATCTTCCTTATGAGGAAAGGCTGTGTGAACTGTGGCTGTTCAGCCTAGAGAAGAGGAGACTGAGGGGGGATCTCATTAATATTTACAAATATCTAAATGGTGGATGTCAGGAGATTGAGGCATCACTTTTTTTTTCTTTTGTATCCAGTGACAGGACAAAGGATAGTGGAAAGAAGCTAGAACACAAAAAGTTCCATTTAAACACAAGGAAAAACTCTTTTACTGTGAGGATGAGGGAGCACTGGCACAGGCTGCCCAGGGAAGGTGTGGAGTCTCTTTTTCTGGAGGTTTTCAAGACCCACCTGGATGTGTTCCTGTGTGACCTGATCTAGTAGACCTGCTTGAGCAGGTGGGTTGGACTAGATGATCTCCAAAGGAGTCCTAGGCAAAAAGGCTAACAAGAAACTTGTAACACTGTATTAGTTAAGGTAGATCTATTATTCCTTGCATATGGTGCATTTCAGCACTATGGAGTTGATGTACCTTGTACATGATGACATATTGCAATCATAGACCTTGGTGCGTATGTTGGGAAAGGTTATATGACCCAGTCAGTTAATTCCACTAGCACCCAGCTTCTGGATTAGGCCATACTGTTTAGTATTGGTTTTGTTGTGATCTCTCTCACTTTGACCCCACTAGATGCTAAAGCTACTTCTTCACTAGTAAATTAAATGGGATAGAGACTTTTCTCTGTCTCAAAGGGCAGTTAGAGCACTGTGACTTGTGTACAACCCCAAAATAATCTTGCTTTCTCCAGACCGGCTGCTGGGAACATTCCCTTCAAACGTGCTATGGGGGATCACAGGATGTGCATTGCTTATGAGAGCATGAGAGGTGGCATAGACCAAAATCATGGCAGTGTGCTACTAAAACTACAGATTATTGTGTGCCAGTGGTCATGTCTGTGCCTCTTAGCCCAGGCTAGTTTATTAGTACAGACCTACCTGAATGGCTGAGATCTGACTTTTCAGTTATTATTCTGCATGTTTATGTCATGTTTACCCAGTGTAGGACTAGTCAGTGGTAATTTTTATCCCAGGACTTGGCTTAAATTGCTCACACTGCATGAGATCAGAGCTTCTTTCTAATCAAGTTGAGATCAGAGATCTCATTCCTTTCTAACATCAAGCACCTGTTGAGGATGAAGATGTCAAGGGTAAACAGTGGAAAAATTAAGCTCTGTTTGGTTTCCCTTTGGCCATGTCTGAAATCTTAACCTTACTCATGTCAGTGTTTCATTTTTGTGAGTAAATGACAGAAACACAGCAGGCATCTAGAACATTTAGAAATATTAATATTGCATTATTCTAACACTGGGATATTTTTGTAAGATACTTACATTAAACCCTTTAGCTTGATTAAACTTACCCTTTCTGTTGAGCTGTTCAGGATAGAGCTTAAACTTGAATTCTTGCTATAGTGATACTTGAAATTTCCTTCGAAAGCACTTTTGTTACTTCCTTCAGTAGGTGTGTATTTCAGAGACAGGTCAACATTAAAGTATTTTTGTTTTCCTATGTAAACCTTTCATAACATTTTCACACGGTCATGGTAGAACACAGACGTGAATGTTTTGTCTGCTTTTGTCTTAGAAAAGATAAGAAGAAGGTTGTGATGAGAGAAAAAAACAGGCAGTAATAGAAAAATCTATGTAGCACATTAAAGTTGTGTGTTTTACATAGCTTAACAACATATTTTCTTACAGTTCTTTCTTCTTGTAAAATAAAATAAATGGAAATACCATGCCCTCCCCAAATGATGTCATTTGGATCAGCGCAGTGGCTCAAAACTAAACAGAAAACTGCCGGGACAGTATGCCAGTGAATGTTAAATCTCAGCAAGTAACACCGTCAAAGTAACTTATGTATGTCAATAGTTCCTTTACATGTAAGGAGTAATAGTCTCCATCTCCTTCCTAGGTGGCAGACAAGGTATGCTAATAGGTCCTGACAGTTGAAATGAATAAAAATTACGATTTGGTTTTCTTTGCTCATAGAAGACAATAGCCATTCAGAATACCTATTTCAGTGTTGTTTATTTTTGTCTATTTTATTAGAATATGGAGTTTTAGAAACTGAAAATTGTTATGTGTCAAAAGAAAAAGTCAGTAAAGACTTCTGGGTCAGATTTATTAACTTTACACAGGATCTGGTTAAAATTGTAATTGTTCTATGAAATGCTTGATTACAGTGATAAGGAAAGCATTTCATAGAATCATGGAATAGTAGGGTCGGAAGGGACCTTTAGAGATCATCTAGTCCAACCTCCCTGCAGAAGCAGGTCAGCCTAGATCAGGTCACATAGGAATATGTCCAAGCAGGTCTTGAAGACCTCCAAGGAAGGAGACTCCACAACCCCTATGGGCAGCCTGTGCCAGGGCTCCCTCATCCACACAGTAAAATAGTTTTCTCTTATATTTAAATGAAACTTTTTGTGTTCTAGCTTCATCCTATTACCCTTTGTCCTGTTTCTAGATACCATCAAAAAAAGGGATGCCTCAACCTGACACCCACTATTTAGATATTTATAAATATTGATAAGAACCCCCCTCAGTCTCCTCTTCTCTAGGCTAAACAGCCCTAGTTCCTGCAGCCTTTCCTCATATGAAAGATGTCCCCTGATCATCTTGGCGGCCCTGCTATGGACTCTCTCCAGAATTTCCCTGTACCTCTTGAGCTGGGGAGCCCAGAACTGGACACAGGACTCTAGATGAGGCCTTACCAGGGCAAAATAGAGGGGGGAGAAGAACCTCCCTTGACCTGCTGGACACACTCTTCTTGATGCATCCCAGGATGCCATTGGTCTTCTTGGCCACGAAGGCATCATATTTAGCTTATTATCAATCAAGACTCCCAGGTCTCTCTCTGCAGAGCTGCTCTCCAGATCAGTCCCCAGCTTGTATTGGTGCATGGGTTTGTTCCTTCCCAGGTGCAGGACTGTAGAGTCCTTCTTGAACCTCATGAGGTTCCTCTCTGCCCAGCTCTCAAGATGGTTGAGATCCCGCTAAATGGCAGCACAGCCTTCTAGGGAATCAGACAGTCTTTCCAGTTTCATGTCATCAGCCACCTTGTTGAGGGTACACTGTGTCCCTCATTCAGGTTGTTGATGAAAATGTTGAACAAGACTGCCCCCAGAACCATCCCTGTGGAACCCCACTGTGCACAGACCTCCAACTCGATTCTGTGCCATTGATCACCACCCTCTGGGCTCTGTCATTCAGCCAGTTCTCAATCCATGTCACCATCCACTCATCTAAGCCACACTGCCTGAGTTTTCTGAAGAGGATGTTATGGGAGACAGTGTCAAAAGCCTTGCTGAAGTCAAGGCAGATGAGATCTGCTGCTCTCTTCTCCTCTAGACAGCCGTTATGCACTTCTACAAGGCTATCAGTTCGGTCAAACAGGATTTTCCCTTGGTAAATCCATGTTGACTCCCCCTGGTAACCACCTTTTCCTTCATATGTTTAGTGACGACATTCAGGATGAGTTGTTCCGTCACCTTTCCAGGGATGGAGGTGAGGCTGACCAACCTCTAGTTTCCTGGGTCATCCTTCCTGCCCTTTTTGAAGACTGACATGACATTGGCCTTTCTCCTGTCTTCAGGCACTTTGCCTGTCCTCCATGATTGTTCAAAAATGATGGAGAGAGGCTTAGTAATAACATCAGCCAGCTCCCTCAGCACTCTCGGATGCATCCCATCAGGACCCATTGACTTATGAGCCTTAAGCTTGGCCAACAACCCTTTAACCTCTTCCACCCAGGGTAAATCCTCTGCTGACCAGGCCATCCTACTATCCTTGCTGGAGTGAGCTTCCCAAGGGCCAGCCTTGGCCATAAAGACTGAAGCAAAGAAGGCATTCAGTACTTCAGCCTTCTCTGCATCCTTGGTCACCAGGGCACCCTTCGTGTTTAGCAGTGGGCCCACATTCCCCCTTGTCATCCTTCTGCTGCTGATGTACTTGAAAATGCTTTATTACTTTCCTGAACTTCCCTGGCTAAATGAAGCACTAGAAGGGCTCTGGCTTTCCTAGTTGCACCTCTGCAATGTTCCTATACTCTTCACAAGAAGCCAGCCCCTGTTTCCACCTCTCCTAGATGGCTGCTTTCTGCCTGAGTTGTCCCAGCAGATCCTTGCTCATCCATGGAGGCCTCCTATCTCCTTTTTCTCCTTTCTTGCGCATTGGGACACACTGATGCTGGACTTGGAGGAAGTGGTGCGTGAAGATTGACCAGCTGTCTTGGTAAGCACAATACTGTCATATTTTGGTAAGCAAAATACTGCTTTGTTTTCTGAAATACATCTGACATTAATATTTCTAATTTTGGTGTTCAAACCTCAAAGTCATAGTCTGAATCTCAAACTCCTATTAGATTTCTTATTTTCCATTGTGAAAGAGAGAGTCATCACTGATAAGCAAACTCAAATGGGATCAGAATGTCATTATTCCTAACAGCGGCTTTCATGTATCCTTTAAAATGTAGCTTGACTGTTGTTCTACCTAATAAGTGTTAGGTGTCTTATTCCTTTCTGTATATCTCATGTGCTTATACTGTAAACATTCCAGAAAAATAATTTCATATACTATGCACAGGTGCAACAGTGAACATTAGAATTTATATGGCACAAATGAGCTTAACTGATAAAGCAAATGTTAACATAACCTGTTTCCCCCTGGACTTTATGAGAAGTTTGATGCTAAAAAGCTGCTTCCACCTGACCCAAGAGATATGCTGGGTCTTTCAAGAGGATATTAGGATTCATCTTTCAGTAAAACACATTCTAGCTTGTGCAGAAGGACTTTGACTTACATCGTAAGTGAGAACACCCACATTCCATGGCTTGTGGTAGTATGTCCTTGTGTTTCCATTATGCACTCTTTCACAAACACCATTGAAAAAGTCATTGTCAAATGGGCTGGGCATTGGCTGCATCCCTAAAACATTGATTCTACAAGAGAAATACAGGAGACGTTACACTTCTTCCAAAGAAGGAGGTGTCAGTACCTGTAGCCTTCAGGCAATAGTGTTATGACTGGAAAAGCTCAGATTCTGTAAGATATGGAGACAGCTATGAATCCAAAGTTTGCCTCATCTTTTGTGATCCTCTCATCTGTGTAATGGATATAACAATACATCTTTTCTAAATCACCTTAAGGGCCATGTATGAGAAATAAACAAATAGATGTTAAGCACCAAGCATGGTGAGAAGTTTAGGAGTAAAAAGAGGTAAAACAAAAATTATTCTTCACTGATATATTTGTGAGAAAGCATACCTTCTAGGTTCAAAAGTGACATTTCAGCAGCTATTTTTTAAACTTTTTTTCCCATATCTTTTATTATTAGTTTTTTTGCTGGTAGGAAATTTGGTATCAAGTATGTACAGGATCCATCATATTTGTGGAAGGAACATACAGCTATTATTTCTCCCAGGGTGTGACTTGGTAGAGTAATAGCAACCCCTGGAGCAGAGGAGAGGAAATCTGAACCACTACAAATCCAGAGAAGGGGGCATATTGATGACGCATCTACATAAACAAGAGATATTTACAAAAATAACTGCTCCTTGGAAGATATGTAATTTAAAAAATTTTCTATACCTGTTTCATAGATTTGAATTCTCTCAGTATTTTCAATATTTATGTCTGATACATGCTACTTTACCTATCTGAATGCAGAAAGTGGTTATCAATTCATCAAAGTTACTAGCATAACTATCATACATCTATACAACATTCTATCATGGAAGATTTTAGTAATGAATTGTATTAGAAATAATAAAGAAGTTATTTCTGAAAATGTCTAAGTATTTCACTTATTTCCCCATGCTACAAGGGCAGCAGTTTTTTGCTCCTTTGCAGGAATACCATTATCAAAATTTTGAGGGCATCCTTTCCATTTACACATGAGGTGGTGCTGTAGTATACTCTATTTTCATTTGTTCTAGTTAGCTGCTTTCTATTTGTAGTTAAACAACATGTCACACTTTCTTTTTCTTTAAAAAAGAAAGAAATCCTGCAGGGCATGAAAATAGAAAGATTAATTTTCTACTTAGATTAAAGAGGAAAAACTTCAGTAAACAACAAAGATCTGGGAAGTGGAGAATGCTGGAAAAAAACTGTAGGCAGAGTTTTCTTGCAATAAGGCATCCTACTGTATAAATAATCATAGAATCATAGAATGGTAGGATTGGAAGGGACCTTTAGAGATTATCTAGTCCAACCCCCCTACAGAAGCAGGTTCTCCTAGATTAAGCTGTATAGGAACATGTCCAAGTGGGTCTTGAAGACCTCCAAGGAATGAGACTCCACAACCCCTCTGGGCAGCCTGTTCCACTGGTCCATCAGCATATATTTTCTCTATTTCAGACACATATGTTAGTAAAGTAATTGGGAATTACTCGTTATGAAATATAACCTGAAACATATCTACATGTGTATAGGCTTTACACTTAAATAGTAAGTGTTGTAAATATATTCATGTAACTTCTACAGATGGTTCTGAGTCTTAAAAGAATCATTGATTTACATTGTCTGTATAAATATTTTATCCTTCCCAAGCATAGAAAATGCAACCATAGTTAGTTGTTCTTCCAAAAGCTACGTAGCATTTCTAGATACAAATATGAACATGATTCAGATCCCACTTTTGGAGAATGTGAGTGTGCCCTCATATTTTCATCTGGTTTTGGAGACAGTCTTAGACTCCTCTCAAGGCCTGGTACTACTTTTACCTCATTACATACCCTTGCCCTGCAGTCCTGCCAACTTCAGACACATCAATATCATGGTTACGGCATGGTGATTGTGGGTCAGATTCACAGTTATCTTCATCAGAAAAGTCTCCACAGTCATTATCTACATTACACACAAGTCGTCGCTTTATACATCGACCTAATCAGAGAATAAAACATTGAATGTATGATTTGTTTTTCCCCCAAGATGGAATTTAAATAACATCTCCAGCTACTTGTTATTGAGATCTTCCTCTTTGTGTAGTTCTATTATTGTCATTAGGAATTAAAAGCGTACACCTTGCCTCCTTCAAATTAAAAAATCCTCCATACTACTGTATTTACTTAAGAGTTTCCTAGGATGGCTCAGAAAAGTGAAAGCAGAATTGCTGTCATTTGCACAAACTTGTTACTTCCTGTGATTGTTTGTATATTATTCTCTCTCTATTAATTCAATGTCAACAAAGGGTTATATGTAAATCATCCAAATTGTTGGAACTTGGATACTGTGGTGTTCAAAACTGTAGTGATTTGTGTTCTAAAGCAGAAGTGGAGTAATAGTTCTCTTAAGGTTGCATATCACAGGTTTTACAAGGAGTGATTTTTTCTTACAGGATTTGAAGATTTGGGATAAATATACACCTAGCATAATAAAATAACACTTGTTGATATCAACTGCCTCATTTGTCAATGCCGTACAGTGGATATGAACTAGTAGTTACACATATGCTTTCTAATTTTTCTTTCTCTACTAGCAGTTCACAGTTCTTGAGATACAGACAACGATGACTTGGGACTCAATATTCACCTACTATATTTTCTTTCCAGTTTTGACTTCTTTTTTATGGTTAAATGTTCCTATCTTATTTTGATTTATGATGAATCTTGAATGTTACACTAACTCATATGCCATGCATGTATTGCTTTACAAATTTACATCTTACTTTGGATATAGAGGCATTCTGGTCTCTCTTTCTGCTATCTGTCATACTGCTTTGGTCAGTAAACCTCCCTATGTGTTCTGTTAGAATTCCTTCAGTCCTAGTTTTTCCCCTGTCATTTTCTGTAAACATAGTGAATCTGTAGCAGGCAGAGCAGTTATACCATACTCATTGTAAAGTCAACCTTTAATCATGGAGTAGAAATTACATGAGAAGAATTTCAATTAGATAGAAATTATAATGGGAGATTGGAAAAATGTGCTTCTCAAGCATTGATCATGTTGTGTTTTAGCATTATGGTTTTGCAACACACCTCTTCAAACCCTAGCAATATGAGGTCTCTCTTTAAAACCTAGTAATAATATACTGCTTCAGGAAACCATTCACAACTAGAAAAGCACTGAAATGTATCTCTGATTTTATATCTGTATTTTATCTTCAATGGAAACGGATGTAGCTTCTTCACAGAACTAAATAAATGTGTTGTCCTGAGTTATTGCATAACTTGCTATGGCACAAAACCAAAACCTACCAGAATTGCATTGAAATTCAGTACCACAGTCTGGTTCTGGTTCTTCAGGACAGGCTTGGCTAGTTGTACAACTTTGTGTATCTCCTAAGGCCTCCAGGCATGGTGTTCCACCAAACTGTCCAAATCTTTTAATATGTCTAGAGCGAAACTTGAAGGATAAATAACACTATTAATACTGCTTAGAGACAAAAAAGAGCTGAGGAACTTTCAAATGAACTTAGAACTTTTAAAAATGAAATTACTTAAGTGAAATTTTTAGTTGAAAATCCACAGGTACAGCTCATGATATGAAAAAAGTGTAAAGGAACATTGAACTAATAATAATGTATGAGCAAGTATGTAGAGATGTTAAAATTTCATGATTTAGTTTATTTCACTGTTATTTTCATTGTGTTCAACCCAGGTAGGAAAAATATGTATTTCATATGCTTTCTACTCTTCTGTGTTTTTTGAAGTTATGTAAGAGCTCTCCTAAGAAAATAAAAATCTGCTTTTTGTGTTTAACTTAAAAAGAGAGAACACACTGAAAAGCAATGTTCTTAATAGAAACATCTACATGGTCAGAACAGATAATTTCTATAAACAAAAGATTTTGACCAGTTTTGTACATCTGGATGTAGTCTTTTCTTACTCTTATGGCTTCAGAGCCAAAATGATTAAGAGTTTCATCAAATCATGAACATACAATATGAAGAGTTCCATCTAATGTTTTTGCATAATCAAAAAGCAGATTAAGTCTCTGCTTGTGGCTTTGAAACAAAGACTTCCAACTATAGCTTACCCTTTGATAGGTGCATGGGTCGCAGGGCCCCCATACAGTCCAGGTGCTCAGTTTACAATCTATTGGAGATGGAGCATTCAGTTCTCTTGTTCCCCTATGGAAAGCTTTTTCTGAAGAGCTGTCAAACAAAATATTCCAGTACAATCCAGGGTGGTATATCAAAATCACATGTGAGTTTGTATTTAAAATGCAGACCAGTATTTTGGAAGCGTCTTGAAACTGTTTTCTGCTTCACTTTCATAGCAGTACTTAGTACAGAGATGTATAAAGAGATGCCTAATCTTAAATTCTTCAGTGGTTTGAAATTATGTTTAAAATTTTTTGAAGATTTAACAAGCCATCTCTTTTTCCCTTTTTTGTGCATACTCCTGCTCTTCTGGTGGGTTGTGTTATGGAAGAGAATCAAACAATAAAACACGGAGAACACCTGCACTTCCCCTATTCAGGCAGTGTCTTTGTTCCCCAAAGATGAAGATAGCAACACATCTTGATTAGATGTAGCACTTCAATACACATCCCTGTAATTTTTTCTAATTAACTTTAATGGGATTGCTCTTAAGCCTAGATCTTAGTTTAAATGCTTTCCTGAGATGAAAGAAGGCTCTAAGGAGTCACCATCTTTGAAATTTAAAAGACGTGTAGATGAGATGCTGAGGGACATGGTTTAATCATGAGCTTGGCAGTCTTCGGTTAGTTGTTGGGCTTGGTAATCTTAAAGGTCTTTTCCAACTGAAATAATTCTATGATAAATGTATTATTTACTAACAAGCTAAGTTGTATATTTGAAAAACAGACAAGTGTTTAGCTATCTAATTACTCTTTAGCTTGGCAAGTCAACTACTTTGCCAGTTAGACCTGTATTTTGTAGAGTCCCCAATTTTAAATAACATGAAACTCCTGGTTCCCAGTACCTGTAAGGCCATGACTTTATAGAAATCAAGTTTCTTTGAGGAACCCAGAGCCAGACAGCAAAAAATGACGATTTGTTAATTTTAAAAACCAAGAGTAATAGTTTGCTGGTGACCTTATGTTTGCAGGTAACAGTGCTAGAAAGGAGAGGAATAGAGGAGCACTGAATTCTAACTTACTTGGTTTGCTGTCTGTAGCTTATTCCACTCTAACCTTACAAGCTGAGTATTCATCCATGGTGAAGTAATTATCTTTGCACTTTTCCATGTTCATGCTATGGCCTGTGTTCTAAAATGAGACCTTCTTTGCCAAGACCATCTGGCTGGCAGATTTACAACTCCTCTAGTGTCACTTATCAGCTTTCATTTCAGGCAAAGCCTTCTCTTCCACTCTTTGATCATCTTCTCTTAGATAAATGTGTTAGAAGTCCAAGCAAATGTTACCCGATTGAGAAATCTGCAGCTTGGACAATGAACATATACCAGTTGGTTCTGCTTTCTGGTGCTATTTATTTTATAATCAGGTTACATACATAGTAAGCTGTTATTGAGACGGTAAATCAACCTATGTCTCTTTCCCAGCTATCAGGGATCAGGGGGCTGTTGCACAGCCTTTTATATACTGAGCTGACCCTAACTGGCTCTGATGCCTCAGACTTTCTGCTGTTGCACACACCAGCAATAAACATGCACCACAGCTACTGCTGGAAGTAACTGTATCACACACTCTCATTGTCTTGTGTGCTGCTTCTGAACAGCTCTCTTGCTGGAAGTCTCCTGACCTCAAGCTAGGGCCCGCAGTGAATGAACCCATGGCTGGGGATATGGCTTTCAACAGGTGTGTTCTGGGAAAAAAACCAAACAAACCAAAACCAGCAAAAAGCACAAATATGCTGAGTATCTATGGACAGCAGAAATGAGATGAAGATTTAAGAATTTTCACCATACCATAGGGACATCCCAAGTTCTTAGCTGGTAGGGCAATGCAAAGCTTCAGTGTATGCCGGGCACAAGGAATCAGAGTACCTGATAGAGGATACTGATCCAACCTTGTGAAAAGTTGATTTTACACAGAATTCCCTTTCACTAATTCCCTGGTGGACTCTGAGCACCTAAATCAACAACCCACTTGTTGGCAGATGAAATTGCTGGGAACTTGGGAAATGGTATTGCATACACTTCTCACTCAGCATACTATAATGATCACTACCAAGAAAAGGGCAATGGATCATCTGTTTCTTTGCTCTATTTGGAAATACTGTGATTAGTTTCATCATGGTATTTTTAATCTGAGCCTTTGCTTTTACATGCCTACTTAGGGCCCAGCTTGCTTTCTCCAGTGCTGTCGAGGCTTACAGTTCCCAAAATACTCTGCAAGGTGTGTATATTTCAAATATTGACTAAACATACAGCTTACATCAGAATAGAAACTTCAGCCTAGAAACTGATACAGATTTTTGAAGTTATAATTCCACCTGAAGAGGCATGGTGTTGTGTTAAAGTTTATAGCTCAAAAATAAGAAAGAAAAAGAAAGATGTATACAGTATCCCTTAGAAACTTCTACAGAGAATGGAAAAACATAGAAGGCAGTTTTGTAGAAGATAGAGGCATCATGCAGCTGTTGCTTCAGGGAAAATGTGATCTGAATACAAAAAAACCTCCAACCTTTACCATGAGAACAATTAAACATTGGAATAGGTTACCAATGGAAATATTCAAGACTGGCTGACAGGACCATTAGATAAGCTTATCTAAGGCATGACTTTGTACAGAACTTTTTACAAGATCTCTACAGATCACTTCTATCTTAGAATATTCAATGTATCCTACAGTGTACAGTTCTATGAAATTCTGGAAAGTAGTATTTGAAATTCAATGTAGCTCACCAGCTTTTTCCGAAACAATTTCTTTGCTTGTAATTAGCTCATCTTACAAAGGCTTCAGCAATACTAAAATTTACTGTAACTTCATAATAAGTAGGCCATACATTGAAAAGTTGCTGTACAGTATTCTATTAAATATTTTTCAACTACTCAACATCAATGGTGGAAAATGAAAAAATCTCCTCATCTGGAAAATGGATGAGAACAAGCCTGTTTCTTCCTGTATCTGCAAAGATGACTGCATATATGAAACTCATTATCTCCCTACTGATGTAGGACTATAAACCTCTGAGTAGCAATATCTATTCTGGCATCTTGGGTTGACAAGACATGAGAAGTGAGAACCCTTAGATGCTAGACTTTAGGGATATATTGAGGTACACAATAATATTTCTAAAATAAGATTGATATCTTATTCCTAGCAACTATCAGATCTTTTGGTACTGTAGAATTTACATTGAAATGCATTTCTGAACTTCTAAACTATTACCTTAAAAACACAGCCAAAATCTCTTGTAGGTATTAAGAATGAACAATGAGGACCAGAGTCGTGGAGTGCCTGAAATAACAGTAATGGTCCACCTAGTACAAATCCTAAAAGGTCTCCTAAAATTTTCCATAGGTCATTATTTTGAGTCTAAAACAGTGTTACCAGGCAAGAAAGTCAGAGATGAACATTTCAATGAGAATGGAAGTCTTGCCCTCAGCTGTGCAAATAAGAGTTGGTGGTGGTCAGTAAGCTGACTTTCAGGTGGCACAGGTTTTCACATAATGCCAACTGAGAAACTTCTGCAAAAATATTCATAAAGTGATGGACACACCCCCTTGGGCCTCTTTCAGGTTAGCGTACAAGGTTCATGTGATTTGCTTCAGATCCAGCTTTAGGGTTTTGGATTCACTTGAATTTGAGACAGAAAAAAAAAATCAGAAAAAGCTCGTTGCAAAGGAGTTTCATGAACTGTGAAACACCAACAATGCATCCACTATCCAGCTTGATCTGAAAATTGAAGGAGGTACATATGGAAAGAGTATTTTATTCAACTTTTTCATTTGCAAAAACATGACAATATTAGGAAAACTGGCAAGAACATCACTGAAAATGACAGTTGAAAGTAAAAACTTCATAGACAAATGTGGATCCATTAATGGGGAGGTTTGAGGGACAGAAGAGTGCTCTTTGGAAAGCAAAAGGCATTTCACAATCAGTACATAGAATTGCTTGCACCTTGTCTTGCGCAATACACTGTACACCCTCAGGTCATACAGCTTGAGTGATCTGTTGTTGATCCATACCTCAAAGTACAGAGTTGTTCAGTTCATTAGTTACAAGACTAATGACTAATAGAAAAAGTCATGGATAGATAATTAGCACTGACCAAGAAAGAAGACATGGCTCTCTTTCATTTGGAGACATGATAAGTTCACATGAGGGCATAAGTTTGCCAACTGGAGCTGCCAGCACTATCATGAAGCTGCATAGTCTTTGGCACGATGTGAAGTCAAGCTGATGTCCTGCTATAGGCTATGTAACAATCATATCTTCTGGCTGGACTGTTTATAATTGAATAAATCAAACCTGTACTTCAATTAGATCTGACAGCCAAAATAATAATAGAATTATAGAACGGTAGGGTGTGTAAGGGACCTTTAGAGATATCCTGCTGCCCAAGCAGGCCCACCTTGATCAAAACATCAAAACATAAGGAGAGAGAGAAGAATTAGTCTTTATAGCTTTAAAGGCTGCTCTTCAAAAATTGTTCAGATATGTCAGGCAATAACTGCAGCAAGCCACCCTTAAAAATTTCTGGATTAACAGGTCTCTATGGTGGAGAAACAAAACCAGTATAAACATCTGCAGAAAGCAAGGACTCTTACCTTCTGCTGTCTCCCAAAATTGGGGCAGCCACCTCTAAATTGCAAAGTATGGATACAAGCTGTGGGATAAAATGTATGCTTCTCATTTTGTAGCTGAATAGACAAGAATTGCCATGACTGAATTAATAATGTCTTTACTTGTTCGTTATTTATTACCAGGAGAACAAACAAAAAGCTGTGCTTATTGAAGAATGCCAGTTACTGGCCAAAACTGCCCTATGGTAAGTGTTCCAAAGTCCACTTTTCAGAAAATTCCACTTCTTTACTGCATGGAAACTAGGGAATAGCATAGAGTTGTTTCAAGATTAAAACAAGCCATTTTTGTTTGCTAGTACTCTTAAGTTTGGGAAAGACATTTCCTATTTAATTAATGCAGTTAACCGGCTAGTAAAAAGCAGCCATAGCAGTGACTTATGTAAGGAACAAGTAGTTCCTAAAGTGGAGTTGTTTACAAGAGCAAGTTCAGTGTCTAACATCTTTGGAATCCTCATTTTAAGTACTGGAGGAAAAGTCCCAAGACTTCTTTTTATTCCTCCTCCAGACAATATAAAGGAACATCACACTATTTTTTTTGTTTGTTTGTTTTGAAGGAGCCTGAAACTCTTCCAGCTTTCACTCTGTCACCAAAACCCAAACCACAAGCTTACTCTTTAGAAGGGCATTCATATTGATTGTTTGCTGTAATCCAGATTGAAGGCATCATGTGTTTGACACAGTCACAAGACAGATGCAACTCATACTAAGATGCTATTTAGCAGTTAAGAATTAAATGTCTGAATGCAAGCTTAAAAAAAAAATTATCTAGTGTAAGGATATTCTAAATTACCATGGTAAATAATAAAAATGTACTTTTAATTTGTCCTGATCCCATCTTTTTCTACCAGGGAGAGGGGAGTGTGGAATAGGGAAAAAAACCCCCACACCATTGATTCTCTGTGGAGCACCATAAGACTTGAAATAAAAGTGGGATACTAACTCACTTTCAATGAGTTGTTTTCAAACCCTTAAGCAGATGAATCAAATGGTATTAAAAGCAAGTAAGCAAACACTCATTCTATTTATTCAGTATAAATCAGGCTGAAAATTATAGGTTTGTCTCTACTACTAAGGGCTAGTCTAAAACAGTAGCTTCCTAATAGATTTATTCTTTTTGGCCATTAAAAAAAAAAAAAAAGTAGTTGTAAAGTTTCTTCTGAAGATGAGCTAAATGTTTGAACTTAATTTTCCCAGCATTAGTTTAGACCTCCTGCAAAGTTGGAATAAACAAGTTGAATCAGTGTAACTTCTGAATGTGATGCAACTTAAGTACCTAGCTTCCATGGTACCGAAGAAGGGAGCAAGAAGTCATCTTCCGTAGCAAACTCAGGCTGAGTACTTGATGGGACAAGCCTTTAGTGACAGTTTACTAAGCCAGCTCAGGATTTTCTTTTCTACTGTGGAGCAGCTCACAAAGAGGCCTGATGCAACCAGCTACAGAAAGACTTCAGACTTTGCTATGAGACAGCTATAATAAGAACCTGTGAGAAAATTCTTAGCAGTCTCTGAACTGCTAGTGTCAACTAGACCGCAGGACTGAGTTATGAAGGACAGAATCAACAGCCACACTCATGTTCATTTGGCATGAATAGTTGCTTCTATTTAATGTCATTAGGTAACATCACTTGAGATACTACAGTTTTATATAACAGTGTAACATCCACGAGTTTCTACATTTCCAGTTTGAGACAAATACTTATATTCATAGCCTTTTTTGCATTACAGAAAGTGCAAGAGAAGTTTATATACAGAACTATTTGCATGACTGGCCAAACTGGGTACTAAGGCTATATTCAAGTTGACTTTCTTAGCTCTCCAGGTTAGCAACTACTTAGACATTTGATTTAACAATACTATTTCAAGCTTATACTTAGTATTAACAGAAAAAAACCTCTGCCATCAGCCATCAGCACTGGCCAAGAATATAGTTGTTAGCATCAGTTATAACCAACTTATTTAAAGATCTGTTAATAAAGAGGTTCTTTAGAAAAGGCGCAGT
This sequence comes from Colius striatus, assembly GCF_028858725.1. NCBI lineage: Eukaryota > Metazoa > Chordata > Aves > Coliiformes > Coliidae > Colius > Colius striatus. Next base: position 38,208,754 of record NC_084790.1, read on the forward strand.
TTCCAAGAGATGGAGGATTACCTCACATTAATGGCACAGAGGTGGTGCATCTATTCACAAGGAATCTTAAGCATGGAGTGAAGCCATGATTGTCTTTTTGCTTTCTAACACACTGGAAATATGCCACACTACACTGTGTGGCAGCTCAAACTGAGCAACATCAGGGACATTCACTGAGATATATGCAAGAAGCCTATCTGCTTGTTCCATTTGTCTGCCATCTTAACAGAAGTGTAGACCTAGGAGATTTCCCTCCCTGAAAAAAAAAAAGCCTTATTAGCACCAAAACAACAGTTAGTGTCTGTGACTACCTCAGTGTTCTACAAGAAATGTTTCAGCTTATCTGACCCTACAGTGCAGCCTTCTAGTACTCAGGACTCCAGAAGTTCTGTTACAGACACAACAATTAGTCCTTTTATTACATATTTATGGCAGAATGTTACTTTTACCATTAGTTCAATAGACAAAAGATTGGATTTTTTTTTCACTTTACCATACAGTTTAGATATTTATAACTCAGAGACCAAGTCACATATCTGGTCACCAATTAGAACTGAGTAGTATCATCCACTTAGCCTTACAACTGGTTGCCATTGTGATAACAGGCAACTGACCTAGTTGTTTAAGAAGTAGAGTTTTAGCTACTAATTCCATTCTCTTGTGTACAGGCAACACTTCTTCCCCAGGTAAATTCAGTCCCTGTATTTTAGGATAGTAAGTGCTACAGAAAGAGAAGCTGTGGTGATCATCTTTCCAATATATGTGCCTTAAGCTCTTCTGTGGAAGATTGCTAAGAACGAAAGTAAAGTTAACATCTGTCAATTTGTATTTGGGTCTCCAGCATGAGTCCAGCTCTTTATTTGCTTTTCCCTGAATTATCATCTTCACAGCATGTTCTTTGAGGGTTTGCATTTCCATCCACCTGGACATGTTCTAGATCACAGACATGACGAGACAGCAGCAAAAGTGGCAGACAGCAAATTGAAACATATAGAAAAATCATGGTGAGAAGAGGTCCAGTTATTCCATTTGTCCTTTTCTGGTTATGCCTAGCATGATGAAAAGGACTTAGAGTTAGGATTGTTGTGAGTTATAATTTTGTTGCTTATGCTAGCTTACAGACACTGAAAACAAAACTAAACTAAAGCAATAAATAGCAATACCTGTCTTCTAAAAGAAGCCAGATGGTATTTCAGAGGAAGGCTTAGAGGTGTGACAGGAATAGATTTTCTAGTTTGACAGTTCATGTTCTTTAGTTAATGGTACAAAACTTTGAGTTACATTAGTTTCCAAGAACAAAAGCTCTCATAATAGCCCTTATTCTGTTGTCACTCCAATGCACTCACAGTACAAAACTACAATTATTTAAGGGATTAAACTTCAGAAAGCTCTATGGAGCACAGTACACCAACACTCTAAGGAGAAACTTTAAGAGATTTAATCATTCCCTTTGAGTTTTGAAGCACATACTTACTCATTAACTTTCCTCAGGAAAGGACATCTAGACCTACTGTAGCCTTGAGACAAGTCCATGGAAGAATAAGCTATTTCTAAGACAGTGAAGCTGGCTAGGCTAAGTCTGGATGGAGTTACTTATAAGTCTGAGCAGAGGTCCTCAAGCAGAAATGTTCCTCTAGGGGCTGTTTGCCATACTTCAGAGGAGCATTAGAGTTAAGCTAGTATAATTTTCAGCCAGCTCTTTACTAGAAGTTTTCTGAATCAGAAAATCAAGTATGTTGTCTTATTTGTGGAAGACTTACCTAATCTATGCAAATAGGTTGCCCAAAGGTTCACCAGAAGTACCAGAAGGAAGCTTCTGAGACTCCTTCGAAGAAAAGAGAGATTACAGGCTGTTAATGGACTCTCATGGTTCACCAAGTTTACTCTATATGACTATATCAGATAGTTCCTGTTCCAAACACCTTTAAGAAGGAATACTGCAGAGTGCCTGCTAAACACACATTAACTATGCCACTTTAACAAATTAAAAGTGGTCTAAACAATGGCAGCAGTTATCTGAGTCTGAGGCAAAGTGTATTTCAGAAAACTCATGTGTGTTTACTGAAAACTCATTTGGAGCTGAGCCAGTCATGAGATTTGTTTTAGCCAAATACTAGATGATTCAAGTAAAAATTCTGGAACTGATCCAGAGTTTCTACCAAGATCTTCAAGTACTGTGTCCCAAAAGGAATGATGTGGTTAAACTACTTCCTCCCCCAGGAGATATCAAATGGAGCCTCCCATTTGTTCAGCAAGAGAATTGTACAGTCCACACTGCTCAGTCTTCTCCACTAAAAGTATAACTGAAACAAACTTCTACAAAAGACTAAAATAATGTAGCTACAGAAGCTCCTAAGAAGAATCTTCTGCTAAGACTTGCACTTTGGTGAACTGCTTATGGACCTAAACCAAAAGGAACCATACTTTGGTAGCCTTCTGGCAATAAATCCTGTCTGTTAGAGTAAATATTAGACTGAAATGTGCAAAAAGATCTGTTCCATAGACTCTAAAGCCAGAATACTAAGGCAGTGCTCCAACATAGGCACTTCTGTTGTTAAGGAGAGAGGCTGGCTTTTTCTTGTAGTGTGGATTTTTTGACTACTTACAGATGAGGCACTGAAGAGGTCTGTTGTAGCTTGACCTTCAAAAAGGCCATCAGCCGACAGCACACTTTGTTGGAGAACAGGCTTTGGTGGTTCTAAGAAAGTGAGAAATAGTGTTATAATCACTCTGTCTGTTCACCTAATTAAACACACAAAAAAATTCACAGGGAAGTTGCTTTGAGTGACCTCATAATCCCACTTGTCCCTCACTACGCTTAATCTATATGGGACTTTAACATTATCCAGACCTAGTTTGCCTAATTCTAGCCAAGTTTAGGCCCAAGATGTCAGTGTTTGGACACTGATGTTGATTGATCTGTAGCATTATTAGGGGAGACAGGCCTTCAACCCTCTGTTTCCATAACCATTAAATAAAATTTTAGTTATATCAGAAAAGACTAGTGATTAGGCATCCCAATCCCTGAGCAGCTATCCAAGAAAACGAACAGATTTTACCAGTTATCTTGGCAGACAGCTTGCTAGCTTCCATTTTATCATGACATATACTACCTAATGAATGCCTACATTGCTATGAAAATAATTGTTGAAACCTCCAGAGGCACCTGAGTGGCTTTGCTGCTCTCCTCTCCTTGCTGGTACTGCAGGTGGCTTTGTCAGCTGGAAGTCTTTGAACATTTCCTTGACATCCTTCATTTCTTTATCTCCAAGTGGATCCAGAGCAATAAAAGCATCTCTCTCTTTCTTGGATGGCTCCTTCTGCAATGTAGTTCTGGGTGGAGGCTGTGGCAAGCTAGTTGTTGTTGACATGGAGGGCAGTACAGATGATGTTTGATCAGGCAGTGTTGAAGATGGGAACACACTATTCTGGAAGGGATTTGCAGCACTGGATGGCTGTGCCCATGAACTAGAGGCAACTTGTGCTGGCTGTGACCAGAGACTAGAGGTCTGAGGAGTTGCTGGACCAAAAGATGCAGACTGATTCCAGCTTGGCATCACTTGAGTACCAAAGGCAAGTGATTGAGTAAATCCTGTAGGCTGACCTGGCATCACAGACCCAGAGAAGACTGATGGTGCCTGAGTGAAGGTAGGTGTCTGTGTACTCCATGGTGATGGACTTACTGGCAAGCCACCTAGGGGAAAATTGTTGTTACACAGCACTTCAATGATATGAAGACCTCAAGTAGGAACATATCAATTCCACTGAGGGTATCAGCAAAACATTTTTTCATATACTGATTGATTTATACTTAAAAATCATCATTGGGGAGTGGGGGATGGGGCAAAGAGAGACGGAGGTTAACATTTTTTACTTTCCTCCTTTTCAGTCTTGGAAGAACAGAACTGAAGTTGACAGGAGGAATATATTTAGTCCTAGTACATGAGTGGTAGACGCATTTGCCATATAGTTACTTCTACATAAATCTTTAAGGCTCTGCAGTAGTGTTACCTTGGCTTTCTAAATTGTGTTGGCTTACTTGAACCTTTTGTACCTGAAGCAGTAATTTGCTGTCAAAACTTAAACAAAAAGCCCTATTTTAGTTTAAGATGTACAGTTTCAAAGAATTACTTAAAATAACTTGATAGGGGAATTCAAACAATTCTCCTAGTCAAAAAACTTTAAGGCAGATGGCACATGGATTAAAAGGCATGGCCCTACCCATCAAATAAAGGAAACTAGAACCTCTGTTTCTGTGTTAGCAGGTATCTTAGACTGGAACAAGACCTTTACTTTGTAAACTGACCTAGTTGAACCAGTGGAGGTTTTGATATATATTTGAAGTGGTCCAATGGAGAAATTTGCACAGGTCCTCTTTGTCCAACTGAAGTCAAGCCAAGGCTCTTTGTGGGTAGCTCAAACAGGTCTGAGCTAAATAAGTCACTCGATGCAGTCTGGAAAGAAAAAAAAGCTTTGTGAAATATATGGCAGAACACATGCTAGCATTATCAAGACTCCCTAGTCCAGACCTATACGTTTTATCTCAGCTACAGTATAACATGGAGCTTTGATGTATCCTTTTCGAGACCAAGTATAAGAGTTTCACACTACTATTCTGTTCATGTGTGAAATCACAGAATGGCAGGTGTTGGAGTGGATCTTTAGGGATCACCCAGTCCAAAACCCTTTCCAAAGCAGGTCCACCTAAATCAGGTGACACAGGACCATACCCAGGCAGCTCTTTAAAATCTCCAGAGAAGGAGACTCTTTAACCACCCCAGGCAGTCTGTGCCAGGGCTCCCTCACCTTCACAGTGAAAATTTTTCCTTTTGTTTAAATTGAACTTTGTGTTACAGCTTTTTCTCATGTCACTGGATACAATAGAAAAAAGTGATGTTCCAGCATCCTGACATCTACTCTTCAGATACTTGTAAATATTAAGATTGTCCCTCAGTCTCCTCCAGACTAAACAGCCCCAGTTCCCACAGTCTTTCCTCATAAGAGAGATGCTCCAGTCCCCTGATCATCTTGGTGGCCCTGTGCTGGACTTGGTGAACTGTGCTGGACAGTTACCTGTCCCTCTTGAGCTGAGGAGCCCAGAACTGGACACAAGACTTCAGATGAGGCCTCACCAGGGTGGAGTAGAGGGGGGAGGAGAACCTCCCTTGAGCTGCAGGCCACACTCTTCTTGATGCATCCCAGAATGCCATTGGCCTTCTTGGCCACGAGGGCATATTGCTGGATCATAGTTAGTTTATTATCAAGCAGGACACCCAGGTCTCTTTCTGCAGAGCTGTTCTCCAGCAGGTCAATCCCCAGCCTGTACTGGTGCATGGGGTTGTTCCTTCCCAGGTGCAGAACTCTGCACTTGCTCTTGGTGAACCTCACGAGGTCCCCCTCTGCCCAACACTCAAGCCAGTCAGGATCCCGCTGAATGGCAGTATGACCTTCTGGGGAATCAGCCAGTCCTCACCGTTTGGTGTCATCAGCCAACTTGCCGAGGGTACACTCTGTCCCCTCATCCAGGTTGCTGATGAAGATGTTGAACACGACTGGCCCCAGAACCCATCCCTGTGGAACTCCGCTGGCCACCGGCCTCCAATTTGATTCTGTGCCATTGATCACCATCCTCTAGACTGTCATTCAGCCAGCTCTTGATCCACCTCGCTATCCACTCATCTAAGCCTCACTGTCTGAGCTTTCTGATGAGGATGTTATGGGAGACAGTGTCAAAAGCCTTGCTGAAGTCAAGGTAGATGACATTGGCTGCTCTCTCCTCATCTAGCCAGCCAGTCATGTTATCAGAGAAGGCTGTCAGGTTGGTGAAACAGGATCTCCCCTTGCCTGTCCTCCATGAATGTTCAAAAATGGAGAGTGGCTCAGCCAGTGCCCTCAGCACTCATGGGTGCATCCCAACAGATGCATGGCATTAGGTAGGTATCATATATAGTAGTCACAAGTCAACAGTAGAAGAAAAAGATTTGAAGTGACTGAATTATTTGCCATCATAGTGAACTTCTGTCTGTCCCCCACCCCTCTAAACACTTCTGCTCAATCTGCAATGATCCCTGGAGTTGTGGCAAGGTTAGCCGAGTTTTACATGATTTAAGTGCAAGGCAGATGCAGCTGACCCAGAGCCACCTTGTCTAATCGGGTGAATTGCTGAGATTGCCCTCAGTAGGCAGGTAATTGGAAGCTTGCCTGTAAGGCTTCTGTAAGCTGGTACCACAGCCTCTTTGCTGTGAAACCATAAGCTGATGGCCATATAGCCATCACAACAGGTTCTAGGCATTATATCAAGTGTCAATATACATAGCTTCATACTTACCAGACCTTTACAGAAGTATGGCAGCATTAAGGAAAAGAGTACACAATTTAGTGATCACAGCTACTATGAAGCATTTCTGAGTGTTAGAATTTACCACAGCTACAGAGAGGTTAGAGTAAGTATGGTATGCAGATGTCTTGCGAAGCTATTTAGCCAGAGTACAAAGAAAGAGAAGAATCATTCAAACAGCTTATCCAAAAGCATGCATATTGTTATTACTTGAACATTGTTCACCTTGACAGACCTCCTTCCTCTTCCTGGCTTGGTACTTTGTGGTGGTGGGCTAATTGTTATAGAGTCATAGGACGCGAGCTGGATATTGCTTTCAGAATCCAGCATTACTACATTCTGCAGAGATACTCCTTTGGAAGGACCTTCCACAAACAGGTTTGGTGGGAGTTTAAGAAAGCCATTCTGTTCTCTCTCTGGTACCCCATTTGGAGTTCTTCCTGCAGGCAACTTACATTCAGGTGGCCACTGGCTTGCTACTGCTTCTTGTTTGCCAGTTCTATTAGAAATCTGGTCAAACTCTTTGCCAAAGTAGTCAGTATCCCCATTTGAAGCCCCATTATCCTCTGGTGCCAAGGTACTCGCACTTTCCTTCTTCTGATCAGCAGATTTTATAGAATCAAACGAAAGTGGTGCAAATTGGTCTGGCTTTGTGAAAGGATCATCACTGAAAGGATCTGGATTAGGTGTGGGAAAGAAACTGAGACTGGTAGAGAAAGAACTCTCAGGCAAGAAGTGTGGCTGTGGCTTTGGTTGTGGAAGAGTAGTTGTGACGTCATTCAAGAAGAGATCCTCTTTTGTAAAAGTCTGTTTGGTCTCAATTTCAGAATTTAGATCCACTAACAGAATCTCATTAGTTTCCTATTTGTCCGGAAAGAAAAATAAAGTTAGTTTTATATAGGACTTGCTGCACAGTACACAAGCCTAAGGAAAACAGCTGCAAAAGGAGAGATCCTACAGTATACATTATACTAAATAAGTATTCAACATCATAGTGAAGTTACACAAACTTAAGACATCAAGGCAAGCACTGCTGGCTGTGGTCAAATCATAGCTACTTAATTTCAGAAACTCTATGTTAATTAAGAGACTTTAATTAAGATATTAGTTAATCTTAAGAGATAAGGGCATACAAACCTCATGAAGCTCAACAAAGCTAAGTGTAAGGTCCCGCACATGGGTTGAGGCAATCCCAACCACAAATACAGGCTTTTTGCCAATTGAGAGCAGCCCTGAGATAAGCACTTGGGTATTGATGGATGTAAAGCTGAGTGTGAGCCAGCAATGCGTGCTCACTCCCCAGGAAAGCCAATTGTATCCTGGGATGAGTCATAAAATGTGGCCACCAGGTGAAGAGAGTTATCTGCCCTTTAGTCTACTCTCATGAGAGCCTGCCTTGACTATTGTGTTCAGCTCTGGGCCTCCCAACATGAGAAAGACATGAACCCACTTGAGTGGGTCAAGAAGGTGGCCATAAAGACAATCAATGTGCTCAAGTATCTTTCTTATGAGGACTGACCTAGAGAACTGGAGTCATTTAGAATAAGAGAAGGCTCCAGGGAGACCTGATACAGCCTTCTAATACTCAAAGGAGGCCTACAGGAGGGTCTCTTTACAGGAGAGTATAGTGACAGGACAAGGTGTAATGGTTTTAAACTGGAAGAGGATTGATTTAGGGTACATATTAGGAAGAAATTCTCTGCTATGAGAGTGGTGAGGCACTGGAACAGGTTGCACAGAGAGGCTGTGGATGCCCCATCTCTGGAAGTGTTCTACTCTCTCCAAGTACAGATTCTACTTACTGTGGGACTGCTCATATCAGGAGGTGTTGACATATCCCCAAACAAGTCCATCTGGTAGACTCCCTTGAAATCAGAAGTATGGAAAGAAGTATGGTATCTGTTAGAGTTCTTGCAAGAGCATGAATCAAACATTATGCAGAGCTCTTTAAACATATCTCTAAATACTGCATTTCCCACAAAGTGGAGACAATCAGTTATTAAATCATTAATGGCACCAGCATAAAGCTCTAAATTTAACCTAGTTTCATTTTGTCACATTGATGAGCAGGTAGTGCTTCATTACCACTCTGTAACAGATGGATAAGTGTCAGCAATAACTGGAATATCAAAAATTGCCTTAATCAAGAAACTTGCAGGGTTCAAAGAGCAAGTGATGGAAAGAGGAAATATGAATGTGGTAATTTCTCAGTTCTGTAAGTCTCCTTTTACTCCCTTTTCAATATGACTGAGCATCTTACTGACTCCATAATGCTGCCAGTGTAAAAAGCAAAAGTTAAAACAAGTCACATTGCAGCAGCGTACCTAATCAAGTGAGGCTAAATTGAAATGACTTACCTCAGTCTTACTTGCTTCTTCACTCTAAAGAAGAAAATAAGGCTTTTAGTACCTAGACATCACATAGAATATCCAAAGCCTCTTGCTTTGGAAAGTTTAGCAGATCTAGGAGGTAATCAAACTGCCGGCACAACTAGCAACCAGTAACTTCAGTGATCCTGGATTTAGACAGACCTCAGTGTCAAGTCCCACAAGAGCCCAAAAGCCAAGCCAAAGCTGAAACAAGCTTTATTTCTATGCAGACTAATGTAGTTTCTATAATTTTACTTGCCTTTTTGTTTTCTTCCCTCTTCTTCATATCGTATATTAGTTGGAAAAGGTCCTTAAGATCAACAACCAGAGGCTCAGCCTGAAAAAGAACATAAGTTTTTGGCCACCTCATACTTCTTCCTATTCTTCTACTGAAGCAAGATGTGCAGCAAGCCAAACTTTCCTAAACAGTACAACAGTAAGGTTGAGAACAGAAAAAGTAGGAGTTTAAAGGACTGTTTAGCCCCCACATAAGAGAACTTATGCAGAACACAAAAGTAATGGGGCATAGCCATCTTAGAACTGTTGTTAATTCCATGTAGAAAAGTGTCTGTATTTGTTCTAAGCTTGCTATGTTTTTGCAAAAATCTTATAGCACAAGCACATGGCAAGTCCTAATCATATTTCTTCAAAATGCAAAGCATATCCAAGCTTTCTGATAGTGGCATGAGAGGAAAAACTCTGCATCCACCTGTTTTGTACTAACAACTCCATCACTGAACCTGGAGGGAGCTTCTATAGTTAATATTACATTTATTTTAAACAAGATGCAAAACAGTAAATTGCCAAGACAAGCACAAGGTAAGACTGCCATCATCTCAAACATGTAGAACAGACACCAGCTTTAAGTGGTGTCTGTATTAGGATGAAAGTGTAGTGTGAATTAGAAAGGAACTGCATTCTCTGTACAGCCATTAACCAGAATATTTTCAACAGTTGCTGAGATGGTGGGAGACTCAGCTACACTGATTTGGAACATTTGCTTGAGGCATACAGCAGCTGTATTAGTGTCTACAGCAGGACAAGTCCCCCTGTTCAGCCACTGTCTTTGGCTCAAGCAGAAACCCTTCAAAGAGACAAATCCTGTATACAGGGTTTCTGCATGGGGCAAACCTGTAACAGAAGGATCAGAAGCAACTCTAGGAAGACCAAACCTGCCACTCACCGGCCTCAGAAAAACTACTGCAGTTGAGTAAATCTGTTTTCACTGTTACACAATACAAAGTATCTAAGAGGCAGACTAATAGAGTTGTAACATCATTGCTCTTAGTTCTGAGTAAAGCTCTATGACTCAAGAACTATCATTCTGTCAGTAACAGGATACAGTACAGGAGTGCTGTAGTGGGTCTGGGACGGTAGTGATTTTCCACAGCAGCTCCTGCAGTGCTGTGCTTACTGTTGATATCAATATTATGACTACCGCTTGCACAGCATCAGGGCTGTCCCTCCAGCATTCCTTCCCCCACCTTCACCAATAGCTGTGAGTGGGCATGATCTTGGGAGGGACTATGGCCAGGACAGCTGACCCAGGCTGACCAAGGAGATATTCCATACCATATGACGTCAGCTCAGGAATATAAACTGGGGGAAAGGAGCAGGAAGAGGAGGCGAGATTCATTTCTGGCCTTCCCAAAGCAACCGCTACGCGTACTGAAGCCCTGCTTCTCGGGAGGTGGCCGGACATCGCTGCTGATGGGAAGTAGAGAGTAACAGCTTATCTGCTTCTGCTTTGCTTCCCGCGCGCGCGGCTTTGCTGCTTATTTATTAAACTGCTTTTATCTCAACCCACGAGATTCCCATCTTATTTTCTCCCCTTCCCTGGCTTGCTGAGGAGGTGGGGGGTAAAGCGGTGTGGTGGGCACCTGGCATCCAGCCAGGCTCAAACTACCACAGCCCTTTTGGCGCCCAACGTGGGGCGAGATAATAGCAGATTTACATTAACTGCATTGCAATTACAGTAAACCAATGAGAGCAAAGTTCCTGTGCTGGTCACGGAGCCTTGCTGTTATGCAGCTTATCTTACACTTTCTAATGTTTGGGAACATGATGCTCCTAACATTGACTCTCGGCTGTGCTTTAACCTTAATAGCTTTGCTAAGCTGGCTATATAATTTTGTGAAGAGGATGAAAGGGCCTGGGAACATGATGGCCCAAATAATAATAGCAAGTCTCATTCTGTTACTGATGAATTTAGTGTGCTGTGGGAGCTATCTTGTGGAGGCCATGGGGCAAAGCACCTCTTTCTCCTCAGCTCGGACTGATCTAGACAATTCTGTTACACAGACTTCCCAGGTCCTTAGTCACCCTTATACGAGAGTTTTAATATTACTAATTAACATGGTTGGTATATTATATATCTTGTGGAATCTGGAGTCATCTGGGTATCAGAGAGTACAAATTTGCGATGGAAACATGTTAAAATGCCCCCTGAAGCGGCCAGTCCCTGGGTGGCAGGGTATGTGGATGAATTTAGGCAAATTCCTAGGACGGTTATCACCTCCTGTAATCTGGGATTTTACATCTGAACAGATAAAAAACCCTGCTTTACTGACACGCTACCTGATAGAAGGGTGTCTTACCTACCCTAATGAGGCCCATCAGGTTCAGGCACTATACTGGGGCCTAGCCTCTGCCTACCGAGCTGCATTCCAGTCCTCTCAGAGAACTGTAATTGAAATGGAAACTCAAACGGTACCTGAGACCAACATAGTTGAGTCAGTCGCAGTCCAGCCCTCTCAGAGAACTATGGCCGAGGTGGAAATTCAAACTATACCTGAGACCAACATAGTTGAGTCAGTCGCAGTCCAGCCCTCTCAGAGAACTATGGCCGAGGTGGAAATTCAAACTATACCTGAGACTACCATGGTTGAGTCAGGGAACCAAACAACAACCACAGTGGTTGCCCCAGTAGTGAAAAAGAAGCAGTGGATAAGGAGGTCAAGTCCATATCATCGATTAGTAAGGGCAGACGAGGAGGAAGAGGAAAGGCTAGAAGAAGAAACTGGTCCTTCGGTAAGGAGATCAGGAGAAGTGAGAGAAATCGAAAAGGAAATGGAAACTACTCGGTCCCTCACCTCAACAGAACTTAGAGATATGCGAAAAGATTACAGTCGCCAGCCAGGTGAGCGGATTGGTGCCTGGCTGCTCCGATGCTGGGATAACGGGGCTGACAGTCAACAATTGGAAGGCAGAGAAGCCCAACAGCTAGGATCTCTTGCTAGGGACCGGGGAATTGATAAAGGCATTGGAAAGAAAACCTCAGTTTGTAGTCTCTGGAAACGACTCCTCTCAAGTGTACGGGCAAGATACCCATTCAAGGAAGACCTTGTAAATGCCCGAGGAAAGTGGACTAGAGCTGATGAAGGGATCCAATATCTAAGGGAATTAGCTGTGTTGGAAGTCATCTATGGTGATCTGGATAATGTCGAGGCCTCCACAGATCCAGACGATGTCCAGTGTACACGGGCCATGTTGAGAAAAGTGATCCAGAGTGCCCCAGCTACATATTCTAATATCCTGGCAATGGTGTATCATCCAGACATGGACATACCAACAGTGGAGAGGGTATCTTCTTGGTTACAGAACTATGAAGAGAGCCTCTGCACCTCCTCATCAGTGTGGGATGATGGCCTGATTGTTAGATCTGCCTCAAGAATTCAGTCATCCACTGTCCCGACCAGGGGAAAGGGAAGTCCCAGACGCAGGAGTACACCGCGAAATGAACTCTGGCTCTTTTTGCGTGGCCAAGGAGAGGATATGAGGAAGTGGGATGGTGAACCCACTTTTAAGCTAGAAGCGCGTGTACGTGAACTAAGGGGGAAGGCAGCTGTTAGAAAAGGACCGCCCAAGAGGGCTGTCAGCAGAGTGGCTGCCAAAACAAAAGAGGACAATCAACAATCTCCAAGACATAGAAGAACTGCAACTACTTCCTTCGAAGCCAATGAGGAGACTTCAGGTCTGCAATTGCAAGGATCAGATAGCGAATACTCTGATGAAGAACAGAAATAGAGGGTCCCTGCCTCCAGCCAGGAGGAGGAAAGGGATGACCGAATCTACTGGACTGTGTGGGTTCGATGGCCTGGCACATCAAACCCACAAAGGTATAAAGCCTTAGTAGACACAGGGGCACAGTGTACATTGATGCCATCAAGGTATAGAGGCACAGATTCTGTCTGGATCTCTGGAGTGACAGGGGGATGTGAAGAATTATCTGTATTAGAGGCTGAAGTGAGCTTAACAGGGGACAAATGGAAAAAACACCCCATTGTGACTGGTCCAGAGGCCCCTTGTATTCTTGGCATAGATTACCTCAGGAGAGGGTACTTCAAAGACCCCAAGGGGTATCGATGGGCTTTTGGTATAGCCACTGTAGATACAGAGAAAATCAAACAACTCTCTAATTTACCTGGCCTCTCAGAAGACCCTTTTGTTGTGGGATTGCTGCAAGTTCAAGAGCAACAGGTACCAATTGCTACCAGGACAGTGCACCGGAGGCAATATCGCACGAACCGAGATTCCCTGGCTCCCATCCGTGAGTTGATTCATCAACTGGAGGCTCAAGGAGTAATTAGCAAAACTCATTCTCCATTTAATAGTCCCATATGGCCTGTGAAAAAATCTGATGGAGGGTGGAGGTTAACAGTAGACTATCGTGGCCTGAATGAAGTGACACCACCACTGAGTGCTGCTGTACCAGACATGTTAGAGCTCCAGTATGAACTGGAGTCAAAAGCAGCCAAGTGGTATGCTACGATTGACATCGCTAATGCATTCTTCTCAATTCCATTGGCAGCAGAGTGCAGGCCACAATTTGCCTTCACATGGAGAGGTGTCCAATATACCTGGAATCGATTGCCCCAGGGGTGGAAACATAGTCCTACTATTTGCCATGGTCTAATCCAAACTGTGCTGGAAACGGGTGATGCCCCTGAACATTTACAGTACATTGATGACATAATTGTATGGGGCAACAAGGCAGAAGAAGTGTTTGAGAAAGGGAAAAGAATAATACAGATTCTCCTGAAAGCTGGTTTTGCTATAAAAAGAAACAAAGTAAAGGGACCTGCACAAGAGATACAGTTTTTGGGCATAAAATGGCAAGATGGGCGTCGGCATGTGCCTATGGATGTTGTGAATAAAATAGCTACTATGTCTCAACCGACTAATAAGAAAGAAACACAAGCTTTCCTGGGCCTTGTGGGATTCTGGAGGATGCATATCCCAGGTTATAGTCAGCTTGTGAGCCCTCTCTTTAGAGTCACCAGAAAGAAGAACTGTTTTGAGTGGGGCCTTGAGCAACAACAAGCTTTTCAACAAATTAAACAGGAAATAGCTCGTGCAGTCGCCCTTGGGCCCATCCGTACAGGACCAGATGTGCAGAATATCCTCTACACTGCCGCTGGAGAGCATGGTCTCACCTGGAGCCTCTGGCAGAAAACATCTGGAGAAACCCGAGGTCGACCATTAGGGTTTTGGAGCCGAGGATATCGAGGATCGGAAGCCCACTACACCCCAACTGAAAAAGAAATACTAGCAGCATATGAGGGACTTCGAGCTGCTTCAGAAGTCATTGGCACAGAAGCTCATCTCCTCTTGGCACCACGTCTGCCTGTGTTACACTGGATGTTCAAAGGGAAAACCCCTTCTATACATCATGCAACCAGCGCTACATGGAGTAAGTGGATGGCGTTGATTACACAACGATCTCGACTGGGGAAATCTAATCGCCCAGGAATCCTGGAAGAAATCATGGACTGGCCAGAAGGCAGAGATTTTGGAGCATTGCCTGAGGAAGTAGCTCGCGCCCAAGAGGCACCACCATATAATGAACTGTCAGAAGATGAGAGGCATTATGCTTTGTTTACTGATGGATCCTGCCGCGTGGTAGGAAATCATCGTAAGTGGAAAGCTGCTGTGTGGAGTCCCACACGACGAGTTGTTGAGGCCACTGAAGGAGAAGGTGAGTCAAGTCAGTTTGCTGAAGTGAAGGCTATCCAACTAGCTCTAAAGATTGCAGAACGAGAGAAGTGGCCAGTACTCTATCTTTACACTGACTCCTGGATGGTGGCTAATGCTCTATGGGGATGGCTACAGCAATGGAAGAAGACCAACTGGCAGCGCAAGGGTAAACCCATCTGGGCTGCTGCATTATGGCAAGACATTGCTGCTCGGGTGGAAAATATGACTCTGAAAGTACGTCATGTAGATGCTCATGTGCCAAAAAGCCGTGCCAATGAAGAACAATGGAATAACCAACAGGTAGATAAAGCTGCTAAAATTGAACTAGCTCAGGTAGATCTAGACTGGGAGCGTAAAGGTGAGCTATTTATAGCTCGATGGGCCCATGAAACATCAGGACATCTGGGAAGAGATGCAACATATAGATGGGCTCGTGATCGAGGGGTGGACTTGACCATGGAAGCCATCACACAGGTCACCCATGAATGTGAAACATGTGCCGCAATCAAGCGAGCCACACGAATCAAGTCTCCCTGGAACAGAGGCCGATGGCTGGGTTTTCAGTATGGTGAGGCCTGGCAAATTGACTATGTTGGACCACTACCACGAACACATCAAGGCAAGCGGTATATACTCACCATGGTGGAAGCAACTACTGGTTGGTTGGAAACATACTCTGTCAACCACGCCACTGCCCGAAATACTGTCTTGGGTCTTGAAAGGCAAGTTTTGTGGCGACACGGCACTCCAGAAAGAATTGAATCAGATAATGGAACTCATTTTCGAAATAATCTCATAAACTCCTGGGCAAAGAAACATGGCATTGAGTGGATATACCACATCCCCTATCACCCACAAGCCTCTGGAAAGATTGAGAGATATAATGGGTTACTAAAGACCATGTTGAGAGCACTGGGCAATGGGGCATGGAAGCAGTGGGATAAAAATTTAGCAGAAGCCACTTGGCTGGTCAATAGCAGAGGTTCAACTAACCGTCCTGGTCCTGCCCAAACAAAACCACTACATACTGTGGGAGGAGATAAGGTCCCCGTAGTGCACCCAGGGAAATGGCTGGGGAAGGCAGTATGGGTTGCACCTCCCATGGGAAAAGGCAAACCCATTCGTGGGATTGTCTTTGCTCAAGGGCCTGGCTGTACTTGGTGGGTGATGAGAAAGGATGGGGAAACTCGATGTGTACCTCAAGGAGACTTAACCTTGGGGGAAAAATAACCTGTTATGTGAGTTATCTGTTGTAGATGAACTTTGCAAGAAAAACCGAACAAGTGGACAAACCAAGCCGGTGCTGGTGCCCAACACTGAACATACTGTTTCCCCTGGCCTGGATATTCATCTTGATGGATGAGACAGAAGTTATGGCCTGCTCCAGTGAACATCTACAGAGAATGAAAGATATAAGAATGTTGTTTGTTTGTTTGATGCAAGATGCAAGAGGGAATACAAGAATGATGTTTGTCTGTTGAAGAGTGGGGGTACTGGTTAATGAGAGTATATAAGAATGTATATGGATTGTTAAGATGGTTTGTCTGAGCATGACATAAATGGTATGGAATAAGGGGTGGAGACTGTAGTGGGTCTGGGACGGTAGTGATTTTCCACAGCAGCTCCTGCAGTGCTGTGCTTACTGTTGATATCAATATTATGACTACCGCTTGCACAGCATCAGGGCTGTCCCTCCAGCATTCCTTCCCCCACCTTCACCAATAGCTGTGAGTGGGCATGATCTTGGGAGGGACTATGGCCAGGACAGCTGACCCAGGCTGACCAAGGAGATATTCCATACCATATGACGTCAGCTCAGGAATATAAACTGGGGGAAAGGAGCAGGAAGAGGAGGCGAGATTCATTTCTGGCCTTCCCAAAGCAACCGCTACGCGTACTGAAGCCCTGCTTCTCGGGAGGTGGCCGGACATCGCTGCTGATGGGAAGTAGAGAGTAACAGCTTATCTGCTTCTGCTTTGCTTCCCGCGCGCGCGGCTTTGCTGCTTATTTATTAAACTGCTTTTATCTCAACCCACGAGATTCCCATCTTATTTTCTCCCCTTCCCTGGCTTGCTGAGGAGGTGGGGGGTAAAGCGGTGTGGTGGGCACCTGGCATCCAGCCAGGCTCAAACTACCACAAGTGCCCATGATAATGGCTCTGTTCATCTCATTAATAACTTCCATGGTGCACGGACATGTTAAGCAAGGTTAGTCACAGTAAGCAAGGCTACCTAAGTGTTTTAATTTTAGACTATATTTGGATTCAGAGAAGCTGAGCAGTCCATTTATAATGCTCTCCTCTCAGAGATAAGTCTATCCATTTATGCTGGCATTTCCCCATACCTCATACCTCTACCAGCCAAACACTTCACTACACAAACACTCCACTATCACATTAATTGTTTACATAAAAGCAGTACTTATAGCAAGTGGAAGAGGACGACTGATCCATACCTGTTGTGCTGTTTTTATGGCAAAAAATTGGTGCTGTCCTTCTTCTCCACATATATAGCCAAAGGCACGGTTGTCTGTTACATCACGAGCAATAAAGGAGATTTTGTTTACTGGATGCTCATGTTCTATGACCTAGAATTGTAGGAAAAAACCCAACACCTTATTGGTTTAGTTTGTTGGAGACATAATAGGTGCTCTTTTCTGTAGTTAAAATGATTGAGACTATTAGAATGCTTCGTTTCAAGACTCAGCCATCAGCCTTTAAGTAACTACAACAGAATGTAGCCAATATATCTGGCAGGAGGTTTCAGCATTACAATCCATTTTGCAAGATAATTTTATATGTAGAAGAGGCACAATGACATTAAGGAATCTAGTTCAGATTAGTTTAACTTCCAAGTACACTTGCTTTAAGAACCATGATAAAACAAGTCATATCTTACCCCAGTTTTCTCATCTATTATCTTGATACCAGAGAGTGAGATGTTCATCCAGATCTTCTGTTTGTGTTGACCCTGGGAACGGGCTGCCACTGCCATTCCCTAAAAAGGATGATTATCAAAGTAGTGATGAGACATGTTAAATTGAGCTTTAACTTGTTTCTATACATTTCTCATGAGCCCACAACTGTGACTGTACTACTGCTAATCTAGTTATTCTTGTGCAACCGCACAGTTAGAGCAGCATTCCTCTAGCAACATATGTCTGATTAGGTTTGAAGTGATATCTCAGAGTTAAACTGAGCTTTAAAACTTCTTAGTTCACAAAACTGCTGCAGTAGCAGCACCTTTGCCAGCTTTCCTGGCATGATTGAAAGTATATGACTGTTCTGTACTCCAGAAGTAGTCATCTTTGTTGTTGAAGGGTCTCATTTATTCTTCAGTTTACCTGTATCTCTTAGAGTCACTATTGTCACAGATGCCAACTTAGGCTGTGAGGTCAGTGTTAAATTGCAGAGTCCTTCTCTCTCCATCAAAAACTCAAGCTCACCATATCTGATAAAGTTCATACTATCAGTGTCTGTACTGGAAGCCTACAGGCGACCCAAAGAAGTGCACAAGCTATCAGAAAACATTGTCTTGAGCAAAGGTTTACAGCTTTAGAAGCAACAACCAGCTAGGACTGTGCTGTTACTATGTTACCATTAAGGTCTATTTGAAGTTGTGCCAAAGTGACCATTTAATCTGTTTCCTGAAGGCTACTCAGAAGTTGTTCCTTACATACCAATCAGCTCAAGCCCTTACCTTCAGCTTCATCATTGCATCCTGACTCATTTTGTCTCCTCTTGCCTCTGGGACATCATCAATGCCAATTAGTTTAGCTTTGTATCTTACACCATCACCTTTGAATCTAGCCAAGAGAGATTCATCTGTCTTTTCTGGCCCTGGAGACAGAAAAGTGTGGATTTTTCTTGTTTGGGTTATTTGTTATTTTTTCAGGGGTGTCAGGAGGGGAAAAAAAAAAAAAAAAGAGAAATGTTTATATTGTAGCTTTGAAATCTTTTAGAAAACCAAAACAAAACCATATGTATATATTAAAACTGTCCATTGGGTATACCTGACTAACAGCCCTCAGTGCTTTCCATGCTGCAAGATTGTGACCTTAAAAGAGTAAGTGTTCTTGCAGAAACTGGCCTCATTTCAAGAAGTAGAGCCTAGTGCTTAATATGTGCCAACTTTAGAACAATTGTTTGATATGTAAAAGATTGCAATATCTATAGGCAACAGCCAAGTACCTATAAGGGCTAAGCATACACACCAAGCAGAAGTGGTACTTCCCATGGTGATAAAGGATGTCCAATATGCATTTCAAATGTTATCTCCTAGTTCTAGTGTAGTCAGATTTGTTCATGATGTGTAAGAATCTCCTGTACCTTATGCTAGAACTTTTTATCAGCGCCATCATTTCTACGAGTCCTGGTACACTTGTCTCTGTAATTAGTTGGAAATTTAGCTAACTTGCTACTTCTGGTGTTCACACTACTTCTCAGAACTGCTAGCTTTTCTTCTCTGCGTGATCAACATACTTGGCATGTATTTCTGTATGAGGTAATTATATTTACATCACCTCATCTATTAAAAAAAAATCTATTAGGTGATCTACAGTAATTCTCATTAAATGAGTTTTCTAGCTTCCCTGGACTGGAATTAAAATCTGTATTTGGTGCAGCACATAACTGTCTCTGGAGGGTAGAAAGGAAGTGAATTCAAGTTCAGACTGACAGTTATCTGAATGGTCCTGGGTCCAGTCATCTCCTCAGGACACTTTCACTTCTCCGGGCTTTTGGTGGACTTGTCATGCTTAGCAAATGAGTCATTTAACAAGGGAGACTGAAAGCTTTTGAACTTAAAGCTAGAAAAAAAGTCCCCTTTTTGAGCTAACCCCTTACCTTCTAATTAGATTTATTTTATTTACTCGGTGTTCTAGTCAGCTTGAAACTTTGGAGTTATTTTAACTGTGCTATAAGAGTGATATTATTTTCAGACGAGTGCAAAAGATTAAGGACATTGAATAGAAATTCAAGATGTAAGCATTTCTTACCTTTCTTTTTTTCCTTCTTTGAAGGTTGTGTCTTTGGTGGAGCCTGTTGCTCAGGCTGGCTGTTGATATTAGTAGTTTCAGCTTCAGTAGACATGATGAGATGGTGGTCAGCTATGCTTGCTGTGGTTTAAAAATACAGATGTGATATTTTACCTCAAAGAAATATTCTTACTAGACTTGTTAGTTCAGTTTTGTTCTGTTGAATACTGAAGCTCATTCATGCCTGAAAGTTTTAGTAGTGATCATGTAGGAATTTGATACACTGTCTATTTGTCTCATGCTACAGAGAGTATAAAAGTTACGGCTGCTAGGCAATGCTACTCTCCTCAGTAGTACCTAATCAGATCACACTGACTTACACCCACAGGCTATCCTTGCATCATGCTGTTTTAATCTGTCATTCTTTAGCTTTTCACACTTTAGAACTATTTACAGAACCTCAAATATTTTGCTGTTTTCCTTCAGTATTGCCAGCTGCATCTCTGTAGTACGGCAGGAGAGAATGAAAGAAGCATTTGCTACTAACTGTTCCAAACACCCGTGAAAATGATACTAGAACACTCAAAAAGCCACAAGAACTTATTGACATTTCTATAACTACCAGAAGTCAGAGGTTATACCACTCAATAGGTAAATACAAACAAATACCTTATGCTGCAAACAGACTGTTCCAGGGGAAAAAAAAACCAAAAAAACCAGAATGAAACAAAACCCAAACTCCAACTCACTTGTCTCAATAGCAATCAAGTAACCTTGTTTGGTTTGGGTTTTTTCTTTTTTTTTGATTGGTTGTTGTTTTTAAGAAAATAAAAAACAAAAACCTTTCAAGTTAACACACACTACAGACTAGTATGGCTTACCTTTTCACACTATGTCATGAGACCTTTTTGCCTCTAAAAAGCACTAAAAGAATAACCTGCAGTCACCATATTTTGTTCCTACATAGCCGGAGCATTGATTCACACTTAGCAAATAGAACTCATTGTCTTTAGAGAGTTCTGAAGATCATCTGTACACAGACAGAAAGAACTGAACAGTCAGAACTGCTACAGAAACTGTTTTACAAGTCTTCTGTCTGCAGTATTGCAGGTGCTTCAGTTAGTTACTTGAATTTTAGTGTGACAAATGAAACCAAGAGATTTTGAGATGATTATGTAGCTAAGCTGTCCTCTACTAGTAATTTGCCCTATATCCACACAAGCAGCCACAGACCAAGCCAACTCTTTTATCCATCATGCTATTTGATAGACACTAGGTACCCACACACAAGGACTGAAGCATTGCATATCTTCCATCATGCACAACTTCTAATTCTCAATAGCCTATTCCTCATTTGCTTTATCTACAGCTAATCCTTTATCCATTACTTGCAAGTTACTGTCAAGGTTTTGTTCTTACTGGGCCTTCCCTTCTTCCCTCAGTTCCTTACCAAGTCAATAGCTTCAGATTGACTCATCCAGCTTTCCACTAAGAGTACTGGATGTCAATGCTTAGCTGATTCTTAGCCTAGGGAGAACACAAATTCCTAGGCCTTTAGGATGGAATTTCAACCAGAAGGTCTTCATTTCC
This sequence comes from Colius striatus, assembly GCF_028858725.1. NCBI lineage: Eukaryota > Metazoa > Chordata > Aves > Coliiformes > Coliidae > Colius > Colius striatus. The sequence continues at coordinate 38,230,000 of NC_084790.1, forward strand.
ATTTAGCCAGGAGGGACGCCTGTAGGGAACTAGCTACTAATAGAAGCAAAGGTACCAGATTGTGAACTGCATTTAACATTGCTCAGGTAAATCAGAGATAAGTGCTCACCTGGAAAAGGTCTGACAGCTATATCTCTCCTGCTCTCTAGGCAGTTTATGTGACTACAGCTAGGGACTATTTGCTGCAGGGCAATAAAGTTGTTGCTGTGAAAATATGAAGTGGTTCTGAGTAGAAAGAGATTGTTAGAGGCAGAGTTGATACAGCAAGCCATGTTTATTCAGGCAATGTTATCACTGCAAGAGTGGTTTTCATGCCTATTCTGACAAAACAGCAAGGGGAAAAGTATTACAACCAGCAGGGATTCTGCAAGGTACTTGCATCAGTGGTAAAAAGCAGTGTGTCCATTGAAATACATCATTAAACAGGTGAAGTGAAGCCCACTGAATTCTACTCTAAAATTAGACTAGCTTGCCTGATAGTGTGGTTTTGGGTGGACATAGAATTCATTATAATAAGCCTCTGCCTAGATTTATCAAGTCCTTCAGAAATGGAGAGAAGAGAAAGAAAAGAGTTAAGGCTGAATCGTTAACTACCCACCCCATCTGGAGGGTTACTGTTTAAAGAACAGAAGAAGAGGGCCTCAAGAAGAACAAAGCTAAGACATACTCTCTGGATAGTGAATCATAGCTTTGGGACATTTTGCCCACCTCCATGCTGGAAAGAAGAAATAACAACCTGGAAGCAATGAGTCCTACCTATCAGTGATCCTGCTTCCTCGGTTTCATTGGTATAGGTACACTCAGCTCTGGTGTTATATAACCATCGTAAAAATTTCACTCTGAAGTAGAGGCAACAACAAGCAAGTAACTTAGGGAGAAGCAAATCTGCACAAGTAAGACCTCACTTTGGCAAGTGTAAAGTGGTAGAAATCCAAATGGGCAGCTGCCATCTTTAACACAAGTCATCTTTCCATTACTGCCATCACCTCTATCCTGGGGAAGCCATATTACTTCCCCAAGAATACACACAAGCAAGCTGAGGTCTTGCAAATACTCCCTGTTTAACTAGGGAGAAACTCATTGTTGGTGTTAAAAATGCAATCTGAGAAGGTTAGTAAGGGCTTTCTGGCCAGTTTACAGTAAGCACTCTCTTATCTGAAGTCTGGCACAGCTCATCTTACCTGATGATGAGAGTTCACAGTATATGAATTATTTGTCATACCTTTGGAGAACTCAATGTCTTTCAGAATCACCTCTCTGGAACAAGAGAATCTGTGAAACTAAGAATTCAAGGACAGACAAAAGCTGCCTTAATGTATGTTCATATTTTAAATAAGATGTCAAGAAGTAGTTAAGCCACAAGACTAGCACAGAATTGCCTCAGTTTACTTTCAAATTTCACTACAGTGGGGAACAACATTATGTAGCTTGACCTAGCAGTAATCTAGTCTGCTTGTGTTACGACGGTTAGACACAACTAAATTTAGATTCTACGCTTTAAACGCAAGTTTAAGCTGTGCAAGTTTTGTCACACTGAAGTTTGGCTTAAACTCCCTAGAAGGGGATCTGTTGGTAGTGAGAAGTCATCCTTGAAATACCTGTTTCTTAGCAAGACTTGAAGCACATGTCAAATAATTTTGTTGAGCAACATTTAGTTTCACTTAAGAGATGCTACCACAATTATCCCTTATTTGAGCAAGGAGTGGCAACATTGTAGCTACCTTTAATAATCATAGTCTTGTCCTAAGCACAGGGAATTGAGAATCTTCATTATGGCCATAGTCTGTCATGGGATTTAAAGACTGGACTACAACAATCCTCATACAATAGACAGGTTTTTTCCCCTCAGAAGGTTGAGATAATTGCCTCAATGTTAATAAAAACTTGTCTGAGAAGAGGTTAGGGACACTGAATAAGTTAGAGGCAAGGCAAGACAGATAAACATCTGCTCAGCGGTTTAATACTTGGTCTTTTTCACAGCCTGTGCTCCTTTGTCCCTTGATACTCCAAGTACATGATTCAGCTTAGAGTTATTGCATGTAAATATTAACCTTTAATAAGAATCTGAGGGGCCAGGAGAGGACAAGAAAAGCTTTTACTGCCAAGTGCAATATAGCCTGTTAGGATGAAGCAGTAACCAGAAGCACAGCAATGGCTGAAGTGCAGAACACATTTCCGAGGCAGGCTGTTTCCTCAAACCTTCTTGCAGTTAGTCAAGTTCTTCTGATTAGAAGGTTGTATCAGGACCTGGACAATATATCCTTAGAAATATCTCTAGCCATAAAGTTCTTGACAGAACAGCTGTTTTCAGAAGGGTGGTAAGCAAGTTACTCACCAGAATGGATTTGAGGCTTCAGTTTTGCAGGCTGAGGAAATAGACTAAAGGCTAGACAGTAATATATAAAACGACTATCAAGGGTCAAAATTAAAGCCAGATACATTTACCAATAATGGACTACCTTGGTTAGCACCATTCTACCTACATCAGAAGTGAACCTTTGTATTACTGACTTGTGTTTGCATCTAACATATCCCTATTTGCATGTCTCACATTTTCTGCCTAGTTCCTACTGCAATGGTAGAACCCCAAGTAGCCTTGTGATTAATAAATCAGAAATATGAAAGCCCTATTCAGACTTTTGCCTTTTAAATAGGGTCACTCATGCTGAGCCATCAAATAAAATATCATCTTAAGTGTTCCAGTTCATAACTAGAACACCCATTGCTCTTGCATCTGACAGTGTGTAAGTGTGCAAGTTGAATAAACCTTCTGTAACATGACATGACTACTATGATTTAGATGGAAAATTGCATCTGCATGTTCTTATGCAAACACTACCATTAGTTTGTTTTCTCTCTTAAAACAATCAAATTAGTCTGTTAGCATAACCAGTGACTAATATACATAAGAGATACTAGTTACACTTAACAGATATTGTTCATGCTTATACACAACAAGTACCTGCTTGAAAACAAGTGGTGGAAAGGAGTTCAGACAGCTTAAAAACTGTTCCCCTCCAGTTTATGCCATGTCTAGAATGTAAGAGCAGCATCATTTCTCAAAAAGATGACTAATTACAAGCTCTTATACTGCTAAATCTAATCCACGCCCCTGTGGTTAGTTTTGTAAAAGAGACACCTAAAAAGACTATTGACCTACCCTGCCTGACAAGTTTTCTGTCATCCCTGCAATCAGTAAGGTCTAGATTAGTGATGCTCACACCACTGTTTCTTCTGTGATTCCTTGATAGCAGGTCAATTTTCCAGCCTAAGTTCAAAAGATTACTTAACTGTCCTGTTTAGGCCATAGGTAATCAGAAATATTTGTGGTTTAGAGATGCCTCGCTTGGTATCATGACCTCAGTAAAGACAACCACTTGTCCTGTTGGACAGAATACTTTTAGGTTAACAGGATTTTACCTAAAGGGTTCTTTTCATGCAACTTATTTTAAGCCCTGTTTGATGTTCTGTCCTCTCACTTAAGTGGATCAATTGTTTGCTGAGATATTTCAGCAGCCTTACACCAATAGCTTCCTCTGCCAACATGAATAGCCTTTTGGAATAAGCTACAACTGCACTTACAGATTGCAGGATATGGCACATAGTTCAGCTGTATTTACCATACACAACTAGCAATGAGAAACAGGGAAAAGTGACATTCATCTGTTTAGTGGGATAGAAGTATGGTAATGATACATCAGGGAATGCCTCCTCCATGCTGCTCCCTTCCCCAGTATCAACTGCAAAGTAGATAAAAATACTAGTACCGCAATTAGTCATGTCAGCTACAGATTGCTGGTGCACAATCGTGTCTGTGAAACTACTCAGACATTTTACCATTTCAGCCAATTTGTCAACTGCTATTTCATCAGTTGAACAGTTTGTTAACATCGTATCCGTGCATCAGCCTCCTCTGAGCTATTCGGTTTTTAGGAAGAACATAGAAATCCAAACTGAGTTCCTGAAAGTGTTTTCTGCAAACTCGAATCACCGGAATAGAGTCAAGTGAGTAGCACAATGTTAGCAGCTGGAATTGAATAGGTTGCTCTGCTCAAGTGGTGCAATTGGACTAATTTTTTTTGCCATTGTGCTGTGGTTTTGAACACAATTTCTGATGAGAAAATGAGTCTCTTAACCCAGCTACCACAGTAGATCTATTTTGAATTTTTCTTTATATACTAATACAGCTGTTGCAAAAATGCTGGAACAGAGGGTTCAGTAGAAATTGTGACCAGTTTAAACAAGCTATACCTGACTAAAGACTTGGAATGATATAAATTAGCAAATATCTCTTTCTGCTTACCTTGAAGGAAGATTGTTAAACGTTTTCATGAGCTAGTGCTGTGCTATCACTCTCTCCAGTTTCCAGTGCTGAAGCCTCAAAATCGCTTGCTCCTGAGCCAGAGTTCAATTATCCGTTCTAGCTATTCCTCACCTGCCTATCCACAGGAATCTCAGGGCACATGCCTGCAGTGTATACCCCTTGATTTTCTGTCAATACTGCTTGTTGAGACTCACCAAAAAAACCCCAGAAGGAGAGCAGTTATTAATCAAGGCAACTAGTTTGAACAACAGTTCTAACACTTAATTTCCCTGTACTCCCAAATCCCTCCTGCCTAGAGAGACTGTTTCTGGTCTTGCTATTTAGAATAGCAAGGGACTCCTCCCAACAACCATGCTTTTCACTTTCTTCCTCAGAGCAGAAACTCGACATATATTGAAGCTGTTATCATAGGTTGTCTCAGCTGCATGCTGTTAACTGTTCAGTGCAGACAGTTATCTCTTTTTACAGTTTGGGTGTGTGCAAGCTGTACTGAGAGAGATCACATGTTCTGTACAGTCTACATCAAACTGTGTTCTCTACCTGTTCACAAATATATTTGTATAAGCAACAGGATTTTTCTGTATTATTCTTGCATTCACCCCACCTAAACCCATGCACGTAAGTAGTGCTGTGTCAAGTATACAGTGTCAAGAACTGCAGTTTGCTTACCCAGCCTGACAATCCCATGAGCAGCCAAAAACCTGTCTTTAAACGCTCATTTCATCAGTATTTGAGGAATCCTCCGTCTAGCTCTCTGCTACTGTGCCTCTCCTTACATAAAGTAGTGTAGCAGTCATTATCACTATGTTATGAGAGACATATTCGTGACATGTTATTAGAAGACCAATGAAAATTCCATTTACATTTTTCTACATTAGTGTCAGTCCTTAGTTAGGCATTATGAAACATATAATATAAGAATTACTCTCACCTTCAAGATTAGTCATTACCAAGGACTCCAGCCCTCCCTGATATATAGCAAGAAAGGCAATGAATAACTAAACAAGACACAAAAAGTTGGTACAGAAAGATCTATACCAGAGGTAAAAAAAGGATTAACCAGGATTTTCAGAGCCCTACTGCAGCTCTTTCAGTAGCTGTCCTACTAAACAGCTAGCCAAGTTTCACTGATGACTGTTCTGCAGTAAATTTCTCTATTAGTAACTGCAGTTTCAATTGATGTACATCAGAGGAAGTTTACATTACTTCTAAATCCAGACTCTAATATAATCCTGAAAAAGCATACTCTATCTCTATAATGGTCTTACTATCATATTAGAGGGACATCTTAACCTATTAGAATCTTTCAAGTGAAAGTGTCAGCCATCCATCCTGCTCTAGAGTTCATCTTCCATTATCCAGGCTAGAAGCTGTTTGCACAGATAACTGTTTTGGGAGCACAGAAGCTATCTGTAAGGTAGAAACACAGATTGCAATATTAACACTACATCCTCAGTGTTCCCAACTTATGTTGTCCATTCCTAGGAAAAAAGTCTCATCCATAGCTGTTTTAGCCATAGGGCAGCTGCGTGAGAGTTTTCATAGGAGGAGACGTGCTGTTGCATGACACGTCAGCATTAAGAGTATACTGAGCTAGTTTTTAGTTGAAATTGTTGTCAAGCCCTCTGATTGTCAAGGTAAAGGTCTATTATCCTGACCCTCAGACCTACTTGTTCTGTTCAAGAGATAATCCTCATCAAGTATTTCACCTTTCATCTTATTGCTTGAAGATGCAACACAAACTGAAAAGAGCAGCAGGAAATTAATCTCTAAGGCCAACAGTCTATCCTTAACTGGCCCCATAAAGTGTAAACTTTGAGATTTAATCAGATATGTACCAGCTATGAAGCTTTATTAGAAGCTTTTTTTTAAAAAAAAAAGCCCACTGATTTGGAGTTTGGAGTAAAGGTCTGAAGGGCATTTCAGCTTAGGCATTTCATCCTCAAGCACTCCTTAGTATATGCACGGAACATTCTTTCAGAAGAGGGGAAACTGAAATGGTCCATGCCCAGATCAACAAGGGCTAACAGTAGTTAGATGGAAGTTGCCTTGTTCAGCACTCGGCTCCACCTTGTATGAACAAGCCAATCCTGTTGAAACTGGTACCTCTTGTTTATTGACTAGGTCTGCCCCTATGCCTCATCCAGCTTCTTTATAAACCTGAGACTCTTGAACTCAGATAAAGCATCAAAATCAGGTTTCTGAAGTCAGTTTGTTTTGTCAATTATGATACTTAAGCAGCTTGCTCTATTTGATCCTACCAACATAAACCCAAGTTGTGTTTCTGTGGAATCTATGCTAAGGTACAGTAGCAATCGCTTATTATTAGTTGTGTTTCACAGCAGAGGATCATTAGGACCTTTTGGTATTCCCCCTCCCCTCCTCTGGAGGCAGAGACTTGATTCTGCTAATAATCCCTTAGTCTACATGCAAGATCCAGGTTTTTCTCCCAAATCCTTGCATATTACAAGCTACCTTTATGTCTTTTTCTCATCGTTTCTTTTAAGAAAAAGTACAGCAAGCAGGATTTGCACCACTAGTATTGTTTCAAGAACAATCTGGCTTACTCTGGATGTCTAAGTCTGTCTAGGCAAATTCATGTTTCTGTAATGCTTACATATTGCTAGGCTTGCTGAATTAAAGTTGAAAAACATTCAAGAACTGGGTTAACCCAGCATGTCACACGTGTCCTAGCAGTGTAAAGTTCACCAGGAGAGAAGAGCATCAATAGGGGCAAAAAAAAAAATCTGTAGTTCTGGCAAAAATACTCAATGACTACAGTGTATTATGGTCTTTCTGTTACTTCTTATCTCAAGCTATGTTTTTCACCCTAAACATTCTGTCCAGATACCAGCCCTTGATTATCCCTCTTTGATAGTAAGAGCATAAGAGCTCTTTTTGCCACCCTTTGCGTATATTATATTCACCTCTTTAGAGTGCTTCTTTCCGTATCTGCTCTGACATAAATGCCTTTAGCAAGTATATCCATATCAGCTACTGGCCTGTAGTGTCCAAATAAGACGGTTATGCAGGCACTTTGGCAAGTAGTGCTCTTCTTAGTAATAAACTGCAATGTGTACTGAAGCAGAACACAAGTACTCAGAAAAGTAGCAGACAGCACATATTAGAATGGATAGTCATCTCTACCATTACAAAAGGAAGCTAATGCCAGATTTTTGGCATTTGACCGTCCTTCCAACTAACAGTGCTGAGCACCAGAGGGGGTACTCAGCCAACAGCTTTGTGTCAAGAGCAAGCACAAGAGATGAGAAGTATCACAAGTCACAGGATTACCAGAGTAGTGCTCATCATTCTCCTAGTTTGCTACCCAAGCGACAAGCACAGAAGATTCTGCTAAATTCCTCTCAGCAGAAGCATCCCTTAATTTACAACGTGGAGCAGTTGGCATTCATCCCACTTTACCCTGAGCATTCCTACAGTCCAAGCCATGAGGTTTACTAGTTAAACTTCTCTTCTGGTGTTTCACCTGACGTTTGTTTAGCACTCACATCCTCCCTACCATTGCCAATATGCTTCTCCTCCTCCTCCAAATGCAAACTCCAGTGAGTTACTAATTTCTAGTGAGTTTCTGCTTTAGATTTGACCACATCCTCAGAGCATTCAGAGAATTTTGAGACCCTGACTAAACCTAACCATTGTGTTGGATGCAGCTCCAGTGATTCTTTAAAGAGATATGGTGGATGATTGCCTCAAACAATCAGTTTCTCAGTTGAAAAGATTTTCTTTGGATGCTGATTCACCTCTCCTATTAGCCACCTTCTGCCTCACTCAGCTACTAGAAGGTCCTAACAGAAGCTGATGTGAGGAACTGCTAGCATTGTAAATGTCTAACAGGCCAGTATCAGACCCAAGGACATATTTTCAGTTTACTAGTGCCTAGAAAGTCTTCACAGCCAACTGGAATACATAGCGCGATAATTAACTGAATTTGCATCTCTGTTTTGCCTATCTACACAGGAGTTCCCATCCCTAGGCATACCTGTTCATTAGCACACAGCGGGCAAACCTAAGCTTACATGCACTTAGATTTAGTCCATTTGCGCTTGCCTTGTTTTTGGAAGGTACAGAAGACTTCAGGCAAAATGTAGTATTTTAAGGCAAACTACTTTCATTAAGAGTAAAACTATACACTCCTCTCGCCTGCCCCCCCCCCCCCCCCCCCAAATCAGTTTAATCTTACCTTACCAGTGGATTTGCATGCTTCCCTTAGTAAGTGTTCAAGTAACCAGCCTCAGCTTATCTGAGGTGTAGAGGTTCTGCTACAGAGAAGTCCAACTGTTGGCAACAGCTGCCTTTACCTTGCTGCTCAGAGCACAGGCACTATACCAACACTAAGTGCCAACATATGATGATCTTTAGAATTTAAGTCTTACCATCTGAAAAATCAGTTTTTTTGACAAGGCAGAAGACTCATTCCAATTAATCCTGGACTTCTCTACCTCTATCCATTTACTGCAGAGACAAGTAGCATCCTTTGGTTCACCAGCAGACAGAAGGGTGCCCAGTAAGGATGCTTGATTCAAAGATAAGGTAGAAGCCCAACCTCTGTTTCACAGCATACTAACCATTTCCTCCTCTCTGCTAGTAGAGAGATTCTTTCATATGAGCTAGGTATGTGAAATATAGTGCTTATATACTTTTTTTTTTTTCTTTTCTAAATTCCCTCCCCTCCACACATAAAAGCAAAGGCACATGTTTAGTTTGCTTTGCACTCAGGCTTCTCCAGGCCGCTCCTCCGCCCGGGCACAGAGAAGGCTGCCGGCGGCTTGGTCAGGGGTGCACTGCTCGGACACGGCTGAGCTCCCTCGCTGCCTCCGAGCCGCCTCCGCCGCCCTGGGACCGGGGTCACCCCTTGCGGGGCCGGGGCCACTCCCCACACCGCCAGCTCTCCAGCCGTGTACCCACGGCTGCGGGGCGAGGAGGGCGATCTCCTGGGACTGAGCAGCGGCCTGGCCAGACCACCTCCCGCGCCAGGAATCCCGTATTTGTCAGCGCCCGGCCACCCGCCGCAGACACCTACTGTCATATCCCCGAGGAAGAAGCCTTTCTCCCGGTGACAGCCCCTTCCCCCCGCCCCAGGAGGCTTGGCGAGAGCCTCGCCTCGCTGGCAAAGCTGCTTACCGGCTAGATTCGTGCTGCTCCGTGCATGATCTGAGGGCTGCAGACGAGAAGGTGGCTGGGAGCGGGGGCCCGGTTAAATATTCAGCTGTACTCTCGCCTTCAGATTAGTTAGCCACTCACAGCGAGAGATATGGTTTTAATCAGATGCTGGCAGCTGAGGACTACCCAGGAATGTGCTACGATGTTTTTGCTCCTCGGTCTTGGCTACTCCCCCTCAACGTGTCGGTGCTCAGAGCTTTAACCCCTTACAAGCCGCGCCTCGGGCCGCAGCTGCGGGTGTGGGAGGGAGCTTAAGCCTAGGACAACATACCCCAATAAGGGGTCCAGGTCCCACGGAGGACAAGGCCGGGAGAATGGGAGCACGGGGGATCTCGCAGGGACACGGAAACCTGTGGCTCCCAGTATGGGGGACACAGGTATTCGTGCTTCTCGGGTGGCAAAGGGCCTGAAATGCTCTTCTAGAAAATCATTTCCCCCATCTGTCTGCATTAACGTGAGTGGAGTGTGGTGATGGTGTTAAAAACCCCAAGTCCAAACAGTGGGTTTTTTTTTTTTCTTTTTTCCCCCCCAAAACCACCAAAATACCCTCTCTCCCTCTTCAAATCTGTGACTATCTGAAACAAAATACTGGGTCAGTGCAATTGAGTTTCTGGGTCACATCCAGACCCGACCTTTGTGCTTCCCACTCATCTTTATTCAAATATCTATCATGTTTTCATGTTTTGTTTCCCAGTGCAGTACAGTTGTTTTCCAACTTGTATGAAAGAGCCTCTGATAAAAAAAATTATGTTTTTGTCCTTGTAGCAGAACTTTTTTTTTTTCCATTCTCAAGGCTGTGAACTTAGCCTAACATTTATTTTCTCAAAACGGTGCAAAAGACTTCTGTCCAGAATTGTGACATTGCGCTTCACAGCAATACTCTTTCTAAAAAAACGAGAAAAAAGAGCAACAATTTTTCAGCAGTTTTAACACATTTGGTAGATATTTCATATGTTTCATACAAAATTATTTTACCAGTGGGGAGTTCAAGGTTCAACATGGATGGATGCATTTGGTCATCATTCACATCCAAAGCTGCCAAATGATACAATCAATACTTTCCTTGATATGATGTGGTACTCTTTTTTTTTTTTTTTTTTTTTTTTTAGTGAAAGTGGTAGGAGCCTGTGCCTGAGGTGACTAAAAGCTGATGGTTATGTTTCACTTGACTGTCTTTCATTTCAGAAGTGCTAATTTTAACCAAAAAAGAGGCAAAGGGCGTATTTTTATACACTAGACTAGTGTTCATGGAAAGAGGTGCATTCTACATAAGTAGGAGGCATTTGCTACAGTTAACTGGTTGCTGGTTATGCACATTTTTGTAATTGCAGGATTAGATCTGAATTCCTTGGGAAACTTGTATTCATGTTTAGCAATGTTGGTTTTGTATAGATTACACTGCACTGTACATTGTTTTGAACACCTTGTGCTAGATGCCTACCAGCAGGACCAGAGCTTCTCTGTCCTGGGGCAGTATGCATTTTAAAGAATACTACTTTGCTCAGTGAGCTTTGTGGGAGTTAAACAGACTGCCTAACATGAAGGATGGCATTATGCCTAGTTTAAACCTAGCACAGTAACAAAACAACTTCTGTAAAGCACCCCAATCTGGTTCTGGCATAGGTAGGATTGTCATTTGTGCTTTGCCCAACACAAAACCCAGGTATATTTCACTGAAATACCTTGAGAGGTGATGCTGTGCAAAGATCATGAAGTTCAACAAGGCCAAGAGCAAGGTCCTGCACTTGGGCTGGGGCAATTCCTGGTAGAAATGAGTGGATTAAGAACAGCCATGTGAGGAGAAGGACTTGGGGTTGATGATTGGTGAGAAATTTGACATGACCCAGAAATGTGTGCTCATGGCCCAGAATTAAAACCTGTGTCCTTCCCTGAGGAAAGGGATCCTGTCCCTCTGCTTTGCTGAGATCCCACCTGAAGTACTGTGTCCAGCTCTGGAGGCCTAATCAGAAGAGAGGCATGGATCTGTTAGAGCAAGTCTAGAGGAAGTAATGAAGATGATCAGAGGGCTGGAGCACCTCTCCTATGAGGACAGGCTGAGAGATTTGGGGCTGTTCAGCCTGGAGAAGATAGCACCTTCCAGTGCCTAAAGGGGCTGACAAGAAAGCCAGAGAAGGATTTTTTACAAGGGCATGTAGTGATAGGACAAAGGATGATGACTTCAAACTGAAAGAGAGTAGATTTAGATTAGATGTAAGAAAGTTCTTCACTGTGAGGGTGGTTGAGGCACCAGAGCAAGTTTCCCAGAGAAGCTGTGAATGCCTTATCCCTGGAAGTGTTCAGGGCCATGTTGGATGGTGCTTTGAGCAACTTGGTCTAGAGGAAGGTGTCCCTGCTTGTGTCAGGGGGATTGGAACTGGATTTTCTGTGAGATCCCTTCCAACCCATATCATTTTATGATTAGTTGCACTAATTGTTACAAATATGGTTTGTACTATTTCTTGTTGAAGTCTGAAGAGATGAAAATGCTTTTTCTTGGCTAATACAGAGAAGTTTAAGAGCCCTTTTGAGGTGCAATGAAATGACATCTATTGCAGAAATGGCAAGAAGTCCTTCACCAGTCTACCAGCACTTGGGAGATCACTAATAATCTCAGAGAAAAACTTTCTTACTGATAAATGGTTAAGAACTAAGTGGAAACAAACAATTTTCTTAAAAAATCTCCAACCTTGAAGGACTACATGATCTATTTTGTAATTCAACTTAGAACAGTTTCCTTGATGTCCCACATTGTTGAGCTAAATGCTAAAATTCAGAACTATTCCATTAAACATATGTAATAGGATTGTCTTTTGAACATAGGAGAAATCCAGGCAGAAAGCCCCATGGGAATTCAGTTTTTTTAATCTAAACTGTGCTACAGGACTTCAAGGATATGCTTTACACTTTATGAAAAGTAAAAGGATTTTTATTTCTCTACAGTAAAAACAGGATGAAGTGGACAATGGCTGTTATCATTAAAAGCCTGACTATTAAAAAATTACGGTAGAGAGAGAGTGCTATATTTTCCATTTTTTCCATATATTTTCCATATTGCCTGTTTTTCTCATATTTGTTGTGTCTTATCTTACTATTGCTGGCATAGGTTCAGTCCGTACCTAAATCTGTTTTCTTTTAAGTTAACCGTTTACTGCACAGAACAGGATGAGACTCAGCACTTTCCAAACACAAGCCATTTTTTCAGCAGGTCTAAAATTATCTTGAAATTGCATCTGGAAACCTTCACCTCAGTGAGATATTCTATTGATTTTCTGGATGTTAATTCTGCCCAAACCACAGTTTGTCATTAGGATCACTGGGATTCTAGTCTGGGTGGAATCTGGGTAGAAGCATGAAAAAAACCCACCACAGTGCAGAGACCTTCTTAAGATATCAATTTTCATGAGTACCTTGAAAGTGGTATTAATAACAGTCATGAAAATTCTGCTTGCAGCAAAGCATTGTGGTGGCTAATCTTGCAATGGCTTGCTCAGGAATGCATGGTTTATTATTAAAGTAATCTTTTAAGATTTTATTGGAATGTGCTTTCACAGTGGTGTTGCTGCGTTTTGTGGGCTTTGCTATGTGTTTTTCATCTTGTCTACAATTAAACTTTTCACTGACAGACCTGGGACTTTTTTTCTTAAAAGTCCCATTTGAAATGCTGGAATTTGATTTGAACTTTAAGTGCTACTAACTACCTCGGAATTTGCCATAAGGTAAACTGCCTGCTCTTATACACTTCCCTGTGCTGCTACAGATGTTGCAGGCACAAAGTGACTGAATGTAAGACAATCTGAAAATCTATGTCTTAGTGTTTAAAAATGGGGATAGGAATGAAATAGTTGTTCAGATGCTCAAGTTGTCCTAGGGAATTCTCACCTTGGAATATATGGGAATTAAAATTATTGGAAAACTGGCCAAGAAAGTACATTTTCAGTCAAGTTTCACTGCTGTCAACTGGAGCAGGTAAAGTATGTCAAAGGAAACATGAAGGAAGAATTTGTACTTCAGCCTTTGGACTTCTCAGCCAAGCTTCTCATGTGACTTGGAATTGTTGACCACTTCTTTTTATAAATTCAGTTAAAGTCCACAGAACATCTGAAGCAAAAAGCATCCTTGCTATTTTAAAATCTTAAATTACAATCTGTAATACATTTTAGTACATCTCTAGGCATATCTCTGCAAAATGCAGTCCACATATTAATAGCCTTGACCCACAAATGCTGGATCATCAACAGACCTTAAACTTGTCTTGGAAAGTTTCTCCTGGAATCATGAATCAACATGAATAATTATTTAATTGAAGGCTTGTGTGTTGAGGCCTAGCTTTGGGTATCTCAGCGTTATGCTGACACAAGAATTTAATCGATAATATGTCCAGCCATTTAGAAGTGTCTGAGCATGAGAAGTGTAAGAACAATTGCCTGCCAGTTGAGGTACAACAGCTCTCAGTCTGTGCCTTAACCAGCTGCAATGCAATGTGAACCAAATTATTTTAGATTCAGTGGTATTTACTAACAAAGCTATCCTCTTTCTCAGCTGATGACTGCTAATATATGGATAAAAGAGAGCGATTTCCTATAGTAGTTTACCCTTTACTGCACTTCAGGCAGCGTTTCTTCAGGAGGAGATGGTGAATTTTAGGACTGGGAGCTTATCCCTTGCCATTGGAGTGACACAGTTCTCCAGCCCTGAGGTTCTGCTCATCCGTCATAGTCACTGGCGTAACTAAGGCTTCTAAAACAAGAGACCTATTGTGGAATCAATCAGTAGTTTTTCACATCTCCGCTTGTCTTCAACCATAGTTTGCTTGAGGCCTGCCTGTGGATGTGTGCTGACATGGAGGGTAGGCAAGCTTTTATGTCTCACAACATAATGATGGTGTGCAGCTTACATTGTGCCTCTGTTCGCAACGTAGTTGTTTGATATCCAGCAGATTTTTTTTGAAGCAGAAGTGTTGTTGCCATCACTGAAACCCAGTGCTTAGTCACTGATTTCATCAGCCAAGACCATGAATTTGTCTGAGGGAAAAATATGATAGTAGACATTATCACCTCATTTGCGATAGAATAAAACCCCCACTTATGCTAAAAAAATAAACACACTATACTATTTTGCAGCCGTGTAGATGAAGAAAGGCCAATGCTCAAGTCCCATTTTCTGATTGTGAAGCTACTCTGCAAATAGTGGGAGGCAACAACTTACTGTCTTGAAGGAAGAATGGTCATTATCTGTGGCCTGGATGACAATGGGTGTGTGAATACATTCCTGTATACAGGAAGGGATTTTGACCATAGTGTACTTCTTCCCTAGAGAGATGCTGTGTCCAAAAGAGAAGGAGAATTTCAGACACATCCCGCTTGGCAGTGTTTCAGGTTAGCTGGCTGTAGCTCCTTCTGTTTGTACACATTATATATTCTGGCTCTGCTTTTTGAGTCTACAGCTGGTGCCTGACTTTTGGGCTTCATAATATTTAGCATCCAAACATGTGAGCCTCTTCTGGGGTCTGGCCCATCATTCCAAATCTGTAGAGATTGTTAACTGATGTTTGACAGCTGACCTGCTTAGCCATGTTTTCCCCCTTTCAGCTAATCAAAACCTGTCTTTGGTGTGATGCACAATTCCCTGTCTATATATGTCATCATGAAAGCTAGTCCTTAATCCTTGTGATACGTAAAGTTAAGTTCCATAAATTACACATTGTGCACAATTTAGGTCTAAGCAAATCCAGAAGAATATATTAAAACCCACAGAAATTTATTTGATTTAACTTAATCAGATGTAGAAGTTCTTGCCTATATGGATTCTATTGCATTTTCAGAGATTGTCTTTGTGGTTATAAAGTAGATAGATTGAGCAGAAAGGAATTGGAGGTAGTATAATTTTACTTGAAATTCTAAGAATTATATCTTACATGTGAATTTGGCCAAGTAAATGAATATACAACTAAGGAGATCAACAAGGAGACTGAAAACTGTCAAATAGATCTATGTGAAATTGTAAAATTAGCGTTGTGTTTACCTCAGAAATACTAAAAGCCAGCAGACTAGACTGTTTGGATCGGTCATATAAAAAAATAAATACACACAGTTCTTTCTTCCATTGCCTCTAAAGAAACTACTCCAGTTACAACCTTTCTTTTTTCACGTACTTTCAGAAGTCTTCCTCGAATGGTGTTTACTATGTAGATTAAGTCATCTGGTTTGGTTAGTACATCCTAGAGTAATATAGTGGTCTCAAAGGCCAGCGTTGGCCTTTTTATGTAAATACTGAAAAGGTGTTATAAAAACTTTCAAGAAGCTTTTTTTTTTTTTTTAAATGGATGGAAATATGCAATACAGTCCTGTGGAGAGCTTTGGTTTAAAGAATTTTGTTTGTCTGCTTATTTGCTTTCTTTTAACCCATGCATCTTGTCTGTCTAAGTTAGAAACACATGACACAGTGGAATACATTTTGGATATTCTAGTGTTCCAAACATGGAACATAATGTTTGTATTTTGTAATCACAGAGCCCTTCATAAGTAAATTATTTTTATTGCCTGAATGTAGCTAGAGTGAAGTTCAGGGATGTAGTTTATGTTACAGAAGAACTTCATATTCAAAGTGGACTTAGGGCTCCTATGCAAATACTGAAAGTAATCTGCTTGAGTGAAGGCTTTCAGTTGTCTGCTAATAGTGCCCTAGGTAAATTTTGTTCTTCTGTAATCTTAAACTCAGTTATACCCTTGGAGTAACAGAGGTGATAACTTGTAGAAAATTAATAATGCATTTATAGTGTTTCAATGTTTGTCATGTGATACATACTCTAGGGAGAATAATTAATCCTCCTTGTGCCCTTTACCTTTGATTATTCTTTTCTTCTCACTTTTGTTATTTCTCAGAATTTCTTAACTATTCCTGTTCTTTTTCACATAAACCAGCACATTTACCATAAACTTTTTCTTGATGTCTGATTTGCTTCTCCCTAATTGTCTGGTATCACCTCTCCAATTAGCATTGTCTGATTGTCCTAAATCCAGATTTCCCAGAATATCTTCTTCTTGTAGTTCCTTGCCTTCCTGGTAGCCTTACTGCCTTACTGGCAACTCCTATTTTTGCATCTTCCTTTTCTACCTTGTAAATGACACATCATGAAGAATGCAGTGAAATAGTTGCCTCTTCCTTTTTGTTCTACTGTTTGTGAGTTTCTGGGATCAGCTCATCAAATGTGAGCTTTTTACCAGTTTTCATGAACAATCACATGTTCACAAAAATGACTGATGCACGTTCAGAGACCATCTGCACTAACCCGTGTATGTGTCATTTCATTTATTCTATTTTTAAAAAATCGATTAATAGTATTTTGTTAAAGTTGACTCATACTTACTGTCATCTAAAAAATTTTCTATTTCACCCAAAGTTAGTATCTTTGGCTTTAGTTAGGGGCCGTATAGGATCATTTTGCAAACTCCTATTACAGGTTCCTGACCTGTACCACAAAATGTAAATTCAGCTTTGTGATGCTTTGCCTATGAGGGAAAACTAAAGATCTTTATTCTTTTTAACTTATACTAATTTTATGGGAAACAGTCTGGGCCCTGAAGATCCAGACTCAGCAATACTTGGTACAGAAGGCAAGAAAGAGATCAGCTAAATGTGCTTGCTGTCAAATATGCAGGCTCCACAGCCTCATTTCACTAGGTGACCTCGTCTTCCCCATTTTGTACCTTGAAAATCTGAAAAGAATAGAACTTTTAAGACTTGTTTTTGGGGTACAGAGCTTTAACAGCCTAAGATAATTCCTATCTCATCGGAAATGTTTTCATCTTAGACGACTGAGATCTTGAAGCTTTGACACTCAGTTTGTGGCTTTGACAATGTCAGTTTGCCTTTGCTTTACTAAAACTGGTAGGAAAGGTGAGACAAAGCCATTTTCTGAGTTCAAACTAAATAAGATTTGTAGGGTTCTTGTAAGATCAGCGGCAGGATATGACTCTTACTTCTTGGACTTTCCTCATTGCTCTAAACTTCCTGTTTGCTAAAGATTTTTCAAAAAATGTTTCCTCTTACTGCTTTTCAGAGTTTGATATTTTTACAAGTCAAATTAGACATTGTGTTTCCCTTTGTCATAACTGATGTAAAACATTGTTAAAAGACTTTTGCAATGTCATAAAAAAATTATGATTTGACAAATCTGAGAACATTCAAATTTGATCACCTCTCCTCAAGTGTAGCATTCCAAGAAGCCTGGAAGATAAGAACACACTCTTGTTATTAGGAGACAAATGATTTGTAAAACAGATTTAGGATTGTCCTAGTAAATGCAAGTTACCAGATTGCTGCTTTATGAAATAAATTTGGATTTTCAATAAACAGTGTAACATATTACAGAAACATGGAACAAATTCAACTACATGAATCAGACTGTAAAATTGTATGAGATTTAACACAATTTGCTTGTGCTTGAGAAGATGATTACTGCATGTACTGTAGCTCATGCTGAGGAAATGATGCTAGAGACTATAAACTACTATATCAATCATCTCTCTACAATATATGGCACTAAATATTCAGAAGACAGCTTTGTTTTCTATAGTTTGGCCTAGAGGTAAATAGAAAGATTATAGTAGACTTATTTTCTGTACTATTAGCAACAGAATTCCTCATTATAAAAGTTTGCTGGCAAGAAATCTCACTTTCCTTAACCTCCTTCCCATACTTGCTTCAATTGGAGCTGACAAAAATTTTTTTTTTTAGTAGGGGATATCTATCCAAGTTCTGTCACATCACATCATGCAGCAGTATATAAAACCAATTTGCTAGTATGAGAGGCCCTCTTTCTCTTTAGGTCGCTTTTGTTTAAAATATAAATTACTGAAATAGCCTAGGAAAATTCTGTATATTATGAGTGTTTGCTAAAAATGTGGCTTCCTTTTATTTTAATTTTCTGTTAGGAATGTTCCTGTAAGGGTTACTATAGCAATATAAGCTGCTATTAAGGCTGTAAACATTAATGATGACTTGGAAGTTGACACCCTGCAAAAACATTTCAGTCATTCTAAGGAAGACTCCCAACAGCACTGCCATAATATGCAGCTCCTACTGAGAACAGCAGGATTCAGAGTTTTTGAAGAAAGTAGTCTATATACTAGACAGCAAAACTGCAATGAAGGGAAAAAAACACACTCTAATTTTGCAACAAACCAAAATTTCCATTTCAGCATATTCCAATGCCACGTTTTAGTTTGGGAGGTCTGTAAGGCCACTTTTAGAGCAACATCTGCCTGCCAAGTCCAATCTGGTTCTACATCTCTCTGCAATCAAACTTTTTTTGCTGTTGTTGTTGCCTTTCTTTTTCAAGTGCAATAAAAATACATGCTGCGTTACGTGTTACCATAGATATCATTTATGATGTAGGAAGCACACAAATAAATCAAATCCTGGCCTAACAAGGTGCTCTTAAGATATTTTGAGACAATAAAATCCAAATTTGGTCTTCATTCCAAATTTGGGATCTTTAAAATAAAAAAGGAAAATCACAGGTTTGTGTCTCAAACACGTTTTCTGATTGATTTTCACAAATGCAGTTTGTAATACACACTGAAGAGTTTTTTAGTTGCAACTTACAGGGAAGGACTCTTCAGTATAATATTGAAACCTGTGTCTGTAATTAATGTTTGCTAATACACGGCTCCTTTGGGACGCATCAGTGTAATAGTAAGCAAAGCTGAGGCAAAAGGTGAATAGTTCTAGGGACTCATGGCTATTTGATTTTATCTTCCTAATGAAATTGAATATTTGGGCTTACTTTATGTCTTGTTTTATCTGTCTGGCAAAAATGGAAATTTATTTAGCTAACAACTCTCAAATCAAAAAAGGCACAAGCCAAGACAAATACACAACATACTCATTGCTTCTATAATGGCCAAAGATGTTGGTGGTGAGTTGTAACTTTTCTGCCCTTTTCTTGTGGCACACTGGAGTCTTTGTGGTTTTGTCCTGTGCACTATGGGTTGTAGGCTGGTTAAAGGGTGTTGGGAAGTGTTTTGTGGTTTGTGGGGACCATTCTGGACTAAAGAACTCTTTTACACTGTTGTCTGTGACTGTAGGAGCCTGGACTTACAGTCCTCTCCAGCAGTGTGATCTGAGAAACTTTGTTTCCTTTTGCCACAGAGTTGACTTCAAGGGTGGATTGTATTCCCCTGCTGGAATTGCTGTATGTGGACTCACATAAATACAGCAGCCATTTATTTTCTGATTTTTTCTGTTGTTGTACTGCCCTTTCACAGGGTTCCATGTAGGGACTGTACTACTTCAGCCTTTGAGAATCTCCAAATCTGGAAGGTACAAACTCTTTAGCTTGGTTATGGGCTAAAAAAATGGGACAATTCCGATTTCAGATAACTCTATTTCTTAGCCCATTTTCAAGGACAAACCCATACTATTAAACAATGCAAATTCCCAACATAACCAATTGTGAAAATCTTGTAAACAGCAATTAAATATAATGTCTTACACCAATTTCTTGTATTGAGCTGTCTTCTGACATCAGGCCATCTGAGATGAGTACAAATGTCCGTAGTCCCCATTCTCAAGATCTTGCAAAGCCAATAGCCAATCAGAGCATGGGAGGTGAGAAATAGCACAAAGAGTTTGCTGCAACATTGTCCCATGCAGAATGTACCTTGTTTTAGTGACAGGACAGATATTTTTAAGCATGCCCATCTTCTATAAGGATGGAATTTGTCAATAATTGGATGAAACCTGATAATTAAAATTGGAAAACTCACAGGAAGGTACCTTGGAGTCTACTGATACAGCTTCTGTAAGGAACATTGTTTAAGTATGTGGGCTGAAACAGGTGTGATAATGCACTGTAATGTTCCTAACAATTGTTAGAAGGGCCACTTGTAGGAATGGCTCTCTAATTTGGCAGTGTTATGGTCTTCAACTGATCCTATCAGTCCCCATTTTGAACCTATATAGACTTTGCTGTAAGGAGATCTTTCCCCATTGCCCATACACGTCTTACTGTATACTGCTCCAGAGGCAGCAGCAATTGAATACCATAATGCCTTGATTTAATCTCTCCCATGTTTTCACCTTCTCTTTCCAATCTTCTCTATGTATGTCCTTAAATGTTGCACAATACATTCAGACAATCTGGGTAAAGAGCAGCACTAGCTATTAGATGTTATCTAACTACTTACCACTTAAATCCTTAAATTCGTATAGAGGCTATAATAATCACACAGTCTATTTTGAACTTAGAATACACCTTCCACATCAGTCTTCATGTATTATCCTTAACAGAAAGTATCAGTAAAAGGAGATGTTTTGAAACACAGATTTTTAAATAGTGCTATGTTTTAATTTTTTTTGATGTTAGTTGAGAGCTTTTCTCTTCTTCTTGTCTGGAAAATGAATGTAGCTTTCATAACAAAAATGTAGCCACAAAATAGTAAGCTAGTAATACAAATTGTGAAGAATTCCCACATCTACTTTTTTTTTCTAGGAACAGAGCACTCTCTGACAGACACCTGCCAAAAGATAACAGGTCTCTAGTGCAGTTGTACATTGGTGTGTTAGACATTTTTCTGTAGATTTACAGCATATTGAGGATTTAGTTTGGGATTCAGTGGGGCCATTGAATGTAAATAGCCTCTGTACCTGTTCATATTTCTATGTATTTACCAGTAACAGATACTATGCTCATGATATTGCAATTCCAAACTTCTGTGACATCAAATGGAAAGCTATTATGAACTGGTAGGACCCCTGTGTTAGGTCCTGTGCACCCATTGATATCACCCTGTGTGGCCCAGGGGCCCAATAATGAAAGAAAAAGAGAAAGCCCTCAGCAATAGTCACCAGAAACCTGCCAGGGTGCTGAGTGCACCAACCCGTGCTGTCTCTCCCATCCTAGGGAGCTGTGTTCAAGGTCAGCTTTGGTTTGACACAGCTGCATAATCTTGGATTGTACTGCGGTGAAAACAGTTGATAGAAGTCTTATCTGGTACAGTTCTTGTCTTGGGAACCATGTATAGTATCAGGCCTTTGTTCTCAGTCCTCATGTAAGCTACACTACCAGTGTACTGGGCTTGCCCTTGTGCTCTCCTGATTCCCACCTTGCCTTGCCAGTCTGTTTTTTTTACTTGACCTCAGACCTTCCTCATCCCTACAGACATGCCCAGCAGTCAGTGGGCTGCGGCTGACCCTGGCTGCTGCCACTGGATCTGCTCTGTTCATTTTGTTTGTGGTAAGGGACACCTTCCATGAGGCCACACTTCTATCTGCCTTGCCGTCCTCTCAGCTCCCTGCTCACCCTTCCTCAAAGAGCTACCCCATTATTCTGTATCCTTGATAAAACTGTAGGGATGTGGAAAGCTGTTATGATATTCAGATTTGCATATGTAAACCATGGTTTATTTATTTTTTTTTTCAGTATTTCATTAACAGTTCAAAATACATCTCCTAATGCAACTGCCTGGCTACCTACTTACTGTTCTATTTTGGTAAAGACTAGAGAATTGAGCAAAGATTGGGCCCTCTTGTTGCAGGTACGATAAATGATTTCAAAAAGCCCTGTCATTTGGTGCCATCCATCATCAGCAAAGTATTGCAGTATCCTGAAAACTGATCCTTAACTGTGCAGCTAAGTGTGAGCAAATCCAAGAGTGAGAGTCTCAACATCTCAGTATGCAAAACTGTGTAACGCATGACCAGGCAGAATATGTGGTACAAATTATGAACAAAAAGTATATATATGTATGTTGTTCAGATAGGAAAGGAAACTTTCAGTGAACAACACAGGGAAAATTAAAAGAATTAGGGGACACAAAGAAAGCAAAAATCCACAATACTTCTGGTAAAATTTGAAAAGCTCTGGAACATGATGAGAGAGGATGACACAAGTTGTCAGAACTACTATTAAGTGGTGCAATAACCTAGTTCTCTACCTGAAAACTAGAGAGTTATAAATGTCATCTGTGTCACAGTATAGCTACATAATCTTCAAATGGGTCTTATTCACCTGACATTCAAGTTTAGCAAAAGTTGCAGCTTGCATGCATATTTCTATCTGGAAAGTTTATAGTGGCCAAGGATGCTGGGGCAAGCTGAAAACTGAGCCTGAGCAACACTGTGGGTGTGCTGGGTCAGCACACTGAGTCAGTTGTGATTTTTGAAAGGTGTCACTGCTGCTATTAGCTGTGGAGTCCATATATCAAACACTGTGACTAGTCTCAGTCTAATTCCTTATAGATACTCCCTCCTTATAGATACTTATTATTTCTATAATAATTAGTACTAGTGAGCTGTAGTCCCAGAAGAGAAGGCAGAACAGGAGGACCATTAACATGATACTTAACTCTCGCGGATGAGGGTTGATGTACGCTTGCACATTGTGCTAAAGGAACAGAATGTATATGCTCTGTATACAACGTACTCTTTACTGTTGCTATCTTGGCACTTGCAGAAACATGAAGTCCAAGCAAAAAAATATGTTTCAAAGAGTATTGGAAGACTTCATTTTAATTGTTGCCTTCTTTCATGAGGTGACAAAACAACCACCTGTTCTCTTTGAGCTTTCAGAAAAGAACATCCAAGTTCAGTGCAGTAAAAATATTCTGGAACCCAATTACCAGCCTCTGAAATCAGGAGTTAGTAACTGAAATGGGGAACTGGAAACAGAAGTTGACAGAGACTCTGTTTTATAGATACAACACAAATTCCATAAATATAAAGAGAGGAAAGTGTACTCATGTAGATTGCATTTTTATACTGAGTCAGGAGCAGCTCCCCTGCCTACTTCTGCTTGGGTGTAAGGGTGGAAAAACAAGGTCCTTCACTACACAGAACAGGTGTTCTCACAGCTGCTATACTCAATGGCAGATGTAACAGGACAAGATGAACCAGGAAAAAGAAGGCTTCCATTTGCTACCTCTACCTATTTCTTTCCAGTCTACTGACTTGAGAGAACCATTTCCACTCCTCTGCTGCTGTCCAAGTAATAATTCATTCCACCAAAGGTACAAAACAAACCCTGGAGTCCCATGGTTCGTCTGCATGGAGAAGTGAAACTTAACCAAGGCTCTCTGTGTTCCTTTTCTGCTAAATCAGTAGGTAACTGTGATGAGTGATATACTTGAATTCTTTACAAAACCAACACCAAAGAAGTATTGCAACACCATAAAGTATTGCAAAACCATTAAACTATCTATAATTGGTGTGACAGGAGGCTGTGGAGAGGGGCAAGGAGGGGTTTTTTTCCATTCTTTCACTTATTACACATTATTTCCATGTTCTCAAATAATTCACTTTTGTTGTGGGACCAGAATTAGGTCTGTGGAATTCCACTCTCTGTTTCTCTGGCTTCTGGGGCCCTATTAAGATCTCCTTAGCACACTTCTCTGCCTGTCCTACCCTTTCTTCTGGGGGCTGTGCATGGTACATTAGAATTTCCCTGTTGGGGAGCTGAAGGATCTCTACCAGATATAGAGATCTGTTAACTCACTAGACCTTTCCCATCACATTGCTAAATGGGAGGAGCCACATTCATGGTTCACCTGGAATATTTTTCTGCTCCAGTTAAGATAGACCTGAGAATTTTGTCAAAGGTAGTTAGATCCTATTCTAACATATGCAACTTTATGAATGTGAGTAGTCCTGGGAAGGGCAGTGACAAACACAGCACTTCCAGGACTAAGACTAAAGTTGGATCAGGGAGAAGTGAAAATTGAGTAAGATAACTATGATACAGGGATATTTGTTCAGCATTACAGCTCTGGCAGTATGGGGAACTGAGTGTTACAAATTTCTAAATTAGCTAGGTCATGAACATTTTTCTTTTGAGGAGAATTGACTTAGATAATATTGATTGCAGATGGGCTATTCTCAATGTGTTGCAATTCCTGTTTCTGCTCTTCTCTGTCAAAATATGCGTTCCTAACAGATAAAGGGCTCAATAAACTGTATACTTAGAAACTCTTATTACTTCAAGTGATGTGTTCATGTGTATGTAGCACACTGTAGTGCACCTAGAGAGATAATAAACAGAAATTATTATAGATGTACAAGGAACTTATATTTCACAGTCAATAGAATTTAAGTAACCTCAGTGGTCTCAAATGGAAAGCAATATTCACATAATAGGAAAGCAATTCTTCTGATGAACGTAATTAGTGAATGAAATTTAATATCTAATGAGATGAAATGGATTGGCTTTTTCTTTTTGTTGATAAACCAAGATAAATTTTAATCAATGTGTTTCATTCAATTGCATCAGTGTCTGCAGTTATTCCTTTTAATTTGGTATTTTACACTAATTTGTTAACTGTATTTTCAGGGAGATATTTTATTTTTAAGGCATTGAAGATTTAATCCGCATTCAGTGAATAATACATACAGAGGAATAATCAACACATTGTAAGGAAATCCTGCTACAATCTGATGTAACTGCAGAACAACTCAGAAGTTGCATAAATGGACGTAAAAAACCCACATCAATATATGACAGAGCACTGAAGGAAAGAAGTCCAACAGGTTAAAAGTGAATGAGGTTTGTACAGATGTAGTTATCCTTTTGTTTCTAGCTATGGTCAGTGTCAGAGATTAAAAAAAGAATTCAACTTCTCTGCCAGCCAGCATGTGGGTGACCCTCAATGTTGAAACACACGCTATGCTTACACAGTCCTATGTCTACAGCTTTTGTTGTTCAGAGACGGGATTTAACTGTTAGTGTCTTCCTACAAAATTGTTGCAATTAAAGATCAAAGTGAAATTGGCACATATATTTGTAAAGAAAGAGTTAAAACCATCTGCAGACTGGGAAGAAGACAAACCCCATTGCATTCTGTGGCAGGTCTGATTCAGCTGAAGGTTGTGCCTAAATGAGCTGTACATCCTAGAGTAAGGGTGGACTGGATTATCCATTTTGAGCACAGTAAAACAGCATTACCAGAGCACCTACTTTCTGTGGCTAGTTCTGGGCTCTGCATGCCTGCCCATGGGAGCTGCTGAAGCCTTCTGCATGGCTTATTGAGCTTTGCAATAGAAGTTCCTACAGTAGGAAGGCTGTAAATATTTGTGTTATTTTGGAAAATCGGAGATCTTTTGGAAATTTCCTTGTTTCTCTCTGTACAGTATGATAAATCTAGCTGCTTAGACTAGATATTGCAGCAAATCCACCTGCTTTTGCAGGTGAGGATTCTGTGGATACAATATAAATGGCCTCCGCCTTGGTTAGCAGAGGTCTAGGGATATTGCTGCCTCATGGGCTTTGAATTAAAAAATTGAGGCTTAATTTCCATGTGGCTGGAAGCTCTGTGGCTTGTATTCAGTTATAAATGTCAACCCTTTATGACAGGTAGGAAAATGTCTCATGTAACAGTACCTCAGTGGGTACTTGTAGCAACACTCTGTACTACATTTCTCTATTGATGTTAAAGCTATGTTGAAAAAGACAAAAATGAGTATTTTTAAGATTGTCGTTATTTGTACTATATAAAGAGGCAGATGTCACATGAGAAAGATGGTGGTGTCCTTGCAGGCATCTCTGAAGTCTATTAAGGATTTATCTGCAAGTGCCATGCAGCCAGGATGGTGCCAGCTGTTATCTGAGTGATTTTCAAAATAAGCAAGAGAAAGTCTTTGTGAGGTAAGTGTAGAAATAAATGCAACTGATGAATATAACTATGTTGATCAGATAATACCCAGGGTTGTTCCAAAGTGTTCAGTTATGTGTCTGTACAGCTAGATAAAATGTGTCTCTTATGGCATAGTGTACAGATAAATCACAGTGGGACAGATAAATCTGTGCTTGTGGTAAGTATGGGTTAATTAAACTACTACATACAATTCCTTTTTTAATGAAAGACAATATGATAAGACTCATTTTGCAGCTCAGTATTTACCAATGCTAAAAAGTTTTCCCCTTGAGGCATTGTTAGGAAGGGCAGCTGAAGTAGTGTGGAGCTGTGTTTCCTCTCCACAAGCAGGAAGAGTCTGATTCAGCTGTTCTATATTTGAGTGGACCTTTCCTTGACTTCAACCAGAACATCCACCACTTGTCCAGGACAGAAATTCTCTCCCCAGTCAAAACTTTATTTGTCAAGCTGTAATGATGTAATTGGCTATTGGTGAAATGATTCTGCCTGTATGTATGAGAATCTGCTAATTGAGAATTTATGTACATCATACAGTGCTCTATCATCCTGGAAACTATTGGTGGATATATTCCCCTTTAATCCTTAAACACTTCATTATAAATGAAATTGATTCACACTGAAACCACAGAACAGGGCTTCTATTTACCTGTTGGAAAACTGTAGATATATTTATTATTCAGTTAAGCTTTAAAAGCAAACAGAGATACTTATAGACCAACTCTACATACCTGGATCAAGGAATATAAACATGTTTGAATCATAGTGTAAGAGTGTAACTTCCACAACTGTCTGAAGAGCATTAACACTTAGGGACAAATTTCATTCCCAGGTATGTAGGCTACTCAATATTTAAAAGTGTGCATCTCTCATCAAGAAAATATGAGAATTTCTTAGTAATTCAGCATTCTTTGTTGCAGAAAGAGATGGCTGGGGAGACATTACAGAATCACAGAATGGTAGGGGTTGGAAGAGACCTTTACAGATCATCTCACTCAATCTCCCTAGTAAAGCAGGTCCACCTTGATCATGTCACACAGGAACATGTCCAGGTGGCTTTTTATAATCTCCAGAGAAGACGACATCACAACCTCCCTGGGAAACCTGTGTCAGGGCTCCCCCATCATTACAGGAAAGAAATTTTCCTTGAAGTGGAACTTTTTGTGTTCCAGCTTTTTTTCCATTACCCCTTGTCCTGTCACTAGATACAGCAGAAAAAAGTGATGTCTCAACCTCCTGACATCCACCATTTAGACATTTGTAAATATTAGCAAGATCCCCGTTCAGTCTCCTCTTCTCTAGACTAAACAGCCCCAGTTCCTGCAGCCTTTCCTCATGAGGAAGACACTGTAGTCCCCTGATCATCTTGGTGGCCCTGCATCGAACACTCTCCAGAAGTTCTCTGTCCATCTTGAGCTGGGGAGCCCAGAACGGGACGCAGTACTCCAGATGAGCCCTCACCAGGGCAGAGTAGAGGGAGTGGAGAACCTCTCTTGAACTGCTGGTCACACTCTTAGTATACCCCAGAATGCCATCTGGATGTACATAAATCTCTGATGGGATGCACCAGTGGGTGCTGAGGGAGCTGGTGGAAGTCATTGCTAAACCACTTTCCATCATCTTCAGTAATTCGTGGAGAATAGGAGAGGTGTCTGAGGACTGGAGGAGAACAAATGTCACTCCAGTCTTCAAAAGGGCAAGAAGGAGAAGCTGGGGAACTACAGACTGGTCAGCCTCACCTCCATACCTGGAAAGATGATGGAACAACTTATCCTGGGTGCTGTCTCCAGCCATTTAAAGAACAAGAGGGTCATTAGGAGCAGCCAACATGGGTTTATCAAAGGAAAATAATGTTTGACCAACCTAATAGCCTTTTATGAAGATGTAACCAAGTGATGATGGTAGTACAGTGGATGTGGTGTATCTTGATTTCAGTAAAGCATTTGACACCTTCTCCTGCAGCATCCTCACAGCAAAACTGAGAAAATGTGGGCTGAATGATCAGGTAGTGAAGTCGATTGTTCACTAGTTGAAGAAAAGAAGGCAGAGAGTTTTGATCAAATGGATAGGGTCCAGTCGGAAGCCTGTGTCTAGTGAAGTACCTCAGGGATCAGTGCTGGGACCAGTACTGTTCAATATGTTCATTAATGACCTTGGTGAGGGAACAGAGGGCACCGTCAGCAAGTTTGCTGATGATACTTAACTGGGGAGAGTGGCTGACACACTGTTATTCTGTTATTCTATGATTGGCCTTCTTGGTCACAAGGGTACTTTACTGGCTCATATTTAGTTTATTATCAATCAGGACTCCCAGGTCTCTCTCCCAGAGCTGCTCTCCAGCAGGTCAACCCCACCGTGTATTGATGCATGGTGATGTTGCTACAGGGATGCAAGACTGGACTTCCCGAGGGCCAGCCTTGGCTGTAAAGACTGAAGCAAAGAAGGCATCCAGTAGTTCAGCCTTCTCTGCATCCTCTGTTTCCTTTACTTTCTTGGCCAGTTTTAATTCTAAAAGTGCTTTAGCCTTCCTGGTTGCACCCCTGTATGCTCATGTATGCCCTGTATGCTATGTCATGTAAAGGAAGTAAAAAATACTTCATAGAGGGACACAAATCTATATAGCAAAAAGTGTGTCCACTGATAGGCCACAGAATGATGGACAAAAGCTGGAACACAATAAGATCCACTTAAGGAAAAACTTCTCTATGATGCTGTGATCTTTTTTTTTGTCCTACAGGAGACAGAACCTAGATTGTTCATGTTTTTCTTTTACAAATACCTTTTTTTTGCAATAAAAAGCAACAGGGAAATCAAAGCACTATAGGATATCCTGAAATGGAAGAACTATTCCTCTCTGGGTATTAGAGGTATTGGAGCAGTTACAAAACAAGATGTGTTGCATAGATTCTGGCAGACTCTATAAATCCTTCCTGTGAAATATTTATTTAACTGGATTCTTACTATTAATCTTTTCTAACATTCCAATCATTGCATCAGAGAAATCATCTCAAGGTGAATTGACTAGCCCAAAACAACAGTAGTTTTGAGAAGACTCCAGCTCCTTCCTTTCATTTGCTGAAGATGTCTTTCATACAATATACATATTTGCTCTTCATCTCCTTACTGTGTATCACCTGCAGCAGTTCTGTCAGACAGAAACACTTGACAAAGTGAATTGAATTTAGGCAGGATTAAAATGACCTTTAAATGCAGTCTGACTTCTCTCTGTGTCTAACGCTCGTCCAAATACTGACAATATAGCGCTGAAAAATTTTATTTTCTATAATAACTGCAAATAAGTACTAACATGATGCAAGTTGTTGAGTCCCCTAAATAGCATTTCTCCCTACAAAGTGAAAGGAATGGGTCTGAAATGAGAAATATGTCATTGCATTACCTTAGGTGTTTATTGCGCATGTGCAGAAATGGAGGGGGTGGAAATGGAAGGGAAAGACCTCTCTGAACTAATCCAAGAATAGCTTGTCCTCTACCAGAGGAAGATGATAACGAGACAGATTTCTCACATTTCCTTATTTGTTATTGTGCAAAAATAACCAAGTGGGATAATTGCCTTTTTACTAACACAGAGAAATTCCTTAAAATAAATCCATTCATTCTCCTTTTCACATAGTGCTTGTAAAATAGATATTGTCTGGATCCAACATCTCTGGGTTGTGTTCAAAATGCCTTAGGGTTTACTTAATTAATGCTGTTGTTTTCCAAGGAATTAGGTTCATGTAGATTATTAGACTATTGAATAATTATGTGAAAGGTAAAAGCCTTCTATCGAAAGTCAAATTCAGCTTCACAACGTAAATATTACAAAGTAAATTAGTTCAGCTGAGGGAAATATTTCTTTATTTATATATTCACGGGACAAATTCTTTTCTTAATCATAGTGAAACATACCATACATATAAATAAAAAACAAATTACAAGATGATATTTAATTCTCTGTGGATACTAAATCTCAACTTTGACTCAGACTCTGGTATTATGTGACAAGGAGTCTACCCAAACCTATTCTATTTTTGTAAAGTAGACATGACCTGATGCAGATACAGATTGAATATTTACCAGACTGTCCAACACTCAAGTACCTCCAACAGCCCTTCTCTTGTCTTGGAAGGATTTTAATCCATTTTATGTAAATTCCTTTAATTCTTCATGCTTTTATTTTTGGTTTGGAACATTGAGTGGCTGTGTGTATTGCCTATCTTTAGAATAAAAGAGAAACACATAAAAAATGGTTTGGGAACCACAGTAGAAGGGTTTATAGCCAACCCCATGATGCATAAAATTTGGCATAGATTCTTTCCTTCTGCCTTCCGTGTCATGGAATTTAAAAGAAATAGCTTTAATGGGCAGCTGCAAACAATTACCAAACTTTTAAATGGATCTCTACGACGTTATGAATCTACTCTGCTTCTTCAAAAGTGCTGATTTTTATTATCTGGAAATAATCCCTTCCCTCTTCTTATAAGTAAACCCTGTGTGCCCAGTACAGCGCAAAGACCACTATTTCTGCATGGCTGGGGTTTTCAGAAGCTGTCATTGCATTCAAATTTTGTCTTAGAGGCAAAGACAGAGGAAAGCAAGGAACTGTTCCCCCATATGTTTTCATTTCTGCTTTCTAAAAAACATTTCCTATTTTTCCCTATTT
The DNA here is from genome assembly GCF_028858725.1 of Colius striatus. Classification (NCBI taxonomy): domain Eukaryota; kingdom Metazoa; phylum Chordata; class Aves; order Coliiformes; family Coliidae; genus Colius; species Colius striatus. The sequence continues at coordinate 38,260,811 of NC_084790.1, forward strand.
GCTTTGGTGTTCAAAATTTCAGAGCAGTGGAAACTGGATGCTGGAGAGGGAAAGAGGGAGAGTTGTGTACTTTCATCAGGAAAATGTCTGTCCATACAAACAACATGATGTTTTCTACCTGAAAGGAACTGAATGAGAAAGGCCATCTCAAAGACATCTTCTGATCACTGGGCTGAGTAATCCATGAACTCAGTCAGGACTGAGTTCACCGAACAATTTGCTGAAAATGTTTAACCCCTTAAAAAAGTTTGAAAACCTGGAAAATGGACTGGGGAACAACAAAACAAAATTGAGAAGTCAGCATAAACTCTCAAGAGATAAAAGTGTTATGGGGGAATGTGAACAGGGGTAGTCTGATCCCTCACAGAGCCATTAATGACTGTGAAAGAGAAGAGAGGAACTCACTGCATTCCAGACATGTCTGTAAATATTACACTAGTCTATTTATTACTCAGTGGCCTAGAGTCACATTATATAGACTATTGAAGGTCAGCAATTATAAAGACTTCTAGTCACTTGTTAACTGTTTGCTTTTCTTTCATTGCTACAGTAAAAGAGTAACTTAAAGTACTGATTAAGCCATGTTAGGCACAAGGATCTGATAGACTAGAAATGACCGTGCCACTGGGGAGAGCAGATTGCAAAATGTAGACAGAGGAGGGAATGGGAAATAGGGGAAATAAGGCAGCCTCCTGGTGATTGCTCTTTCTCCCCCAAATCTTCCTCTACAGCTGAGATATAAAACATCCAAACTTCCTAGCTCTCCCAGAGATATTTTTCAAAGCTTCTAGCTTTTATTTCACTGCAGAAACAAAAAATTTTCAAACTCATATGGAAACCTCATCTTTTTCATAAACGAGAGATCTTTACTTTGTAGCTAGTCACACAACACAAAATGATTGGCCAGTATGTCACACTAATACTGAAGTATGGAACTAAATGCGAGCCAGTATGTTATATAAAGTACCAGCAAAGAGAGTAAGGATTTTGTGCTTCTGCTGATGTAGGTTTGCCATTAAATTGTGATCGACAATGAAGGCCTTTGTCCTCTCACAAAAGTCAACATAAGCAAAAACTCCTGAGGATTGGAGAACAAGAGATGGTTTTCAGGGTTTCATCGCATACTCTTTTGTGACAAAACAGGCCATATACACAACATATATGAGTTTTTCATAGAAAATCAACTACCTACATCTGCCTTATATCACAATCTATTTGTTTTCATTTTATGGAAAACAATGACCATCCACCAGAGTTGCCTGAAATAGGAAAATCTCTTTTGCAGTTAATATCAAAGAAGATACAGATATCTCTCCAGCAGTTTGTGCCATCATGTCATTAGTTAATTCTTTGCACAAGTAAATGATCATTCTGAGTTCCTGTTATTCTGAGAATCTATGACTCTGCATTTAGTTCCAGTACCCTATTAGAGTTCAAGAGTGTGCTCATATAAGTTATTTACAAAAGTTAAAAAGCTTAAGATAATTGTTGATTTATGGACACCATTGTCCCTGATTGCTTGTGGCACAGCAGTTTCCTTTCAGTCAGAATATATGGTGTAAATCTATCTGTCCGGATATGTTTACAAATTCTTTGATACACAGTCGCTTTCAGAAATCTCCAGGATGGATAAGACATGTCCACACTTCAGCAACACAAATCTCTGTCTTCAAGGCACAATCTGCCGTGAGAACTGTTGCTCACAGACTGACATTTTTATTGTTTCTAACAGAACTGCTTATGTATACAAGACTTATAAAAGACTTTAGGGATGTGGAAATTTTAAGTTCGTATTCTACAGGGATAACTTTAGTAAGATACAACTATAAAAAGCTATTTCACATGAATAATACTATATAATAGGTATAAGATAAAATTATAAAGAGCTATGTCACATGTATAATATAATAAATAACAGAATGTGTGGAAAAGGAAAGTATCTCCACTTTTAGAAACAAAAGCATTATCCTTGTCTCAGTTTGCCCAATCCCATTTGTACAGCAGCAGGAGACCATTATCTCACAATAAATAGTGGTGTATTCCATTGAGATTGCATTTTAATTTTTGCTCACAGAATGTGGGTATTATTTATAATGAGTTGTTTGAGAAAACTCTTTAACAAATAACAAGGAAAGCCAAGTCCTCTTTTTGTTGTTTCCACTTTGACTATGCTCAAGCACGTCTTCTAAAATATTAATATTTTTCAAAAATATGTATACTTTTCTATTTATTAAATAGAAACAAGCGAAAGTAGATTCTGACCAGACTTATTTAAAACAAAACAGGTTAACACTATTTAAAATTATAACTTTATATTATGAAAATGAATAATTGTTTATTTTTACTTTATAGATGTCATGATACATAAAGGTCTTCCATGAATTCTACACACAGTCATTGCATAAAATAATTTAAAAAATAATTCCTACATAATTTTATATTACAATATTTCAGCTCGTTTGTGTGGAGATATAACACCACTTGCTAAACTGAAGGGCAAGAACTCAGTCTAAAATAATATACTCCTATGTGTTTGTCCTGTAGTTCTCATTTCACTAAATTGAGGCTGTTTGAAACATCACATTTCTGTGTGTGTATCTTATCCCTCTGTCTAGAAATGATACAGACTTAGAAAGTAAAAGACAAATGAAATAGGTTTTATACTTCCATTGGCAGGTGTGATGGATAGGCAAAAGTCAAATTTGAGGCTGCAATTCCTGTTTTGTAAAAGATCCATTTTTCTGAATTACAGCATGTCTGCTCACGATATGGGACAGTGCAGAGTTTCCTGGGGAAAAGCTGTCCTCAACCAGGGACAGAATAGCAGTCCCAGGGTGGCTTTCAGACAAAACAAATTCATCTGAAAGCCCTAGTATTTCTGAGCTCCTTCAGAGTCCTTGATGAATTTGTCCCCTCAGTGCTGTTCTATGTAAAAATTGCTTCTCCCTCTGGAAGTGACCTAAATATCTCTGACATAGTTGAAACATAGGAAGTGATTTTTCAATAAGTGACCTGGGGCTAACATCTTCTAGGAGAACTGAATGTCACTTTTCTTCAGGACATGGTTAACAAGCAGCAAAAATTCTCCCTGTACTTGGAAGTATGTTGGGATTCCCATTCCTAAATTAGATGCCTATAGTCTTTCTTTGAAAAAAAATGAATGCAGCCATTTATTTATTTATTTATTTGTTTATTATCTTGCGGAAACACCTCCAGAGGAGGTGATAACATCATCCATTCCCCTGTAACAAGTCAGGATGTTCATTCAGGTGAAATCCAGGTACAAGCCTTGCTGACTGGCAGGCACTAGAGTCACCTTGCTTGTTGCAAGAATGTGTATTGAGTAAAGGACAAGAGACAATTTAGTGGAGAGAAAGGGAGAGAAATTCCAGTGAAGCTCTTCTGCTTGCCATAGAAAAATGAAATTCCAGGAGGCCATGAGGTCGCTTGGCTCTCTGAGCTGTCAAAAGGGTATCTGTCTGCTATGGAAAATGAAAGTTTGATATTTTGCTTTTCCAGGTTCAAAGAAGGAATCTGGGACCAAGGTCCTGTCTGAGTGCTTTAACCGCTGTTGTCTTTGGCTTGAAGTACAGTTCTGTCCCATCTCTTTCTGGCCGTGTTTTATTCAGACTCTGATTTCTACTGTGTTTGGATCATGCCTAGTTAGGGCTGATGCATGAAAGAAATCTGTGCTCGAAGGGAAGGTAAATGCTAAATTACTCAGACTGGCTGATGTTTCTAGGCATACTGAAAAGTAGCACTTTAATTACCTTGAGTGCATTGCTGTGAAAAACTAATTAATTACAAATTTTAGGTAGTTCTGTGGTTGGTAGCAGCTAAGTAGAGATTTTGAGGAAAACAGTTTTGGCAGTGGAACTTCTCTCTGCACAGAAGATAGTGTAAAGCAGATTTCTATCATGCTAGTTAATGGCTCTACTCTGACTTCTCAGATAGACAGAGCTGACACATTGTAAGGTGCTTCAAACTTCTCATACAATGCAGACATGGTCTCTCTGAGGTTTCCCAAATAGGTCACTGTTCATGAGCACAGCAGAATTTACACAGCAAGTATCAACTTTTGTGAGGACACTTGCAAAACCAAAGAATAGGGAAAGTGGAGCTTTTCAGAGTTGTTGACAAGTACAGTTGATTCCTATCAAACTTCTCTTATTGCTGCCTTTGTCTTGGAAGATCAGGCTGCTATCAGTGGACTGGTGAGTATATATGTTACCTCCCGAAAGACAGACCTGTATGCAGGGCAACTGTTCATATCTGAGGTAACACAAACATCAAGTATGCTGCCTGCTTGCAGCCTGGTTGATCTGAACAAAATGTGTGCACATGTCCAGGTCCTACATGTCAGACAGGCAAGCCAAATATAAACAATCTGCAGATTCTGCCAGTCAGTCTGCCAGCTGCAGACATAATTAAGGCAGCTGGACACGGAGCACTTTTGGACAAAGGTGCTACAAATCTACAAATGTTTGCATTTGTCATGAACCGACAATCTTTGGCAAGGCTTGAGTTCACTTCAGTGCACAGTTTAATGACATTTCCCATTCAGGTTATTCCATGGAGAAATACACAACTGAGATATTTTAAGACTGGCTGCAAGATTTCAACTACTAAAAACCCCAACCTCAAAGTATTAGAACATAGTATGACGTAGCTCATTCCTTTCAATTAAAATTGTCATTAGAAAAAAGAAATTTCCGACTTTGCAATGAATTCTGTGATTTTGGACCAAGAAAATTCACCCTAAAGTAAAAGCAGGAGTTCTGAACTCAACTTGGAATATCTCAACTCAATTGCCTTTTAGGACAAATAAACATGATTTTAAGGTTACATGGATGCTTGTGCCAAAATGCCTAAAGCTCTTTGTACAATACAAACTACTTTTACTTTTGCAATTTAAAAATAAACCGATTTCTTTCACTATTGCTTGAAATGTGCCTTTGTCAGTCACAATGATTCCTGATTCAGCAAAATTTTGTAACAACGCACTTGAATCGGGCAGTTTATATTTGCAGAAATTGCCTTAAAAGAACCCTTACAAAAGCAAATGTATTCTGCAGAGAGGAAACAACAGAAGCATCCTGTATTTCTCTGCAGTTCAGCAATACTCATCGCCAACACCAACATCATATACTTCCAGAGCTATGTTTTTCTCATTCTTACACTGTGCCTTTTGAGGTTACATTGAGCAAACCATCTTGGTATCAAAGTCCTCCATACACGTTGGTGATATGAGTTTGGATGTTTTTTTCTTCTTTCTTTGTCCTTGGAGAAGCGATTGCAAAACCTTTATCAAGTTATCAGTCTTAGGTGTAAAGAAAGGGACATAATAAACCCTCTTTTTCATCCTTTCAGGAACTGAGAAGAACATCATAACATTCAGGTAGTAAGAAATCATTTACACACAGAAGCGCCTAATGGCTGAGTAGTGACAATAAACTGCTTCTGCCATATGTGTGCTGTGTGTTTTGGTTAGAACGTATTTCGAAATATGCTTTAAAGATCCCTCAAGGATGGATTTGTTTTTGAAGTTGCAAGAATCCTCTGTAGCTGCCCCTTGCACAAGAATCTGATGTATACTGTTGATGGGAAATCCTGGCTTCCGAGAAAGTCTTGAAAGGATAGTTAAAGTGTTTGGGTTGTTTTGTTTTGTGAAATTGGAGTTTAGGTCATATGACCTGTGGAACACCTGTGGCACAAAAGGCAGGCTTCAGAAAAGAGATGAGCTTGCCTAATTTGCAATGGCATTTTTTCATTGTTTTGCTGGTTTAACTCTGTTAAAATCATTCATTTTACTTTCAAGTAATGAAATAGCTATCAGATTGAGTAACTATATAAGAGATCTATATTATGTGCAAGTAACATTATGGCTAGTGATCAGATGGAAAAGGCCTTGTGGGAGACACTTTAAAATTAGAATTCAGTAGTGTTTACATGACTCAAGGCAGCTTTAGGGGTTCAAAATGTACTGAAAATTTTCTTGTTTTATTTCTCCAGAAGATAGCTTTTGATTTCTAAACCCATGACCTTTACAACTAATGTCCATACAAACTATTTAACTGTTTCTTTCATTTGGGGTACAAATGAACCTATTTAATTTTGCCTGCCATCTCAAGACTGAAAAAGAATTTTCCTTACATAGATTCTTTGTCTGTGTCACATTGTAATAGGTCTACTTCCACATTTTCTTTTTTAATTTAATGGTAAACCACTACAAGACCAAAGTTTTTGAAACATTCTTTCAAAATTATACCTGTGAAATCAGGCTGTTTTGAGGAAAAAGAGAAAATATGTTAGGTCCACTATTTGAATGAGTACAGCTCAGTTTACTTCAATAAACTCGTTCAGGATTAACATCACTCTAACCTGGAGGATTCTAAAGGCCTTGGCTAACTTGAAGTGTTGTCCATCATGAAAATTCATTGTTCTTTGAGGCAAATATTAACCTTATCTTCAGCCTAAACCAATATTTACTTTCTAAATCAGTAAACCTTGATGTTTAATCACTCCTGTTAAAGTCCATGTCTGTTTAGTATCTTATACTACATACAATTACTGCCAAGAGTAAATTTTAAATCTTCTTTATATGGAAACATTGTGCTGAGGTGACTTCCTGTGAAGTTAAATATTTGAAAAGGTTGTTTACAGTTGCTCTCCAAGTACATGTTGCACCTTTACAGTAGGTTTTATTAGTAATATTTTTACTCTGGCAGCTTTATTTTTCTGGAATTGATGGAAGATGAGGTAAAGATACATCTGGGGGTCTCTCACTGTTGTATGGCCAGGGTTGATAGCTCCAGGTGTCACAGATACCTCAGACAATTATGGTTATAAGTTCTGGAACTACTGCTAACTAAATAGGGCCCAAGCCTGACAAACATTCATGTACTTTCATCCCTTGTTTAAGCAGAGGTATTGAGGTATCAGCCAGATTGCCCTTTAGTATCTGCAGTAAAAAAAAAAAATACAACCCCAAATTTAAAAAAAACAACTAAGGCAACAGCTCCTGTCTAGGGCAGTCACAACTTAGGCTAACAGCAGGGCATAACAGATAAATGCAACAGGAAATGGGGCATTTGTAGAAATGTAAATATTAAGGAAAACTGCTTGGAGAGTTTCACAGAAACGTAAACATACACCAGCCATTAGAGTCCATTCTGCTTTAACTCTCTATTTCCTTCAGGATATGTTTATTATTCTCTAAGGACAGATCAAAAATATTAAGTTAGTGTTGTATCATTTCACATTTTATGTAAACAACCACCATTTTGTATTGTATGGATTTGAACAAAAATCTGGCAACACAAAATACATTTTAATGCAATGTATTGTATCCATAGATACAGTGAATATTTATTCAACCACAGATAAAATTGGAATTTATATAATTCCTGACAGTATAAATGGAAACTTTTGGGATCACCCTTGCAGTGTGAATCCGTTCCATTTCATTCAGCCACTGATTTCAACCACGTCTGCAGCAAGATCTGCCCTTCTGAAAATGGTATTTTTGTTCAGGCTGAATAGAAGTAGTCACAATCCCCTTGGAATCAGGCAAAAAGTCTTCATCTTTAAAAACCCAAATAATATCTAAAAGAAGATGAGTATAATTATTTCCATTTTACAGATGGGAAAATAGAAGGAGATCAATTAGATTATCCAAAGTCACTGAGAGCATTTTCTGCCTTCCAGACACAGGCCCGAAGTCTGGAGTAGTCACAGAACATTGCTGTAATCATCTTGCTGTTTGAGACAACAGTCTTGTTTTTCTCAAATCTTCAACCAGTTTATCTCCTATTTTTGAATAATCTGTACTGAGATGTGAATGATTTCTGTTACCAAGTGATTCCAAGGTGTCTGTTTTGCTCTCAAGTCAGTAAGAAGCTCTGTGAAATGTGAAACAAATACCATATGGTTGGGTAAGCTGAAAACCAACCTTGATCTTCTTTTCACTATTATATCTTTTTTCTTCTCTCTTCACTACATTTTAAAAATTATATCCTCTCTGTCTGTCTCCCACTTTTTCTCTCTTTCTCCCTTGACAGTAGTGTAAGTACAGCTGTTAAAAATAACACAGGATTTGTTTTTCTAAACATTTAAACAGAAGTGCTTTCCAGTAGCCAGGAGAAAGAACACTGCCTGCAGGGCATGTTGTGCCAGCTTTCCTAAGACATTCCTTGTTATTTTTCAGCAACCAGCATAATGATGTGATTGAATAGCACTAAATGAAATAAGAGAAATACCAGTGTCCTGCGCCGCCTTTGGCTGAGTCAAAGGATATTTTTCATGACTGCAAAAGCATTTAATGAAATTCTTTGTGTTCTTTTAAAATAATGTGTGAAGCAAGTGACTGTTTCATCTTCTGGTAGTTACTTCTTATGGTAGCCGTTTATTAACTCTTATGAGTTCTGTACAAAATGTTCCACTTTTTTTCTTTTTTGTCTGAATATACAGGCACAAAAGCACCAAAATAAAAAGATATGAACTCCTGTTTTGAGAGGGAGTGACCACAGATATCAATGTAATTTATTTTTTTTAATGTTAGAAAAATATGCTAATAGTATTTTCCTTACTGAAATGTCTGTTGAAGTCTTTCAGTAACTGTACTTCTCTACTGTTACTACAGGTGAATAAAAGAAAATCCTGGGAGATTTTGAAGCCTGGATCTTCTAACATCAATGCATAATCAAATTATGATGTTGCATATGGACAAATCTGGACTTATTCCTGACTTTAGAGCACCCAGTCAGCATTCTGGGTTTAACCTCTTGGCTACCTCTATTGCCTCAGTACTTTACTAACCTGGGACCTTGCACTGCTGTGAGAAACATCTCTTGGGATAGTGCCTGTGTCCTGTCCTTGACAGAAAGGAAAGGGAACAGAACACTCGCTCTCCTTCTGTGTTTTGCAGGGCTCTGGGAGAGTGTGGTGTGTTGGAAGTATGTCCAGGTGCTGCCAAGCTGAACAGCTCTTTCTCACTCCATTTTCATCATGGAAAGAAACTCTACTAGCTCCTGGGCTGCATTCATTCTTCATTTTGCAGGCATAAAATGGAAAGTCTGTGTCTATTTTGCTCTCAGTGTGGCATGATTCAAATTTTTTTTCTGAGTCTTCTTTGCTATATGGATTTTCAAGACATTTCAGACCTGTTGCAATGACACTCCACTTGCTGAAACCGGTGGAAATCTTTCTGTGGACCTAATTGAAAGGAGGCTCGGGCCAGTGGTTTCCCTCCTTTCATTATCTTGACCAACTACTTTTCTTCCCACTGTCAGCTCTACCAGGTCACTGTAATAACCACAAAAACTTTTTCAGAACTGGGTAGTAGCAGTATGCTCTCATTTTAAATAATCTCATAATGTTCAATACTGTCAAAAGTGAATCCTAATTGCCTTTTCCTTCCTCTCATTTTCTTCTGATCAGATGATTAAAGTGCCAAGATCAGGAAGTGTTGCAACATCCTGAAGTTGCTGCCTTGCTCCCTGCCTAAATCTGTCCCATTTGCCAGTTGTGAAAAAGGCTAAAGGCAATTTTGATGACTCAGAGTTGTGGGTGGATTGGACAGTGGGATAATGGCTGTTGCTCAGGCAACCCTGGGATGAAGCAGAATTTTTATTTTGCTGTGATTAGCACAAGTAGGATGGAATTGGACACATTGCCCATCTTAACACCATTGCTAGTTCTTTCCAGCTCCTCCTCTGGGAAAGATATTTGTCCATGTCCTAGTTTTCCTATCTGAGTATAATAATTTAAAAACACTAGTGTGCAGGCAGAAGGAAATCATGAGCAAGGGAAGCAGCTTCAGGTTTTGAAAGCCTCTGCAATATTATTGGTTCCTTTCAGGTCCTTTTTTCTCATCTGAACTCTTCACATATCTCCTGTCTCTCCATGTCTTCTCTCTCCCTTGCCACATAGATGTGTCTTGCTGCCTCTGCAAAATTAAACACTGTCACCATTGGTATAGGACAAATTGTCAATAGTTCAGGCTTACCCAAATTTGAATACTGTGACTGATCATCACCCTTAAGTGGGCCAAACAATTATAATATTGCACTTGAAACTGGTTTGGGACTAATGACTGCATTCTGTGGAAATCTGTGGAAATCAAAATCTCTGGGGTAGAGCTTGAATGTGGATCAACCTTTCTAACCCGTCACCTGTGCAGGTGCCTGGAGGAACATGGTTTTTCTTGCTGTTGTCCTATTAAGAACTGGGTCTTTAGGTACATTTACAAGCAATGAGCAACCTCTCCTACTGGGTCCACCAGCTTGTCCAGTTATTGAGGAGCCTTCAGTCACAAGTCACGCTGCCCTGGGGCCCTCTAATACGGCATCTTAGCGTGGTCCTCATCTCCTCCTGGTTTGCTGCACTTCAAAATGATTTCCCACTTTGAGTCATCACGTGGCAGTGACATACTGGTAGCTCAATGAGATGTGTATAACCCTATGTGCTTTGGTTTCAAGATCACAGCAGTGCTAAATAGGCTCAAGAAATAAGCAAATATAATCCCTGATAGGCCCTTGATGCTCTGCATTATTACACATAGAGTTTTTCTCTGCAGCCTGATAATTTAATCTTTCTCTTACTCTTTTCCCTATTAGTGCTGGTCAAGCAAAACCACTCTGACTGTCAGTGAAAGGAAGCCATCATTATTTATGTTAAATTTTGACCCAGTGAACACCCTGATAAACTAGGTCACAGAGGATACAGATCCTGCTTGGTTTTTTTGAAGGTTTTCAGCTTTTTTCTAAAAGATATTTATAAATGTATTTTTCTTTCTACATGTTATAACTTTTTAAACACCCAGGCAAGTCCAAATGAATGTTGTCATTCTTTTAAGAGGAAGCATTACTAGACAGAATAGTACAGATTTAAGTGCCACTTCTTAGTAGCCCATTGGCTATTAGCTGCTGTAGTTTATTCCAAGTAACTGCAAGTAGCAACAGCAAAAGTGGTGTGGGAATCCAAGAATGGCAACAATATTTGCTGAAAGAATAACAGACATTGTTGTGACAAATGCTTTTTCAAGCTCTTCTCTGTACACAGAAAATTGCACTGTATCTGTCCCCTGCTAATACTCAAATGTAACTTAATTACATTTTTTGCATCATATCACAGAATCACATAATAATTTAAGTTGGAAAAGACCTTTAAATTCTTGAAATGCATTTATTTTTTTTAAAGAATATTTTATTGTTCACTACTTCAATGATTATTACTTAATTTGTGGCACAGAAACACACTTTCACTTCTGTTGAGCAAAACTGAAAGCACAGATCACAAAAGAGCCAGTGCCAGTCACATAACCACAGAGCTGCTTGAAGTCCCAAAACCAGTAACAACTTAGAGCAGAGCTGAACTACATGTAGGTCTCAACTGGCCGTTTGCTATCAGACCCCTGATGGACCAGAAATACAGAATAACATGTTCATACAAATCCTTTCTCCCATCTGTTAGAAGGGACTGTTGGAGAGGACTAACTTGATGACAAGGCTGAAAAAATCACGACTAGACTTAAAAAAAACATCTTTCATGTTGTAAGTTTTGCCACAGGATGTAGGACACCATGGAGTGTGATAACATATTTCTATGTATTATGTGACATTCACATTGGAGCAGTAATGGATATCTGTCTTCTTTTTTTTCCTGCTTGATCTTGGTACTGGGAAAGAATTTGGTTTTGGCTGTGGCTTTAGATGAGGCCCTGACCCTACTAAGAGTATGGAAGGACAGTGGAATATCCTGATGGTTTTCATCTTGACACAGTGCCTTCATCCCAGAGCTGTCACAGGCCATAATCTGTGACTCTTCATGATTTCCCAGTGGTTAGTGAGATCTCTGGTTACATTCTTATCAGTTGAAATGCAATCAAAAACCCTAACCCATTCCTACAAAGAATGACATGCAGAACTTTAAATAACTAAGTATTTCAAAGTGAAAGGCCATCTAAAATCACATTCAGAAATCTGAGATATAGAGCTTTGTGTATGTAGCCTGTGTGCATGAAAGAAATGTTTTCTGTTCTATATTTACATGAGAATAACTTTTTTTTTAATCTCTCCACATAAAATTGCCTGTTAAAAGATGATTTTAAAATGCTTATTGTTATACAAAGGTGGGCAGATGGCTGAGCTAAAACACGTGATATTAAGATTCTCTCCTCTATGCTTGTCACTAGAATATAAATCCAAAACATTTGGGAACACATTGCTTTTTGGATAAGTAAGAGACTTCTTGTGGCAATGTTTGCTAGTGGAATGTGAGTTCAAATACAATATTGAGGTTTTCTTTCTCTTCTGAAAACAAATATTCTGACTAAATACAGAACAGATGAAAGATGACTTTCAAAGTTATTCCTTGAACTTCCTAAGCAAAGTAGTTTTGAAGTGGCAATGGCAGCAGGAACACTTACACTCACTTATTGGGATTAATGAAGTAAGGGCAATCAGGTGCTATGGTTTCGTCCCTGAATTCAATTGCTGAATACTCTGTATTTATTTTTCTTCAATTTGTGAAACTTGTTCTACATTGCAACCCTCAGGGATCAATGGTACAGAAAAGATATTCTTTTTAAACCCTAGATTTCTACTGAAACAGGAGTTTTAGTTATATCTTCTCAGGACATCGCAGAAAGTGCATGACAGTAAAATCTGAGGATGTTGTATACACTTAGAACCTCTATATGTTGGATTTGTAAGTCCAAGGTAGTTCTCAAAGGAAGAATACTTAAGAGAACAAACATGTAATACATCGAAAATAGACTGTGATTTCAGAAGAACAGTCTTTTGCAATTCTGCTAGTTCAATTATGTACCAGTTAATGCATTACCACTTCAGAAGTTCCAACACAACCATTTGTGCAGCTGCTGCTGAATCACACTAAGGACATCATCATCTTCAGAAAACAGTTTTGGGGAGTGTTTCAAGAAACAGTATCTATTTATAAGCTGGTTCACACTGCTGCACAAACAGCTGTTCCAGCACAACTGAGAAGAATGACACCCAGTGGATATGAATAATGGGTGGAAAGGAAAAAAGTATCCTAAATTGGCACCACTGCCAAAGACTTTATCAGATAAACCTATGATTTTATCCCTTATAGCCACATTGTAAATTGTATCATAGAATCATAGAATGGTAGGAGTTGGAAGAGACTTCTAGAGACCATCTAGTTCAACCCCCCTGCAGAAGCAGGTTCACCTAGATCAGGTTGCATAGGAACATGTCCAGTCAGGTCTTGAAGACCTCCAAGGAAGGAGACTCCACAGCCCCTCTGGGCAGCCTGTGCCAGTGCCCCGTCACCTTCACAGTAAAATAGTTTTTTCTTATATTTAAGTGGAACTTTTTGTGTCCCAGCTTCATCCCATTCATTACCCCTTGTCCTGTTGCTAGCTACAATAGAAAAAAGGGATGTCCCAACCTCCTGACACAAGGGACTGCAACCTAGAATATAAGGGACTGTAAGTTAGCGTATAGAATGTAAAGATCTAACAAAGCTATTTGACAGTAAATTTACTGATTTTCCTTATTATGCCTCCTCCAGTTTGTTGCTGTTATGTGTATTCAAATACATGGTTTCAACATCACATTTATACCTTTGTACCTTAGCTCAAATGCTTACATCCCTCACTGATCTTTGTCCAGAGCTGGTTTCTTATTCTTGGCAACATGTCCCAGACATGTTGTATTTGTCATTATGCACGGCAAAGAACTTGCAAAGGTCTTTTTTTATTTTTTTTTTCTCCCAGTTGTCTAGCATCTTAGTGACAGGTACAACCAGCAGCATTCCAGCCTCTGAAGTAACAGGTCAGCAGTCATCTGTAGTCCGCATTCGAACTGGAGCAAGCAGTAGGATCAGCCCATAAAACATCCCCCAATTTTGTGTACAAGGTATTATTTCCCCCCTAAAACACATCTTTCTGGACCAAGCATTACTTCAGTGAAAACTGTGTCCAGAAAGTAAGCCTAGAGGTGTGACACTAATATGGAGATACACATTTGAAAATCCAGTTTACTATTACAAGTACATGTATTCCTGAATTAAACAGTTGCTTTTACACACACATGTGCACTCACACAAAACTATGCACACATTTCATTCTTTTTATACTTGCAGTCAAATTGTCTTGGGTGAAAGAAATTATGCACTATATGGCCTATGAGAACTGTATAAGTGATTTCCACATCAGCTACAGAACATGTCTAATAACTGCCACTCCCAATTGTAAATTTTACTGAATCCTCATGGATGGTTAGCTCTGTTTTGCATTTCACCATGTGTGAAGAGACACAGAACATCCTAGCACTCACATATCCAACTCATTGCTTTTCTCTCTTGTCGCTTTGGTCTAATGTCAGATATTGGATTTTATGTGGTTTATGTATACAGAATTAATATGCTAGGTCAGGAAGTTTCCCCTTCCAAATAAACAAATGTATTGTAATTCCTTTCTCTGTTTCTTTCTGTCAGGAGAAAAAGTAAGCATAATTTGGTTTCAGCATGGGAGATCAGAGGCTGCAGTACTAAAACAACCAATTGTTTCTCAGTTTGCTCAAGGCTCTTGTCTTCAATTTGTAAAGAAATTAGCTTTCCAGCTAATTTCCTGCTTTCCAGCATGTTTTGATCTGAGAGTAGTGTATGAAGAGAGAAGTAACAAATGCCACTAGAAAAAGGAGACCGAAAAATTAAAAGTCTGGTTGAAGAGAAAAAAAAAAAAAAGGACATTTATTTAACCAAAATACAATGTATGACCATTTTCCAATCCTGAATGCACTCATAATATATACTTAAATTACAGGCATGTGTGTTTGCTGCGCTATTGTAATCCATGCTGCACTAATAGTCTCTTAAATATTTCCACTATGCTCTGAATGAAGTGTCAAAATTCACCATGAATTAGTTTGCTCTTTACATAGTGTTGGACATGCTCATATTTTTCTGAACTCAATGTGTGTGGGAAACTCAGCTTCTCAGGTGGTATTTAACTTCTTGCAAGATAGGGGTCCCAATGTCTGCTTTAGATGAAATGTGTGAGCTACTTGTAAAATACATTTCCAATTTTATGTAAAACTCTCTTTCTGTGAGTCAAGTTATGTGCCAACCTGATTCCCACATACCTCAAGCACAAATTACCAAGGCAGCAAGTACATGTTCAAATTCCAAGTATGCTTTAGAGCAGCACAATAGTTAAGGATTTCTTCTTTTTCTTTTTTTTTTTTTTTTCTTTTTCTTTTTTTTTTAAAGCTAGTTAGTGCAGTATTAGGTAGGTCACTCTGGCCACATTCCCAGAATTTAACAGTGGGGGCCTTGTGGAATGCTAAACGATGTGGATAACAGCATTCAGACTCTCTGTGAGCTAATCAGTCAAAACATTTGCTGCTTTGAAAACGTATTCTTCAAAAAAATGGGCATATGGAACTTATTAGACTATTTGGTGGAGTTCAGGAAGCAGAGCCCAAGAGAAGCATAAAAACATTCGAGGACACAATTCTACTATAAGGTAATAAGGTCTCTAAACTCTTCTTTTGCAATCAAATACAAAATACAGGCGAGAAATGTCATGAATGGAGATGTGTGACATTCCAAACAGTCACGAGACCCCTAAGTAAGTAACTTACAGTGGTAGTAAAAAAGTAGTGGTTTAATTTCGGTAATGACTGGTATGTTTAGTTTGATTTCCTCAGTGGAATGTATTGATCCTTGGCTCTTTAACAGCATAAGTTGTATCAGGGAGTTCTGACTCATGGTTTCACTCCAATGGATTTCTAGTGCATTGGCAGTGAGGATCAGTATCCTTGGAGATGAAAAAAAAAGACAGTTCTACAGATAAGAGAAAAATGAGCTGCCATTTTCCAGCACTTGCTTGTACCTTCTTCCAACCTACTCATCTCTGTCACACAGTGAGTGCTGACTGACCCCAGAGAGGGCAGAGGTTCCCCTTGCATTATTGAATGATAAGGCAAACTTCATAAAAATTTCAGATTAAATTCTGGATTTGGCAGCCACAGCAAGAGACAACACTGGGTTTTGCAGCTCCAGGGTTTGTGCTAGACTATTAGATGGAGTACTTCTTTGAGGACAAAAGTAGAGGAGAATGGAGAAATCTGTCCAACTCTATACTCTCTCCCTTCCTCTCATCTACTCTGTCACTCATCTGAGTATGAAACTGACCTGTGCAGGGTCTTTATGCCACACTGCTAGTTTTCATCACTACTGCAAAGAATTAGAAGGATGCCCTTTTCGTGTGTAGCCTATCTCATACAATTTGGTATTACAGGTTAACAAAGTATCTAGGGACTTCTGATCAATTTTTATGTTCTGTAAAAAGTCTGATAGCCAAGGTTTGTGATTTTAATTTTGTTTATGCATCTCTGCTCAAGGGTACTTCTCCTTCTGTATGGCTTTAGTGCAAGGAGAAAAAAATGTGATCTGGAGGTATTAAGCATGGGTTGTTATGTATTAAAGTAAGGTTGGTGCCATTTGCTACTATAGTATAGAGTGGTCTTGGTTATCCTAGTGTTTGAACCAGAAACTTAATTGCGTAGGAATCTCTGACATTTGTGACACTGTTACATAGGTTCTCACAATTTTTGCTCCTAGCAAGCAAGTTAAGTAGGTTTTTAGCAATTGCAGAAATGATAGTTAACAACCCCATGGCATAGAGGTATTGTGCTATCAAATGATGCTGAAGTTATTTGCCGTAGAAGTTGTTGATCAGTCATACGCCCTATTTTTCACTTCTTATCTTGGCTTGACCCAGTTCTGACTTGCACTGTCTCTCCCTGCTGTGCCCCTGATTTCAGTCTCCTGCATTGCTTCCTCTAGGACATTTTGCTGCTGTGTGCACAGCCTTTCTTCCTGGGGAGTGCAGAGGAAAAAGGGCTGGAGATGGGCTGCTCTCTTGCTATGCTCCAACAGTCAACATGCATTTCCCTGCAGCCAGGCCAAGCTGCTGCCTGTATGATCCCCCAAGGATCTGTGAGGAAGGATTCTGACACTGACCATACTGCTTTTTTTCAACCTCTGTGATTGAGCAAAGCATCCCAGAAAAAAGAGATCTCAGCCCTGAGACATTGTAATGGCTTGGGAACAAAAAGCAAGGAAGGAGAGTGAAACATCTCTGCCTTCAATGACAGCCCCCTGGGAACAGATCCTTGTTCAATAAGCTTGATGTGATACTTGGCAATATCATGAGACTTCATTACCATTACTACCAGAAATACAAATGACAGCATCTCTGTCTACTCTGAAGAAATATTGTGTTTTTTTTTTTTTGTTACGCAAAGATCCTTCACAGAAGCTGCAGCATCCAGCATTTTTTTTTTTTTTTTTTTTTCCTTTATTCCCTCTATTTCTGTCTTGGGACAGAAAAACTTCCTGGGAACAGGACACTACTGTATGAGTAGAAACTTTTGAAAAAGAAATTGTCCATAATGGTTTGTGATTGTCTCCATTACTGAGCTGCAGTGGATGAGAACAGCAAGTTAAACTGCAGATATATTCCCAAACTGCATTGTCACTGTTTTTTCTCACCTAAGGGAAATGAGCTTGCCACATTCAAGGAGTGCATTTTCCCATGGTGGATGTACAACTTTGGAGCCACAGTTCTGGAGCCAGGGCTGTATTTTTGCCTGTGATGCAGGCAAGAAGGAAAACAGCCTCAAATCCACCTGGATAGAAGCTTTAGCAGTGCTGTGCTTTGGCCTTTTGCCACTCCTTTTGAAGTCAGGGTCTTGTTTCGTTTTGTTAGATCTTAATAGAATCAGCACAATGTCAAAGTCCTTTAAAAACATCCCACCCACTATTTTCGCATAGTTTTATCAAGCCAGAAGTTTTGGTGCTGGAAAACTTGTTGGGATCTCATAACACTCTGAGATGGACTCCCCAGTTCTTTTGTGTTAGCTCTGTCCCTTCAGGTTGTCTTTGAGTCCCCTTCCTCATGCTGCAAGAGTAGTGCTGCAGCTGACTCTCATATATTGCCTGCTTCTCATCTGACCACGGCAAAATGTGAGGAGGAATGTATGGAAGAAAGGCAGGAGCAGCATTACCCCCAGCAGCTGCACTGGCTTCAGGTCTTTTGGGATGGGTGGCAGCGCATCCTCTATGATGCTCTTCCTTTGTGCTGTCTTCCTCTATTTTCTGACATGTACCACTGTAGTTCCAGCTGCTCATGGTCCTGTGAATGAGATTTTCCAGGAAGGTTAGTGGTGCAGTACTGTTTTCTGGCCTCATGGCTGCGTTTCTAAGGATTTAGCTCTGTTTGGTTCTCCTCACTATGCAGCGGAGTACAATATTTGGCCTTAGCACAGTGCGTTATGGACAGATTTTCTTTTGTTACAGTAAATAGGGATTCATATTCAAAGGATTCATCTATCACACCTCCAGCTTAAATTCTTTACCAAGCTTTATGAAGCTTTTGAACTGAATTGTGTTTTGTTAAGTCTCACTGGTTTACTATTCAAAGCTCGGTCCTGAACTAACTAAACAAACACTTGGTACTGAGATATTTCTATATTCTGCCCTCTGTTGTAGCTGATATCTATTGAGACTTTAAGCTTTGTTCTGCTCAAGTTATTTTATTTAGATAATTTATTTTACTTTGGTATTACACATCTACTTCCTAAGAGATTTGTGCCTAGAAAAATGGGAAGAATGAGCCATGTAAGTCCCCGAGAGAGGTTATAAAATAAACACTATACCATGTGTGGGGTAACATTTTTTACTGCAAGTGACTGCTCTCACTTTCTGGCATTTTTACACATGGCCATCTGTTTGAAGGCTGTTTGAAATGGCTGCATTCCAGCACTTATGTAACTTGCCTGTAGAAAGGAAATGACATTAGTTAGTTTCCTGAAGAATATTACTAATGCCACACCGAGGAAATAAAATCTACAATAAAGAGAATAAATATTATTAAACCTTTTTCCCTTTTACAGTAGCCCACCTATCCATACTGGTCTGAACACTCCTTTAACACAATGGCAAGCCCAGTAAACCCCATTTATTTCACACACACTTTCACATGTGCTGCTAGCAGTGCAAGACACAGTACTCTACAGTGTCTGTAGTGTGCCTCCATTGAAGGATACAGGCAAAAAACTAAAAACAACAACTTGATAACTACACTGAGTAAAGCTTCAGTGCTTTCAAGTGGCTGTTAAAGAGCATTAACTATTTGTCATGACTGGAAAAAAATATACAACTCCATTAATATCAGCTTTGCAGTTTAATACAAACCCATATTAGGATTTAAACTGGAAAGAATCTTTATGGTATTAGAGTCTATATTAAGGCTGTGTATGTTCTGAGACATTTGTTTTAAATCTTTGCCAGGCTATAAATGTTCTCAGCTGGTGATTTCAACTGAGGCTTCTTGAGTCACGTTATATGAGGGCTTCCTCCTACTCTGTCCTGCTAGAAACTTCAAACTTTTGTCTTGGCTGATAATTCCTGGTTTACTTTCTGCTTTGTCTGCAGAAGGAAGTTGTCAAGTGAATTAAAGTCTACTAGATCACATATATAACAGCCTTAAATTACATAGGAATGTCATTTTCTTCTCATGGAATTTTGGTTGGAGATTCCATTTGATTTGCTCTGTCTGAAACGTAATGCAAAATAGACAAACCGTACTCCTAAAAGTCCAACTTTGACTGGCAGAAGTTTGATCATACTGCCGCAGGTATCATTCCAAATCACGTCTACAGTTTCAAGGTACTTCATGTTTAATGTTAATGTGAACTAATGACAAACAAATTGCAATTTACAGAAGTTATTTTCTATACTTAGCTGTTGTTTATAAAAGTTTCAATCCCTCCCATACACTACAGTATAGCTGGATTTTAATCTGAACTGGACTTTATTAAACAGATTTGGGCTGTTTATTTTTCACATTTCTATACTTTTTAAAGTTTATCATAACAAAGACATTCCTTTGAAAAGGAAACAGAAATGAGGAGAAAGGTTGACTAATGATGACCTTTAATAATTTATGGAATTCATATAATCTGCTAGTTGATGTTTATGACTGGCCTGGGATATCCTGCAGAAAATGTTGAAATCTCAGAAGCTGTCCCCATCCATTTGAAAATAGTAGAAAAATGGTACAAAAGTACAGTGTCTCCATAAAGAAATGAAACCTACTTAATATCAAGGTAGGATTACATGCTACTTGAGAGATATTGGCTAAAAAACTATAATGAAAGTCTAGTGTGGACAGAGGAGTGAGAAATGAAGGAGTTCATTTCTATCTGATTAATTGTACAGACTTTCCAGGCTGAATCAACAAAAACTGACAGTTAAATGTCAAATGTAATGATAGGTTTCTTTTGGTATGGTTCAGCTCACAGCAGGACTTGAGAATTTTCTCTAGGTGAGTACTTATAAATGGAGTTAATCATGTCAATAACTTGCTGAATGTAGATATTTGTGTAAATTAAAGCTTAACTGAACATTACTAAACCATGAAATTGATATGAGATGATAATGGTTTTCACCAAGAGAGTTTTTAAGCACTGACATAGGCTACCCAGGGGGAGAGTGCAGTCATTGTCCCAGAGATATTTAAAAGACACATAGATGAGGTGCTGAGGGACATGGTTAATGATAGACTTGACAGTATTAGTGTTTGGATTTTATGATCTTAAAGGTAATTTCCAACCAAAATGATTCTGTGATTCTATGAAACTTACTGATCATTTAGACAGTGATGAAAACAGTGTGTTAAAAAAGAACAGTTTAAAATCCATAATTTAGATCTAATATGAAAAATATACTAATTATTACAGTAAATTTACTCTTACAGATTCTTAGCATGTACTGCAGTAAAATCAGCATTCTTTGCAGGTGATAATTGTATTCCTATAAACCGGCAGTAAGTCTCCTGAATCACCAAGTCTCCTAAACCCTCAGATTTTGAAGGACAATCACATTAGAGTCTTAAGGAAATATCCAAAAGTATGATTTGACAAAATCCACAGAACTGAATGCTTGTCTAAATGTAAACCTTTGCATTTCCTCCCAATTATAAATACATGTGGGACAGCCTAATGAGTATGAATAAGACTGACAAGAACAATGAAATAAGAAACAAAAAGTCTTTCAAAGAGTCTTATTTAAAGGATTACAATCTGTATCAAACAGGTACACTTTAACCCTCATTTTCAGATTGTTCAAAAAGCACTCTGTGTGTTTAGTATAAAGATCAGATACCTTGATTCGTTTTTAGAGGAGGGCTATGGAGAATTCAGATCCTGTCTAGTCCCTACAGATGCACTAGATGCATTTCTACTAAATACATAGTACTGCAGTTGCTGTGAAGTTTTATCCCTGCTTACATGGAGACTGTATTGATCCGTGACAGCTAATTGAAAAACAGCAAGGAAATGTGACAGCAAAGGATGAGCGTTTCACATTTTTTATTCAAATCAAGACACTTCCTACCTGGTAAAAACAGAATATGGATTCTCAAGGAGAGAAAAGAAAAGAAAAGTTCTATTTTCTCATCTACAGGAAAGAAAAAAAGAGATATGAGCAATACAGAGCAGACGAAGCTTTGTTAAATCCTGTATGAATGGTTCCGATACCTGTTTATGCTATGTGTTGCTGCGACATACTGATATACATGTTACAGTGTATCTTTACTATCAAAGCACTATCAACAAAGAAATGTACCTAGAAAAGCAAAGAGTTGTCACAGTTGCAACGGTGTCAACAACACAGTGCATGGTCCAGATAGCTTCTATTTGTGTGCATGTATAAAGTATTCCAGTTCATAACTGTTACTCCTATGTTCTGTGTCAATGGCAATAGAAACTTGCAGGCTATTAGACCTTGTGAATGGCATTATCACCTCTCTGTTGTCACCATAGGTAAAGACAATCTCCATGAAGTTCCAGGTATTTGTAGACTTGTGGTAAATGTGGTGATTCTTAGTGGATACCTCGTGTACACACTTTTTTTTGCCAATCAATTTTCTTAAAAGTACATGTCCTTCTCTGAAGCAGATGATTTGTGCTTACCCAAAGGATATCTCCTCTGAGTTTCTTGGTTGTTAATTTTATTTGTTTCTCTGATTTTCAAATGGTTTATTATTTTTATATATAATGTACCTATTATTTTTATGAAAAAAATGAGCAATTCCCACTTACGATGCTGAAACCCACTGATCTCAGCAGGTCCATATTGAATGTATCTGCTTTGTACATTCAGGCTATTTTTTTGATTTTTACTCAGTAACAGCAACAATAAATACACTGTAGGCTTCCCTGAAGTCTAAAACATATAATCCATTAAAAGGTCAATTAACAGTTATTTTCCTTAGGAAATGACAGTAATTAATAAATCCAAATTTTTTTGAATTATTTTTTGGAATAGCAGAGTATGGGTTTGTTGTGGCCCAAGTGCAGAACCTGACACTTGGCCTCGTTGATCATCATACAATTGCTCTTGGCCCATCTACCCAGTCTGTCCAGATTATGATGTCCAGCCTCATTCAGATTATGATGTTAAACAAAACAAGCCCCAGCACTGAGCCCTGAGGGACACCACTCATGACGGGCTGTCAACTGGATTTAACTCCACCACCACCCTATGGGCCTCACCATTAGCCAGTTTTTTATCTAGCAAGGAGCAGGTCCATCCAAACCATGAGCAATCAGTTTCTTCAGGAGAATGCTGTGGGGAATGGTATCCAAGATGTTATTAAAGTCCAGGCAGACTGCATTCACAACCTTTCCCTTATCCACTCAAATGAGTCACCTTGTTATAGAAGGAGATCTGATTGGTCAGGTAGGACCTGCCTTTCTAAAACCCATATTGAATGGGCTTGATCACCTTGTTCTGTATATGCTGTTTTGATATCAGAAAAAAATGATGAAGTTTAATGGGAAAAAAGAAATCATTAAAACTTTTCTCTCTTCCCTGTATTTGCTTTCCTTCTTTAATGACTGTTTAGATAAAACCAGCAAGAATAAGTGGTTTATATAAGTAAAGAAAACATCAATGAATTAAAAATTCTGGTGAATTTCTGGATTCTTTAGGATTCTCCAGGAACAACATCCAGAAAGTATTTTTAAATACTTTTGGAAAACTTTAAAAAATTTTCTTGAAGTAGGGTTTCTCTGAAAATGGTTCAGGCAGTGAGTGACATATGCTTACTCTACAGAACAGTTCCTGACTTTACTGAATATCTGCATGCTTTGGCAATATTTTTTCCACTATCAGTCTTTCGAGATCAGCAGTACTGGCTTCCGTCTTATGCCTGTTCTTCACTCTTAAGCCATGTTCTCAGATCAGGGGTTGAAATAAAGCATACATGTGTATTGGTTAATAAATTAAATATATTTGAATCTGGCAAAGCACAATCAGCTAGACATGGAACTAAACCATGTCGTATTTCTTAGAAGTGTGAAGAAATATTCCACAGAACTTTCTTCTATGTTCAAAACACAGAACTTTTTCTACAAACACATGAGGTTGGAAAAACATTCATATGCTGCCAAAACTTACTGCAAACTCTTATTCAGCAGCTTGGAGACTACTTGTAGAGTTGAAATTTCTTTTACACTAATACCACAGTTCTATAAGTAGCTTTCTGTTAAGCTAGGGTTGACTTAATCTGTTCTTGACCCCTCTGCAGAAGGTGGTCAAGTCCATTTTGGACTAACTGTGATAAACCAGACTGAACACTGCATACAGCTGGAAAATATTTGCCCCAAGCATTAGGGTGAAGACTACATGCCTAGGTGTTTTTAGCAGGATCTAGTAAGCACACAGATGTATGGGACAAAGCAACAGCAACTGACATAGAACAAGACTTCTGAAAAATTAAAGTCCATGCAGATTGACAGTAAAAAGTGACCTCTAATATTGGTCTCAACTTCGCTGTCAAAGTCCATTTTTCTAAGGCAAATGTAGAAGCATTTATATGCCTCTAAAGGAAAATTGATTGCTAGCCCTGGAAGTGTTAGGGTGTTTGGCTGAGCAGCTCTGTGTTCCGGCCACCCCCTTCCCTGGCAGTGCTAGGACTGCACATGCCAGGGCCTCTTGGGCTTGCAGCATGGCCCCGAATGATATTTATTTCTATGTAGTCTTCAAAAACAGGAAGTGACATTTCAAGTAACTGCAGATTTAATGTGAGTCTGTGGCTAGTCTCTTTGCATTGTCCTCACTTTCCTGTTTGAGCTTGGAGGAAGTATCCAGAGGGATGGGGGAAGGGAGATCTCTCTGCGATGCTTCTCTGACCATAGCCTATGTTACTTAGAGGAAGAGTGATGAAAACATATCCAAAAGCTTGCCAAAGACTCACAAGAAATATTTGACATCTCACCTATAACAAGAAGCAGGAGTTAAAGGTTAAATCACACACAATGCTAGTGCATGGGAAAAGGATGTGTTTATACCATCAGCTTCTGTTGAGCTGTGAAGAAACAGTGTATAACAGTGGAACAGGCTCTAACCTATCAGGAAAATATGCATGGCTTAGTGGAACTATCTGTGAACATGAAAAGCAATATTTGGCTCTATAGATTTATATTTTCATATCCAAATACTCTTTTCACCTCTATTGCCATTCAGTTGGTTAAATGCAGAGGGCACAGGGTGAACGTTACCGTCTACTTTCTTTGCCTGTGTGCATCTAGACATGAATTATTACATAAGTATTCTGGTTTCTCATGTAGTTTAATTGCTTGTGTTGTCACTAAGGAATGGGTGTTACCCATTGCTATCCCATAATTTACGGAGCAAAAGAATATAAACTAGTAATGTGTTTTCTAAGATAATGTATTGAATAAAGGAAACATTGTTTTTATTACTAAGTGCCAAAAACACTGCTTTGCTGGTTGTACTTTAGGAAAAGTGATTTTACTGCCCATTGCCTCTTCAGTCTGCTTAAAAAGCATTTGAATTTATGAGGATTTGTTCCATGAACCCAAACAAGGTTCTTACTAAGTTTCTAGTCATACTCAGAGGTAATTTACCAGATAAATACTAATCGTCAAGAGACAAAATCAGTCTTATCCTGAGATAATTTTTTTTGCAAATTGTTGCATTATTCTCTTGATAGATATATATATCACCCAATCATTAGCTAGCTGGGCTCTGTCTCACCTATCATTATCAGTTAAGAACACATACGCAGAACTATTTGCAGAGGCGTAAGAACTGTTATAAGAAAATTCACTTGACATGCCTTCTTAGATGGCTGGATCACTGATTGTAAAGGGAAACTATCAAAGGTTTACACTGGGTTTATAATTTCTAGAGGGCTCATGTTAAGTAAAATCTTGCTTTAAGTACTGAGTTTCCTGTATTTTGCACAAATAAAATAATAATAATAATAAAAACCATTTGGACTAATATTAATTGCCTGTGAATTGTCTCAACAATTAAGAAAAAATACATCCATGCTTAATCATTTATGGTACTAGTATTATATATCAACAAGCTGTAGCATGAATACAAACATTGTGCTGGCAGGAAAAATTTGCTTTTGGAAATTTTCCTCTCAGAATAGGCAAAGCTGTTAATAGCACCTGCAGAAAACAAAGTAGAACAATATATCAAATTAGCATTTCAGCATAGGTTTTTCTATTCATGTTCTGTCAGGCTAGAGGTTATCACCATTTACTTAGTTGTGTGTATGAGACAATATACTATGAGATACAGACATTGTGCCAGTAGTCCTCATTTCTAAAAATAAACAGTCTGGAGGCTACTCTAGGATGGTTGATTATTTTATTTTTAGATAAATCCTTCCTCATTGGTGGTGCTGTGTTCCTAAGTTCACTGTTAAAAATATTTTGCCTTAATGATTTTCTCTTTCCCGCATTTAAGCAATTTTGGTTTGAGTCTCAAAGGCCAAAGGCAGCGACAAAGGTACCACTGCAACGACCATAACCAGATGCTAAAAAGAAGGAATAAAGATGGTTGATATGAGATCTACATATCATTCTTCTCTAAGTCATTATCCCTTCCCCCTTGTGCCCATTGGGCTAGCTCCTTGAGTATGTATTTGAGTACAAGAGTGGCTATCTTACCAAGATGTTAATTGTCATCATGCGCTGATGACAATCGAGCCTTCTGAGAGAGATGAGGAATTTACATTTTTCAGGCTAACTTTTCCACCTTCCTCTTCCGGATTTCACCCTTGCTGCTTCAGTCTCTTATTTTGCTGTCTTAGTCAGAGATACTGGGATAGACTCTCCACTTCATATAATTTAGGATGTTTGCCTGACAAATAACAACCCAAAACTTACCTCCAAGCTGTTATTCTACATCCTGAGTGCTGATTTGAGCACTGGACTTACATGATTTAAAAGAAGGAGAAAAAGATGCAGCCAGCTGACAGGAGTTTCTAAAAGAAAATATTTTAACAGTTATGCAAAAAACCAAAAAATAAAATGTAACAAATGTAACTATTATCAGAACAGACCTATTAGTTGCCTATGCAAGACCTTCACCTTTTTGCTACGTTCTTTCATCTGAAATCACAAACTTACCTTTTCTCATCCCTCATTCCAGGTGTTAATATTGCAGTTATAGTTTTTTTTTCCCTTTCATCACTTCCTTGTGCTGTCTCAAAGGGTAAGGGAATGCAGTTAAGGCTATTGGTCTCATCAGATTTCAGTCTGCGGAGGCAGGTGGTTAGTAGCTGAGAGATATTGTCTGTGCTCAAACTATTCCTGCATGGACCATCTTACTCCACAGTTTACTCTTTGCTCTGATAGTCCTTGATAAATATTTTACAGGGCCAAAAGGGAATCAAATAAATTACATCATTTTTGCCTCTGGAATAAGAGCAGTTGTTATCAGGTTAAGAATCACAGAATCACAGAATGGTAGGGGTTGGAAGGGACGTTTAGAGATCATCTAGTCCAACCCCTCTGCTCAAGCAGGTCCACCTAGATCAGGTCACACAGGAACACGTCCAGGCGGGTCTTGAAGACCTCCAAGGAAGGAAACTCCACATCCTCCCTGGACAGACTGTGCCAGTGCTCTCTCACCCTCACAGTAAAAGAGTTTTTTCTTATGTTTAAATGGAACTTTTTATGTTCCAGCTTCTTTCTCTTACCCCTTGTCTTGTCAGTAGATGCAACAGAAAAAAAGCAATATCTCAACCTCCTGATATCTACCATTTAGGTACTTGTAAATATTAATCAGATCCCCCCCCCAGTCTCCTCTTCTCTAGACTAAACAGCCCCAGTTCCAACAGTCTTTCCTCGTGAGGAATATTCTCCAGTTTCCCAATCATCTTGATGGCCCTGCACTGGACTCTCTCCAGAAGTTCCTTGTCCCTCTTTGAGCTGGGAGCCCAGAACTGGAAACGGGACTCCAAATGAGGCCTTACCAAGGTAGAGTACAGGATAAGCAGAACCTTCCTTGACCTACTGGCTACACTTTTCTTGATGCACTCCAGTAGGGCACATTGCTGGCTCATGGTTACTTTATTGTCAACCAGGACTCCCAGATCTCTCTCTGCGGAGCTACTCTCCAGCCTGGACTGGTGCATGGGGTTGTTCCTTCCCAGATGCAGGACTCTGCACTTGTCCTTGTTGAACCTCATGAGGTTCCTCTCTGCCCAACTCTCAGGCTGGTTGAGATCCCGCTGAATGGCAGCACAGCCTTCTGGGGAATCAGCCAGTCCTCCCAGTTGGGTGTCATCAGCCAACTTGCTGAGGGTACACTCTGTGCCCTCATCCAGGTCATTGA
Organism: Colius striatus; assembly: GCF_028858725.1. Lineage (NCBI taxonomy): Eukaryota > Metazoa > Chordata > Aves > Coliiformes > Coliidae > Colius > Colius striatus. The sequence continues at coordinate 38,288,534 of NC_084790.1, forward strand.
TGAAGATGTTGAACAAGACTGGCCCCAGAACCCAAACCTGTGGAACCAACCCCCCTGGCCACAGGCCTCCAACTCGATTCTGTGCTGTTGATCACCACTCTCTGGGTTCTGTCATTCAGCTAGTTCTTGATCCAGCTCACCTTCTACTCATCCAATCCATACTGCCTGAGCTTTCTGATGAGGAGGTAATGGGAGACAGTGTCAAAAGACAGTGTCAAAGTAGATGACATTGCTGCTCTCCCTTCATCTAGACAGCCAGTTATACCTTCATAGGAAGCTATCAGGTTGGTCAAACAGTATGTGTCCCTGGTGAGTCTATGCTACTCACCCTGATAACCCCCTGGATTGAATATCTGCTTTCATAGATATCAATATTTTGAAATAATCATGTTATGAGACTAGAAAAGAGGCTATGTAGTGAAGAAAGATCTCTCTAGGGCACCTTCTTTTCTTTGCAGAATTCCAAAAACATGATCATAGGTCAATGATTCCATTCATCATGTACCGATGATTATGTTTCTGGAATTCTGCAAAGTACCAGTGATCTCAGCAGAAATGTGCTTTTGGCCACTAGCTACAAATATGGCTTAACATGATCATTTTATATATTTTCAATTGAAATATCAATTCTCATTTACCGCAGTTCATATAGAGTATATTGGCATAAATTTATGGGTTATTCAAGTGCAAGTGCTATCTATTAAACAAGGGATGATATTATCACCTTATCCTGAATTATAATTTTGTATATTATGGTGAAGTTTCAGTGCCATCTAAAATCCATATCAAGGAAACCGTGTGAAATCAATCTTCATTTTTTTTCCCAACCAATTTCTTTTACAAACTTCTGATATTTAAAAAGAAAAGTTCTTCAAGTTTTCATATGGCTGCCGCTTTAAACTATATTCTTAAAGTGCTGATTTGGAAAAAGTGAAGGTGATTTTCTCTCCTTTGAGAGTGCTGTCACAGCCAGTTGGACAAATGTTACTCCTTACAATCATTACAAAATGCAATAACAAGCTAAAATTTGAAAACCTAGTTTACAGAAATCATTACTACATTATTAATAATTTGTTTTCTTCAGGAACATTCTGACAAATGAAATGTTGAGATTTTTTCTTAGGCTTGTGACCCAACCATGCAGTCACACCTTGTCATTGTGGTACAATTTTAGAATGTCTTACAAGCTAGATTCAGGCTCTGAGCTTTGATAGCATACAGATATCGTACAAACATCAATTGCTCTGTCCCTTGAACTGTGACCTTAAACAGCCAAGCTTTTTCCTTCCCCCGGGAATCATGTGATTGCATTCTCAGCGGATAATTTTTCCTGGATTCTTTTATGGTATTTCCTACACAGGAAAACCATTCTGTTATCTCATTTTAAAAGATTACTAAGAAGGATTTTCACATTCTTCTTTTTTTTTTTTTTTTTTTAATTAAATGTATGTGTCTTTTTATCTTTCGTTGCTTATCTAAAAACACTTGCTTTAAAAGAAGAAAGAATTACAGATGTCTTTTTTTCACACAAGACAGAAAACAAGCAGAGGTAAATAAGATAATGCAGCTGATAATCAAGAAACTTCATGACAATATAAAACCAAAAATAGTTAAACAACAAGTCTGACATTTTCCACTAAAACAGAAATAAGTCACCATTTAAAGTCATGTTAGAAAATGCTCCATAATGTCAGAATGTGAATTCCAACAGGAACTTACTTTCAGGAAGAATTTATGTTTTGTTTGTGTGGTCCCTCACAAGGACACAGTGAACATGCCTTGATAGGTTCATAACTTTGTGTCTCTGCAGTTAAATTTTCTTAAGAAAACAGTTCAAACAGACTTTCGAGGGCTCATGAGGTACGTGAAGTTCTCAGACACAAAGACATGGTAAACTGAATGCTGCTTTTGGTTACTTTGATTTGTGACTGAAATAATCCATGAATGAATTTATGCCACTGTATCTGATAAAAGAGTTGGACTCAACACCACTCACAGTTGCTGTGCTACTGGAAACAGGCTATCTTATTGCTGAATGAGAATCAGTGCCCATGTTGATTCAGATTTTGTCTGAATAAAACACAGAATCATAGAATGGTAGGGGTTGAAAGGGACCTTTAGAGATCATCTAGTCCAACCCTCCTGCAGAACCATGTTCAACTAGATCAGGTTGTAAAAAACATGGATATTTTGTATGCAGAAACACGGTCCATTTATCGTTTGTATAGTGTATTTTTGAATTGCAGTGCATTGCATGTGTTTATAAAGAAGTGTGTTTTCCCCTTGTTGAAAAAAATAAAATAATCTGTGTGAGTCAAATATTTATTTATATGACCAACAAAAGCCTTCCATAAATCAAAGTTCTGGTTTAAGCTAAATTGTAGTTCTGAAAGTATATATTCACCACTCTTTCATTGCTTACAAATTGATTATTAAATGAGTAGCTGCTGACATACATTAACAAATTCAGACTATTCAGTCCTGACTTAGTTTTCAGATCCTGAGAAATTAACGAAAGAGTTTCTTATAAGATTTTCCTTCGTGACATCCACAAAAGACTTCTTTTTCCTATTTTTTTCCTCTGTGAATTATGATTTGTTAGGTTTCCAGGCATCTGACTCTGAATCCAAGATCCTAGGGCCCTTTTACAAGTCCTAAACTGAGTGACTTCTAATTCTTCTTGCATACCTTTGCAACTCTTTTGCTACAGTCACTCTCTAATTTGTCTCCAGGGAAAATTGCGACTTTTTAAGGTGGTAGTAAATTTACCTCACTCAGTCTCAGTGAGGTAATGACACAGATGGGGTGGAATGGTTTCACCATTACTAGAACTCAGTAACATAACATTTTTTTGAAGTAAATGTATTTTTTTTCACTGACTAATGGCCCATCCTAAATGATCAGAGTATGAGCACTAGTAACCACTTCTTCTCTAACTCAGGTAGTAGAGGGCTTTGTTCTTAGGAGCGGAGGTTCAGTATGTAACATAGATACAATACACTAGCAGGGTACAAAATGTATTTGTTACATACTAAGTGTTCATTAAAATAATTTTCCTTTTCTCAAGATGTGTTAACAGGAAACTTTTCAAATGATAGATTGATGAAATTTCTTGCATTTTCAAAATCATGAAAAAATGCAAAACTTATTATTCAAGAAAACCAAAATATATCCTTTTTTTCTGGAGAGATATTGTCTCTCAGAAGAATCTGCCTTTGATACTTATATGGAACGTGAAGAATTTGCCTCTCAACTACTTCTAGACAAAAATCCATGGATGATTTTGATTTTCCAAAAGAAATTAAGAAAGCAATAACTTGTTAAAAAATCCACAAGCATGGAGCTCAAGTCATTTTTCCATATAATATAGGCCTGGACAGATTGCAGCTTTTGTGATATACCATGCTTGCACATACAAGTCTCTGACCATCTCTTGAAAAAGCAAAATAAATTGAGCTGCTTCAATCTTTCACCATAAATCCTTGAATCACTGTTGCAGGTCTGCTTGAAAAATTTCCAAGTTGTCAACTTCCTAATTAAAAGCATTGATACCAGATCTGGAAAGATTATTTCAATGAGAGGCTCTGTAATTTCTGTATGAAATTACTTCCCTACTCCCATCTTCATTTGCATTTGAGAATTGCGTTTAGATTCTTGCACAGACAGCATATGTTAAAATATGCTTTTAACATTACCATTTTTCAGGATACAATCTTCTACCCTAACAGTGTGCCTTGCAGCCTGTGTTTCTAAGTATAAGGCATGGCATTTAACTGTGTTAAAAAGATGCAGTTGAAATGAGTATGTCTGGACAAGTCACCCAGGCCAACTTACAGAACTAATAAGTACATCTTACTTATCTTTCATGTTTTTTTCTGATATCTCAAAGACACTTTGAAGGATTTATGAACAATATATGTTCTGGTTGCTAAACTAAACTAAAATAAAGTAACTAAACTAAACTAAAGTAACTAAACTAAACTAAAGTCACAGGATTTCTACAGATCATCTTGTGCTACAGGATATATATTCTTGATTTGTTTTTATGAGTTGAAGAAAAAGCAAAGAATGTCTTCCTACAAATTCTTGGTAACTAAATAAAGCTACAGTAGGGATATTTGGCAAGGTGCTGTTAGTTTTATAGGCCTTCTAGATGCTTAGCATCTTCTGAAGTACTCAAAACTGAATTGATCTCCAGATGATGAGTTAAGAAAGAATTTCCACACATAATATTGGCAAAAACGTATGTATTTTTTTGAAGACCTGTGACATACGGAGTAGATGGAGTGGACATTTTGGTGAAGCATGCTCAATTAATTCAACTAATCTCTGTGAAACTGGAAGGACCACACAGTAATAGAAGTAATTCTTTCTAGTTCTTGGTACTTAAATGTTTATTTCCATTCAGTTTTGGTGTTCAGCTTTGAGTGACTGGATCTTTTAAAGCATCCAGTACTTTTCCTAATCAGAACTGCATCCTATTTCCACGTGGAAACAACATCAGTAGAATACATCTGCTTGATCTACTTGTACTTACACCTCACTTAACATTCCTATAATGAAATTCTGTAGATGGACACATTTTTTCCAGTTTTAGCAAGTAGAAGCACTTCTATTTCTATTTCCTCAGCCTATTAAATAGCCTATTACATTGTCTTAACATTATCTCATGTTGTGATTTATAATTTAATACATGAATAAGTATACTGCAACCTTAGATTCCGCGTGATGACTTTGGCATCTTCAAAGATCTGCTTTTAGTGATCTCATGAGCTAGGATTCTAGATGCCCAAGAAAGCTGTTCGATCTCCGAGAGCCACTTCCTCCAAGCCCAAGATCAGTGTATCCTCACAAGTAGAAAAGTGGTAAAAGAAGGCCGGAGGCCTCTATGGATGGAAAAAGATGTGCTGGGACAACTCAGGGAGAAAGCAGACAATCTATGAGAAGTGGAAAAAGGTCATGGGAGAGACCTGGGGGTCCTGGTTGATAATAAGCTAAGTATGAGCCAGTAATGTGCCCTCATGGTCAAGAAGGCCAATGGCATCCTGGGATACATCAAGAAGAGTTTGACCAGCAGGTCAAGGGAGGTTTTGCTCCCCCTCTACTCTGCCCTGGTGAGACCTCATCTGGAGTACCATGTCCAGTTCTAGGCTTCCCAGCTCAAGGGGGACAGGGAACTGCTGGAGAAATGCCAATGCAGGGCCACCAAGATGATTGGGGGATTGGAACATCTTCCTCATGAGGAAAGGCTGTGAGAACTGTGGCAATTTAGTCTGGAGAGGAGCAGACTGAGGGTGATCTTATTAATATTTACAAATATCTAAATGATGGATGCCAGGAGATTGGGCATCACTTTTTTTCTGCTGTATCTAGTGACAGGACAAGGGGTAATGGGATGAAGCTGGAACACAAAAAGTTCCACTGAAACATAAGGAAAAACTATTTTACTGTGAGGGTGACGGAGTCCTGGCACAGGCTGCCCAGGGAGGGTATGGAGTCTCCTTCTTTGGAGGTTTTCAAAATCCAACTGGGCATGTTCCTGTGTGACCTGGTCTAGGTGGACCTGCTTGAGCAGGGAAGTTGGACTAGATGATCTCTAAAGATCCTTTCCAACCCCTAAAGATCCCTTCCAACCCCTACCATTCTATGATTCTGTGATACAATCAAGATACTGTCTTTATAAATTGTTCGTAACTCTAAGCCATATAATATCACTACTGTCTTTCTTAGTCTGTAACCAATGAGTATAATATCCAGTCTTGTGAGTCATACCATTGCAATTGAGTAATACCAGCTAGCTCAAATTTCTTTTCCTAATTTTTTTATTTCCAGTTCCCCTGGCCCTCAGAATGGTTATATGAACAAAGATTGCTTTACTTATCCCAATTCTTGATGTTCTGGTCCTTTTATGTTTGTTCATATGTCTTTGCAAGTTTTTCCATACAGATTAAACGTTACCTAGGACGTACTTTACTTTTTTTTTTGTTTGTTTGGTTGGTTTTTTGGTTTTTTTTGTGAAAAGGATGGAAGTAGTCCAAAAGCAATCCACTCTACCTTCCTTCAAAAAGTGTCCCTGGTACTTATGTTTTTCTGCAATAGTCTCCCTGAAATAAAGATACTTGCCTTCATTTATGTTACAGGCAGAAATGACCCTGTTGAATGGGGAACTCCAGCAGAGGATTATGCATAGGTAGATAAGCTACCTTCACCTATGCTTAAGCTCTGAATGTGTACAACTTCATTTATAGGAAATAGTAGCCACCTGGTGCAAAGAAACAGTTTCCCTGCTGGATGTAGGCAAGTGGTAAATAAGACTTCCAATTTATTCCTGGAAGAGATGAAATAGAGACCCTTTGCAAAACCAAAATATTGTTATAGTAACAAGGAGACACACGTGTCTTAACCCAACTGATGAACTGGGATTAATAATACTCTTTTACCAGCTGATTTTCAGAGAATTGCAGTTCACATGTACTCATCTGGACTGCTCAGCCATATTTCAGGTCTCTTGGCTATTGAACTGATATTTTCAGACGTTTTTCCAAATGAGAACTCAGAAATTAATATTTTTTAATAAATCAGAGTGGGAAAAGCTGACTTCGTCTTAGGGAGCTAGTGGAGAGTGTCAGTGCCTGTATTTTCTTTGAAAGACCACCAGAGTAAATTTCTCAAAAGTACTAACTTTCATATTTCTGCTCTAATCAGTAAGTCTAGCTATGCTTTGCATGTCTTGCTGATAAAATAAAAAAGACTGTGCTTTTACTGAGATAGATCTTTGTTTTAAAGAGCATTGCCTGTGGTGTATGCTGTGTACTGAGAAGGTTTAGCACTTTGTAGAAGACAACTTAGTTTCTTCTTGGAGATGTGGTCAGCGAAAACACTTGGGCTCCTTGGTTCCCTCCACAAGCCCATTCCATGGGGGCTGGTGTTGAATTCTGAAGTCTTTTTAGATGTTTTATGAATGTAGATATAAGCAAAGCTACAACTGACCTTATGTTTCTCACACAAATCCACTCATGAAGGAACTCATCTTTGGCTTGATGCAACTGGCTGTCAAATTGATCAAGAGGGCTTTGAGCTGAAGGACTTGGGGAGTGGGGGGGAAAAAGACAAGGAACAAGCCATCCTGTCCATCAAGGAAACAGGTCAGGGCAGGAAATGCAATGATAAGTGCCCCTCAGCTGCACACCACTGATGAGATGCAGCAGGCTGACCATCATGAGGGAATATCAAATCAGCGAGAATCCTCTTGCATCCATCCTGGGAAACCTGTCTGCTCAAGTAAGCCCCTGCCTTGTCTGTACACCAAAGCACGCAGCCTGGGGACTAAGCAGGAGGAACTGGAGTTGTGGGTGCAGATGCGGGGCTATGACCTAATTGTGATGGCAAAGACGTGGGGGGGTGACTCCCATGAGTGGAGCACAGCCATGGAGGACTGTGTATAGTTCAGGAAAGACAGGCCAATGAGGCAAGGAGGTGGAGTTGCTCTCTATGTAAGAGACAAATTAGTGTGCACTGAGCTCTACCTGGGTGGGGATGAGGGGCCAGTTGAATGTTTACAGGTGAGAATTAAGAGGTAGAGTAATGTAGGTGATGCTGTTGTGGGAGTTTACTATAGGATACCTGGTCAGGAATAGGAAATGGATGATGCCTTCTATAAACAGCTGAGAGCTGTCCCACAGTCACAGTCCGTGTCCCTCATGGGGAACTTCAACCACCCTGACATTTGCTTGCAAAGCCACTCAGCCAAGCACACACAGTCCAGGAGTTTCCTACAGATTGTTGCTGACAACTTCCTGTAACAAGTGGTTGAGGAGCCAGTAAGGAGGGTTGTGCTGCTGGACCTTGTGCTAACAAATAAAGAGGATCTGATTGAGAATATGAAGGTTGGAGGCAACCATGGCTTGGGTAACTATGAGATGGTGGAGTTCAAGATCCTGTATGGAAGTAGGGCACCAAGCAGGATTGCAGCCCTGGATTTCAGTCAAGCTGACTTTGGCATCTTCAAAGACCTGCTTGGAGGGATGTCATGGGATAAGATCCTAGACAGTAGAAATGTCCATGAGAGCTGGTCAATCTTCAAGCAACACTTCCTTCAAGCTCAGGATCAGTGTGTCTTCAGATATAGAAAAACAGGAAAAGGCAGGAGGCTTCCCTGGATGAGCAGGGATCTGCTGGGACAACTCAAGGAGAAAGCAGCCATCTCTGAGAGATGGAGACAGGGCCTGGTTTACTGGGAAGAGTACAGGAACATTGGCAGAGTATGCAGAGGTGCAACTAGGAAGGCTAGAGCCCTTCTAGAATTAAACCTGGCCAGAAAAGTAAAGGAAAACAAGAAGCTGTTTTTCAGGTACATCAGCAGCAAAATGAAGATTAAAGGCAATGTGGGCGCACTGCTAAACACAGAGGGTGTCCTGGTATGCCTTCTTTGCTTTGGTTTACAGCCAAGGCTGGCCCTCAGGAAGCCTAGTCCAGCAAGGATAGTAGGATAGTCTGGACAGAAGAGAACTTGCCGTAGGTGGGTGAGGAAGAGGTTAAAGACTTGTTGGGCAAGCTTAAGGCTCATAAATCAATGAGATCTGATGGGGTGCAGCCAAGAGTGCTGAGGGAGTTGGCTGATGTGATTGCTAAGCCTCTGTCCATTGTTTTTGAACAATCATGGAGGACAGGAGAGGTGCCTGAAGACTGGAGAAAGGCCAATGTCACGCCAGTCTTCAAAAAGGCCAGGAAGGAGGACCCAGGAAACTACAGGCCGGTCAGCCTCACCTCCATCCCTGGAAAACTGATGGAACACCTCATCCTTAATGTTGTTACTAAACACATGAAGGAAACCACGTGATGGTTATCAAGGGGAGTCAACATGGATTCACCAAGGGGAAATCCTGTTTGATCAACCTGATAACCTTCTGTGAGGGCATAACTGGCTGGCTAGATGAGGGGAGAGCAGCTGATGTCATCTACCTTAACTTCAGCAAGGCTTTGGACACTGTCTCTTCATCACAAAGCTCAGGCAGTGTGGCTTGGATTCCACAGGGATGGATTCTGGAGCCAGTCTTTTTCAACATCTTCATCAACGACCTGGATGAGGGGACAGAGTGTACCCTCAGCAAGTTGGCTGATGACACCAAACTGGGAGGACTGGCTGATTCCCCAGAAGGCTGTGCTGCCATTCAGTGGGATCTCAACCAGCTTGAGAGTTGGGCAGAGAGGAACCTCATGAGGTTCAACAAGGACAAGTGCAGAGTTCTGCACCTGGGAAATAGCAACCCCATGCACCAGTACCGGCTGGGAATTGACCTGTTGGAGAGCAGCTCTGCAGAGAGAGACCTGCGAGTCCTGATTGATAATAAACTAACCGTGAGCCAGCAATGTGCCCTCATTGCCAAGAAGGCCAATGGCATCCAGAGATGCATCAGGAAAAGTGTGGCCATCAGGTCAAGGAAAGTTCTGCTTCCCCTCTACTCTGTCCTGGTAAGGCCTCATCTGGAGCTCTGTGTCCAGTTCTGGGCTCCCCATCTCAAGTGGGACAGGGAACTTCTGGAGAGAGTGCAGAGCAAAGCCACCAAGATGACTCGGGGACTGGAGCATCTTCCTTATGAGGAAAGGCTGAGAAAACTGGGGCTGTTTAGTGTAGAGAAGAGGAGACTGAGGGGGCATCTGATTAATATTTGCAGATGTATATATGGTAGATGTCAGGAGGATGGGGCATCCTTTTTTTTCTACTGTATCCAGTGACAGGACAAGGGGTAATGGGATCAAGCTGGAACTCAAATAATTCCATTTAAACATAAGAAAAAACTATTTTAATATGAGGGTGACGGAGCAGTGGCACAGGCTACCGAGGAGGGGTGTGGAGTCTCCTTCTCTGGAGGTCTTCAAAACCCACCTGGATATGTTCCTGTGCAACCTGATCTAGGTGGACCTGCTTGAGCAGAGGAGTTGGACTAGACAATCTCCAAAGGTCCCTTCCAACCCCTGCCATTCTATGATTCTATGATAATTATGTAAATGATATAAATGAAGATATATACAAAGGTCAAGGTTAGAGTACTGCACAGTAGGGATTTGGTAACTGGTGGTGAAGGGCTGAAAGAGGTACTTCTATGGCAATATTACACAGACTGTCTGCAGCCCCAGGGAGACAGAAGGCATGTGCATGTGGCTGGTATAACAATGACATGTTTTATCTTTTGTGGAACATCATACAGAAGTTCTTCAAGCATTGAAACTGAAGCAACCAACAGCAGCAAACCAAAATATCTTTCTGGTTAGCAACACAAACCACATGGGTTGTAACTGGTTCACTGCTGCTGCGTGAAAGGAAAGGAGAAGAAATAGGATATGAACTATTCCTTCTGTAGCAAAAATGACAAACTCTTTGTATACAGAAAAACATTTAAAGAGCTTTATACACTACAAAAGTACAACACCCTTCTCTGTATACACAGTGCCATATGTAAAGATCAGTAGGAAGCTCTTAGGGGCATGCAATAGCTGTGAGAGAGAGAATTCAAACTCTAATAGACCACCTACACAGGGTGTTAAAACAAACCCTTGTTCAGGGCTAGTGCTGAGGATCAAGACATGATTTCATTTTGTGCCAGTTGGACCTCAGATATCTGCAGAGTTATCATTAGAGCCGAAACAGTCTTGAAGGGAGAGTTCACAGGAGTCCCTAGTAAGAGAATTAAACCATGTTTCCTTGGTCTTGGAGGCTGGTCTTGAACAGAGATCTACTGAAGCTCACCTCCTCTTTGTTCTGTGTGAATGCACAAATTAGTTTTAAAAATGTGGCTTTTCTGCTTTGCTTCTCAAAGTAAATAATGGTATACTTGTGATATAGATATGATTGCAGTATGTGAACCCGGTATTGTCTAACAAGGCCTCTTTCTTGGAGATGGAATGAATCATTTTTACAGAAAAATTGAATTTGGATCTACTCTTTAATTTAGTTGAGTAATAACTGCATTTGACTAGAGCTTAATTAAATTGTAGTAACTTCTTATATCCAACTGATTCTTTTTATATGAATGTTGTTATAAGTTTGTATGAAACTTTCTTTATTTTGTATTTCACAAAAAAATAAGCTAACTGTAATTACAACTAATAGCATTCTTCAATCATGGACCAGATTGTGCTTGCCTTACTCTTACCGAGTGGTGTCTTTATAATACAAGTTTTGTCGCTAATATTGAAGAAATACAAGTCGCTAATATTAGAAGAAATACAAGTAGAACAATTGTTTCCAGTTAGACCAAAATCACTAGGACATTACATGGGATATAAATACAGAATTTATATGAACTTGTTCCCTTTGCTTCTCTTTCTCTTTCTGGGAAGAGTCAAACTCCAACTTTTCTACACTTTCCCAACACAGCACTGTAGCCAGCATGAAGAACCAAGCCCAGTTTACTTAAGGCTGGAGAAAAAAATCTCCCCTGGCTTCTCTTTGTATGTCATGTGTTCTAGGCCCTGACTGTCTTGACAGCTGTTTGTTGGGCCTGCTCTAAGATTCCAAAGTCTGTCTTGTACTGCCTCTGGTTTTGGGCTTCTCGGTGCTGCAGGTGCAGAATAATATCCTCCTCAGCCTATTGGCTATATGCTCAATCATACAGCCCAGTATATGGTTTACCTTCTTTGCTACAAGGGCATGCTACTGTTCAGCCCTTTGTCCACCACAACAATCAGGTCCTGCTCTGAGAACCTCTTTTCTGTCTAGTCAATCTCCAGCCTGTGTGGGCTATTACCTCCTAGATGCAGGATTTTGTATTTCACTGTTGAACTTCAAGAGAGTTCCCTCTGAAGAGCAATTCTCTCCTCTAGTATCTGAAGTGCTCCTCCTAATACCCTGTGATCATTGCAGAGAATATATGCTCTGTCTCACTGTCCAGCTCATTAGGAAAAATGCTAAATACTAACCACCTTAAGGAACTCAGTTTGTGCTGCTGATCAGAGCTCTACATCTTTGGGCCCAAGCAGTGCAGTTAGTTGCTAACTCCTCTTGCTGTTCAACCATCCAAACCATACCTCAATAGTTTGGATGCCTGTTATTCAAAGTTATGCAGCAACAGCATATTTCAGAAGTCTTTAGCACTCTATTTCAGAGCATATGTTAGAGTACAGGTCTCCTGAGAATTTTTCCAACTTGATGATTTGCTTTATGCATGACTGTGATAGAGTACAAAATAGTTCACTCTCTGGCTTTATCAGATTGTTGGATAACCTTAAGTTAATTATTTATTCTCCAATTTTCAGTCAATGGCTTTGATGAGTGCCTCAGCTGCTGGCTGTTCACCTAAGGCAAAGTTAAGGCTGAAGTAAATTTTTTTCAGTCATGTATTGAAACATGGTATCTGTGAGATGGCCCAAATACAAATTCAGAATTTGACTCTAGTGGATGTTGTTTCTATCCTGAAAAGAAACAGCATGTTCAGACTGATCTCTGAATCCAAGTCTTTGGTTAGGATTGCAAAAACATCCTTAGTGTTGTCTTTGTGGCTGACTTACTTGCAAGAACCTTTAACTTCTTACAGCAACACTGGATTTGCTTAAATTTTAAAGCGCCTAGGTTTGAAAACAGTTTAGAGTTTCTTTTGTTAGCTCTGGTGCTTAAACAGCAAAATTGTTGCAAAATATGTGCAAGTTCAACTCAGGTTATTTTGACCTGTGTGGATACAGGAATTACTTGAGACCTTTAGCAAGAGCTCCATAATGCTTTTATCAAGACTAAGCCATCTGCAAGATGTGGCATCTCCTGAGATTTCCAAAAGTCAAGTAGTGAGATTAGAAAATCTAAGTATTTGACTATTCCACTAGAAATCAGTGCCAAAATCACAAGAGTAGATCTCTCTGTTTTACTGTTTTGTTTTCAGCCAAGAGTATGGCTTGCTGAGCTGATCTTCTTGCGGCTGACCTTCAAAGGCAAGCATCTGTTGGCATACAACACAACCCTTCTGTTTGCAAGGTCCAGCTGCCTCCTCTTCATGTTTAGCAAACCCTTCAAACAGCTGAATTAGGGAATACTCAGTTTCTTAACAGCAGGCACTTGCCACCAATTGGGATATTTTAGGTTTGCTTCTGTTGTGCTTACAATGAAGTAAGTCTAAACTGTCTGGTTTCTTGTGCTCAGACAGAGAATTTAGGCTTCACTCCTTGTCTTTCTGTTTGCTGTAGTGTGACGCTGACCACAGGTATGCCTGTGAACAGCCATTCTTGGGACTGGAAACCTTATAAAAGCTGATAATGACACAAATCCTGTAGCTGACCATAGCAGACAAGTTGGCCTGCATATTGTAGCTGTAGGCTTCATGTCCATAGTGACATCTGTACTTTTTCTATGATATCTTCAAACCAACAAGCACCACAAGGTAACCCAGTGCTTCTCTTCCCTACAGCCCTATCTGAAGCAGTGAGTGGGAGAAGTCATGCATGCTACAACTATCAGTCCTTTCCAGGCCAAACAGGAGTGTTTGAAGGCCAGAGATACTGTGCTATGCTCTATCCTGTCTGGTTACTGGGGAAAGCTGAGTTATACAACCTCTATACTTGCTCCCTCACTTTTTCAGCCCTAGCACCAAGGTCAGACTGACAGACTTGCAGCCTTCAACTGTCTGTGAAAGTAGTGTACGAGAATTCTCAGATATCTGAAGGTTTTTGAGAATTCTGACCAGTCTCTGTGTATATACCTTTAGGCAATTACAATAGTTGCTATTATTTTGAAGATTACTTCCTTCAAAGTCTCTAAATATTCTTAAAAGTCTGGTCCACTGTGTCACCTGTAGAATGATTACTTTACAGATTCCTTCTGCTGCAGATAGGGATTTTTTTTTTCTTCTAATAAAAATCTAAAAGATCCACTAAGCTTGCTGCTCTCCCAGGAGTTTCACTTCAAGAGCACAATTGATATGCACATTGAGACCGTGATTTTTTAAGGATGGAAAAGTTTTTGGTCAATGTTGCTGATGTCTAAGAAATACTTTGATGAAGTATTTCAAGCAGTTGGATTTCTTTTGAATAATTACATAATTATCTTGTTTCTATTTTAACACAGAAAAAAGAAAGTAAAAAAAGAAGTTAGAAGATAAGAAAACAAGATCTACAGAAGTTTTGGTGTGGGTTTTTTTTTTGTTGGATAAATAAACCAATATGTAGTACTGTATATAGTGCACAGTCATTAACATTTCATTAGTATGTAATTCTTGTCACGAAGTATTTGTAGCCCATATGAAATACTTCAATAAGTTTGCACGAGAACTAAAGGTGGCAAAATTTAGCGATGGACTTACAGAAATAGACTGCTTTTGCACACTGTGCTGTGTACCTAGGTGTTGTGTTCTCTGTCCCAGTTCCGTGTTTCCAGTCCCAGCTATTAAATGGAGAGATAACTTGATGAGCATTTGTCTCCTGTATACATACCATCTCACTTCATAGAAACTAATATTGCTCCTGTAAAGTAAAAAGGAGAGTCCAAGTGATACCTAACTGATTTCCTGATGAGGAAAGTAGGCAATTCTGTTGTCTTCTTTGTAATGATTACCACATGTAAAGATATTGGTGTTCTACCAGTGTGTATTATTGGCTAACAGCAGCCACGAGAGAAATTGTGAAGAGGTAAGGCAGCATACAGCAAAGTTTTCTTAGCTATCAGAGTCTTGTGGTGCAGGCAGAAATTTTCTTGAACTAGAGTTACAAATTTTCACATTGAAAACGTATTCAAGCTAGTATTCTGGTAAATGCTTCCTTTCAGAACAAGTGCTTATTCTGGAGGGGTGTGTTGCCTGGATGCTGGAATCCCAGCTAGGCCATACAGAGGACATGCCAGAGGAAAGAAAATGTGGGCAGCTGTATTTGATTCACTATTTTTCCATGCCTGTAAAGCTTCCAGCAGTTTGGAAGTTTTACCTCTGTAGGTTCAGTGTGTGAATGGACAGGTCAGTGGCACTACTTAAGCTGCGTATAATTGTAGCCAATGTGAACAAATCTGTTGATGTAGTGAGGTTTTAGTCTACAGCTATGAACTTTTTAGTGCTTACTGTGAATTAAGTAATCTTTTTTTCTTACTGTGAATTAAGACTGTTTGTTTGTTTGTTTAAATATGGACTGTGTCACATAACATAGCACTGTAGAAATGAGTGCAACGCTTAACCCAGCACTACCGTGTCCACCACTACTCCATGTCCCTAAAACAAACATCTACATATCATTCAAATACTTCGAGGGTTGATGACTCCATCACTTTCCTGGCCAGCCTGGTCCAAGGCTTGACAACCTTTTCAGTGAAGAATTGTTCGTAATATTCAAACTAAACCTCCACCAGTGCAATTTGAAGCCGTTAGTGACCTCTATCTCACTACAACTTCCTTTCAGGTAGTTTTAGAGAGCAAGAAGGTCGCCTCTCAGCCTCCTTTTCTCCAAACTAAACAAACCTCATTCCCTCAGACATTCCTTGAAACACTTGTGTTCCAGACCCTTCAACAGCTTTGTTTCCCAAAATTGAAGACAATACTTGAGCTGCAACCTAACCAGTGGCTTGATCAGGGACTTGATCATTGCCCTGATCCTAGTGCCCCAACAAATTCTGATACAAGCCAGAATGCTGCTAGCCTTCTTGTCCACCTGGGCACACCATTGGTTTGTGTTCAGCTGCTGTCAACCAACAACTCCAGGTTCTTTTCCTTGAGGCAGATTTCCAGCCATTCTGCCCCAAGTCTGTAGCGTTACCTGGGGTTGTTGTGGCCCAAGTGCAGCACCTGGCACTTGGCCTTGTTAAACCTCAGAAAACTGTTTTCTTCCCATCAGCCTGTCCTGTCCGTGTTCCTCTGAAGAGCCTTCTTACCCTTAGGCAGATCAACACTGCCTGTCAAGTTTGTGTCCTCTGCAGTCTGAGGGTACACTCAATCCTCTCATCTAGATCACTGGTGTAAGGTATTAAAGAGAAAAGGCCCCAACACTGAGCCCTGGGGAACACCACTAGTGACCAGATGTTACCTGGATATAGCTCCATTTATCATCACACTCTGGGCATGGACACTAGACATTTTTTCACTCAGGGAAGGGTAGATTTGTCCAAGCCATAGGCAGCAAGTTTCTGCAACACACTGTGTGAAATGGTATGAAAGGTTTTAATAAAATCCATCTAAATTACATCCACAGCCTTTCCCTCATCCACTCAGTAGGCCATCTTGTCATAGAAGGAGATCAAGTAAGTCAGGCAGGACCTGCCTTTCCTAAAGCTATACTGTCTGGGCCTGATCACCTGGTTGTCCCTTACATGCTATGTGTGTGTGTACATGACGACTCCCAGGACAATCTGCTCCATAACCTCTCTGGCATCGAGGTCAGACTGATAGCCTTGCAATTCCCCAGCTCTTCCTTTTGGCCCCTCTTGCAGATGGGTGTCACATCTTCTAACTCTCAGTCAATTGGAACCTCTGGTGAGCCAGGATTGCTGATAAATGATGGAGAGTGGCTTGGTGAGCACTCCCACCAGCTCCCTCAGTACCTTCAGGTGAATCCTCTCTAACTCCATAGACTTGTCTGTGTCTACATTGTGTAGCAGGTTAGTAATCATTTCTCCTTGGATTATAGGGTCTTCATTCTGCTCCCTATCCCTGTCTTCTGGCTCAGAGGTCCAGGTACGTTGAGGACAACTGTCTTACCATTGGAGACTGATACAAAGAAGGCATGAAGTAACTCAGCCTTTTCCTCATCCTTTGTCACTGTTTCCACTACCACTGCATCTGGTAAATGATAGAGATTCTTCTTAGCCCTCCTTTTGCTGCTAATTTAAATGCAGAAACGTTTTTTAATCTCTTTTACAGCAGTAGCCAGATGAAATTCTCATTGGGCTTTGACCCTTCTTATTTTCTCCCTGCATAACCTCACAATATGTTTGTCATCCTAAATTGCCTGTCTCTTCTTCAAAAAGTCATAAATCCTTCTTTATTTTTCTCCTGAGTTCCAGACAAAGCTCTCTATTCAGCTAGGCTGGTTTTCTTCAATTTGTCCTTTGCCACATGGGGACAGCCTGCTGCTCTGGCTTTAAGTTTTCCTTCTTGAAGAATATCCAGCCTTCCTGGATTCGTTTGCTCTTCAGGACTGCCTCCAAAGGACCCAGGCTCCTAAAGAGGCCACCGTCTGCCCCCTAGAAGTCCAGCTGTTTTGCTGACCCCCTTCTTACTTGTCTCTGATCATTAAGCCCAAGACAGTCTCCAACAGTCACAGGAAAGGACATTTACTTCAAAGCTCTTGCAATGAGCCCTACTAACTCCTGTGCAAATATCCTTGTCCTCCTTTGAGATGATTGTATCCCATCTGACATTAGCAGGCCTGGTATAACAAAAAATGACTGATGACCAAAGATGCCCAAATTCTTCTGGTGACAGTCTTGGAGTCTGTTATTGATTTGATGACTTTTCCTGTTTCATCTCTCATCATTCTGCAACTTAGAAGGATGGAAGAGAATATTATTTGTCCTCCTCATCCCTTAACCAGTTAATTCATATGATATAACAACATAATTTCATAGTTTCCTAGAAGAAATAAGGAATAACTCAGGACAAATTGCTGTCTATTCTGGACAAAATGTCTGAGCTAAAAGAACTTAGCCCATATAGTCTCAAATATATTACTTTAGAGTAGAAGAAATTGCTTTGAAAGCTGTTTGTAGCAAGCTATAGAAAGCTTTCCTCGCAGAAACAGAGAAACAGGGCCTATAAACTGTGCAAAAAACAATAGAGAAGAAATATTGGTATCGTAGATGAATGAACCAAGAGCCAAAGGACTGAGAGGAATGAAGTTTTGTTGCTTTTCACAGAATTACATTAAAATAAATAAATACAAGTATGTGTGTTCAAAAAGTACCTAGCAGAGCCTCTGAAATATGTCTACTGTAATGGTTACTAGGAGGTTTGGAGATTAACAAAAAAAACCAAACCAAACCTAGTGTATTGGGTTGATTCTAGGTGAAGTGGAAGGTTAAACATGGGTCTTGGTATTGGCACAGCAGCCCATGAGGTTTCATTTCTAAGGGGTATCTGTTCAACTGTTCAATACTTTGAGGAGTATTGAACAGTGGCTCAGGATCTGGGTTTGAAAGATTCTCATTTGAAGTAGGGGATGAAAGGAGTTGGAAGGGATACAAGGAGGATAAACAAGTCTCCGTCCACTCACTTCTGTTTAGGTAACTTACACAGGCAACATTTCCAATATAAATGTTTTAGGTTAGCAGAGAGTACTTTAAGTCTGGAATTAAAACTCATGACTAGTATTCATATGTCTGTTTGATCTGCCCCAAAGCAATCTTACAGACTGTAAACTGCATCTGCTACAGGTAGCCGACAAGCAGCACTTCAGTCCTGGCACTATAAACTTCTGGAATATCCTTGAGTACCCTCTAAGGGTATCACTAGGTAAGTGCAGAAAGAGTAACAACAGACATTACACACAAAAATGAATTTCAAATGAGTACAGAACTGATTGTATAGCTGTATCAAATGAATTCAAGTGATGGTCCCCAGAAAGGGGTAGGGAGACACTTTTTAGTCTTTTACACCTTAAAGAGAGGCTGCCGAGTCACACTTGCTGTTGGTGTACTACAGAGCTGAGAGCTCCTGCTTAAACTCTGGACCTGATATTCCTATAGCAGAAGACAAAAAAATTGAAATGTTGATCTGCTTGTGTGATGGAACCTCTAAAGTTGGGGGGCAAAACCGCTAACCCTAAGGGAAATTTCTGTGGAAACATCTTCTTCAGTCATATACTCCATTGCTTCTGCTTTTAATTCCGGTTAGAAATACACGACTAGCTCACTTGAATGTTTTATGGATAGGAGAGGCAAGATTATTTCACAGAACTAAAAAATCTAGAAGAACAAGCCCCAATCTTTTTGCAACATGTTTCTTCAATCTGTCACTCAGGTTATATATGAATGTGGTAGTGTGTACCACATAACTCCTGGAAAAGAAGGACTGAAGGACTGAAGGACTCGTTACACTCCTTGAACAAGAAGAGGATAAATGGGAACGGAAAGCATATGACATATGAGCTGTGTTTCTTTACTCAAGTCAAAATACTGAGACATTATTTAAAAATTTTTTCTCAGTATTTATAGAAGATTAAGGCTATTTTTTAGAAATGTGTTCACATCTATTGAGTAAAAAAAAAGGTGTCACATTGTGAAAGCTAGATAGTTTCCTCACTGACTCAATCACCAACCACTCCATCAGCAAAATGCAGCCGGCACTGTAAAAGGAAGTGATGGTTGCTCATTGTGGATGACTCCCCGTTAGATGACATCAAGAGATCAATTTGTTGATTGTACAAGGAATCATGATAGATGTATTGCCTGCTGAAGCCACTCAAGGAGAAGAAAGAAGTCTATGAAAGTTAGAAAAGGGGTCTGGTTGCTTGGGAAGACTATGGGAATTCTGTAAGAATTCTCTAAAAAACTTGCCAGAGCATATAGGGATGAAACCAGGGTGTAGGCACAAATGTGATTTGGACCAGCCAGCTTGAATAAAGATGGTAGGAACAAGTTAATGCAACTGACAAGCTACTTCCAATTATCAGAAACAGGTGCTGGGAGTTAATCAATTGGGCTCTGGGTGATCACATGGACAGAAGCAGCATATAAGGAAGTAGCTATCAAAGGAAGGGTGCCTTTGAGTCAACTCTGTTGGTTGTATTATGTTGCCTGTCTCTGCATGTGCATTGCTTAGCTCCTCTACATCTTTGAATGAATGTAGCTTGCACTGCTACAACATTTGGTGACCCCGATGTGATCAGCTGAATTTGTTGGATTAAGAACCCTCAGCAGAAAATCGCTTTGATTCCTGTCTGAAAAGGCAAGTGATCCGACTAAACTGGTGTAATGGGAAAAGTGATAAGCAAAGAGGAAAACTCTATTGACACCTTCCAGCATATCCTTGCTGAAAAGGGGTTCAACTATGAAAGAGAGATTTTTGTTAAGACTTGTAAGATGGGGAAAGGATGTAGGTTTCTTCGCCTCCCCACAGAATGTATGTGAAATGGGACACTGGCAAAATCTAGGAGACACATTGAATGATGCTATTGGCCTGTGTAAACCAGTATCATCCATTCTACAACAGCTAGAAGCTGAGCTAAACTATGGCTGCTGCAGTGAACGCAGAAAATGCTATGCAGTCTGCGTTCCCAGTAGACTCTAAGAGGTTCTTTGGAGGTAGTGACTTTATAGTGCCATCGGCTCCACCTCGAGAAGAAAATACCAAGAGATTCTTTGGAGATAATAATGTCATAGTGCTCTCGGCTCCACCTGTGGAGGAGGAGAGTGTGGATGTGAGCCCACCCCTGCCCAGAACACGCCTAGACCCCCCCAGGAGCCGAATGCGCGCATTGTTTCTCCTCCTCTCCCACCCACCCTTCACCGTCTTGCCCCGTCCCATCTTGCTGCCATGCCTGAAGGAGTACCTGGCAAAGAACAAAAGCTACGCTTTTCCCACAATGCTACGGATCTGCCATTGCCCCGAGCTCATCAATCCCTGAGTGTATTCCTCTTCCATCATCACCCTCAACATCTAGTGAAGGGGAAGATCAACAGAAACAGTTGTTACAAGAAGAATTAATAAGGCACAGAGGAGATATGAAATGGATTTTGACCCACTTGGAGGAATTGATAGAAAAACCAAAAACAACAGCTAATCAACTGTTGAAATGGATTAATGGATCAACTAAACCAAAGATTAAAGTTTCACCCCCCAGGTGGTCAGAGATCCCTGACTATGATCTGGCTAAGAAATGAAGAGGCCTCATACGTGATGCAGTAATTGAAGGAGAATTCATTCCGCAAGCCTTTCCAGTAATAACAGTACATAATAATCCTGCACAATGACAATGGGTGCCTTTGGATTGGAAGTTGGTAAGGGAAGGCCAGAAAGCTGTGATGCAATATAGCTTGACCAACCTGTACATTCAAACCTTATTAGATCATTTTTTTGCCAGCAAATTAATGACTCCATTTGACTGCCGGAAGCTAGCAGAAACCTTCCTGCAGCCCACTCAGGTATTACTATGGGAGTCTGAATGTGGCAATAGTAGAAAATATGGACTTACAGCACGGAGATCCACGACGAGTTGTCACAGAGGATATGATGTTAGGAAAAGGACCATTCGCTGACCCTCAGGTACAAGCCCAATTGCATGAAGCTATTTTACAACAAACACAGACGCTGACTCGTCAAGCATTTAAGATCGTCCCTGACATGGGGGTTCTAGTTCCCTCATGTACAACCATTATACAGAAGCCCAATGAAACTTTCATGACCTTTTTAGGCTGTCTAAGAGCAGGTCTGGATCATATACCAAATATGTTGTCTGAAGTAAAAGCGCAAATAGGATTGCACTTGGCAGTTGCTAATGCTAACCATGATTGTAAAAAGATCCTGCAGGCTTTCCTACAGATGACAAGTTTGGTCGATATGATAGAGGCCTGCTCGTGAGTAGGGTCATTGGCACATTTAGCTGAAGCTATGACAATGGCATTGAAACCATTAGTTCAACAGGACAAAGGAAATCAGAGGCCAAAATGCTTCAATTGTGGAAAAACAGGATGTGAAAAAACAATGTTAGTCCAGACCATTGGTATGGACAAACAGCTCCACCAGACCATTGGGGTCCAAAAGCAGATTTAATGGCAATTGTTACAAATGTGGCAAGTTTGGACATAGAGCCACTGAGTACTGCCAGACACGTAACGTGTAAGGGAAATGGTTTAACGAGCACAAAAACACTCTTCAACACCAATGGCTGCCTGGATGGCCTCAGATCAGCCACTGCATGAAGCACAGGAGTGGATGTGGAAACAGCAATAGATGTAACCATCCACAATATGAATACAATGGTTATTTCATCCAATGCTAATGGACCCCTTGGTTATGGTTTGAGTGCTCTACTTTTAGGATGGTCATTGGCCTCTCAACAAGGTATTTTCGTGCTCCCTGTTGTTATTGATGCAGTTTATGAAGGAAACATTGGAATAATGGTTAAAGTTTGGCAGCCACCAGTTTATGTACCTAGAGGAACTAAAATAGCTCAATTAGTTCCTTTCAGAGCTAAAGTTCCATTTGCAGGTAGTGGGCATCAAGATGGAGGTTTTGGATCCACTGGAGTACCTGAGGTAAGACTTACGATGCCACTTTCACAGGCAAAGCCCACTCAATTGTATTCTAACATTCAAATGGTGAACAAATGGTTGGGTACAATACGTTACTGGATACGGGAACAGACATTACCATTGTTCTGTTATCCTATTGGTCAAAAAGCTGCCCTTTAGAGAATTTAGACACCCCTCTTGTCAGAGTCGGAGGCATACAGATGACAAAAATTAGCAGAGACCTGATTTTGGTATGGATAGAGGATGAAGAAAATAGAAGTGTACAAATTAGATCCTATGTGATGAACACTTCAGTTTGGCTGAGACGCCTTAAGCCAAATGGGCTTTCGTTTGTCAAATGAAAATTTTTTGTACCAGCCATTGATGGGCAACCAATCCTGAAGTTAACCTGTCTCACAGATAAGCCAATTTGGATTGATCAATGGCCATTAAGCAAAGAAAAGCTTGCCCAAATTCATGAATTAGTAAATGAACAATTAGAAAAAGGTCATATTAAGCCATCCACCAGTCCATGGAATACATCAATTTTTACTGTCCCTAAAAAATCAGGGAAATGGAGGCTGTTACATGATTTAAGAGCTGTTAATGCAGTGATGCAGGACATGGGTGCTTTACAACCAGGATTACCCTCTCCTGCAGTGATTCTAAAAGAATGGCCCCTGTTGGTGATTGACCTAAAGGACTGGTTTTTTTCGTAATTCCTCTACATGAGGATGACAGTGAGAAGTTTGCCTTTACAGTACCATCTATTAACAAACAAGTGCCAGCAAAATTATATCAATGGACTGTTTTACCTCAGGGAATGAAGAACTCTCCAACTATTTGTCAAGCTTATGTTGCCTGGGCACTAGCACCTCTGCGCAAAAAATACCCTTGTGTTTTTTTTTACCATTATATAGATGATATCCTAATTGCAGGAAAAGACCTGGACCAGCATCGCATTCTACAAGAAGTGAAGCGACAGTTGAGCATCTCCGGGTTGGTGATCGTGCCAGAGAAGGTACAAATGCACGCCTCTTGGAAATATTTAGGTAATATTATCACCGATGCACACATTTATCCTCAGAAGGTGGCAATTAAAATAAATTGCTAATTTAACAGAAGTTCAAAAGCTAATAGGTGATATCCAATGCATACAAACCATATGTGGTATCACGAATGAGGATCTTGCGCCACTAATGCCTTTGTTAAAAGGGTCAGTAGAGGCTGATAGTGAGCGAAAACTGTCCCGGCAGCAAATGCAAGCAATAGAAAAGATAGGAAACAAGATAGTCTGTAACTACAGTCACCAATATGATCCTGACTTGTCTATTAACATTGCTGTGATAAATCAAAATCAGCATATAATGGCAGTCTTGATGCAATGGGATTCAGTAGCGAAAGACCCATTGAGAATCCTGGAGTGGATATTTTTGCCATATAATTTGCAAAAAGCAATTACCACGAGGCTAGAGGCAATTGCGGAAATAATAGTTAAGGCCAGAAAACTTCTGCTGGAAATAGCAGGGATTGAGGCAGATGTCATTTTCGTTCCTCTCACAGATGAGTTCTTGAACTGGGCACGGCAACAATCTGATGAATTACAGTGGGCCTTATTGTCATATCCAGGGACCATAAATAATCATTATCCCACCTATAAATTGTTTTCTGTTAAATTTCAAATGGAAGACCAGCTGTTGAAATCAACAGTACCCGTTAAAGGCCCGACTTTTTACTGACGCAAGTCAGATCCAAGCCAAAGCAGGAGTGGTTTGGTGAGAGAATGGACAATGGCAAAACCTAACTGTTCACTCCCCAGGCAGCTCAGTTCAACTGCTGGAGTTAATGGCTGTAGTTAAAACTTTCAAGAAATGGCCACACATCCCATTAAGCATAATCTCTGATTCCCTCTATGTGGTCAATACTGTCTCTCAATTAGAGAGAGTGTTGTTGAAAGAAATTTCTAATCAGAATCTGTATAATTTATTGTATGGCTCTGGCATCAGATATGAACGTCAAACTGCCTATTGTATTGGACGTATTCAAAGCCATTCAGGCTTAAAAGATGGCTTATCAGTTGGCAATGAAATTGTTGACAAGATAGTGGCAGCTCTGTTATTGATACCTATGAGGCCAATAGTTGACAAATTTTCTCAAGCCTGAAAATCACATGCCTTTTTTCACCAAGTTGCAAAAATGCTGGCAAAGCAGTTTGACCTGACCATATTGGATGCTCAGGGTATTGTTTCCACATGCCCTGCATGCCCGAATTAAATCGGCCTAGGAGTAGGAGTCAATCTCAGGGGTCTGGCACCATTAGGAATATCACTGTCTATGCTCCCTTTGGACGATTTAAATGAATACATGTCACTATTGATACCTATTCGACCATGGTTTGGGCCACAGCCTTAAAGAGCGACAGTGCTTAAGATGTTATAAGACATTGGAGGAGTTGCTTTGCAGTCCTTGGTGTTCAAAGAGAGATAAAAACTGATAATGGCTCGGGATACATAGCCAGTAAAACATGTAAGTTTCTAAACTTATGGGGTGTTAAACATACTACTGGAATACCAGGAAATTCGACCGGTCAAGCCATTATCGAACGTACACATCAAACCTTAAAAGACCTGCTAGAAAAACAAAAAACGGGGGAAGAGGGGGTGAGCCCTCAAGATAGACTGATGAAAGCCCTTTATACAATGAATCATCTCAGAATTGTGGCAAACCGGAATGAGCCACCGGCATTAACACACTTTGCCCAAATGAGTCGGGATTTGGATTTTACTGACAAACCTAAAGTTTGGTATAAGAATCCTGCTACTGGAGAGTGGCAAGGATCTGCAGATCTGTTAACGTGGGGAAGAGGCTATGCTTGTGTTGTTACAGATCAAAGTTCCTGGTGGATTCCGGCAAAGTGGATCAAGCCATATCAACAGAAAGGACTTAATGACTGTAAGACCAATGGAGAAAAAAAAATCTTGAGGAAAGAACTAATTGATCCACCCTCAATCAATCACCCTATTAAAATGTAAACCCTGTCAACTGTGGCACTGTATATGCTGCTGTAAATTCCTCCAGCTATCTGTATTGCATTAAAAGAAATGAAGAACTTAACAAGATGGCCAATGGAAGCTTGAAAGCAAAAATGATGTGTTTTCTACAGATGAAGAGATACTTCAAACTTACAGATAATGCTCACAGATAAGCATGCTAAAGAAGTTGAAGAAAAGTCTGAAACTACATTCAGGAAACAGAAACGTCAGTGGAAGTGAACTGAGAACTCATCCCTTCTTGCCAGTGTGCGTCCATCCTAGCAACAAAAATCAGATAATGTTTATTTTGAATTTATGGATTTCTGTATTGTATTGTTCAGCAATGTAGCTGTTATTGACCTTTTGTTGTAAAATCATGGCCATGGGTAAAAATATTTATGTTTTCTTCATACATCTTTAATTTTGAAATGTGTTGCTGGAGGCTGGTTGGTCCAAAAAGAAGGGGGGGAATTGTAGGCACAAATGTAGCTTGGACCAGCCAGCTTAAATAGAGATGGTAGAGACAAGTTAATGCTGCTGGCAAGCTACTTCCAATTATCAGAAACAGGTGCTGGGAGTTAATCAATTGGGCCCTGGGTGATGACATGGGCAGAAGCAGCATATAAGGAAGTCGCTAGCAAAGGAAGGATGGCTTTGAGTCAACTCTGGTGGTTGCCTGTGTATGTCTCTGCATGTGCATTACTTAGCTTCTCTACATCTTTGAATGAATACAGCTTGCACCACTACAACACCAGGAAGGCTGAAGGCCTTTTGGAATTAAACCTAGCAAGGGAAGTAAATGAAAATAATAAGGGCTTCTTCAAGTACATCAGTAACAAAAGAAAGATTAGGGAGAATGTGAGCCTGCTGCTGAATGAGGAGCAATGCCCTGATGACAGAAGACGCAGAGAAGGTGGAGTTGTTGAATGCCTTCTTTGCTTCAGCCTTTACGGCCAAGGCCAGCCCTTGGGAACTCCAGTACCTAGAGGATAATGAGATAGCCTGGAGAATCAAAGACATTTCCTTGGCAGATGGGCATTGGGTTAGAGATATGTTAGGCACATGTTTGATATCCACAAATCCATGGTTCCTGAAAGGATGCAGCTATGAGTCCTGAGGGAGCTGGCTGATGTGATTGTTAACTCTCTCTCCATCATTTTTGAACAATCATGGAGCACCTGGGGAGCAACAACCCCATACAGCAGTACAGGCTGGGGATTGACCTGCTGGAAAACATCTTTGTGGATGGAGACCTGGGAGTCTTGATTGATAATAAACTAACCATGAGCCAGCAATGTGCCGTCATGGCCAAGAAGGCCAATGGCCTCCTGGGGTGCATCAAGAAGAGTATGGCCAGCAGGTCCTCTTCCTGTACTCTGCCTTGGTGAGGCCTCATTTGGAGTCCTGTGTCCAGTTCTGGGCTCCCCATCTCAAGACAGAAAGGGACATTTTGGAGAGAGTCCAGCACGGGGCCACCAAGATGATCAGGGGACTGGAGCATCTTGCTTATAAGGAAATGCTGCGAGAACTAGGGCTATTCAGCCTGGAGAAGAGGAGACTGAGGAGGGATCTCATTGATACTTACAAATATCTAAATGGTGGATGTCAGGAGATTGGGCTAACACCGTTCTCTTCTGTGTCCAATGATAAGACAAGGTGTAACGGACAAAAGCTGGAGCACAAAAGGTTCCATTTAAACATACGGAAAAACTTTTCTGTGAGAGTGAGGGAGCCCTGGCACAGGCTGCCCAGGAGTGTGGAGTCTCCTTCTCTGTAGGTTTTCAGAGCCCACTGGGATGTGTTCATGTATGTCCTGACTAGCTGGACTTGCTTGAGCAGGAGCATTGAACTGGATGATCTCTTCAGGTCCATTCCAACCTCTGTCATTCTGTGATTCTCTGATTCCATGTGATAATGCAATCTTATAAGTACAAAAAATATGTACATTGTGTTTCAGTCTCCCTATAAATAAAAGTTCTTCCAAGAAACAGCTATCTTATTATTAGCATAAATTGTACCTAACTTTTACTCATACAGACTTAACTCCAGTGTATACAAAAGAAGAATCCATTAGAGTTCAAATCTATACACTTTTGCTCATATATTTGTTAAAACATATTGTACCTGGAAAAGGAAATATTTCATTTCAGTGTCCAGACTTCATAATTGATATTTGTATTAGCGTTTTTCTCTCTCCTTTTATACAAACCTGTGTTGTTAGAGCTCCAAAGGCTAAGTTGCCATTCTGTAGAGCATTATTTACTGATGAAACCTGTATAGTCTGTCTCTCTGTTCTGATCACTATCTAGAAAGAGAATCTTATAGCTAACATGGATGAGAAAAGCACATAGACAGATTCAGGGTGACCTGTAATTTTAGCACAATTCATTTTGGTACCATATGAATGTAATGCATGAAACTCCAAATAAAATATCCAGTGAGTTGATTAAAAGGCCCCGTAAGTATGTAAGTGATGAAACTCAGTCTATCTAGAAATTGAATACCTGAAGAAATACTACATCATCTTATTGAAAAACACTTTCATCAGAAAATCAAATGCATTATAAAAGCCAGTAGCTACCTGAATATTAACAAGCAGAAGCAGAGATTTGTATGTTTACTGTAGGACCAGCTCTGATTCAGGCTCTGCAATTAGAACTATTCCTTCCAAGGTGTACCTTAGAGGTGGATTGCAAATCTAGAATGAAAGCAAAGCATCTAGAAATAACACTTAAAGAGGAGAGGCTTCCTGGATCAGCACTTCCATCTTACATCTGTGGTTAACAGCTATATTATATGAACATTTCCAGCTTCATTTTAGAACTAGTTAGACTGTTTCTTACTCCATTCTGCTGAAAAGCTGTCCTCAACCCCAATTCTCAGAGGGTTAGATCCATTTGCAGCTCACAGTGAAAGAGTGTTTTATACTTATTTGGTTACTTACCATCATTGTCCTTCAGTCTTAACAGCTTTTCTTCCTTCCCGGTTTTTATGCTTCTGACATATCTTAAAGAGCTCCAATACCCTATATTTTTTTATACTACTACTTCTTTCTGCTACTGACATTATTCTAGTATTGCCTGTTCCAGCATAAATTGGTGTTTTCTTGAGCAGGGGTCAGAAGTGTACATAGCTTTCCAAATCAATTTCTACCAATGTATTTGACTTTTGAATATTGCATACGCTACCCTCTGTATAAACAAACTTGTAGGGGGGTTGGACTGGATAATCTTTAGAGCTCCCTTTCAACTTTTAAGATTCTGTGATTCTGTGATCTGTGATGCACCAACGGATGCTGTTTAATCATCCTTTGATTTAATATATTTCAGTGTATTTTTTTTGATCAATTCTAGTTGGTAATTCTCCTGCTTTTCTCAAGATTATATTTTTTGTCATATGTCAAATCTTGTTTAACTCTAGCCTGTTTCCATTAGTTCAACTTTTGAGGTCATGCAGCTTCCTTTCTTGTATTCCAGTTTCCTCTGTAGTGACAGTGCTGTCCGCAAGGCATCAGTTCTGTGAAAACTTGAAGATTTACACACAATTTTGTTATTATCAAGTTTCATTACCATAATAACCTTTTTTCTGAAAAAGCTTTGAGATCAAAAGTAAACCTCAACCTTTCAACAGAAATTACCGTTTCTTGTTTCCAGGTCTGAATTCATCTATAGTTCCTATGCAATGCCTGTTTTTCACCAATAATGGTAATTTCCTATGTAGTAGGTATCACACATTTTACCAAAGCCTTGATAGACTAAATATATGCATGTTTCTTTTTTTCTGAAAGTGTAGTTACAAGTTCTATCTGGCATAATTCCCTTCCAAACAGTCCACAGTTTTCAATTATCTACAAGGTTTGCTTTTAACTTTTATATAAAGCTCTTAAAACTGCAGAGATTGTTCTGGCAGAACAGTTTGTCATTTAATAATAGATCGACTGGCATCAATCAGCTGCTTGATGTTTACAGCACTATCTTTTTGGTGGGGAAGTGGGAATGATTGTTTCCATCTTTTCTTCCTTGAAACTGTTGGTACTTAACATCACTTGGCATGGAAATCATCTTTCTCTCGTGTGCAACCAATTAAATGCTGAACATGTGTGCTGTCAGAAATACCATGGAGCTTCCAAAATATTCTTGTGCTGTGAACTTTCCTTTTCTGGAGGGTTAAAAACCCCCACAGTTATATACTCAAACTCTCCTACTCCATGACCTATAGATTACAATTACTGCCTGTATAACTGTTGTTATTCCACTAGATGGTACTACAATCATCGCAGACATTGGGATCTGCATTCTTGTTCTATAACTTGAGAATGGCTCACTCATCTCACAATTTTAATACTTTTCTTTTAGTCCTATGGAATAAAAACTATTGGAAAATAACTGAGGAGGGTGAAGACCCAAATCCTAGGAGGCTGACAGATGTGTATATTAAAATCATCATTAATTGAGATTTTTTTCCCTTTTATTCTTATTGCTTAATTTCATCCACATCAGTGCAATTTTTTAAAGGGCAAAATCTTAGGCTAATTAAAGTCAATTGAATACATGTGCAACCTCTGCAAGTTCAGCATCTCCAGCACATACTGAAAGAGTGAAACCCCCTAGAACAGGGAAGATCCCATTTTTTCTAGTTAAAGGTACACATGCTTGTTCTTAAAGCAGCAAGGTATGTTCTTTTTCACCAAACCTTGTTGT
This sequence comes from Colius striatus, assembly GCF_028858725.1. Lineage (NCBI taxonomy): Eukaryota > Metazoa > Chordata > Aves > Coliiformes > Coliidae > Colius > Colius striatus. Next base: position 38,318,395 of record NC_084790.1, read on the forward strand.
CAGAAATGCTAGTGCATCTTACATGTTGACTTTTATTTATCCTACTATGTTAGCTAGGTCTGAAGATTTTTTTTTCTCCTTAAAAAAATTATAAAAAGATATTGTTAACTGCTTTTTATAATCTACAAAAGGAGAAATAAAGGGAATTTCCCCTCTCCTCCAAACTTGTTTTGTTTTTTTTTTAAATAATCCTTTATGAGAAATTATCACAAATGTAATGCTTATTTCTTATTTCCAAATTAATTCTGAACTTTGTTTTATTAGATGGTGAAATTTTAATGAGACTTGTGAAATTAAGAATGCTTTGTGTCCAAAGTATAAAACCAGAATATAGGATAAATAGATATAAATACATTTTATTTAAAAATAAAGTATCAACGATGTTTTCAATAAGTGTTTGTATAATATAAAAGTTGCTCATATGATATATTCAGGTCTTGTTTATTTTTTTCTTAAAAAAAGGAGAAAAAAGGAAAAAATCAAAGACTGAAATTAGAAAAAACATTTTCCATTGCCTATCACTTCATTTAAACATGAGAATCTTGAGTTTGAACGTACTTCCCCCCCCTGCCCCCCCGTGAAATTATGACACAGACTGAAGTTGATAATGATTCATTTATACTTTTTTCCTCACTTTGGATAATCTGTTCATTATCCTCACTGCGTGGACTTCACAGTTGTAGTTTTTTTCAAAATAACCTATATTGTCAAATGTAATGAAAGAAATGTTTCATCACCAGCACTGTACCCTGCATTTTGTGGTTTGTACCAACTGTTGAGCCAAGTAGTAGTTCTCTATTCTATCTGGACAAAGTAAGCTTTAGATTTTGGAAATTTTTGCTTGTAAATACTAAGTCTTCAGCACTAAGAATTAAGATATGCAAGAGATTTTATCATTGAGAGTTCTCCTTTGTCTTGACTGGAAAAAAGAACTTTTCTACATAGAGAACTATTATGAACAGCATACTCTACTGGCACTAGCCCTAAGAATGGCTTTCTTTGGTAGTTTTATGCCTAGTGTTGAAAATGTGTATTGACTATAACACATGTATGGGGAAGAGGGGCAGGGAAGACCTGTTTCTATGATTGTCCTCTCTCTGGGCTCTTTCAAGATTAGATGAGATTGTAGTACATTATTATTAGAAAGTGCTTATAACAGTAATGCTCTGAAAAACCTGGGATCTCTGAAAATATGTGGGCTTTGAGAGCTTCTTGAAATAGCAGGAAAATACACGTTTTCGTACTCATCTCCAGAACTGGAAGCCATGCTGTTTATCCCTCTGCTATTTAAGAGGTGCTAGGAGGTAGCTGCTGAGTTCAGGGATCAAAATATTTTGGAGAGTGTTGATGTATTTGGTTATATCTAAGCTCAGGCTGTCCAAAACTTGCATAGAGCAGTCAACAAAGAAGTTTAGCTTCACCCAAGTGTTGTCTATTATCTTGAACTTGAGCCAGTAGCTGATATTAAAACTTGTATTTTCTTGTTTCCCTGGTTTTAGTACAGGGAAAATATGAACCACAATGACCAAGAGAGAAAGCAAAAAGTGTAAAGTAGCCTTCTTTTTGGAATGTAGATGAACTCCAAGTTCCTGGGGCTGTGCATGTTGGTTTGATGTGTAACTTGCAGTGAGAACTTTATTCAGAAAATGTATGTGAGTAGTCCTCGTCTTGTAAAAAAACTATGATTTTGTTAGGTATGTGTTGTGCTATTTAATTTGCTTAAATAAAAGGCATTAGAATAGATGACATGAAAATATATTAGAATTCGGTTTTGTTTAACTTTTGGAAAAGTATCTGTCATTCGTAGATGCAGATGAGGTAGAACTTGTGGTGCAGGAGAAATTATTAGTAGTGATTTATGTCAACATTTCCTTCAAGAGTATTTTGTGGTCCTTACTTTGAAAATGTTAGGGCTGTTGTATTCTTACCACTATCTGTTATTGTGTACATGTACCAAACCAATTGTAGTTCTGTGACTATTGAACCCTTCAGCTTGTTGCTGGAATCCTGAAACAGTGATAATGAATAACAAAGTGCCTGAATATACTCTGTTTATGCATAAGGCTAGTAAAAACAGCCTCTACATACTAAGGAGTTAACAAGAGTAACAAAAGTTATGTAAAATGTGTTCTCTAATTTTATGACACAGGTACAACAAACGTCCCAGGAGGCAGAACTTTGTATTGAGATTCTTGCTAAGTTTTTGTCGCACTTTTTAACTTGGATCCTCCCTACTTTGTGCCCTACCAAGCTGTGAGACCTCTTCCTCACTTTGGCCAACATGTCCATTCACCATGGCAAGAGCTGGGAGGTTTGGTGAGGGGAAAGCTTGTTCTGATACATCTCTGGCGCAAAGCTACATCAGGTGACATTCAGTGGCTCTGTGGTTGCCTTCAGCAAGGCAGATCACTTCTAAGGGTGCTCTGTGCTGACTTTACTTACTCTGTTTACCCTTTTTTCCCCTGCCAAATTATTGCTTCTATGGCTAGTACAAATTTAACTCTCATATTGTGGCCCACGTGCAATATTAGAAAGCTGTAAACCGAGTTATATGTTTAAGTCAGTAGATCAAACTTGACTTACCGTACCACAGCAGAGATGGTAGCAAAATGCAGAATAGTTATACTCTTTTTTTTTCAGTAAGAATGTTTTATTATGTCTCACAATTCTGAATGCAACTTCTAATCCATTGGGATTTTTTAAAATCCTGCAAATGCTGGTAATATATCTTTGGTGTTTCATAGTCTACCTCAGGGCATAGTCAAGGAACAAGACAGAGATGTACATCTTCTGAAGCGGTTAAGCATTGGCAGTACCTACAGCCTGTCAGTGCTGCCCTGCAACAGATTATACCAAACAGGAGAGAAATGTGGCCAGCGTGAGTAAGAACCTTCCAATTCAATCGACCACTTTTCATTGTCTGCAAAGAGATGTCTCTCCTCTGCAGTGACCTCACTTTCTTCTGTGAATAAGTTTCTGTCCTAGCCTATTGCTATGCTTTCCAGAAAAGGAGTTAAAATAAGATGGAATACCTGTCACAGCATTTTAACAGTTTTGATAAACTAATCTGCCTTGGCTAGTTTAGGTTCCTTCTCAAACTTGCCAGTACAGCTATGTTTATTTTGCCCTTGTTGTACTATGGACATGTTTTTTGCAGTCTTCAAAATGGCAGGATGCTTCCTCCTCTAGCTTCTAGTCCCCTTTCCAGACTGCAAATCAACCCCCTCTGACAACCCCTTCTGTAGCCTTCAGAAATGAGTTTTAGAAACTGGTTTGTCTACTGAAGAAGTAGCCATGTTTGTCCATCTATATGCTTATGGATTCTGGTGGTGCTAGAGAACGGATTCAACTAAACCCTGTTATTCAGTCATGTAGAAAATGAGATAAAGACGAAAACAATAATTACAAAATTGCACAGAAAATACAGATGAACAGAATTTATTAGCCTACTTGAGACCTGGCCAGAAAGCTTGAGTGAAGTCTCTTATCATTACACATGAATGAGTCTTTATTTGTCTATGTACTTACTGTATTTGTTTTATAGGTATGAAAGGATTTTACATAAATGATTAAGCCTGGATGAAGGGAAAAATATTGTTTATGAAGATCTGAAATGCAGCATCTTTTTTTGATCTAAAGCAGATTTTACAACAACGACAGAAGTCTGATGGATTCAGGAACACCAGAATCTCATTGCATCAAATGGCTAATCAGGGGAATCTTTTCACAGTCATTTTTTGTTATGGCAGTTAGCTCTTTATAAGCTCTTCAGAGAGGCTGACTACACGCTCATGTAAATAGAGAGAAGGTGCTTAAGATTGAAAGCTGGAATCACTCAAATTTAATCAGAGATGAGGGATTCTAGTTAAGAGATTTGTGTTGTTCTAATATTAGCTAATTTGTCAAAGAGAAAAGTAAACTTTCTGTGCTCACTTCCTTGACTGGTTTTGTGACGATGTTGTAATTTGCTGTGGCACCTCATCTCTAATTAGTTTAACTTGTCTGGATTTCTCTGACATTCATGAATGTCTTTGCTATCATTTAGCACAAGCATTTTTTTTTCTTTTGTCTAGTCTTCTCAAAAGATATGGCTTGAATCCCAGAGATCTATTTCTCAGTAGTTAATGCTTCTGCTTTCCTGACCTTCAAAAGAATGAAATACTTTCCCTACCAGTTCATGGTTTTTCCATTGTGAATAAGGAAACGTATTTAAATTTAGTCAATTTTCCTCCTTAAGGTCAAGTCTTTTTTGTGTCATCATTTCCCATCCAGAAATGACTTTTATACGACAAGGGGAAAATTGTTAGCTTATATGTGGACAATCGTGAGAGAATATTAACAGGTTGCTTGTAGTGGATGTTTATACAAATTATTAGTTACATGGGTCAGCAGAAAGACTATATTTTAAGTTTACTGCACTCCTTGCCTCTGTATTGCCAAAATTTAACTATGTTGACAGAAACTTTTTCCATGTCTGATCTCTGTTCTAGCCTGACTTTATTTTGACAACTGATGGAAAGCTCTCTACTGGTTCCTGCTCTGATCCCTTAGGTTTCCTCAGTGAAAGAAGGACAATTATTTATATTTTCCTTACCTTGCTCCATGTCAATTTTTTTCTATCAGAAGTTTTTGACAACAGTTCTTTCATCCAATATTGCACTGTATGGATTAATTAGATGTAATGCTAAGGAAGATTTATTTGACTGACGAAGAGTTAACACTAGTCTATTATTACTTCTCAAAATTCTGTCTGTTTGTACCTTGAATACTAATAAATGAAGTAATATTTGTCCTGGGTGACAATGCTTTTTTTGAACCATTTGTTCAACTCCAGTTAAGATGCATGTGGGAAAATACTGTTGCATATGAAAAACTTGGTAATTTCTGATAAAATAAATACATGTACATAAGTAAAAAAAGAAGGCTATAAAGTGAAATGAATTTAGAAATGCTAGTTAGTGAGAAGCTCAGGCTGATGCCTTTTTTTCTCTCAAATTCTTTAATGACGATGTGTTTTCCATGAGAATTTTCCTTGCTTGCTCTGTGAAATAAAAGTTAATTAAGGTGCTGTAGTATATCAGGAGTGGGGTTCTGGATTCCAGCCTCTCTGCTCTGAGAGTTGAAGGTCAGCAATGAGGAAAACAGAAGACACCAACTGGAATATCATACTGAAGCTTCAGACTGAGTAAGGACAACAAGGGTCCTTTCTCCCTTGCCTTTTCAGGAACCTTTTCAGGAACTCTTTGATTCATTAGACACCAACCCATTGTGCTTTACTAGAACTAAGAAAAATCTGTTGTACATGGCCTGTTTTATTTCTGTAATCCTCTAGGGACAAGGTTTATTATGACAGTTTTGTTTTGGAACATTACAATATATGTCTTGTATTATCTTAGGGGAGGCTGGTTGAAGATGTTTGCACTTTGTGTTGAAGTTGAGGTTTATGATAACACTTAGCTTGATGGGAATAACTCTGGTCTTTGTGTTTGGCTTTTTAAATGTCTGTCTTAGCTTCAGGCTTGATGTCATTTGTTTTTTAATATGATAAAGAGACAGGTGAAGATGCAAAATTAAGAAAGTATTGCTGAAGAACAACTGAGTGTAATGGGCAAAATGTCCAAGACATTACAAACTGCGAAAAATGCTACAATGACTATTAATAATCTACAGGACATTCCCAACAGCTCAGTATAGTCTTCTTTCTAGCTATTTATGTTGGGTTTTTTTCTCTATTCCTTCTCTTTAAACAGCTATAAGTAATCTGTTTAATTTCATCTTTTGTTAAATCTAATCAAGAAATGAATTTCTAATCAGTCCTATTTCAGTGAATCTCAAAGGCAGCAAATTATTTCAGAGAGTAGTTTTAAAAGGAGTAAGACTTCATAGAGGAGAAATTTTTGTGATTTTCATCTTGTGACACTTGCTGGTTGGTATAAGATGGAAAGTCATGCATCATGTGTGGTCAACAAAGGAGAGAAGCAGTCAAAGACAATTAGTGAAGTTATATTAAAATTTTAAAGTACTATTAATATATAAAATGATAGTATTGAGGTACATATTTCAACATCTGCAGTGGCAGTCAAAACATGGGGCTGATACTCTTGGGTTTTATGTGTATATGTGTTTATGGTTTATTTATTGTATTGATTTCATAGTATTTGTCTTTATATTATCTATTATTTTGTTTGTAGGCATAGATCATAGGCAATCTTTGAGGGCTTTGCAGGGCCTGGGAACTCCCTGGGGACTCCAAGGACCCTCTGTGACATCAAGGCAGAGCCTGGCAGCCTGGGACTATCCCACTGCCAGTCCAGGGAACTGAGAACCAGGGGACAGCTCCAAGCCATGTTGTTTGGCTGTCTTCTTGAGGACTGTCAGGACAGGACATCAGCCAATGACGGGTCTGGCTTGCTGGGGCCCAAGGCTGGGCTATGAAAAACTGAAGATCAGCCTTGCTGGGGCATTGTTGGGGCAGGGACTGATTGCCCCAGAGAGAGGGGAGCTGCGGTGGCGTCCTGGGCCCATGGTGGAGGTCCTGTGGTTAGCTGGTCAAGACTGTAAGGCCTAGATGCATCCTCAGGAGTCTCAAACAATTTATTAGAATGTCTCCTGCTACATATGAAGATGAGAAGAGAAGCTTTTGAGCTTTGAGTTTTGAAAGACCTATGATAATGACAAACTCTGTACGGCTGCAAGGGCCTATAGAATTGGCTGGAGAGGAGAGCTGTTAGCCTCACAAAAGAGGTTAAAATGGAGAGAACTTGGTCTTAAGAGAGGAGGAGAGGAAGCTTGAGGTAGAACATTCCTAAAGGAAAATGTTTGATCTCTTCTCCATTACTGTCAGCCTGGATTCTGAACCATAGAGTAAATTAGGTTGATAGTAATCTCTGGAGGTCAGCGAACTCAGCCCCTTGCTTCACACAGGTCAGATGACTGGCTATGACCAGTTGTGTCCAGAATAGCTTCAAGGATAAAGATTCAACAACTTCTCTGGGCTGTGTTGCACTGCTTGACCATCCTCATGGTTTAAACAAACAAAAAACCCCCAAAATACGTTTTTACATCTAGTTGGAATTTCCCATGCTTCAGTCTGCATTTGTGGTCTCTTGTTCCTGTGTACCTCTGAGAAAAAGTATCTGTCTCTGTCTTGATGTCTTCTGATCAGATATTTATAGATATCAATACGGTCTGCCCTTTCCATTCTGAAAATTGAATAAATACCACATTCTTCACTTCTCATAATATGTGTGCTTCAATCCCTGACTATCCTTGCAGTCTTCCACTGAACACATTTCTTTATGTGCATGACAGCCCAAGGTAAAATCTCTGCTTCATACTATCTTCTGGAGATAGTCCAACACAGGGCCACCAAGATGATCAGGGGACTGGAATATCTTTCGTATGGGGAAAGGCTGCGGGAACTGAGGCTGTTTAGTCTAGAAAAGAGGAGATTGAGGGGGATCTTATTAATATTTACAAATATTTAAATGGTGGGTGTCAGGAGGTTGGGGCATCCCTTTTTTCTATGGTATCTAGTGACAGGAAAAGGGGTAATGGGATGAGACTGTGGAGTCTCCTTCCTTGGAGGTCTTCAAGACCTGCCTGGACATGTTACTATGCGACCTGATCCAGGTGAACCTGCTTCTGCAGGGGTGTTGGACTAGATGATCTCTAAAGGTCACTTCCAACCCCTACCATTCTGTGATTCTATGATTCCAGTTCTTCCACATAACAGTAGCTGTATGCCCAAATCAACAAACTACAGAGTCATTCTTTCTTTTATAGATACCTATGAGTTTCATGTAAAATGGAACAATGTGAGTGAGAGACTACTCCCATCTGAACACTTGTTACTCTAAGGACTAGCTCACCTTTTCTGTCTATGGGGAAAACTAACTTGAAATGCCTGTTGTAATTTAAAAAAGGGAAACTTTAGACTTGGGTTCTAAAAATGAGGCCAAGCATTCCTTTATGCACATGCTCAAATTGAATCTCCATCTCATGGCACAAGCATTCTCTATTTACAAGAAGCGAGCCTGGAGGCCACAGATGAACAGACTGCTGGAGTATGTTCCGTTACAGAAAGTATCAATATATTAATAATAATATATGTGACTTTGACTCACACAACTATTTGTTTTGGAAGTGGCCATGACATCAATCTATAATCACCAAAAGAACAGTGGTATGTTGTTTCTTTTTAATGCCTCATCTGTGAAAATTGGACAAGAAACTACTTGTATGGAGCAGGTGTTAAGTGCACAGTTAAGTGTTCTCTTGCCAGAAACCAGTTAGAGCCATACATTTTTTCATATTAGGTAAGCTTGAGGAGAAAATGTGGCAACATTCATTACCAGAAATAAACACAAAATCAACTTTAGATTTATGCATAAACATTAGCTACATAGTTGGAGCTCTGTAAGTGAATGGCACCAGAGCCCTAATTTGTGCTTAAGAAAATGCAGATTTCTAGTTGTATAGTTTCAAACGAACAAGCCTGTTGTAAGCAAGTGCTACTTGCCTAAGTCTGTAGATGGCTTTGCAGACGTTCAGTGCTCTCTCATTTCAGATGGTTATTAATATATAGAGTCAGAGTATGAAATTACTTTTAAAGTCTTCTACAGATAGGAGATAGTTGTTGGGAATGTACTAGACTGTGAATAGAGGTATTAGAATTTTTCTTATATTTTTAACTTTCAGATAGATTCCTGTTGCTTTTGTTGGAGACCATTGTCATTACTGGTTCTTCTGAAAACTGGATGTTTCTCCTTTACAAATGAGGACACCAGATCCTGGAATGACTGTGGCCAGTACCAAGACAAGTGACATGCTCCTTTTTTCAAGCTTAGAGGTGTCACAAAATTTCTCAACAGGCAAAACCTGTGTTGAAGAGATGGGTGAATCTGTGAAAAGGGACTATAAGGGCAATCATTAGAGGTTTGGGATATACTGGGTGATTTCAGAAATCTCTGAGAGAAAGGATAAGAGCACTTATTCTCTTTTTTTTTTTTTTTTCTTTTCTGTTAATCTATTTACTCTTCTGCTTCTCTATCCATTATCTCATTCACTTTCTATTTGATATTGACAAGCACTTCATAGCTGCCTCTCTCCTGTTTTGAGGGATAGGAGAGAGGGCTGATGTGGGACACAGCTGGAGGGAAGTCCCAGAGAATTAAACCTACTTGTCCTTCCTGTACCTTGTAGAAGATAACTACTGTTTCTACTGGGAACCGAAAAATGCTGCAAGCTCTGACTATCTGGCAACAAAACAAGAACAAGGTTTGTGCAGGTGTGCAGCTGTTCAGGACTGACACCTAGACATAAGCATATGGGGCTATCAATATGTTATGCCTTGTGGTCTGCTGTGCAAGACAGTCTCCCGCTGTGTGGGCCGTAATAGTGACACTGTAGTGGGAAACTGGAATAAAGTCAGAAACAAGCATCAGAGTGATAAGATTAAAATCACAATATGCTGATGAATATTTGACAGTGTGATTTAGTCAAAGTAGTTAGCTTTTGAGTAATCTTGATTTAGAAAAGTCGTAGGGCTACATAAGCATTCTAGGGAAAAAGACCCACAACTCAATGTTGTATTTAAAATAGTGGAATTGTAGAGGGCTTGGGAAGACTCTTCTTAAACAAGAAAAGGGGATTGAGATGAACAATAAATCATGTAAGAGGAAGAAATTCTGTGTATAACTAATAGGAACTAGATTAAATAGAAATTAAACCATTGCCAAAATGATAAATGGGCTTTGGTTTTGGTTTTGTTGTTGGTTTGTGGGTTTTTTTTATTGCTAGTACAGAATGACTTAATTTCTTTAATATTAGTTTCTTGTATAAAAGGAAACTTATTTTTCTAAATATGTTTATGCTTCGTGCACTGATTTTTGTACTATCTTTATTCTGTACACAACTCAGATAATTAAGAGATACTGAAGAACGTCATTGAACTGCATGAATTGCATAGTATAGGGACACAGACATGTTTCTCAAGATCAGCAGAATTTTTGTGACAATTGTTTATTTATAGAAAAATACAGCTTTCATTCACTAAAAGTATTCACATGCTTCAGTTGGTCTTGGGTGGTAATTTTACCCTAACAACTGCCCTGAAGTTGCAGCCTTCCTTATGTTTAAATTCTTGATACTTGGATTTATTATTGCTGACAACATTGGCATAGAGAAGATGTTTCTTATACCCATTCTTGTGCTGTAGAATGATTCTGGTTAGCAGTGTCCTGAAACTTATCTCCTAGAGACTTCTTTCAAATCCTCTGAATCAGAGAGGGCTTGAAAATGATACATCCCATTGCTCAAAAAGTGCAGGAAGTCCTGGGCTATGTGGCATGAACTAGTTACAGTCACTAAACAACCCAGAACTAAACAGGGGAAGTGAATTTTCATACAAAAAAATCATGAAGTGAGATTACTTGTTTCAAATGTTAGACTATATCCAAAAAACCCTTCAAAAATATCTTATTCCTCTAATGAGTTTGTCAGAAATTAGTTTTAGGTTGAACAAGAACATTGTAACAATGAATGAAAATGAAAAGTGGTAAATTGTTTACAAGATTAATTACACTTACTAGTGAGAATGGAAGAGATAATCAGATTTTAAACACTTTCAGTTCCAACTCCATTGCTGTTTTGGTTTACTAGGGAGTGCTCAATCATGGGAACCTGGTGTAATGTGATCACAAGCTGGATTGAAAGTTCCACTTGAACATGAGGAAAACTTCTTTCTTATGAAGTTGAGGGAGCCCTAGCCAGGCTGCCCAGAGAGGTTGTGGGATCTCTCTGGTGGTTTTCAAAACCTGCCTAGGTGTGTTTCTATGCAATCTGATTGAAGAGAATCTGCTTCAGCAGGTGATTGGACTGGATGACCTCTAGAGGTCCCTTCCAACTGCTACCATTTTGTGATTCTGTGATTCTGAGATACAGACATAGAGGATTTTCCACACATAAAAAATATTTGCAAGATATTCAATATTTACTTATTGAAAGATAAACATTTAATTGGAAAACTATGTCTAATTCTAACTACTCTTTGGAGTAATTAGTAAGCTAGCAGGCATTAGTTTAGACGTAGTTGTAGAAAATTAATGAAATGAATTGGAGATAGATATTCAACATCTTTACTAGACAGCATGACCTAACAATGAATGTACATGATTCTCCTGGATGACCTTGAGGCCAAGGAAATAGATTTTTATCACATCAGTAAATCTCATGAGGTACTGCTTGAAAGAACAGAAAGAATACACCTACATATTAGGTCAAATGTAACAAAATGTTCAACAGATAAATGTCAAGACTAATTTAAAATTTAAATAGAGCAGACTAAGTTACTAGGTGGGTGTTAAGTGGTCATATTAAAACCAACCCACTCAACCGATCAACTGAAATGCTGATTAATTGTTCTAGGTGAACATGATTACAGAATAGCAAGGATAGGCAAAATCTTTTTAAATAAATCTTGTTTTTTTTAATCCTATGAGAAATAAAAATTTAATATCCTTTGTATTATTTGTCAACTTTAACAAGTGTAACAGAGAAGACAATTTGGCCATGTAAATAAAAATTTGGCTTACTATAAGTAAAGCTAGTTTTTCAGGCTTTGAAAGTCAGTTTGTAATCTAAATTACTAAAAGAGATTTTATTGATTTGGTATTCTTAAAATGTTGGTTCCCATGGAAAAAAAAAATAACAGTGCATCGAAACCACTTGTTTCCTCTAATGGAAGAGGAAATGAAAAAGATGAGCTTCTCAGCAATACTTCCAGAGACACATGATCACCATAGCCCTGTCTACTTAGAATTCAGATGTAGCATAACTTGGGTTAATTGTGAAGCTAATCACCTAGGCTACTGTCCTGTCTCACAGAGTCATAGAATGGCAGAATTTTAAGGGTCAGAAGGGACCTTGAAAGATCAAAGCCAACTAAAAGCAGATTTTTCCAGTCATTATTTCAAAGCAGCAAACTATAGCACATTTTCAGTTCAGTGGTGATCAAAGTCATCAGAACCTAGAAACTAAGGTGCAAGAAGATGAGATCAGACAAGGAACTAAAGTACTCAATCATTTCACTAGGTAATTAAATGCATGATGTACACTAAAGCTACTACTAAATCTGGAAAACAAGCTTGGGCTAATAGTGCCTTTGGACAGCCTTATAACCGTTAACTTCATCAGACTCACTACTTTAATACAGCTACTTTGTCTGTAGATCCTTGTCATATTTTAGAAATGGTAGTAGACAGGCATGTTTTAATGTTTTAAAGCGTAACTCTTGATCTAAGTAATTTAAAATCTATTTATCTCTGGGTCCAATGTGATTTCTGGTTTGGTTTATCAGAGGCGCAAATAGTAACTATAAAGGTCACTTTCTGATCCATCATGAACACTGGAATGATGCTTAGCTGAGGAAGTTCATACTGATGTTTTTCCCTATTCTTTGACATACAATAAAGGAAGTGGTCACATCTGGGTGGGCTTTATTTGGACCATGATGGGAACTCTGCCAGGTCACAAGATCTGTTTCTGCTAAAGATTCTGGGTTCATCTAATTCATTTCAGAGAAATCTTTCATAATTAGCTGACTCATACACTAACATGATCCAATACAGATGAAGGGAGGGGAAATGTTGAAATAGCTTGCAGAGCTACAGCTTTCCTCTCTGATTTCTTATTAACTCTTAATAACCCTTTATTTATCTCAAGGCACAAATAAAGAAGCTAACTGTAGCTTTGTCTTTAACTTTTAGCATTGCAAAAGATCTCTGATATGATAGCCCTGATGACTATCCTTGAGCATCATTTAGTCCATGTTACATGCCACACATGTGATGCTACTAGCTAAGAAGACTGTGTTGCATCTATTAGCTTAATAGGGTATCTGGCTTACTAGAAAGAAAGTAGAAAATGGAGACATCTAAGCAGCTAAGTACTATTGGAAGAGTAACTGTGGGAAACAAAATGTTTAAATGAAGAACAGAAAAAGCAAAAATTTGTAATGTTTTTATTAATGTATTTGTAAACAGAGTGTTTATTGAGCCCTACTGCACTCAACACATAGAATCATAGAATCATTACAGTTGGAAAAGTCCTTTAAGATCAAGTCCAATCACTAACTTCACACTGCCAAACCCTTCACTAAACTAAAGCATGTCACTCAGCACCTCATCTATGTGTCTTTTCTCTAGGAATGGATGACTCAACCACCTTGCTGGACAGCCTGTTCCAATATTTAACAACTCTCTTGGTGAAAAAGTTCTTCCTAATCTCCAATCTAAACCTCCCCAAAGCAACTTGAATCCATTTCCTTGTGTTCTATCATTCATTACTTGAGAGAAGAGATCAACCTCCATCTCACTATGACTCCCTATCAGATAGTTGTAGAGAGTGATCATATCTCCTGTCAGTCTCCTCTAGTCTAAATGTCTCCAGCTCCCTCAGCCACTCATCATCAGACTTGTTGTTTAGATGCTTTCCTAGCTTTGTTGCCCATCTCTGGACACGGTCTAGTACCTCAATGTCTTTTTTGTAGTGAGGGGCCCAGAAGTGAACACAGTGTTCAAGATGTGGCCTCATCAGAATCTAGTACAGTTTGTGGCTACTAGCAGAAAAGACTTTAGCCTGCCTTGAGCTGAATGGCTACCACATATTTTGTTGCTTCTGGGTGAGAAAGAGGCTGAGGATTTGAGAGGATGGAACTAACTAGAATCTATCACACTACAGTCTTATCTTTCACCTTACAGAGTTTTGTAAGAGTTTTGTTTCTTGGGCAGGCCAGCTTCAGTGGCTGAAAGTGAAGAAAAGAGAAAGGTATGAATAATGTGGTCATTGCAATGAAAAAAAAGCAAAACACAAAGCCCTCTAGATTGCTAGGCTTGTGAAAGAAATGTAGAAAATGTAATTCTTAGAAGCTGAAATGTGGAAGACAGGCATTTGTCCTGGAGTCATACAATGTTTCAACACCAGAGATTAACAGATGGTATCCAGCACCTTCTTCTTTCCGTATGACCATTAAACATGAAATACTGCTCTTCCAAACATAGAGAAGATAAATACTCCTCAGTTAGCTATTTCCTATGCTGTTTGTAGCTTTTATGTTGCTGTCATGGTTTAAGCACAGCTGGCAACGAAGCACCACACAGCTGCTTGCTCATAGCTGCTCAACTTAGGGAATAGAACAAGATCAACTCAGTCCAATACCACCTAGAAACAGAACAGATGAAAGGAAAAACAGAGAAGGATGATGAGAAAAATACAATCATCACTTTAAGAACTCATTCCACCCACCAGTCCCTGCCTCTTGGGTTCAGCTACTTGCTCCTGATATATCTACCGTCTCTCAGCAGTGCAAAGGGGCAGGGATAGAGGTTTTGGTCAGTTGCTCACAGATGTTTTCTTCTCAGAGCACTCTTTCCCTGCTCTAATGTGGGTTCCTTCTCACATGAGACAATCCCTCACAGAATCTCTCAGGCCTCAGCCCTTCCCAAGGGCTGCAGCTCCTCACAGACTCCTCCAGCACAGGTCTCTTCAGTGGTGGCAGAATTCCAGGCACATTCTGCTCCAATACCACCTTCACACAGAGTCATGGCCACTTCAGATATAGCCACCCCCTCCACTACTGGGTCTTCCACAAGCTGGCAGTGGATCTCAGCTCCACTGTTGCTCTCTGTGGGTTGCAGGGCAACAGCCCTGGTCTCACTGTGGGATGGAGGGGTCTCTGTTCTGGCACACCACCTCCTCTCCTTCCTTGCTGACTTTGAGGTCTTCACGGTCATTTCTCTCTAATCCCAGCCTTCCAACATCCCCCCCGCCCCTACCTCAAAAAAAAAAAAAAAAAAGCAAAAAAAAAAAAGCCTTCCTCTTTCGGTTTCTTCTTCTTAAAAAGTGATAGGTCTGACTTTGAGCTGGATGAAAATTCAGTCAGGTTCTTACAGGAGCCATCTTTACAGTCCATTCCCTGTTACCAGAAATGTCTCCACAAAGCCCAACACAGTTATTCAATTTAAAGGGAACAAAGATAAAGAACTTCTTTAGCACTTGGTAGTTTGCATTAGCTACTTTTAAAAACTGTTTGGTGTTTTTTCTCATAAAGCCTTTTCTACTAATTAATTTATCTAGTGTGGTACCAGAGTAAGAGAAGTATATGCTCTACAACAAGTTCTACAAGCTACTTCTGAGCCCAAGTGTCCTTCTTGTAAAGAATTGCAAAGCTCCACACCAAAATAAAGATGCAGTTTGAAATCTAGAATTCTCTTCTTTGGGCAACAGTCTGTGAATGACTGTCAAATGTACATGCTTTTCAAGCAAGAAGAGCAGGCCAGCTGTCAAACAGATGCAGAACTTCCATCCTTAAATAACAAGCAAGTGTTGCCATTGTATGAGTCTTAATAGTTGGTATTTTTTTCCCCTTTTATTCTTAAAAGTTAATCTTAAAAGACTGCTGGTGTTTACAGATCATCCAAGAACAGAAGACAGTCTAAACTAATGGACAGCAATTCGCAAATAATCAGGCATTGTTTAAAACATCTGCTTCCATTTAGGCTTTGGGATATCCTACATCTGTTTTACATGCTATTTTTATATAATAGTTTCCCTTATCCAGTTTAAAGTAAAGTTTCTGATTTGTATCTAACTATACTAGTTATGGAGTAATTTGCCTTAGTAATAATGTTTTAAACCATAATATTTCAGAAATCTTGAGACAGAAGTCTAATGATCCTGGATCACAAAATTTTAAAAATTTTACTTTTGTGCTAATATTTTTTCAGGTTGTTGACTCACTAAAATTATTTTTTATCTCTTTCTATAACTATTCTGCATTATTAAGTGTATAAGAACTGTATTGAATCTGAAAACTACATTTTGCATAACTGTATGTCACTAGTTAGCAAGATTTTAAGAAAACTGACAGTTAAAACATTTTTTTTTCACAGAATTACAAAAATCAATGGGTTGGAAGAAGTCTTTGAAGGATTGTCTGGTACAATCTCCATGCTCAGAGGAAAGTCAGCCAGAGCACATTGCTCAGATCTGTGACCAATCAGGTTTTAATATCTCCACGGATGCTGTAAATGAAGTAGAAAAGTTTCAGTGTGGGAGCCAATGCTTTGTTCTGTGGCACTTGCATAAGGTAATCTTTATTTATTTGTTATTTCATCCTTCTAGAAGCACATGGCATTACACCATTCTTTTTTTTTCATTTTGCTCTAAAGGCAACCTGTTTAAAATTTATTTGATGTCAGCTTAACATCCATAAAAATTATGGATACCCTATCATGGCCTACCTTTCTCCAAAAGGAAGAAGCAGCATTTCTGCATCTTCTGCAGCCTCCTAAGAGTTGACTGGTTGTCTCTACTCTTTATTAGTATCCTCTTGACTTATGCTTTAAAAATACTTTTTATTTCCTCTCTTTAGTTGGATCAGTTGCAGCTTTTGGCAAATACATTTAGACAATCTACTTTGTTTCCTCAAGCCTGAGCTTTATGGTTCTGACATCTTCATTTGATGAAGGATGGTAAAACATGTGTCACGAAAAGGTAGAGCAAGCAGGCCAATTTGTGTAAATCGAGAGAATCAAAGTATTGCCTGGAGTAATAGGGCTTAATATTTTTTAAGGGAGTTTAGATCCAGTTAGTTGAGATTAGTTTAGCTGTAGCATTATATATATATATATATATATATATATATATGTATATATATATATATGTAAAAAAAGAGCTAGTAAATTGCAGCACCAGGACAATAGAGATCTTATTGATTTTGTTAGTTTGTTTTTTATTGATAGAACTCATAAGTCATTCTTTACAAGTCTCATTATCATTTGATGGTTTTGAAAACATTATCAAGACTGGAAAAATAGTCTAGCTGTAACAAAAACATCTGAGCTCACTAAAGAAAATCTGTAGAAGCCCAGAGAAGCTCAGTATATAGTGTTACAAGTTAAACAAACACTAAGACATTCCTGATTATGTTATAAAATCATCCACAATGAGAATATAAAGACAAAACATCCTAGGATACTTTTAAAATGCTTTAAAAAATTGTGTCTTTTGTTACAAAAATGTTATGAAATCTAGCAGGGTTTTGGAAGTTTGCTGAGCTCTTCATATTACACCATTATGACATTTCTGGGAGCAAGTGCAGCACTGCCTGAACTGCATTCAGAGCTTTAAAACATGTGCAAATGTGGAGTGGGTGATGGTTCTCTAAGAATTATTTGTGCTTTTCAGGAAGAAACAAAACCTTTAATTCCCTTTGCATCTTTATATCCACTCTTATGCTGTCCTTAGGAGGAAAAGAAAAAAAAAATTGTTTAAAGAAAGAAATTATTACTTTTTGCAAGGTGTCTCATATCGGAGGTCTGATTGTTGTTTTTTTTTAAAAAAATACTTTTATTTCCTAACTGCTAGCTTGGTCCACACCACAGAATTGAGCTGTACTGAAAACACAGAAGAGGTCTAACTTTAATGTAGCAGTACCATGAAGGTACATTGCCTCAATGAGAAAATGTCTACATGATTATGGTTAGGCTTGAAACTCAAGCTCTCTGACAAATGTGGCTTAAGTCTGTCTGATACTAGCTTTTTCTAAGTAAGAGAGATGTTGCTTTGTGTATGTGTGGTAGTTTGACTCTATCTGGATGCCAGGTGCCCGCCGAGCTGCTCTATCACCTCCCTTCTCAGTAAGCTAGGGAGGGGAGAAAAATAAGATGGAAGCCTCATGGATTGAGACAAAAGTAGTTTAAAAAAGTAATAGCAAGACCACATGTGTGAAAACAAAGCAAACAAAAATGTTACTTTCTACTTCCCATTAACAGTGATGTCCAGGCACATCCCAAGAAGGAGGGTTTTGATACTCATAACGATTGCTTTGGAAGACAAACGCGAATCGTGAATACACCCTTTTCCTGCTTCTCTTCTTGAGTTTATATTGCTGAGCTGATGTCATATGGTATAGAATATCTCCTTGGCCAGCTTGGGTCAGTTGTCCTGGCCATGTCTCCCCCCAGCATCCTGCACACTCCCAGCCTGCTGGTAAAGGTGGGAGAAGACGTGTTGGAGAGACAGCCTCAATCCTGTATGAACAGTAGCAAAAACACTGATGTACTATCGGTACATGTCTTTGGCTACCAACAGGAGTCACAGCACTGTAAGGGGTGCTATGGAAAGTTACCGCTATCTCAGTCAGAACCAACACAGTATGCCTTTGTATATTGCAAAGGCATCTGCTGAGTGTAGCCTGGAAGTAGTCAGATAATAGTCTTGTAGCAGGGAATGACTTCACAACCTGTTTCTGTTAAGATCTTTTTTGTTTTTTCTCCCTTTTTTTAGGTATGTCAGCGTTTAGATATTCTCATTTCATAGTTTTCAATGCCTGATAATGTTTTGCTTACAAATTCTGAAGTCTTAATAGACTTTCAATGCTTTCCCAAGGTTACAGCAGAAACATTTGTCCACTCTTACCTGTCCCACAGCCTGAGAAGGAATTAAAACCATAGGTAACAAATATGACAGGTTCTAGAGTTGTACTTTGTGTCAAAGGAACTCTGTGACATGGAGAAAATTTCTTGTCTGGGGAGATATCTTCTGAGGGCTGCTGCAGGCATCCTTTCTAACACTGGCAAAAACAAAGATATAGTGATCTGCAAATCACTGAGCATGGTGCTGTTCTGCTACTAATTCAAACTGTTTCCTTGAAGATCTGACCTGCTATTATTATGTCTTAGTTTATGCTTTTAATTTTATATCTAATTTTCAATATATGTGCTGGAAAGTCACATTTTTTTTCTGAAGTTACTCCAAGAGAAATACAGCCATGCAGTAGATATTTTGTAAAACACATCAGAGGCTTTACATTTATGTCAAATATCTATAAGCTTGAAGGGATGAAGAAGCTAAAATATTATTAAATATTCAAGGAAGTACTCTTCCCTAAATACTTTCCTCAAAATACAGGTCATCCATGTGAACTAAGTTTCTGGTCACATTATTTCATCAGGTATTCAAAGACTGAGCATACTCTGGTTAGGCTGGTGTTTCACACTGTCAAGCCTCTTCTTGATGGGAACTGAATAAGCCTCCTTAAATTTGAGTTCTTCTTGCGGAAGATGCTGGCTGTCACAGTTTTTGCTCCCATGAAGTGGGATACTCATAATCAAGTGTATAATTTGTAATAGACCCCCATTTTTCCTGCTTTATCTGTGGAAAATAGAAATGGTGCTAATATATCAATGTTATGTATTGCTGAACAAAAATCCCAAAGTCTACGGTAATTGTTTTTGCATGATTTAGGCTTACATGCGTCTTTATATTTTATGGATTTCCCCTGTAAATCAAGTAGCCAGAAACCTGCACTTAAAATGAGCTGAGTTTTTGAAAGAAGGAGAGGAGAAGCTGAGTGAGATGCTGGTATGGAGTATTGCCAGTGTCAATGTCTTATAAATTCAGTTCATAAGATTTGGAAAATGGAATATTCCAGGACTCTATCCTGTTCACCAGTTCCAGGACTCTATCCCGTTCCCTAGTGATAAAGGAGGAGTTTGTAATGGGAAAATCAGCTAAGTGAACTCCTGGCTGAGAGGCTGGTGCCGGCGGGAAGGCTTTGGGTACTTTGACAATGGATCCTTCCTTGGGGACTACAGCTTCATAGGATGGGATGGAATTCATCTCTCCTGTAAAGGCACTGGATTATTTGGGAGTAGACTACCAAATTTAATAAAGAGGTCTTTAAACTAAGGGACTTGGGGGGTGGGGGGAGAAGCAAAACAGAACAAGCTGTCCCCTCTAGCTGAGAAACAGGGCAGGACAGGGAATGCAATGATAAGTGCCCTTCATCTGCACACTGGGCTGAGATACAGAAGGCTGACCATCCTGAGAAAGAGCCAAACTGGGGAGGAAGCTCCTGCACCTACCCAGGGGAAACTGTGTGTTTGAGTAAGCCCCTGCGCTGCCTCTACACCAATGCACGCATCCTGGGGAATAAGCAGAAGGAACTGGAGATGGGGGTGTGGATGAGGGGCTACAACCTCATTGCGGTCACAGAGACGTGGTGGGACAGCTGCCATGGCTGGAGCACAGCCATGGAGGGTTATGTATTGTTCAGGAAAGACAGACTGACAAAGCGTGGAGGTGGAGTTGCTCTCTGTGTGAGAGAGCAATTAACGTGTACTGAACTGTGCCTGGGTGGAGATGAGGAGCAGGTAGAGTGCTTATGGGTAAAAATAAATGGGCAGGGCAAGGCAGGTGATATTGTTGTAGGAGTCCGCTACAGGCCACCTGATCAGGAGGAGGATGTGGATGAGGCCTTCTACGAACAGCTGAGAGCTGCCTCATGATCACAGTCCCTGGTCCTCATGGGGGACTTCAATCACCCTGATATTTGCTGGCAAAGCCACTCAGCCAAGCACACGCAGTCCAGGAGGCTCCTACAGATTGTTGATGACAACTTCCTGTAGCAGATGATCGAGGAACCAACAAGGAGGTGTGTGCTGCTGGACCTGGTACTGACGAATAGAGAGGGCCTGGTAGGGGATGTGAAGGTTGGAGGCAACCTCAGCTGCAGTGAACATGAGATGGTGGAGTTCAAGATCCTGTGTGGAAGGGGCAGGACACAAAGCAGGACTGTGACTCTGGATTTCAGGCGAGGTGACTTTTGAAGTATATCTTCAAAGATCTACTTGGACGGATCTCATGGGAGATGATTCTAGAAGACAGAAGTGCCAATGAGAGCTGGTCAATCTTCAAGCAACACTTCCTCCAAGCCCATGATCAGTGTGTCCCAATGTGCAAGAAAGGAGGAAAAGGAGGTAAGAGGCCTCCATGGATGAGCAAGGATCTGCTGGGACAACTCAGGCAGAAAGCAGCCATCTAGGAGAGGTGGAAACAGGGGCTGGCTTCTTGGGAAGAGTATAGGAACATTGCCAGGGCATGCAGGGATGTAACTAGGAAGGCTAGAGCCCTTTGAGAATTAAATGTAGCCAGGGATGTTAAGGACAGCAATAAGGCATTTGTCAAGTACATCAGCAGCAGAAGGATGGCGAAGGAGAATGTGGGCCCGCTGCTAAATGCTGAGGGTGCCCTGGTGTCTGAGGATACAGAGAAGGCTGAAGTACTGAATGCCTTCTTTGCTTCAGTCTTTACGGCCAAGGCTGACCCTTGGGAAGCCCAGTCCGGCAAGGATAACAGGATGGCCAGGACAGCAGAGGACTTGCCCTGGGTCGAAGAGGAAGAGGTTTAAGACTTGTTGGCCAAGCTTAAGGCTCATAAGTCAATGGGTCCTGATGGGATGCATCCTAGTGTGCTGAGAGAGCTGGCTGATGTGATTGCTAAGCCTCTCTCCATCATTTTTGAACAATCATGAAGGACAGGTGAAGTGCCTGAGGACCAGAGAAAGGCCAATGTCACTCCAGGCTTCGAAAAGGGCAGGAAGGATGACCCAGGAAACTACAGGCTGGTCAGCCTCACCTCCGTCCCTGGAAAGGTGATGGAACAACTCATCCTGAATGTTATCACTGAACATATGAAGGATAAGATGGTTATCAGAGGGAGTCAACATGGCTTCACCAAGAGGAAATCCTGTTTGACCAACCTGATATCTTTCTATGAGTGCATAACCAGCTGGCTAGATGAGGGGAGAGCAGCGAATGTCATCTACCTTGACTTCAGGAAGGCTTTTGACACTGTCTCCCATAACATCCTCATCAGAAAGCTCGGGCAGTGTGGCTTGGATGAGTGGACAGTGAGGTGGATTGACAGAGCCCAGAAGGTGGTGATCAATAGCACAGAGTCAAGTTGGAGGCCTGTGGCCAGTGGAGTTCCACAGGGATCAATTCTGGGGCCAGTACTGTTCAACATCTTCATCAACGACCTGGATGAGGGGACAGAGTGTACCCTCAGCAAGTTGGCTGATGACACCCAACTGGGAGGACTGGCTGATTCCCCAGAAGGCTGTGCTGCCATTCAGCAGGATGTCAACCGGCTTGAGAGTTGGGCAGAGGAGAACTTCATGAGGTTCAACATGGACAAGTGCAGAATTCTGCACCTGGGAAATAGCAACCCCACGCACCAGTACAGGCTGGGGATCGAACTGCTGAAGAGCAGCTCTGCAGAGAGAAACCTGGGAGTCCTGATCGATAATAAACTAAATATGAGCCAGCAATGTGCCCTCGTGGCCAAGAAGGCCAATGGCATCCTGGGATGCATCAAGAAGAGTGTGGCCAGCAGGTCGAGGGAGGTTCTTCTTCCCCTCTACGCTGTCCTGGTGAGGCCTCATCTGGAGTCCTGTGTCCAGTTCTGGGCGCCTCAACTCAAGAGGGACAGAAAAGTGCTGGAGAGAGTCCAGTGCAGGACCATCAAGATGATCAGGGAAACGGAACATCTTTCATATGAGGAAAGACTGCAGGAACTGAGGCTGTTTAGTCTGGAGAAGAGGAGATTGCGGGGTGATCTTATTAACATTTATAAATATCTAAAGAGTGAGTGTCAGGAGGTTGGGACATCCTTTTTTTCTATATTACATAGTAACAGGACAAGGGGTAATGGGATGAAGCTGGAACACAAAAAGTTCCACTTAAACGTAAGAAAAAACTATTTCACGGTGAGGATGATGGAGCAGTGGCACAGGCTGCCCAGAGGGGTTATGGAATCTCCTTCCTTGGAGGTCTTCAAAACCCACCTGGACACGTTCCTATGTGACCTGATCTAGGTGAACCTGCTTCTGCAGGGGGGTTGGACTAGATGATCTCTAAAAGTCCCTTCCAACCCTACCATTCTATGATTTTATGATTCTGTGATTCTATGAATACTACATAAGCATCCACAGCTGGTGTGGACTGCTGGGGCTGCTGGGAGAAGCTTGACAGCTTCCAGGATTTAGTGTTTCAGTTAATTTTCTAACTCTCGTGGCAGGTAATTTTTCCTAATATAAAGAATTTTGAAAGTTGCTCTGTAGAGAGGCAGTGTCCAAAGTTATATCTCAAATAATTTCTCTCTGAGGAATTTTATTGCACTGTATAAAGATGGCTGAATTAAATGTAAAAGATTAGACAGAATAACTTTTTTTAAAGGCTCAGAGGTCCAAATATATCAATAATGTAAGTGGACAAGAGTTCTATTGCAGTTAATTAAATTATATTTGCTTACATATTTTGCTCAGTTTCTACACTTCTAACAGGAATATTTAGCTACTGGATAGAAAAAAAGTAATACATTTATTAGAGAACAGAAAAACAACAGTTCATCTTGCTTTATTTTTACCCTGTCTACAACATTGATGTTTCTAAGAGACAAAACTTGTATTTCTTTTTTGATCAAAACTCAGATTTTCTTGGGGTAATCTGTGCTT
Source organism: Colius striatus (assembly GCF_028858725.1). Lineage (NCBI taxonomy): Eukaryota > Metazoa > Chordata > Aves > Coliiformes > Coliidae > Colius > Colius striatus. Next base: position 38,341,754 of record NC_084790.1, read on the forward strand.
TAAAACACCATGTGCTCTGCAAGCATATTTACAACACTAGCCTAAAATGGTTTGTATTGGTATTTTTCATCTATACTGCATGTGGACTGTAGCCAAAATGTATATTGAACCATGACTTCTGGCCTGTGCTCTCTCCTAAAGACTATGTGGAAATTCTGTGGAACAGAGCAAGCTGTCACAGGTCAAAATTTTGTTATTTAAACATATACAGTGGATGGAAGTTCTAAAGGAGTCAGACAATATGAGAACATCCATTCTTGGAGCTTCTGGAAAACAGAGGAGGAACTGACATCAAAACTCCAACATCAGTGACACTTCACACATATATAGAAATGAAGCCCATAAGTCTTCACAGACATTTGGCCCTTGCTGAGAGGGAAATGGCAGAAGGGCAGTAATGTGTGTTGAAACTACTGGGCACACACAAGCAGAAAATCAGGAGAAGGAGGTAAGATACCTGTGTGGATGGACAAAGACTCAAGGAGAAGAAAGAAGTCCATGAAAGGTGGAAAAAGCACCTGGTCACTTGGGAAGAGTATAGGAATGTTGCCAGCACGTGTAGGGATGAAGCGCTAGAAGGGCTTCTTCAAGTACATCAGCAGCAAAAGAAAAGTAACCACCCAGCAACGTGGGCTTCTATACATACACTCAGGAAAGAACCTCTCTTGGTAATTCAGTACTGTTGTACTCATTTTATTATTACAAGAAATTTCATTTGACCTAGTTGGTACTGTGTGAAGTTAGATAACTGCTTCAGCTGCAATCCATTTCTGTCTTTCTGTTTTCTTTATGATCTTATTTGATTCTTTCTTCCCATACATCAGATTTAAGTCATTAATGAGGTTATCTTTTTCAAGAAGATTTTTTAGTCACTCTATCACTGCTTATATAAAAGGGTAAGTGTTTGAAATGTTACTGGATATACAGGGATGTAGGGTGGTGTTATTCATCACTTCTGATCTGAGCTTCAAGAAGACCTTAGATTAGAGCTTAGAGATGGAGACAGGTGTGATGGTAAATCCTCATTCATACAGTTAAATTCATCTGGAGGAAAGGAAGCTAAAGGTAATTAATAGCAAGACATTTGGTCAGCTCTCTCATACAGCTCCAAGACTGCACACGCACATATACATGCAAAATTACAGAACTAGGACTTCTAAAATCATTATAGAGGCATAAGGATTGAATCACATTTCTGTTAAGTTTAAAAGAAAACAAACATACCACTTGGTACACATATAAACATTTTTTTCATTACTTCTGTGTCACATAAAAGTGAAATCCTTCAAAATTAATTTGAATAAACTTTAATTTTACTGAAATAAAAAAATCCTAATTCCCAAAGCACTTATTCCCCTTCCTCTTCCTTTCAATACCACTTTGTTATTTCAGAATCCTTTATTCATACCCTCTTTTATAACCTTCAGAGGGAAATGCCTTTTCCTTCATTGTTTACTTATGTGCTTATTCACAGTTTGGCACTAGTCAACTTTGGTTTGCTTTTTTCTGAGTCAGATTTCAAAAGTGTCCACATGAAACCAGATTAGAAATTTTCAAGTACTTGAATAAAACTCTCTGTGATGAGAGCAGCGTAGGGTTTGGAGGTGGTTGTCATAAACAGCTGGAATATGTTAGTTGTCCTGTTGAATATGTGCTAATATTGATTGGGTTATAAGACACTTTTTCATCTTTCTTGTTCTCAAGAAAAGGGAAAATGAAATGATATCTGTTCAGTATTGCTGCCTGTCATACTCAATGGAATCCCTCTTGTTACTTAGCTGCCATCAAGGCACAACTGTTCCTTAAGAAACCTAGGCTTTCTCTGTTGCTTCTATGTACCACTTTCCCGCTTCCAGTAGGCTTGTTGGCTGTCCATCCATTGAACTCCGCTTTAAGGTCTTCATTTAGTGTCTTAACATTCTTATATATGTACAGCCTATGTCTTATACCCTGAGTGTGGCCATGAAGGGAAGAGGAGAACTGTTACACTTCCCTTGACTTTAATGAGTTTATGGGACTTTCCAGTGACTAAAGAACTGGCCCATTATCTTCTTTTTCTTCTCAAACCATCTGATATCACCTGTGAACTCAACCATGGTGCACTCACTGACTGTCCTATTTTCATGTCTTTTCTGTATTTCACATTGCCTGTTCTTTGCGATGCTGTAGTGCATTGCTACCCATAATGTATCATTCCACCTCCATATTTCTAATTCTTAAAAAGACAATTTCTGTCCCAAAACACTGCTGTAGTACTCATGGGAATGCTCATTATACCTCTGTCCTTTGTGCACAAATGGTTCAGTAGCTAGCATCCTCAGAAAAGATCTGACTTCACAGAAAACCTGAGCTTTGAACTGATTTACACTCTGCTTTGTGTCATTCTTTCATTATTGATTTTCTAATTTTTCTCACGGTAGGTCATAAAAAGTGCCACTAACAGTACTGTTGAAGTAGCCAACCTTAGGTCTTTTTTTCAGACATTTTAGCATTAAATGCATATCAGCAGTAAAACAACAGTGTACCATTGAACATCTACGACTTCAGACTTACCTGTTTTTGACACATCCTAGGACAAGGCTGAGAAAGAAAAATATTTTGATTGTGCTAAAGATAATTAGGGTGAGAGAGAAACATTCTTTTCCCTTTTAAATTTCTACTCTAACTGCCAAGCCTTTCATATGGTAGAATTGTCCTCAAAGCACTAAGCACTCAGAAAAAAAAGATCAGCTAACTAAAGACAGTGGTTTCTACCAGTCCTATAGATGTCTGCTTTGAGATTAGTGCTACACAAAGGGAGTAGATTTGGCAGAAAAGTAACCAGTGCTGAAGATATAACATCCTCCCTTTAGTCATTCTGGAAACGTGGCAGAACATTAAGGAACAATTGCACAGGAAAAACTCACTTGTGGTGGTAATGAAATGCTGCAAATGTTTGTCCAGAGAGTGGTGCTCTGATCTCAGCTAAAGCAACCTACTACAGTTTCATCAACTCTGTTAGTGTGAAGCTCTGGCAAATTCCTGCCTCACCTAGAGACACTCCCCAGTATGTGGAGATTTGCAGGCAAGAATTGGAATTTACTCAAGAGGAAACAGCTTGGAACATGCTGTTTTATAATGAATGCAAAAGAGGCTAAAAAGAATGGGATCTGTCTTATTATCAAAGCTAGAAATCAGACGACTGAAATTAAGTTGCAAAGATAATCTTATTGGTTTAGTAAAAGTGGCAGTGTAGTTATGAATGAGCACCAAGTTTTCTTGCTTTTATTGAGTATTATCTTGAGCGGTTTGTCAAGTATGAAATGCTAAGCATGAAATTACCATAAGTTAGCCAACTGCAATGGAAATCACAAATGGGAACAATTAAAAAATCTGTGTTTTCCACTTTGAAGAAACAGAGTATTTTAAAGGCAGAAGCTAAAATATTTAATAAGAAATTTACTTTGCTCTGTCAAGAGTTACATGTACAGTAGTTTGGAACTCATTATCTTTAAATATCTGTTTCATGCAGTCTTCTTTCTTATATGCTTTTATTGTTTGTTATTTTAATTTCCTCAGAATTGAGGTACCAAGCTTTTCAGACCCATTTCTTTGATCTCTTTTTCAAGCAGGGTTCTTGTAAATTTGTAATTTTGCTGAAATATTCTAAAGCATTAGAAATAACTGTATGAAACTTAATGAATAATTTGACAACTCTTGTCTTCAAGTACAGTAGAACTAAGGTCAGAACCTCATGTATGTTTTAAAAATAAAAATGATAATTAAGTATGGCACAAATGTGAGAATCACGTAGCTCTTCCTTTTCTGAAGAAATATCCATGAGAGCTACATTTCTCTCCTTATCTAACCTTTCTGCCCAGTTCTGCATCTAGTTAAGCCTACCATGTTACATGACAATGCTGGAACATGACTTTAGATCTAAAACAATTGATGAACTGACTCATACCACTAATCATTTTAGGTCTGAAGTAATGTTCTGTTGTGCCATAATGAAGATGACTCAACATAGTTTCTCCATGGAGAGCACTGAAGAGGATAAACTTTTACCCTTAAGAAAGATTTTTTGCACTTCTCTCTTGTTTCTTAAGTTTCATGATATAAAAGACAATGAATTTAATTTTTAGTGTTTGTGGTTTTCTTCTTAAACAACTATTTATAAGGTAGAAAAAAAAAATCAGACAAAAAATCAGGACACCAGAAATGCTGACCCTAAATCCTAGGACTACCTTACATTTTCATACTGGGAAATCACATTAAGTCATTCAGATTGTCAGTGCCCTTAGAGTCCTAATCAGATCTGCAGCAAAATGTTATTACCTCATGTTTAATAAGTAGCCACATCGAACCTTCATCCTGTCCCCTTTCAGTGAACCAGAAATCTTTCTTAACTACAGGCCTTTCTTTCTTGTCTACGAAAAGGGAAAAATAGCTTTCATTTAAAGAAAGGATTGGAGAGCCATGTTCCCAATGGCTTTTAGTATTGGGATATTTTGGATGTGCCAGTTGCTGTTTACCACTCAGTTTCTAGGAAGCTTAACATCTCTTGCAAGTCTTTGCTTGCAGGGTGTAATCTAAGCCTTTGCCTTGCTACCCATGTCTCATGGTAAAGCATTGGCACCATGTATCAGAAGACGTGGATAGTGAACAGTTTTTTGCTCCTAAGACATTTGCCTCAGGTTCAGATTAATACCACAGGCCATTACTAGCCTCTTTGAAATCCTTAGAAGCTGTAACTTTAGTGTTAATGAAACCTAATCTTTGGGATTCCTTCTGCCTCTCACTGGTAGTGCATGCTTGACTCCCTGAGGTTGATATTAGTTTTTTTCTGTCCCCAAAGACTGGGGCTACTCCTGAATCTTGACAGTATGATAAAGAAATCTTTTATGTTAACCCATTTGTTCTGGTGAAAGAAATTAAAAACCAGAGACAAATCCATGTGGTCATCCCTACAGGCTTTTTTTTTTTTCCTCAAAAGCTTCCTTCCATGGCTTTTGCTAGAACCATTCCTTATTATATAAGACAGCCTATAAGAATTAAAAGCCTCTATGGAATTTTCTAACATCTTCCCTTAATTCTTGACAATAAAATCAGTTTTCCTGTCTTATTTTCATTGATAGTAGGCATATATTGTGTAGTATAACACACAGCTTTATCTCCACACTGCTGAGTGGCCTCCTCATCTTGCATGCTATGGGATGTTCCTCACACCTACTAATGCTTCCCTGCCACTCTCAGCTAACTTTTCTTACCTTTAGACCTGTCAGACTGAATAATCTGTGGAAAATGTTAAAGGCCAAGCCTGCCTCTGGCATTAATGTAAAATCTCTCTTTATGCAACTTTTCCCTGCTTCAGCCATCCTTTGGGGCATGGTGCCATTTTAACTACTCTATACTGTTCAACCACGAAGAATACATTTTTTATGGTGCACAGAAGGCACCATGCTGATTGCTCCTAGATAAGTGCTTCCTTAGATGCAATTGCAAAGACAGAGAATTCTTTAGGCAGCTATCATAACAAGTAGGTTGCAACAAAAAAGAAGGACTACAATGGTATAACTGGTGTCATCAAATAGAAGAGAATTAAAAGAAGAAAAAGTCAGTGGTAAGTACAGCTTGGGAGAATAAACAGGAGAAGGGATATTAGGGCACAGATAGTCTGAGCTGAACTCTGAGGCTAAAGCTGTGGTTGGTTTGGTTGCTGATGTAGACATGTTTGTGTGGCATGAAGTTGTTGGGATACCTATGTATAGTCTACCTATTATTGACTAAAGAATGTTGTAGAGTCTTGTAGTGAAAAGACTATTTTTCCTATGAAGTAATTTTCTTGTATTGTGATTTATTTTTCATAATTTTCTTGTGTCCACTAAGGTAAACTCCATGCACCACACTGCTGATATTATCTTTCAGAAAGATAGAGTTAACAGCAGGGGATTTATTTTAACGCAAGCTATACTGTTTCATTTGATTACTACAGGAACTTGAGTATTCGTATTTTATTTTATTATTTTCTGTAATGTCAAAGCTCATGCTTCATCTGTTTTATTCAGTTGTGTAACTTTTACAGTACCAGTCTTACAGTCTAGATATTCCACAGCATATGTTCATTACAAAAAAGCAGAACAAGTTGGTCTTCCTTTCATGTTAACTGATGCAGATTCCTACATGGTGAACTTGACCTAGCACGTCTACTCCTGCACTGTAGGCTAGTTTCCTTTCACTCTTAATCCACAACCTTGGTGAAGTGTAATTTCATAGGGATTGGAAGACATTTTCCTAGAGGCTGTAGGTTGTTAGCAGCTATTTCATGGTTATAAAGAAACCTCAAGACAGCAGCCTGGTTGGCTCAGGAGTACTTTTTAGTAACTATGTTGTAAAGGCTCATCTGTACCTAATCTTCACCTTCTGCCACATACACAGAGGCTCCAGATCCCACCATATAGATGATTCTGAGCAATATGTCTCCTTTCTTTCCTGCTAGCCCCTGGGCAAAAGAATTGTGATTGTTTTCTTTAAGCTGACATGGAGCAAACCAGGAGGAAAGACTGAATGCATTTATTTAAATCGATCTGTTGGGAATCTATCTTTTTATTTCATTGATTGGAATAAAACAAGAAAGCATAACTAGGTGACCAATACAGTTACTTTTCATAGTACATCCTTAAATTTATAGAGTGCTTTATGTTTTATAATTAGAACAAGTTTCTGCTTCAAGGAACTTCATCTTCAGTCAGACAGATGTGATGTGGGTAATAAAAAAAAAAAAAGGCAATACAACATGGATCTGAAAGGAAGAGCCTTGCAGAGACATGTTTAACACAGCCTTCTCAGGATTCCAGGATTGCTCCACATGCTACACTTCTCATTGCTCAGTGTTCAGACTTGTTCTTCTTCAACAAAACCAATAGGATTTGGTGCCAGTTGTGGTTCTGGGATGTGCAGAAGAAGACAGAGAAAGCCAACTGACTTTATGAAGGCCATGAAAGAGCACACAGATGATGAAAAATTTGAGTCGTTACCAACCCGCTTTCTTTGTTTAGAACAATCCTAATTTCTTGTCCTGGATGGTTTCCATTCATTATTTTTTATTTAAGTATCTACCACTTGCCCCAGGTAGGCTAAAAACAAATAACTGCTAGAACCATCTGCTTAAAGATAACAGCTCTAAATTAATAATAATGAAAGTTATACGTCCTTTGTGTTCAAACCATCTGGCTTCGCTGCTTGATTCAGGGGCTTATGCCCTTTTTGTCTTCTAAGAGAAAATTTGTAGCGTATCCACAAGGCCTATGTATTCCATTTCTGTTGGACTAAGGTACAGAGTTATAGTGGTTTTGCTTGGACCAGGTTTTTTGGGTGGAGGAGTGGCTACAGGGATGGCTTCTTTAAACAAAATGCTGCCAGAAGCTTTTCCTGTAGCTGATAAGGCCATTCCCAGTCCATTCTAAGACCCCACAGCTAACCCAGGCCTGGCCAATTAGTGATGGAGGTAACACCTCTGTGAATAATATACTTGAGAAGTGGAAGAAGTTGCTTGGCAGTTGCTAAACTGCAGCAGCTACAGGGAGTGAGAATGTGAAACCATCTCCACAGACATCAAAGTCAGTGGAGAAGGAGAGGGAGGAGGTGCTTAGGCCCTAGAAGAAAGATTCCCCTGTGACCTGTGGTGCAGCCTATGGTGAGGCAGCTGTGTCCCTGATGTCCATGGAGGCCACAGGGGAGCAGAGATCTACTTGCAGCCTGTGGAGGATCCCATAGGTGGATGCCTGTGGAGGACCCCAGCAAGTGGATGCCTGAAGGAGGCCGTGACTCCATGGGAACCCACATGTTGTAGCAAGTTCCTGGCAGGACCTGGGAGCCTGTGAGGAGAGAGGAGCCCATGCCAGAGCAGGTTTGCTGTCAGGACTTGTGATCCTGTGAGGGACTCAGGCTGGAGCAGTCAGTACCTGAAGGACTGTTCTACCAGTGGATGACCTACATTGAGGCAGGGTGTGAGGAGCTGCCCCTGTGGGAGGCCCCATGCTGGAGCAGTTTGTGAGGAGCTGTAGCCCATGGGAAGGACCCACGCTGGAGAAATTTGTGAGGCACTGTGTCCTGTGGGGAGGGACCTCACAGTGTAGCAGTGGGAAGTGTGAGGAGGCCTCCCCCAAGGATAAGCAGCAGCGAAGTCCATCTGTAACGAAACGACTGCAACTCCCACCCCCCATCCCCTGCGCTGCTGGCAAAGGAAGGAAAGTCCTGTGAAGAGGGAGGGGTGGGGGGAGATGTTTTTAAGATGGTTTTATTTCTTATCTCCCTGCTTTTATTGTGCCTTTAAAAAATCAAACCTTTTTCTCCCTGAGTCTGTTTTGCCCATGACTTTAATTGCTGAGTGATCTCTCTTGTCCTTACCTCAACTGAAAAGCTGTTTGTTGTATTTCTCTCTCCCTCCTGTCCAGTTTAGGAGGGCGAGTGATTTTATAACTTGGTGGACACCAGGCTAAACCACCATAGGAGTAAATTTCAGAAACCAAGATACTATTAGAGTATTTACTAGAGTGTTACTCTAAAAAGTAACAACCAGATAATAACTAAATTTACTAAGATTACTAAATAAAATATCTTTAATAATAAATTCAAAGCACCTTAAAAATGGTCAAATATTGGAAAACTAGAATATATAATAAAAATTCTAATTATAATGATATCAATGCCAGGACTTAATTTGCTCAGGACAGCAACATGAAAAATTAAGGGTAGGTGTGATGAGTTTCTACTGCAGTGAGTTGTAGAACACATCATCCAGCAACTATACACCTTTAGCACTCTTTAATCACTGTGGGAGGTAGCACATTTATATTGATAACTTTTCCCCTCAAAGATGAATAAAAAATATTTTAAAAAAAGTCATAAAATGCTCCTTAAGACATGTATGCTCTGTAACGGTTGGAATGCTGAAGGAACTAATAACAATTCTTTGGTGTCTTTCTATCACTTTCAGTTACCTTGTTTATGTTTTCCCTGGTGCTCAAGTACACTCAGGTATTGGTGAATTTTTACCCATCTGAAAATATGATCATTCTGATATACTTAACTAACTCTTAGCTTTGTAAAATACTAATAATTGCAGTTATGCTGTGGAAAATGACTCTCTTGTCTTTATACACTTTCATATGTCTGAAATACAGGAAATGACACAGAGAGAGGCAGCAGAGGCTCAGAGAGTGGAACTGTAAAGGAGTGTAAAATAAAAGTCAGTTCAGGTCAAACACCTGTCAAGTATGGAAAGATCCATAATCCATTTGGTACATTATTTAGTGTTGAGCACTCTCTTTTCAAGCTGAGATACTCTGTCTATTCTATAGCAGAAATCCAAGTAAAATGGAAAGGAATAATAACGTGAACAAGATGAAAGAAACTAAGACAAGCTGAAAAAGCAACAGCAAACTATTATGGCTTAAAGCATAATCGAATGACTGCTTTTTGCTGCACCAAAAAAACCTTGGAGTTATGGATTTATTTGACAAATTTTTAGAATAAGTCTTAGTAAATAGAATAAGATATTAGTTGTCAATTGACTTCTGGTTTTTGTTTTAACATTCAACTAGTTTAGCATTTTCAGGAAAATATTCAGTGCTCAAAGGTCCAGTTCTGCATTGACAAAGTCAGTGCTGTCCCTGGCACAAGCTAAAACCATCATGGAGAATTCCAGAAAACATTATTTCAGCTTGCTAGGACCTCACTGTTAAGCTTTTAAGCTTTCTATTTCTCTTCATTCTTACTTTTCACCTATGGAGGTGGAGGGAGTGATTTTAGCCTTTATGTGTATTCTTGCTACGAACAAGTGACCTACCTACTTTTCTTGATTTGGCACTCTTCACATTTAGTTATGCCAATGTTCCTTGTGTCATTTGTAACTAGATTATAACCAGGATGTAAGCCAACTCTCATGAAAATGCAGCACTGTTGTGGACAGGCTAAATTGTCTGGACATGATTTTATATACATCGTAATAAAATTTTAATTGCAAAAAGTATTCCTCAACTACAATTTTAATAGCATGTTTTAATATAAGAGATGGTTCACCTTATCAAACTTACTTGCAAGTGGAGATAAATTTGTAATCACTTTGATCAAGCTAGTAGAAACAATGATTGATTTAAATGTGGTGGATATTCACAGAAATTCCACTCAGGAGGAAACATTTTAAGTTTTATCATTCTTTCCAAGGGAAAGAAAAAAATTCTAAAGAGCAGTCTTGAGGACTGAGAGTTGCCAAGTGTACAATGCCTGATAAAAGATCTTCTGATTCTATGGGAATATACAAAGGAACATAAAACGATATGCAATAAAACTGCCTTGTTCCAACAGTGCAAAAGTTCTGCTGCATTCCAGCCTCATTTAGGCCAGCTTTATGACACTAACTAAACAATCTATTTCTGTCCAGCTTTTCTGCAGGCTTTCAAGAGCAAATAGAATGGATGTAACTGCAGAGCTGGGTAGGGCAGCTATTATACTGGTAAGGGATATAGGAGCATAATAATTTAGCTCAAGTAGGGTATAGTTGCTGAAGAAAAAAAAAAGTTATTGTGGATATTTAAATATACACAATATTTTTATATTGAAATATATCTGATTTATTGATTTCAGGTTAAAGAACAAGGGAGGAACTATAGACAAGCTTGAAAAAGGTGTCTGAAAAGTAATTGAATTTACTTATTTAGCTCTTAATTTGTGTGCTCATATAGTTTCCTATTTATTCTAGGATGAAAAACCTGTCTCAAGACTTGGCAAAATTAGTGACAAAACTCATGTAGTTGATTATGGGATCAGGATTTCATCCTGCTTTTTTTTCATGTGCTAATAGTATTTACACTTCCAGGAGAATTAGACCTCAAATGAGCCTTGTGGAAATCTTGACAAAGCTTGCCTGTATTTCTTCCATGTCGACTCACTGACTAAGCTCAGCAGCGACCTCTTCAGCAATCATCAGAACTTGATACCTTTAGTAGATTTGTCGTAAAAGCATCCTGGAAGTCACCAGACTCCTGAATGTGCCTGAATACTTTCCTCTGTTCTTCGAAGACATACGTAGGGTTTCCTAAATTAAAAATTCCAGCACATTCTCTGGTGCTTTGTTCTGTGGAAGCTAGTAACAATGGAAGCTGAAGAGATGATAATACTCTATCTGTGTTTACATTCCCCAATATTTGTCTTTATTAATTCCCCAATATTTGTCTTTAACAAACAAGACTTGGTGAGAAAAATGGTACGGTATTGTAATGTGTAGCCTATGATCAATTTGTAAGCACAATCAATATTATTGAGTTACGTTGCTCAAAAAACCCCAAACAACCCCCAAGAAAAGAAATGCTCAGAAAACCCCCAAATACCACCACCCGTCCCCCCCTCCCCAGAAAAAACCCAACCCACAATCAACCAAAAAAACTCAAAAGAGAGAAGAATTATATTTGTGAGTTTCAGGGCCTTTGTGTAATTCTGTCCTCTGGTGCTTAGATGGTGCTTAAGATTGCAAAATGGTTTTATACTTTGCCTGTATTTTGTCTAATGAAACTTCTTCTAGAGGGAAATAGTGGAGCACCTCATTGCAAAAGTCTGAACAATGTGTGAGTTTTTTTTGGTGACTACTCTAGAAGGTCAGAATAATTCTAGTGGCTAAATGTATATTTTAAGATACTGAATCCTTTGTAAAATTGTAAATTACAAGACAATACATTTTCAATAAATTTTAAAACTTAAGACAGAATAAGCTGTTATAATGGCATTACTGTAGTCTGAGTAACAAAAGTCAGGGAAGCCTGATGAGAATTACACAGTATGATAATTCTGTGGCAGATGAGAAATCTGCCATCTCATGTAAACAGAAAAGCCACACTGACTTCCTAAGTACTTCATTTCAAGTACATTACATTTGAAGGGTATCTTTACTCAGAGTTTTCTGTCTTTGACATGTGTTAATTATCTAAAAGGGTACATCTCTGCAGCTGGAAATCATCAGGTACCACATCCTTATCAAATGGAAATATCGATGAAATAGTAGAGAGGAAAGACTCCCCATAATTGCTCTCTTAAGGTGTAAAGGATAAAGCCTATTAATGAGATTTATTTTACATAATATTGTGTACCTGTATAGCTTACAGTTCTGATATTTTCTCAGATAAAGTAGTGGCGAGACCAATTTAGCAGAATTTTATAAACATTTTAGTATGTTTTGTGCAAGGAACCAATCTCTTACAGAAAATGTTGAAGTAAGACCACAATAAGGAGAGGAAGTAGTCCCGTTTTGAAATATATTTTTCACACTATCTTCAGCTCTTTGATAAAAGGTTTCTAGGACACTAGATACTTTATAGAAACAATAATTTAATTGCACACTGACCAGGCATTGATACAGATAAGCTTGAAAAGAGTGTATGAAAAACAATTGAAAGTTTACTTCCTTGAATACTAACACTGTGCTGAATTCACTCTGACTTTTATGTTTTTCATAGGAAAAGAACAAGCGGTGCAGGTAGGTTACAGATTCCTAGCAGCATTGCATATGGAAAAGTGTGATTTAAAATGCATCTATTTCCATTTGCCGAAAAGTGAATGATTTTATATCTCTGTAACTTGGAATTCCAGGCCCTTTAACATCAGATGAGTTTTACCTGTAAAGATAAAAGATTTCAGAAGTGAGTTAATTTAGTAATAAATGATCCAGGAAAGAAGGAGCGAGGCAAAGTCAATTGTCAAGACTCTTAACAAAGATGTTTCTTCCCATTTTATTGTTTCTTCCTATTTGCCAGACGCATTCATACAATTCTTCAGTACAAAACCTGGGGTGCTAACATATTTTTAGTTAACATCTACTAGTGGACAGATGAAAAGGCTTTCATTTAATGTACAAGGCAGGGAATACAAGTGAAACATCAAAAATAATTTCATGTGAGATGGTAAAAATGTTAAATGTTTTGTCCACCAAGTCTGTCAGAAGATTTACTGTACATAATTAAGTAACCATTGTTTAGGTCTACAATAATTTAGCTAGAGTTTTTTCACTGTAGAATTTTCCAAGAAGATTAAGGGATGAGTATGTAGATAACATTTTGTATTATTTTCCTGATTGTATGTGTTAGATACTTTCTTCAGTAAGGAATTGTTTTTTGACAGGTCATGTGCATATAATAAAGACATAGTCAAATGCAGAGAATTTCAGGTGAGAGAATTGGTCTTAAAGGTGTGATAGACCTGTCCTCGTGTAATGCCAGCAGGCAGTAAAAGATTATCTGCTCTGCATAGCAGGCCCCAATGTATTCCACCCATCCACTGTATTATATTCAGTCCTGATTAGGACTCTGCCAAAAAGGGTAGAACAGCTGTGACAATGACTGATTACTTGCAGCAGCAAAAATGTTTGCAGGTTACTTTTCGCTTGTTTGTTTGCAGTTACGGTTGCATTGTTTTTTCTCTGTCTGGTTGATACAACTGTAACCTAGTACTTGTGAAGCTGTTTGCACGTTGTACATTGGACTTTTTCCTTGTCAAATGGAAGAGATTTTAAATTACTATTTTATTTTTCCCGCACCATTTTAAGGTTGGGTTTTTTCAGTTTGAGTAGTTTCTATAGATCTCTTACACAAGTTTTGCAGGTCTTCATCATGGTTCTCGAAATGTGGACACAATGCCAAGTGCCATACTGTAACATTAGATGCATGGAAGAAATAGAGGCAAATTTGTGTCTTTATTCTTGCAAATAGAGTCATAGAACAGCTCAGGTTGAAAGGGACTTCAGAAGTTCATCTGATTCAACATTGTGAGGGAAGGAAAGCCTAGATGAGATTACCTAGCACCCTGGCCAACTATACTTTGAAAACTTCCAGCAATGAGGACTCTACCATGTCTCTGGGGAAGATGTTCCAATGAATGACTTCACTGTGAAAAATGCCTTTCTTACTTCATAATAGAGTTTTCCATTCTGGGAGAATGGTCTCTTATGTTCTATATGCATTTTGTCCTAGACTGTGTTGACTGTAAGCTCCTTGCTCTATCTAGAAGATCTCATCCAAAATTCAAAACTATTTTCTTTGCCAACTAGCCCATACACAGTGACCACAAAACCACATGAATCCTCTTGTAATGTGTAACTTGAATTTTACATTCAAATCCTTCTTTCTCACATTTCTCTACTATCTTTGCCTATTTTTTTGATATAGGTTAGAAAAATCTCATACATGGTACAAAAAATTGGCAACCAGGAGCTGACAACTTGATTCTTCTGTGACCAATTTTTTTCTCTTTATTTCAGTTAACACTTATATTACCACAACGTAATAAGAGAATGAAAGGATGTACTGTTGGGAGTTTTATCTTAGATGAGTCTCACTATCAACAGCAGTTGCTTACAAGCAGAATAAGGCAGACTGACCGTATTAATATCCTCCATGAAAAGTGACAGCAACTAGATGGCTACCAAGTTAATTACTTCCCTATGCTGATCAGAACTTACTCTGTGCCAAGATGATAAGAAATATGCCCCAAACAAAATAATATCTTTTAAAGCAATGATTTTGGAATGTTTGAAAAACCAACAAAAGTGATATATAACCAGGAGCAGGAAAAAATGTGTTTCTTTCCTTTCACTTCCTCATGACTTGGATCCTAAATCTTTATTTCAAAACTTCTGAATGTGTCCAGTTATCAAGTCTTAAGATTACAGTGTGAAAGACAGCATGAGTGAAGCACAGGAAAGCACTTTTATCTCACTTGCTGTTACTGATCCTCTCTCTCTTCTTGTCAAAAGTCAGTTAAGCAACTTCTATAATCCAATTTTCTTCACAGAGAAGAATGATATAAAATCTGTAATACTTGAAACTTCTTTGTTATAGTTGATATGACTATCTGTTGATTGGAATATACTATGGTATTCACTTTTAAAAAATAAATTCAGAGATCTACTATTTGATGCTCTAAGGGTTAGCAGGAATGCATTTTTAAAGATTGATGGAGTTTTAAGGCATTATGTATAAAGGAAACCAATTATGAACTGAGTAAGAGTTGTCAGGCATTTCCTATCATGAAGGCACTGATTTACTTTGCTTCCATTTTCAGTTTGATACTTTGCTGCATTTATTTCATTTAAAAGACACAGGCAGACTCCTGAGGCAATATTTTCAGATGCAGCTGTCCAGTCCTGCCATAATATCCATTAGTCTGAATGAAACAGAACAGAAGGTAGAATGGATAAATACTTTGTATTGTAAAATACAATTAATCTAGATTCAAAATGAGACAGGGAGATTTGCCTGAAGGAAATAAATAAATATTTCAGGTATTGAACTTATATTTCATTTTGTAAACAAGTGAGCTAATAAGAGATCCACACATAGGACTGATTTCTATGAAGTACAGGATAAAGACAGTAATTACAGATTTTTCTAAAATATTCCTGATACAACAAAGCTATCCTTATTGACTCATCTGAGCTACGATGTATTTTAAATAGCAGGCAGTTAGAAAGGCTTGTTTCACAAATGGTTAGCCAAGACACATGCCAAAGTCTTGTGTTCATAAAGCAAATGAGAAATCTCTTCTTTGCAGTGAGGAAACACAGCTTCACAGGAAAGGATGTAGTCGGTCTTGTAAATAAGAGGTAGCTGATCAGAAAAGATGCCTAATAGCAAAGCCTGGAAAGATGCATTTGTCTCTCCTTTTATTGACCTCCAAGCAACAAGATGTGTCTTGTTTTCTTCCTTCCAAAAGACTGCATCTGTCTAGAAAACAAAAGGATAATCCCCCATCTCAGGAGAGCATCCACAAAAATTGTTAGTTGTCTTGGGGCAAAAATCCTGGGCCCTTAACTTCTGTCTTTGTTGAATGGCAGACCTTAAGATCACCCTGATTACAGGAAAGTTACAGTTGCAAATCTTAAAGTTCAAACTGTAGCTCAAAGAAGACAGAGGGCTAATATACACTAACTTGTTATTCTTTGAGGTAAATTTGTTTGTGTATTGAACCTCTGGGTTTTCAAAACCCTCTGGAATTTTCATGGAAGTGATATATGAAATTCCTTAGACTGCTCTGAGACAGGCCCACTGGCCCTTTGGGTATTTTCCCCACACTGCAATCTCAAACGCACTATTACAATAGCTCCTCTTGTCAAAAAGCCAAGTTGCAGAAATGGAGAGATGTGTCTTGACACATATTCCAGTTGCTGTGGGGAACAGTTGGCAAGTGACATACCAGTGTCAAAGCAAAGTTGCAGAGCTGCAGAAGGAAGCCTTCTGACCAATACCTTACTAATCTCATTTCCGAGACTCTTCATGCTTGTGGTCTCATAGTGACACAGTGGTTTGTACTTTGGCAAGTAGACTGCAATATTACTGGGTCATAGCTCAACATTATTACCATGCACCTATCTTTATGAGAATGTGCTTTTACTGGCAGAAATATTTGCATTTACATCCAGAGTATCAATAAAAAGTCTGATTATCATTGGAGAACTACAGACCCTGTAGTCAACTAAAAACATCCTCATTCCACATTTCTTTCTCAATGACATCTACTTTGATGTCTATCAGGCAGCTTTCTCGAACTGCTTGTTTGGCATATTAGGGATATTGCACAGTGTTATTTTTAACCATAATGTTGTGTAGTACCAAGTCAAACAGCTTATTGCAACCACAAGCATGCGGCTTCTATGTTATACTTCAACAAAACCTGCAGTCTGATTGGCAAAAGCAGTTTCATTTGACAAGATCTATTTTCCATAACACAATGTTAACAAGCAATAATTATATTCCCATCCTTTCATCTTTTATCTCTTGCATTCCATATTAACTCATCTCCTACTTCACCTGTGCTAATCGGGTGATAAGTATTTAGGTCATTTCCCTGCTGTTACAAATAATTGCATATTAGCTATCAACTTATCCTTGGTTTTGTACCATATATTTAAAACTAATACAGATATGATTTTCTTGTCTACCTGTTTGAGGATTCTTGAGTGCAAGTCCTTGTAATTTTAAGAAATTTTTCTCCAAAGATGATGCTGAACACAGAATCGACCTCATTAACCCATGAGTTGGAGAAGACTTTGTCTCCTTTTGCATACCTTGTTTTTCAAAACACACAGAAACAAAAAATTACACACAATAAATAGAAGCTATTATGCATTTTCTGCATAACTCGTGCTTAGTGTACTGACACCACTGTTACAATATCTTTTTCTCCTGAATACTTTACTTGCTTTTTATCTCTGTGTCAGCAATTTACACCTGACTTCTTAACATTATTCCTGCATTTTCACATCTCTTGAAATGTCTTTTTTTTATCCCTCATGCATTGCTTTTTTTAGCTCTAATTTCCACTTTTACTTTCCCGATTTACTTTGCCATGAGTTGTCAGAACTTTTTCTTTCCTGACTGTAGTCAAGCCATCTAATCAAGTCATATTCTAAAATGTTCATATTTCATTTTGGAACATATGTTTTTATTGTTTTTCCTCAGTGTTGGGCACTTGATTTCTGACTGCTGAGGATTTTATTGATTGTAATAATTTATTAAATTTAGAACAAAGTCCAAACTTTTTGAGGACAGAGCTGGCATTGAGATATACATGTGAAGATCACCAATATTTATACAAGTCCATGATATATTTTGTAGTCTGTTTGCTGTTAAACAGTAGACACACCCTAGACAAAAATAGTTTTAAACAAACATGACCATGTAGTAACTGATTATGTGTCTTTCCTGATGTCAGTGTTGTAGCACCTCTGGTGCATGCCATAACCTGAACGTTAGTGTCATTTGTACTCAAAGGAAAATGATATAAGAGGCATGGGAAATTCTTAGGTAGATGTTTTTAGATGTTTCTTGTCCTTGTTTCTACTTTACTGTTTACATGTCCTTAACTTCTTAATTGATAAAAGCTATGTTATAGCCTTCCCAGGTGTTTTCTAGT
Organism: Colius striatus; assembly: GCF_028858725.1. Classification (NCBI taxonomy): domain Eukaryota; kingdom Metazoa; phylum Chordata; class Aves; order Coliiformes; family Coliidae; genus Colius; species Colius striatus. The sequence continues at coordinate 38,359,691 of NC_084790.1, forward strand.
ATCTGGTAATACATGTCCAGATAATGTATTTATATGCCTTATTATCTCTTTATCCTTTGCTGGTAGTTTCCACTTTAAGTTTGGAGCTATCAGGATAAGACACAGACTTAAACAATAGAATTTTGTTAACTAGTTTTCAAATGAAGCTTAATAATAGAGGAAAATAAAGAAAAATAGTGAGATTTAGGTCCTAGATTAAGTTAACCGAAGTGTTCTGATGGCTGCCTTATCACAGGATGAAATCTTTAAAATTTTGGGAAGTAAATGAAAACAATCATTTTCCTGGAAAGACTTCTCAGCTAAGAACAACACAGTGATCTGGTTTGTATGGTTGTCCAGATTTAGGAGTATTCCTTAACAAAAACAAGCTAAAATGAATAACTTTTTTCTTATTTAGATCCTTTCACTGGTCAGTTTTCCTCACAGGATAGCAGCTTAGCTCCCTTGGTGTTCTGTTTCTTTCTTTAGTGCAAGTTCTGTTAGCTGAAAAGCTGTGCTGCCTTATATAGCCCTTTCTAACAGGCCTCCTGGGAAGCTGTACAATGCAGTAAGTTTCTCCTTGGTGACTCATTCACCATCCTTTTCCTAATATTACAGTGCTGCTCTTGTCAGAGCAGACTCTCTGAATGGAAAAGAGAGCTGGATTATCCTTTCTGTTTTGCCATTAGATGTAGCCATCTGGCTCTTGGTAAGCTGCCGGAGGTGGATGTTTGGAGTTTCTTGCCTCAGCAGGTACCAGGACTTTTTCATGTAGATGAGGACGTCTTAAAGTCTTGCTATCTGAGTCAGGGCCACTCAGCTAGACATAAACTCAGCGGAAGCTCCATGTTCAACAGAGAGCACTATCTTTCCAGAATTTCAGATTTATTCATAGAGAGTATTTATTCAGCTTCAGAAAAAATAAAAACAAATAAGAGTCTACCTCCTGCACTTTCCTTCCAGCAGCTTTACAGACTGAATCATTGATGTGCAGATTATCTTCCTTTGTCTTGAGGTTCAAGGTCTAGCCTTTAGTTAACAAATAAATCCCTGTCTGTTCCCTTATTTCACAGCTCTGGCCAGATAAGATCAGCCCAAAGGAAAGAGAGGGGAATTGAGCCTCCATACTTTTTCATGAAAAGGTTTCCAAACTGGACAGAAAGATCTAATGCAGATCTACAGCCGAGATCCACTTTCCGTTTGCCAAAGGTACATCCATCATTAAAGTCTGCTTCTGTGTCAAGATTTCCTGCTTTCATTTCAACTCCTAGCTTGTAGCCAGTGTTTAGTAATGGTGTACCCCAAATATCTCACTTTTAAAGCCCTTCAGGTGCCATGATCAACCTCAGGAATTCTCTGCAATGTTTTAAAATAATAATTTGTGTTGCTAAAATTGGTAGGATGGTTTTTGGTTTTTAATTTGAAGGTACTCTTGAATCATACATCCAAGATTTTTCCCAAGTTCATGCAAGCTGGGAATTTTTCTTAAAAAGAGCAGCTGAGGTTATCTAATCACTACTCAAAAATCCTTCAAAATATCAGTTAATACCTACACTCTCATTACTCCTGTTTAAGAGTCAGAATGAGACTCCTAAACTGTATTAAAAAAAAAAAAAAAATCAGAGTGGTTTATTTAGATGTAAGTTAGCTCCTATATCATCTATACATAGATATGTTTACGTACTCCTGTCTGACCTAGGAAACATGAAAAGTTGGGAGCTATCTGTATAGCCTTGATCTTTTTTTCTCTCTCTTTCCATTTAGATTCCTCCTGTCACTGTGAACATTTTATAGGGTGTTGACATCTTGGCCTAGTTCAGAGCCACCATCATATTAGAAAGAATCACACAGACTGAAAGTTGTATCTATCTGTAGCCACAACCACTATTTTCCTACATCAGCAGTAGTGTCAAGGGTCTGAAATAGCTCTCAGCGTAAGCTGTATTTTCATGTTAAATTTGCTTCATGTTATCTTAACATTTATTCAAAATTTCTCTGGAGTTTCTTCTTGAGGCCTTTTCTTGGAATTAGACCTGATAACTCCTTTTTTGGAAAAAATATCAACAGAAATTTTACAACCCATTAACCAAAAACAGTCTCCAGTAATGTGGATTAACCTTTTTGTATCTCTCACAGCTGTGATGTCCTGACTTAACCAGCAGACCAGGAAATTCAGACTTATTTAATATTTTAATAGTAAAACTGAAAGTAAGGGATCATTTGGTGCATGCAATTTATAAGAAAAAAGTCAGCAAAGTGCTAAAAGAGGTAAACTCCCATTCTTATTATCCACATGTGTAAAGGCAGCACTAAAGCTGAACATGGACAACTACAAATCACATGGGCAACCCATTTTAGCCAAGCTTGAAATATTGTATATAAATTGAACATGCAAAATTCTTTGAAAATTGTAGGCTTACAACACTAAATTGATGTTTAAGTCAGTACTTTACTTTCAACAATAAAATTCTATTTCATAAGCTCTTTGGAATTAAAAATTTTCAGTTAACATTTATTCACAATTTTTTTCTTTCTGTTTTTCTCACCTAGACAGTAGTTGAGAAAGGTAATTATACTGGCCTCAAAATTAGTTGTTTAGATATTGAAAGAAGTAGAACTTTACTGCTAACTTTACATACATCCTCATCAGAAAGCTCAGGTGGTGTGGCTTGGATGAGTGGATGGTGAGCTGGACTGAGACCTGGCTGATTGACAGAGCCCAGAGGGTGGTGATCAGTGGCCCAGAATCAAGTTGGAGGCCTGTGGCCAGTGGAGTTCCACAGGGATGGGTTCTGGGGCCAGTCTTGTTCATCATCTTCATCAACCACCTGGCTAAGGGGACAGAGAGGAAACTCGTGAGGTTCAACATGGACAAGATGCAGTCCTGCATCTGAAAAGGAACAACCCCATGCACCAGTACAGGCTGGGGATCGAACTGCTAGAGAGCAGCTCTGCAGAGAGAGACCTGGGTGTCCTGGTTGACAATAAACTAAACAGGAGTCAGCAATGTGCCCTCGTGGCCAAGAAGGCCAATGGCATCCTGGGATGTATTAAGCAGAGTGTGTCCAGCAAGTCAAGGAAGGTTCCGCTTCCCCTTTACTCTGCCCTGGTGAGACCTCACCTGGAGTCTTGTATCCAGTTCTGGGATCCCCAGCTCTAGAGGGACAGGGAACTTCTGGAGAGTCCAGAGCAGGGCCATGAATATGATCAGGAAACTGGAACATCTTCCTTATAAGGAAAGGCTGCATGAACTGGGGCTGTTCATTCTAGAAAAGAGGAGACTGAGGGGGGATCTCATTATTTACAAATATCTAAATGGTGGATGTCAGGAGGTTGGGGCATCCTTTTTTTTTTCTACTTTATCCAGTGACAGGACAAGGGCTAATGGGATGAAGCTGGAACCTAAAAAGCTCCATTTAAACATAAGGAAAAAACTATTCACTGTGAGAGTGACAGAGTCCTGGCACAGGCTGCCCAGGGAGATTGTGAATTCTCCTCTGAAGGTTTTCAAAACTGGCCTGGACACATTTCTGTGTAACCTGATCTAGGTGGACCTGCTTGAGCAGGGAGGTTGGACTAGATGATCTCTAAAGGTCCCTTCCAACCCCTACCATTCTATGATTCTATGATTGTGTGATATATGCTGAACAATTCTACTGTATAGAAGTTACAGTTCAAAAATTCTTACTGATTTTAAAAGTATTATATATATGTATAAGATATGAATTTGGGTGTTTTTTAAATAGTTTGGAAAATGGAAATAATAAAATTTCAACTGTATTAGAGATAAAATTGGAAGTGTATGCCTATAGCCAAAAGATCAACAATTTTAATAATAATTCTGAAACATCACTCAGTTTTGGGTAATGTCATAGAGCATGTCAAAATATCCCTGAAAATTTTTCTTTTCATTTTAAAAAAAATTAATTGCTAGTTAATTTCACAATAAAACCTCAAGATTAGACTTCTTTGGAAGTCTAATTGAGAGATAGTGTCATGAATGAAGAGCTTGACAAGGAGTCTTCCCCTTCTGCACTCCAATAGAAGGACTTGATATATCCTTTTTGCTTCTTCCAGAAAACGAGATATGTACTGCAGTGATAAGACTTTGAATGGGATGAAGAAGTGGATAGTAAATTTGCAGTGCTGAATTCTGCCTAAACAAACCACAAAAATCAGACCACTTCTGCAAGTGAAGTGAAATACAGCATAAAGTCTTACACATCTCCAGCTTTCACATGGAAATCCACAAAGGAGTGGCTTCTGGTGAGAACCTTCATTATGCTTCATATAAAGAGGGTAAGTTTTACAAAGGCAGTGGTACACAAATGGTCTTGTGTACAGGCTATCTGGGATGGTCAGCTTTAATCCTACACTAAAAGCCGTCTTGGAGCTCTTCCTCTGGAGACAGTGTCATTGACATGACCACTATGTGCTATAATGGTGTTGTCTATTATATCCCAATAATCACTAAAAATCCCAAGAAAATAGATCCCTTTAAAATTACCTCCCATGTTGGCAAAAGTATTTCATATTGGCATTACAAAGAAATCTGTAATAAAAGAAAAAGAGAAGTAGTTGAAGCAAAATATTCCAAATACAGAATTGTATCAGTTTCCATAGCTTTACAATTTCATTATGGTCAAAGTGGGCCCATCCCTGTGGGAAACAACACTTGAGAAGTAGATTTAAATGGCATTTCAGGGCAAAAGAGACAAAAGGGCATGGAAAATACAGTACGTTATTGTCGCAGCAGGTTAATTGTTGATTCTTAATCCTACAATAAAATCCCTTTTCGTGGCTTCACAAGAATGCATAACTGTCCAAAGGACAAGTCAAAGTTTTACATATTAAACAACTTACATTTTGGATCCAAATATATTTTTTACTGATGTGAACAGAACATTAAAATAAACCTCATTTTAGAGGGTTTGGGAAACACTGTTTGTCTAGGAGTTGTAAATGCTTGGGCTGGAACAGCATTAAATGTCTAGTGTTTCGTTTTTCAGTAACACTATTTTTTCTTTTTCTCCGTGACATTTGCATTGCTATTCTGGGGTAATTTATTTTCTTTGACAATTTAGTTTTATTAGTCAATATTACATGAGAAAATATATTGTCCCACAAACGACAGAGATAGAATTGTAGTATATGAACAGAAGAAAAAGGCTGGACTAGACTGACTAGAGAGGGAAAATGAGACAGCTTTTAGAATTTTCCTTCCTCATCCTCTTATCCTTAAAGCCATACCATTGATTACTTTTGTATCTACATATGCTTATAATTCAAGAGAATTTGCTTGTTAAGAGAGATTTCACTTAGTCTAGTTCCAAAACAGAAGGTCTTCACACAAACAAATTCTGCATTTAGGACTCCTTTACTTCCTAGTCAAGGTTCTACTTAGTATAAAATATGTAGGTGAAATAGATTTTTTCCTCTGGCTTTTACTAAATCTATATACATATCTCCCAGAAGACTACCACCATGAATAAAATCAGACCGTCTGGCTCCAGAGCTCATTATATTGTATGTAAACATAAATATCAGATATTCCTTATTTTCAGGGTGCATACATTTTTCTTCAGATTGATAGCATAATGTTTTCACCTCCTTTCGTCTGACTTTTTTTGGTTACAGTCAGACATAATTATGCTAATGAAATATCCCCAGGCAGCTTACTATTTCAAACAGAACACCTACTTGAGATATCTTTGTATTTTTATTGCTATTCTGGGTCTGTGGTTTTTAAAGCTCTCTTTATAGCTAGATTACCTACAGGTTTCACACATTTATTAGCTCAATACCAAGAATGTTAATTCAACTAATAAAGTGCTTATTACATATTCCATAGGTTTTGTAATGTTTAACATACAGAATGCCATAAACTCACTTTAAGATGGATCTACATATTAATTTTTGTTTTAGTCTATGGCCTACTTCTAAGATGTTCTCCTCTATATTCTCTTGATAGACTTTTTGTTATCTTATAACTTGCATATAATGAAACTATAGGCTGGATTTACAAAAGTGGTCTTGATAGGGGAGCACTGGATCCAAATCTTTAAGAGTGGGAAAAATCCCTATCTACATAAACCGCTAATCAAAATGTCAAACCTCAAGGATACTCTACAGAAGAGTTGTTCGCTTCCTCCCAGGAGTTCAGCATACTAAATCCCAAGTGCACAGAGGTGCTCTGGTGCAGTACTGAATCAGTGATGCATATCATGTCCAGTATTTCCTAGTGTGCAACTGTGGGCTGTTGCCTGTGAGAGCACTGAATCACTCTTCAGAATTACCTAGTTTTTTATGTAGTAAAAAATGAAGTCGTGTCTTCACTGTACACACCAAAATAGTCTTCATCATGGAAATAAGGAACTTAGTCTCAAAAAAAGGCTTTCAATCAGATCAGATATCTTCATTGAGACATGTTTTCCAAGGATGGAGCTTAAACAAGGCTCCATTAAAGTTTTATTCCAACATCAAAAACCTTCAAATGCCATTTACAATCTCTTAAACTGATGTTTATTACTAGTACTTCAGACTACTCAGACAACCAATGACACTGCTAGTTACATACAATTGGAAACAAATGCTGCACCGAGTACCACTGTAGCCACATTACTGCAAATGCAGTGCATTCAAAGAAATAATTTCATGGTGCAACAGGTTTTCCTGTTACTCCAAGATGAACTCATAGTGTATTATTTTAACTTGTAACTGAAATAAAGGAAATTAAAACACCCTTGCTACTGTATTTACAATGTCATTGTAACTTAGGAAGGAAGAAGTTAAAAGTCTTTGGTAACAACAATGTCTATCATGTTGTTTGCATAATACCCTCCTTCAGCTTTTAAGAATTATTAAAATTAAGTTTTCTGATTGCTATAGAATTGAATTATCATATTCTCAGCTGTCATCAATTGCCACTAGCATCAATCTCAAGGATTTATTCCACAGGTAGGAAGCACCTCAAACTGGATTGCATAAAACACATCCAATTCTGTGTCCATAAAAAGAACAGCATTGCCTATAAAGGACTGGATCACATTGGATCATCGGTGACCCCTATTATTGTTTAAACTACAGTGTTAGCACTCATGTCAATTCTTGATATTTGTGTAATAATAGTACATCACCACCATCTTTCTATGTGGTATAAAAATACATTGTTACAAGGGATCTTGCTATGAAAGTGTTTTCATGTGCAGCTGTCCATATACAGAAAACAATAATTTCAGTGAGGAGTGCACACACAAATTTGGATATAAAGAAAATAAATATACTATTTTTAATGTATTCAAAATGAATGTCAGTACACTTTATGAATTTTTAGTTATATTCTGGTAGTTTCTATTAGCTTTGCCTGTTTCAGACGGTGAACACAAGCAACAACATGAAAAAACAATAGAATAATATTTGAGAAAGGTTTTTTTTTTCTGTAGCATTTACATTGAGGTAGGTCATTATTTCATTTTTATTACTTTAAATGTACAGTGAATTCACCACAAGTAAAAGATCAAGTGCAACACTATCTGTTTACAGTAGCTGGACATCATTTGGCACAGGACTATGCTAGTTTTATGTGGCTTTGTCTTTGATCTGAACTGACCCATTTTTCTTTGCTGTAATATTCACCTTAAATTTTATAGCACTGAAAAGAACAGGAAAAGAAATAATACAGTTGATAGTTCTCTGGTGACATCAGAGCTGAAATCTGCATTAATACATGTTCTCTCATCCAGTAGTGCTCCTGTAGCTTCTCCCTGCACGGGGTGGAACCATGTAGTCATGGGAGGAGGAACTGGCTGTGTGCACACACCAGTGACACACTCTTTCTTTGCAAAACCCTCCAGCATTTTCTGATTGCAACTTCTTTGGTTTTTTACCAGAATTTAATACAATATCCTGCCTCCATTTATTAAAAGAAAATGAGCTCAGCTCCAAACCCCAATGGCACATTTGTTTATGAAAACATTAAGAGAATGAGGTATATATTTTTTCTTTCATCTTAAAAGCATCCTCTAATTTCCTAAATAATATGCCTGTGAATGACGTTGCCCATCCTACTGCACAGCCAGAAGCAATGTGTCAAACATGGACTGGAGGGCAAAATGGTTTATAACTGACTAAAGAAGAACTGATAAAAATAGTCAGATAGCAGCAGCAAGGCTGGTTTTCGAAGAACGGAAAACTAAAACATGCACAGCATTTGTGAGGATTGTTGTCAAACCCCATTTTGATCTGACCTAGGCTTGGTGACTCCAGAAAATCCTTTATCTTTCAAACAATCTGAGACAAGTCTGACTTGTCTAGTAACCTAGGCCAAGACACTGGATCAGTGGAGCCTCTTCTTTTCATTGTGATTAGTTAGAGATATCTATGTTATTTAAAGATATAAACGAAAACTTTCATATTGACTGGTTGATGGAACTGCTCAAACTTACCCGAAACAGAGGTACTGTTGGCCTTTCTTTCATTGCATAAGATCCTTCTTCTGCCACTGAGATCAGTGTAGTTCTGTGACCATAGTGTTGAGCATCTTCTGGCCATTGATGTCAAGGATGAGACTCCTGTTGTCTTCCAGCTGTTTTGGATCAGGTACAAAACTGTCCCACTGAACTAGGCAGGTGTAGTGTAGTATAGTGGATAGATTACTAGCTTCAGACTGAAAAGATTAATGTAAATTTTTGACTGCAACAGACTTTTGGGGGCATTTGGACAAATATTTTAGTCATCATGAGTGCTAGATCCCCTAGTCCAGGAAATTTAAGGCATTATGAAGTGAGTGTAGAGTTTCCTTTCATGTTCCAGCACTGACCCTGTTAGAATGTTTTTGGATCACATTAGTGGAAGAATAAGCTGTCACTCATTTTTCTTCATTGTCCAACAATGGCTACGTCTTGTCTTTTTTGCTGAATTCCTCCAAGATTTGCTTTGAGTACATTTTCCTAAGAGATAACGATTTTTACTTAGTGCTTCGGCCTGTCTTCCATAGGGATCTGATCCATGAGTGCAGCAGATTCTCTTCTGTTATGCTATAAAAACCATGGCTTTGAAAGTCAGTGCATCATCAGAAGAGTCATTGGAGGAATCAGACTTGGATAATGGGAAACAGAACAAGTAAATAAGACAGAGCCATTGTCACCTGTGCTAAAAAGGACAGTTGTGTTACAAGGGACAGCTTAATAAAATTGTTCAGGGGATTCAACAGAAACTGAGAGTAAGGTGACACGAATCAATTGTGAAAATCCCATTGTTTTTTCCACTGAGAACACAAGTTGTTTTCTTATTGATGACTGCCTTGCTGGAGTCTGATGACACTGAATATTTTTACTTAATATTAGCTCTGTTGCATTCAACAAGAGTACTGTTAGTAGAGTAAATGTGAGTAGATTGTACCTATTCCAATTTATATTCAACATAAGATAAAGTTTATTTCTCAATACCACTGCAATAAGAATGTACAGGATAACAATGACAAGATTATATTTTCTTGATAGAATACATAAGCCATAATAATAATGCAATAAATATTATTCCCCAACTTCCATTAAGTGCTCTTCCTCAAGTAAGCAAAGTTAGTCATGTGAAGCAAATAAATCATTCCATTAACTGTGAGATGTTTAGAAAAACAGAAAGATTATGTGTGCTGTAAAGATATAAAGCTCAAAGCTGTGAATAAAGAAATTCCGTTAATCTGAGGTTGACATCCACTTTTCCAACTGTCAGTGCTCTTAGTATAGTGTTCAACTAAGAAACTTTCACTTTGTCAGGGGCATTAAAACCAGTGTTTATAAATGAGCGGGAAATTTTCAAGTTTGATGTCTGGGAAAGTAGTCACAGGAAGGACCACTACATGTTTGATCTGTTTTTTCTATATTCTCCAGACATCTCCAATCTGTCTGATTTCATCCACTATGGTTGTTTGCAGGCTTTTCGTATGTGACAATAAGAGTGATAATGCTGTTTCAGTTTGGAAATACACCATCAGTTCTTCAGATTTCATAGATCCAAGTAAATGTAAACTGTGACTTCTAGTAACTTCATACTGTAGCTGGTGGTTTGAGAACAGATTGGGACTGCACTCTCCATATTATCACAGAATCACAAAATAGTAGGGTTTGGGAGGGACCTCTAGTGATCATTCAGTCCAATCCCCTTACTCAAGCCAGTCCACCTATATCAGGTCACACAGAAATGTGTCCAGGCCAGTTTTGAAAACCTTCAGAGAAGGAGACTCCACTATCTCCCTAGGCAACCTGTTCCAGTGCTCTGTCATCCTTACTGTAAAGTTCTTCTTTAAGTGGAACTTTTTATGTTCCAGTTTTGTTCTGTCACTGGACAGTACAGGAACAAAAGGACTGTCCCATACCCTTGACATAGATCTTTCAGATACTTGTAAGTATTTGTGAGCTCCCCACTCCTCTTCTTCAAGATGACTAGCTCCAGATCTTAAAGCCTTTCCTCATAAGGAAGATGTGCCAATCTCCTGCTCATCTTGGTGGCCCTGCACTAGACTCTCTCCATAAATTCCCTGTCCTTCTTGAGCTGAGGAGCACAGAATTGGACACAGGACTCCAGATGAGGCCTCACCAGGGCAGAGTAGAGGGGGAGCAGAACCTCCCTTGACCTGCTGGAATTACTGTTCTTGATGCATCCCATGATGCCATTGACCATTATGAAGAACCATGACCTTGCAAGACCATGAGAAAATTATCCCAAATTTGAAAACATTTGGGAAAATTTACCAAGTCAAGCAACACCCCTCCCCTCAACTTTTTATCTATATTAGTTCACCAGCTGAAAATTAAATAGACAGTGTCGGTGAATACAGTGAGATTTTACTGAAGTGTGTAATATTTACAGAGCAGTCTGTATGTATCATAGTTTGATTTTTCATCACCTTCTCATGCTTGACTCTCAAGCTGCGCTTTATCTGGAATGATATTTGGCGAGGTTGCACTAGGAATGAGGAGTGGCACAAAGGAGAAGCTGGGCTGTGTCTGAAATATTGGTATCTACAAAGCTTTACATCAGACTGTACTGCTAATGACTAATTGATCCCTCTACTGCTCTTCAGACACATAATTTTTGTTGCACAATTATCAGATCTTTTCTCTTGATTTTAGTTATTTCCTTTTAGATGTCTTCCTTCTTTCATGTTATTTCTTGTCTTCTCCTTTTAATGGTCATCTTTACTGGATACTTTTTCCCACTCCCAGAAATGAACTAAGCGTAAGTTATGTAGAGCTGGCTGGGCATGTAAGGTCCTCTGATGTTCTGGACCAGCACTGTGAATTAAGAAAATTGACAACAATTAAAATTCAACAAAAAAAACCCCAGAGAAGCTATTTGATATTAAATGAAACTGAGATAGAATTTACATAATATCAAATCTATAAACTATCAATATTTCCTCAATCTTGGAAAGGAATCAAATAAAATAATTAGACTATTTAAGCTAACGTAATAGTCAACTTTTACATGTGCATTCTAGAAGATCTCAAGTTTTGGGCTTGATTACCCAGCTAAAGTTACAGACCAAAGCCAATCTAATTAATGATTTGCAATCACTAGAGTCAGAAATAATTTTGTACTAGGAAAGACCCTGAATAGTGTTGCTTGTTTTCAGTCAGATGGATTAATAGTCTGTCATGTTCTGTGATCTCTTTCATTACAAAATTAGCTTCTGATTTATAAGCAAAAAATAACATACTATCTAAAATCTAAACCACAACTTCAAACCAATTGTAAACCTTCATTGTTACATTGTAATTCTTAACTGTGGTGACTTTTCTCCAGCAGATATTTATGGCAATAGATTTTCTCCAAAATACTGAAGATGGATGGCTTTAGGACTCTTAGGATTGGAAGTCTAGAACATAAATACATAATACTTAGGTGGGGTGGGGTTAGGTAGGGTTTTCCTAGTGTATTCCCCAGGTACGTTTCAGGGGAGTATTAACATCTCAAACACAAAAGCATTTTCACATTATTGATTGATGAATATAAAAAAGGACAGATAGCTGACAGAAATGGATCTAGGGGCTACATAACATTGTGAGAAATAGTTAATCTCAGACTTAGACAATACAATGTAGCTCTGAAATACAATTACTGTAGCTCTATACTTTCATTTTTACTATTTCTTATACAAACTTCCAATTTTTATGTTTTATCATGTTCAGATCTGGATTATGATTTGAACTCCAAAGTGATGTCTATCTTGTGTTTTGCTGCCTTTCACCTCTATAAAAAAATATAGTCTTGTGTGATACTTAAAATAGTTTTTGTGTGAGTAGCCGTTAGAAGGATCGTACCCTCAATGTATAGTCCTTCTCATCTGTAGCTGAAATGCTTTGCATATTCATCTTTATCAGCATAAACAACTTTCATATGCAATTAATTCCCTTAAAATGCATGTAAAGTTCAACAGCCTAATTGATATATCTGTCCTCCTTTTCTTATCTACTATTTTCCATCACATATATTAGTTTAAAATTAAGTCTTTTTCAATGGATTTTTCTTATAAACTCTTGGAAAATAATGGTAACATAATCCAAAATATAAAGAATTGTCTGAAAAAAACTAAATAGTTATTTATGCACAAAAAAAGTATAACTTTTAATTCCTTCTAGATTTATGAGCTGTTGGCCTTCATTTGATGTTAAGAGCTTTTCTCAAAGAATGGAAATTGGACACTACAATAGCCATTAAAACTGAAATATACTTCCCCTCATGTGCTACCATTAAAATTCATGCCCTGCAGAAAATTTCATGTTGCCAACACAAGTGTATGATCCAGACATTTTGCATTGGGATTTGGCATTGTCCTTAGTGTGTTTGCTTGTAGTATCTCTAAGAATAAATGTAGTCATGTCGAGATTAGGACAGAGAGTAACAGTTCATGGGTTCAGTGCACATGGAGATTATTTCTGAAACTGAGGAATTCTTATGGCTTTTAGCTTTAGTTTTGTGTTCTTTGGGGTGTATAAAGAGACAAATAAGTATGTTTCAGTATAGTGAAGGGATTATATGTCATTATTGCCTTCAGTTACAAGAAGCTGAACTTGATGTCTCAGCATATCCTGTCCAGTCTTGTATATTCCTAGCCTAAGCAGAACAGTCTGCTGCCTTCCTAGTCTTTGTACATCTGCCCTTCATACTATCTATAACTGATTTGGATACTGTGTAATTAGTACTCACAAGTTCCACAAAAGGGAATGAATGCAAGAAGAACTAGAGTTAAATTGGAATACATGATGGGCTCGTACAGTTATTTGTATTCAGTCTAAAAATTTTATATCATTTTTAAGCCAAGATGTTCCACTATCACACCAAAATTTTAGTATCAGTAACAATGTATTAACCAGATTCCCCCTTTATCTTATAGCTGGATACACATCTAGAAATAGAATATTATAGATCAGTTATGCTGGGCTGTTATTCTTCATTAGAGGAGCCAGTGGTTCAAAGATGGGATGTAAATGTGACAGCTATTGTAGGACAGAGATAGTCTTCCTGAAAGTCAAGTAGTTTACCTTACTAGAGACAGGAGGAAGATGCTATTCATGTTTTCTAAACAATTTACTTTGAAAAGCAGATGAAGATGACGATGAACAAGAGCAATGAACTTATGGTAATGGTGGAAGATACTGCTCAATAAAAACAATTCTCAAGATGGTAGACCGATAGAAGAGACTAGCTGCTCTTCCCAAGATCTGGTTCAATCTGGGAGAAATTATTCTTGTCAGTGCAATAGTAACTGAATGCAAACGTGATCTCTTCTGGAACAAAAGGAAAAAGAAACACTTTGGTAGTTTTGTTGTAATGTGTTTTATTAAATGGGAGTGGAAGAGCTGAGTTCAGAAGGCTCACTGGAGAAAACAACATCTGATAATGCTGACATCTCCCACTGTGTTAATAACCTTGCACTTCCTTTATACTCAGTGTAGGGACAGATAACACCTTTGGAGCTTAAGTCATCTTACCCTAAAGCAGATGTCTAGAAATAGGTCAGTTGACTCACCCCATCTGGGAGCTGAGGACAGCTATCTTAGAAGTCATAATCTATGCTACAGACATCTCAAATCAGTGAGATGAATCCCAGCCTTAAGGTCTCAGTTCCAGCTTAGTGTCTTGCACAAACAGCTATCTGCCTGGGCGGTTTCAGTCATTCATCTGATTTGGCAGGACATGAAACAAGCAGCTTGAGACATACAATGCCCTGCAAAACTGAGTGTGTTGGGAAGCTCTGCAATATGATCAGTGTGAGAGAATATACAGTGGTCTCACTTGGGCTACAAAAACAAAGTTTCAGCATTACTATTGCTCACAATGGAGTGAAGTTAGAATGTTAGTTAGGGACTAGGCAAAATTTTGAGACTTCATTACAGATTAGTCATGGATTCCTATTTAAAAGTTCTGCTGATATTTCATTATCTCTGTCATAGGTACAGTTATGACTCTGGGACACTGGAGAAGATCCCAATACAAGTACTTGAGTACCAGTACTGCCACCCCAGTAGTGGTCTCAGGGCTACAACTTGGTAAGGATTGTTTCCAAATTTGTTGAATATTATTGCCAGAAACATGTAGCTATGATACTAGATTCAATACCCAAATTGGTTTTGCCTCTTGTATGACATGTCATCTAAGTGAACCTATTGATACAATAGTGATAAAGAAAACACTATTTTGAGGCATATGGCTAGAGGACGTCAGCAGTATGGCTCTTAAAGCTTAAAGTTGGCATAATCCATGTGGAAAAAGTGTTGTTGAATGTGCAACAGTGGGGATGACAAATCTGTTTATCTAAACTAGGAAATAGAAATAGCGGAAATCCTCACAGTGGCAGTGGGAAGGCTGATCACGTATTGACTGCTTACATAAGCACAGATGGTGGGGCAAGTGAATTTCAGGAAGGTGAATATTTAATGAGATGAAATATTTCAGCACACCATGCTACTAATGTTGGTCTTGAGCAATAGCTGATGAGCATCACACCTGGAAAACTTATTCTGATAACTTCATTATTTTTAATCAGCATATTCAGGGTGACTTGATAAGTCACTGCATCAGCTTTGCATATTCCCTAACATACCACCTCTCTTTTGCTTTGACAGATGTGTGATAACTGTCCCAGAACAGTGTTTTACATTTTCTCTTCCTTTTTGCTTTGTTAAAACCCATCTGAGCTGAAATCTTTGCTTCAAACGGATTACATAAATTTCAGTTTCATTAGGTAATGTCTGAGTTATAGAGTGTTTTCCCTTTCTCCAGGTACTTCCTATTACTGCTAAATCCACTTACCACTTACTCATTGGCCCATTATCTTAGAGTTTTTGTTGTTTTGTCTAGGACCTAAAGAACAATAAAAATGAGAAAAAAGACAATATCTAATAAAGCTGAGAAAAATTGTGTTTAATCCCTGCTTAAGAGAAATGTCTGTCTAAAATACAGGTCTGGATGGCTGTTTAATGCTTGCGTTACAACAGACCGCAAAATGAATGTATTGCCAGGTCATTAGGCATATAACATAATGTTGCTTTTGTTAGTTCAACAGTCAAACTGGTGTTTTGCTAGTGTCAGAGAGGACTATTTATCTTTAACTGATGGCATAAATCCTTTTATAAAAGGTTTCAGGAAAGACATTCAATTTCTTTGAATAGACACACTGAAATGTGTAGAGAGCAACTCCTAAAGCGGGAGTGTTCCATTTCAGACAGGCCATGTTTTTCCATACATGAGAAGTATTTCTGTCATTCATTAGCGTAACTGGATCTAAATGGATGAATATGATCAAAATAGTGCCCTTTATCTTCATGAGTTCAGGTCATACTGATACTTTACTCAGTTATGAACATACACATACTCAGTCTCATTTTCTGTCCAAAATTCAGGAGAGAAAGGATTAAAAGGAAATCCCTTCTTCCCACTATATATAATCACAGCATGATCTCACAAACACCTTGAGTCAGTAGCGTTTTGTGTTTCTAGAGAATTTCAAACTCTGTGACAGCCCCATTGTCTTTTAGTTGATGGTGCTGCAGAGGTTAGGATGATCCCATCCTAAGTTTGACTGTGATTTGTATGAATCTGGTCAATAAGAATATTAGTGGAATCATTCAATGAGAGAATCCCAAACATCAGCCAGGCTCATTTCTTTGGTACAGCTATCAGATTTTCCACAGACTGAACAAGTCAAAAGAAGATGTAGTCTTGAAACCACATATTTTGGGACAGAAGTCTCTGACAAAAGTGTAATATTCCTGTACACATTTTCAATGAAATTTAAATTATCATTTGAAGTTCTCAACATATCTTTGTTATTGTCAATCTTAGTCTACTGTATTTTAAAGCCAAAGATAATATGGCGCAATCTTTACCATAGAAAGAATGTCTTTGTCAAAAAAGAAATAGATGTTTTGTTTGCAAAAGAAAATTTAAAAAATATTATCTAAAAAATGACATCACAAATGTTAAAAAGCTATAAACGTCCACATTAAAAATAATATATAGACCATGATCTTAGATTGTCTGGTTTGGGATTTGGGGATATTTACAATTGATGATAGTGGTAGAAAGAAGCATTTTATCTAACACATGTTTGCATGTAACTAACACTGGTAATTACAGTGTTCTTTGTCTAGTGTAATTGCACCACAGATTTTAATAGTTACCAGCAAAACAAACCAAGTATTTTTAGTTTTAGGAAAAAGCTTGGAATATTCTCTATAAGCTTAAGATTTGCCATGATAACAGGTACAATCACTTTTCCACAAAATATCATATTGTGACACCAACTCTCTTAGTCTCATTGAGCTGGCTCATGAGCATACTGACTCTTAAAACTTATTACCAGAAGCTAACAGTAACACTGAGTGAGTTTGAAAAAGGTTGTGAAAATCACTGGAATACAAAGAAATTCCCTTTTAGTCAAACCATTGCCTGTCATTTAATGCCCCATGCTTTCTGGGAAAGGAAGGATTGTTGTGTTTTTATGCATGTATGGTTTTCATCCTACTGTGCTTTGCTCAGCCTTGCAGTCTTGCTAGACTTAAAATGAAATTTCTGCTTATGTTCAGATAGAACCATTTTTTCCAGTCAGATATTCAACTAAATATCTACCTTGAAAACAAGGGGTATTATTTTAGGGTTTTTCCCTTTGTGTGAACAAACTTCTTAGCTTCTCAGTCAAAGAGACAGCCATTTTTATTGTAGCATAATTAGGGATTATGGCTATGGGAACAGTGTAGAATATACATGTTTATTTATGATCTTGTTATCATTATTTCTTATCGTTTTTAATAACCAAGGGTCTTGAAGAGTTTGCACATTGAGGTTCAAGTTTGGAATGAGTGGGAGTACTACAATCAGAAATAAGCAGACTCAAAAGCAGGTTGCGTGAGTGCAAGCCAAAGAAATTAACAGTATTTTTGATGTTCACCACAAGATATGTTTTACACTACCGTGATGTTTGATCAAGGTGTGATAACTGCACACCTAAGAGGCATAGGTGTGGATGTTCATATAGAGACATTTTATAAGATGATCAGAGAAGAGACAAACTGTCCAATGTATTTCAGCGTTTCAGATAACAACTGGTTTTTTTCCCCCAAAAGCTTGGGAAAACTTACATTTGTTACAATAATTCCATCTTTCCTAAATGTCTAGCAGCAAGAAAAGATATCCTCTTAATTGCTTTTCTGAAGTCTTATACAAACATTTTCATATTTTGGACAAGAACGTAAGTAAGACTAACAGCCTTTTGTTATGTGTTAGGAAGTTCTATAAGATGACTGAATAAACAGCAATATTGCAAAATTTCCACAAAAACACCTTCCGTAATTAATATCATGTTTTAAAATGTGGTTAATTTAAATAAATTAAAATTTAAATGCAATTGAAAATTTAAATATGACTTCAGTGAGATCAGGGAGTTTTTGGAGGTGGAAAGAACTCAAGGAAATTCCAGAAAAGGTATCTTTTCATACAAATGTCAGTGTAATTTGGAAGTCTATGATATATCTCAGAATGGACATCCAGATGATTCTCAGCCAAAGGGTGCTCATAGTTCATGCCATGGCCTAGGATATGTAAGTGAGGCTTGGGATACCTGTACTTAATTTTCTTCTGGAATTTCCGTGTCACTGGATATTGGCTGGTGAAAGAGTTCATTACATAGATACACAGAAGCTGGTTATTTCACAAGTAATCCTTGCAATGGCTGTTTTGAAATTTGATCTGAAACAATGGCAGAAATAAAATTTTAGCAAACTGTGTGTCAGTAAGAACCAGTCACTGGAAAAAGTCGGTTATGTCTAAACTATGCAATATGGCTTGAGTGCATGTGATATGGCTATTGCCATGATGCATATCAATGTTGCAGAGCTGAAAATGAGAAATTTTTGGTCGAAGAAAGCATAACTGTGCTGGGCAGTATTTCAGGCATTAGCAAGAACATTCCTAATCAAAGACATTGCTAGTCACAAGTGCTTGTACAGTAACTTCATTTGTCCTTGACTTCTTTGAATTATTTTTTACCTCTGCTGAATTCACATCTCTAAACACTATGACTGTCATTTGCTATCATTCCAATGCCATATTTTTGAGTTTAGGGAGTATAGAGGGTCCCACAGGTGGGATCCCATCAGCACTGTCCTGAATTCCTGGAGGCGTCCAAACTAAGCCTCAAAACTACTACAGACTACTCTTGAGTTTCCTTCTCACCTCCTGGCTGCCTGCTTTTTATTTTGTACCTCTCCACTGCCTTCTTTCAGCTTTGATTCCAGCTGCTCCTTCACTTCTGCTGTCTTTCTGCAGCTTGCCTGGTACTTCCTGAATCCCAAGGCACATTTGCTATTTTAAATGACACTTCCTTGCTTTCATCTCTTTAGTCTTTAAAATGTTAGCAGTAGTGTTCTATTTGAAGATCCTCAATAGAAAAACAAATTACATTTTCTCAGGTTAAATACAAAATAGTAAACTCTTGCTTTCCTGCCTTTTCTTAACTCAGCAGCTTCATAAGGTTTATGAGGGTAATTTGGCCCATGGTATTCCCAAAACACTTTTCAATTTTTAAAATTGGCTGGTTATATGCCTGGCAAAACAATAAAATGTTTCAGCTTGGATTTATAGCAATTAATTGGTCACTAAAGAACAGGCATTGTTTTTATCAACAATAAATTAAACTTCACAATTCATAGCCTTCCTACCAAGGGTAAGACTAGCAATTACAAGTACTTGTGATAGTCATAATCTTAACAGTGCTAAAAATCTGATCTGATTGTTTCCGTTCTCTGTGCATATTGAAAGACTAACAGAAAAAAATGGCAAATACAGGATTTTAAAGAACTCTCTCTATATTGACAAGAAATGAAATGAAGATAATAACTTCACTATTGTTGCTGAGTAAGTCATCATAAATTGTAGCAATAATAACAATGAAGAATTATTGGGAGTTGATGAATAATAGGAAAACCCAGAAGTAGGGTTTCCCATGGAACATCTATTTTTCTCCTGATATGGGTATTGATTTATTTAATACATTATCATGTTCCAATTTTTAAAAATTATATTGAGTATAAATTAACATCATAAATTGATTAATAAATTGACAAACTGACCATCTCCAGGAGTATATATCAGTGTGGATATGTCACTTGATCAAACTTTTTCTGAAAGGGTTCTGTTCAGTTTGATGTGAATTCATTTAGTTTCAACTTTTTCACCAAAGATTTTAAAGTAACCATAAAACCACCACTCAAAATCTTTACAGTTATTTTATGATCTTTGGGAAACAATAGATAACACAACTGCTTGACAATGAAGTCCTACTTAAAAAGCCTTTCTCATATAGCTAAATGAAAAATTAGTAATTTCAGATCAAGGACTGTCATATTTTTCTTGGAGTCACCCAAGTTCTGTGTCTCCCAACCACTTTCTCCCTCCCTCTGTGTAAAAAAATAAAATTCTGCAGGCTAGTTTGTTGTCACTTTAGCACTTATATTCCCTGGGCATTTGAATCAGTTTCTTCATACATTTTTCCAGAAGACAGAACTTGGTGTGCACAAAATAAATTTGCTGCTTTTTGCTTGTTTAAAGAAAAATTCCTCAAATTGAGCAATGATAAATGCATGTTCTGGTGAGACAAGACTACAAGCCATAGGTAGAAACATCATAGTAACTACTGGGTGTACATGAATTCAAATTCTTCACAGGCTTACAGTTTTCTCAAATATGGGTATGCCTTCACAGAAAAAACCAAATCTATCTTGAATAAAGGCTGACAACTTCCTTAGAATTCTTTCTAAGAATAAAGCTGCAAGGTTTTTTCACAGAAGAGCTTCCCATATTTTTAACAAGGACAGAACATCTTTCCTTGTCTCATTCAATATTTCAAAGATGAGATTTTGCCAAAATTTTTGCCATATATTCAGGAAATTTCAACCTCCATGGATGAAGTTTAACAAGTGTGTAAAGAGTTAACCTGTTTTTCTGTTAGAAAAGGGAGTTTCAGGCAGACATAATCCTCTAAGAGATCCTGAAGCTCTATTTGAGCCAGTGATAATGGTAAATAGAAGGAGCCGTCATGAAGTACTTGCAGGCAGTGAGCAGTCCTTTATCTGAGTGAAAGAGTATTTTGAATTTTCATATACTTTCCCACATTCAGTTTTTGAACCTTTTTCTTTTCTCATTCCAGATAGCCTTGGGTATGTGCTCAAACGTCTTCAGAACACAATGGTACTCTCCCAAAGAACACCTCACCATAAGCATGTTAATCATGGTCTTACTTGCTATACTGATTCCTCGCTCTATCCTGAATCGAGTTTAGGATCTTGGTGTTCCCATTCAAAGCCTTCGTAAATGTGAGACAAAGAAATTCAAGAGGAAAACCATACCCATATCCATTCCTGCAACACCGAGCAAGAGGCAAGGTCTTACCTAAGAGTCTGAGGAACTTCTGCCGTTCATGAGAACCATTATACTTACTAGATCTCTCACTCTGTTTTCCATAAAGCATTACTGTGATCTTGTGTTTTCTGTTGTAAACACATAGCAACATGCATGATAAACAAACAAATGCAAAACAGTTTACCAATACCAGACCCTCCCCTAAGTCTTCCCTTGGGGAGAGAGAAGAAAACAAACAATATGTGACAGATGTTAGTCATATTGCTTAATACAAGAGTAAAGACATTCAGATGTCAGAGAAATGACCATGACAAAAAAACATACAAAATCACAGAATATTTGAGGTTGTAGGGAATCACAGGAGATTTTTAGTCAAACATCTGGCTCAAAGTAGGCTGAGACATCAAATCAAATCAGGTTCCTAAAGACGTTATCTAGTCCAGTCTTGAAAATTTCCAAGGAAAGGTATAGATGGGTCTGGTGACATTATAGAGTGTACTGGAATCCCCTTCAGAAGGTGTCCTAAATTCCTGAAATTTATTAGGTTCAAAAAACCCTGAGATCACTACTAGACCAAAAAAAAAAAAAAAAAAGTGTGGAAAGCAAGAAACAATATAAGTTTATTCTAAAAAAAAAAAACCCAAAGGAATAAAAGAACGTATTATATCACTTTAGAGAACAGTGCTGTTTAAAGAAAACATAGTAACTAGAATGTCAGGAAATACAAATTCTAGGTCATGGGTGACAATGGGTCAAATAGGTCACTGACAAACTACAGAGACTGCTGTAAGGTTTGCTTATCTATTACTTCAAACTCTGTGTTTGATTTCTAAAATGCTTTATTAGTTCTCCAATATATATGTTGGGATGCCCTGCAGAGGCTGATGAGTTTAAAGCCTCAAAGTATCAGCTCAGCCCTAATGTATAGTTAGCGGAGTTACAAGTTGTCGTTTGCAACTTACAGTGCAGTATTTTTAGTCAAGCCAAAACTAGTGATTGATTTTATTGTAACAGACCTCATAGTAAACTAAAATGGTTTAATTACGGCTTTGTGAAGGGCAAGAAAGTTCTTATCTCACCAGCTGCTCCATGCTCTACTCACTCCATACCATGGTAAGATACCTCAGGCTCACAGGGATGCCTTTAGCAGCTGTTCTTTGACTGCTTGGACCTAAGCAGTGGCAAGCAATAATAGCACGCAATGGGGGTTCGGTAAAGATGATGCTAGAGCTGCAATGAATTAACTCAGTTATTTGAGGGGATGAAAGTAGGGTTGATCAAATTTGGAAAACCTGGTGGACTTGGTAGGAGGTTGCAGCCAGCTAAGACCATATAAATCGGATTCTTTCAGCAGCATGTAGTGATGAAGCTGATGGAAGCTGGAATGTGGTCTGTGCTTAAAACTTTATTTACTATGTGGATACTGTTGTGATGACAAATAATGTAGAGACCTATGCCTATGGAAACAGTCATCCTTACTGTGTAATGTGTTCCTCTTGGGATTTGGTCTAAGTAATCCTTTTGCCAGTGTAAAATGCCAATATGCCGGAAACAATGAGAGAAATACCAAACTAGTCTTCCACCAAAGTTGGGCCAGCAAACTAATTCTAGGATGACTCCTGCAGAAGATTTACTGTTATTTCATAGAATCATAGAATGGTAGGGGTTGGGAGGGACCTTTAGAGATCATCTAGTCCAACCCCCCTGCAGAAGTAGGTTCACCTAGATCAGGTCGCACAGGAACATGTCCAGACAGGTCTTGAAGACCCCCAAGGAAGGAGACTCCCCTCTGGGCAGCCTGTGCCACTGCTCCATCCACCCTCACAGTGAAATAGTTTTTTTCTTATGTTTAAGTGGAACTTTTTGTGTTCCAGCTTCATCCCATTACTGCTTGTCCTATTGCTAGCTACTATAGGAAGAAGGGATGTCCCAACCTCCTGACAGTCACCCTTTAGATATTTATAAATAAGATCACCCCGCAATCTCCTCTTCTCTACACTAAACGGCCCCAGTTCCCGCAGCCTTTCCTCATATGAAAGATGTTCCATACCCCTGATCATCTTGGTGGCCCTGCACTGGACTCTCTCCAGCACTTCCTGTTCCTCTTGAGCTGAGTAGCCCAGAACTGGACACAGGACTCCAGATGAGGCCTCACCAGGGCAGAGTAGAGAGGGAGAAGAACCTCCCTTAACCTGCTGGCCACACTTCTTGATGCATCCCAGGATGCCATTGGCCTTCTTGGCCATGAGGGCACATTGCTGGCTCATGGTTAGTTTATTCTCAATCAGGACTCCCACATCTCTCTCTGCAGAGCTGCTCTTCAGCAGTTTCGCCCCCAGTATTATTGAATACTTCCTTTTTTTTCACAATAGTTCTAATTGGAAACAGTCTACTTTTGAGACATTTAATAGATCACCTAGTCACTGCTGTAGACACTTCAAATCTGATAATACAGTGGAGAAGGATGCATCTGTCTGTGCTACATAAGGCTGGATGATTTAATTCACTGCTGATTATATGTACCTGTCATGCTAAACAATATATTCATTCAATGGCCACACAAAGTGTGCTAGACCTAGAGCTACTGGGACCTGGCAGGCTGTCTGGCTCTGCAGGAGGAGAGGGTCCCACACAGTCTGCCATTGACAACAGCTGCCCCTCAAGCTGACCTATACCAGCTGGAAGTCACTTAGCTCTATTAGATTCAGCTAGGAGGAGATCACAGGATGGCTTGGGAGGGAAAGTGTGATTGTCTTCTTGAAGAAGGAAGATACACAAAATGGCCTTGAGTATTCTACCCTGCACGAGAAGAGCCCAATGGGGTAGAAGTTTTTTGCATCTCAGCAACTGTTGCATATCACAGGCTCCTGGGAAAATGGAAAGTTTGAGGGAGAGAGAAAAGCAGAAACTCTAAGACAGTAGCTGCTCTGGCCTGAATAGTGATAGGGAGGATCAAACCAGTGGCGAGTAAATCTGGGCTCCTGTGTTTAATTAGACTTGGGAGGGGAGATTGTACCTTACAGATCAGAAAAGAGAGACTACAGTATTTTTTATTATTATTCTTCCTTTTGGACAAGGGGAAGTGGTAAAGCAAAACCAGACAGGCTGTCTGGTGCTAAAGACATTCATTGGCTTCAGCAGGAGCCTGGGCAGGGTTTGGAACCAAAGACTGCAGGTAAGGCTCTGGGCTCTGCTGCTGTAGGGTAATTCCTCCAAGGAGGAAGGTGAACTGTGGCCAGCACAGGGTAGCCTGGCCTGACACCTGTTCATGAGTAAGACTTCTTGTCTCTTGCCATAGCGGAACAGACAACACTGGAAAGATTTTAGTGCAGAGTGTGACTATAATGTTTGTTCTGCCTCATCACCCTGTGATGACAGGGTGCCAGCCAATCTGTGTGTTCAGGCCTGTCCAGGAACAAAGGACCACCATTAGCTATAAGTATCAAAGGCCTTTGAAATGCTCTAAGGACAGGGCTCAATTGCCACTTATGGTCCCAGGCAAAATAGATAGGACTACTCAGCTTAGGGAAGAAAACAGAAATTAATTTAATCCATCACAAAAGAAACCCCATAACAAACAGAAAAAAAAATCAGAGTGGTACAACAATAAAGAGCTCAACCAGCCATTTAAAGCCACCTTCCTCCCAGCTCTCCCCTCTTGCTGAGATCAGGGCTCTGATCCCAGTGTCTTTACCTCCTCCACCCCTGAACAACTCAGGGGAAGAGGTAATGGGGGTTTCGGTCAGTCCTTTCCTCATGGCTCCTTCCATTTGTCTCTCTTCAAGTCAGACAGGCTCCTCACCAGCCTTCCTTGCTCCAACACAGGATCTCTCACAAGCCAGGCAGTCCTGCATGGGCTACACCAACGTGCATTGATCCCGAAGACTGCAAGTCCTCTCCACCTCCTGTGTGGGTCTGCCCTGCGGCCCAGAAGGCTCTCCAGCACAGCCTGCACTATGGCCGCCTCCTCACTCAGTCTCCTGCCCATCTAGGTGCACTCACCCAGAGCTGCTGCTGTCTCTCAGTCCTGCCATTGCCCTCCGTGGGTTGCACGGGCCAGGCTGTGTTCTCACCATGGGTTGTAGAGGGGTCTCTGGTCTGATGCTCCTCGTTCTTTCTCTGACTGTGGGGTCCACATGGTCACCTCCATCTTGTACCACTCCTTCACCTCCTCTTCCACAGCAGGTCTCCCTTCTTAAATAGTAATGGCAGAGGCGTCAGATTGGCCTGGCCAGGTTGGAGGTGGATCCAACATAGAGCTTGATGGAAGTTTCAAGAACTGTTTACAGGAACAGCACTTCAGCACCCTAACCCTTTTTACCAAGCAAAAAGTGGTTCCACACAAACCCATGACACCATGGCACAGTATTAGAGAAGGCAAAGGCTGGCCAGCCCCCAAGGACTGTGTGTTTTTGTTATGAGAAAGCAGGGGGTATTAGAAATATCTTCCATGCCATGAAGTCAGGCTGCAAAAAGAGGACTCTGTCTCCTGGGATGGTAGTAGAGCTGCAGGGCCAATGACTCCTTCTGAGAAGTCTCGTCTGCTCTGCAGATCTGGAACAAAATACTGGTTCACTATCTCTAGCCTGTACAAACATTATGGATCATTGCATACTAAAAAGGTGGTAAACTTTATGATACATAGTATTGGCAGTAAGAGGGATGTTACTTTTATATCTTTATATTTCATATGTGATTTCAGTATTTATGTAATCTTTCAATCTGGGACCTTCACAACTTGTAAATATAAATTAATTTTATTTCATATTTTGACAAATCCAAGTTTTGTGTAGTTTTAATGTCTATAGTTTCAAAACTGACTTGTTTTCCTGAAAGCCCTGACCTTTTATATCCAAAAGGACACCACATTCTGGTTCTTTCATAAGGCACGAAAATTTTCTTTCCAACAAAATCTAGTCCCTTGCCTTGAGAAAGCTTGAATTGGCTTCTGAAGCCTGGCCTATTTTGAACTACTGAAGAGTGCACGCTGATCTTTGAATCTTGCAAATGGGGTTTATATCTTGAGTACTTTAGGCTTTCTGCTGCTCTCCTCAATAGGAAGAGATATCAGCTGGGTCAGTACTGGGTCAGTTTCTGGGTCAGTACTTCTGTTTCTTACTGAACATAGTTGCCAGAGCAAACGATCAAGATCTAGTCAGTCAAAAAAAATGTCATGAACCATTACAAAGACCATGCAAAATGTGGACTCCATACAAGCAGGAGTTTTAACAATACCAAATGACTGGAAGAAAAAAAAAAAATTGAAGTGTTTAATTTTATTATCACAATACCTATGCTAAAAGCCAATATAAGGTTACAAAAATTCCAAGTCCTAAAACATTGTTCAAACTAAACTTTATAACTACCAAGTATGAGCACAGTGTTTTGGGACTTTGAATTTTTGTAACTATACTGCCAGTGCTTGGCTGTTTCCTTGTTGGTTCAGAGAGTGTCTCAACAAATACTGAAATGTTTAGTTAAGCTCTGATGTTCCAATAATTGTTCTTTACTTCTTGATGTTGAATCCTGTGGTTAGGAGTTGCAACATCATAATAGACAGTAATTTGTTTCCCTGAATTCCCTATGAATGATTTCCATGCTAGAAGGGGAAAATAATTTGTGAATTAGTATCTTGGTAATGGAAAGAAAAAAACCAAAAAGGGATGAATGATATCCAAAATAGTTAATTAATTGCCTCTAATGATATATTTTGGCCCAAATCGATGACTATGGAAAAAAGCTCTATTGATACAGATAGAGCTGGGGAGAGAGTCTGAAGCTTTCCATCCACTATAATGTGAGCACAACTCTATCTCATAACAAGACAATGAGAGTGAAAACTCATGTTCCCTGTCTCTCCTTTTGCTGCAGGTGCTGGGGACGCCCAGATAGAATAGTGACTGCTTGGAGTCTCCACTTCCAGAGGAATGATTGCAGTGCGAGGGGCGGAAATCAGAGAGGAGTTGACAGAGATGGACAGAGGTCTAGAGCATGATCCTGTGAAGAGTTTAAGGGAGTTGAATTTGTTTAAAGTGGTGAAGAGGATGCTAAGGGATGATCTGAGAGCTAGTCTCTCTGGTAGATTACAAAACTAAACATGGTAGTGACAGATGAGATGGCAAGGGGCAGGGACAGAAAATTACAGATTGACAGGTTATGCTTGGATATTAAGAAAAAATTTTCCTGTGGGAAGATAGTGCAATTCTGTAACATGTCACTAATCCAAAGAGGATCTGGATGTCCATTGTTTGAGATTTTTGGATTATGGCTCACCTCACCTGTTGCTGGCAATAGTCCTGTCTTTAGACTAGACAAATTGGACTGGAGAACTTCACAGGTCCTGCCAAAATGATAATTCCATAATCTTTCCTGTGTTTTTTGTCTCCTTATGCAGATATGTATGTCAAGAATTTGGGTAGATAAAACTTCTGTGCTAGAAACTTCTGGCTTCTCATGCAGAGGTAGATAGGAAAAAGGGATGACTTACTGTGCTGCATCCATAGTGGTATCTTTCCATATTCTCTGTATGCACTCTGGCTAGTCTTTATGGTTTATTTTGTGTTTCTTCTTTTCCTAATTGTAATGGATATAGTAATTATGTTCCATTACTATGAGCATTGGCATGATTGATAGGTGATGTAAAACATTGCGTCAGAGAGTTGAATGGTATTGTACATACTAAGTTAAGTTTGGTGTGATGGGGCGAATGTTGGCAACAGGAGCACTGGGCGATTTCCTGGAAGAACAAATTTGTACATTGAGTGAAATTATTTCTTTTCTGAGTTAGGCTGCTTGCAAATATTAAGAGAAATGACAATTTCTTTTTATCTTCACTCTGAGAAAGGAAGGACATTCTGATCTCTGGAAAGACTCACTCTTGTCACCTTCTTCAGAATAGGTTGTCCAATATTTCTATCTGAATTCATTGACAGGACCCAAAGGGTGGTTCCACAAGATCATTGAATAGTCCCTCAGTGGAATATGCCCATTATCAAACCAGTATCAACGATGAGGTGACTGTCACAAAAATTTCCTCCTGCTTTCATTTGAAGAAAGAGGAGAAAGCACAGAATACGGATGGCCTTTCTAACCTCAATTCTGTGAAGTCTGATATTGCAAAAGTTTGAAAAATATATTGTCTATTCCAATGTCAACTCTACCCTGAACTTCCAAAATAAAAACAGATATTCCTCACCTTAACTGCACATTTCTCAATTTTGACAGGAACTTGTCAGAAAGGACATTGCATACTCTGTAGAAAATCTTGTGTGGTTCCAGCCAGAACTGCATTTGGCTGAAGCAGTTTGTTGTTATTACCATTCCTATAAATATTTGACTTACAAATTTTGCACAAAAAGCAAAATTAAATTACATTACACACTGTTTCTTGACACAGTTTGATGTTATGAGAACTGAAGAGTATTAATGCAGAACACTATATTGCTTTGCTAATGGCTACTTTTATTCTGGACAGATTAAAAGAGAGTGACAAAGTTGATGAGACAAGGTTTAAAAAGAAAAGGATCAGGAAAGGATGGGACAATTTTTGTTAAAATAATCGACATGTGGAATTTTTCATGTGTTCAAATCAACTTATTTTCCCAGGGGAAAAGAGCTGAATACAGGCAGGTAAGCTAAACAAGCATCCTGCTCATGTTCATGTGCATTTCTTTGTACAGAATGTTTGAGATATTGACTCAAAGGAAAACAAGTAGTACATACAGATGAAAACTGGTTGGAACTGTTTAATATGATTCAGTATGAATTGGTGAGTCAGCAGGCTTTGGAACTGGGAATGATTTGTAGTGTAAAACAGCAGACCTCAAGTCACTGGAGCAAAAGACTTTAACATGAACAAACTGTAAGAATTCCTGTAATATGAAGTTCCTGTGGCTTGTTGTTCAGCAATACGAAATAGCTAAGGGAAAGAATTTCAGCATGGGACAGAGTGAGCATAGTTGACCACCAGAATGTAGTTCCTGTTGCTTGTTTGCATTGTTAGAAAATGACAGGGAAAGTCATGGCTGCTTCCAGCAGGCTAGGTGGGAAAGGAAACGGTTCATGTGACCTATAAGGGCTTTTCCCAGACAAACCTATTACATTTCCATTTGACACAATGTAGTGCTGACATTTCACCTAAAGGCATACTTGTCATGGTAATTGCATTTAGATGATTTTAACATTTAAAACTTTAAATTCAGTTCTTAACCATCGCTTTTTGGATGATAGGTTAAAATAAATGCTAAATACAGCTAATAATATTAACCCAAACTATGAAAAATCATTTTGTTTAGGTTCCTTAACATTAGTTTATCAACTTCTATACTATGATGCTACTAAAAGACAGCACAAGCATCAGAAAACAATGAATACTGAAAAACTTCCACCCTCTGAAACCTGTTCTGTCGGGGGAAAAAAAAAATGTTATTCTAAAGGCAGATACTGCTGTTTGCTTGGTGTAGAGCTGAAACCTGGATGGTTACCTAATGGTCAGCTCTGTTAAGAATGCAGATCTGAGTCACTGTAATATGTTTGGAAGAGTTTCTGAAAGGTCTTGCTACATTGCATGCCTTCAAAGGGCAGTGAAGGATGATGCAATGTCTTCAATAGATCACAGGGCAGCAAGGTGATCAAATCAGCATGGCAAGTTTCACAGCAGTTTAAGCTGATAGCAGTGCATCTATTTAGTACTTTCAGTTCATTTCCTACATCCAATGAGGATAAACTAATTGAGTCATAATATCACTAATATATTACAGATGGGAGATCTCTAACTGCTAACTGCTGAATAAGTAAAGGATCCTGCTATTCTGAAGACTATCTTTGAAGATAACTGTCTTGTTAGAGTGGGATTTTAATTTGAAGACTGACAGCAATATTGATTCTTCCCCTACAATAGGTTTGCTGGAATATATTCACCAGTTGTGGTGCACAAAACAATGCAGTAGTTATTCATCCAATCCATATTCAACATGGTGGAAAGATTGGGGTTTTTGGCTTCTTTTGGGTTGGGGTTTTTGTTTTGTTTTGTTTTGATTTAAATATAGCTCTTTCCTCAAGAGCTTAATAAACAATGTACTTTTTTTAAGACTTTGATAGTGTTAAACATGGATAGAATTAGCCTATAGGGTTAAAAAGCCCTGTTTTAGATAACACATGTGGCAGTTTAAAGTAGTTTACTTAGTCAACAATCAGATGAGTACAGTCTAACTGGGAATGGAGTATGATGAGAGCACCAAAGCACCAGTTTCTGTGGTAAATGATGTGTTTGTAACCAAGCAGTTGGGTGGCTAATACTCTGTCCTTGACCAGTGTAACACATGTGTTGGATTCATCTCTGTTTGGTTGAAAAAGCCAAAGTCAAAATGAACTGCTGTTGTGTAGTCTGACCTCCTGTGTAAACTCTGTGGAGAACAACATTCTTCAGTGTCTGTTTAGAGATTTAAACTAAAAAAAAAAAAACCTAAAAAAAAAAACTAACTAAAAAAAAAAAATCCATCCTTGACTTTGTTTTGATAGCTTTAAGCTTTAAAAGAATAATAATAAATTAATTATTTTAAGCAGACACACTATATCTTCTGCTTGTTAAGACTCGAAGACAGCAGGAACTAACCTCTCTTAGAAAAAGCCTGGGAAAGTTGACCTGGCAATATGCCCTGATGCTCAAGTAATAACGGGATCTGCTGGGCTAGCAGGGTGGGGAGCAAATTCCAGTAAGAAATAACAAAAATACTTATGGGGAAACTGGTTGTTTCAATGGCTAAATGCCACTATGCTTCTCTGGCTTGTGCTGACTGTAGACCCTAGGTACTGAATGTTCATGATACTTTCCCCTTTAAATTTCTCTTGTGATATCCAATATCCAATGTTCTTGGTCTTCTCAAGCTGCTTTTCTTCTTTCACTTGAGTGTTTTGAGGTCCTACAGTTCTTCCTGGAGGTCTATGAGATAATTAAAAATTATTTTTAAAAAACAGTGATAAATCAATAGCCTTTTCAATGGCCAAGCCTTCATGCACTCTGTAACTGTACAACAATTGATCACACTTGGTCTTGCAAAACTCTCTCACAGATATTCCTCAGTTTTGAATATAGTTAACCCATCTAGCAAAATCGCTAGAAAAAAGGTAACATTGGTTGTTTTCTATGTGTTTTCCCAAGAGGAATTTTGGTTGCAGAAGCTGTAATTTCTTTAAAAACTCTTTCTTGATATTTTGGAAGTACTGTGAATCATAGAGTCATAGAATGGTTTTGATTGGAAAAAAACTTAAAGATCAACTAATTCCACTCTCTGCTGCAGACAGGGGCACCTTCCACTAGAATATATTTCTTAAAACCCCATCTAACCTGGCCTTTAACTCTTCCACGGATGGAACACCCACAGCCTCTCTGGGCAACCTGTTCTTCACCATCCTCATAGTAAAGAATTTCTTCCTTACATCTAAACTAAATCTGCCCTCTTTCACTTCAAAGTCATTACCCTTTTTCCTGTCGCTATATGCCTTGGTAAAAAGTCCCTCTCTGGCTTTCTCATCAGCCTCTTTTGGTAATGGAAAGTACTATCAGGTCTCCCCAGAGTCTTCTTCAGGCTGAACAACCCCAGCTCTCTCAGTCTGTCTTCATAGGAGAGGTGCACCAGCCCTCTGATCATCTTTGTGGCTTACTTTGTACTGACTCTATCATCTCCACGTTCTTCCTCTGTTGCAGGCCCCAGAGCTGGACACAGCACTTCAAGTGGTGTCTCATAAGAGCAGAGCAGAGGGGCAGAATCATATCCTTCAGCCTACTGCCCATGATTCCTTTGATGCAGCCCAGGATACATTTGTCTTTCTGCAAGCATATATTCCCAGGTAGACTGAGTTTCTCATCAACTGACATCCCCAGGTCTTTCTTCACAGGGCTGTCCTTAATCTGTTCATTGCAAACAGACTATACAAGGACTGTGTGAGGTGGATGTTATTTGTAAAAAACACAAGAGCAGTGCTTGGGAACAGAACAGTCATTTTCCAAGAACAGGACCTTTTCCCAGTAAATCTAGTCTCCTGTTGTTAGTAGTGGGCAGCAGTGGATGTTTGCAAATGTTTGTCTGATGAGCAGCTTTGAAAAATGCACCTGCAAAATCATCTTCTTAACCACAGGAAAAAAAAAAAAAAATCTTACTTTTTGTGCACAAAGGTAGTATATCCAGCTCAGACTGTTCCAGAAGCACAAAGTGCTGGAGGCTGAAGGGAGATTAAAAAAAAATCCTGAAACAACAAACCAAAGCCCCAGTCAACCTTTCTGGGGGGAGAAAAAAATTAAATAATATTTAAAAGGATCATTACAGTGTTTCTTAGCCCTTCCCTAAGTATATCTTGTTAGACATGGTTTGATAACCTAGATGGCACTCCTGGTCTGAATTGGGCCATTGAATGTGTTCACATTGCATGTGTACACAATGTGTATTTATAAAAGAGTACTGGCATTTTCCAGACTTCAGGAAGCCTTGTAAATGTAAATCAGCAGGAGCAGCACTGGAGAAGTTGGAAGCTCTGAATCTTTAGATGTAGACATAAGTGAAGAAACTTAAAATTTTTGAGGAGGATCCTTACCCGGATGCGTCTATGTCTGATGCTAATGCAGTGTGATTTTTTTCATTTATTTTGAAATATGTTAGTGAGAAGATATAGACAGTCTGAAACAGACACACTTTTGAATGATCCTGATGTCTATCACACTAAAAAACTAGAGTACATAAAGTTATCGAGTTCTGTGTTAAAGCTCAATGATTTGATGGCTAAATTCCCCACCAAATTTCTGACACAAGCTTGTTCACAGTCATTTAAAATTTTCTGCCTTGTCTTGTAGCTTTAAGACTAAGACAAGGACTATTTCCTTTCTCAAGAAAGGATGTATTAAAGGAGCTGAAAAGCTTTCTAATATATTGGTTACATCTCAAGTCACCTTCCTTGAACACAAGCAAGTGGCCTTGTAAGCAACGTTCAGTGAAGCCTCACTAACATTTCCCAGTTCCTGTGTTTGCTTCTGTCTTTCATAATATTTCATTACTGCTCTACAAAGGAAATTTGCTCTTGACTGACACTAAGGTTGGTGTACCTTGATAGCTTTCTCCATTTCTTATTGTACTATCAAAGTTCACAGGAAGATTTTTTTTTCTTAATATGTCCAGATTGATTTACATTCTTACTTGGAGCTAAAGTTGCACTTCTTGAGTGGGAAGCTTTGATGGGCTCCGTTCTGCATGATAGTCTTGATACTTTTTATACTGAACATCCTCACCTTGTTGAGTCTGAGCTGAAAGAATAATCCCTGATACACCGTAAGGAGGTTTAAGAGTAATCACACTTCCTACTTTAAGTCTTTTTCTTTCAAGTTGATGAAAACATTTCTGCTTAGCACTCTGTGAAAGCCTTGCATATAAGTTTTTCTCAGCCTCCTCAAAAATTTTGCTTAAAAAAACCTGGAGTTTGGTAGCTTGAAGATGTTCTCTCTGAAGGAAATGTTACTGTTATTTTTGCATAAACTCTAATCCTTATGCTACTGAAGGCTGAGTTGCTTTCAGTCAAATCAATGCACTGAGAAATTGCCTGTAAAATCGTTACTATTCACTGGATGCATTAATCAGTCTCTGCATTCAGTATGTGGGCACTTGAGTTCACAGGAGGAGAAGATGGGAGCTCATAGCAGGGACAACATGTAGGTAGGCTTATTTGTGAAACTGCAAGGGCAAAGAGCCTGGCCAGTACCAGCATCACATGGATTAAATGTTTAATTTCTAGTAGGAGTTTGTTTTCACTTCCTGTATGGAGCCCTAGTGTCAATGTCTGAAAACCTTTGTATGGTAGCTCAAAATGCCTGACTGAACTGAAGTAGGAGGAAAAACAGGATTTTTTTAAAAAAAAAAAAAAAACACTTTCCACTTTCAGGATTTGCAGTCTATCTGCTGTAGAATGATTTTTTCTATAAAAGTATTCTCTATGAGTGAACATGCATTCAATGAAAGTGACACTTTCAATTGCTTGCCCCTTTTGAACTCTTGAGTTCATCTAACTGACTTGCTTCTTTCCAGGTTTGTAGTCACATCTTTTCTGTAGTCATTGTCAGCATCTGCAACTTCTATTTGTTATATCAGCCATCACAGTGTTGACAGAGGTTTTGTTATGGACTAAAAACATATTTCTCCCTGGGCGTATCAACACACAAATAATTCCCTTTTCCGTGACCTTGTCAAACATCCTCATTCAGCCTTTCATTTTCTGACATCTGTAAATAGCATGACTCTAGCTGACTCCAAAGAATTGACACCACATAGAATTAAACCATAATATATCTTTGTTTAGATGGTGTGTGGGAAGGACACACTTTGATCTCAATTACATGAATGTAAATAATGCTGGTCTTTGTTTACAGTGGATGGCATTTGTCCTAGTATACTTACGAGTAGAACCGGTCAGTGGGGATAGAAATGTCAAGGAAATAGCTTTCAACAAGAAATGCACCTGATGTGTGCTGAGCATATGGCTCAGGTTTCTCTAAATGCTCAGTTAGGTGACAGATTTGTTCATATCCATGTTGACTTGTTAATGAGTGGTCAGAACTGAGTGTACTGTAGTTGCAATTACACTTCACTGAAGGTTGAGAATGTACAGATGGTCTTTGCTGCTGGAGCATAGGGCAGTGCAGCTCACAGCAGGCTTTTGCTGCTTCAGTCTCTGCAAGAGTGGGCCTCCAAGAATGCTTCTAGAAACATGTGTCTGTGGTATTGATTACCAAAACCCATGAGATGAGGTCCATGTTATGGAGACTGAGGTGATAAAATAGAGAGTATAGAGCATCATAGAGCATCTTTTTTTATGAAGAAAGGCTGTGGGATCTGGGCTTGCTCATCCTGGAGGATACTGAGGGGGGACCTCAATAATACTTACAATTTTTTGAAAGGTGTATGTCAAGAGGATGGGGCAACACTTTTTTCTGTAGTGTCCAGTGACAGGACTAGTGATAACAGACAAAAGCTGAGACAGAGAACATTTCACTTAAACTTAAGGAAAAACTTCCTTACCGTGAGAGTGAGGGAGCCCTGCCACAGTCTGCCCAGGGAGGTTGTGGAATCTCCTTCTCTGAAAGTTTTCAAAACCCAGCTGGACACATTCATGTGTAGTCTGATATAGGCAGATCTCCTTTAATAGGGGTTCAGACTAGATCTTTAGAGGTTCTTCCAACCCTTGCCATTCTATGATTCTGTTTATCTATGACTCCTTATTTAGGGAAGCTAATATCCCAGGAGGAAAGTCAGAGATCATTCAGACAGACCAGATATAGAATCATCATCATAGAGTGGTAGGGGTTGGAAAGGACCTTTAGAGATCATCTAGTCCAACCCCCCTGCTCAAGCAGGTTTACCTAGATTAAGTTGCATAGGAACGTATCCAGGTGGGCCTTGAAGACCTCCAAGGAAGGAGACCCGACACCTTCCCTGGGCAGCCTGTGCCACTGCTCCGTCACCCTCAAGAAGAAATATAAATATAAGAAAAAATATTTTTTTTATTATATTTATATAAGAAAAAAAAAAGTGTTCCAGCTTCATCCCATTACCCCTTGTCTTGTTGCTAGATACCACTGAAAAAAAAGGATACCTCAACCTCCTGACACCCACCATTTATATACTTGTAAATATTAATGAGGTCTCCCCTCAGTCTCCTCTTTTCTAGACTAAACAGCCTCAGTTATAGTCAGTAAATTTAGCTATGCAAACTATTTAGTGGTGTATTGGTGAACTGGCGCTCAGTGCTCTACTATTTACTACAAATAAAGTTAGTGTGGGATACAAAGGTTACCATGTAAGCTTACTATACATACCTTAAATACTACATGCATGCAAAATATTCACTTACCAGCCAACTGATGTTTGGTGTGAGATAAGAGATCTCTCAAATTCAAATGATAACCTTGACAGAAATTCCTGGCAAAAGGGAGATCACCATCACCCAGCCAGCTGTTATGGAGGGGGAGTTTAACAGGCCCTGATAGCTCCAGATATTTAGTGTAAAGTGATCGGTTTGTAATCAGATTTTCTGCTGTGTTAATGTAGTTGTGTACATTTACCAGCCCATTCTTCAACCTAACCAGGGATTTTTTTGTTTCGTGGTGAGTTCTCACTGATAGCCTCACAAAATGAGATTAACTGATTCGGCCTGATTGCTGAGCATTTGCCTGGACTGAAGTTCAGTTATTTCAAAGAAGAGGAGTGCATCTGACCCAGCTAATGAAGAAGAGAGTGATGACAGGGAAGCTAGTTCACCTTTTTCATGATGCTTCTTGCAACTACTTATTGCCACTTCTTGCAGTTCAAGAACAGTCTTCAGACATGGTAGTGAACACAGAACAAAGAAATGCAGTTTATGTCACACTATGTATGAGTGAACTGCAGGACCTTGCAACACAGGAGGTTGGCAAGTCAAAAAAAAGGCTTTAAAAGCAATCAGTTGCATTAATGTAGCTTCTCTTGGCCATAAGTTTCTTGGCATCTGAAGGATACATGAAAGACTGGAGCACTTGCTCTTTTCCTTTTTTTTTTCAATCACTTTTTCCTGCCCTGTCTTTACTAGATAAAACAAAACATTGCCTGTTTTCATAGTCTCCTAATTTGAAAGTTCCTCAAAAGATAGTGTTCTACAAAGGAGTAACTAGTGATGAACTAGCAAAGAGATAAAGACTGAAAAATGAGAGTCCCTGGGCCCTTGAGCAGAGGGAGATTTTTAGTTTGTGTCTTCTGAAGCTGAAAGCTTCAAGCAGCAGAAAGCCTGTCCTACAGTGCTCATTGTGTATTTAGCTTTCCTGAAATAAATTCTCAGTTCTATCTGGAGAGATTTAATTGGGCCTTGGATCAGAAGACATTTTTAGGATATTGCCTATTTTGACTTCTCATTCCCATAGGAATCTGGGAGAAACTAGATTGCTAGTTGCTGCTTGAAGATATGAACTGAAAATGATGGGAAATGCTCTATTCTGTTCAGCCCTATCAGTGGCCAAAATCCTGTTTTGGCATCTGCTGATGACTGCAAGAAACTCTTTTGCTGAGCTGTGTGGGCTCCAGATCAGATTTTCTGTGTTTATAGACATACTGGTACGCAACAGCAAGGAAGTAATTCAACTTGCTTTCTAATCTTGGAAGTTTGGTGGTTATCTGTGTTTTGTGCCTTTAATTGCTTCACAATTTTCATCTTAACTTGATTAACGATATTGGCTTTCTTTGATCTAGTAATGACACCCTCATGTTTCTATAGAGCTTTTCAAAGAGAGGGGAAAATGGGGGAGTACACTGGTTATGAGTGCATAACCGGCTGGCTAAGTTAGGGGAGAGCAGTGGATGTCATCTACCTTGACTTCAGCAAGGCTTTTGACACTGTCTCCCATAACATCCTCATCAGAAAGCTAAGGCAGTGTGGCTTGAATGAGTGAACAGTGAGGTGGATCAAGAGCTGGCTGAATGACAGAGCCCAGAGGGTGGTGATCAATGGCACAGAGTCAAGTTGGAGGCCTGTGGCCAGTGGAGTTCCACAGGGATGGGTTCTCGGGCCAGTCTTGTTCAACATCTTCATCAAAGACCTGGATGAGGGGACAGAGTGTACCCTCAGCATGTTGGCTGATGACACCAAACTGGGAGGACTGGCTGATTCCCCAGAAGGCTGTGCTGCCATTCAGTGGGATCTTGAGTGGCTTAAGAGTTGGGCAGAGAGGAACCTCATGAGGTTCAACAAGGACAAGTGCAGAGTCCTGCATCTGGGCAGGAACAACCCCATTCACCAGGACAGGCTGGGGGTAGAACTGCTGAAGAGCAGCTCTGCAGAGAGAGACCTGAGAGTCCTGATTGATAATAAACTAGCCATGAGCCAGCAATGTGCCCTCGTGGCCAAAAAGGCCAATGGTATCCTGGGATGCATCAAGAAGAGTGTGGCCAGCAGGTTAAGGGAGGTTCTTTTCCCTCTCTACTCTGCCCTGGTGAGGCCTCATCTGGAGTCCTGTGTCCAGTTTTGGGCTCCTCAGCTCAAGAGGGACAGAGAAGTGCTGGATAGAGTCCAATGCAGGGCCATCGAGATGATCAGGGGAATGGAACATCTTTCATATAAGGAAAGGCTGTGGGAACTGAGGCTTTTTAGTCTGGAGAAGAGGAGATTGCGAGGTGATCTTATTAACATTTAGAAATATTTAAAGGATGGGTGTCAGGAGGTTGGGACATCCTTTTTTTCTATAGTAGCTAGCAATAGGACAAGGGGTAACGGGATGAAGCTGGAACACAAAAAGTTCCACTTAAACATAAGAAAAAACTATTTCACTGTGAGGGTGATGGAGCAGTGGCACAGGCTGCCCAGAGGGGTTGTGGAGTCTCCTTCTTTGGAGGTCTTCAAGACCCGTCTGGACATGTTCCTGTGCGACCTGACCTAGATGAATCTGCTTCTGCAGTGGGGTTGGACTAGATGATCTCTAAAGGTCCCTTCCAACCCCTACCATTCTATGATTCTATGATTCTAACGAGTGCATTGCATTGGCTTCAATTAAAGGTAGTATCATCATGAGTTGTTTCTGTATATCAGTCAGGAATTCTCTTCCCACCTTTTAGACACTTGAATGCAGTCTAGAGAACATCTGTGTTTTTCCCTTATTCTGTTGCTTGAGCTTATCTTCAAAAGCACATTCAGTTGCTGGAAAAGTTATTGTTTTTCTTCATAGAAGGAATTACTAATGTAACTTGAGAGATCAGAGAGGGATCAGATAAACTCAGTAAATAAAAATCTTGTTCTCATCCTGGTATTCTAAATAGAAAATAGATGATTGAAAGAGAACATCAGGGAAATTAAAAATCATTTAAAAGCACATTTCTCTTAACTAGGAGAGTTTCCATAGACTTCTTGGAGGTATTGGCTGCTCTCTCAGGCTCTTATTCAGAAAAGCATTCCGACTCAAGTGCTTAAGGACACACTTATCTCCTCTTGAACCTGGTTATTCTGGAGTCTGGGGAGGTCTCCGCCCACACTTGCAATGAGTGTACTGCATGCGGCTATGGGGAACTGCTGTGTGCTTAATCTGTGCACGTTTCATGGAACATGGGAAAGAAGCTTAGTCCGAGTAGACCCAGAGAATACTTATTGCTTGCACTACTTATCTCTTACCACAAAATACTTCTAAGTGTGTTACTAAATTGCATTCTCGACCTAAGATGAAAAACTGGAATGACCCAGCTGGGAGATTTATCTGAACAATGATCTTTGTTAGGAATATTGTTTCCTCATTGAAGCAGCCTGATGATTTTTGGTGCCAAATAAATAAATTCCACAGAGGAGGTGCTATGACAGCAATTTCCCTTCCAGTACATTTGCACTTTGTAAAGATTCTCAGCCACATCCAGGTTCACATCAGGTTCAAGTACCATCAGTGCAGCTTAAGTGGGATTGGCTGCAGGATGTTGCTCTTCATCTGTCTCTCTCCAAGCACTGGTCTCACTGACAGGCTTAAATCAACATTCAGAGCAATTAACTTAGTAGGAAGGTCATAAACAGACTGATGTAACAGACCAATCATACAAACTGCTGTGCAAGTCATTGAATTTTTTTGATGTGGCTGGTAAGTAAAAAAATATAAACTAGAAAGATGTCTGTGTTTCTGTTACACTACTGATACTAGCCATGATACTTATGGATCTAAAAAATCAGGTTTCAATACGACAGGCTATAACATTTTGGTTTGGATAACTGTCAGGTTTTTATGGAAGGAAAAGACGTGATTCGCAAAACTTTTCCTCTGGGCTTTGTCCTCCTAACCCAGCTTTTAACAGGCTTTAACCTGCCTCTATAGACATCTACATATTTTGGTTTAAATTTGCTGATTTCTTTTAAATGAGACACTTGCTGTTACACATGGTGAGACTGTATTTCCAAAACTAAAATGTATGGATTTGGAGCAGTATTTTTTTTTTCCTTATTTCTGTGCTTCTCCTACTTTATTGCTTTCCTCAAGCTTCATGTTGAATACTGTAAACCCTTCTACCTCATCGCACTGAAGTGAGTAAAAAGGACATTTATTTCATCTCCTCTGGAAGATCCATTTGGTATAATACTGCATTTCAAAAAACATGTTTTCCGTCCTTCTTCAATCAGCTGAACTTGTTGACCCCATGCAAATAGCTTATAGGATTCTAGTAGGAAATCTTTGATTAATTACTTGTTTGAAACTGACAGTATATTGTAGAATACAACACAAATCAAAACTTTTAAAATCTTTTGTTAAGAAGAAGAATGTTCTGGATGCTTGTATAAACCATAGTCTTTTTTTTTTTTTTTTTTTTTTTTACCAAGCTTGTGTTCTTCAGCAAGTCTTACATTGACTGTCATATTGCAGATAGACCTGTCATACTCCTTATTGTGTAACAGTTACCAATACAATCCTCAGTTGCTATTGCCAGTCTCAAGGCAATTCTGTACTATGCTTGGTTAAATGAAGTAGCATGTGTATTCTGTGTATTGAGGGAGAATGAGGAAGAAATGGTTGCAAGCCAAAGAAGATACCAGCTCCTCAGATACAACATCAGGAAAGAAGCAGTAAAAGTTCTTATAAAAATAAAAGCTAAAGCCATAAAAAGTAGCAAAGTCTTAGTGAAAAACAGGAATGAATAATGATTTTTTTTAAAGAAGTCAGCTACTCTGTTCCTTTGTTCCACTGTGGAGAGTAACACTAAAACTGGAATAGAAGTTGCAAGAGCTGCAGGAATCACTTTTGTCACTGCTACAAGGTATTAGTGGAAGCTTGTCTGTCAAAAAATTACCAAGGATAGACTACAAAATTCTTTTACACTCTTAAGAGTCTTGAAAAATTAAAAAAGAGAAACTTGCAAAAAGAGTTTGTTTTTTCATCATATACAGCATATTGTCTCTAAAAATTTTAAGAGTAATAATTCTTGGTAATTTATCATATCCATTACGCAGTAGCAGTTATATATTTCCATACAAGATATTTCTGGGATAAATCAAGCACAATGTCATCTGACAAAAACTTGGAAAGTACAGTTTCTACTTCTTACCATGCATTACAACAGTCTTCAGTCATGAACTGCCAGCTGAAAACTACATGTTAAACTGAACTCAAAACACTGATGAATAGCTAGAGTGCAAACAGCAAAGATAAAATGGTGCACTATGATAATCTGAAAAAGACAGTGTTAAAAAAAGAGATAATTAATGCAAGAAAGAGCCAGAAGGGTCTAATCAGAGGACTATTCCATGTTTGGAGGAAGAGAGAGGAAAGAGTATTCATTTACAACATGACTGAGGATATGCTTTTCATTTAAAATAAGAATTATGTCGACTGCTGATGTATAGCTACTGAAGGAATTTTTACACAGAAAATGCCCACCATCCCTCTCCCCCTGCTAAAATGTATTTATGTGGGAAACTCAATTGTAGAGAATGAATTTATTAGAACTGCCCAAAAAAACCCCCTCTGAGATGTTACTGCTGCTCTTTTAGAAAAGGATGAAATTTCCACAGAAGAGAAATGAGGAAAGTTCGTGTTGCACCACACTCTAGGCAATGCTAACAGGCTCTCCAAGATAATTAGAGCCTATATTATAACAAGCAGATTAATGAAGCAACAGGCAACAAAGAAAAATAATGTCATTCCACCAATCAACACAGGTTTGTGGAGAACAGATATTGCAGAGCTAATATAATTTCTTCTGCTTTAACGGAAGCTTTCATCAGTAAGAAAGACATTGAGCTTCTAAAGGGTATTTGATGTCGTAGCCAGCAACACTTATTTGTGTATGGAGTTTTCTAGTTTCTTAGCACAGGTAGATTAAGAATTGGATTATAATTATTTTAGTACTTGTTTACAATTCAGTGAGTCATAGTTGTATTTTAACCCTACATTATATTAATATCCTACTAGGAAGAAAAAAATATATAGCTAATAATTAAACTGACTGATGGCACGAAGATTGGGGCATAGGGGAGAAGATGATGGGTGATGATGGTCTGGACTGATTTATAATTATCTGTAAAGAAATAGCTTGTGTTTTAATGCAACTAACTTTAAAATCTTTCCTCTGAGACTAAAGAACTATATCTCTGATGAAAATATTCTTTACTTAAAAATAAGAACTTTGCCTTGTGGAATGTCAGCTTAAAAAATAAAAAATAGTTGAGCATTGTAGTGGGCAATCTCCTAGTTGTGAATTCCCAGTGCTACTCTGCATTCTGAATGATTCATGTTGTCTTTGAAAATGCCACCAGAACTGGGGAACTTTATACCACTCTGTCCTTAGAACTTGCTGCAAGTATGATTGGAAGATTGTGACAGATTTTGATGCCAACAACCTCTCAAGCTGGGGGAAGCTTAGAGCTGTTTCTTAGAAATGCATCTGAAGCTACTAAAGAAAATACTTTCTGATGAAGGAAAAAAAAAATCCAAAAAGGAGGAAAAAACTCCAAGTATGGTCTCAGTTTCCTCAGTTCAGAAATGAGTTAGGGATTGAAATTTGAACTGAAACTACTAAGCAAGGAAGACCACAAATTATGTTATTGCATCTCACAGATATTTTCAGATGCCTTTAGAATTTGCTCAAGCTTTTGAAGTTTCAGTTTTGCAATATCCAGAAAAGGAATTTCTCTTTCAAGCTCTAAATATCTGTCAGTCAGTGTATATTTCTCTTCTCATCAAGGTATGCTTACTGATAACAAGTCAGGAAAGACCTGAGGGAAAAATATGAAACTTAACTCCTATTGCACTCCTGAAACACTGATAACTATAGATCACATAAAAATGTAACAGAACAACTTGTGTCAGACACACTTTTTCCATTAAAAATAAATCCTGTGTAATGAACAATTCTAGCTTGGGTTTACTTTAGCCAAAGGATGTCACTGTTGTTCCATTGCATGTTGGGTAATGTAATGAAAAATGCATCTATACTGAAATAAAACAAAGCTGAATAGAAGCTGCAGGTAAGACATTCTGCAGGCAGGGATGAGAAAGTTGTTTAAGATGAAGCTTAGAAAATTCTTTCTTATCAGGTAGTGAGGTGGATTGTTAACCAGTTGAAGTGAAGAAGGCAGAGAGTGGTGATCAATGAGGCAGGGTCTAGTTGGAGGCCTGTATCTAGTGGAGCCCCTCAGGGGTCAGTGCTGGGACCAGTACTGTTCAATATATTCATTAATGACCTTACTGAGGGAACAGAGGCCCTGTCAGCAAGTTTGCTGAAGATACTAACCTGGGGGGAGTGGCTGACACATCAGAAGGCCGTGCTGCCATCCAATGATACCTACACAAGCTGGAGAGTTAGGCAGAGAGAAATCTAATGAAATTCAACAAAGGCAAGTGAAGAGTCTTGCATCTGGGAAAGAATAACCCCATGTACCAGTACAGGCTGGGGAATGAAATGTTAGAGAGTCGTGTAGGGGAAAGGGCCCTGGGGGTCCTGATGGGCAGCAGGATAAGCATGAGCCAGCAATGTGCCCTCATGGCCAAGAAGGCCAATGGCATCCTGGGGTGTATTAGCAGGGCTGTGGTTAGTAGGTCAAGAGAGGTTCTCCTCCCCCTCTACTCTGCCCTGGTGAGATCATATCTGGAATAATGTGTCCAGTTCTGAGCCCCTCAGTTCAAGAAGGACAGGGAGCTGCTGAAGAGAGTTCAGTGCAGGGCCACAAAGATGATGGAGTGGAGCATCTGCTTTATGATGAAAGGCTGAAGGAGCTGGGGCTCTTTATCTTGGAGGATACTGAGGCGGGATCACATTCATGTCTATACATAGATGAAGAGTGGATGTCAGGAGGATGAAGCCAGGCTGTTATGAATGATGTCCCATGATAGGACAAGGGGCAATGGGAATGAGCTGGAACATAAGAGGTTCCAAAGAAATACAAGGAAGAATTTCTTCCCTGTGAAGGTGATGGGGCTGTCCAGATGGGCTGTGGCATCTCCTTCTCTGGAGACATTCAAAAGCCACCTGGATGAGCTCCTGTGTGACTTTCTCTAGGTGGTCCTGCTCTGGCAGGGGGTTGGACTAGATGATCCTTCAAAGACCCTTCCAGCCCTTGAGATTCTGAGATTCTTTGATTCTATGAAAACTCTTTTACTACTATCCAAGTATTGACTGTGTTGCAGACAGGTTTAAGAGAACAGGATTATCAAGGGAGAAAAGAAATCCTTGCATCCCAGGAAAGTTTGCATTTGCTTTGAAAAGCAGGAAAAAGCAAGAGAGGATTGTCAACTGGCTCACAGGAAAGAAAGGTGTGACAATAGTTGTTAGATGTGTTGACTTTACTTTTACCAAACTAATAGTGTCAGTAAGTGCTGGTAGAAGAGAAAGGATCAGCGGATACTGGGTGCTGAGTGCCTGGAAAGCAGTGCTAAAGACAAAACCCAGAAGGAAATTGATATTTTTGTTTTGCTTTTAAACAACGTGGAAGAAACCACTGGAGCTGATTATGGGTTTTTTTTTGATCTAGTGGGATTCTAGTGGGAGTAAATTCTGAAAATGGAAGAAATTTTAGGAGGAGAAAGATAAAAATGGACCTATGGGAGACAGCAACACAAGGACAAGTCATTCTGTCTCTTCCCATCAGTCTTATCCTTCCCAGTAAATTAAAATGGGCTAACACTCCATCTTAGATATAAGATCAAGTATGTGCAGACCCTGGTGCAGACCCTGA
Source organism: Colius striatus (assembly GCF_028858725.1). NCBI lineage: Eukaryota > Metazoa > Chordata > Aves > Coliiformes > Coliidae > Colius > Colius striatus. The sequence goes on from NC_084790.1 coordinate 38,404,283, forward strand.
CTACTCACACTGGAAAAATCCCAGTGCACTAGAAAAATCTCAGTGGCCTTGTCTGTACTACCTGTAAGCACAAGAGGAGGGCTGCTCCCACTACCAGAATTGCTGGGGCAATACTGGCTGGCATAGTCCAAAACTATGTTAAGAGATGTGTTAACAATTACACTACAGTTGCATGTCAGGGCTTGAGCCTGAAACCCTGGCCAGGTTTAGTTTAATCAGATAAACTCATACAACTCATACAGTTAAATGAGGGTAAGGTTTGCTGTTCTCTGAGGTCAACAGCCAATTGTATAGTCATGCCAGCCCTTCCTCAGTATAAACATTGGTCAAGTCCAAAGCAAGACTTGAACTTATACTTTGGGAATACTACTGTGAACATACTTGTCTACTCTGCCCTCCATGGTGTTTTAGAATGCCCTTCTGGAACAGTTTTGAAGAAGTTTCATGCTGGACGCTAGATCCTGTCTGGACTTGGCATGGTCTGCCACAGAGTGTCATCCCAGATGGAGATATTGGACCAACTGCCTCACACCTCCTCACTCAGCCAAGCATGAAAGGATCTCCTTGGACCACCTCTCTCCTTCCTGTACTCGTGACAAACTCTCTGAAAGACCCTGTAAGGTCTCCTGCAGCACTGTGATTACCATGTCCATGGTAACTTGCTGTGTGAAGTGCTACATAGGAGAATAGAACACATGACTCTCTTAACAGGCTGTAGTGAAGCACTATTTACCTACAACACTGACCAGTGGGGTCTTGCTTGCCCTGTGGTTCCTGGGGCAATGGTTGGCAGGTGATAGCAGTCTCCATGATTGTTCATGTCTAGCACAGAGAAAAGTAGAGAGGCTGTGACACAGTACTGCACAGTGAGAAAGACACAGACTTAGCCTCAGCATGCCACAGAGAAAGCTTGCAGAAAGCTTATTCTGAGTCTCATGCTCAGCACGGGATGCAATCATCCCATTGGACCTGACTCTTCCTTCCTGGCTTTTGCTTTCTGCTTCCTCTCCTGGGCTGCTTGAGCAGAGGTGATAACATCATCTCTCTCTGTTTAATGTTGCAGTGCTGCTCGTCATGGAGTTGGTAGTGCTATTTCCTATCTCTAGGTACCAGTGTCTCTGGTCTTGGTTTGACAAAGTTTAGTAGAGATTAATGGTTTGCCACCGTGCTTTGGGATATAGTCTGCCCTGATCAAGAGACATATGCATGTACACATATGTATAGGCTTCAGGAAAACAGAAGTATTAGAAAGGAAATGTTGCTTTATTTTTGGAAGCAGACCCTTTGCTGTACTGGATGGAAGATCACTGCTGTGTCTGAAGACTGTGGAGAGGCGGAGACTCACAAGGATTTTCCCTGCTCATTCGTGACAAAGGTGTCCTTCTTATTTCCTACCCGAGCACTTGAATTAACACAGCATTCATTTGTGCTGTCCTAAGGAAGGAAGCCAGGGCTGACCCTGAGCATGGAAGCCACCAAATTACCACCATGTCTAACAGAGGCCCCATTTTCCCTTGAGACCCATTGTCGAGTGTTATTTCTGCCAGACCTGCTGAATTGAAGTCTGATGGCTGAGCTGTGGCTTGAAGTGGGTTTAAGCTCTTATGAGGGAGTGGGGAACCTTCAGCTGTGTTAGATTTCTGTAAAGCTGATCTGAGCTGATAACTTCATACCACACTGTTCTCACAGGTTATTTTCTTTCATAGAATAACAAAAACAAAACAAGCTTTCCCTTCCCTCAGCTGGGAGCAGGGGTTGTAGGTTCTGATAGCCTCCAGGGACAAAGGAGGTATTCACATGTATAGCTGAAGGGTTGAATTCAGCAGGCTGAACCGAAACATCTGAATAAAGTCCTGGTGTCACAAAGCAAATCACTGCAATACCTGACATAGATCCTGTAACTTATATAGGTGTGCTGGTGGCTAAAACTGTATCATTGAATCTGACGGACATGTACAAATTGTTAGTAGTCTCTAATAATTAGTAGCAGCTTCTACCTGATAGCAAAAGCAGAAGGATGTCTTTAAAAAAAAATAAATCCAAATAATGAAATTGCTTTCTTGTTTAACTTGCATCACATGCAATTTTCTGAGGGGAGAAAAAGGGATTTGCTCTTGCCCAACAAACTGGGTAAGCTACAAGAACAAAGTAGGTTGACGTGATGTACAGGTACTGTCAGTCTTCACAAGAATTTAGAAATCTTGTCTTATTTTTTCTTTACAAACTTCATTTCTAACAAAGTTTATTTGCATGAATTACATTCCTTTGCTTACAATATAATACTGAGTTTTCATGGGGACATAGCTGTGGGAACAAAAATAGCTTTTTAAAAACTATTTTAGAAAACTTGAGTTGTTTGTGTGTGAAAAGTCTTTTGGCAAACAGTTCAGGAAGCTAAGAAACTCAGTGAGTTCCCATCCAGAAGTCACAACTTGGGAAGCCTTAAGATAGGATAGTTTCTTCTTGTAAACTTGCTATTAACCTGTTACACTGTTGCTGATTTTTTTTTTTTTTTGTAGTCACAAAACCTTACCTTTTGTCAAGAAAGTAAAAAAAAAATCAGAATCGAGATTTTTTTCCAGATACAGTGGTAATAATGAGTCAAAAAAACCCTCAAATGCAGTAATTACTCCAGTTTTTCTTCCTTCTCATTTTCCTTTCCTTTCCTTTCCTTTCCTTTCCTTTCCTTTCCTTTCCTTTCCTTTCCTTTCCTTTCCTTTCCTTTCCTTTCCTTTCCTTTCCTTTCCTTTCCTTTCCTTTCCTTTCCTTTCCTTTCCTTTCCTTTCCTTTCCTTTCCTTTCCTTTCCTTCCCTTCCCTTCCCTTCCCTTCCCTTCCCTTCCCTTCCCAAAAAAGCACTCTTGCATACAGTCTCAGATAAGTGTGGGTAGCATCCTGAAAATTTCGTACAACTAAATCAGTCTCTTGTTTGTTTCATTGATAATTTTTCTTAAATATGCTTATAATTTCCTTGCTTTATATCTGCTAGGATTCTACCTCATCCCCTGAATTCTCTTTCATGGAGAGGACATACAAAAACAGAGGCCTTTGTTCAACTCTTGCATTTCCTGCTACCTAAGGAATTCACAGGGTCAAACTTTGTTCTAGTCATCTTCAGCCCATGGAATGCACTTAACTCTTTAGGATCCATTTGTCAAGCAGGGAGCTATTTAAATGAGGTAGGTACAAAATGCTGAGCTAGCTTGGTGCTTAGCTTCAGGAGAACTTGTGCCTTTCCTTTGGCAGGAAATGTGTTAAGCCCTTCCCAGCCAGCAACCCCCTTCATCTGATAGTCAATGTCTACCTGAAGCTGACAGCTGCCTTTTTGTCTGAGTTTCCTACTGAGGATCTGTGACTATCAGTCTGTTAGATATTCTGGCATTTTCATAGATATTCTTGCCAAGGCACTATTCCTTTTGAATAGAATATTTGTCCTTAGCCCAGATGACTGAGGCCATTAAGCTACAGAATAATCTTGAGGATATTGCTGGGACCTCACAGTATTTAAAGGACCTGGTATTTGGACAGTCTTATAAGAACTACAAGCCAGGGCTGAAGGAATTATTTGAATTTATATCTCCTATAACCTTGGTGAGTTCTATAAATATGGCACTAACAGTAAAATGTTGGGAGGGTGAGGGAAACTTGAAGCCAATTTTTATGCAATGTGAGTCCAGCAGAGAACCTCTGTTTCACAAAACTGAAAGCCCTAGAGATATAGAGGATCCCAGAAATGCTTACGAAATCTTACTGGTGACTTCTGGAAATTCTTCTGGTAGCTTCTATGCTCAATGTTTTGTACCTTCTCAGTTAGAATTACCATACATAAGTAAAATCTCTTCCACATCTAGAATGTATTTGTTGTTAGTACTAGTGTTAATAGTACTGGTTAATTAGCACACACTGTAAAGACCAGCTTTACAGATGTAGTCTCTTGAAGCCTTTACATTAAAATGCACAACATACAATTGGAAAGTGAAATCCAAATATAAGTGTGGCTATTGTCTGCTTTATGTTTTGCAGGAGGTGCAAATAGTTTGGAGGGAGTCCTCTCCTCTGCCTACAGGTATCCAGAGGACTCCTCTAAGCATCTGCTGACTTCAGCTGAGGTTGCAAGTGCTAAGCAGGTGTTAGAGCCTTATCTTCTGCTATCAAATAATTATCACTGGAGTTGAACCTAATGTCAAGTGGCATGTGTTGTCAAGACAAGTATTTATTGTCTTTACTGATTTGGATCAGATTCTATTCCATAGGAGGAACTAATGCACAGCTGAACCTTCAAGACACTGCAATTTAGATGAAATTAAACATCTGAGATAAAAGCTTCCTTCTGCTATCCATTGCTGCCCTTCACTTCCTGTATTCTAATCCACGCTTCAGTTCTTTCACTTAGTTCTTCTTTGTTTGCACACTTTAAACTTCTCTTCTTAATTTTGTACTGAGGTGAATTGAAACATTAGCAGAATATAGGAAACATTTCCCCCCCCCCTTTTCTATGAACAGAACCTTTCACTCAAATGACATGCATATTGATCACATTGTAGTTAAAGTTAGTGTTGGGACTCTGGTCAGAATATAAAAAGAAAAGTGAATGAAATTAGAAGATTCAGGAATATTTTGTAACAGTTTCACACTTGATTGATCAGCTTTGCTTAAACATTTGATGAGTGAAAATTTTTTAAATGACTAAAACTTACTTTGCTCTTTTGCTTTTTTCAAACTATAACTTTATTTTCAAAGTTCATATTTAATATTTCTTCATATACAGATTTAATTGTCTAGATCCTCTGAACCTGGAACCATCTTCAAGAGCTGTTGCTTCCACACATACTTTTTTTTCCTTCTTATGCAGTAAAGAAATGTTAGAGCTTTTAAGGTTTTATTTACTTGCCACCCACTCTCCCTCCACTCCTGGGCTTCAGGTTAGGTTTAGGTATGGCAACCTTTAAAATAATGACAAGTATAATCAATTTAAACATAAGAGACTTTCTAAACTTTCAAGACAGAACATGGAGAGGCTGGGGATTTGCAACCTCTCTTAAATCTCAGCAGGTGCTGGTGGAAATTTCTCACTGCTCAATTATAATTTCATTTGAGTGAGAAAATGGAAGTAACTACAGATACTGAATATCAGAGATTACCTAGTATGAGCCCTTCATTTAATTTCCTATTTCATCAAGATCTCATTTAAGGCAAATTATTTTAAGGCAAATTATTTAATACTTGTCTCACTGTTGAGGTCCTAGTCTAGGAGAGGCAAAAGATGAGGTACTTTCCTTTCAAAGTGCATGAGTTTAAAACCTCTGATATACATGGGAAGGATGAACCCATCTCCAAGACATATGTGTGTGAGTCACCTAATCACTTGGGTATTGTATACACAAGGAGGGGAATTTCATAGAATCATAGAATCATAGAATAGTAGGGGTTGGAAGGGACCTTTAGAGATCATCTAGTCCAACCCCCCTGCAGAAGCAGGTTTACCTAGATCAGGTCGCATAGGAACATGTCCAAGTGGGTCTTGAAGACCTCCAAGGAAGGAGACTCCACAACCCCTCTGGGCAGCCTGTGCCACTGCTCCCTCACCTGAACAGTGAAATAGTTTTTTCTTATGTTTAAGTGGAACTTTTTGTGTTCCAGCTTCATCCCATTACATGTTGTCCTATTACTATCTGCTATAGAAAAGAGGAATGTCCCAACCTCCTGACACTCACCCTTTAGATATTTCTAAATGTTAATAAGATCACTCCTCAATCTCCTCTTCTCCAGACTAAACAGCCCCAGTTCCCTCAGTCTTTCCTCGTATGAAAGACTTTCTATACCCTTGATCATCTTGGTGGCCCAATTTGTCCTTATCCAGCTGTTTATGTTATGTTGAACTAAATAAGTCTGCCAGATCAAATCTCCCAGAGCAAGATAAGTAAACAAATTCATATTTTCTCTAATTGTGTCAAAATTTAAATCTAAGGTCAATACTATCTGGTCAGGACTTGTTTGTACTTCATGGTGTGTCTGCCAGACAGCAGCAGAAAGTGGGGAATGTGGCTTGCCAACATGTTTTTTCAGCTGTGAAGGCTAATTATATATTTGAATGTGTTAGCAAAGAATGTAACCAATTGGCTGGGTTCACCTTATCCAGCAGTGCTGAGAACACATTTGGAGTACTGTGCCAAGTTTGGGCCACCAATACATGAAAGTCATTGACAATTTGGAGAAAGTCTAGCAGATAGTCAGTAGGATTTGGAGCATGATGTAGGATTGGAGGTCAGGGAAAGTTTGCCCAGCCTGGAAGAGAGAGGACTTGGTCAGGGGAAATGGAGCAACCTGTTCTCCTCAAGTATCTGATAGATTTTATTGTGAACATGGAGTCAAAATCTGCTCAGGTGTGCACAGTTATAGGACAAGAAGTAGCAGTCACAAAATTAAGCAAGGTCATCCCATATAGATATGGGAAAAATTCTTCCTTTCAGGGTGGCTAAACCCTGGAGAGGTTCCCACAGAGGAACAGATCTTAGAGCAATCTCATCTAACTTTGAAGCTGAGTCTAGATGAGGAGGGGATTGAATAAAATGACACCAAGCCTCCTTTTTAATCTGAATTATTCCAGGATTATTACCAAAGCCATTTATGTCTATGAAGTTAGATGGATTTTGAACTTGCCATTCCTAAAGAAATGCTGGTCACAGGTATTTAAACAGATATTTAGGCATCAAAATTAATTTGTATATCTAGTCGTCCCAAGCTAGTTTTTCAAACTATTTAGCATTATAAACAAAGGGCAATGGTAGACTGTGCTTTCTATTATCATCAGGTCTTCTTTTGATGAAGAGGCTGAAAGGTCCTGATAACAGCACTCAGCTATGCACAAGTCCAACAAACTGTATGTACTGATTAAATATAGGAGAACCTGCACACTATCTCTACTCTTACTGCATATGCAATGCATAGTTAGCCTTGTGGCATGAGTAGTGAGTGCTCCTGCCATTGTAGATTCATACTATGCATTAAATAGTTGGCTGTCCAAGAGTGCTGTGCATATGAGGAACACCGCTCATGGCACAGTGATCCCTGAAGATGGATTTCTCTGACAACAGTCCCAAGTGAGCCAGCTGCAGACTAAAAATCTTGTAGTTACATAGATCAGTAGTATTGCCTGAAACAGCGGTTAGTTGCATTGTTTGAGTGCAGCAGGCAGAGTATTCTTGGCCACCTATGGGTCTCTCTTTGAATTCCACACTGGCATATAGCCTTGTAAATTGTGCAGTCTCCCAGTTAAAACTATAATGAAATGGATCATGTACCTAGAAAGGATCATTAGGTCTAGTAATCTGATCTCTGGCACTACAGAAGTACGTACCTCATGAACCTAAACTGTGAATTTTATGTGTAGAACTTGGAGGGAAAGAGAGTGAAAATCACATACTCGGTGATGGCCCAGACCCTAAGTTGTATACTGACTTACCTAGGATGTCCATAAAACAAATTACTAAGAGCTAACATTTAATTCTTGATTTATAATATTACATTGTTTCTAATTAAGTTGCCATTAACAGTCTTATTTATCATGAGTTGGGGATTTTAGACGAGGTATAGTTGCCTGGGAAGCCTATGCCACAGTAACTCATAAAATTCTTTAGTTCAGGTTTTCAGTTTAGTAGTCCAAAAAAGCTCTGTTTGTTTGTTTGTTTTCTTTATAAAAATAAAACACGTGGTTCTGGTCACTGTAATTTCAGTGTTTACAATGCAGGCTTAATGACCTGAGGCACCAAACCTTACACAAGAATGGTGCTTTTTTTTTGTTTATTGGTTCCTTTTCAAACAGTTCATAAAGTATGTTAGAACCATAGAATCATAGAATGGTAGCATTGGAAGGGACTTTTAGAGATCATCTAGTCCAATCTCCCTGCAGAACCAGGTCAATCTAGATCAGGTGACATAGGAACATCTTTTGGTGGGCCTTGAAGACCTCCAAGGAAGGAGACTCCACACCCTCTCCAAGGGCAGACTGTGCCAGGGCTCTCTCACCTGAACAGTAAAGTAGTTTTTTTCTTATATTTAAATGGAACTTTTTATGTTCCAGCTTCATTCCATTGCCCCTTGTCCTGTTGCTAGATACACTAGAATAAAGGGATGCCTCAATCTCCTGACACTCACCATTTAGATATCTGTAAATATTAATGAGATCCCCCCTCAGTTTCCTCTTTTCTAGACTAAACAGCCCCAGTTCCCACAACCTTTCCCCGTATGAAAGATATTCCATTCCGCTGATCATCTTTGTGGCCCTGTTTAGGCATTATTTATTGATCTAGCGCCATATGACTTTGAGTAAACTTTTTAACATGTTGGTATTGAGTAAACCTCTATGATTATAAATGCAAACTCCAATAACATTTCTGCTTTGTTAGCTCACATCTCACAATTACTGAATCTGGATTCTTAATTGGTCTCAGTTTAGTGATTAGTGCATAAATACTGAAATACTTTCATCTGTTGGAAATAAGTGTCAGCTGGAAATTTAATGTGTGTACTTATGTATATATCTAGTAGCGCAGATAAAGCATTATATGGAGTAGTGTAATGACAAGAAAGATGCTTAAAACTCATCAGCACTTTGGACTGTTTCAATTTTAAGGGTTCCTGTCTGTTTCCATTAGCTCAACTTGATGTCTTGGCTGAAGTTCCTCAGTGTTATTGGTGATCATTACTTCCCCAGTCTTCATATGCAACTGTGTTTTACTGGTGTTGTCAGCATTGACTATTACTGAGATTTATCAGCCTTCCTTGTTAGAATACCTGCCTCTTAGCTTACTTACAGCAGTGCCAAATATTAACATTTTAGAATAAAAATTACCATTAGATTATATTGGGCTTGCTTATTATATTTTTTTTCCAGGAAATTTCAGCCAAAAACACTTTTCCCATTTCCAAGAAAAGGCTGGGGAAAATACATTGTGTTGCAATGTTAAAACAACCCTGGCAACCATTTCCTTGACTAACTGTGTACTGTCTATACTTTGGAGCAAGAAGCTGAAATTTGGTCAGAGTACTGAGACCTTTCTGTCAGAAAAGTACTCCTTCTTGCTGCCGTGAAAGATTTTGACATAGTGTTTTGGAAAGTCTGAACATACATGTGTGGAAGTTTGGCTTCTTGGGACAGGGCAGCTAAAATCAACTTAAAATAAGCTTAAATGACAGTCTATCATAACTTTGAGTGCATACATGCTCCAGGCATGCAATATTTCACAAAACTACCCTGTATATTTAAAAAATATGTGCCCATGCAGCAAAATTTCACCTCTATTGTTTCTTATATGTGATGGCTGATGCAAAGTGGGCAAAGAGGAAGATAACTATTTCAGAGTAGAGTGGGACAAAAAGATTGGAGATAAACTGTTGAAATAAGATGGATAAACAAATTAAAGACAATGACCTTTAGGAACAATTTTCAGAACACTCAGAGCATGCAAAAAAAAGCTATGTGCTGAAGCCTCAGAAAAAATGCAAAAGAAGAGTGTTTCAAAGACTCCAACAAAATGTTTTTGTTGTTAACTGAAAGCCTGGTGCAAAGGGATTCATTTGAAACCTCTTGCACTCATTCTTTTGCAACCTTCAAGGCAAGTTTTCATCTTAACATTTCTGAATCTGTGTCCCATTTCTGGGAGAGCTTTGGCTCATTCAGGACCACTTACTTCCACTGAAAGTTACAGAGCTCTGTATTGTTTTCTGTCCACTAGTCAGGATGGGTATAGTATATGATGTAATCACAGAACGATTGACATTGGAAGGGAACTCTGGAGGTTATCTTAGCCAAGTGCTCTTGCTGAAATAGGTTATCTAGAGCAGTTTGCACAGGACCATATCCCAATGCCATTTGAAGATCTCCAAGAATAGAGACACCAGACACTGTTCTCCTAGGTAACTTATTCCCATGCTCTGTCATCCTCACAACAACAACAACAAAATATTTATTTATTTTCAGCATAAGGATGTGTTTCAATTTGTCCCTATTGTCTTGTCTTTTGCCCTGTCACTGGCCACCACTGGAATGAGCTCGATTTCAACTTTTTTACAGGGAGCTGCAGATCAGATCCCACTTGAACCTTCTCTTCTCTAGGCTAAACAATCCCAGTCAAGCCTTTCTTCGCATAGGAGCTGTTCTAGTCCCTTCATCAGTTTACTACTCCTGAATCCAAGCTGGCTACTCCCAATCACTTTCTTGTCTTCCATTTGCCTGGAAAGGGTTCTCAGAACTAGCTGCCATATCACTTTTACAGGGATAGAGGTGGGTCTGACTGGCCTGTAGTCTACTAGGTCATCCCTTCAGCCCTTTTTGAAGACGTGAGTGATATTTGCTTTCTTCTAGTCTTTGGATACCTTTCCCAAATGCAGTGATCATTCAAAGATAATAGAAATGTTCTCTGAATGACTTCAGTCAACTCCCTCAGCACTCTTGTGTGCATCTCATCAAGGCCGGTGGAGTTACATATGCCTAGCCTGCTTAAATATTCCCTAACTCAATCCTCTCCCACCAAAAGGAAGCCTTCCTTGCTTTAGGCTTTCCCTGGTCTCCAGGTTGTTTGATTTCTGAAAGCTGGTCTTATTAGTGATGACTGAAGTGAAGAAGGTACTCAATACCCTTTTCCAAGTCCTGTGTTACCAAGAGACATTGATTCATTCAGCAGTGGGCCCACAATATTCCTAGACTTCCTTTCCTAGTCTTCTACTTATGTACTTATAGAAACCCTTGTCCTTGACGTTATTCTCCAGATTCAACTTCAAGTGGGCTTTGGCTTTCTTGGAAGTGTTTCTGTATTCCTTTCAGGTTACCCATCCCTGCTTCCACTTTCTAGATCCAGTAGCTCCTTATTCATTCACGCAGGGGTTTTTTGTTGACTTCCTGCTTATTCAAATGGACTAGTATTGAAGAAAGGGATTCAGGAATATTACCCAGATTTCCTGGCTCCCTCTTCCCTCTAGAGGCTTGCCTTAAACGACTTTTTCAAGAAGATCTTTAAAATAGCCAAAGTCTTATCTCCTGAAGTCCATGCCTGAGATCTTCCTTTTATGATCTATTCCCTCCCCTTCATGATCTCATAGTCACTTCAGTATTTGCATACCATAGTAAGTCTTTCCTTGTCCAATAGAGTGTCTCTCCTCACTGACATCTCTACCACTTGGGTCAGGAAATTGTCATAGATGATTTTCAGGAACCTCTTGGATTTCTTGTGCCTTGCTGTATTGTCTCTCTGGCAGATATCGGTGTGGCTGAAGTTCCCCATGAGGACAAGGGCTGTGAATGTGAGGCTACTTCTAGCTCTCTGTAGAAGGCCTCATTCACTTGTTCTTCCTGATCAAGTAGCCTACAGTAGACAGTACAATATCACATGTATTTGTCTGCTCTTTAATCCTTACCCATAAGCTCTCAGTGCTGTTATCCATCTCCAGTCAGATCTCCATGCATTCCTTTCGCTCTCTCACGTAAAGGGCATCTACTTTGCCTTACCTTCCCAGCTCTCTATTACTTCTGTTTATTCTCCAGGCTGCATGCATTAGTGTACAGGTACTTCAGAGAGACACCCAAACATGCTGATTTCCTGAAAAGGGTCTGGGAGTTTCCTCATAATGGTACCTTGCAGGTACTTCCTGGATTTCCATGCAAATGTTTGAGGTGACTCCACTTAAGCTCTATTTTTATTATGTGTTCTCATTCAATTGCATCACTCTCTTTGCTTTTTTACACACTGTCCATCACTGCCTCCCAGGACTACTGGTAGTTCCCTGCTGTTTCTAGTTTAAAATGTTTATTATGGGCTCAGTAAAATAAATCTTTTGTTCATTTATAAGGACATTTACTTGTGTCACTTTAAAATTTGAATGCTGAGCTCTGCAATCTTAATTACTTTTGCTCAGTGTTCGAAATTAATTTACAAAAGCCTTAAAAATTGAAGACTTTTCTTTACACAATTAAGTCAGAAGGAAGAGGCGTTAATGTTTGTTTATATGGATGATGGTATCAGGAGGCGAGAAAAGACTTTATATTGCAGTTCTGCTTGTGTAGCAGACACATTAATATATTTGGGGGCTGTTGCTCAAAACACCTCATTGAATTCTTAAAGCTTCTTGTGTTTATGATGTTTGGGGCAACCTCAAAAATGTTTGTTTTGCTCAGATATAGCAATGTCACCACATTGTAGTGTTTCTGAAGTGTTTCTACAGGATGTAGGACTTCTGAAAGCTGTCTTGGGCCCAAGACACACTTTGGAATTCAACGCTTCCTCCTTGTTGACACTTGATAACCTTGATCAGTTAAGAGTTTCTGGATTTAGTGTAAACTTTAGTATATCTATTTTGTTCCTCAGTTACAGGTATATCTTGACTTTTTCACATATCCGCTTATATCCACCTAAACAATCACTTGAGGTAAATAATATCAAAACACTGATTATGAATATTCAGATACAATTGTTCATTTTAATGACACAGAATGTCTGCAAAAACAAATAAGAAATGGAATTCTGAAGTTCTTAATTGCAAAAATGTCTTTTTTTTTTTTTCATAGAGATTCTAATGCCTATGAGAAATTTGGAACAAAGTTTGAAATCCTTTCTTGAGTGGCTTACAGAATGTCACCTATGAGGATATTTTGAGGGAGCTGGGCTTGATTTTAACTTGACAAATAGAAGGTTAATAAGGGCTGATCTTACAATATCCAACAGCAACTTGAGGAATAGTTACAGAGGTAACAGAGCTGGACTCTTCCAAGGAAGGACAGGTAGGATAACAAGGAACAGTGACCATGCATTACTACAGTTTGGGAAGCTGGCTTCTACAAAAGGGCAAGGTAATGCAGCTCTGGAACGATTTGTGCACAGGGCCGTGGAACTTTCATCTTTTGTCTGTTGTGGTTTTGTGTAGACAAATCTCAAAAACTTCCATTCCGGTGTTTTTCATAGACTGACTTTGAGCAGCTTATCTTGGATAGCTCCCAGAGGTCACTTTCAGACAATGTTGCTATAATTCTTTGTGTATATATGTGAGCTTCTGCTTTATATCTTCTAGATTTTTGACATGTATAAGGCCAGAATGTCAAAGATATTTAGATGCTTAACTTCAGTTGAACTCAATGGGTGGCATGGAGCCTTGAATATGGAAAGGGAGGTAGAAGAATAAATTTGCAAGATATAAATTTCTTAATCCTAATTCAGTTAAACTAAATTCCATATATTGATCGTTTGGGATCTAGCTAGTGAGGAAGAGAAGAACCTAGTGTGGTCCCTCTGCAGGAAATGGTCACAAAACGGTGCTATGAAGTCTATCAGAAAAAGAAGACCAGATAGCAAGGTGGAAAAAATGTGAAGTGGCCACATGACATTAGTAATGACTGGTGCTTTTTTGGTCTTTCTGGTTACATGAAATGGAAAGTAATAAAGAGAGATTTTTGAGGTGATAGCTCAGTTTGCAGCAATTTCCTTTAGATGAGATTTGTATATAAATAGCTCTTTATTTTTCTTCAAAATATAGAAACAGTTGTTTACCTTTCCCCTGCATATCTTTCTCTGGTAAAGAAGAGAATTATGCAATAGCAGTAAAAGAAAGAGTGCTTTAAGAAAACTTTCTTTTACCTCTATCATAAAACCCACATATTGCTAAGGAGTTTGTTCAGACTTGAACCTCTCTGAATGGAAATACAGAAAGCAGGCCAAGTTTGATAACGTACAATAATCTGAATGTCAATTGGAAAGGACGGCATTTGCAGAAAACTGAACAGTCAAAGCCAGGTAACTTCTAATAAATCAATTGGGTATGAACAGAGGAATCCAAAAACAGATACAAAAACTTTAAGAACTGCAGAAGTAGTGTGCATTTTCGTTGCCTTTAAACACTGAAAAAATGCTGTCTTGACTTGGAAGTTTCTCATCCTTTAAAATAAAGAATCTTTAAAATGAGTAAACTGAAAGCTCTCAAAAACTGAGTTTGTTTGTTTATTTGTTCACATGTCAATATTTCACAAACATATCCTCATTTTGGTAGATTTGCAAGGCATTCTTTAAAGACACAATTTTAGAAGACTCATCTTTCAGTTATGAATGTCCTCTATCTATGATAGGATCAGATAGCATGTCCGGGCTGGAAATTTCACTGAAAACATCAGTTGCTTGTCACTGTATGTTTTTTCAAAAGCATTTGCTCATGGCTTTAAAGTTTATTTTTAGTCAAGTTACAACACTCTAGGTCAGGGAAGCACACCTGAAAGTGAAATTAAGTATTTTAAAATATTTTCATTTGCTAAGCTATAATTAATTTTTACAGGCAATGAGTCCTTTCCTATTTTCAATACTGGCAAAACAGGTTTATTGTTAAACAATGGTGGTAGTCTTGCACCTAAACCATTATATATGGATGGGAACCACATATTATCTCAAAGTTAGACTTCAGTTCATTCTGAACAAAAATGCAAGCTGAGATGAAACAAAAAACTTCTATGAGAGCCTGGCTATTTCTTATTTACTGACAGAGGATACAACTGTTAGTTGCTCAAAAACTGGGGTCAAATCAAGAACCTCTGTCCCTAGAGAACAGATTACTTGGAGTTAGTTCCCAGGATAGTTTTGCCATGTTTCCTGCTCTTCAAAATTGGCACAAAATTTTCACAACATCCTCAAAATTGCTAAATTGAAAGTAGATTCGTGTACACAGAATTCAAGGGGATTGTATGTAATAACTTATCTGTACACTTGCTTGAGAATCCAGGGAGAAAAGTAGAAATAAATTTAGGTTTATAGGAGAGTTGAGAGCAAAGTATGTAAAATAACAGCATATTTTTCCTGTTATCAACTCCTTACTAAGAGCCTCGAGAAATCATATATGTCCCTGTGTGAAAGAGAAAAATACCTATTTAAGAGTGAATTTAGTTTCTGTTATCTAATATTACAGACTGTGTTATTTGCAATGACTCTTTTGCAAAATCTGTATGAAATGAACGTGCTAAAAATTTTATTAATCAGACAATATCCTACAATCATATGACATAGTCCTTAAAATGTGAATTTGTGTGGCCAAACTGTTAATCACAGGAAACAGGCTTCAGAAGATTTCATTTAATTACCACTTTGCCACAAGGCAGGATCAGCTGTACTGAAATTATTACTGAGAGATGTCCTTAAAACTTCTAAAGACAGACTGCATAAACTCCCTCACAATCGGTTCCAAAGCTTTGTTCTCTATACCATAAGAAAGTTTTCCAGACCAATCGTTTTTCTGCTGCTTTTTCTATCAAGGTACATATTGGCAATATGGAATTTTCTGTAAACTGAGAAAATGTCATTGAAAGTCATACAGGCTGCTTCCTCTCTCCTTTACCCCAACTTTTTTGTTTTCCTTTTTTTTTTTACATCATTTTCAGGCCTCATACCAGGCCTAGTTTTGTTCTCAAAAAAGTTGACAGAATTTCTACTGTTGAATATAGCAAAACAAGTCCTAATTGCAGAGATTAAATATCTTTTTGTGAGCCCTGGGAAGACTACATGGCAAGGTTAAATCAACAAATGTCCTACAAAACAACAAAGCAAATTTTTACTTTTAGTGTATTGCTTTTGGAAGTTATGTAATTGTTAATTTTGCTAAAACAAATGGAATATCAGAACTGTAATACAACATTCGCATGCCTGACCAAACAAAAAACGACAAAACTAACAAATTATTTAGGTGTCAGTACAACATCTGAATTTGGAAAGCTTTGAGTACAACCTTCCAGGTCAGTTGGAACTTACTTAAAGGATGTGAATTTTTTTTTTATATGTTTGCATAATTTTTTAAGTTTTCTTGATTTTTTTGTCCTTTGCTTTGTTAATAGAATGTAAAAGTTTTGGTTATTATGTTAATGTAACTTTGGAGCCTATCTTTTAACTTCATTATTAACATTAAATTGTATAATAACTAACAAAATTCTTCCCAAAGGAAGAGAGAAGTAGTTTCTTCAGAGTTCCTTAGTAGATCAAGAGCCCAGAGGATGAAGAAATAAAGATATTATATGATACATAACGTAGCCCCAAAATAAGGCCCCTCAGCTAAATCTAAATATCCAGCAGGTTGTTTTTACAACAAATAATTTTGTTAAAATAAGGATAATACATTCCTTAATGTTATTCTTGCTTTTTTGTTGTTTTTGGGAAATCACGAATTTAGATGTAGGAGGTTTAGGCTGTCTAAACTTGTTACAAGTGTACTGTACTGTAAAGAACTGCATTCCAACTTTTCAGTCACGCAAAAAGAAGAAGAAATTCCAGTTTGTATCTCTTTCAAGGTCAGCTTGCGTTCATCAGTAAGACCAGATAGCTAGACATATTTAATACTAAAACCATTTAATACGACTAAAAGCCTTAGACAATTAATGCATGACAACTGGAGGCACTAAAGCCCAAGTTCCAGATATTCCAATATACTTAAAATTTGAATGTAGCCCGGGAGGCATCTGGAGTTCTGGGGTGCTTATATTTCTCCTGTTAAACCTTTTCTATGAGCTCGTTGGTCTGTTTTGGGGCAGTCCAGAATGATTCAAATCTTGACAGTGCTGTACAATCAGGCATCTATAGTCTTGTATTTCACAAGGAAAGTATTATATCCTTTACCTCTCTGTTGAATGCATTGCAACTCAATAAGTGATCTTGACATGATAGCTGGGTGGTACCTCTACTAATATTCCAGTGACAGTATCCCCTTCTTTTCACATCCTCATCTGTTGTCGGAGCTTTCACCCAAAGGCCCATGGAGGCAACACAGCCCTACTGCCCAGAGTTAGGAGTCACAGAATCACAGAATCCCAGACCAGTAGGAGTTGGTAGATATCTCTAGAGATCATCTAGTCCAACTCCCTGCTCAAGCAGGTCACTCAGAAACGCATCCAGGCAGGTTTTGAAAACCTCTGGAGAAGGAGACTCCATAACCCTCCTTGACAGTCTGTGACTGGGCTCCCCTACCCTCATAGTAAAGAAATTTTTCCTTATGTGAATTTTTTATGTTCCAGCTTTTGTCCATTACCCTTTGTACTATCACTGAAGACTACAGAAAAAAAAAAAAATTGTTGCTCCATCCACTTGACCTTTCAAATACTTGTAAGTATTAATGAGGTCCCCTCTCAGTCTCCTCTTCTCCAGGCTGAGCAGCCCTGGATTCTGCAGCTTCTCCTCATAAGGAGATGCTCCAGTTCCCTGATCATCTTGCTGGTCCTGTGCTGGACTCTTTCCAGAAGTTCCCTGTGCCTCTTGAGCTGGAGAGCCCAAAACTGGACACAGAACTCTAGATGAGTCAACAGAGAGATCATGGAAATACAGATGGGATATAAGTGGGAGTCTCTGTAAATAGTCTTCTGGACTATTTATACTATGAAGAGTAGTGATTAGTGATCTTGAAGCATGACCTGTAAATCTGTAATAATATCCTTAGCTGTGAAAACAAGTGTGCTGTCTATTTTGGGAATCCTGGAGATATCTAAACACATTGCCTTCTTAGGTGTCTAACCATGAAAAGTGCAGTGGCTCTGAGAAGGTTATTGGGAGACCACTGATTTTCCCAGTGGTTGGTTGAGTGTAAAAACTGTAAGCTCCTCTCAGTTATTGTTATCCTCAGAAAGTTACTTTATCTTAAAGCAGAAGTTTTGCGAAATAGTCATCCTCTGTGTTTAATGTGATAAAACTAGGGAGAGCATAGTGCTTCCTAACGACTTTCTTCTTTGTGTGAGGCATGGTCAGAGTGTGGGAGAGAGGACAGAAGTAATCCAAGAATATTCTGTGGGAGATTCCTGCTTTTTGGGCTGTCAGTGCAATCCCAACACTGATAAATGACTCAAATTCTTATTTTATCTGTATCCAGATAAACATTTGCAACTAAATGTCATTACCTCAGGTCATCTTTCTACTGATTGTTATTTTCTCTAAGTTTTCAAGTGAACAGTGACATTTCTTGTGTGTGTGGTTTTTTTTTTTAAACTATATCTGTCATGGCAAGGTTAAAAAGCTGTGGGTAGATAAACATGCTGTTGGTCTTAGGCAGAACAGCTAATCTACAGTGAAGATTTACATATTATGAGTTGTAAAATACTGGAAATTCTCAAGCAGAAATCAAGGTTGTGATAGCAAAGTTGAACTT
This sequence comes from Colius striatus, assembly GCF_028858725.1. NCBI lineage: Eukaryota > Metazoa > Chordata > Aves > Coliiformes > Coliidae > Colius > Colius striatus. Next base: position 38,422,425 of record NC_084790.1, read on the forward strand.
CTGTTGCATAAAGCTGTTCAAGCTAATGTAAAGAATGTAAAGAATATCAATTCTTATTGTTTTTTTTTAAACAAACAGCATTTCATCAAACCTCCTAAGAGTCAAACTCATCCTGAAGACAGTTTAGTCACAAACTGGATTAGTCACATTGCTGGATGTGTGAACTTAGCCCAATACATTTATCTCTGAGAGTTCACTCTATTTCAATTTGATTTCTCTCATGAAAGATAAGGAAAAAAGGAAACTCTGAAGCATGTGCAGGGTATCATGTGAAAGTAGTTGCCAAGTTTAAAGCTAGATTTATCCTTCTCTGAAATCAGTGGAAACTCCTCTCTAGAGTCTCATCAGAATTTGAATTTTTTTTTTTACTTTTAAGTGAACAGTTCAGCAAAAACTCATTACCTCAATCACATCCTTTCATAGCAGAAGGATAAGGCAGCCTAATATATTAGTCAGTAATACTTCTATTTGAAATACATCTTATTGCATCGCATTGTTTCTTCCATTTGGTGTGGCATAATTTTAAGTTTACATACTCTATACTGTTTGTGATATTCTAATCAGTTTTCTTATCTTAACATTACCTGAGAAAACATATGTGTCCACAAGTATGTATTTGTATGTGTATACATGTACATACACATGCAAGCCAGAGGACAAAACCTGTGTTCTTTTTATCCAATAGAAGTTAATGCATTTCTAATCTCTGTTTCTGAACATAGGATCTCATGTTTAAATTAAAAAAAAAAAAAAAAAGGACGCTAAAAACAGACAGATGCACTTGTCTCATTCAGTGATCACATTCACCCAGAAAAATACAAAAGACAACCATGAAGGGCATATACTTTATGCAGCCTGTGCAGAATAATCCTTGAACTGGCAAGATCACTGCTGTGATACCTCCTTTGTAACTAGAGTGAAGTCCAATTCCATCAAATAAATATTTCAGGGAATGTTGTGATATCTGAGTAAAACAGATAATTTTAGCCTCCTTTAGACCATTGACTAGTATGTTTCTAAGTAAATTATGATTGGGTAAGATCCTCCTGGAAACTATCCTAGGGCACATGGAAAATAAGGAAGAGATTGATGACAGCCAACATGGTTTCACTAAGAACAAATTGAGCCTGATAAATGATGGCCTTCTACAACAGGGTTGCGGCACTGGTGGATGAGGGGAAAAGTCACTGATATCCACCTAGACTTGTGCAAGGCATTTGACACTGTCCTGCACAACATCTCTGTCTCTAAGTCGGAGAGACCTGGATTTGATGGAATTGACAGGACAGTCATACTGAAAATGTTACAGTCAATATCTCAAAGTCCAAGTGTAGAGAGTCAGGAGTGACATTCCTCACGGGTCAATGCAGGGACCAGTACTGGGTGACACCTCTGTCAGTGACACAGGCAGTGGATCAAGGGCCCCCTCAGCAATTTACTGATGACACAAAGCTGTGTGGTGCAGTTGACACATGGGAGGGAAAGGATGGCATCCAGAGAGGCCTGGATGGGCCTGAGAGCTGGGCCTGTGCAAAGACCATGAAGGCCAAGGGCAAGGTCCTGCAGGTGAGTAGGGGTAATTACAAGCACAAATGCAGACAGGGCTGTGATTAGATTGAAAGCAGTTCTATGGAGGACTTAGGGGCGTTGGTGGATGAAAAACTGTGAGCCAGCAACGTCCCCTCACATCTCAGAAAGTCAACCATATCCTAGGCTACATCAAAAGCAGAATGGCCATCAAATCAAGGGAGGGGATTCTGCCCTTCTGCTCTGCTCTTATTAGACTCCATCTGCAGTGCTACATCCAGATCTGGAGCTTCCAACGCAAGAAGGACATAGACCTCTTGTAATGAGTCCAGAAGAGGCCATGAAGACGATCAGAGGGCTGGAGCATGTCTCCTGTGAAGACAGGCTGAGAGAGTTGAGGTTATTCAGCTTGGAGAAGAGAAGGCTCTGGGAAGACCTTATTACACCTTCCTATACCTAAAAAGGTCAACAAGAAAGACAGAGGGGAACTTTTTATGAAGGCATGTAGTGACAGGACAAGGCTTAATGGCCTCGACGTGTAAGAGGGCACAATTAGACTGGATATTAGGAAGAATTTCTTTAATATGAGGATCTAGAGGCACTGAAATATATTTCCCAAGGAGCTTGTGGATGCCTGATCCCTGGAAGGACTCAATACCAAGTTAGATGGGCCTTTGAGCAATCTACTCTAGTGGAATGTGTCCCTGCCCATGGCACGGGAGCTAGAACCAGATGATCTTTAAGGTCTCGTCCAACTCAAACCATTCTATGATTCTGTAAAGACACTCTTGTTTCTGCAAATGCTAAATATAAATATTTCTAGCTAAGGATAACTATATATAGCAATTAGATATGTAGATATGAAGGAGGAATTGCAGAAGAAAACAGAGATTTCCTCTGACATATTTTGGAACAGATAATCTATATGGGAAGATGAAGTTGCAGTGGATCAGAGTTGTCTTGTTAGCCATATATTGTGTCACCATACATTTCAGCTAAAATTAAAATATTTGCTGAAATAAAGTTTATCATTCTATTAAGCTTGTGCTGGGGGAAGAAGAGCTTTACTCATTTTGAGAATAAAATACATTAGGTTTATTTTTTTGATAATTTTGATAGGTTTGGTTTGAGGGTTTTTTTAATCTGCACTATAACATGGAATTAAAAAAACTCTTCAGATTCTTTCTTGGTGGCATCCTGAAATTTCTAACCAGTTTGTTTATTTTTAGAGTATTTTTAGACCTTCAATTTCAAAGAAAATATAATTCAATATCTAAATTTCAGACACATGTGAATATTTCCCTCAATATAATCCCAGTAAGAAGCCTTAAAAACAATGTTATAGGGGCATCATGTTGAACACACCTCCAGCAGATTCTCTTTCTTATGAAATAATGTGTTTTGCAATAATACCACAAACGACAAATTATGTAGTTTGAATATTATTTGCTCTTGTAGTTTATTGAGCCATCTTGCTATAATGAAGTTAAGACTTTTGTAGTAGAAGAGCAACAGTCTTCATATTTCTTAATTTTAGTTGCTGTGTGTTTACTTTACCCAACCCCAAACAGTCAAACTGGTTTTTTGGGAGCCGTATTTTCTGTAAGAAAAAGATAACATTGATTCCTCAAGCTATGGTTTAGAAGCATGTTTTCTGTCAATTTCCAACAAGTAAATTATGAAAAACGGCTTTAAGGAACAGATATACTTTACAAAGTATATTTAAGTTGTATTTATTGTTCCTGGAACCTAAACACTTCAGAGTGTTTACCTGTTTTCAATATGATTTGAGAATATTTTGTTCCAAAATATTTCTCTTTAAGATATTGCAGCCTGTGAATTTTTAATATACAGAGGAAGATGGTTTTTCAAACAGCCCTTTGGAGTTGAGCCTAAGGTTCATCCAAGGTTCAGATGCTTCATTACCACCAGGCAGGAAATGAGCAAGTTAGACTTTAGACCAACAATTCTCTGCAAATAGCAGGAGAATTGCTGACTAATAGCTGATCTCTGATTCATCACTTATAATTAATGTTTTTATTCCGGACAGCTAGAATCACAGAATGGTAGGGGTTGGAAGGGACCTTTAGAGATCATCTAGTCCAACCCCCCTGCAGAAGCAGGGTCACCTAGATCAGGTCCCACAGGAACATGTCCAGGCAGGTCTTGAAGGCCTCCAAGAAAGGAGACTCCACAACCCTGCTGGGCAGCCTGTGCCAGTGCTCCATCACCCTCACAGTAAAATAGGTTTTTCTTATATTTAAGTGGAACTTTTTGTGTTCCTGTTGTAGTGCTGCAAGCAATAGTCAAACATGTAGAGAATCTAGGTAATGCACTTGCAGAGACATACACAAGCAACATAATACAACCAACAGAGTTAACTCAAAGCCACCCTTCCTTTGCTAGCTACCTCCTTATATGCTGCTTCTGCCCATGTGATCACCCAGGGCCCAATTCATTAACTTGCAGCACCTGTTTCTGATAATTGGAAGTAGCTTGCCAGCTGCATTAACTTGTCCATACCATCTTTATTCAAGCTGGCTGGTCCAAGCCACATTTGTGCCTACATATTCCAGCATCAGCCCACTACCCTTTGTCCTGTTGCTGGCTACTACAGAAAAAACGGATGCCCCAACCTCCTGACACCCACTCTTTAGATATTTATAAATGTTAATAAGATCGTCTCTCAGTCTCCTCTTCTCCAGGCCCCAGTTCCTGCAGCCTTTCCTCATATGAAAGATGTTCCAGTCCCCTCATCATCTTGGTGGCCCTGCATTGGACTCTCTCCGGAAGTTCTCCATCCCTCTTGAGCTGAGGAGCCCAGAAGTGGACACAGGACTCCAGATGAGGCCTCACCAGGACAGAGTAAAAGAGAAGAACCTTCCTTGACCCTGCTGGCTACATTCTTCTTGAGGCATCCCAGGATGCCATTGGCCTTCTTGGCCACGAGGGCACATTGCTGGTTTATATTTAGTTTATTATCAATCAGGACTCCCAGGTCTCTCTCTGCAGAGCTGCTCTCCAGCAGGTCAGTCCCCAGCCTGTCCTGGTGCATGGGGTTGTTCCTTCCCTGGTTCAGGACTCTGCACTTGTCCTTGTTGAACCTCATGAGGTTCCTCTCTGCCCAGCTCTCAAGCCGGTTGAGATCCCACTGAATGGCAGTACAGCCTTCTGGGGAATCAACCAGTCTTCCCAGTTTGGTGTCATCAGCCAACTTGCTGAGGGTACACTCTGTCCCCTTATCCAGGTCTTTGATGAAGATGTTGAACAAGACTGGCCCCAGAATTGATCCCTGTGGAACCCCACTGGCCACAGGCCTCCAACTCGACTCTGTGCTATTGATCACCAGCCTCTGGGCTCTGTCATTCAGCCAGCTCTCGATCCACCTCACTGTTCACTCATCCAAGCCACACTGCCTGAGCTTTCTGATGAGGATGTTATGGGAGACAGTGTCAAAAGCCTTGCTGAAGTCAAGGTAGATGACATTCACTGCTCTCTCCTCATCTAGCCAACTGTTTATGCACTCATAGAAGGCTATCAGGTTGGTCAAACAGGATTTCCCCTTGGTGAAGCCATGTTGACTCCCCCTGATAACCATCTTATCCTTCATATGTTTAGTGACAACATTCTGGATGAGCTGTTCCATCACTTTTCCAGGGATGGAGGTGAGGCTGACCGGCCTGTAGTTTCCTGGGTCATTCTTCCCGACCTTTTTGAAGACTGGAGTGGCATTGGTCTTTCTCTAGTCCTCAGGCACCTCTCCTGTCCTCCATGATTGTTCAAAAATGACAGAGAGAGGCTTAGCAATCACATCAGCCAGCTCACTCAACACTCTTGAATGCATCTTATCAGGACCTACTTCATAGAAACATTGTAAACAACTGAAATGAACATGTAATCTATGTGCTAGATACCCAAGACTGGGTATTGAGACATGGTTAGAACCAGGTAAAAATATCGGGAGTAAAGTGGGAGGTATATGTTGGAAGCTAGTAAGGAGATTACAGAAATCACATAATAGGTGTGCCATTACAATGTTTTTAATTTTTTAACTGACATATGACAATTCTTTGATATCTAATTATGAGAATTGCATGCAAATGGTTAAAAGAGCTAGTGCCTGCTTATCTCTTGTGCAGATCTGGGAAGTAGAGGTCTGAGAGATGATCATGAAAAGCAGTCAAAGGAGGAAGCTTTGTGAAGGCAAGACAGTCTTGTTTTATCTATAAATCACAGAATTAAGCAAACAGCTTTAGCAAGGACATGAAGCCCAGAGTGAGACCTTTGCCTAATAAACTATATTGTTAATATTAAAGTTAACAACACTTGATAATCCCTAAGTAAGATAATGAGCAAAAAGAGGTACATGCTAAATAGGTATGATTATGTTCCTCATTTCTCCACCCAAATTATGTTAAACGTTACCCTGGGGAGGGGAGTAGAGAAGTTTGGGGTATAAAAATCCTCAGGGAGAGGGAGATAGAGCTTTTTAGCTTTTTAGCTTTTTAGCCTTTTAGGCATTTTCACTCCACTTCTTCTCAGCTTGACTTAAAGAGGGAAAGACTGCAGGGAGAAAGAGACTGAAGACCCTGAGAAGACAGCTAACAGGATGTACTTCCACCAAACCAAAGGTAAGGATTCTTGGTAAGGATTATACTTTTTTGCTTCATTAACAATAAGAGTATTTATCAAGGGCAATCTTGAATTTATGGCTCACAAACCAAATTCTAACCAACATTTGACTTTGAGAAAATGCATTCAGTGGAAGCCCTCAGAAAGGACTCTGACAGGCAAATGTCAAGCTCTCACCCTTCACACAACACTGATCAGGATGGAGACATCTTTGTGTCTCAACGTGATTTTTGTGTCACTCATGATTTCTGCTTCAAACTTCCAGTTTCAGCAGCATCTGTCTAGGTACTTTACTCACAAATAAGACTTAAATACTGAATCACCATCTTCACTTTTTTCCTGGGTTTTAGCTAGGATGACTTTATAGTCTCTCGCCATGGAACAGTTAGATAGGAGACAGAAGCATAAATCTCAGAGAATGTGTAACAAGCAAGAGATGCATGGCAGAAAGAACCTCATAAGAATAAACTAGATTTGACCTAGCTGTTGTTTTCTTCCTTGTCTTGCACTTCTTGCGCTTCTTCTGACTTGCACTATTAAAAGGTATTAACATGGTTATTTGCATGAGTAATGCTATTTAATAAGTCACTGTTTCTGTAAGAATCCAAATGAATTTATAAACATCATGTGCACAAAGTACAACAGTTAGGAAATAAATACATAAATAATAAATAAATAAAAGCAGGAGAGACTTTATTAATGTATTACTTCTACAGTAGTTTTTTATACAGATACTTTGGTAATTAATATTAACTTGATAAAATTCTTCACTTATTAAGATAAAATTAGTTCTGGACTGGTATTAAAAAGTTTTGCATCTCTTTAGGTTAACTTACTTTTATTCTAGTTCTACCCTAACCTGCTTCTGAGTGTTCCAGTGTTCAGGAAGAAACAAGCATTCAATATAGATTCTTAATGGTGTCTGAGTGACTAGAAATCAGTGCATTGATATCTAGGTGGAAGAAACCAACACAATCCACTTATCTATGGAATAAGTGCTACTATTTTTATGATATAGAGAATTGAACTAAAATAAAACATGAAATTAATATTGATAATGAGTTATTTGTACAAGTTAATGACAATCTAGTGTGAATAGGGCTAGTTTTCTAACTCTATGTATCTTAGATTTCAAATAGTGGAATTAACTAGAAGGAATGCAGACCATTCATATTAGAAGAGGAGGCTGATTTTGGAGAGCTATGACACATGAAAAGAAGTTGAGTCTTCTAGTGACTATTCATCTGAATGTGACCTCCCAATGAAAAGCTATGATCAATGGAAGAATATAATCTGAAACATGTCAACAGGAATCTCGAATGTCATCTATATTCCTTCCATATTTGGCAGTTGCAACACGTAGTTTGCAAATGCTGTGTCCAGTTTCAGCATTAGTCTAAGGCAGCTATTAATCAACAGAGAAAAGACATCATCATAATAATAATGAAATTGGAAATGCTCAGGAAGCTCTGCCCTTTATTTTTTTTTAAAAATGGAATAATTGATAATTGATTAGTGTATCTTAATAACTACTTTATTCTGGAACACAAATTTGCTAATGCAAGGCACTTCCATCTATGAGGCACAAAATCCAAGAATCTGTAAGTTGTGTCTTGACATTTACAGAGGAAAAAAAAAAATTAGACTGAAAGGTTAAGTAATCCTTGGAAGAACTTGCTAATGGTGTTGTTGGATTCTTGGCAATCAAGATTGGATGTCCTTTTGTGGAGGAAGACCAAAAACTTCTAATAACTGGTTTACATTTAAGTTTTGTACCGTGCAAGAGGTCAGATTTAGGCTATTCACTTCTGGTCTTGTTTTTCCATGGTAGCGCTATATAACACAAAAATATCTATGTAATTACTTGTGCTATGTACAACACTAAATCAAGCTCTAGCCACCTTTCTGTTGCAGGCTATTTAACCTTAATATTGTGTTCCTCTAGACTTGTCTTTTCAAGAGTTCATTCCACTTGAAGAATGAACCCTTAAACTCAAGGGAAGTAATCTTGAAAGCAGTAAAAATTTTTATGTACATTTGTCTTTATGATGTAACCTAGAGAAGTAGGGTCCAAAAGAATAGGCAAAAAAGCTCATTTCCTCAATTACTAGAAATAGTCCATTCTAATCAAAAGGATTTCTTGGAACATATTTAAGAACACATAACAAAGCTGCTTTTCTGTTGCTAGCTGTTTCCTATACAAATAATTTCCTTAGCTAAGGAAATGGCCAAAGGGAACATAAGAGGTTCCAAAGAAATACACCCTCATCACTGTGAGGGTGACAGAACACTGGAACAGGCTGCCCAGATGGGTTGTTGAGTCTCCTTCTCTGGGGATATTCAAGATCCACCTGGATGAGTTCCTGTGTGACCTACTCTAGGAGGTCCTGCTCTGGCAGAGGGGTTGGACTAGATGATCTTTCAAGGTCCCTTCCAGCCCTTTAGATTCTGTAATATGAAGACTGTGTCGAATTTGTCCTGGAAACTGTGTTTATAGCTCAGACATGTTTTATTTGTTGCTGAGCAGTGCTTGTATAGTGTCAAGATGTCTTCAAGGTGGACACATTTAGAGTAATCGTGTTTATCTTCCCAAGTAACCGCTATGTGTGATGGAGGTCTGCCTTCTCAGTGATGGTTGAACACCTGCCTGTTGACGGAAAACGGTGAGTGAATTCCCTGTTGTTTTGCTTTGCTTGGTTGTATGGCTTTGGCTTTGCCCATTGACCATTTCTATCCTGACCCATAAATTTCCTCAGTTTTATCCTTCCAATTTTCTCCCTCATCTCACTGAGAGGGAGTGAGCGAGCAGTTCTATGGTGCTTAGTTAAGAGCTGGGGCTAAACCATGGCAGTATTTTTTTCTCACATTGGAACAGGTACATCTTGAAGTGGGTGTGATTGAGGATAAATCTGTGCCACAGCAGGCATACCTCTGGGCAGACTGTGGTTCCTGCATAAGGCTCCACATTAAACAGGTGCAACCTTAAGGGACTGCAGCCTTTGGCTAAGTCCAAGCCAGAGCAGGGGCAAGGGGAGGAGTTCATCATAGTGTTAAAACTTGTGATCTGGTTCAAATGGACCAAAGGTAGATATTGTAACACAGATATCTTTAAATTTAGTTGTGTATTATGGAAATTACTATAGTAATCACATAACTCAATGCCTGTTATTGGAGTAACTGCATTGCTTGTCACAGGGGTTGGAGCAGCTGCAGTTCCTGTCATTGTGGTTGCAAAATGCTGAACAAGAAGATGTTACTTACTATTTCACTTCTATTCTACACCACATCAGATATAAATACTTGCTAGGAAGTGAAAAGTATCATCAAAATGCTGCCAAAATTAATTTTGCCAGAAGCCTTGGGTTTTAGTCACCTAGAGGCTTATTGTGACTGACAGTAACACCTTATCTTTTCTTTCATCAGTCTTTCAACACTTTCAGAGCCAGTGTGCGTTCTGGGAAGGGCATAAGGACAAATATATAAATAAATAAATAAACAAATAAGACTACTCAAACCTGATACAAAACTAAGTGAGCACTCACCATCTGCAGAGAGGTTAGAAAGCTGGCTTATTTCCAAGGCAGATAGAATTAACAGGAGTGATTATACTCAACATGGTAAATCAGAAGAGCAATGGAAGTGTTGGTATTGCATCCCAGGGCCTCTATCATTAAAATCTATATCCGCTTCTCCATTTATTTCAAGACTTGCTTTGCCTTGTTGTCAGCATACCCTTAACATGCATCAACCTTGACATGCAAACTATGGCATGTCTTGTAAGAGTGAAAACAGGTGCTGGATGTGTGTTTTAGTTAGCTGAGGTTAAACTCTCTAGTGGTTTTGAGATACCTTATTATTTTATAGAGATTCATCTCAGTTATGCTGCCCTCTTGAGAATGCAAATACAGACCTCAAAAGCAAAGTTGCTTTACTGAAACACTTTGAAATCTGTCAATAATGGTATTCCAATGAAGTGTCACATATGTAGTTCTCAAAGCTTAAGTAGCTGCTGACATAGTACATCTTTGTGTGTATGTGTGTATATGCTTTGTGTCCATTCATATGCCTCTGGAGTTCATTCTGGCAGAATTGCAGGTACTTAGATGGGCACCTCCAAACTAGTCCATCTGGCCCATAGTAAGACTTATTACTTTTTGCCATCACAGATTATATTAACTAATTTCCTTGCTACTCCAGGAATTTCTTGCATGATTTTCCTTGCTATTAGTCTTTGCTGTGTCTAAGAGGAGCAATCCTTAGGGGCTCTGGAAGGCAACGTGACCTTGGAGAAAAAGGACTTGTGGAGACATATTCCAGAGAGGTAGAACCTTGTAACCCTGGTGAAAGGCTGCTTCAGGCCAGAGGTGTTTCAGGTGGCAGCTTAAGGAGAAAAACAGTAAGAAAATTTATGTTTTATGCTTAGTGCCTATAAGTTGAGGTCACGACCAGTTTATTCACTGAAGAAAGCAGCTCTGATAGAATGATCTTATTAAGAGAGTTATCAGGTTATTAAAGTAGGCAAGAGAGTTAAGCAAACAAAACTGCTTTGTGAACTCCCTAAAAATTCCTGTGAGTGAAAATGAAAGAAAAATAAATGATAGAGGAAAATCTGCCATTAGGGCAGACTGTTCCAAATAACTGATGAGATATTGGTAGAGAAGGTGGCTATCCTCATGAAACTCTTGCACTCAAGGTAGGTCTTACCAATGTGTATAAATACCTGAAAGGAAGATGCAAAGGAAACAGAGCCTGACCGTGTCCAGTGGTACCCAGTGAAAGATCACAGAGGCAATATTTGAAAGCCATCTGGATGTGGTCCTGGGCAATGTGCTCTGCGTGGCCCTGGTTTGGCAGGGTATTTTGACCCCTTAGACCTCCAGGAGTCCTTTTCAACCTCAGCCATTCTGTGGTTTTCTGTAAAAGGCAAGAGATATTTACTCCTGCTGTCAGCAATGACAGCAATAGTGGTGAGTGAAAGCAGGCAGTCTGAGTTTTTTTGTTTACTTGAAGTGTGTCTCAAATCCCTGAAGTCACCACAGAGGCCAGGCTAAAGGGCAGTGGCAGAGAAGGGTTTCCTGCTGTTTCATTCTTGTTCCTGAATCATGGAGAGAAGATTCAAACACATAGTAAGACAAGATTTTTCCCTAATACATCTGTCAGGACTGTAGCATGGCAAGCCCTGGTAGGCGTATCCTCCTGTGTGAGAACAGCACAGAGGAATTGAAATAACTGGCATTTTCCTGAAAAGACACCAGAAAGAGGTGCTGAATGTCCCCTGAGACAGCCAAACAGTCATGTTTGCTTGGGAGTATGAGGCTAGCACAGTCTGACTCAAGTTATGAGTCTAAATTGTTGTTTGGTTTTCATAAAACTGTTCATCCTGCTGCTGTGAAGTTTGTTTGTTCACTTTATGACAACAAAAAGTGTTATGAAATATACAGAAAATAAAAATATTGGCACTGTCATTTGGGTTTTATCTAAAGTAGTGGAAAGAGTCCAGATCCTTCAGATCACACATTCCAGTGTGAGAAAACTCTCCACTGTTTCAAGAGCTGACATACATGTTTTAGTTGAGTCTGGCTTACCTAGTGGCTTCCCTGAGCTATTATGTATAGTCTCTTGTTTGACCTCCATTCTTCTGTGAGTAAGTTGGATTATTTGGTCTTTATTGATTGTCCTCATACTACCTGCACTGTGACCACCTGCCTGTAATTCGTCTGCCTTAAATGCTGTCCAACATGGTTACACCTGATCATTTCTTATTTACCTCTGTGGAGGCAGGAGTCTGTGCCTCTGTGCTGCTTAGAGGACTTTGCTTCAAGTGTTTGAGCTCAGGCAGCTGTCTGCTCATGTTGCTGAAGTGCCAGAGGAAAGCTATACCTGTCTTAGGCAGGTCTGTGGTGGCCATGAGGGCTTGTTTCCAGCATCTACTCTGATTTTGAATTCTGGCTGACACTGAGCCAGACATGCAGCAGAGCTCTGAACTGCTGCATGAAAGTGAGTGGGCCTGTTTTGTAAATAACCACCATATCATTCTAAATAACCGAGGAAGACAAATGGGACAATGTGGGACAAGTTCAAAGAGTAAAAGAAATCAAGATATCTATCCATAATTTGACAGCTGTGTCATTAGTGGTTTAATAACAGCAGAATACCATAACAAAACTGATAGGAAAGGAGCTAGAAGTAGCATAAAAGGTTTCACAGTACTCAGCAGGGATGAAAACACCAGGAAGCCAAAAGGAGAACTCATGCACATACTGAAGAACAGAGGTTAGCTTTCAACATCCCTAAAATGGGGAAGTTTAGCTGCAGAAGGAAAAGTTTTAATGCATTACTCAAGTGGAAAACATTCAGTACTGCGGAATCCAAGAGAAAGTGAAACAATTGACACGCGAGTTCAAAGAACTGACAAAAGCACTTAACATTATGTCCCCTGTGATTGAATGCCCCTCCAAAGGTTGAGTAGATTTTTTTTTAAGTCACTTAATGTTTTTTTTTAACAAGTTCACTTTGCAGAATTTGGGGATGATTTTATTGCCCCAGAAGTCTCTATTTTTTTGTTTGTTTGTTTTGAGATTATTGCACTCAAGAACCAACATCTTAGGAAAAGTATTTTGATTAGAAGAATAATGTTTTTCTATATCAGATGACAAGACATGGTAACACTTACATTTGGGGATTGAGACAAAGAAAAGCTGCTTCTCACTGGAAGTTTGCTTTTGAAAAATAATCAAAAGACAGGGAGGAACTGGAGAAGATGAATCCACTGGTTTTTATGGATGTTGTTATAGAATGACCCTACAGATGTTATCCAAAGTAATAATCCAGATAAAATTTTAGACACTAAGCATGACAAATTAGTGAGGCTCATACCTCTGTGTTACACAGAACAAGCATCACTGCAAAGCAGTTATGCTGGAGCTTCTGCTCCAAATGCCAGAAAGCCAAGATTTTAAAGAATATATGGATAATTATGAGTATAATTAATAATATATTATTCAGGGGGTTAATGACTAAATAGTAGTATGTGCAACAAGGTCAAGACTAGAGTCTAAAGTCCTCTTTGTGCCACAAACCACATGGGCAAATGTAGCATTCCTCACAAAATAACCAACAAGAATGTAATGCACTTACACTTGGATAGTAGATGTCCTTGCTTTCCCCATGATTTTGCTACCCTTTACAATCCCATCTCCTTGCTAATATCATTAATAACTGACTTCAGACTTGCCTTGCTTTTCCTGGACTATTTTCAAGGTGTAATTTTGTTTTATATTATTCCTTCCTGACCTATTTCTTCTGCATTGTAAATTTTTCTGTAAGTTTAATTAAACTTGCTGGGGGCTAATGATTTTTGTTTTTCAATATCAGTATGATGAATCTATGGTTTTCCTAGGCTGTTGCTGATTTATTCAAAACACAAGACAATGAGGTTTCCAGGGAGTTTTGGGATTTTTTAAAAGGCTACAAAAATGACTCACGACAGGCACCTGAAATACAGCATTTATTTTTAAAAGAAAAAGAAAATCAAAGACAACAAACCACCCCATCATCTTTACCGCCTTCCCTAAAGAAGTAATTATAAACACCACCAAAATTCTTAGTTTATGTAAGCAGGAAGTTTTGTGAGGTTTGCAGTTCTGAACAATGTCATTCTAGTGCATAACGATGGGAATGCATGGGCCACCAGACCAATGCAAACAGTATTCTCAGGAGCTGCTATGTTATGTGTTTCATAACACAGAAGTGAAGCTTGTAATCAGAAGTTAGATGGGACTAGGGGAGGCAGCATGACAAATATCCATCATACTTTTCCTTTTGAAAACCAGTAGTCTAAATCTCCCTTTATATTTGGGATTTTGGAGCTATTGCTTCTTCCAGATGCCTGTCTTGGGATACTGTTGTGTCTAGCTTTGCCTTGTGATTCAGAAGCAGATGTACTATAGGGAGAAGGATTTTACCCCTTGTTGCATGTACTTGGACTGAATAAACTTGCCTGTGACTCTGGTCTCTGGATATTCTCACTTTCAGGTAGAAAAAGAAGAGCATAGACAACGAAGAGTTGGAGGATGTAAGCGTTACTTTAAGAGCAGCAAGTAAACAAAGTTTCTGCAGCTACTCCCAGCTATAAAAAAAAATAAAGCTTTGAACTTTGCACTTGCATAGCAGTTGTAAAACCCAAACTAACTCAGCAAAGAGGACTGTTTGTGGAGAAAATTTCACCAATGGTATCAGAGAGTAGAATTCACCCACTGGTTGACATATTCAGCTAAGCCTGGATAGTATTTTCAGCTTTGTCTTCCTTTGGGCTTGCCTCCAGACTCGTCGGGACTGACATCAAAGTGGGAATCTTGAATGTCAGTGCTCTCAATAACTGGTATGAAGCAGCATGTCTAAACACCTCAACTGCTGGCTGCTGCCTTCCCTCCTGAGGGTGTTTCCTCAGCTTTACGACTGAGGTACCCTGTGCGTTTCTGGACACTTCTGAGCCCTGTCCACTGTGGAAGTGTTTCTACAGTGTGAGAAGGATTATTAGACTGAAACTAGCAGCTAGCTGGCCTGGTCCACAGCTGGGAAACAAATTCTGCAAACAAATAGATTCTGCAAACAAACTAATTCCATTTCTCACCCCATCCCCACCCCATTCCCCTCCCTTTTTTTTTTTTTTTTTTTTTTTTTTTTTAAGGCTGCTGTCTGCATTGAAATCCTCATCAGTCAACTAGAGATGTTACATCTACCGTTGGTTCTGTGATGTTGGAAACATAGCTTGCATGGATATTCCAAATATTCTACCACTGAATTCTTGTCTAAGCCAGTGACCATGTTGCTAAAGCAGCTTTACCTTTTTGGAAAGTAGCTAGAGGTACTGTAGTAGAGAGGACCTCCTAAGAAACCACATGTGGACTTGAGTTTATTTCAAGATACCCAAGCTAGGGAAATATGGTATGTCAGAAAATTTCCTTCATATCTAAAAGAGCTATATGAGTAACATATCCCAAACTCATACAAACAGGGTTCAATCCCTTCTATGGTCAGAAAGGGTAAGAGCAATGACCAAAGTCAGATGTATGAAATGGAATGAGCTTCAAGACATTTTATGAGTAAACAGGGTAATTTCTAGCTCTGAATACTTGATCTATCCTTCATGTGTGCCTTAGTGCAACTTTTGGACAATATCCTGGGACTGATGTAATATATGTATATTTCAGTGTAGAACAGGTGATTTTACAAAAGTGCTCTGGAGATCAAAGGGAGATCTGTGTACACATGCAAAGTGCCGATAGGTTTTTTTCTCTGTTGTCTCTGGATTTGTAGGTATAACTGTATTTCTTATTGTTTATTGGACATAGTTTATGTGCACACAAATATATGTTCAGGTTTAGTTTGGATAGAAAGATATTATACCATTTAAATCTCTGTTATACACTGGAGATCATAAGTTCTTAACAGTCACTGTCTCAAATGCATAGCAAAGATTAGCTGTATTTCACTCTCCATATCCCCTTTTGTTTCAGGAAACATAAAGTACTATTTTCAGCATATTCCCTTATTTAAACTAAGTAATGCATTAGTCACTGAAAAAAACACAATAAAAACAAGGAAAAAATTCATGCACACTGTAAGACAGAAGCAGTGAGAACTAAATTCCATTTTATGATTTATATTGTATTATTTTTTGATTTGCAAAGCAGTAAAAGTCTATTGTTTGCACCATCACCAAGTAACAACAGTGTTAAGTAATCACTTGAACCTGAGCTTTTGACACAGTTGCATGTATGTCACCCAGAGATAAAATGCAAGCACAGATGAAATATAGTGCTGTACATTAACAATAACTTATGCAATAACTTACACTCTGTTATTTAAATAAATATAACTTTTAAATTCCTGAGGCTTTTATCAGTTCCTACTTAACCACGCTCATTGTCAAATAACAATTAAGAAAGTACCTGAGGATTTGGTTTACAGTAATGAAATTTTATTTTTTTGTCATGATAGAAATACTTCAGACTAATAGTGAAAACATGTCAAGTATGGAGATATCATTCCAGTCAAACTAGATGTTTAGCTAAGAAAATGATTTTCATTGAGTCAGAAGTACTTACCAGAAAAGAATAATTTACAAAGCTTTGTCATCTTTTAATGATATGAGATTAAAATATGGAAATGTGTGTGAAAGATAATGAAGAATCAGAGAAATAAGGAGAATTACTAATGCATTTCACTGAAGAAAGCTTGATAGTCCTGACAAAGCTGACAGACTCTGCCATGGTAGTTTTCATTAGTTCCAATATGAGAAAAATGCTCAATTCAGTATTTCTGGCATAGAGATTGATATTAAAACATCATTAACCTTGAGTAGAAGGAACTTAAAAATCTATAGGAGCTTCATATAACTACTATTAGAATAGGGAGTGGGGAAAAAAACCCCAACTTTGTGTAAACACTTACGTACTTTCCAGCATCCACACAAAAAGTAGAGAGCCCTCACTGAGGTGACACATCCAGCAAATATTTTATTTCCTTTTGTCTAGGAAAGTCACAGGCTGCTTTGAGTTTTGCTCAGTCTCCACTTATCTTCAGGGAAGTTACTACTCAGCCCACCACACCCTGCCTACACCAATTCACAAACTAATTCTGCCTCAGTGGCAGATCTGTGCACCTTTTGATTTCACAAAGATTTGCTCAGTCTAATATTTTTTATGCATAGTCTGCATTGATATTTGTCTGTATTAAGTCAGTTATTTGTGAGGAAGAAAGAGAAAGTCTTCAGTGTTTTCTGTGTACCTAATTTAGGTTGATACATCAGAAGAAAGAAACAACATAGGTGTGTGACTACCTTTGCTTTTTTTTGATGATTGTATTATGCCTATATGAATATTCTTCCTTTACAAAAGAGGACTTCTTAAAGTCACTGACCTCACTTAAACAAAGCATGCTTTAAAAGAGGAAAGGCTTCTCAATAATGGTCTTATTTGAATTTCTCTTAGTACATAACATCATAGCAATAAAAGTGAAAATTTCTCTTGTTTAGTAATGTCACACTGTCTTGCTCTGAGACTGTAGATGTTGAATACTTGATATGATAGATACAAAAAGATGAAAAGGATCAAAATATCATACTAAACTGTTAATTTTAAATAGACCTGTCTTGACAATCATGTGTTTCTTGTGCTCAAAGAAGTGTGTTCTATACAGTGCAAACGACATATGGATTTCCCCATTGTGCTGTGTTTATCTTGGCAAAATTGAAAGCTGGACTGATCCTGAAACACCTAATCACCTTTCAACTGCAAGATGAATTTTGCAGTGAATGATCATATTTGTCTTTTTAAACAGACAAGTGTTAGAAAACCTGCTGTATAATCAGGAGGCTAAAACAACCTGTGGTTTACCTAATCTGTACCTGGCACTGGCAGGGTGGGTAAACGCACTTTTGACATATGTTTTTAACCTCTAGTTTACAAAAACAGGCTGGGAATGTGTCCAGATTCCTAATCAAACTGTATTCACTCAAATATTGCTCAAAGTAGCCTCAGTGACAAAGCCCCAAAGACTCGATCCAGTAATCAGGACTAACATTCTTAGCAGAAAGGTTTATCATTCCTTTGGCCACACCATGGTGACTCTCCTTCTTTACAGATCACACCTCCACCAGTTCCCCTCTGCAATCACTCACAAGCTGACCCCTCACAGGCAATTCCTTTTATGTAAGAGCGTGAGTGAGCTCTGCCTAAACTCTGCACTCAGTATGGGGACCAGAATACTTGTGCACTGAGAAAACAGAAGAGAAAGTGAGTGACGTTCGTACAGAGGGTGATTTAGTTGGTCTGCAGAAAATCTGTGACATCTGGAATGTGGAATGACTGAGAAACCACCTTTCATCTGCATCACAAGGGCGTTTAGAACTGAAGCACACATTCACTTCTGAAGATAGACCAAAATAACAGAAGATAGAAAGCAAATAGTTCCCATAGTGCTTATGTAGTGATATCGACATTAAAAGCTGATGATGGTCACTGAAATGCAAGTATTTTACTTCCGATCAAAGAAATCGTGCAGATCTGCATTGCTCAGGGCCATGATACAGTCTCAGTAGAATTTAGACTGTGGACAAAAATGTTCTTATCTGCCACGGTAGGATTTTTTTTTTTTTTTGAGGGGGAGTGGAGTGGAATTTTTTAAAAAATGTGTGGAATACAGATCAGGTTGTTTTCTACAGCTTAATGGAAGGAAAAAACACATAAAAATCCACTAAGTTATATATGTATATATAGAAAATAGCGTCGAGATTCATACCTAACCTTAAGACAGAATATTTCTCAACGTTGTAATCTTTTTCTTTCTGCACAAAGTAGTCTACTGTTTAGTTCTTTATCTCCAAAGTCACTTTATTGATCAGAATTCCTATTAATCACCATTCCTCCAGGAATTCCTGCTGCTGGGCAAAACTCCTGGCTTACAGTAAAATATTAAAGAGTTGTTGAAGAATGTTGCTGAGAAACAAGTCATCCTGGACTGAGTCTGGGACAGAAAATAAGAGCTGTGAAAAAATAGTGGAAGCAAGCAGATTGCTTCTATAAATCTCACTGATGGCATGAAATACAGGAAGGGGTACACTGAGTGAGAGAGGATTTGCCATGAGATAGAGGAATATCAAGAAACAGTAGAATGCACAGTAAAGAAAAAGAAGTGATAATATCACACGTATTGGGAAAATGGTGCAGTTAAGAAAGAAATATGAGTATTGATTCAGCATTGAAAATTGGGTCTAGTCAATAAGAACCAAACCATTCACTAGTGCAAGGAGGTAAAAACAGAAAGGAAGGAATTAGAATTGAAAAGGCACCAAAGACACAATAACACTTATAATAACAAATGTTATTGTAGATGGAAAATCAACCCTGAACAGGATTGACCATGAAAGATGAAAAGGTAAATAACTGTTTACAGTCATGTTCCTGCTTTTCACTGGTAGCCTCATTGTTAAAACAATGCATTTAAATTGCTTCAGGTAAATAGTGATAGTCTAGAAGTGCAAGTTAGGGAGTAATACCTTGCGTCATGAATAGATTCATGGTAAAAAGCAAAAATAAATCTGCAACAATTGTTTTCGATTTCAGAAGGGTCCAGTTTGCACTGAGTATACTGGTGACTTCTAAGGTGTAAATATAAAAAGTTATTGTAATTTCTCTGAATCAAAGGCACAAAAATGACGCAGACATGTGTCTCAAGCAAGGACAATACTTGAAAGTAGATTCTCCCAATTCAGATGCGTGAAGATCTACCTTAAAAGATCTACCACTTTTCATTAAGCAAGGACCTTATAACATGCAAAGGAGTAGGCTATGTTAATTTGGAGAACAATTGCTGGTAATATGCCTGTACATCATTTGGACCAGATCTGGTTTGACAGACCTGATCTGGACCACAGCTATGCAATTTAGAACACAGGAAAACAAATTTGCATCTGTCTTCATTTATCTGGTTACACATACCCTGCAATGCAAACAGTTAATATTCTAATATTAGCTTACTCTGATTCTTTACAAAACTGCATTTGACTGCTGTCCTGGCATAAAACTTTAAAACAGAAGAGTACTCTGTTGGAACTGCTGAGACATCCCAAGTAACAGCCTCCATTATTCATGGGGTTTTGGCTGCTTTTCCAGCGCTGTTCCTATTAAGAATGCACTTTACTAACTAGGTATTCATTTCTGTTTGGAGTTTGGTTTGTCCTCTTTGTAACTGCAGCCTTGTACTTTGGCAAACTTGTGCATAAGAAACTACCCACCCCATGAGTACACTGTGTATTTTTCAAAATATTGCAAAATTCTTTCTTTTGATTAGTCTTCTGCTGATAAACCTATGACTTAAAAAAAAAAAAAAAAAACAAACCCAAAAACAAAAACCAAAGAAAAAAACATCTGTAAGGAAGTAATCTATCTCAGTTTCTCAATTTTTGAAAAACAATTTGTGAACTTGTGTAATGATGTATTCAGAAAAGAACTTTGCTGTGTTTTTTAAACTTGATTTGTAATAATGGAAAAGACTGCTCATTATGTAACAGCTAGATGTAGATGTCAGCAGCATTATAAAAAGTAGTTTGGATGGAAAGAGTGACAGATGTATCCCTGATGTTAGAACTGTAAACAATTCCAGAAGAATTGGACCCTTTGTTGCATATGAGATATTCCCTTACCTTCTCAACTTTCTCTCCTCACTGAGAGAAAGCACTGAGGGCCCTGCTATAACTCACTAGAAATGTCTGAGGTAGTGGAAAGAGTATGGCAAGAGAATGGCAAGCAGTTTGGAGAGGTGGTATGGCACCACTGCTGAGATAATTGGTCCATCTGAGAGATGGGGATGGGTGGATTGGCTTCAAGGTCATTCTGACAAGGATATTTATTGCTACTGCGTGGCCACTTTATGACCATGTCACGACCTCAGGGCTTGCTCACAGTGTCTTTCTGTACTATTATTCTACTTAAATCTGCCTGGTGTGACACTTGCAGTCCTCAGTGACAAAGCGAACTTCTTTAGGAAGTTGTAAAAGTTTTTATTTAAGGTGTAGAATTTCACATTTTAAAAGCAGACCATTATAATGGTGCAATCTCAGATCACACCTATTTTGAAGAAAAAGCATTAGTACAGAAAGTAAGGAAGGAGAAACTGTGTTTTCTTTTCTGGTCTTTCCATGAAGTGCTCCAAATGCTCTTGAATCTTCGCAACTTGTAGATCTCCAGTTTTGCTCTATCTTATCACTTCTGGTACACCCTCCCTTTGGCTTCATATGGAACAAATATAATCAAACTTAGATTTTTGACAGGGGATCAAATGATTTTAAGCTGACAGACATGGACTAAACCATTTGAGGATATTTCCTTTTTCTTTTTTCTTTTTTCCCCACATTTGAAGCAGAACAGAGGTATTTTAAAACTTATCTGTTGTATCAAATCTTATGAGCAGTCAAGCAGGCAATATATGACTCCACTTCTATCAGAACACAAGAGATAGTCCTCTCTGGGTCTTTTATTAGTGGTAATGTTTCATTTGAAGCAGTGTGGTTTTTTGCAATTTTTGTCCTCTGTGTTGACTCCAAAAGTAAAAATTAGAAACATATCAGTGTCAACATTAACACTGTTTTTTTTTAAATTTTAATGTGATACTATGGAGGCTTGAAGCTGGGGAAACACATTTCTTTACACAGGATTGTTGTAGGCCTTTTTCCTTCAGCATTGGATTTTATTATCTTATTGTATATTATGACATGCCCAAGTAAGAAACTCTGAAATGCATCAGTAACTTTTCCCTTGGTCCCATGTCCTGGCATAAAAGCCTGTAAGAAGAGATCTGGTGGAGCTGTTAGGAAATGACTGTTAGCCTTGTAAATGATTTTTGGCAGATATTTTTGTCAGAGTAAATTGTATTATGGGCTGTATTTGGGGAATTTTTATTCTAAGGTGACATATAATTTCTGAGTATGCTACAATGTGATGGTTTTGGTGAGTGTCCCTTTCTCTTTTACAGAGTTTATGTTAAGAAACCATCCAAGTTCTGCTTCTTCTTCAAATCATCTCCTTTGAACAGATGAAAGCAGTAAGCATGTGCATGGATAAGTGAAGAAAGAGGGACAGATAATGCACATCTACTCAGTAACATTTACTACATCTTAATTTAAATCTATTCCCAGCTTTACCTAGCAGGCTGGCTATACCAGAAGTCCCCATTATATCAGTCATAAACCCAGAATAATCTCTTTGTTGCCAGAAAGGTGACATCAGAGTACATGTATTTTAAGAGGGAAGCTTGAAATAAAAATTCAGCTTGCCCAGCACCAACAAAATTTCAATTGTCTTTTTGGAAAGGGAGACTGCAGAGCTCCAGTGCCTAGGGACTGAGCAGCTCTGGGACTCTGGAACACCAACAGCTGCTACAGATGTCTGTTGACTGTCCAGCTGAGTGTCAGGTAGGCAGGCTGTCACAGGTGACCTGAACACCTGACTGTGTGCTCGCACCACTAGTTCTGAAGATATTCCAAATTTCCATGTTTACAAATAGACATGATGCATTTGAAAATATACTCCCCATGCTACCTTTGTATTTGACTGGAGTTTAGACTGTAAAAAAACTAGTTTCCATTTTGTTTGTGGCTGAACACTGGTTTACTAAGACTCAAGCCATACTAACTTGGGCAAAATTTTGTGCATGTGACATGGTACATGTGATAGACTAAAGTAGGATCTTTGGCACTATTAGAAGTATAACTTTTTTCCTAGCCTTCAGATAAATCTAGTGTTGATGTATTTTCTGTTTTCTTTTTGTCTTGGGTTATTGCAATGTTAAAAAAATTCTCATGAAGCCAATGTACAAAGAATCTGCCAACACAGAAAAACACAGGTAAAACACAGAATATCAATATGTCAAAGAAATAAATATACTATTGAAATAGATTAGCTAAATGAAAGCGTAATATTTACAATGCAGAGAAAAGAAGGGAGAGAGGAAAAAAGAAAAACAAAGATATCAATTGTATTTCTTGACAGGAAGGAAATGACATGAAAATAAAGTAAGTTTTGTTCAATTAACAACCAGCGTGAACATTGGCATAAAGATGTCTAATCTAGCACTAAGCATAAGTACTGTGACTTGTGTCACAAAAGCATGTCTTCCAGTAATAAGCGTGATAGGAAAAGACATTCCTAAACTTGACACACTTCATATGCAGCGCTTTATTAAACATAACTGAGTCAAACTCCACTTACTGATGTGGAGGTATGTCTGAACTGACACTCATTGTGCTAGGGAGACAATGCAGATCATCGTACAGAATCGTTTTCACATGGAAAGGATCTGTCTTGTTGAAGTTCTTTTCTTGTGGTGGAGAAGTTTTCATTTAAGCGTCGGTAAAGATATGGGCTCTGTCTGTGTTTCTGTCCATAACCAGTCTTCAAAGCATCCAGAAGCAAAGAGAGCTCTGCCTATCACTTCTGAGCAGCCCAAGTGTTACCTGGGGACAGTCTCAAGTCACGTCTGGCAGTGTACTGGCCACACACTGCAGAGGGTGTATGTGGCTGCACATTCATCTACTCCATCAGACCCTCCTTTTGCACAGCCTGGATGAATGATTCTTTCTGATGATCACCTCTGTAGTTGCGCCACTTCTGCAGTGTGGTAAAGCCCGATGGGTTACTGCCTTCCTAGGTCTCCAAGTGGAGTGCCTGCTAGAAGCAGGAATTCTAGCAAAGCCTCCTATGATAGTTCATAAGTTTGTAATAAAATGCAGTGTTTCTCAGAAAATGGCAAACCATTAAAATGATGTTTAGACTTCTCTGAAAACAGTACTCTGGAGGTATTCCTGCTCAAAACTGCAGTGCCTGTTGCTCCTGCTAGGCAGAGAAGTACTTAAAACATTAATTTAGGCTTTGAGCAATAGAAGTTCAACCTACTCTTTTGTCTGGCATAGAAAGTGCAGCAGTGACCTTTTGAAGATAGAGATTATTGCACTAAACCATGAGATTGTAAGAGGGTTTGTTCTTTTTGACATTTGAATTATCAAACATGTCTTAAAACAGATCTGGTTACCTGGTGTTGGAGGAAAATTGGTCTTTGACATACTGAATCATTTTTCCACTTGATAAGGAGCAGCTCTCTGGTAGGCATAACTGGCCTACTCTGGCCTACTTTGTGATTTTCTTCAGAAATTTGGCCCATGGGTTGAGGCAAAGCCATGCCTTAGTGTCATTCTCTGTGTGCCAGCTGAAGGCACTCATGGTGAAGTTGTGTCCAAAAGAACTGTTGCCTTCTTTGGCTGGAGGTACTCCTTCTGTCACATTCATGAAAATTTTTCAGAAGTCACCATTTCATCATGCAGAAGAAAAGACAGCTTGGGATATCTATGATGGAAATTCAAAATGTTTTCCAGGACAGGCAAATCCATTTACACGAACCTGCAAGTGAATTAGGGTTTTGCACTACTTTGAAATCACAAATCTTTTTTTCTAGAAATAGTATATTTTCTTGCAAAATAGGTGGCCATTACTATAAAATACTGGGTTGCTGCAAAGCTCTTTCTGTATTTAGAGTATCTCTTTTTTAATGTTATACTATAAGTGGTTAACTAACAATAAGCCATTAAAAAAAGGTTTGATCTTTTGCTGACATGACATAAATTATGTAACCCTGAATTTTGGCAATTTTTCTCAAAATATGTCATAGGCTATAAACAAAAACATTTTAAAAATGAGAGGTTTTGTCAGTAATGATGCACAGAAGTTATTACTAAAGAGTAAATATTTAAAAGAAGCCTCCTACCTTGTTTCTCAAAAATGTTCCATTTTAGCAAAGGTGAATGAGCAACCAGTAACACTCTGAAGGTGCCATGAGGAACACCAATCGATAGGTACTAATTACAAATAGTAAGAGCAAAGACTTCTAATACAGATCATAAAGTACAGCCAAAAGTGCAGAAAAAGTCTAGACTAAGAAGAACTTTTCAAACCCAGCTTTGCTCTATGGTAGATGAGGAATCACATGATTTATTTCATCAGCTTGGACAAGAGATAATAACTTTTCTCTGTCAAGGGAAACTTTGTCACATTTAGTATATAATACAATCTTAATGAGGTATTGACCTGTGATCATTTTTTTTTCCAGTATTACAGTCTCCATTTTTTCATATTATCATGCATTTTTGGGAGGACATAGCCTTCTGTGTTTGTCTATCCCTGCTGTTTTTAATGAAGTCTATGAGACTGAATGAATCATCTGTGAAAGACTTGACTCAATTAATCACTGAAAGTATCCCACCTGCAGTAAATTTGGATCGTGGTGATATATACATTGCTCAGTTATGTATGCTTATATGATTACTAAGGGAAGGACATCTGGAAAACATACAAGGAAAGAATAAATCCAGCAAGGGTATTCAACTGGGCTCAACAGATCATCAACAGATAATGAAACACAGCTAATATATGTATATATAAAATTCAATCTTGATGCAAATAGATCCAAATATCACTAAGGCTAAGGGTATGTGCTATCATAATAAGATCAAATCTGCCCATCTGCTTTTAAGACAAGTAAATAACCCAATCAGTAGCTCAGTTGCTCAGAAAGATTCACTGTTCCTCTACACATGCACTGTTCATCACTCTATCTGTCTCAAGTTCAGCTGATGAAAGATGTGGAGAAAAATGAAAGGAAGGAAACAGTGAAGCATTGCTACTAATTGTATTTAGGGTGATAGATACTCTGGAAGGAAAAATATCTCCCTATGAATGACTGCATCACTTGACGTAAATTATTTTTAAAGGTTATGCACTGTTCAATTAACGATTTGTCTGAGTTAAAGCCCAGACTGCCATATACCCTTGCTGCAGTTCAGGGCAAGGCAGATTCACTGCAATATTCCCTGGGCCTCTTATGCTGTTGGAGAATTGTTTTAGAGCAAGAAAAAACTGTTTCAATCTGGTCCATGCCACCTATTAGAAATATTCCTCTGTGGATGCTGTCCTCCAAACCTTTTCTGGGCATTTTCTTAGTGAGTGCTAGCTGACATGGTCCAAAATTATGTTAAAAGCTATAACTAGCAGGATGGACCATTGTAAGTACAGTGCTCCAGCTTCTGCCTTGGCCCTCTCTTGTTTAGTAATAAATACCTAGTCTAGAATTTGAGGCAATCCCCATGAATCTTTCTAACCATACAAAAAGGAAAGACCACAAAAATGTCTTACTACTCCTGCCATTTTTTTTTCTTTTTTTTTTTTTCCTATATCCTGACATATCTCAAGGTGGGAGATAACCCATTCTAATCTCCATGAGTTTGGATACCAGGGCTCTTGAAAAGGGTGGGAAAGTGTAGCAGAAGTGTTTTCCATTATGCTTGGGAGATGCTGAGCACACCATTGAAAAAGAATCTTTAATATTTCTCCCACTTTTGAACACATTAAATAACAAAATTAAATACAGTCAAGTAAGCATGTAAATGTCAATCAGAGAGAAGGACGACAAGTCTGCAAATATTGATGATAAGAAACTTTTTACTCTTTCATAATGGGCACCTCTAGAAAATTCTTTCCTTACCTCTCAGTTTTACCCCTTCGATAAGAGATGCTAGAGGCTGAAATCCCCCTGTGATGTTTAGTAGACAAAGGGATAAGGACTATTATTTGCTGATTCTTATTCACTGTAAGGTTTTCTTGTTTTACAATGATAGATAACTCTCAAGTAATTGTAAAGGAATAACTCAATAGACAGTGGCCTTTAAAGGTCACATTAAGTCAGGATAATATAATTAAAAGAACTGCTCAGAGACATGTTTTAAAATCTCACTAACCACATTTATATCTGTAACAGAAAATTTTACCCAGATACAGAAACACACAGAAGATCAAAAGCTTCTTAGAAGTACATGTAAAATATTTTATTTCTTTGATATGACACCGGGGAATGAAATTATCTCAGAATTTTCTAGTTTAATCTGTATGGATTAAAAAACATCCTACATTTTAGTATTAAGTAAAAACTGAGTAGAATGAAAAAAAAATGCATTCTATCCCCATTTTACCTTACTACACTCATCATATCTCACGCATGTCAACAGGGCTGGTTACAGACACTCCAACCTATTACACAGCTTTCTGGTTGAAGCTGGAGAATGAGACACACAGTGAGGCCTGGAAGCAGTTTTTGCTGTATTTTAAATTATTTTTAATAATCCTAGGTAATGTACCATGCAACCTCCTTAACTGAATTTTTCATGGATCATTACAAAAAACCTACTCTACAGTATGTTTACTGCATTATACCTACTGTATTCAAGTTTATGGTGTTCTCTGTGTGTTGATAGACTGTTTTGGCTTGCACCTCAGTTAGACTGCAAGTCCACTGCAGAAGATTCCATATTGTATGATCTCTCCAGGACGTGCCAAATGTACTGCTGACATTTTGTGTTGTGTGCATTAGTTTTCATAGGAGTCAGACTCTCTTCTCCATATTGCAGTCAGAGAAACTGGGGCAGAAAAGAGAATTGAAGCCTACCAGAGAAATCTAGGATGAGAGACAAAACTAACCTCAACAGTATTTCTTCTGTGAGTCACTTTAGCAGTGTGTTCCACATTCACTATCCTGTTGATGTTTGGTATGGATATTTTTAAAGCTCCAGCTGTTTGCAGAGGCATGGCAGAGGGTGTAGTCGGGGAGTTTACGAGAGGAACTCAACATTTACTTTTAATTATGAAGTTGCTTTTTTATTTCATATTAAAACTTGGAAAAACATTTACATGGCAAAAACGGGAGGCAAACAAAAGGTTTCCAAATCGTACCTTTTTTAATATAAAGCAATGATTCTTTGGGATATGACATATGACTTTTTCAGTATTTAGCACAAACATACTGGTACATGCACAACTGTGAGAAAGTAATCTTCAAATCTGTTAGGGCTATATTATATGGAAATAAAATTATCAATTGTTCTAGTGACAGTTCTAATCATGTTTGTTACATTGATATGTAGAAGTGCTGGCCACTTCTTAAGGGCTGTCCCTAGTTCCTAGAGAATAAAGGAAGCATTTGTGTGAAATCTCCTGCCCTGGAGTTAACAAGAGTATCTTTGCTACTCCCTAGTATTGGGTAATGTTATATAAAGTTTTTCTTCACTTTGCATTGCAATAACACACTTTCCTGCTGAGAGGACCTGTTGCTGTGTAATTTTTTCCCACCAGAATTCTCACCAGCTTAAAAAAAGTACTAAGAAGTGGATGTATCTAATCAGAAAAAACATATAAATTAAAAGATGCTTAAGTTGTTTGAATTCACTGGGGGGGTTTCTGGGTTTTTGTTTTGTTTCTCTTAATTTTTTTGTTTGTTTGTTTTTTAGTTACAGCTTAAAGTTTATGTTTGGAATAGATATGTATTATAAAATTACTCTGGAATATGAAATTCCTTTGCCCAAATGGGAACTTCTATAATTATTCAATTTATGATCTTTTAAAAAAGGGAAATTCCATCTCTACTTCCTTTTCATTTCCTTAACTCTACAAATAGTCTTTATAAAACAAGGACACCATCAGAGCTGGGCAAACTGAGTAAGTTTCTTATAAGGAATGTTAAGTTTCTTATAAGAAATGGAGGGTAAAAAAAACCTTCATGATTTTTTTTGGTACAATTTTTTACTTGCTCTTTTCTTTTATAGCACCACACAAAGGTCTGCATTCCTGCTTATCAGCTAATCCCATCCTCTCAAACACACAGAGACCAGAAAATGCAGAGAACTGTAACCCCTGAACCTACTTGAAAGAGTTCTGGGAACTAGTACTTCTTTCTAGTCTTACTGAGGGAGGAAAAATGAAGTGACGAAACCTTGTCCACCACGACTTTGAGCCTAGGTTGCTTAGGATGTGGGGAACTATTGAAAGGAGATTTCTTCTTCCTGGAGTGGGCAGCAGAAAAAGTAGTCTGATGTAAAAAAAAAAAAAAGAATGAAGGGATCAACAACTCAGTCTCTGCGGAAGGAGGAAGGCTATGACCCTGTCATGCTTGCCTTTGCAATGCCCTGGGAGTGTGTGCTGCAAGGTTGATTAGATCAGATGTGCCTGTATGTGTGTATGGCAAGGTCAGCAGAGCCCATTAATCTCTTTTGGAGGAGGGAATGATATACTGCTTCCATTTCATTATGATAAACAATTTTTTAATCTTCTTTTTCCTTACCTATTCTGAAACAGAAGACAACTGGGAGAAGCTTGGCCTTAGTCCCATTAATATAAATGTCTGTTCCCTCAGTTGGATAAAGTGCCTTGCCTGAGTCACGTAAGATAACATACATGCTTTGTGAACTACTGGAGGATGAGGAGAAATGCAAATCAAACCCATCTTACTCCTTCTGATATTCAGAAGGATTCAGCTGACATCTACTCTGGTTTGGACAGCCCTGTACACATGCTTAACTACCAGGCATGTATCTAAAATATATCAGGAATGTTTTCAAAACCACTTTTATCTCTAAGAAAGTTAACTTACTTACCTTTATGTTGTAGAGATTCATTTAATACTTAAGATTTGTTTCACTCAGCCATTCCTAAAACTGCTATGAATATTTGAAAAAAAAAAAAATAGATTTGTGATTGAATTGTTGACTGCTTGTCTTCATGATCTTTATTTGCTGAGTGTGTTGATTCTTTAAGTGTATATTTTGTTTTTTAAGGACTGTTTCTAGTTTTTTTAAGCTTTTGCCTCAAGTGCTATTGAAATTCACCTTGTGTATGTGATTGTACATTTTCAGTACTTATGAAATGGAATTAGGAAACCAAATCTAACCTTAAATTATGTAACTTATGAGCTGGCTCAGAATAAATGTGGCCAAGGAATAAAGTGATTTTAGGCATCACATCTAAAAGTAGTATTCTACAGGAGTGAGGATAACTTATTTACCAAATTTGAACCAGAGTTTTAGCAACTGTATGAATGAGATAGCATGGTATTGCTGTCTACAACTACACAGATCCCTTCCTGTCTTTCATTCCTTAACCTAACTGTTGAATCAGTCTCAGATTTTGAGAACTAGAGGTGCTTGAGTCATTATAAATACAGAAATTCAAATCTATGAATTTAAGAAAAAAACAAACAATGCTTTAAAAACTAAATTTCACATTCACAAAACCATAAAAATACCACAAATACATGAAAAAATAATGCAGAAACTCTAAGGGTATTAAATCCTTGGCTATAAAATACATTTACAATTCAGTAAATTGCAACGCAAAAAACATTGTGTTCAGTGGTAAAGTTTATTAACTGCTATTACGGAGAGTTTGCTTAGGGTAAAAACTCTGAAATGACACACTTCAATTGTGCTTGATATCTCACTAATTAAAGAGGAAAGCATGCTGTAAAAGGGTACTGCTCTTGTCTCCTCTGACCATTTCTCTGCCACAAAGCTAATGGAATAATTCTGTGTTTCAGTGCAGAAGCAGATAATCCTGAAATTGTCTGCAGTTACATACTAAATGCTTCATCCAATAAATAATTTTTAGCTTTAACTCATTTCCTCCATTTCAATTTACTGTGTGTTCAAAGATGTGATTAAAAACTAGTGTTGTTGTCTAACATCAGTTTAGCCTAGAAAACAATAATTTACTGTCTGAAAACTGGGCTATAAAAAAGATAATCTAAAAAGAAAAACATAGTGTATTTGATTTCCCCTGAAATATATAGTTTTCATCTCACGAGTCTGTTATAAATCAGCAGCAATTCTGCTGTCCTTATCCTTACTCTTTTGAACTGCTTTGTACAGAAGCATCTGTTCAGTCAAATGATAGTAGGAGCTAAATCTTTCTTTGATCTGATGTAATGGTGTAAGGGCAGCACCAAAATCATTTAACTTGCTTCATCCAATGGAAAACAATATATAGTAGAAAGAGCATTATGGTGAAATATGTTTTTTATTTTAGGTTTAATGACATTTGTCTTGATCCTAAAAAAAAAAAAACCCAAAAAAAACCCCACCTCTTTTTTCTCAAGGCTTGTGAAAATCTTGCCTTTCTTTTGTTTTGCGTTTTTCTTAGCTTATTCCCAATGTTGTCAGAAAAAGAACAACTAGTAAAATGAAAAGCATATTCTCAGAGGCAAATACAAGAATGTACGATTTTAAAATATCTTTATTTTTTAGCTTAGATTGTGATTTTGGGACATGGTAAAGGAAGCGATGTATGACTTTTATAGGCTTTGGTCTGGCCTTACTGAAATATGCAACTTCAAAGTTACAGCACCTGGGGAAGTGATTAGGTGTTACTGCTGGGCCATCCTGATGTCTCACTGCTGGTAGAGGCAAAAGCCTTTCCCCATTCCCCTCACTCCTGCTGTGCAGCTCTGTCCTTGTCTTTGCACAGATTTGGGCATGGGGTTTGCCCTCCTATGAGATGAGTTTTCTTGCTAATACAGGAGCAAAGTCTTTACTCTTTTTGCAATGGATCCACTTGTTAATGTGTCAGAAAGCTAAACTGTCTCATCATGGAGGCTGACCAGTGCAAAAGTGGGTGCTAAAGAAAAGTAAGAACATTTGGCTTGAACTAGGAGGTCAAGTGGTAAGAAAAAGAGTTTACTAGTTTCAGTGGTAGAAAGCCACTAGATTCAGTTGCAGTAACTAATTTAACCTTGAGAAAGACAAGTTGTCTGATTTTAACCGAGCAGAAGTCTTGAAGCCTGCTGGTAATAAGAACATGGGTAATTTGTGTCTCTGGGGATTTTCTGGCTCCACTTATTTTTCTTCTTTTTTAACAAACCTTCTGATGCTTTATCTGCCTGTCTACTTATATCCCTCAGTGAACCTGCTTGTAAAGCTCCTGACCAGTTTGTTTGTGGTGAGGATGGTTTTCTTTTCTTATGCATTTTGTACACACAGTTTTCATGATAACTTTATAGATAGTAAAATTATTGCAAGAGAAACTTGCTATAGGGTTAGTAGCATATGTTCCCATTAAAACATAATTCCATTGAGAAAAAAATTCTAAGTACTGCATAGGGAAGTTTAAGGAAATGTCTTTCAGTGCCAAGACATTTTTTCATTTTGAAACAAGACAATTCATGCAAAGTAAAAGAAGATTTGCAATAGATTTTACATGCTTCTGGGGAAAGCCTGTGTCAGATATAGAACCCATATATATCTCTTAGTTTACCAGTTCATGTTTTATTGCCTGTCTTTTCTTTTGCTCAGAAGAAAACTTTTTAAGTATGGGGCATAGCTTTGGAGATAGAGTCTTGAAGAAATTAGAAAAGCATACTTGTAAACTCTTGAGTAACCTTGAAAATACGTGTATAAAAGAAGAGCATATACTAAATACTACTTTTTGAGAGTTTATTTTCAGCTGCCTTGTCAAGTTGGGAATTGCAGCAACTAAAGCAGCAGCAGTTTCAGATCTCATTTCAAAGACATTCAAATGAAGAACTACCAGTTGTGACATGTGCCCTTTTATTATCCTAAAAGTGATTCATATCTTGCTGGAGGCAACGGTACCTGCAACATGTTATGCAACTTTTAAGCAATTCCTGCTGTCTCTGTTTTAAAAAGCATGACACTTACAAGGGAAAACAGCCAAGGAAAAAATTACTTCATTTTTAATATATAATTCCTAGATATGTGGATGCTGTGGAGGTCTCTTTAGGATATACTGCACATGCAAAAGTATGTATATGTATATATGTATATATATATAAAAATATGTGTATGTACATATATAACTAAAGCTGTCTAAAACCAGCTCTAGAATGACATATGCATTATAAACCTTGAGATAAGAGGAAATCTTGGACAAGAGGTCCAAAAGAAATGTTCCCTCTAATATCCTTATTTACACTACAAGGGAAGTATGAGGGAATGGACCACTGGCAGCAATTAGCTCATAAGATTCCTCCTAAATAACATGCTCCTATTGTCACTGACAGAGGGAGAATATTGAGTGTAAATGGATCATCCATCTGACACAATGAGATGTTTCTTCTGATGGGAATCAAACCAAGACTGTAGTAGGCTGTATGAAGTAGGAATAAAAAAATCAGACTGTGGCAATTACTTTGTAGGAGGATGTATATTTTTATTAGATGTCTCAGTTTCTCCATCTTAGGAATATACTTTGCAAATGATTATCTGTAAGAAGATACTTCCTAAACTGAGAAAGGTCAAAAAGGATTTGAAAAATTAACATTCTTGACATTTTTCTGTATAAAATTATGGAGAGAAGGGTCGTCTGTTAATATTGTCCATGTTTAGGCTGGGGAAAACTTGCTATATATTCTTATCCACATGTGCAACTCAAATTTCAGGTAGATATCTTAAAAGTACCATGCAAGGATAACTTCTGCTACTCTTCTGTAAAAATTATTTCCAAGCATACTGTATTTAATCATGTTGCCCTGTCATGTAGCTTGGATATTTATTTGCCTAGTGTATTAGCCTTCTTTTTTTAAAGTCCTTTTCACTAATCTTTCAAATTTTCTAGAGATTAGCAAGAAGGCTACAAAAACTGTTAACCTTGTAAATCACATTATCTCATTTAAAATTTTATTGGGAAAAAAAAAAATTGAATGTAAGAGATCTAACTTCTAATGAGAAAAAAACTAGATTACTTTTGACCAGTTGAAGCTGGGACTACTGTCACTGTGTCTGTCCTCAGCTGAGCCATACAAACCGATGTTCTCACCTTGTAAAATATCAATGTGGAGGAGTGTGATTCCATTTTCCCATGAAAAATATTTTGCATTATTACAAACAGTCCCAGGACTATTTATATAAGACTTTTTTTCCAGACATATGATTCCTCAGTATTTTTTCATTTATTCCAGATAGTGTATCCGTAAAAGTATCTCTAAAATTAAGTTCTTCAATGAATTTTCACTATTAATATATACTTGAGTCTAAGACCAAACCTAATAAATACAGGATTAGTTCAGTTCTGAGTAATACAGTTGCTCTTTTGCCAGGGAATTAATATAAGAAAAATGTTTCATGGGCTCCACTGTTTAGCGGTGTTGGCCTTTATCATCCTGCCAAATTAAAGGCCATTTTATAGCCTGTGCTTCTAACTCAAAACACATTTGGTGGCCTAAACTTTCTTGAGCCAAGAAAATGTCTTCAAGATTATTTGGTTTGATTTTAAGAGCAAAAGTAGATGCTTAATGTTTACCACATGATAATTTCTGAAACAATTACAAGCAAATATGATGGAAAGCTGGCTCAGACTGTATTCCATTCTTTGTTGAAGTATGTTTTATTGAATGGGAAAGTTTTTGGAGATATTCCACTAGAAAATAGAGGTCTTGAAACATGAGGCTTTTGAAAATAGAAAATTACAGTGGTTTGAAATGTCACTAACTATATATTAATGCTAGTGAGAACATTTCGTGTTTCGATTCTGCAACAAAGTTGAATATTAAGGCGAAGAAAAAAAGGAGCGAAATAAGAGGAAATCATGGTCACATGAAAAGTATTTACATTAAGGTAATCTCAGCTAACTGCACTGTATTTTATGCAAAATGCATTTTGACAGATACTAGTGAACCAAGTAAGTTCATGACAAGAATATGGGGTTCAGTGCTGACTTATTTCAACCTTGTTCCAGATGAGTCTGTTGTCTGCTCAGTACTATAATTTTTAATACTGGCTTTTGTGACTCCAAAAAATGCTGCTATTGATAGGGAAGATGTATCCTCAGTTTTCAAACAGAATGACAGTTTAAAGGTTAGTTGAGAATTAGATGTGTTCTTATATAAATTATTTTCTTCATCTTCTTCATGTCATTGTGAAGCTTCATCTCAAAGATCAAGATCTTGTAGATGAGGTCTCTTCACAAAGTTATTTTGGTTTATATCGAATTGTCTAGTGAATGAACTATACACAGAGAAGTAATTGAATGACTGCTATTAAGAAAAGAGCAAAAAGAATGATTAATTCTGCTGCATGTGAACACTCAAGACAAAGGTTGAAACAATCAATTTTACCTTAAAAACTGTCTTTGATAACTATTTTTAGTTCAGCCCCACAGGCAAAGTAGATACATACTTGGAAGAGAAATATTTCCTGCAGATATGAGGTAAATACCAGTCTTGTGAGAACCTGTTTAGAATTGACTGGGAAGTTTATACGTACTGTACCTGTGCAATTACTTTTTTACTACATTTTGAAAGACTACCTGAAAATGAAATTTCAACAAAAACTCATGTGGAATTTTCCATGCCTTTTTATCAGCTTTTCTAGTTGGTTTTATTGCTCTCCATAAAGTCTCTTAACTATTCCAGAACAGTTGACTGATATGTGAGTAAGTGAGATCTGTCATAGATGCTGTAATTGACGTGGGCCTCACTGAACCTCATAGCGTATGCCCTAGAGGGATGTACTATGCATATGTGATGAGTGTTCAGACTGTCAAGCTTGTGAAAAGCTACTAGATCACTGCATGACACTACAACCAGTAACCAAACAACTGTGATGAGTAGGTCCAAAAACTTCAGAAGTGAGCAGGTTCCTCTGTGAGACAAAGTAGTGAAGGATTGACCTGTGAGACTGATGAGATGTGAAGGATGAGGAGTTCTGAAACATGAGAAGGGAAGTGGGACAGATAAGAAGCTACTAAATGGAGAGAGGCAAATAACCTCCATTAGAGTGAGGGGAAAAGGATTACAGCTCTAACCTGTTTAAAAACAGATTTCTCCAAAGTTTGAGTTATTTCCTTCCCTATTTTTTTAATAATGAAATCTTGATTTCCAATACATACAGAACAGTGAAAACAAGGAGCTATTCAGAATACTATAGGTGCCTTATACAGAAAATACCATTTGTAACCTCTGGCAGTGTTAGCATTGCATGATTTGACCAATTTACAAGACTAGTTGCCAGTGCCTTGCAAGGCAGTTTTGAATGTCCAGGAAGGCTGGACAATCTTCAAGAAGGAAATCTTAAAGGTACATGACCAAGCTGTTCCCATGTGCAAGAAAACTAGCCAGTGTAGCAGAATACCATCCTGCTTGAACAAGGAGCTTCTGCTGGAGCTCAGCAGGTAAAAGAGAATTTCTGATCTTTGGAAGAAAGATCAGACAACCCAAGAGGACTACAAGGATATTGTGAGGTCACATAGGGAAAATTAGAAGGGCCAAGACTCAGCTAGAACTTAAGCTGGTCACTGCTGTAAAAAACAATAAGAAAAGTTTCTACAAATGTATCAGCAACAAAAGTAGGCCAAAGGGAATCTTAATCCTTTAATGGATGCAAGGGGAAACTTTGTGGCAAAGGATGTGAATAAGGCTGAGATACTTAATGCCTTCTTCACCTCAGTCTTCAATAGGAAAACCAGCTGTTTTCTGGGTAACTGGACCGCTGAGTTGAAAGACTGGGGCAGAGATCAGAATATATTAGCTATTTTATACCAAAGCTCCCACTAACAGACAATCGTAGAATAGTTTCAGTTGGAAGAGACCTTCCAGATCATCAAATCCAGGCTTTGCCCTAACTCTATCAACCAGTAGACCATTTCCCTAAGTGCAACATCTCTTAAACACTTCCAGAGACAGTGACTCCACTTCTTCCCTGGACAACCCATTCCAGTGCCTGACATCCCTTTCAGTAAAGAAATTCCTCCTCATACCCAGCCTGAACTTCCCCTGGTACAAGTTGAGGTTGTTTCCTCTTGCTCTGTTCCTAGGCAGAACAGACGGACCTCTGCCTCATTACAACTTCCTTTCAGGTAGTTGTAGAGAGTGAGAAGGTCTGAAACTTCTTTTCTCCAGGCTAAACAGCCCCAGATCCCTCAGTTGTTCCTCATAAGACATGCTCCAAATCCTCTACTAGCTTGGTAGTCCACCTTTGGATCCTCTCCAACAGCTCCCTCTTCCTGCTGACTACACTGTTCCTGATACAGGCCAGGATGCCATTGGCCTTCTTGGCCACGTGGGCACACTGCTGTCTCATGTTGGCTATGAATCAATACTGCCAGGTCCCTCTCTGCCTAGCAGCTTTCCAGCCATTCCTCCCCCAGTCTGTAGCTCTGCTGGGGGTTGCTGTGGCCTGAGTGCAAGACCTGGCACTTGGCCTCATTGAAGCTCGTGGAACTGGCCTTGGCCCAGCAATCCAGCCTATCTAGAAAGCCTCAAGCAGATCAATACTTCCACCCAGCTTGGTGTCATCTGCAGACTTACTAAGGGTGCACTCTATCCCCTCATCCAAATCATTAACCCTCTTGGCTCTGTCATTCAGCCAGTTCTTCATCACCCTCTTTGTCTGCTAATCTAACCAACATCGCCTGAGCTTTTGAATGAGGATGTAATGGGAGACAGTCTCAAAAGCCTTGCTGAAGTTAAGGTAGACAACATTCACTGCTCTCCCCTCATCTAGACAGCCAGCTATACTCTCACAGAAGGCTGTCAGGTTGATCAAACAGGATTTCACCTTGGTGAATGAGTGTTGAGGCCCTCTGATAACCATCTTTTCCTTCATGTGTTTTGAGATGGCATCCAGGATGAGCTGTTCCATCTCTTTTCAAAGGATGGAGGTGAGACTGATCGGCTTGTCAGACTGACCCAGGTCTTCCTTCTTGCTGTTTTTGAATACTGGAATGACATTGGCCTTCATCCAGTCCTCAGACACCTTTCAAGTCCTTCATGATTGTTCAAAAATGATGGAGAGAGAGTTAGCAACCACATCAGCCAGCTCCCTCAGCACTCATGGGTGCATCCCATCAAGACCCATAGATTGGTGGGTATCCAGCTTGTCCAATAGGTCTCTAATCTCATCCTTGTTAACCAAGGGATAGTTTTCCATTCCACAGACTATTCTACAATCCTGCAGGGACTGAGCTTTCTGAGGACTGGCTTTGGCAGGGAAAACTGAGGCAAAAACAGCATTCAGTAATTCTTGCTTCTCTGCGACAGGACAACCTCCTTGTTCATAAGTGGGTTCACATTCTCCCTAATCTTCCTTTTGCTGCTGATGTATTTGAAAAATCCCTTATTGTTTTCCTTTACTTCCTTTGTCAGGTTTAGTTCCTCCATCCCTGGAAAGATGATGGAACAATTCATCCTCAATGTTGTTAAGAAACATATGAAGGAAAAGATGGTTATCAAGGGGACTCAACACAAGGGGACATCCTGATTGACCAACTTGATAGCCTTCTGTGAGGGCATAACTTGCTGGCTAGAGGAGGGGAGAGCAGAGGGTGTCGTCTACCTTGACTTCAGCAGCTATCCTTCAGATAGGACTAGGACAAAGACTGGGCTTGATGATCTCAAAGGTCTCTTCCAGGTGAAATGATTCTATGGTTCTATGATTTTAAGGCTTTTGACGCTGTCTCCCATAACATCCTCGTCAGAAAGCTCAGGCAGTGTGGCTTGGATGAGTGGATAGTGAGGTGGATTGAGAGCTGGCTGAATGACAGAGTCCAGAGGGTGATGACCAATGGCACAGAA
Organism: Colius striatus; assembly: GCF_028858725.1. Taxonomy (NCBI): domain Eukaryota; kingdom Metazoa; phylum Chordata; class Aves; order Coliiformes; family Coliidae; genus Colius; species Colius striatus. The sequence continues at coordinate 38,460,537 of NC_084790.1, forward strand.
TTGAGTTGGAGGTCTGTGGCCAGTGAGGTTCCACAGGGGTCTGTTCTGGGGTCAATCTTGTTCAACATCTTCATCAATGACCTGGATGAAGGGACAGAGTGTACCCTCAGCAAGTTGGCTGATGACACCAAACTGGGAGGACTGGCTGATTCCCCAGAAGGCTGTGCTGCCATTCAGTGGGATTTTGACCGGCTTGAGAGTTGGGCAGAGAGGAACCTCATGAGGTTCAACAAGGACAAGTACAAAGTCCTGCACCTGGGAAGGAACAACCCCCTGCACCAGTACAGGCTGGGGGTGACCTGCTGGAGAGCAGCTCTGCAGAGAGAGACCTGGGAGTCCTGATTGACAATAAACTAACCATGAGTCAACAATGTGTCCTCGTGGCCAAGAAGGCCAATGGCATTCTGGGATGCATCAAGAAGAGTGTGGCCAGCAGGTCAAGGGAGGCTCTGCTCCTCATCCACTTTGCTGTGGTAAGGTCTCATCTGGAGTCCTGTGTCTGGTTCTGGGTTCCTCAATTCAAGAGGGACAGAGAACTTCTGGAGACAGTCCAGCGCAGGGCCACCAAGATGATTGGGGGACTGGAGCACCTTCCTTATGAGGAAAGGCTGTGGGAACTGGGGCTGTTTATTCTGGAGAAGAGGAGATTGAGGGAGATCTCATTAATATTTACAAGTGTCTAAATGGTGGATGTCAGGAAGTTGAGGGCATTCCTCTTTTCTGTTTTATCCAGTGACAGAACAAGGGGTAATGAAAGAAGCTGGAACACAAAAAGTTCCATTTAAACATAAGGAAAAAGCTATTTTACTGTGAGAGTGAAGGATCACTGGCACAGGCTACCCAGGGAGGTTCCATGGAGGTTTTCAAAACCTGCCTGGATGTGCTCCTGTGTGATCTGATCTAGGCTGACCTGCTTCTGCAGGGAAGTTGGACTAGTTGATCTCTAAAGGTCCCTTCCAATCTCTACCATTCTACAATTCTATGCAAAGGGTTTTGGCTTTCCTGGTTTTGTCCCTGCATACTCTGGCTATGTTTCTGTACTCCTCCCAAGCAAGCAGGACCTTTTTCCACTCTATATAGATTTCTTTTTCTTCCTTGATTAGTTCAGTAGTTCTTTTTTCAACTATGTAGGCCTCTTGCTCTTTTTTTCTGATTTTCCCCTTGTGGAGACACATTGATCCTGGGCTTGGAGGAAGTGGTGCTTGAAGATCAACCAGCTTTATTGAGCACTTCTACCATCTAGAATCATATCCCATGAGATTCTTCCAAGCAGGCCTTTGAAGAGGCCAAAGTCAGCTTGCTTGAAGTCCAGGGCTGCAACCTGGTTTGGTGTACTGCTTTTCCCACAGACGACTTTAAACTCCATCATCTCATGGTCACTGCAGCCAAGGTTTCTGTCAACCTTCACATACTCAGCCAGATCCTATTTATTTGTCAGTACCAGTTCCAGCAGCACACCCCTTCTTGTTGGTTCCTCAATCATTTTTGACAGGAAGCTGTCATCAACAATCTGTAGGAACCTCCTGGACTGTATGTGTTTGGCTGAGTGGCTTTACAAGCAAATATCACAGTCATTGAAGTTCCCCATGGGAATCAGGGATTATGATTGAGGGGTAGCTCTCAACTGTTTGTAGAAGGCTTCTTCTCCTTCCTCCTCCTGATCAAGTGTCTTGTAGCAAACTCCCACAATAACATCTCCCACACTACCCTGCTTCTTAATTCTAACCTCAAAACACTCAAGCTGCCCTTCATCCCCACCCAGACAGGCTCAATGCACTCTGCTTCCTTGCCTCCTTGGCCTCTCTTTCCTAAATGGTACATGGCCATTCATGGCTGCGCTACAGTCATGTGAGCTGTTCCCACCATGTCTCTGTAACCACAATGAGATCATGGTCCTGCATCCCCACCCACATCTCCAGTTCCTCCTGCTTATTTCCCAGACTGCGTATGTTGGTGTACAGGCAATGCAGGGGTTTATTTGAGCCCTGGACAGGTTTCCCTGGACAGGTGCAAGAGGATCCTTCCTCATTTGACACTCCTTCAGGGCTTTCTGCTTCTCATCTTGGTGTGCAGCTGAGGAGCATCATCATTGGATTTCCTGCCCTGACCTGTTTCTCTGTTGGATAGGATGGCTTGTTCTTTCCCATTCCCTGTGTCCTTTAGCTTAGAGCCCTCTTAAATAAGTTGGCCATCCTATTCCCAAAGAAACCAGTGCCCTTATATGTAAGATGTATTCCGTCCTGCCCAATGAAATTACAGTCATTGAAGAAGGTTCCATTGTCAAAAAAAAAACCTCAAAATCTTATATAGTATCAGAAGATCTTTCAGCAAGTTCTTGTTATTTCCAAATTTGGGGTCAAAATATGTTATCATGCTCTTCCAAGAACAAATAATAATTAATAAATCAATGAATAAATGTAATGCCCAAGTATGCATTGGTAAATAGTCTATATAGAAAATATTCTGTTCTTCATTGCTCACCAACAAGCAATTACTATCACGGATACCCACCTATATTCATCATTCTCTTGAGAGAATAGATATATCCAGATACCTTTGGTATTCTACAATCTTCTCCTGAGGCAATGTCATTTAGTCATACCTTCTGATGTTTTTCACCTAAAAAGGAATGATTTGAATCCCTAACAGGAAAATAAGAGTCTCCAGCCCTTAATAGGCAACGAGCCAGAATTTGTGTTCAGTTCTTTCTGTGACTGAAATGGTGCCCACAACTCTTTCTCACAGCAGATCTAGTACTACTTGGTGGGGAAAAATTGGCAGGATGCACAGTTAAAAAAAGCACATCTACTCCTGTTTTGCTATCCAGTGTTGTGTTTAGAGAATATTGACTATCTTGGTAGTATTAGACAGACTCATGCAGAACTGTGATAGAACTGGTATCTGGAGACATGAGGACTCTGACTGCAAGCCCAGGGCATTGCAGAAAGGCCCTAGGAGCAAGGAGGAGGGACTACTGCCTTAATGTGCTTCCCGGACTTTCAAGGGTTCTATAGATTTTTTAATTTTTTTATTTTTTACTTGAATTTTTCTGGCTTCAAAGAGTTTAGTTTGTCTACTTTCCAGGCAGTTAAACTTTCCCATGGCCTGGCCTTACATTCACTGCAATTGAATTTGTTTTGTTTTGCTTGAAGAAGGCAATACTCTGTGAAGCTGCAGCAATAGCATGAAAATATTTTTCTCTCTTAGTTCTTGAGAATTCAGCCAGTGCCTGCTTGAATAGTGAGCATTTTATATGACTCTGCAAATGAAGACAGGATACTTGTGGGTTTTTCTGGAGTGTGGGGAACTTAAGATTAAAGAGTAAGCAGTAGAAGTCTTTTAGGGGTTAGCATTCCAAGGATTAGTTAATTTTCCCCTTGACCTCCAGAGTTCTTAGACAAATAAACTCTTTAGTTTTGGAGTCTAAAAGCATGTTAACATGTTGGTTAGACTCAAGACAAGTCATCAGTTTCAGTTTCAAAAAGTGTTGCCATAACAAAGGTATATGCATAGAACTCTATGTTTGGGACACACTGACTGTATAGCCAGGACTGTGTATGTAATGAAAAACAGTGGTTTACATCCACTGTTGGATATATTGGAGAAGCTGCTAAGCCTGTCTGACTTTCCAATCACAGAATGAAGGAGAGAAGCCAGGGGGTTTGAATACTGTCACAGTGCGCTGCAGCCAAAGACTCATTGCAGGATGAACATAGATGGTTGCAGAGCAAAATTTTCTATAGGGTGATGAGGATGACTGCACAGGGCAGCAGTTGTCATCAATTTTGTATTGGTTTCATAGAATCATGGAATCATAGAATGGTAGGGATTGGAAGGGACCTTTAGAGATCATCTAGTCCAACCCCCCTGCAGAAGCAGGTTCACCTAGATCAGGTCACATAAGAACATGTTCAGGAGGGTCTTGAAGATCTCCAAGGAAGGAGACTCCACAATGCCCCCCCTGGGTTTAATAGAATAATCTGTAATATTTCTGCAGAGAAATATTATAGTATTTAAAATTAGAGTTATGGGAACACAGTGGGGGAAAAAGTGCTTGGCAAGAATCTAGTGTTTGTTTTAGTTTGTTTTTTAGTTTAAGAAATTGAAAATCTCCTTCAATTTTGTGAAGTCAATCACAGACACACTAAAGTCCACAGAGCTGAAGAAAAATATCAAAACTACTGGTTGCAGGGTGAAACAATATGACTTAATATTTTTTGTCATCATTGCAGAAGGCTTCATATGCAGTAAGAGCAATATGGGCCCTACAAGTCATGCCCTTTGAGGTCGCTTGCCAGTTCAGTGTTTCGCAGCACAAATCTGGAACTACCTCAGCAAAGGTCACAGTTTCCTGTGCCATTAGCTAAGGCTGGGTGGACAGAGAAGAGGAGACTAAGAGGTGACCTCATTAATGTTTACAAATAGGTAAAGGACAGGTGTCAGGAGGATGGAGTCAGGCTCTTCTCAGTGATGTCCAATGATAGGACAATGGGTACAAGCTGGAACATAAGAGATTCCAGAGAAACACAAGGAAGAATTTCTTCACTGTGAGGGTGACGGAGCACTGGAACAGGCTGCCCAGGTGGGTTGTGGAGTCTCCTTCTCTGGAGACATTCAAAACCCACCTGGATGAGCTTCTATGTAACCTACTCTAGGCGGCCCTGCTCTGGCAGAGGGGTTGGACTAGGTAATCTTTTGGGATCTCTTCCAGCCTTTATGATTCTGTGACAAGGAGGAAGACAATTTTCTTGTTAGTGAATGACTTTTTCAAAACAATTGCATAGTTCTACTGAGCCTTTACTATATGAGCCCTTTTCCATGATGAGCCTTAATTTAATTATATCGTTTAAACTATTAAATTTTAAAAAATGTTGAGTCTTTGTCAGATAAAGATGCTGTTGCTGCATATAAAATAATTTTTTATATTTGGTATTGGAACCTCAAGGGTTTCTGAGTTTTGAGAGTGTAGCAATAGTCCAAGGAATACTGGTTTTACATTAAATGAGGGTAGAGATTCAGACAAGAGATAAATAAGTTTTTTTAAGATGAGAGTGATGGAACACTGGAATAAAGTGCCCATAGAGGTAGTATACGCTCCATCCCTGGAAACATTGAAGATCAGGTCGGAAGGACATTGAGCCACTTGATCTAACTGAAAATGTTTCTGGTGATCGCAAGTGCGTTGGACTAGACAGCCTTTAAAGGCCTCTTCCAACCATTCTATGATTCTATGATTTTCCAACAATGGGAATCTAGCTGCAGAAAACAACATATTTCATAAAAGCAGGTAGCAAATAAAGCTTATCCTGATTTTTCTTTTTAATTGAAGGAAGAGAGAAGAGAAATTGAGGTTTTATTCAAATTCACAAAACCAACTAAGAACGGGAAAAGTTGTTAGCAGCATATAGATGTCATGAATCCCACAGCTCAAGAAGGCTAAAGAGTAAGAGTACTGGAGTGGGTTAGATATTTCTCAGAAAGGGCCAAGGAGATATTATTATTATTATTAAAACAATTCCAGTTTCAGAACAATCACCGGTATCCACATTGGGTGTGCATTACAAAATCTATATGAATTTACCTCCTTAGATAACAGAGCAACTGAAAAAAAAATGTTTCCTCAATACCTGATTGAAGATTTATAAGAATATTACAGAAAATCCCTAGAGGATGCCTACAAGAGTCACATGAGCCAAAATGATGTATTTATACAACAGTAATGGGGTGCACCCTACTTAGGCAGAGCCTTGACAGGCATCTTGAGTACCTGTGACTGTCAAACTTGCCTTTGAAACTTCTATAACTATGGCTCACAAGACAGTATGTCAGTGAGAGAGATAAAGTCACGCACATTATCTTCTGTGGCTGTTCATGCTGGATTATACAATTACACAATTACAGGAATGTGGCCCTTTGAAGTCTCTGTTCTTGTTTTCAGATCTCTACATTCATTTGAATAAAACCAGATTTTACCTTCAAAAATATGGTCTCCTACAGTGTTGAATAGGGAGAAAATTGAATTCACGTTGATAATATAGCCTGATATAGTTTCTGATCACCTTCAAACCAGATATGTCTAGCAAAATATTTTTAAACTGCAGTTCTTATATAACAATAGACACCAATGAGAGCTGAGCACTGTCTTGAAAATGAATCTAGTTCTATTAGGATGTATTGTAATGACATCTTTAAAAAGTGACAGGTTTTGCTTTTTCAAATGCCTTTAGATGAATCAGAGTTTGGATTTTTATGACTTTGGAAAACACAAAGTGTGAACTAGAACATAGAGAAACCTTTTCAGGAAAACATTTCCTGAAAAGGTTATTTCCATAACCATAATCTCAAACATTTTTTTAAGAACTGGTAGATCTTCATGTCACATAAATATGTGACAGTAGAGAATAAGGTGGATCATCATAAGCAGCTTATTCTTGTACACCATTTGCAGTGTTAAAGCAGAGCAATATGTGCTCAGTGAATGCTGTTGTTTCCTGCTTTTTATTGTTGACAAATAGCTCAACTTCAGCAAGTTCTTAGAGGTCACAGAATCACAGAATCTTAAGGGCTGGAAGGGACCTTGAAAAATCATCTAGTCTAACCCCCCCTGCCAGAGCAGGACCCCCTAGAGTAGGTCACACAGGAACTCGTCCAAGTGGGTTTTGAATGTCTCCAGAGATCATTTATGACAGATAAGCACTGTAGGAAAAAAAGTAGAAAATAAAAAGTGTAATTTTAGGTACTTTTTAAAAATATTGCTACATACTAACAAGATCCAAATCATCCGCAAAATATTTTTGTACAGACTAACTGTTGTGAGATTTTCAGTAAGTTTTCTTTTCTCTCACAATTAAGTAGCATATTATGACATTCACAAGAGGCAGGATGAGTTTGCCAAAAAGACAGACACTCAGCTACAGTCTTTCTTGGGCAATGTTTCCAAAGGGTGTTTCTGCTGTTTTGACAGATCTACAGTAATGTAAAATATCTGGCTCATGGAACCATGGTCCTTGATTGCTTAATACCTAGTATGGCTTCCTAGCAGTAGATTAAAAATAGTGGTACTTGGCTTTATATGTGGAAATACAAATTGGTGTGATGGAGAGAAATCTTTCTTCATTGGTGGTGTTATTTTGAATAGATTCTTTTATTAGTGTTTTTTTAATCACAGCACAAACCTCAAAAAGGCTTTGACTTTTTATTTTAAGGGTAGGAACTGAAATTTAAAGAGTGATACCATTTAAAACTACTTCAAGTTGTCTTCTAAGTGAAGGCCAAACCTGCATTTTCAGGATTCAGGAATATACTGTCTAACTTATAGGACTAAGAAGTGGATTCCTGAGATTCAAATGGTTAAATGATTCAACAGATCTGACCATCTGTCTGTCTCAATTTCCTTCCAGACAGATCAATCACTTCCTATTGACTATATACGAGGAAATCTGATATCTACATCCCTTTTCTACCATACTGAAGGTTTGTTGGGAAAGTGCTCAATGTTACTGGTTTTAAAGTCTTCCAAGGATGTTTTTGATATCCCTTTAGAGCACTTTGATAAAGATACACAGGAGGTGTTTTGGTAGTGCAAAGAAAATTCATTCACTTCAAACTAGAGCCTTCAAAGAAATTACTATGTGTGTCCTGGGCAAAATTCTGTATGGCTGAATCTGTACAATCCAGCAGGTTTAACACAGTTGCAACAATCAACCACATTTACATTGGTACAGATTCTTACAATCTCCTTGTCCTCTATCATCATATCATAAAATGTTAGATTTTTTAATAAAATGTAAAATTTTATACCAGCATAGGCATTGAAAGTAGGCATTAAAAGTGACCGTTGGCTTTCTAAATATAGTTTTTTCATGATATTTGAACAGCCTAATAAATTACTCTCTATCAGTGAATTGTATTTTGGCTTGAAAACAATGACCTTGCAGACTACCCTACATAAATTAGTTTTCAGACCTAGTCTTCTCTGTGTCACATTTGTACCTCCCCAGGCCAGACTATGGCCACTTCAATTTCTTGAACTCTTTTACATTTTCAGAACATATTTCCCCCATTTCCATCCAACTCTTTGTATAGAAAATCAAATCCTGCAGTTTTTTTTCAGGAAATGATTAAAACTTTGTTGTTCATAAATGTCTCCCCAGTGCAGCATAGGTGTTCATACGTTATGTTGGCTTTTGTGTTCTTAAAACATTTCTGCATTATGGTATGCTTTAGTAAAGTGAAAAGTGATAGCAATAAAACTCATTAGATATGGTCCTATATGTCATGAAAACCTCTAAGATGAGCATAGGTATTCTGAAGATATCTGCATATTGTTCCCAAAATAAACCCCAAAATATTAAATAAGCAGAAAATATATACTCTTCACATCACTTTTCAAAGTTTTTTCTGACATTGTATCAGAAATCATGCATTCTAATAGCATTCGAAAAACATTCTGATTTGAGGTGTAATTCTCAATATTTAAGCTTTGCATCTCATGATCTCATATCTGGCTATATTTGTGCTGTGAGGTAAACCTCAACATTATGATGCAGAACATGGAAAACACTATGTGTTGGCCTGGGAGAACTTTGTAGACTATAATCCTCTATTTCCCATCACCAATCAGGAAAAGCAAAAATAAGGTGCATAGCTGATACCAGGAGTGAATCACCAATAGTTTCAAATGCTATAGAGAAATGTCTTATGATGAAGCTGGGGTATGTTTCCTTTGCCTGGAGAAAAGAGTGAGAAAAGCAGCTTTTGTGCTTAGCTCTTCCAAGTTCAAACTCATGGAATTGAAGTTACAGCTACAAGTTCTGTGGTGTCCATTCAGATGGATTCCAATCCATTCAGATGGATTTGGGATCTGTGAGTTTTTGTTGTTATTACTGTTGGTTTTGTAATGCTCTGTCATTTCTGGAATGCCTTCAGAGCACACAGCTAGTTGGGAACCAAACATGAACAGGAAGTGTTTGGATATGGTAGTTTAGACATGATCTGCTTAGGGCTCAAATTCCTCTGTGTAATATGTATTCTATCTTGCACTGTAGGATATTATCGTGTATCAGTTATCAAGACAGCAACAATTAGAATTGTTTAGTTTTTAAGCTACTGTTATAATTTAGAATCTGCTGGACTTTAGAAGGACTTTATTTTTCTTTCCATGGAAACAGTTATCCCCTAAGGGACAATTTTAGGTTATCTGGAAGAAAATATGAGTGTGTTAGCTTGTTTACCCGAAGGCACTCTCAATTCTCCACTTGGCAATTAACATGATTAAAAAAAAACTGGAGGATAAGTAACCAAATGCCAGGTCTTGTGTAAAGCTGAATCTTAAAGGCAATTTATTGTATTTGGTTGAAATGATTATTTTGAAAGTGAATCTTGAAACTCATTTTTTTACAACTAACTCAAGGACATATGTGACTAGAAGCTAAGTTTGGATTCTTCATTTCATTTGCAAAATAGTCTCTGAGAGAAGCATACAAAAGCAGTTTGCTAACAAATCAGTGATTTTTTTTCTCACTTAAGGACTTATTATTTAATTTAAAATAAAAAGACATCTATGTAATCTATCATGTAGCCATTATAGTCACTGTGCAGCTTATCCTATCACAGTACTATCTTTACTCCTTTGTTGATATCATTTCCTGAATGGAAAGAACCTAGAAGACCTGAGTCTGTGCAAATTGCATTACATTTGTGAATTCGGCAGGGAAAATGTAGAGAATTCACAGGTATGTAGCTGTTTCTTTTCATGGGGTTACTTGCTCCACCTTAGGCTGTTCAGCCCAGAGTTCACAAATTCTCCGGGACTACTGCAAGACATGAAGCCTTTGTATAACTCTATTAATGAGTAGGGTGATATGTCACCTTTCCCTAGTTAGACAACTCATTTTGGCTCCCAGTGACTCCTTCTCATCGATTCACACTTCTGTCACATCTTGGCTACTTTACAGCAGTTGTGATGCACTACACAGAAAATTTGCAGCTTGTCTTCTGGGGGGAAAAAAAAAAAAAACCAAAGAAAAAAAAGAGGTGTAAATCATACATTCTATTGTTTTATAGTTGTGTTACTAGAAAAATACTTACCTGCTTCTTCTCAAGCAAAGACATATTTAATGAGATCTATCAGCATCCTCTACCCTAACAAAATAAATGTACTAACTATAAATATACAGCAAATTATTACTGAAAAGTGGTAATTTCCAGCATTAACCACCACTAACGAACATACTCTTTCCCCTCTGTCCCCCCAGATATATCTAATGGGGATTTCTCAGTCTGCTGCTTATGTCCATTTCCCATCCTTTCACCATGTACATCTGAGAAGAGTCTGACTCAGTCTAATCTATAAGACCAATTGAGTATCTGAAGACCTAAGTTAGATTAGCTTAGGCTAAAGGAAACCAGATTTTTCTCTCAGCTTTTTCTTGTACATCAAATGAGGGAGTATGGAGTGCATTGGAAATGTAATGAGCAGGCAGGGTCCCTGGGCATGTGACATAATTCACAGAAATTTCTACCCATGAGCAGCCAAACATGAATAAAAATATGAAATCACACTGGCAGTAGTTTACAAAACTCCAGCTTCTCCTTGCCTTTCACACACAAGTGATGAGTGAGTTTGTCTATGCACATAAGAATTTTCTGATAAAGCAGGTAAAGAGGGTAAATGTGAACAAATAATTTTAATAGAAGTGACAGTTGTATATATTACCTATAATAGCAAAGCTGTCTCTGAGTGCTTTTATAAAGTTTGTCAGAAAAATAGCAGATGAGATTCTCCTGAAACACAGGCTCCATCCAGGTAGCTGGTACTGCCAACTCTGGAGATTTCCATCTCAGTACCTAACGTATCAACAATATTTGCAACCATCACAAAAGCATGGTGGAGACTTTGGAAACAGAAACACCTCATAGACTCAATGGTGAGATTCTTTATGTAAGAAATGAATCCATAGGATACTAGTATCCAGCCAATAAGTTTCTTACCCTGGGTCATAGGAAAGCTCTCCTGTGTTGGGCTTGTTTACTTGTATTTTGTATGTTGGAAAGGATTTAGCCACAGATATTGTAACAGTCACTGTAACAGATGTTCTTTTGATCCTGCACAATGAGAACTGCCAAAAAAAATAGAAGCTATCAGAAAATATTAATACTGCTAACAATTTACTTTATGTGCCATAAACGATAGGAAAATCAAACAATGAAAAATGCAAACACCTAGAATTTTGCCTAGTCTATTCTGAAGAGTCTCTTACATGATTAAGAGATTATACTTTTAAGGCAAGGTAGGACATATTTCTTAAAGGAGGAATGTTGAATCTGTCAACCTACTTTTAACATTTTATTTTGCATCCTTTTAAGTGGTGAGATTTCTCTGATGTCAACTATGTTTAGAGAAACAGCAGGTGTCTAATACTAGCTGTGAGATAAAAGAAATATGTTATAAAATTGAGATAGGGGTCATAATGTTTGCTTGGTTTTCTCTTTGAATGAGAAAGTTCCAAACAATCTAAATGTGAATTTATACTGATCACAACCAACTTTTTAAAAACTTTATTTTAAAGAAACGCTTCCCCTGCCAAACCCAAACAAGTTCTTTACAGTTCAGCTAATATGTTTTGTCAGATTCTTGTCCAAAGTAAAGTTGGTCATGATAGAAGTCTTCAGTAAGGGGCTTAATAACAAACATTGATAGTGTCAGGTATTATATTTAACTGTCAGGCATTACATAACATCAAAAGGAATACCTGTATTCTTTAACAGAGGCTTTGTTAAACACATATTTATTATATATATATGTTTAATGCAATCTTTTATCTCTCCTTGAGAACACTACTTTGGCTTGGGAGAAGTATTTGGCAGGATATTTTATTGATTTAAATGCATATACAACTGAAATAAACTACTATAATAAATGTTGCATCATTTACCCTCTGCTTGTAGGGGAAAGAACTAGTATCTGTCTTCTGGTGTTGCATTGTATAAAAAGTTGGATAATAACAAATGGATGTTCCAGCAGTTTATAGTATCAGTGCAAGAGCTTTCAGTTCTGTGTTGCCTTGCATACTTGCATTCCCTGCAATGGCTTTAGGGAAAGGTTTGGTACGAGAGCTACAAGAGTGTCCTCATTTATTCCTCTCCCAAGTAATTACTGATATAGAACAGGTATATTAGGTAACAATGGTAGTGCTGAAGGAGTTGTCCGGAGAGATGATGATCTCTCTGGACATGTTTTGGCTACATGTCTACAGTCAAGCTGAGGGTCAGGCTCATTGGCTATCCTGATAGTTAAGGATACAGCATGCACAGAGCTCAGGGTTTGTTGGTTTGAGTTGGTTTTTTTCATCTCAAAGCTAATGACAACAGACCAGGACCTCAAATAGAGGTCCCATTTGGGCTTTTCTTCTAAAAATATATGTGAACAAGAGGAGACACCCAAAGAGACCTCCCCCATTTCATTTGAGTTATGGTAAAAATTGAAATATGAGGAAAAAATGCAAGGAAGTAGTTAGTTTAATATATATAAGATATAGAAAATTTAAAAGATGTTTGGAAATATGTAGAAGTTGGGGGGGTGGGGGCGGTTGATGGGAACATCCTGTTCTAGGTAACATTGGTGACCTGATTGGATGTGATAAGCTTAAGCTGCAGCAAGGAAGATAGATATTACACACTGGGAAAAGCTTTTGGAGAGCAGAGCAAAGCAATGGAAATAATTTTGTGGAGAAGTTTTAGAGATTCCTTGATTTAACATTTTAAAGAACACATTGGGAAGATATCTCACCAGATGCCATAGATGGGACCAAGAAATCTCTGCAGGATTTTTCTGTTCCTTGTCTCCATCTGTGAATTTGTGACTCCAAATTACAGGGGTAGCTTCTCCTAACCTTGGAAATGACCAATGCATTGATGCCGTTCTATTCTCAGTCTAGCTCTTCAGTCTCCTAGAAAACAAGACAAGACCCAGTCAGAGAGAGATTTTGATGTTGTTTTAAAGAGTATATGAAAGAGAAAGAATTAAGATATGAAAGAGTCAAGTGAATCAAAGTTCAAGATTGCTAAATGTGAGACTGGGAAAGGATAATGCCAACTTGAGTGTTTCAGAAGCAGCAACTATAGCTGGAGCATTACAACTGACAGTGGAGCATGACTGCAATGTGCTTCTGTGCTTTCATCAGCTGCTATTGCTATTCATAAATTTATTTGGCTCTGAACCAAATCAAAGGCCAGATGGCCACTCTCCTCTTTAGGCCTAATCACTATGTCTTATTAGCTTACTAGTGTCCAAATAGCTCATGGTGCATGGAAAGCAGGTGTGTGTCTGGCCTTAGCCATTGACTTTGATGTGCCTTACCTCTATAATCTCATTACAAACCAGGTGCTGGAGACAGAATTTTCATTAGTTGAGGGCATTTTGCCAGATTTTAGGTGCAGCAAAATTTCTATTTAGGAGATTTGTTGTGTGTTAAATTCCTAGCATGAGGGGATTTGTAAAATGTTATTACTGTTACCTTGCATACTTGACTGTGGATTGTAGCTTTGACTTTAGGAGGCTGATATTTTAGGAAAGTCATTTTTTTTACTTCAGTTTCACAATATTTTTTCTACCACACATTGGCCCTGTAAAAGAGAATGAAATAGCTTTTGTAAAGCATTCTACAATCTGTAGAAGAATTCCTTGCAAGATTTTTTTTATTTCTCATAATATATCCTCTTTAGCAATAATGCAAAATTTTATGGATAGTATGAGAGAAGGAATGATTTAGTTTCACTTCATAATGATCACATAAGATGAAATTTTCCACTTAGTACTTGGTAGTTAGATAGACAGACTCTTTAAAAAATATTAGAACCACTAAGGGAATGTAAATATGCTCAGATGGTAAAAATGAACCTCTGGGGAACAAATTTGATTATTGATCAGAACAATTATGTTGTAATATCTACAGTCTAGTAAAAGGACCTGGGTAGCTATTGAAGAAAATTCCTAGTCCCTCATCTATATTCCAAGAAGATTGGCTATCAGTCCAGAAATCATAGTGGAAGAGTGTATTTCTATTAAGAGCCTGAGAGCTCAAAGTGCACATGTTTGTAGCACCTCAACTTTATTTCAATATTTTGGAAATTACTGAAATAATTAATCCTACAGGAAATTAGGCTGGAACTAATCATCTGGTGACAAACAGAAAGGAAAAAAAAATTAAGGCTGTAAGACAGATAGATCAGGACATATTTGCTATATTGATAAACAGTCACTTAAGCATCTCAACATAACTGGTTAAATCTTGATCAACATTCATAGCCTATAAAGGAGTAATGCCTACAGACTGTAATTTATGCTTTTAAAGCAGAAGAACTCTTGTTGTAGCTGTTTGTGCATCCATGTAGGTAGCATTGCAGCCAAGGGATTTACAGACTGCTCCGTCAGAGCATGAATTAATGAAAGGCTGCTGTGCTTCAGTGAGACCAGTGTGGGTCTGGATGACCATCTGTTCACTTCAGTATTCAATGTAGCTGAGTCAAGCTGGTTGCTTTGCATTCCAGTCTTTTCATTGTTTTTAAATGTTTCTGCAGAGGGCAGGAAGAATGACTGAATGTATTGTTCCTCATTACACAAGTCAGCCTGATGAAGAGAATTTTATTAAATCGTTAGAATAACATTTGGAAGTTTAGCCACAATTCAGTCTCATCAAAGTGATTTAAATAAACATTATTTTCCTGTTTCTTGCACTCCAGCAGTTGGGAGCAGGTGCTGGTCCTCTGTAGGGACTTGTAACCTCATTCTTTATTTCTACTGGAACAAGTATCTACTTTAATCCTGAAATAATTCCTACAAAGCTGGAGGCTGTTCTTTGAATGTACAGGGTATGAAGATTGTCTGTGTTTTGCCTGATACTATTTATTTTCTCAGTTTGTCTTGGCATTTTGCTGTGGTAATGAATGTTTACATTGAATTCCCTGATGGCTACGCTGTGGAAGGAATAGGCACATAAACAAAATATCAGTTGTAAAGGAAATATATAAAACTAGCTACCTTCTGTCAGGAAATTGTTTCATTACCATATTAACATAAAAGTGACTCAAATAGAAATTCTGAGAAAATAGAAATAGAATCTGAGTTTTAAAACACCAATATTTATTTTCAGACAGATTTCATATTCTGGCCCATATTAAAAAGTAAAGATTGGAGTGATACATGAAACCTGGATTACATTTTAGAGCCAGATAGCTATACATAGCCCAGTTTTACCAACCTATTCAGTGCTTCTCATCTTTTCTTTTATCTTTTTGCTTTGTTTATGAGAAGACAAAGTGTATGAATCATTCAATCATGGCAAGTCTTTTTCTTAGGTCAATGTCTTGATGAAACAAGCCTAAGTAAAACAAAAACAGAAGCAAAATCAAACCATGCATTAATGTTCTTGGAAATTCATAATTTTCTGTATGAAAGATATTATACAGCATCAAAGCCTTCTGGGAAAAAAAAATGTATATCATCAAAGACTAAAAAAAAATACATCTATTGATACTGTTTTATGCTTAAATAAAAACAACATTCATGTTCAAATATGATGGTTAGTTCTTTCAAAGTACAAAGTATCAGACTCATCACAGACTCCCAGGTCTCTCTCTGCGGAGCTGCTCTCCAGCAGATCAATCCCCAGCCTGTACTGGTACATCGGGTTGTTTGTTCCCAGATGCAGGACTCTGCACTTGTCCTTGTTAAACCTCATGAGATTCCTGTCTGCCCAACTCTTAAGCTGGTCGAGATCCCACTGAATGGAAGCACAGCTTTCTGGGAAACCAGCCAGTCCTCCCAGTGTGTTGTCATCAGCAAACTCGCTGCCCTGGTCATTTGCATCTACCAACAATCTTCTGCGGGTAAATATGCTGCATATTTAGAATCATAGAATCCTTATGGTTGGAAGAGACCTTTAAGATCATTGAGTCCAACCTCTAACCTAATACTGCCAAGTCCATCACTAAACCATGTCCCTCAGCATCTCATCTACACATCTTGTAAATACCTCTAGGAATGGTGGGAATGGTGACCCCACCACCTCCCTGAGCAACCCTTTCCAATGCTTAATAGCCCTCGTAGTGAAACAGCTCTTCCTAACATCCAACCTAAACCTCCCATGGCAAAACTTGAGCCTATTTCCTCATGTCCTATCATTCATTACTGAATGCAAGGGATAGACCCACACCTCACTACAAACTCTTTTCAGGTAGTTGTAGAGAGTGATCATGTGTTTTCTCAGCCTCCTCTTTTATAGACTAAACATCCCCAGCTCCTTCAGCTATTCCTCATCAGACTTCTGCTCCAGATCATTCAACAGCTTCATTGCCCATCTCTGAACACACTCCAGCACCCCAGTGTTCATCTTGTGGTAAGGGGTCCAGAAGTGAACAGAGTATTTGAGACGTGACCTCACCATTGCCACGTAGATGCAGCCTCACCATTGCCATATTCAGAGAAGAATCACTTCCCTGTCACACTATTTGTGATACAAACCAGGATACCCTTGGACTTCTTGGCCACCTGGGCACACTGCTGGCTCATGTTCAGCTAGCCTCAGGTCTTTTTCAGCTGGAAGCTTTCCAGCCACTCTGCCCCAAGCCTGTAGCCTTGCCTGGGGTTGTTGTGGCTCAAGTGCAGGACCTGGTACTTGACCTCAGACAGTTGGCCTTGGTCCATTGATCCACCCTGTTCAGGTCCCTCTGAAGAGCCTTCCTGCCCTCAAGTAGGTCTACACACCCATCCAGCTTGATGTCATCAGCTAACTTACTGAGGATGCACTCAATCCCCTGATCCAGATCACTGATGAAGATGTTAAACAGAACAGGACCCAGCACTGAGCCCTGGCGAACACCACAGGTGACGAGCCAACAACTGGATTTAACTCCACTCACCACCACTAGCTGTCCAACTAGTTTTCCACCCATCTCAAAGAGGGTCCATCCAAGCTGTGGGCAGACAGTTTTTCTAGGGAGATGGTGTGGGAAGCTGTCAAAGGTCTTATTGAAGTCCAGGAAGACCACATTTACAGAGGGAGATCAGATTAGTCAGGTGAGACCTGCCCTTCATAAAGCCATATTGGCCTGGCCTGAATCCTTGATTGTCCTGTATATGCCTGATAATGGTGCTCAGGATGATCCGTTCCATAATCTTCCCTGGCACTGGCATTAGGCTGATGGGCCTTGTAGTTCCCAAGATCTTCCTTCCAGCTCTTCAGTTAGATGTGTGTCACATTTGCCATCCTCCAGTCCTCTTGAAGCTCCCTGGTAATCCAGGACTGCTGGTAGATGATTGTGAGTGGCTCAGCAAGAACTTCCACCACTTCTTTCAGTGCACTCAAGAGAATTCGATCTGGCCCCAAGGACTTGTGTGAGTCAAGATGGAGCAGCAAGTTACACATCATTTCCCCTTGGACTATGAGGACTTAATTCTGTTCTCTACCCCTGTCCCTCAGGTCTGGGGACTGAGTGCCCATAGAACAGTTGGTTTTAATATTGAAGACTGAGGCAAAGAAAGCATTAATTACCTCAGTCTTTTCCTCATCCTTGGTCACTAAGCTTCCCCCTGCATCCATTAAAGCATGTAGATTCCCTTAGGCCTCCTTTTGTTGCTGATACATTTATAGAAACTTTTCTTTTTGTCTTTTACAACAGAGGCCAGCTTAAGTTAGTTTTAGCTGAGCTTGGCCCTTCTAATTTTCATCTATGTAACCTCACAATGTCCTTGTAGTCCTCTTGGGCTGCCTGACCTTTCCTCCAGGATCTCAAATTCTCTTTTTCCTGGTAAGCTCCAGTAGAAGCTACCTATTCAGCCAGGATGGTCTTCAGCACCATTGGCTCATCTTTTTGCACATGGGGACAGCTTGTTCATGCACCTTCAAGAAATCTTCAAGATTTCCTTCTTGAAGAATGTCCAACCTTCCTGACTCCTTTACACTTCAGGACTGTCTCCCAAGAGACACTGGCAACCAATTTCCTAAACATGTCAAAGTCTACCCTCTAGAAATTAATTGAGATTTGTTTCAAGTACTTCTCAAAAAGTAGAATGCAGAATTGCTTAGAACTCCAGACAGATTCAAACAGGTATTTGAAAACTGAATATCTGACATCATCTCCCGTGCTCAATACAAACTCTTTAGGTTCTAATGAAGGTAATAAGCTGATGTCAGACCACATTATAGGGTTTGCATAGTATCACCTGTACTGATTTGATTTGCTGCATCTCACTTGAACAGGGTGCTACTCAATCTGGGTAGTAATGGAGCTGGTGAAGCCACATTTTTACCATCATTTCATGTGGAGGAGTCACATTACCAATCTTTACATTAAATATGGTGCAATGATAAAAAATAAACCATTGAAGATTAGAAATCTTAAAATAACCTTAAGAAATTCCAAATTTGATTACTTATTAAAAAATATCCACTCTCTTTGGTACAATGGAAACATAGCCAGAAAAATTCATCTTAAGACAGGAGGATGCTAAATTCAGTGAAGTGTTGAAGATATTTTCAAGATATTTTTCAAAATGTTGTGGTCTGGAGGACTTTAAACTGTAAAATTGTGACTGGCTGTCTCCGGTTTGAAATGCACTGTATAATAAATGCTGTTATGTGTTATGTCTGATGCAGGAAATGTCGGTTTTTGGGTTTTTTTTTTCTGAACTATGGAGACAAGCTCAAGTAGAGCTCTGACTGTCTGGTAAAAGAGCATGGCAAAATATCAATAATGACTTACACACTGATATTGAAATGGATGTGCTTTTCAGGACATATGGAAATAATGGTCATACTGCTGGAACAGTATTGGCAGTTAGGATTAGGAAGGAAAGAAAAAAGCAAATATAACTATGTCAGTCAAAATTGCTTTAGCAGGGATGTAGAAGAATTTCTATAAATGCCTCTGGACTCAGAGAGATGGCTCAAAATGTTCCTCAGACTTGTGGAGAGAAGGCAATGATGGGAAATGCCTTTAGGGAAGTCAAAACTGTAACCCTGGTTTATATATTCATTGGAACAACCTGCTCACTTATACTTGCTTTAGGTAAGCAAGGAAGACCTTATCATGTCCTAAGAATCTTCAGCTGAGTGAATAAATAGAGGATAAAAATAAGATGTTAACAATGGGTTTATCATTTCTTCACATAGAACGAGTTTTCAACTGCTTACTCTGTGTTGAAGATATTGAAAATGAGCCATTTTCCATCTAGAAGCAGCATCACAAGTTTAGTGTGGCATTGTACCAGAACCAGTAAACTCTACTGAGAATCTGGATGGTATTGGGCACATGGGAAAGTAAGTTAAATAAATATTCTGAACCTTATCTGTGCATATGGCAATGACAAGTTGTTCTCAAGGGACTCTGCTAATTGTAGGTCAGACATTCACAAAACTTTATCCCTGCAGTCTCTACTTTCATCCTTTCCCTTCTTCTTCATTTATTCCTTGTCCTACTCATCTTTTTTTCTCTTGTTTGATCCCCTTTTACTCTCACAGACCCCCTTTGCAGAATGTTAACACTATTTGAGTTTGCAATGACATTTCATCTCAGACTTGTTTCTAAACAGAATCAAGAATAAGTTGAAGCTCACTAGTAAAATGAAAAATCACAAGGGAAGACTCCAAGACATGCCACTGCCCACTTTTGAAAACCTTTCTGAGATTGTGGTGACTGAAGCAGACATTGCCTTGTCTTAGAAATGAGCGTCTTCAACAATTCTGTCCTTTCTATGGATACTATAACACTTTACCAATTCCACTTAGTCCAGAAGTCAAACTATATTAACTGTGCCTGTTATTTTGACTATTCATATAGCAAGTTTAACTTTTATCTTCTAATGTATTGGCATCTAAATGCTGGCTATATTCTCTCCTTTTGTTAGACAGTTCTTTGTTCCCATTACCACTGTGTGGTAATATAGTGCTGGAAAATGTTTTTACTTAGTTTTGTATAGCCCTAGGAGAGGAACGACACCGGATTTACAGCAAGACAGTAACTTGGTCATAGTCTGACTTATAAGTGAGAAGCCCAGAGTACACTGCTAGCTATGTTGTGAGTAAGAGTAAATGAAGGACTTAGTCTCCGTAACTCATACAGGTACATCTCCCATGCTTTCTCAGTAGTTTGGTTAAGCCTGTGGCAATATGAGATGAATTTTCATACATTAGAGCAATGAATACAGAACAAATTGCTGTTGGATCCATTTTTATGGATTACAAATCAAGATGTTGCAAGTGGGATTTACATCTAGCTTTGAGGAAATCATGTTATTTCTCAAGGGAAGATTTTATTTCAGATCAGTGGAAAGTGGCTATGAAAATTTTGTCTTCACCTCTAGAGGAGAAAATCCGGTTCTACAGTCCAGGATTTACTATGATTCCCTCATGGTTTTTGTTTTTGAGGTTTGTTTTATCTTGAGGGTGGAGAGGATGTTCGTGGGCATCTCTTCTTCACTTTAATAACCCTCTTTGGTGACAAATGATGATAAATCTGGGCAATACTAGATGTACAATGTTCCAGTGATAGACACTGTCTTCCACAGATGCTTCTAGTGGCCTCTAGGAAGCCACGGGAGAAATATGACTGTGTGGCACCATTAAGGTGTTATTCCCTGTGGCTCTTATGCAAGTAGACACTGAATGACTGGAGCTCTCCTCAGCCTGGGAAGATGCCGTGTGGGTGAAGCTTCTATTCCACCTCATCCACATATTCTCTCTATATTACTCATCTGGCACCAGGGCTGCATCTATAGTCATTTATGTCCCTCTATATTATTCATAAACAATGTGCATGCTGAAAAAGATTTTTAAGCTTTTTTTTTTTTCTAAAAATACAAAGATAGGTGCTTATCACATAGTTAAAGGTTAATAAAATAGAGCTATGTATTTATAACTTTTGAACTGGTTTAGAGTAGAACCTAGTATCCTTCTATGTAGAGTATAAAGATTGTTTGATGATATTACATTCTGGTGCAAAAATACGTGCCTTTTAAAATATTTTTCAGTTTCTTAATTTATTTCATTGCCATTTTATTATCTGCTGTCTGTTATTTCAAGATGTAGAAAACAGTGTCTGGAACACACTATCTTTAGCGCAAATGTACCAAAGACATATTTCCTAATTAGAACAGAATACTTCAGCAGCAATACACATTTTAAGGGAAAAAAGTCCCAAAACAAACAAAACCAAAACTCTATGTTTTTTTCTTTTTGAAAACAGATAAAGTCTAGTGATGGTAATGGGAAAATAGTGACTTCTTTGTGACAACAGATGAGATTGCATACTAAGATATTCTAACAATTAGTGATTTTGTTGATTGTTAGGATGAGAAGTAATTCACATAGTGACAGGCAAGTAACAGAGAATTCTTTTTAAAAAACTGTTGAACTCTAAATCTGAAAATTGTATATAAACCTCTGCAGGCAGAGGCAAGATTTAAAATGAAGCACCTGCCATGCTAGGCAACTCCGCATCCACCAAGTAAATACTAGTGAATTTTGCAATGCAAATATTACAGTAAAAATGCCTTAAAAGACCAGAGATGAATCCTGAAGTATTCACATGAACTGAGGATGTGAAGCAAAATTCATTCCACTCGTGCATGGAATTAGGAAAATACAACTACTTCTCATCAAAATAGGAATCGTCTCAAACACAGAAAAGTGCAATGTTTTTTAGTCCTCCTTCAGTAATGACTATTTAGAAAACAGGAACTCTAGAAAATAAAATTATTCTCTATTTTATTTATCCTGTTGTGTAATCTGTGTTTCTTTCATCATGTGTGGAGGGAGTAGGCCTAAGTTTCTGAGAGTCTATCTCCTGTTAACAGCAACAGTTTTCTCTCCAGCTAAGTCCCATCCCCATTCCTGTCTGTAGCAAAGCTCCTATTGCACACAGTGCTGAGGAATAAGGTTTTCAGTAATTGCTTTTCTATTTTACACCTTAAATGAAGTTTAAAGACAAGTCTCTCATTGTCTAGCTGCCAAGAATACATGTAAAGATAGATGTAGTGTATCTTTTATATCAGTCAGTGTCCCCTATATTGAAGTAAACAGCAGATATGCCACTTCCACTCTAAATCAGGAATGATCTAAATTTACTGCTATGTATTCATCTCAGATCAGTTAAATTTGGCTCCAAAGTGACTTCAAAAAGGCATATGATTTTGATTTTTGTATTGATTTCTGGTTCAGAATATGGCCAAGAAATCTGGTCAGTTAACATAAATGAACAGGGAAAGAGAATGGAAGAAAGATAAGATTGTACATTAGTTCTGCTTATAAAGGCTTTTCAGTGTCCTAAAAAGCAAGCTACTTGAGAACTAAACATCATATGGTAAATAAATAGCATCAGACACCTTTCTATAAGGAATATTTGTCAGCATTTATTTATAAAATGCTCTGTGTGAGTCATGATAAATCCAGGACATTCTCTGAATCTATCACATCATCCATAACATGAATGACTGATTATTTTAATCCAGAGAAGCATTGTCTATAGTTAACCCATCATAAAATGAGAAAATATAAAAGCAGACGGATGCACTGTGATTGTATTTGTCTGAGAAATACCTATTTGCAGAACCATAGCAAAATCAGGACAAACTTTAGTCTGAAGTACACTGACATAAACCTGTAGCAGCCACTCGGTGAATCGTATGGGGAATAATAAAAAAACCCATAAATTGCAGAACACTTAAAAAGACTAGGTTGTAGATCATACAGAAATTAAAGTCAGCTCAATGGCCTAAAGTCAAAATATCTAAGTAAAACGTCACAACAACAATATTCAGAACTGCTAGAGATTGAAAAGTTTCATGGTTATAATGATTACTTGAGATACGTGGTACAATGATGAAGAGAGATTTTGTGTTTTTCTATTCAAAACAAGTCAGCTGAAGGGGTTTTTTTCAATGAATATAGGAAAGTTAGCTGATTTATTAAGTGATCACGGTTTTCTTGCAAAACTCCACAAAATACATTCTGTATATTTTCCTATAGCCCCTTTCCTGCACAATGCCTTTTTGCTTTTACGCCTCAATTTTTAAAACTCCACAATTGTTTCTTAGTATCACAGTCTAAATGCCCTTAAAATATGCTGAGATGGTTGCAAAAACTAAAACAAATTATTGTCGTTGGTACATTTCTGCTTGTTTTTCTGTTGCATTTGTTTAATGTGACTTAAATTGATTTTTCAGTGTTTGAAGTCTGCATACTGCATTTTATAAAGTAAATTCTAGGTTTTACTTATTTTCTATCATGCTTTGAGAGAGTATCCCAGGCTCAAAAACAGCTTGATGTAGTTACATGGTGAAATTTATGTGTTACTCCACTGCATGGATTACTCTAGTTATTAGGCGTTTAAAGAAAATTTAAAAACTAGCAAGTGCAAATCAATGTATTCCAGATGGTTTTCCAGTCACAAAGTCTCAAGATATTTTATGTCTTGACAATAACTGACCAAGTTAAAGCTGTAGTTTGCTCTGAAAAGTATTCCATCACTGTCAGAGCTCAATTAATTTTTTAACAATCACTTTGCACTCCCACATCTGCCTGTAAGGTAAAATAGAAACTATCAGTTGTCTTTGAAAAGGACCAGGCACACAAAATTTCTTGGCTTCTTCCTTACAGAACAACTGCACTGGCTTTTGAAATACTCTCAAAGGCTACATGACAAACTCCACAAGCACCACAATGATGTGATTCTTGCCTTAGCATGCAAGAATGTCATTGGCTGGTGCTGGAAGTCCCTGAGGATGTTGACATATCATTTGTGGGATAGCCTAAGCCCAGGCAGTTCACAGAATGTAAAAGGGGCCATACGTTTGGGTCAGGAAGACAGTCATACAGGTATAAACTGGTCAGTGTTTTGTTTGTAATTAGATAGTTGCTGTAGACGAACTCTAAGTGTGTGAAGTTGTACATGTCTGCATAAAAGACCCTGCTAAATAAAATGTGTGATGGAAGAGTCCCTGACCCTGAGGGCCAGTGGTGGAACAATTATGTATCCACAGAGTTCAGTGATAAAACCTACTGAAACCAACACCTGTGTCCATGCAACACAACCTCTGGTTCTCTTCCAGGCCCTATGTGATAGCTTTGCAGCCTGGGGCTTTATTTAAGATATACTTTTCCAGTTTAAGTTGTCTGAAAGAATGTGAGACCTGTGTTGCAGGCCACCAGAGCAGTGATGTTGCAGCACAAAAAAAGACCACATGTATTGCATGCCTCTGGGCTATGGAATAAGAGAACATCACAACTTGTAGCATTCAAAGCCTGCCCAGATAGATGAAAGAGTGTGAGTAGTGTGCTAGAGGGAGCCAATCTCACAGTATTCATGCAGCCTTGGAAGCAGTCCTTACGGTGAGCTGTTATGAGAAACCTTTACAAGTTTTGCATGAGAGAGAACAAAAAGGTCTACCTGCTAATCAGAATGGACAAGCATGGCTCAGCGTTTTATATCACTTCTGATTGACCAACATAGATACATTTAAAGTGGCTTGTGTTGCAGCATAATAATCATGTGTATTGAAAAAGAAGAAAGTGTTCTGTACATTCTTCCAGGTAACACTGCTTCCTTCACATAGGATTAGTCTTTTCCCAGGCTGTGCTGTCAGGTGTCTTTGAAGATTTCATATAGTTATTAAAGTACACAGTAGTTGTATCAGAGGAGTAACTTTTCCCTAACTACCAAATATCTGCTACTGTCATTTATACCCACATCACTTTTGCAACTCAGCTTACATAAGAGTGGAATGAGTTGGATGCTTTCAGGAAACACTGGCTTTGCACATCAAATGATGAATGTGTTTGTATATGCAGAGTCCTGACAGGCCTAGACTTCCAGCAAGCATTGGAAATCCCAGACAGAGCCATGGTAACCATGTTTTCAGTCAGGAGGAGATGTGGCTGATGAGCCTGCTTGATGCCTTAATCTTTGCATATGTTGGCCGTTTTCTGTTTATCTTGATGTGATTATCTGAACAGTCCCTGTATTAGCTCATTTAGTGGCCAGAGAATTTGTATCTTCCTCTTGTATCAGTTGCAGCTATCCTTTCCTGATTTGACTCCAGTGCACACACTATACTTCTTGCAGTGACTCATAGCCTGAAAAATGTAGTAACCACATGAAAACTCAGAATTGACCTAGAGAAAGCACACAGATGCATTCAGATATACAAGTGATAAATAATACTTACCATAGACCAAAAAAGCATGGAAACCCAGAAGGCCTCACTAAGAGTGGAAATCAGAGCAAGCTGAACTACTTGTATTCATTGAGAATAAATGACCTGACACTTAGATCTTTCTACCTGCAAATTATTCTAGGAAGGAGTTTGTAGTGAGACAGATAATGTTCACCAAGAGCTTACAGTACATCTCCCATGAACCAAACTCAAACTTGAAATTTATTACAAAGCTTATTTTAAATACTAGATGTTTAAAACTTTCTGTCTTCAATGTCTGTAGGAAATAATATATATTCCATTGGGCCACACACCATCAAAATAAATACGGTACATTTTACTGTGAATATTTCTTGCCTGGAAAACTCCTTTGTATTTTCATCAAACATATTTTCATACAAAAACAGACTTTTTTTTTTTTTTTTTCAAAATTCAAGACTAGCAGGTGACATATTTCTGGTCCAAATGGCAAAACAGTCTCCTCACAGTGATGGCTGCAAATTCCCACCTCCTGCAACTCAGCCTGTGCCTCCAGCAGTGTGAAACCTCATTACAAACTATAGAGGGCAGGTGAGGATTGAAAAACTGTGGATGGACATACACACTCATTGTTCAAGTGCCTGACACAAGGTCTTTTCTTATACGGACTTTTAAATTTTCAAATGCATTAAGGAGCTCATAATTCAAGATAAGAAAAAGGAAACAAGGGTGAAAGTTGCTCTGCAGATGAAGGCTAACATAAAATATTCACAATGACAGTTATGTAAAAGAAAGACTATTGTTTATGTTTCTCCCTTTCTTTTGTTTTTCTGACACCAGAGCTGAACTTGTGTCAGTAAGTATTATTAACTCACCCATTCATTCCTTGTTGATGTATGGCATACAGTTTTTCTTGGTCTCATGGCAGTAATACTGTGCTTTCTAGTGTTTCCTTCATATTTAAGATCTGCAAACTACAGAGCTCCACAGATAAATGCAATTAGTGCAGAGTGGGAAAGGAGCAGTGTATACATTTACTCTGCACTTTCTAAATAGCTAATACAAGTGATTTTGGAATAATTACAAACATTATATTCAGAGGAATAGTGAAATCCAACAAACCATTCTGATCTCCCTCCTATAAGCATTTGGCAACATAACTTTTTTTTTCAGAAAGTAACTTCTTTCTGGTAGAGAGTTGAAAACAAACAAACAAACAAACAAACAAACCCACAGATGTTTAAATCTTTCAGAAGAGATTCTTTTCAGAATCTCTTTTTTTCAGAGGAAAAAAAATTTAACAATATACAAAGGGATGTTTAAGCTGATATCAGAGGGAAGGTGGTAATGGTGTAGGAACGCAGGTTTATACATTTTTCTTCTATGGCGTGATGTCTTTGTAACAAAGCCCATAGCTGGGAAAAATCTATCTGGTTTAGAATTGCTTTAAAACTAGTAAAATTGTAAAAAGTTTGAGGAAGGACCATAATCAGGTAAAAAAAATTGAAATCTTTTATTTTCATGGTACTTAACCTTTATTTTAAGATTTTTCAGCTACATAACTAGTATAGAACATTGACCCAGGTAGATGGTCTTATAAAAATGTTTCTTAATTTTTGTGTTGTTTGTAATCATTAGACAACAACCCCATTTTGTGATCAAAACATGTGTTAAATGGCTACCGTACAAAGCATGATTGGATTTACTATCTTCACAGATGTCCCCAAACCTTGCTAAGATTTATCCTCAAAGAACAGTATTTTCATATCAAATGCCTGTCCATTTAATGACTGCTACAAACAACATACCAGTAAACCCATAGCTTTATTTTCTCTGCACAGACCAATGCATTTCCATAAATGTAAATGTAACTATGTATTTATTGCAGGTGGTAAATTCCCATGAGTGAATTCTCAAATCACAAGGGGACATATTAAATCTTAACAGATGAGAACAAAGCTGGTTTCTTTCCCAGAGTTTTAGTAAACCTGAGACTTTAAGCATGTGCACATGTCTGTTCCAGACTGGGTACATACACAGAAAGTCCCAGTGCTTTGGAAAAGACATTTGGCATCTGCTAATACGTTAATCAATGGAGTATTGCATTAATCCAGCAGTTCCCCAGAGCAAATGCATTACTGCAAACAGTATTATCAATTGTCAACTTCCTAAATTTGTTTCTGTAAGGGTTTTATAACCAATGCCATGAATATTTACCTGATTTTTCTCTCTGAGAATTGATCATTTCTCCAGGATGAAGGCATAGGTTTTTCTGATAATTCACAGACATAAGGATATAATAAATATAATTTATCTACAAGAAAGTCTGAAAACTACCTTTTCCCTCCTTAGCTTTTCCCAAGAATTACACATAATAACTGGACTCAATTTTTACCCTCTGAGCCTACATTATTTATTTGGACTTTGTGTTTAATGCTTTATGTTCCTGAGTGCAAACAGAATTGTGAACAATGCAAACTAGAGCTTTCAATGTTCTTCCTCAGACAATAGTGTGTGTAAATCTATCTTCATTGGTGTCTGCTTCTGTGTTTCAAGATCTGCACAAACACCTCAGACTCTGAACTCATCAAGAAGTTTACATAGAAAACTATTCTTTCTATTGACATTTTATGAGCATTATTATTTTTCTTTTCAATGACAAAAACACAAAAAGCAGGGGAGTTGAGAAGCTGTGCTGGGCAACACATGTGTTAAAGGACTGTATCATCTCATATGTCTCACAGATTAACACTGCAGACATATTTACTACCAACAGTATTGACTGTCTAGTATTTTTATGGTTGGGGAAGGAAAGCTTCCCTCTTGAGAGCGTATACTCAGCTCCTGCAGCCAAAGGGAGTAGTGAGCTTTAAGCAAAGCTACAATTTCCATACATAGTTTGGGAAAGCTTAATTTCTGTGATATTATAGTGAGTGTTAAGTACAGTGTACCCCAAATCCAGGGTGTTACTTTGTCTTGAGATTTTTCTCTGGTCAGAAGCAACAATGAAAAGTAGGAGCAAGGGTTTAGCTTTTTCTTGACAGTAAACGGTTAATTTTAGGGAATTCTGATAGTAATATGTCCACATTGCTTTGAAAACTGGATTTAAAAATCACAGGAAAATACCTTTGTTTCACTTGTTTCAGTGGTGCTTTTGGTTGCAATTAAAGGAAAGTAAGCATTGGATGTGACCAATATTATAGATGATATAGTTATTTTTTTTACATTGAAACCATCAAATTTACTTTTTGCCTGAAGAATTAGATCAGTTCTTCCTGCTTTTATTTTTGTCCAGGAAGATTAGTTTATCTTTATTATAGACATAGTTACAACAAACCAGTGGAAAATTGCCTTAAAAAAGACATATGTAGTATTTAAAATAAAAATCTACATGACACTCTTGTCCTTGGAATTTCCACTAGTATAGGCAACATTACTTTCATTCACTGTTTCTTGGTAAGGAAGATAGTATTTGGTTTTTTTAACTTTCTGAATAGTTTTAAGATTTTAAATGATCACAGTAGTGTTTGATGTTATTGAACATATGTGCCAATCTGATCTTCTTTACATGGAAACAAACCAGAATTGATTCCTTTGAAAGCCTTGAGGTCATCTATATATGGAAAACTGACCAGAACTAGCTCTCAGAGTTATCAAGATGGGGAGGGGAACAAAAGACTGACTTGTTTAATGTTAGCTTTTAGCTGACTAGCTAAGAGATGAATCAAAGTAAACTTTTAAACACTTGCCATTTTCCTTGACTTTTTTTGCTGTAACATATTATTGAGCAGCAAAGTAAAGAACTTCCATGTTACCCAAACCATTTAAAAGTGTCTGTCTTTATGACAGACAAGAGATAGCAGTTATTTCAACTGCAGGACTGAGGAGCAGGCCATGATGGAGGTAAAAATGATGATGTACAGTTGAAGGCATAGCAATGTTCTTTCCTTCCCATGCAGGAAGACTACAATGGATTGGTACTCTTTAAACTTTCTTACCTGCATTTTGAGGGAGTGAGGGAAAATGAAAACAAAAGTCTAAACAGTTTCCATTATGCTGACTAGTCTCCATGGACGAAAGTAATGCTGTAGTGGTTAATTTTTGTAAATGATACTTTGATATGTGGAGCAAACAAAAACTTGGTTTGAATTAGTAGGGTTTATCTAAAAACCAATGAAACTTGATGTTTACATCTGAGATAAGCAAGAAATCATGCTTAAACGGTAGTACAATTTTTTATGGACACTTGAGGTTCTCTATGTCTCCTTCTTATATATCTTAATTAGGAAGGATCAGATTCTTCACTTTTTCTACACCTATCAACATCCTACTCCACAAGCAGATGTCAATGGAACTGCATGGGAATAAAAGTTCAGGCAATGAGCAGAACTGCTGAGCAAAATGATGTTTCCTGGCATTAGGTCAGTGGTTCCTTTAAATAACCAGTTTTACAGGGTATGTTTTTGTTTTATCCTCCTATCTATTAGAGTTGTGATAAACACATCTGTAAGCTTATCCTCCTTGTTCAGCCCCTTCAAATCAAGTCTGACTTCAAAAGTTTGTAGTAAAAGGGTGAATCTGTTAACATGAAAATTCCTTACACAGTTTTCTGCTTCAAATTAACCAACATAAAATGTGAAGTAATTTTTAAAGTGCCAGGGGCAAATTTATTATGCATGGAACTTAATAAACAGATCATGACAGAGACAGGACATGGCTCACCACCTCTTTTTTCAGTCTTTTTCTTCCAGCTGAGAGCTGTAATTGTGCTATGACCGTGGACTTTGTCTCCTAAGCACTTTGAATTGGAAGTGAAATTTATACATTATTTGTCTGGCAAAAATTTCATTAAGGTTTACGGTCTGTCCCTGCTCTGGAGTGTTGTCTGGGAGCTTTGTGCCGTATATTATATAGTCATAAAAATCAACAAATCTAAGACACCAATAAATATTTAAAGCTATTTTTCAGTATCACTAATGCCCTGGGTGATGTAGGAGAAAACTGGAGAAGGCAATGGGGACACATCATGCTTTTCAGTGTTGAAAATGAAGAGTAACCATTTTACTTCTTAAAAGTGAAGTTAAAAGACTTGGAAAGTAAAAATTATTCACCATCTCTATCTTCAAAACAAGGAAATAGAGGTAGGATCTGATTTTCAAGAGTGCAAAAATAGCTATGTCTCTGAATGTCAGTCATAGCTGATGAAACTTTAATACTTAATTTCCACTTTAGAAAACATGAGTTTCCTGACAGTGTATGGCCATGACAGATCCAAGACTAAAGACCATAACTCTGGGACATTGTTGTTAGATTAACTTTTTTTTTTATCAACACTTTGCTGTTAATCTAGATTAAACTTTTGCTGAGCTATGCTAATGTCAAACAGAGAGAGGGAGGAGAAATATGACACCAAGGTGCTAGGTAAAGGCTATGCTGCACTTATTCCTCTAATAGGGAAAATCTCTCTGGAGAAATTTATTTACATGATGATGTCCTCCACGTGCCAAAATTTACTTTATATCTGCACTCCACCCTAACCCCCATAAAAGGTAAAACTAAAACTTTCAAAATGTCCTGAACAAAAACAAAATATGGGGGAAAAAAAGAAAAAAAGAGATGCAACTTTCAAGGACTTTTAAAGCACAAAAGGATTTTCACAGGTTACAGTCTCTGAGTTTGTGTTCCTTTTAATTCATAAAATCTCGTCAAGTACAGACATATACACACTAAGGCCAAGGATATATCCTTCAAAGTTTTTATTCAGCAACCCAGGCTTTTTTTTTTTGCTGTGGTCTGAATGATACTGAGACATTTTAGCTTTATTGATTTACCTATATATTTTCAGTGTTCTTTCCTGCAATCCATTAAGGAAGAGTCTTTTTTTGTTTTTTCAATCATGACATAAAGATATCCTCAGCTGTGGCAAACCTAAATCAGTAGAGGAAAAGTAAGCATCATAAAAATATTCTGGGAAGGCAGAGCATTTAGCTTTTTTTTGTCTTGTATCCCCAGAACACATTCTAAAACCAGAGACATTAAAAACAAGTATTGAGAGAACTAAGTATTACCAACCCTGGACAGAAACCTGAGTATTCAGCCAATAGTCAGACCTTGGACTGTAATGGGAGGATCAGTAAACTTTGGCTCAGTCAAATTCTGGCTCCAATGAATACCAGGTTCGGGGAACACTACTGTCAGTTCTTTGCTTTCCAGCTACACGTAGCTCACTGCAGAGGCTCTAACCTGAGAAAACTTGACTAATCATAGCAGATATACTGCCTAAAAAAGCAAAGTTGTTTCTCAAATAGGTAAGCTACAAAGAACCTGAAGAGCAATAGATCAAGTTCAGCGACCCAGTTGTCGCCAAATATGATTGGTTTATGCACAAATGGCATATATCACTAGCTTTTCCACTGAGATACAATGACATTTTTGTGCTTGCAATTACGTTGAAGTTGAAAGGATGATAGTTTTAATATTCCTACTTAAACACCAGCATTTGAATTTCTCAGGTGCTTGTGGAAGGAAAAGCAGACTTATGAGGAAATGTAGAAATCTTGTCTTAGCAATCAGGACACTTAGAAGTTGGTACAGAGACAGGCTGGTTTAGAGAAGACAACACTGATTCAGATGTAAGCTGAAGGTGGAAGTGATGTGAGCCTCAGATCAAAGAATTTCTGAGACTTTGTGCAATTACAGATGGTAGAAATGTACTCATGGCTGAAAAGCTCAGACATAGAAATCAAGCATTCAAGCTTCTTGATAGTCTGCAGTGAGAATCCGAGACTGTTTTCTTTAGTCAGGTTTTATTTAAATGAGCTTATGTAGAATAACACCAGAGAGTCAGTTACAGAACATTTTAGAGTGTCAAAAAAGTGGTCTGTCTGTGTTTATAGACAAAATTGATATCCATTAAAGTCATAAGAGAGAGATTTGAGAACTTACATGACTCTGGTAGTATAAGTGGATGGGTTGTATCCTGGGGTCACTCCACTTAAGATAATCCCTTGAGAGTTGGTGCTACCTCTTTTAGTATTCCGAATATAACCTTAGACGGATAGACACATTGAGGCATGTTTGCCGAAGTGATTTAAGTGCATTGCAAACCAAACTGCCAGTTGCTACTTATTTGTAACCTTTGCATTATTTGATATGTGCTGTCTGGGGTGTTTATGGTCTCATGAACTTACTCTGTGAATAGATGTTATTTCAGTAGGAGAAAAAAATTCAGAGGATAGGGAAAGGCCTTTCACATTCAGCTTTAAAGATGCTAAGTTGGCAAGCATATATCTGAATTCTATTTCTGCATAATTATTTCAAGAAACAATACCAAAGAGCAATCACATTGACAATTCCCTGATGTTAATTGCTCTTGACGGGTCAAGGTCATGTCAGGCTCAGGGTCAGATTGTATCCCAGAGTACCTTCCCAGAAAGTGATTTCATCCTACACACAGAAGTTATCTTTCAGGTTCTTTCATGTCTTGAAGCTGGACGTGAGTTAAAAAACAGCTATTTGATTTTGATGTGCAGTGTGTGGTTTCTGAAAGGCATACTTCTAGCATCTTATCTTTCATTATAAAACTTCACAGGACAATTCTACTAATGTTCCAAGGCAGCAGGTATTTTTTCAGTTGGATTGATACCCTGGCAAACAGTTCATTATATGTTGAGGCTTGATTTTTCATCCAAGTTTCATTAGTAAGTGAAAGGATATTTTGGGTTTTGTTTTGTTTTTTTTTTTATACATGCATGTCATTTTGTGCATTTGAACAGAGCAGATAACCTTCTTTTCACTGTTAGTACTACAAATGAATCAGGGAAAAGCAGTATATGTCAAATGTGACAACTGACTTTTGTGGGTAGGTTGTTCAATTACATTCAAATATCAAACCACAGAAAGTTAAGTTTGAAACTTTCCTCATTCTCCAGCCTTTAGAAATTAAAAGAGGCTGTTACGTTCTGAAGACAGTTGAGTCAAATAGGTTATACTTAGCTCTTCAGAGGCAGATTTCTTTACTTTTTTTATTGTTGTTGTTAAGACTTTTTTAGCTGTTATAAGACTTCTCTCTTTCTCCCTCCAGTAAGTCCTAGCTTACAAGAGAGTCAAAGGGGAACAGGAGAATCAGCTAATTTATTTTCAAATTTAAACAAAACCATTCTCTTCTAATAACAACTGGAGAGAAGAAACAGCACTGCTAGGGCAGTGCTTATAGTACACTGCATTTTGCAATAAATGTTTAGAGTGCAAGTTTGGCACAGAGATCTACTATATATATAGACACTGTGACAGGGTTGTCAGCTTTGATTAATGGAGGGCTCTGAGATTAAAATATATTTTAGTAGGGACTTTTCTTAATACCCATCTGTGGTCAGGTGATCATGAGAGAATCTAGGTTTGTTTGCTTGAGTGTTTCCAGCTCTTGCTGTACAAAACTGAGAGCTTGAACTATCTGCACTTCAGAAGTTCAAAATAAAAGTTGGCAACATGATAGCCTTTAAATGTACAAGGCAGTCCTGAAATATGCTCTTGTTTTTTAAATACTTGGAGTTGAGTATATTGAGTGAATGTGTCACAGAAATCTTGTTGATACATGGAGGCTCTATTCCTTGGAGAACACTGTCTATGATATGTGAATTAGACTACAATTGCCATTGAACACAAATGTTCCTGTGTGTATATTTGGTTTCACCTCCTAAAAGAGGCAACTAAAGCACTGAATAGCTAAGGCCTCCAGTTTTTCCTGTACTCCTCTCCCGTGACCCAGGCTTAATTTGTACCTGAGGAAACAAGGAGCAGTAACAATTGCAAGTTAGCCATTACCTTGGGTAACACAACTATGCCAGTTCACCAGGAGCACGTGTCACCCTTCCCTGAATGGCCTGGAATGCCAACCCTGCTGTCTCTGCTTTCTTTGCAGTCCCAGTGCAGGGAGGGCTCTGCTCAACACCAGCAGAAACACAACCTGTGAGAAGGACAATGCTGGGTCTGCAGACTACTCTCTCTTTTGTATATGATCAGCAATGCAAAGTCCAGGCGTCTTTTTTTCCCTCCTTCTCTTCTAAAAGGCATATTGGCATTTCCAAACAAGCAGAAGCTACTTATTTCTAAATACCAGCAACACTGCATAAATGGCAAATTCTTCATTGAATGCAGCTAGCACAGTGTGTCTTTCAGTGTTGTCTGGGAAGGTGTTGCAGTAGAAACAAGCAAGAACTATCACCTACAATGAAATTAGAGTAAGGAATCTTACCTATGGTAAATAAAAGCTTCTCTACAGAAAGGCTGTAGAGCCACAGTAAAGCTGTCCTTTTAACATTCTTGGTGCCTTTACCCTTTGTACAAATTTGATTAAGGCTCAAGGTTGATTTATACAGCATGCCACCAAGTCAGCAAAGATATTCACAGGGTTCCAAAATTCACTGTTGTTCCCAAGTTAATACACCTCATTGCTTAAGAAAGCTAAATTTCCTGGACATGATGCCGCAGAGACACGGCTGCATGTGAACCTAGCCAGAACTGGCTCAGACTCAAGGCATCCCATGGCAAGACATAGTGGTAGCATGTCCTTATGCAACTGTAGGTGTATGTATTTTACAAATATGGACTGCAAACAGAGAATACAAAACATAACGTTCAGAAGTTTCGTCTATATAAGGAGTGCCTAAAAATGATGATGAAACTTAAGAAAGAAATGTAATGTTGTGAAGGCATATAGTTTCAGTAAGCAGGAAACACATATAGGGCATCTCCCACCTCTCAGAGCTAACTGTCTGAGATATCACTATAATGAGGGCAATGACACCTTTAGGAGTTTGGACTTATCACAGAGAGTAAGGTCTGCCAGTACCTTTTGAAAGACCCAGGATGGGCTCATCATTTTTCAAGAGGCAACAACGGTGTGACTGCCCACATCTAATATAATAATCAGAGTTAAAATGTTTGCCTGGCAAGTAGGAAGCCAAAGTTCCAGTTTCTCACAGCTGAATGCATAAGTTAGATATCTATCAGACTATACTGCTTCACATTAATACAAAGTGCAGAGTTAAACTCTGGTTTTTTAGAGTCTTTTTAGATTGACTGCTCTGATTACCTACTTTTTTTTTTTTTTGTCATGTACAAATTCAATGAAGAGAGTGATTTCTGTGTCGCAATTAAGCAAGACATCCATTTTCAGGAAAAGATGTCTCTTTGTGCACACTCTGGGCAGAACATACTGTGTCTGAACAGATCTCAAGAAGCTCCCTGACCCCTACAATGGCCATCATGAAGCCTATTTTGAGATTCTTTCCAGGCTTTGAATAAAGCCTGTCACAGTAGCAGGGAGTGGATTCTCCCTGTGGGGGAAGAAGGGTGAAATTCACTAGGACTTTGTCACTGAAAAGCATAACTTTCAAAAATGTGTATTGGTGTTGTGAAAAACTATATTACATTGGAATCACACATTCTGAAAGCATTTCTATCTCATTTAAGGTACAGATATGGAATTCTCAGGTGTTATACCAGGCTGTCTGTGTAAGTTTTGACAAATGTTTCTGTTACACTGAATAATGAAAAATAATCCATAATTGATGTTAAGTTATATCACTGTAAAAGAACTATTTAATAAATTGATTAATTCTTTCCATGGAGTTACATCAATACAATATTTGCTCATTAGAAAATGTGTTTGATTACAGATCTTGTAGGATATCTACTACAGTGTATTGTGTTAGTCATAATAGACTCCAGACATTTCAGAGTAATGAACTAAATTGATCCCAGGTGGCACAAATAAATGGTCTGATTAGTGGTAGCAAGATTCACAGATATTAACCTTATGAGCTAAATGAGGAAATGTGAGACAAGCAAGTTCAAAAAAGCATAGATTATATAGGTAACTGTGTGATGTGTAAACAGCATGCCCTGGGAGTTAGTCTGGGAGTTAGAGGAGATGAGGTAAATGAAAGAATGTTCAGAAAAAAGGAGGGAGAGGCTATTTTAAGAAAAAAGAAATCTGAATCTTTCCTTCCCATACAAGCAGGCAAATAAGGATATAGTTTAAATTAGCTGAGATTTTATAGTTGCAAATGGTGTTTACTTTGACTTCATCTGTATGAAAAAAAATTGCGGGAATTTTTCTTGGCCCATCAGTTTCTAATGTTCTTATGTGAAACCTCATGACAATGTATTTACTTCCTTACATCAAGTC
Source organism: Colius striatus (assembly GCF_028858725.1). Classification (NCBI taxonomy): domain Eukaryota; kingdom Metazoa; phylum Chordata; class Aves; order Coliiformes; family Coliidae; genus Colius; species Colius striatus. The sequence continues at coordinate 38,496,917 of NC_084790.1, forward strand.
TGTTATTAATGCTGGTGCTTGTTTACCAAAGACTTGAAAAACACCTTGTTATTGGGCAAGATCTTAGTCTTAAACAAATAAAGGGGATCCAAAGTTTTTGAAACAGAGTGATTCAGGAACAAAAAGAGAGCAGGTAGGGTACAAGATATCATTCTTGGGATGATAATCCCAACATGATGTTGGCATTATCCAAACAGGGAACTTTTTCACTAACCAGATATGTATTTATTTAACTCACAAGAATAAAAATCCTGTAAAATGACAAACCAGTAAACCAAGTAGAAGGTAATCAGTCTAAAGCAATGTGCTAGCCATCAAAACAGTCTGATTTACTATAAGCCATTAAGATGTTTTTAGGATGACGGTTGTTTGTGGGAAAAATCTCTCTTGGTAGAGTAGCCTCTCTGCCCTCGTGGTTGAAATCAGGAAACAGAATGTTTCTGCCTTCCGCTATGGGACTGCAAAAAGAAGAGTTATTATCATTGACACAATAACTTTTGCTACTTTAGCACAACATGTTCTTAAATGAAAAAAAAAAAATAATGTTTACTATGCCTACAACAGGAAGCTCTTATCGTTGCAGTTCCAAATGATCTTATTTCTGTGGTTGAGAGATATGCATTTCAACTGGAAATTATTTTTGGATTTTATTTTGCCTTTTACTTTATCATTTGTAAAATCAGAACTGAAGTTGCTCTTATGCTAATATGTTGTTTTCTTAACAGCAGGTATTGCCAAGTGTTTATTCCAGTATACTTTAATTGAAGTTTCCAAAACCAAGGGAATCCAAAATGATAGCTGAAATGACAGAAAGCTATGATTTCATAGAACACAACCTGCTATGATGCTTTTCCAGTAATTGCTTTTGGTCCTTTTTGCAGCCTGATAATTCTGTTAACATCCTCATTGTTTAGATGGGAAAGTAAAACCAGTATTAGTTTTTCTTTCATCTGCTGTCTTATTATAGCTGATAGGCAGAATGTGTAAGCAAACCACCCAGGATGATTGTCTTACACAGCTCTTAGAAACGTGAAACAGTTCTTTCAGATAGACCCATGGGAGATCTGAAAATACAGAGGAATATTGTATATGTAACAGCAGAAGTATCAGATAACATGTGAGCAAGCTGTTCATGTCATAGTAATATTCTTTCATTATATATATTTCAAATTGCCACTGTTTTCCCAGGGAATTATTTTACAACCCTAAAGTTTAGTTCCCATTGAACTAATGAAATATATAGTAGATGACTGCCTAATTGTGATATTTCTGGGTTTTACATGGTTTAAACTCTTTAGTGTGTACATCAGACAGCATCATCTACACATAACACAATACTCAGATAAGTTAGGAACCTTAATTTTTTAGAACTGGTCTTTAACTGCTGAGAAGCTGATTTAAAATACTTCGACCATAAAGACTGGATATTTTCCCAATGGATTTGACTTGCTGTTCTGAGGAAGACATAATAACTAGTACAGCTCAGCTATCAAATCAGCAATTGGTGACAGGTGACTGATTCTTGAGTAAACTATGATGTAAAGATAGCTGTGTACCACTTTTTCACAATTACATAGATGTGGGAAAATGTTAGCAATAGGCTGAAGTTCAAGGCTCCCATCAATGTTTTTAATTAATAAATCACTATGTAAATAGAAAACTACAACCCCTTTTTCTACTAAACTGGCTTTCTTCTTTTCACTGTTTGTTCTTTCATTTATTTACATTCTGATTGATATGATAATGCAAAAATAGCCCAGTCAGGTGGCCACAAAACCATTTTCTTCAAGCAGAGCCCAATGACAAAGCATGGAAAGTGTTTCTGAGAACATAAAAAACAACCTGCACTTGAGCAGGGATTGACTTCTAACACAAAATATTGTAGTACAAATCAGTGAAAAAAAAATTGGAGATTTGTTTTAGGGTCTCACTAGGTGATACAATAGAAGTGTTATTGATAGAGCTGTGAAAAATCAGGCTAGGGTGAAATTAGAAACTGTGTTACATTTGAGGAATATATACTCTCAGGACAAGGCAACAAACTAGATGGCTTATCAAACGTCTTAGCAGAGAGTTTCCATCTCTAATGTATGCATTTACTCAATGTTGAAGAACATTTATTTCTTCTAATCCCATACTTACCCAGGCTAAGGACATTGCCCACGTAAGGAGATTGTGTTACTAACACAGGAGATGAGTAGGAGTTATGTTAATGTTTGTTTATAAAATGCTCTGAAATACTCGGAAGGGAGAAACTTTACAAGAGCAAAGTTTTTCTATGTATGATGTTGATTTGCATAACATCCTGTGTTTGCTTCCACTGTGCTTTCTATACAACACGTCTGTAGACATCCTCCTGCAAAGTGTTTGAACCTAAGAACTGAACAGAGTAATACTTCTTAGAACAGTTGCTGCAGTGTCTAACTAGATTTTACTTTTAAAATTAACAAAGTCACATTTGAAAATGTTTTCTTCTTAAAAGGGCTGGATGCCTCTTCAAGCACAGGTGACAGACTGAAATTAACAGGATAAAAATATGGAGCTCTCTACCTCCCCTTTCTTCAGCTGCACTGCAAAGAAGAGTTCAAATTAGCAGTGTTGCCCTTGAAAGTGGTAACAAAAGCAACCAGAGTAATTTCTTTGGAGGGCTGATGGTTGTTGCTTGCAGCACAATGCTTTTGAGAAGTAGGCCTCTTGCATCTTGATATTACACATGGAATTCATCAGAAGGATTTTTCATACAAAGAGTCTGTTACACTAGCTAATGTGCTGTAGTTTGGAGAAGGACTTCTGGACCTAAGCTTCTGGAATAGTTGAATGGACCATGTTCTATGTAGAACAACACAGTAAGAGACCAGGGCTGATGATATGTACTCTAGGGCCCAAAGAAACCCCAGACTAAAAAGCTGTATAATCTTAGTATGGCTCTACTAAGGGAACTAAATTCTTCTTTCTCTCACTCCAAGCAAACCTTCATCTGTCTGGTTATCTACCCACAAGTCTTCAAGAGGAGTGATCAGATAGCAGTCAAAATTATGTAACTATTCATTACCTAATTTTGTTTTAAGGAAAACTTGAAAAAAAAAGTTAATTTCTAAAGCATTTAAGGAGTTTTACTCAGAAATATGGACCTCAGCTATTTGATAATTGCAACTTGGTCTTCTCCCCAAGTACAGCCATTTATCTAAAGCTGAAACACTTCTATCATAAAAAAAAATATGGCAAGGTCTGTTATTTTGTAGGATTCAATCTTATCTCTTTGATGGTCATGAAGATTTCTTTTCAGCTTCAATATGATGGGAACTGTAGCTCTTAGGGGAATCATTTGTCCTCTTAGGTTTTGTAGGTTTGCTCATGGATGAAGGAAGAAGGAACTACTTGGATCCGTTATTTGTCTTTGTTCATTCTTCCAACAGGCATGTGTTTTTCCCTCTGCAGTTGCATTCTTCTATGGAGGAAGGTCAGGACAGAGTTCCAGCTCTAACCAGCTGCTCTTTAAACTGACTGCGACTCAAAATTTCTAACTAAAGCTCTGGTTAGAGGAGAGATTTGAAGGCACCAGTTTACATGATTTTGTCAGCAATGACTGTTCTATAATAGAGCAAACCCACAGAGTACTGCTGTTAAAATGATTGGCTTTATTTCTATGGTGTTGATTTTTTCTGGTCTTACAAACTCAGTTGAGTTGACTTCCACTTTCAAAAGTGACAGAGAGAAACAGGATGTCTTTTTTTCTCCTGCCTGCAAAATGAGGCCTCTGCACAGTTAAAAAACCACAGACCACAGTTAGATGCAATGAATTACTAACACGGAAAATACTTGCAGAGCTGACAGTGAGTTTTGTGTTAACAAGTACTTATTATCAATTACATCCATCTAAACTATTAAAATCTCTATGCTACATCTAACAATTGTGTTTCCTTCCATTGGTCATGATTCTGCAAGTGTTTGCGAGTTATGCTTATCCATATTCACACAAGTAAGCTCAGGATGCTTAAAGATAATCCTGCAAGTAGTCAGATATTTGACTTTAAATTTCAGTTTTAGTAGTTAAACAGAGACATGCAGGATATTTTTCCATGATACAGAAACCGCCATTAAAGGTGACTCATTTGACATGGTTTGTTAACTATCTTGTTTAGCTGTAAATCTAAAGGTAATAGTTTTTAAAATTACCCTTTTTGCAATATAATAACAATGTCTAGAGGTTAGCATTCTACTGTGGTAGGAAAGTGGCTAAGGTTTTACTGTCTTCTCAGACAAAAGCTGTTTCTAACAACTGTCTTATTTCTTCTCATCAGAGGTGGGAGCAATATTCTTACCTTGATTCAGCTCATGGTATAAATTTGAGAGACATAGAGCATAATTCCCCCTGTTGATAAGTGGGTTAAAAAGACATTCAGAGAAATGAAACAAGTTGAACAAGGACAAATTGGCAAGATTATTATCACTTTTTTGATATCTGATTTAGTAAAATAAAGGGTGTCAACTGTGTCTTGTACAAATGATTAAATCTTTGGCTGTACAAAAATCTGACAGCTTCTCATAAAGGCGAGGTGTACCGAGACTTATGAGACATCTCACAATTACAAGAAACTGAGAGAATCACTCAAGGCAAGATCATTCCTAAAAGATATCCTAATATTTTAGTGCAGTAAAGCCTTTAGCATTTCATTTTTTACAGACTCTGGTTTCAAACAATCATGCTGCCTTGTTCTCTCTTATTGTTATCTGGTTAATAAATTATACTGGCTTTTGAAGAGGTTTATCAGTGTTTGTATGGATCCTCACAGATTAGGAAAAAAAAAGATTTGAAAAGACAGCTGAGGAAGATTTCAATACATCATCTTTCTATTCTGAGGAAGGATCAGCTATTTCTAAACCATTCCTGAAGTAGTCATAAAACATCCCTGACTGCTTACAATTGTTGACAGAGAAGTTTGTCCTGTTAAAATCTCCTCAGAAAACCTCCTCCTAACTACTTTCACAGTTCAGAATATATCTCTGTGTCTAGCTTGAATGTACCAACTGCTAGTTTTTTACTACACATTAAATTTTGCTCTGTCCACAGTGTTCTTTATTACCTGCCCTTTGACAGCCACCTTTTGCATATTTGAAGGCTGTTTTCATGTCTCCCCACAGACTTTCTTCTCTTTAAGAGTAAACAAACCCCATTCTTTCCTTACAGGTCATGTTCTCTAGACCTCTGACCTATTTGTAGCTCTCCTTTGCACTCTTTCCACTTGAACTGCACTTCTCTTGGGATTCAGCTGCCTGCAGACCATGAAATGAAAGTATTACTCCTTCTTCCTCAGATATGAAACTTCTGTTGCAACATACCAGTAAGTCTGGGATATTTTTCTACTTTGTACACAATTTGTGACCAGTTTTAACAATTAATACCTTGCCTGAAAACCTGAAGCCTACTATTTACATCATAATTATTTCTAACATAATGTTGCAGAGTATTTTGTAACTTACATAAATTGTCAAGAACATGTTGAATTTGAATCTCAGTTCTCAAAACAGCTGAAGCACTGACTGGTGTCAAATCCCAGACAGACTCTTTAGAAATCCTACCTCATACATAACTACACAGTGTGACAGTAAATCCACAGTAACTACATTTTGGGCTTTCCAGTTAAGAACAGTCCTTGCCTAGTAAATATTGAATCTAAGCTTTTTACTAATGTAAGGGTTTCTCCTCAAGTCACTGTAGCTCCTATCTCTCCTTCTCCCAAAAAAGCTGTTGTTTCATCACAGATACAAATAAGACTTTTTTTATTGTTCTTGACAAATCAGAACAAGCTGCCAATTACTTCTGTATTATCTGTGGAATTCTTATTATGGATTAATTTATTTTTATTTTAGTATTTTCCGAAGAATTGATGTTACACTGACCAGAATTTATTTATGCTTAAAGGCATATTTAGTGTCATAACAGACTCTGAAAAGTGACCAGTCTCCTAGCTGCTCCCATACTACTTTTCAGACCCAGGACTTTACTTGCTCTTTTCCATCATCTGGAATCTCACTCAGTGACAAAGTGCTTCCTGAGTGCCCTGTGGTTATTTCACTCCCAATGAAATTAATTGAAACATATTCATATAAACAACATTGTCTTTTCTTGATCCAGGGTGACTTTTTCCCTGCTTTGTCACCCACTTCAATTGTATCAGCTTTCTGACCCTGTCAGTCTTCTTACCAAATGTATAACATACATTCACCTTCATTGTGTTCACCATTGTTTGCTTTCCCTTCTGATTCTTCTTACCAAACATATGATCACAGAAACTTCTTATTTGCCCTTTAGATTACTTGTGCTTGATTATGTCCCTCCATGCTTGAATTGTTTCTTGAAATATATCCTTTGCTTTTTTACATACTTTTTGTTTATGTTTTTTTTATCCTGAGCTTTAAATAGAAAGGTGATTTCTAGCTATACTTGGCATATTTTCTCTGTGATTGAAAGTTTTCACTTTCATTCTTAATTTTTCTGAGAAAACACCGTTCGCTCCTTCATCTCCAGAGATCTGGAGATTGAGATAGAGATAGTTTTACACATGTAATTAGTGTGCATGCTGGTCCTTGAAGTGGAGTTGATCTCTGCTGGCATTTGCCTTGCTTCCCTTATGCTGGATTCTGATGCTCCAGAGGGTTAGGTAAATTAGTAGGGAGATTATTTGTTTTCATTCTCTCTCCTTTCACAATCCCTCACCTCAAGCTCTCTATGGTTCTGAATCTCTTTTGCAGTATTAACTCTCATCCCACAGTAGGAGTTGGCAAGTCTTGACCATAGCTGCCCTCTTCGTACACACCTGTTATCACTCAGTCCTTGCTTTACTTCTGCAATACATCTTGTTCACCTGCACAGATTGATTCTGAAACAGTAGGATCAAAGAGTAATTCCAATAGGAAAGGAGGGCTCTGAAGGGTTCTAGACCAATCTGTTTTTCAGAGCAAGGCCCTCTTTATTATTTTATTTAGAGCCTTGTCTAGTTTTGAAAATCTCAAGAAGTGGAGTTTCTGCAGCTTCTGCAGGCATCTGATTCTGGTGTTGAACAACACTTACTTTCCAGTCTTTGTCAAGGAACAACACTAGCAGAAGTGATACTCAAAGTAAAGAACAGAGCATGCTGGATAGCAACAAACTAGCTCACCTTTTCCTTCTATTAATTTATCTTTCATTATAAGACTATTCTTTTTTTTTCTCTCCACACAAGTTTGAAAAGAAAGTACTAATGATAAAAATTGTTTTTATTATATGAGAGAGTCTAAGCTTTAGAAAGCAGACTTCAAGGCATTGTCAATGCTAAGGTACATCACAAGGAAAGTTTGGATCTTAATCCAACAACAATCTCTAATGACCACTGAAGGAAGCAAGAGGACAACAAAAGAAACAAGACAGAGGTGTAACTTGGGTGGACCAAGACAGGACAGTCAGTGGGCTCTTTCCTGGAAATATGATGCATATTCATGTTTGCTGTAAATATAAGCTGAAAATCCAAAGGCTGAGGTGAGCACATTTGGTGGAGAAATCCCCTGTGTTCCCCACCACTGCAATAAGGAATACCTGTTTAATAGTCGGATTGGCTATTGAGTCCTGACTGGCTTCTTCAAGACATCACTACTCCAGACATAAATCAGGACATTTCATGGGTCTCTGGGCTCTTCTGTAGCTGTCTATTGCTCTTGGCTAATATCAGACTCTACTACTCCATACATGGCAGAACAGACATATGTGCATACAAATATATATATCCACAGTCAAAAGGTACTCACCAAGGATTTATATGATGTTAATAGGATACATACTGATAACAAATAGTCAAACCTTGGAATAAGAATTTCTCTTCTGATTCACAAGGATATTGAAAAATGTTTGCATTAAATACTTTTTTAAAAAAATTACTGAAACTTACGGTTTCAGTAAGGACAAAGCACATTATTTTTGTTTTACTGCTATTTCTGGTTATTCCAAGTGCTTATTTGGGTCATTTCCATGGAAAATTCAACAAAAAACCAAAAACAATCTTGTGTTTTTCAATTAAAGAATATTTAAAGGACATATCATAGAATCATAGAATCACAGTATGGTAGGGGTTGGAAGGGACCTTTAGAGATCATCGAGTTCAACCCCCCTGCAGAAGCAGGTTCACCTAGATCAGGTTGCATAGGAACATGTCCAGGCGTCAGATGAATTTTAAAGTAAGATGATGTAAGAGCACTTGGAATTGTTTACACAAGCCCTGGTCTTGTTTCTAAAACTTACCACAAAGACTTGGAAGAAGAATAAATAGGCCAATTTGTAGTAGAATCATCTGTGATTCATCACAGGTAAACAGCTATCTAGAGAAATGAATCAAAAGGTTTTGAATTATAGGAAAAACTGTTGCTGCGATGCAGGTTTGATGGCAGTTTAAACTGTTTCCAGTTAACAGAATGGATAGTTCAGGGTATGCCAGGATCACAACGATTATGACAGTTATACTCCTGCTTCTATTTGCATTGCTCCCACAGAGTTTCTGAGGAACTCAGATTGCTGTCCAATTATACAATTTTCATACTGTCCAGTTATGTGATTTTAAAAGGATGGTGTGTATAGAAATCATCCCTTGCACTTTCAGAACTATACAGAAATGCAGGTTAATTACATGAGAAAGTGGAGTCTAGGTTCTCGTTTTAATTAGGAGTACCTTCTCCACATTTTCTTGTCTTCTTTTTAACCCATTGACTTATAAAAGTCTGCCTTAGGTGATATTCTAAGGAGGAAAAATGAAAGAGAATTAAATGTTAAAATAAAAAAAATCTCAAAAAAAAAGAAAAAGAAAAAGAAAAAGAAAAAGAAAAAGAAAAAGAAAAAGAAAAAGAAAAAGAAAAAGAAAAAGAAAAAGAAAAAGAAAAAGAAAAAGAAAAAGAAAAAGAAAGAAAAAGAAAAAGAAAAAGAAAAAGAAAAAGAAAAAGAAAAAGAAAAAGAAAAAAGAAAAAGAAAAAGAAAAAGAAAAAGAAAAAGAAAAAGAAAAAGAAAAAGAAAAAGAAAAAGAAAGAAAAAGAAAAAGAAAAAGAAAAAGAAAGAAAAAGAAAAAGAAAAAGAAAAAGAAAAAGAAAAAGAAAAAGAAAAAGAAAAAGAAAAAGAAAAAGAAAAAGAAAAAGAAAAAGAAAAAGAAAAAGAAAAAGAAAAAGAAAAAGAAAAAGAAAAAGAAAAAGAAAAAGAAAAAGAAAAAGAAAGAAAAAGAAAAAGAAAAAGAAAAAGAAAAAAAAAGAAAAAGAAAAAGAAAAAGAAAAAGAAAAAGAAAAAGAAAAAGAAAAAGAAAAAGAAAAAGAAAAAGAAAAAGAAAAAGAAAAAGAAAAAGAAAAAGAGAAAGAGAAAGAGAAAGAGAAAAAGAAAAAGAGAAAAAGAAAAAGAAAAAGAAAAAGAAAAAGAAAAAGAAAAAGAAAAAGAAAAAGAAAAAGAAAAAGAAAAAGAAAAAGAAAAAGAAAAAGAAAAAGAAAAAGAAAAAGAAAAAGAAAAAGAAAAAGAAAAAGAAAAAGAAAAAGAAAAAGAAAAAGAAAAAGAAAAAGAAAAAGAAAAAGAAGGCATTGGCTAGAAGATAGAGCTAAACCAAAAGGTAAAAAAGCAAGACGCATTGTTCAAGAAGGGATGGAGAATCCTTCACCAAATGGTAGTTTGTGCAGACAGGGAACTTACTTAGAAGCTCTGCTTTGTACAAAGATAACTACAGGAAAGGAAAATAGATGTCCTAACCTTTGCCAAAATGATTCTCAACTTCTTGTAGTATGGTGGTTTGACTTGCAAAATATCAGATCATTGAACAATACTCTTTTTTTCACTCCAAGAACTGTATAAAGGAAAAGTAATGAATAGAGCTTAACTCTAGAGTTTGCATACAAATCAGGAGGTGGTGAAGTCTGTTTATCAGAGTCTTGGATGTCTGATGTTCTCCTGTTACAGTAAGGATAGCTACCATGCAAGGATTGTGCAATGACTCTTATGAAGTGACTTCCGCGATCTCAATCCCATTCCTGTTAGGCCTTTGTCAAAAAGTCGCTTTGCCCAATTTGGTATTTTGTGGAAACAGCATAGAGTTGCATTTCTCACACCAGTCCAGCCTCCTTTACTGTCAAATGTGGGCAAGCTAATTTTGAGAACTGGATTACCTGGGACATGGATTGATACCTGCTCGTTTTGTTTGAACATATAGAGAAAGTGTACAGAAGTGGTGAGTGAGACTCCTATTGAAAGATGGTATCAGAGAAAATAGTGGTGATATGATGATGATGATGAGAAGGAGGAGGAGTAAGAGTCCGATATAAATTCTCTGTCTTCTTCTGAGCCTACTTATAAAGCAAACAAGATGACTTAAAAGACTACTGTGTGGTTTGCCATGTATATCAATTTTGGTCATGATAGTATTGGAATCAGGAACTCTACTAAAAAGAAATGTTGTTTTCAGAGATTTGCAGGGTTTGTTGAGAATAATTCTTATCTGAACGCCAAGGTGGTTATTTTAACCCAATGAACTCCACTGTTAATAGAGGAACATTTCTGGTTTGCACAAAATACTTCCTGCTTCTTCACCAGAACATCTCAAAAAAACATTTCTGAAAGCAAGTTTAAAGAAGGGTGCATAAACTTGTTGGCTGAATAAAAAACTTGAGGAAGGAAAGTTAGCTAAAGCTTTGAATTTTGTTGCTTAGGGACTTCATTACTTTGTGGCACTTGGGAACATGGTTTAGTGGGAGATGTGTGAGTGCTGGGTTAATGGTTAAACCATTAATTTTACTACAGCAGGCAAAAAACGATGGTTCTACTCTTCAATTCATACAGGAATAGATTTACATGAGAAATTAGATAACTTCTGTTGCAAAATTTTCATCTAGATATTTGTCATGCTATGAGCCCTGTAGTATCTCAGAACTTCATCATATTAATAAATGTATCCCCACAAATCCACTTTGGAAATAATATTCCTGTTTTACAGATATCATAGATTATGTGATGTAGAATAACTCAGCATATCTGAAAAATATTATGTAGACTCAAAGAACAAAGCAGTCGTTTCCCTCAGTGCAAAGAAGCTTACTTGGAATGAGCTGTAATAGCACAAAGTACTCTTGAAAAAAAGACAGTAATTTGTCACAAAAGCCATACAGTGGGTGATGAAACACAAGGAAATGCAAAATGAGCAACTGTATCTGACATGCAATGAGTGTTCTGCACTGAAGGCTGACCCACATCAGATCTACATCTGCCAGCTACTCTGTATAATTTCAGACTGCAGTTTTATTAGCTTATAAAAAAATAGTTTATTTTTAGAAACTTTCAGCAGTCAGTCAGTATAGCAACAAATATGACCAAATGCAGTATGGTTAGTAAAAGTTGTTATTCGGATTAACAGTTGTCTTCTGTGTTCAAGTGACATCACTTTTCCTTAGTGTGCTAAATTATATGGTTGTAACAAAGCTCAAGATGGTATAGCTTTTCTCACACTTCAGTTTCCTGGATATTCCTACTTTTTTAAGCCCTTTTTTTCTGTCAAAAGGAAGTTGATAGGTGCCTGCTGGATTAGGGCCATGCTCTACACATGCAACTTTTTAAGCACTGTACAGAGAACAAGTCTTAAATTCTCTTAAGGAAGAAAGAGTTTTGATTACTGAAAGATTAAAGAATACGAATATTTTCTGTGTAAATGACTGCACTATTTGGGAGAGTCAAATGCCACACTGAGCTTGAACTGTATGGATATCATACGCTAGACCAATACCAGTAAAAGTGAATACTAGATGTTCAAGAAATTAGCTAACTGGAAGTGTAAAAAAACTACTGTTAAGACATTGTCATGGAGTAGAGAGTTGCTCCAGGTGGGTCTACAGTGTCAGGAGCTTGTTCTAGCATTATTCCAGACACACAATATTAAAGTGGAAGCATTTATGGAAATTTATAAAATAAATCATGATCTCTCAAGAGATATAGCTTCTGCCTAATCTGGTCATAACATGGGCATCCTCCTCCCCTCAGCACATCCTCAGCCTCCATAGGCAATGTGCTCTGGAACCGCGGAAAGTTTGCATGATGCATGGTCTTATCTAAAGTGAATACAGAAAATAGGATGTTCACTTCCTATTGGCTTTTCCATGTCTGAAGACTGTTATCACGTTGTCCCCTGGTGTTCTCATTTCTAGACTGAACACTGTTGACACTTTCAATTTCTGCATATAGGTCATATTTGTAGATATTTTTACTTTTTTTTTTTTCTTTCTCTGGTTTTCCTTCATTTACTCACAGTTGTTGAAAAGAAGTGGAAGCAGAAGAAAGACAGAAATTCCCTAGATTATACCAATACAGACAAGATATCTGAGGTGTTTTCCAAGCCCAAGTAAAATTACTTTGTAAGTGTTACATGCTTCGTGTTCACAGAGAGACTCTTTTTCTTTTTCAGAAGAGCATGACATTGTTGATTCACTTCTGTTTGTGATATTTTGTAAGGTCCAGATTCTTTTGTTTTTTAAATTGTTCCCTAGACTATGGAACTCCACCTTGAACTGGCCAATCGATTGTCCCTGGCAAAGTCTTATATTTAGGCTAAGTTTATTTTATCTGATTTTCTTTTCCCAGGACATATTACTGTAATTTATCAATGTGATTTTCCATTGTAATACTTATCTTGAATGCACTGTCAGTCCCTCCTGGTGGTATATATAGCTAGTTAGCTCTGGGCCTCATGAGATTTCTATGAGAACAGCATAATTTATAAGACAGGGCACAGTATTATATTCTTAGCAGTGTATTTTTCTCATCTATATGAATAAATTAAATACATGCAGGACTTTTGTCTAATATCAACACCAACTGCATAGACTCTGTTCGTATTACAAATTCTAGCACATGGTACTTACATCCAAACAGTGTTTGTATCATGTCTGTCTCCATATTAGCTACTAACCAGTATTTGGTGATAAGAGGATAGACTTTGTAATACCTAGAGCTATTCCAGAATTATTTAATTTACGCATAATAAGTCCCACTGCCTGGAATTCTCATCTGGTTTTCTGTTTAATTTACTAGTATTGACTGCCACAATGTTAGTAGTTAGGAAAATCTAACCAAAGGTGTTACCCAGGCATGTGAAACCTGATAGCAGGGTCCATGCTATGTGCAGGTCTGTAAGGACTGATGCTTGTGTTTGAAGTAAGCCAGCAAAATAAGGAGAGTTCCACTTTAGACTGTAAAAGAAATGTCTACCTACCTTCCTCTTCTTGCTGATACGAAACAGTAAATTAGCTTTTAGGCTTAATCTGAGCCAAAATCTTTCCTGAGTGAATGGATGAAAAGTAGGCAAAAATCTAACAGAAATTTAGAAAATGAAACATTACTCCAGATGAATGGCTCATTTATCCCAATCACAGCACACACACAGGGTTTTGTCATGTACAGAAAGTGTTCCAGTCATTCAGAAGGGTATGTACCAAGAAAGAGTTGAACTCCCAGAACCAATAAGAAAGAATAATTTACACTTTGGTGTATCTGGATGGAGATGTTTTCCTTAATAGATGTACCACTTATTTCTGAAAGATTGCCTTACTGTTTGTCAGCTGAAGGACAGCATAATGTTTCTTCTTTCCTCTCTGACCAATCATTCATCAATGTACTAAATACAGTACAAGATTGGGCATGAACCTCCAGCTCCTTGTTTGGCACCAATAGGGCAGTTCCGCAACCTCCAGTGCTGTCATTTGTGGTTCATTAGAGTCAGAGGACTGCTGTGTTTATCCAAGTTCTTGAACTGGAGCATATCCTGGAGCATTTCAGGTTATGCAAGTACTTATATGGTGAACAAGGCAGTATTTGGTGGGCATGTATTTGTAGGCTAAGCAAAAGGCCTTGGCATCTGCCTGTCCCTATGATGTCCAGGGTCAGACTCTAGATACTGAAAATATATTCAACAGCCATGAGACCTTGAAAGTCCATAAAGACTATGATTTTGGGGAAGCACCAAGAACCATGTAAGGACTGGCAAAGCTTCGAGTTCTTCCCTCAGCCTTACCAACATCTTGTCATGAGAACACAATACAGTATATCTTACAGAAAATTTGACTAATTGAACACTGTGCACAACCAAGCAGCAACTCATCCATGCTCTCAATCCAAACCAGAAAGCTCTCTGGGGTTGACAGGGAGTACTGACAAATTCACCTCTCCTATGCATTTTAATTGGCAGGTGTTTCTGAACCCCTCCCCTCCATTCTATACAGCAGGGCTGTTCAGTGATTTCTGCTTAGACGATTTTTTATTCCTCTTTCAAACACTCTTTCCAGAGATTCGGACACTGAAGAGCTCTGATGCTGAGGGATCATCTACCTACAGGAAATCTAGCCAGGCCTCCAGGGTATTGGATACCTGGCTGTAATATACTCTTCTCTTGCTATGATTCAGCTCCCACTGTTGGGGTATTTTCATTGAGTACCTTTACAACTGTGATATTGTAATTCTTTTAGATTTTGTCTCAAAACAAGTTTATTTTCTACATGGAAAAGAGAGCAAGTCCAACAGAACAGATGGGAAGAATCCAATTTTGCCACAAATCTGCCACCACAGGAGGTAAAATAAAGTCATGGGAATATTCTTGCAGATCCACCCCTGCAGTGTGAGAATGTGAACCCAACCCTCTTCACCCTGTGTAAGATGTTTAACTACTGTCTGTTGCCTAGAATGGGACCATCACCTATTTTCTTCTACATTATATCAAAAGAGTTTCCTTGGTTGCTTAATTCTGGGCTTAAGATCAGGACATTGAAACCTACTGATTGAGGAAAGAGAACAAAACAATTCAACATGTGGATTCACACATACCTTATGGAGTGAGCAGTAGGACAATCCTGGCTTCAAGATATGTCTAAGCCTAGTAAGATATCCACACTTTGCTCCACAAAGTTTGCTTTTCAAAGATTTGGCAGCTTGCTTGGAGCTTGTTTAGGATACTCAGCAATCTGTTCTGCTCTGGATGGTCAAATCATCCTCTTTAAACATATTATTTGGGTTTGCTTGGGTGATGGATTGTTTCAGGTTCAATGGTTGTTACTGTAAAACATCTATTGTTAACTGGATGATGTACAGGGTGTACTTCTAACAATCACGTAAAATGGAGATAGTACTATACACTCAAACGTCTCACGTACATACAGACTGAGAACATATTCTATAAAGAAGTAACCCTGACTGGGATCAGGAGTGGAACATGTGTTGCACCTAAACACTGGAGTGAATCTGTGAATTCTGCTTATTATCAGTTAATACACTGATTTGCATCTGAATCTGTTTTCCAGACTCATAAAGAAAGTTTTCACTATGTAGTAGTGGTTCATGTATTGTTTAATGGACTTGTATTCTGTTGGAAAACAGAAGAGAGAACATCAATGTGTACATATCAATTCATGCCAACAGAAGGGCCAGGTTCACTGTTTGATCTTCTACTGATCGGTTACCCATGAGCACCCTGGATTATTTGCTGTTAGGCAGGCAAAAAATGTTTGAGCAGGTTGATGAATTAATTTCTTACTCTCTCAGAACCTTTCTGACACCGTTTTTGGTTGTAGTTTGTATCTTTTTTTGTTTCTCTCTGCAGATACTTTCTCTGGTTTTGGTTTCTTTCCCAGGAGAAAGCTGTTTTCTATTCACCTCTGCTATTTACCTGCAAAGTAGTCAAGAGACATGATGGATCAGACTCATATCATGAAAACCACAATTAAGGTTCTAAAGGAAATAAGCAAATTTTAAAATAAAATTCAGAGCTGGCCATTTTTCTTCTTCTTCTTCTTTCCTTCCTTGCTATTGCTCAGAAATGGGCACCTTTGCAGAAGTTGGTTTGGAATCTGTTTTGAAAGGAAATGTTTTGATTCTCCCAAAGCATCATGACTGCAGGCGACTATATATAAAGAAGTATGATGTTAACACAGTACAATATAGATTTTCCACATTCGTTTCTTCATTTTGGTAAACAAGTGGACTTTTATTTCACTGAAACTAAGGCAGACAGTGACAAAAGTTGACTTGACTGTTTGAACTTCTAGTGTTCTGTCACTTTTCAGGGTCCTGCTTTGTGCCCTCCAGAAGAGAGGATTATCCAGAACATTTTGTCAGCTTTTATGTGTCAGCTGCAATAATTTTCTCCCATTGTCTTGTCTGAAAAGAGAAAAAATGAATTAATTTTGCCACTTCTATCTTGGTACATTGCTTCTTCCACTGCTTAGCTGACTGCTCTTTAGCCCTCTCATCCAGTGTTTCATTAGAGAGGGTATGAATTCTTTGCTTTGTGAAAACCGATAAGGTGTTCAAGTTAAGAAAGCAGTCTTCTAACCTAAGCTAGATTGAACTGCATGTAGGACTCCTAAGCTGCATATTGAATTCATTGTGTTTATAAAATTATTTTTAGAAGCTACTTTAGCACTGAATCAGCCACATGCTCATATGAACTCATTGGCAGCTTTGTTTCCCAGGTGAAGTTTCATTTGTTTGTTGTTATTCTCAGACTGAACTGAACTGAAAAAAAAAATCAAAACAGACAGAAGTTTCAGTACATTCTTAGGGAGAATTGTCAATGATACGTGGGGCATGAAAAGTTTACTTTAATCTGGAACATTGATTCTGCTAGACTAATTGGATGCTGCTTGGTTTTGTATTATGTTTCCCAGAGCTGCTTCAATGCACAATGTGGAGGAGAGAAATCTCAGTGCACACTGAGGAGAGAAATCTCAACACCATAGCAAACTGTAGATAGCATAGCAAGTAAAATGCAAATTTTCAGGAAGGGTTTTGGATTGTGCATTGTAATGAATAAATGAGTATAACAACTTGTAGAACAAGAACGAGGAACTAATTAAATTTAGGGTAATCTTCAGAGAGCCTTTCTGCATCTAAACTTTGGTTAGATGTTGGTTAAATGAGAGAAAACAAAGTAAAACTACATCAATTGCTCTCTTAACTGTGAGTCATACAGTATGATTGTGGAGTTAATTTGCCAACTTCTGACGATGCTTGTAAACTACTCCAAAATATAGAAGTACTTGCAAATGGAAGGTGTTAATTCAAAGACTTGACACAAAGAGTTGTTTGATTGGTTTGGGTTTTTTACCAATGTAGCACCTAAAAGCATTCTGATACAGTTTGTAGGGGCTGGATTTTTATCTCTCATTTGCAGGTATGTGTGAGAGCACTAGAGGCAAGTAAATAAGTGTAGATCATCCATATGGACTTTAGAAGAAATTCTCTTCTCATGTTTGTTAAGAGAGATGGAGGAAAGATAATTCCCTCATTCAGAGACATAGGAAAACTGTAGATATACCTGGAGATAGTAGGAGGGATGCTCATGCTTGTAATGGTGCTGCTGAGATGCCCTTCAACCTGAGTTGGTTTGCATTGTTTATCATTATTAGAAAAGTTGTCAGATTTATTCCTAATTCCTGAGTTTTCCCAAGGTCCTAAAGGCAAGGATTTGAGAGTTTATTTCCGCTTGTTGCTCCATTATCTATCTACCGTATAGAGTATGGTTTACACCACAGGTTTATCAGGGCACATTTAATCTGGACATTCTTCTCTAGTAATGCAGAGATCCAAGAATTTGTTACTTTGTTTTTTTTGTGAACTGATACAAATAACAAGGTCTGGGACAGGAGATAGAATATTCTGCATAAAATTATGTTGGATATTTTCTGGCTTGCTGCTTCTAGGAGTTGCATGATTTGAATTTCTTGACCTAACATGGTTATCTGCAATTTCAGGGTCTAGACTTGGTGACTCTGATGGCACCTTCAGTTGTACATAGAGCACAGTGATAAGCTTGGAAAGTGCCCATCACAAGGCTCACACCATATGGACAAATGTCTAGGCTGAAGTGGAGTAGTGTTTAGGGTGCTTAGTTTAGTGGTGTTTGGGGTGCTCAGGCCATCAGTCTCTCACCACTCAGATAAAGTCTGGTGATCTGAACATGGATGCACTTTTGGCTAGGCTAGGCCCAGGACAACTAGGACACCTCCTGCCCAAGCTTCATTGTCAGTGGTAAACTAATGCATCCCCTAATAACCATTTTCCTTCCTCCTTCCATATGGAAAACTAAAATTTTAATTTAGCCCCTAAAAGAGCCAGTTAAGGAGAAATTATAGAATCATAGAATTGTTAGGGTTGGAAAAGACCTTTAAGATCAAGTCCAATCACTAACTTCACACTGCCAAGCCCATCACTAAACTAAACCATTCTATCATTCTATGAAACCATATCCTTCAGTACTTCATCTACATGTCTTTTGAATATCTCTAGGGATGGTGACTCTATCACCTCCATGGTCAGCCTGTTCCAATACTTATTAACCCTGTCAGTGAAAAAGTTGACATTTTTTACTTGCCATTTTTCAAAACTTATATTTCTTTATAGGCAACTTTATAGTGGATTTTTTTTTTTAACCCTGTTTAATAAACTCATAAAACTTTTGGAGCCAGACAAATATGCATGCATCCAGACTTTTGGTGCATTTTCCCTTTGTATCCACTTAATTTCTAGACAGACACTGCTCGAACAGGGTGTGCATGTGTGTGCATGTGCAGTTCTGCAGAACATTTGTCTTCCCAGTATAGTCAGTATGCCCTGACTATAAGTCCTGATGTCAATGTTCAGAGAAGCGGTATACAGCCCTACAACCTCAAAGAGTTATCTGGACTGGGGAGGAAAAAGTGAAAGTATTCTGTTTATTTAGAATGGCAATCAGAGAGAAAGGCAATGGATGGGCCAGCTGGCCATTATGTTTTTAGATAAACTGCTGCTATATGTGTAGGCATAGTAATTAATTCTGTATCTAGGACTTAAACCTGATGCCTTTTAGAAGAACTGGACAAATTACACTTGTCAGCACACTGGACTAGATTACAGATTTGTCAGGAGACATGATTCCATTCTTTTACCTCTCAAAAATAGATTGAAGGCCCTAAAGAAAACAGAAATGCAGATTAGGAGAATCAGATTCTAGCAGCTAAAAATTAATCTCATGCCATGTTGGGGCCTGGGCTATAATGAACATTATGGAGTTAGACAAAGATGGAGAAAATTATCAGTTCATCTCTGAATTGCCTTCGGCAGTGGGAAAAGAAAAGAAAAGAATGTGACAGCAAGCTTGAGCAGGGAAGAAACCAAAACTACAGACTGTAATGGAGGAAAGGTCAAAGCAAGAAGACAGGATAGAGCATTAAACTAAACAATGTTAGAAGATAGAATAGAGCATTCAATTAAGCATTGTGTGATCACATGTATGTGGCTAGCAAATCATAACATATGTAACTAACAGTAGTATAAAGTTAAGTAAAATGTAATTTAAGCATAACCATAGTCTAGTGTGAGAAAACTAACTGAAGGCCAAATAGATGGGGTGATATTTAAGCACAATAAGATTGGTGTTTAAGCACAATAAGGATGGTGTTTTAACACAATGAGGTTGGTATCTAAGATGTTACAAAAATGAAACTTTGAGGCCTTACGCATAGCGTGTGATCCTTAGTATTAACTAATTGTCATGAATTGTAGCATGTATACAGCATTTGGAAAAAGTATGTAAGTGATGATTATGTGACAATAAATTTGGAGTCAATGCACATCAGATTAATGTCTGGTCCCTTCTGTCTCAAATAATGAAGAACCCCTGCAATGCCAGGTGTATGGTTGCAGTTTGGATCTCTAGTGAACCCTCATCAGAGAATGTGGTGAGTGTATCTGTATTTTGAACTAATAGCATCTGAAAGCTGCTGCAAAGAAGTCTGCTTGGAAGAAAAAAAAATAAAAATGCTAGTATATTTTGTAAAGATTTGTAATTGTTTGTAGATTAAACCAGGCAGCAAAATCTGATTTTCCATGGATATATGTGGAAAATAACAGGTGCCAGCCTTCTGATGCTTTCAGAATTCTAAGTCTTTGATCACTGGAAGAGCTAAAGTACTTTGGCTACATTCCTTTGTTCTGCAGAGTCCTTGTTACTTACTTTCATAACCTGCCTCACTGAAATTTGGCATGGCGAACCTCAAGCATTGGTGACATGGGTCAACACATGCAGTTGTGAGTGTAAACAACCAGTTTAATACAGTGAGATAACTGATCAGAATCACTGAATCACAGAATCTTAAGGGCTGGAAGGGATCTCGAAAGATCATCTAGTCCAATTGCCCTGCCAGAGCAGGACCACCTAGAGTAAGCATGGTACAGCTCCGTGCTTTATCTAGAGACTATGATACCTCTATGTTACTGCTACAATCTATACTTTCTCTCCTATTGTCATTTCTAGAATGAAGAGCAGAGTTGATTGTACACACTAACTTGCCATATCACCTTGCTGCGGGGGTTTGATCAGAGGAAACTACAAACTTGTGATTAATCTATTAGTAACCAGTTAGATTTATTATCCTGTTGTCACACTACTTCATGACTCACTGTTTATATCCTAGATGATATTATTGAACAACCTAGTGAGTAAAAATCTGTCCTCTGCCTTTAATGTGATGATCTTTTCTTAGTACTTTCCTAATTTGCAGTTCTGATAAATGTGCTGAACTGCATTTTGTAAGTCAAATAATCCCACTTAAAAGTGCTTTTGAGTTGAAAGGAGTTTACTTTGTTGAAAAGTATTAATTTTCTTAAAAGTAGATTTTGGAAGATAATTTTCTGAGACTGTTTAAATACTAAATGCATTAAACTGAAAATGCATACAGGGACTTCCCACAAACAGTGGCATAGAGTACACTACAGGTCCCTGTGCATTCCCTCCAGTACATGGGCCCCCTCCAACTGGTTGTCCAGCTGCAGGTCCCAAGCTGTGGCCAACAGAAAGGAGTGACCTGTGAGATAAGGACAGGCAGTATAAACCTCTCTCCAGTCAAAGCCTACCAAGTAATTCAGGAACACTATTTACTTTACCGGTGTACCTGAACAAAAATCTCTACTTTGAACATCATAAATTTGGACCAAATCTATGTTTGGTTTCAGATTTGAGTGGCTCATTGCCAGTCATGAGCCTTGAGATTAACTCCTTTTCACTCTATGGCTTGTGTCCATCTCTACTCTTGCAGGTTAAACCTATTTGATTGGATTACTTTCTGAAGAAATTTCTAACCTATGTGCTGTTATGCATCAATTAAAAAAAGATTCCTGGAGTATTTTCTTTGACAACTTTAACTGCTGATTTCCACATGACTTTGGATCATTCCTAGAATTATAGTAAACCTGTGGTGTTCAGAATTTCTTGGTATGGATGCACTTGGTATTTTATACTTGAAAGCGGTCATTTTCCAGCAGTCAAGAGGAAAAGTGAAGTTTCTCCACTGCAGTCTACAAGAAAAGGTATACAAAATAATAGTATAGCTTCTTCCTATCATTAAATCCAAATATTTTATAGCCATTATTTTTGGTCAAAAACAAAGACATAACTTCCAGCTTAAAAATATTGAAAATTAAGGTATTTTCAATAACATCTATCAGGTTATATTTTTTTAGAGTATTAAGCTGCATCTCAGCCTCAGTAACATGAAGTTAGCACTAAATATTATGAGAAGTTTACACTTTAGGATTTCCAATTAAAAAAAAACCAACAAAAACCAAGCAATGAAATGTGGAATGGCTTTATTATGAATTACTCCCTAAAGATAAATATTGTTCAAGTTCTTTGCCAACTCCTTTGTAAAGTTATTCCAAACAATAATAAATGCATACAAGTAGCTTTCCACTTTATTTCTGTTGAATGACCATTTATTAAATATTTTTTCCTAGTAGTTTCTTTCCAGGAATGCTTAAAATATATTTAACTATATGGAAATTAATGAACTTATGGAAACTATATGAAAACTAATGGACAGTGGAGTTCCTCAGTGATCGGTTCTGGGGCCAGTCTTCAATATCTTCATCGATGACCTAGATGAGGGGACAGAGCGTACCCTCAGCAAGTTGGCTGATGATACCAAACTGGGAGTACTGGCTGATTCCCCAGAAGACCGGCTTGAGAGCTGGGCAGAGAAGAACCTCATGAGGTTCAACAAGGACAAGTGCAGAGTCCTGCACCTGGGGAGGAACAACCCCATGCACCAGCACAGGCTGGGGATTGACCCGCTGGAGAGCAGCTCTGCAGAGATCTTGGAGCCCTGGTTGACAGTATTCCTTCATTACATTCCATGGCACTGACCTGGGAACTTCTAAGTACATGGATAAGGATAGGAATCATAGTACTGACTCTCCTGGGATATGTATTAAGTCTGTAAACCTTAGATTGTTTTTTAAAAGAGTATGCAAATAAAACACAGTCATGTCCTGCCTTATTTGTCTGACATTGAAGGATAGCTCTTCTCAAGTGTTATCAATGTAAACTTTCCTTTTCTCTTAATCCATCAACACACATGGTCATTCATACTCTGTTCTGTCACACATTTGGATACTACATTTCATATCCTGTTTTACAAAACAACTTATATAATTAGACTGAATAATATCTTTAGGCTTGAGTATACCATCTGGTAACAGGTCTGAACTATAAATTTTGTTCCAGTCTGTCTTCACAAACAGTAAACTTACATCCTTATATGCTACTTGCTTCACTGACATGCATGCCACAGTCTTGGGGCACTTTCCTGCTTTTCGGCTTCTTGTGAGTCTCCAAAGACTCTCATTTTCACTCATCCCTGATTATTAACTAGGACAGTGTCTTAGGACAGGTAAGCTTCCTGTAAGCCCTTTTGTTCTGTGCTCCCATAATCGGTAACTGCTTAAAATAACTCTACCAGTTTTTTTAACAGACTTTTTCTTTTTTTTCTCCTGATGATTTCCATCAAGCAGAAGAAGAGACCAAAACAGCAAAAGGCCCATATATCTGTCTTCATTCACTGTTATGACTTACTTGCAACATTAGGATAAATTCCCCTTCTCTCAGACTGCTGCATCTGGTATGGAGGAGATGGACAACACCCATACAACACTCATGATGCCTCTGACAGGAATACATTAGCTTCAGGTTTCCTGTTCTTCCATTTTCCTCAGATAATTTCTTTTAATAGTACAGCATGCCCTCTGATTGTGGCTTTGACCTTGAAAGAAACAAAAATCTTACAGGCTTCTGGCAGTCAGGTGTAAATTACATTTAAAGTGTTCTGGGCTATGAATGCACTTTTATTTCACAGTTATTGCTTATGTTTATGTTATTCCCCCTCAGCAGCTGCAAGGTAACCCAACTCTCTTTCATGCCATGCTTATGGCATTTGTACAGTCTCTCTGCTGATGTTAGTCCATGTTGTGGTACTGACTTCTGTGATCTCTTCCAAGTAATGTCTTCTGATGATCTGATCAAAATTTCTCTTAGGTAAGAAATTATCTTCAGACATTTATATTCTATATATTCTCTCCCCCCTAGTTGTTTACTTAATTCTATCATCATTGTCTTTCTTTGGAAAAGGTTTGTATTTTACACAGCTAGCATGCTTTAATGCTCTTATGTTTCTCCCAAGCAGGACTGTACTGTCTTCTTACACTGCCTTATAGATTTCAAGATGATCCAGAGTTTCTGTGACATTGTGTGAAATGATTCTGCTTGTGACATGCCTTGGTCTTGGGACACCCTGCTCACACCCTTTGCCTTTCTTGAGAGGTCTTCACTGAAACAGTGGCTCATGGCAGCCTTCCACATCTTTCTCATAAGTGGTCAGATTGTAGGGCTCCTTTTGTTGTTCTCATTCTTCTGCCTTGTGTGAGAAGGCTGAGCTGGTGAAAAGGCTGTCATTCTCTGTGCTGAATTACTGATGCTCACTGTAAAGACAACACTTAGCTTGTGTCATCATAGAGTTACATAATTGGGCTGCAATTGCTCTGCATGACCTGCTAATGCCATCAGAAACTGAGAGCTCAACTCTTCAAAAAGAACAAAATCAGCCACAGGGAACTTACAGGTGAAGCAAGTAGAGGGGATCATTTAGTTTCTTTAGGACAGTAGTGGTTAATGAAGATGAAGACTAAAAGAATGGTTCTGTTTACCAGTCCAATATCACAAAGCACATTCTTTTATAAGGTCTCATTGTTCAAAAGCTAACCAGATAATTAAAAAAATATTGTGCACTTAATCAATACTAATGACATCCTCCTTAATCTAGTTATAACTGTCTGTCTCTGTGCTTCCAGGGATAAAAATTTTCTCTTGAGGCATTAATGACTGAATAAAAGCAACTTCTGGAGCTCATCTCATTGTTCTGAAATACTGACTTATTTGTTTGCTGCCAAAGGCAAGAGAGTGGATGGAAATGGCCTTTGTCTGGTCCCAGAAACTGGGTGCAAAACACTGCCACTAAAAACTGTTCCAAAATAGACAGATATGTATTACACAGCTCAATAGATGCTTAAAAACATGATCATAAGCAGTTTTAGACTGAAAAGTATGTGAAATACTACAAGAAGACCATAAAGAAATCAATTTTGAAAAATTACCTTCCTTTAACACAAAGGTTTCCAAATCAACTCATGTCATCACTTATTCATGAGGAATTTGGGAGGTATGTACCAATCCAACTGGTTTTGGGTTTTTTTAAAACAAGCAAAACAATCAATACATTTTTATAGTCTACTCTTTAGCTAACCAAAAGCTATAGAAAATTGGGGTTAAATCTTCACTTTTCTTCTTCTTCCTCATCACTTCATAAAACCTTCATCCTCTAAATTGGCATTTCATCAAAATTTAACTGCCATAGCCCTAATCTGTGACATTATAGCCAACTCACTTAGGTATCCGAAGTGCCTCTGAGAATCTCCAGAACTGCTCTGTATCGAGACAGGCTGAGGTGGCTGACATCACCATCACATCTAGTCACAGTCAGATTCCAAACTGCCTCCTTCCTCCAGAGATCGACATTGAGACCAAACACAGACATTTTTCCTCAGTGGTTCCTGAGATAAATTGATTCTAAGAAGTTCCTTGCAAAATATTTTGGGAGCAGCCATTTTTATTTTTTTTCAACGCTGTCACCAGCAATGTGCCCTCATGGCCAAGAAGGCCAATGTCATCCTGGGATGCATCAAGAAGACTGTGGCCAGCAGGTCAAGGGAGATTCTTCTCCCCTTCTACTCTGTCCTGGTGAGGCCTCATCTGGAGTCCTGAGTCCAGTTCTGGGTTCCCCAGCTCAAGAGGGACAGGAAAATTCTGGAGAAAGTCCAGCACAGGGTCTGGGGAAGATGATCAGGGGATTGGAATATGTCTCATATGAGGAAAGGTTGCAGGAACTGAGGCTATTTAGTCTAGAGAAGAGAAGACTGAGGGAAGATCTTATTAACATTTACAAATATCTAAATGGTGGGTGTCAGGAAGTTGGGGCATCCCTCTTTTATATAGTAGCTACCAACAGGACAAGGAGTAATGGGATGAAGCTGGAACACAAAAAGTTCCACTTAAATAGGAGAAAAAAATATTTTACTGTGAGGGTGAGGGAGCAGTGGCACAGGCTGCCCATAGGGGTTGTGGAGTCTCCTTCCTTGGAGGTCTTCAAGACCTCCTGGACATGTCCCTATGCGACCTGATCTAGGTGAACCTGCTTCTGCAGAGATGTTGGACTAGACGATCTCTAAAAGTCCCTTCCAACCCCTACCATTCTGTGATTCTATGATCGTCAAAGGTGGAAGTGTTCATAGTGTCCTTTTTTAGTTGTTAGGATAATAGTCTACTAACTGAAGGATTCACGTAGGAAGAAGTGTAGGGCCTCAGATTCAACATCTACTGAGTGACCAAAGTCTTAAAATTCACATCTGTAAGTATAAGAATACAACTGGTTTCAGAATTTTTTTCTTTTTTTTTTAGAAAGCAAATGTAAACACCAGCACTTTCAGTGGTATCAAGATATTAGCTACAGCTACAAGGAAGTATGAATCAAAACATTTTTGTAGTAATTATCCATTTGTAGTGGCAATTTCTTGTCTTCAGGAGAGACAATAGATGCTTTAAAATAGATCTTGTCCATTGCCATTTGCTCTCATTGCTCATAGAATGAATCACAAAAAATGTCATCAAATAAAAAATATATTTAATGTGTGTATGATGGTGGCTGGTATCTCTAACATTTTTCTTCCTCTGCATTTACTGAATTCTGATCTTGTTTGCCTTAGTGAGGTGACTATACTTGTATGGGAAAATGCTTCATTAGTCCACTATTTTGGTAACTAAAAACTTTGAGTCAAAAACATTTCCACTGAAAATGCAGAACTTCTATTTGGAAAGGCTGCTTTGCTGTCTATTGCTGAAGTAATCTGCTTGTCTTGTGTCACAGTATATGGGTCAGTCTGGAGGGAAGGAAATAGGTTTAGAAGTTAGCACAAGAAAGCAACATATAGAGCAACAAATGTATCTTATTGAATCTTCCTCTGTTATCTGACTGATCTCCACAGAGAAGTGGAGTGATTCATTATGAATCTCTGGAAACAGACTGCATCATGCTCCAAGTTCTCAATTCCAACTGCCACTGTTCAATGTGTACTGCACAGCACACTAAAAATCACAAAAGACTTCATAAGATTCATAGTTTGTGGCTATCTACTCCTTCAGGTCAGAACTGCTTCTCACTTTTTGACTATGGTCCAGGGAAAGGAATCAAGCCATGGAATAAAGCTTGTCCTGGTTTATTGTTGGCATATCACTGAGGTCAGAGGGGGGGGAAAAAGTGTCTTAGCCAGCAGGAAATTTTAAAGCACCAGTGAAAAATGCTATAGTCACTTTAAGTACTTTTTATAATGTAAGACACAACTTTATAGTTTACAGAAGCTATTGTTTTAACTTACGGCCCTTTCAGCAAGTCAAGAGCTAAAGAAAAGTCTGAAAAGATCTGCTAGTATAGCAGCACTGGTAAAAGTTGGACCCAGATTTCCCCAGCTGTTTCTCCCTTTTAGTCTTGGAACACAACTGAGGTTGTGTGATTTATTTTGACAGACCTAGAATCTGGTCTTCAGATACATGATACTTATCCTACTTGTTCCAGAAAGACTAGATATTGTTTTGATCAGCGCTCAAAGCTGGATTTCTCCCCAGAACCAAGAAAATATTTACTCAGATGTAGACCATCAAATATCTATATATCATATCACATTAAATAAAAATAGAAAAAGAAGCTAGGAGAGAAAAATAATGTTTCTACACATTTCCCTCTTTTTTTGCTATCTGAAGTGGATTCCTCTGAAGATCTGCTTAAATACAGTCCACCTTTTTTTCCACATAAAGCAAGCCCATTTCAAACTATTTGTAAGACATCATGGCATGCAGCCTATGGGATGTGCAAGGCAAAACTGATAATTAACACTGTAGGCATTGTTTATTATAAACTTTCATTCACACTATCTTATATCTTCCTATTAGCTCACTCTTCCTCCTTCTCTTCTTTTTTTTTTGTTATAGATGAATGAAAACTGATGTTTTCACATTCTTTCTAAGCCATTAAAATATGTTAATTATTTATGGTAAGGCATCACAACGAATAACAAGATATGTCCCTGAAGTTTTCAGCTTCCTGTTGCAGCAGTTTCTTAGCCTAGGCATTTCCTTAAGTGAAACACACGAAATGACCCCAAACAATATAACCCCACATTTTTCTTCATAGTTTTACAGGACCAAATTTAAGTGATTATCAGCCCTGAAACTTGAGCCAGTCTTCTGAAACAGTATTACTGTCATGTATTCTAGGGTTACATGTGCAAATGTGCTTTCAAATGCTTTTCATCACAAGAAAAAAGTACAGGAAATGAGAAGGGACTATCTGTTGATATAGGCTTAGAATGCAACACCAACTTCAATGTGAAGTCTGCAAGAAAATAATTACTGTTAGTATATTTAGCTACTGTAACTAAAAACTTTATATTCAAATAGATGTTGCAAACCTGAAACTTTAAGCCTGTCTTCTCTAAAGCTAAACTCCAAATCTATAAGCTGGGACCAAATAAACCAACAGACACAGTCCTGTGGCTATTGAGAGCACCTGCGTGATCCAGGTGTGCTCAGGAGCTTTGATAACTTGGTATCACAAGCTAGGAACTTGCTCTGAATCCAATACCTTCACTCTAAAACTCCAAAAGGTCTCATTAAAAAAAAAAAAAAAAATAGTCACAGTGTCTTTAACATTGTAAAACAGAGAAAAGCTCTAGAGCCTTCATTTTGCAGTGGAAAAGTTGAAGGTAAAACCCTTTGCCTGCATCCCCAGGAGCGATATTGGACACTGGTCGAGGAGGAATATTTGTTACCTCTCACTCCCCTTGAGGACGTGCCATAGAGAGCAAAGGACTAGTGGTTTAAAGTGTCAAAGAAGTGTGTGAGACTGCCTGTGACTCTGCATCTTGCTGATTTCAGTGGTCTGGATGAGCAGGTATGGCTGTGCAGACTGCCCTACAAGGACTGCAGCAGCGTTTTTGTGCTTCCATGTGTATTATCTATCCTTCCAATAACACTGCAGAGCAGTGAAGTGACCATCACTTCATCTACAAAGAGAATTAACATCTCTTGCTGTGAGGGCAACTGAGATCTATATGTAACTTGCATTAAGTGAAGCTTTTCAGGGAAGACTAGGTTACCCAGTCTGGATACAGCTATTGATGTGCAGATGCAACCTAGACACCTATTACTGGTTTCCCATACAGAACCATGTTGTGTATATAAGAACCACAAGACTAATCACTAAAGGCTTAGACTTTTTGTAGATCACAACTACAAGTTATCAGATTTTTCATTTCTACAGAACTATTCACACCCTTTTGTGACCACTGAAATAAGATGAAAAACCCTCTTCTGTTGTTTCTAAAGGTTTGTTTTTGTCTCTTTGGAGTGGATGAACTAAGGGAAAGCACAATGAGCTATTTGAATTTGAAAGTTGTGAATCAAGTCTTTGATGCAGAATGACTGCTACTTGCCAGTATTGGACCCCGTTATGGTTATCTTTTTATTTGCTTAATGCAAACTATGTCAGGACCATGCAACAAAGATGAATGAGTATGCACCACATCCCCTTCCAATTACATGGGAAATCATGAGAGATCTGACTCTTGTCTCTAAAGTACTAGATGCAACTAAGAAATTAAAACCAGCCCTTCTGTATCTCTAATAGAGAAATCAAGGATTGAACCCTACAACTTTAAAAACATAAGGATGTGCAGATGTAAAAAAATCCAGTTTAATAGTACATAAAAAAATATTGTGAAAATCTCTGACTAGAGGTAGAAATTAAGGCTATGGGGTCTTACTTTGGGATGACGAATTTTCATGTTGCTTTTAATCCCTAGAAAGAACTCCTATCCCAAGCACCTTCTTTGCAGGTATGAAGTACATCTACAGATGCAGAGCTAAGGACATAGCCATGACAGTCTTACAATAATAAATCCATGAAACAAGAAGATTTGGAGATTCCCAATTTGGAAAGACACTTCCTCATATTTTCAAGACACTTCATTTCAAAAAAAATTATCCTCATCTCATTGCCCTCTGAAGCAAAGTTCCCAGGCTGTGAAGCCTCCTGATCAGAGAGAAGGCTCTGTACCATGTGCTGCTAGTGGCCTCAGCCACAGCCTACATCTATCTTTGAGTAGTGTATAACAGCCTTTCCCTATCTTGAGTTAACTTCATTCAGCTACAAAAGGACAAGGTAGAATTCAAATTTGGCTAAGAGTGTTCCAAAACTTCAGTCCAGCCTGACATGAATATGAACCAAATCTACTTTGCACTTTCAGAAATGCAGGTATCAGAATCAGTAATTTCCAAAATGAGAAAAATATCACTTTATTATCCTAAGTTTCATAGCTGCAGCAAGAGCTGGGCATAGATGTGGTTGAAAAATCTCATAGAAGCTGCGACGACAATACTTCCAGACCAGTAAAATACAGGACACATCAAAAATCTTTGGGGGATTGGGGATGATGAGGTTAACACATTAGTTTTATCTATATGTAGAATCCAGAGAATTTGGGAAAGCCTTTGCTGAACTTACTGAGGGAAACTGAATATTTAAACCTTTAGAAATCCTACTGTAGGTTCTCAAGATTCTCATGAACTGAACTACCAGTGTTCTTTGGCAGGAGTGAGTTATTATACATCCGGGAAGAGAATGTGATAGTTTCCAATTTCCTTCATAACAACAACAACAACAAAACCAAAAAAAGATTCACTAAATGATTAGGAAACAAAATTACTTAGGCTATGAGATTTTTCTTTGCATTGCCTTGCTTACAGCAAACTTTGAATAAATTTAACCGCTAAAATTTTTGAGAAATTGTTTGGGGAAGACAAAGCTATTCATTACACAACCCCTTCTTAAACAGTGTATGCTTGGGAAAAATATATTGCCCAGAAACTATAGCAAACACATGTACCATTGTATGAAAAAGTTAAAGCTTAGTTGATTAAACTCTATTTTAAACTTGTAAATATTTACAAGTATTACTATTAACAGTTACACATATTTTTCTTCAAATTACTGGGAGTTTGACAGCTTAGCAGGCTGTTGAATCCATCTGCTCATTTTATTGTTTATGAATAGACATTACCAGCTAACAGAAAGTTAGCTGAAGTGTCTCTTAGATGATTTCATTTAGTTTGGGTTTGGTTTTTTAGTAGGTAGATGTCCTTAAATTTTTTACCAAAGTGATGGAGTTCATCTGGTTTTGTGGTCTCTGAACATCTTTGACCATCACATGACCATTTGGATCAGAAAAAAAAAGTAGCAATTTTTTCTGTTTGTCTATGATGAGTCTTTTGACATCTTTGTGTCAACACCCCTAAAGCTTTAAACATATATTGTACAGACTGTCTAGTGATTCTTGTCACATCAGTTGTGTCAGATGACACTTTACTTATGGGGGCTTGGAGTCACCTAGGGAGATACAGAATCCAGAATGTCATCAAACCCCTGTTCAGAAAGTTGCTCATAAATGAGGTGAATACGAGCCAATTGGCAAATAAAATACACATGCACTCAGAGCAAAGAAATGCAATGGTCCTGGACATGATTTATTAGCTCAGCTGATTTGTTCGTCCTGCTCCCATGATTGTGTAAAGTTTCTTTGTGACATGTTAGTGGGACTGCTTGTGTCAGTAAGAGCTCACCACAGCAGGGAAGTGTTGCAAAATCTATTCTCCTCCTGGGGAAAGAGGAGTATGTCTGAGACTGTGTGTGGAGAGCAGAGGTCAGGGAGGGGAAGGGATGTCACTATTGGCAAAGTATCTAGAATTTAGTTGTCTTCTTTTACAACTTCTCCCTTCCCATTTATTGTTATTATTCAATGTTTCTACATTTTTTGCATCTCATTGGGCTTTTTTTCTTGTTATTTTTTCTTGAAAGCTAAAAAGTCTATGTGCCAAATGTTCACAGAATCATAGAATAGAGAGGGTTGGAAGGGACATTTAGAGATCACCTAGTCCAACCACCCTGCAGAAGTAGATCCACCTAGATCAGGTCACATATGAACATGTCCAGGCAGGTCTTGAAAATCTCCAAGGAAGGAGACTCCACACCCTCGGCAGCCTGTGCCAGGGCTCCCTCACCCTCACAGTGAAATAGTTTTTTCTTATATTTAAGTGGAACTTTTTGTGTTCCAGCTTCATCCCATTATCCCTTGTCCTGTTTCTAGATACCTTCCAAAAAAGTGATGCCCCAACCTCCTGACAGCCACCATTTAGATATCTGTAAATATTAATAAGATCCCCCCTCAGTATCCTCTTTTCTAGACTAAAAAGTTGTTGAGAGAAAGCAAAAAAAATATTGAGAGAAGGCAGTTCAGTAGGGAGTCACTGAATGCTGTACACCAGCTAAAGATCTCTGCCCATGCTAGTTGTAGGTTGTCCTCGCTTCATCCTCACTCTGGACTAAAGCAAGTTTTTAGCAGGTAGGATTTCCAGTTTGTTTCCAGTCAAGCACTGAAGCTCTATGTACTGTGGCAGAAATAGAGACAGAAGGGTGGAGTGTATATTTCACAAGCAAGGACACATTTGCACAAGCTACTCCCATTTCTTGCTCTGGCAATACTCTCAAGTGACTTCACCGGACAGACATCTCTCTCAAAAGACTTGGCGATCATTATACCAAAACTTGTGGTGATACTAAACTTAAGCTACTGTACCTCAATGTTAACAATTTTAGAAATAGAAGGGATTGTTTAGTTCCTGGAGAAAAAACAGCTTAATAATTTGAGGGTTAGTAATAGGTTTTCCATTGAAAATCCATGAACGAATTCTGCAAAGTCACAGTGGCATAATCTAGATTGAGGGAAGAGTATGAATGGTAATGAAACAAGGAGCTTCTCTGAAAGAGATTAGAGATTAATGATCATAGAGGTTTCAGCTGTCTTTTCTGGAAGAGTTGCAGAGTGATTTTTTTTTTTTTGCAAAAGGAGTGATTTTTCTTTTTCTCCTTGGCCTTGGTGAATCTTTTCTCCTTGCAGGATTAATGTGTCAGCTGATTGTCTTCCTCTGGTGAACATGCCTAACCTGTGCATACATTGTGTTTTGACAATTGTTTTTTGCAACTCGATCTGAAGATTGCAGTGAAGAATCCTGTAGCTGGTAGATGTTGGTTCTTTCACTACTTAACAGTGGTTTCTGAATAGCTGGATGCTCTTGTGTGTGTTAAAAATGCATTTTAAAATTATGCTTGTGCCCACCTGCCAAGATGATTCATATCTAAAAGAACTGCAAAAATAGAGAAGTTTGGGGAGAAGACCAAAACTTTTCAAAAAGAGTCATTTTGTTTTCATTCGTTATATTTTCCCAGCACTGAGACTAGTTTTAACTATAAAAGTTTGTGTACTGAAAAAGATGTAACTGAATCTTCCTCTGTAAGGTCTTTAATGAATACAAGCTTCCTGTCAAAACTCAGATGTGATCCCTTCACATATTACTGCTACTTCTGCAAACCTAGTTGGAATTTTAAATAAATTGGAGTACAGAAAGGTAAGTTTGTTTTTAAATCAAAACTATCAACATCCCTCCCCTTTTTTAAAACCTTCAGCATAGCAAAAATTGTTGGCATTTGATTTGACTCCCCAGAGTCATGGACCCTAGTTATAATCATCCTGAAATTTTATTTATAAGCCTGTAGTTCTTTGCCAGGTTTTATGACTTCTTGATGCTGCCGTTCTTAGCATGAAAGTGGCCTCTGCTTCCGTAGATACTACCCTCCCACTATCTGCTCTTTACTTCACAGCCTGTCAAACTATTCTAGCTTTCCTCACAGATTCTGTTATTTTAGGTCTTAAAAAGAATGTAACATTGTGAACTGAAACACTTTATTGCCCACAGAATGGCCTTAAGTAAATTCTTCTGAATCTTTTCCCTCATGAGACTCTTAAATGTACTTCAGATCTTCTAGAGACAAAGTTTTGTGCAGTTTTTTGGGTTTCTAAGTTATTGTACTTTGCATCTTTTGTGCTAAAAGCTGTCACTTTTTTTTTAGGGTTATACACTATATAATGGCTAAACTGATTGATTTTCTACACACTTTTACGACGAGAAACATGTCTCCAATTTATGATGCGTCTCCTTTTTTTTTTAACCAGAAAACACATAAACCCACATCATGTTAAATAAACATGTCACAACATTTCTCTTTCCTTAACATTTAATTTCCATTTCTAACACATGTCAAGTGATTGACAGAATCCTCACCACCTTCCTCCTGTTTGACCTCTTCTCCCTTCCAAAAACCTCTAGAGGATAAGTTGCTATGGGTGTTTCATTCTGGTTTTGGCTGTAAACATCTTACATCAACTAACTTACTACAACTAACATTATGCATTCTGCTAGCAAGCTCTAGACAGCTATCTGTTCAATCCACAAATTTGTATATTACTGTCCTGTGTCAACTCATTCTTGCTGTGAACATTATATATTGTATCAATGACCTTAGACTGTACACGAAGAACTCTGTACCTAAACCAGGGATTTGATCTGACTTCTACTTTTCATATTGATTTTAGATAAGAATGCCCAGCACACAGAAGACCAGCATCATGATGACCACTTTTCACCTAATCATGAAGTTGGATGTGTATTCACAGCCCATATACATACAACCATGATGAATATATCTCCTTTCCATTAAGTTTTCTATAGTTTTGCAATTTGCATCAAAATTTATAGTGTGTTTTCAGACCTAGAATGTCTATATCTGCTAAAAATTAGGTTTGAAGGAAAACATTTAAAAAATTGGAGTGGAGGAATTAGAACTATTCATTGGCTTCCTGATTAATTAAAGTTTACTGTGACATTTTCCTACAAATTAAAGAAATTCCTTGCTACTTACTGATTATTTTTTGAGCTGACTCTTCCACAATAATAAATCAGTCAGTCACTTTGACATCATATCAAGACATGTAGGATGTTAACATCCACCTGGCTGTGCAAATAACTTCCTTTTAAAAAAAACAAACAAAAAAAAAAAAAAACAAACCAAACTTGAATTGAGGAATACATTTATTTTTAAAAGAAAAAAAAAAAGTAGTATTTTTTCCAATAGTGGTGAAATCTGGTTAACAACTTCATCCTTTCTTTCCTCAAGTGTCTGTTTAAAGAGCCATCTAGGAAGTGCAACCAATAAAACTGAAATAGATTCAGAGGTGTTACTGATTGTAGCAGAAAGTTCACTCCCTGGTGAAACTTGATATTGCTTTATTTATTTGGGCACACAAGAAAAAAAAACAGTACTTACTGAGTCACGTCTTTCCAAAAATTCCAGGGAGGACCATCATGAAAATAAGATCTAAAACAGCTGTTAGATAGCTACACACAGAAACCTAAAGTTGCGTTATTTTTCTTCAAACACAGTCTTAGCTTCCAAAGGCTGAAATATCTGTGACCACTCTACGAGTTTTAGCCCAACATGCTTTCTGTTGGCATGGAGATAGGACATTTGAAAATGGGAAGCTGAGGGAATGGTAGAAGTAGGACATGCACAAGTCTAGCAGGGCATTTTGAGAGTTAGTTTTCCCCTTCACCCTCAAAGGACAAATCTAGACAACTTCTCACAATCAAGATCTTTCTTCAGACAAGGAGCAAAAAAACCCATCAAGGTAACACTGGAGCAAATGTTCTCTAGGCCACCAGATACTGGTCCCAAAGGTAACATAGACACTATTGACAACACTTCCTTTCCCCATCATGTCTGTCACAATCCTACCACCACATCAGTCTTACTCTGTCCTTTTTGCAAGAAAACGCTGCTTCTCCCTCCATTTGCCCCATTTGCTCAGAGGAGGGCCTGCAAGCAGATTGTTTCAAGGTGTCACTAGGCTTAGGAGAAGGGAACAAGACAGGACAGAGATCAAGACAGTTGCCCCCTTGTCTTTTGGAGTGAAAGTGATGAATATCTGTTCTCCGAGGGTCAGGGAGGGATATCAGGGACTCACTTATATGCCTTATGTCCATTATCGACTCTGACCACCTCTTGCAGGCAGTGTTGGGCAGCAAGATTCACAAACAGAAAGATAAAAATATAGAATCACAGAATATCTCTTATTTCCAACTTAGAAAGGATCCTTAAGGATAGTCAAGTCCTACTCTCTGATCGTTACAGGACTATGTGAAACTAAACAATATGACAAAGAGCCACACCCAGATACTCCTCGAACTCTGACAGGGTTGATATCATGACCAGTTTCCTGGAAAGCCTGTTCAGGGACCATCCACCCTCTCAGTGAAGAATCTTATCCTAATGTCCAACCTGAACCTTCCCTGACACAATTTCTTAACGTCTCTTCGTGTCCTGTCATTGGTCACCAGAGAGATCAGCACTTCCCCCTCCACTGCCTGCTGTGAGGACCATGTAGACTGTGATGAGGACACCTGTCTTGTCCTCTAAGCTGGACAAACCAAGTGATGTCAGCTGCTCCTCCTAAGTCTGGCCCTCAAGACCTTTCTTGGTCATCCTCCTCTGGAAACATTCTGATAGCCTGATGTCCTGCTTACACTGTAGAACCCAAAACCACAGCCAGTGCTCAAGACCAGGGCAGTATCAATGCAGAGAGGGACAATATTTTCCCTCGACTGTCCAGCTGTATTGTTTTCAACACATTCCAGAGCACTGTTGGCTTTTTTGGCTGCAAGAGCACACTGTGGACTTACATGCAATTTTCCATCAATCCAGACTCTCAGATCACTTTCTGCAGGAAAGTCCTCCAATTTGTATGATCAGGACTGCCCTGACCCAGGTGGAGAATTCTGAAGTCTTTACATTTCATACAGGTGTTGATTGCTCAACTCTCTAGTCATAGAATCATAGAATGGTAGGGGTTGGAAAGGACCTTTAGAGATCATCTAGTCCGACCCCCCTGCAGAAGAAGGTCCACCTAGATCAGGTTGAACAGGAATGCATCCAGGTGGGTCTCTTTGTGAGGTCTCTCTGTCCTCAAGGGAATCCACAGCTACTCTCAGTTTAGTATCATTGTGAAAG
The DNA here is from genome assembly GCF_028858725.1 of Colius striatus. Lineage (NCBI taxonomy): Eukaryota > Metazoa > Chordata > Aves > Coliiformes > Coliidae > Colius > Colius striatus. The sequence continues at coordinate 38,533,370 of NC_084790.1, forward strand.
TTACTTAAAAGTACATTCAATTCCTACTTCCAAATAATTTATAAAAGCATTAAAGAGCACTGGTCCTAAAATAAAGCCTTGGGTAACTCCACTGGTGACCAACCACCAGCCTAGTGTAACCCCACTCACTATAACTCTTTGAGCCTGACCAATCACAGGGACAGGGAACTTCTAGAGAGAGTCCAGTGCAGGACTGCCAAGATGATCAGGGGACTAGAGCATCTTCCTTTTGAGGAAAAGCTGTGGGATTTGGAGCTGTTTAGTCTAGAAGAGGAGACTGAGGGAGGAATCTCTTTAATATTTCTAAGTATATAAATAGTGGATGTCAGGAGTTTGGGGCATCACTTTATTCTATTGTATCTAGTGACAGGACAAGGGGTAATGGAAAGAAGCTGGAACACAAAAAATCCATTTAAACATAATAAAAAGCTATTTTACTGTGAGGGTGAGGGAACTCTGGCACAGGCTGTCCAGCAAGGGTTTGGAGTCTCCTTCTCTGGAGGTCTTCAAGACCCGCCTGGATGTGTTTTTGTGTGACCTGATCTAGGTGAACTTACTTCTGCAGGGTGGTTGGACTAGATGATCTCTAAAGGTCTCTTCTAACCTCTATCATTCTATGATTTTATGATTCTATCAGCCAATTGATCACCCAATGCATTATGGACTTGTGCAACTGTGTACTGGACACTTTGTCCAGAAGGATACTCTGACAATATTGAAACCTTTGTTAAAATCCCAAACCATCACATCTACTGACTTCCTTTGGTCAACTAGATGGGTGACCTTCTCATAAAGGACAATTAAGTTGATTAAGCAGAGCTTTCTCCTCTTGAACTCATTCTAGCTATAATCAGTCACTGCATTGTCTCTCAAGAGTGTCTCAGTAACTCCCAGAATAACCTCCTAATTTTACCAGGCACTGAAATGAGACTGACAGGACTGCAATTAACAAAGTCTTCTTTCTTAACCTTCTCAAAACCTGGGACATTTGTCAGCTTCCAGTCAGCTGAGACCTCTCCGGACTCCCAAGACTATTGAAAAATAATGGAGAAAGGTCCCACAATGACAATGGCCGGGTCTTGGATCTCATCAGGCTCCACAGACCTATGTAAATCCAGCCAGAGCAGATAACTGTATCTGTCTTGCACAGACACAATGACAAATTGTCTGAAGATTTTGAAGGTCCTACTCATAGGGTCATAACAGTTCACACAGGTTGTGTGTTCATTGATAGGGATGGGAACACTTAGAATTTGTCTTCAACGTTGCTGTCAAAAGCATGTCTGTTCCTGACTAACAGCTGTGACTGTTCTGCTCATACCACTAGCACACATGTGTGACAGTGACAGGAACATGAGTGACTGAAGATCTGACACAGACTGAAGATCTGAGGTTGTAGATAGGAACAGAGGAGAGTCGGGAGCAAGTAGAGTGTGTGTCTGCTGACTGTTCATCACATCTGAAGACCACTGGTTGTGTACACAGTAGATCTCTAAATGTGCAAGCAAAAAATTAAAAGCCAAAGCTTAATTAAAATCCTTCACAACAAATGTAGCAAAGACCTTTATACTGCTGTCCCCTCGTTCCCACCTATGGAAATTTAATAGAAAACTGAAAGCCCCAATTCATTTGGAAGGATTTGGGAAACAGGATTTGTTCATTACTAGTTCTACTAACTTTTTGCCATAACAGTTTTCATGCTTTTTTTAATTGCTACGTATTAAGTTCAGATTGTGTCGTTAGATCTCCCTTGTTTCTTCCTAATTGACTAATAAAATTTTGCTAATGACACCATGAGTGTTTATGAACTGAGATTACAAAGTTCCTACTGGTAACTGTGGATGTATTTAACTGTATCTTCAGGAAGTTTTCTCTTTGCTAATACTTAGCTTTCTGCATATTTTAGCTTTACTGAATATATGTAATAAAAATGCTTGCATGGCACATCCTTCTCTTGGCTACACAGAACAGTTTTTTTCTGAGGCCTTCTTTGCCCATCTTTAGCAATAAGATCATTTCCACTGGGGAAAGTCAGACCCCAAGCTAAGAGAGAGGGGCAAGGAGCAAAACGTCCCTCCTACAATTCAGGAGGAGATGGTCAGTGACCTGCTGCTCCACACTGATGTGTACAAATCTACAGGGCCAGATAGGGTACATCCTAGCGTGCTGAGAGAACTGGCAGGGGTGCTCACCAAGCCACTGTCCATCATTTATCAGCAGTCCTGGCTGACTGGGGAGGTCCCATCTGATTGGAAGTCAACCAATGTAACACCCATTTATAAGCAGGGACGGAAGGATGATCCGGGAAATTACAGACCTGTCAGTTTGACTTCAGTTCCCAGGAAGATGATGGAGCAGATCATCCTAAGTTGTATTAAGCAGCACATGCAGGACAACCAGGCAATCAGGCCCAATCAGCATGGGTTTATGAAGGTCAGATCCTGTTTAACAAACCTGATCTCCTTCTATGGCAGGGTGGCCCACTTGTTGGATGAAGGAAAGGTTGTGGATGTTGTCTACTTTGACTTTAGTGAGGCATTTGACATTGTTTCCCACAGCATTCCCATAAAGAAATTGGTTGTTCTTGGTTTGAATGGGCATACACTTTCCTGGGTGAAAAACTGGTTAGATGGTTGAGTCCAAAGAGTCGTGGACAATGGAGTTAAATCCAGTTGGTGGCCAGTCACGAGTGGTGTCCCTCAGGGCTCAGTACTGAGGCAACTCCTGTTTAACATCTTTATTAATGATCTGAATGAGGATCTATATCTTACCCTTAGTAAGTCTGCAGATGACACCAAGCTGGGTGGAAGCGTTGATCTGTTTGAGGGTGGGGAAGCTCTAAAGAGAGATCTAGATAGGCTGGATGACTGGGCCAAGGCCAGTTCCATGAGCTTCAATGAGGCCAAGTGCCAGGTCCTGCACTCGGGCCACAGCAACCCCCAGCAGCACTGCAGGCTGAGGGAGAAATGGCTGAAAAGCTGCCAGGCAGAAAGAGACCTGGCAGTGTTGATTCACAGCCAGCTGAACAGGAGTCAGCAGTGTGCCCAGGTGGCGAAGAAGGCCCATGGCATCCTGGCCAGGAACAGTGGAGGAGGGAGGTGATCATTTCCCTGTACTCAGCTTTGGTGAGGCTGCATCTCAAATACGATGTCCAGCCCTTGGCTCCTCTTTACAAGAAGGACATTGAGGTTCTGGAGAGGATCCAGAGGTGGGCTACCAAGTCAGTAAAGGATTTAGAGTTCTTATAAGAAACAGTCGAGGAATCTGGGGCTGTTTAGCTTGGAGAAGAGAGGGCTCAGGTGAGACCTTATCACCCTCTGAAAGGAAGTTGTAGTGATGTGGGGGTCAGTCTGCTCTCCCTAGGAATAACCAACAGAACATGAAATGGCCTCAAGTTGCACCAGGGGAGGTTGGATATGAGGAGGAATTTCTTTACTGAAAGGGTTGTCAGGAATTGGAATAGGCTGCCCAGGGAGATGGTGGAGTCACTGTCCCTGGAGATGTTTAAGAGACAGGTGGATGTTGTACTTAGGGAAATGGTCTAGTGGTTGACAGGGCTAGGACAAAGGCTGGACTCAATAATCTTAAATGTCTCTTCCAGCTGAAATGATTCTATGGTTCTATGATTCTCTGTTATTGGGAACTCTGGAGTAAAAAAGCTAATATATTAAATAATCGATATTTATACAGTGACATTCTTACTTAGTAAAGTGAGTCAGAAACATGTGTCCCTAATTTTATGATACTGTCTTTGAAGGTAAATTTACTACGAATTACAATCTGAAGTGTGGCCTCACAGATGTCTGGCCAGCCAGTCTTATACCCCATTAAACTATTTTGATTGTGACAGATGCTCACAATATATCCATTGGATTGCTTTCATGATTTTGATACAAAGTCAGATGCACACATAGCTAAAATGGTAGACACAGGACTCTGAAAATATTCACTGTGGTTTCTGCATCATCAGAGTCAAGAACAGGCCTATCTCATTTCAGATGGTCCCAGTCTATTTTAATTTTTTTTGTAAAGGAATATCTATATGCAGAAAACTTGTGATAAATAAAAATCTTTCACACCAGGAAAAGACTAAACAAATAACTAGATTTATTTGGAAAAAAAAAAAAAAGGGGGGAGAGATAAACATAATGTTTTGTTTAGTTCTTGTATTTATTTTTTTTATTTGAATTAACATAGTTGATATTATCTCATAATCCATAATATGGTTTATTTAATGCAAGAGAGAGTGAGTGTCAGGAAGAGACTGCAAACATAATGCTGTAGATTTGGGCTAAGCATGACCTTAATCTAATTGAGTCCGTAGCCTCTTCTCCTGTAGCTAAAGAAAAGGCACCATAATATTGCCTTATTTGATTACAAGCTTTTCAGTATCTTCCTTTGTGTTTTTACGCTGTCTAGTGCCATGGCGACTTCTCCCCATTTAATGCCTATGGGTGCTGCTGCAATATAAATAAATGAGAATAAGGGTAGTGAAATGAAAGAAGAGATTGCCATAGTAATTCTATATGTGAAACTGATAGTCTTCCCTTCTAGCAAAACCAATTCATGTAGAAATGCAGACATTTCCTCACAAAGTCTTCATGTATAGGAAAAATCACCCTTGTGGTCAGTCTTACTTTAGGAGAGAACTAGAACAGAATTATGTTGAGAAACTTGCTTATAGCTGAGAACACTCCAGGAACATATTTACGGCATGAGCTTGCCCTTTTGTCTAAAAGGCAATAAACAACCATCATGAGAAACGGCAGAGTCAAGAAAGGTTTAAAGGTTGGAATTTATTAGAACAGTGTTTCCTCATACCTAAAACTAAACTTTCTTCCACTGAATGTTTCTTTTGTTTCCTTGTTGGAAACAATGAGAATTGCTCTGAAAAACCCACCTATAACGTACCACACCACTGTCTTGTCTGTAAGTTTCCCACAGAGCTAAACAGTTGGAACTTGTGTACAGGGGGAAACGTTCATTTGCAAATGAACATTCCATTTGAATGGAACAGCAGTGTATGTTAGTCTGAGGATTAATTTAATTATTTGAAAATCTATGGGGGAAATCAGTCACTGGGGTCCTCAGAGCTCTGTAAACCAGATTTTCAAATAGAAGGAGGAAGTTTGAAAATATGCTTTTCAATGTCATACTCTTGCTCTTAGACTTCCAGTGTAGCTCTAGTCTGTATTCATCCTTACAAGCCATGTGAGCCAGAGAGCTGAGTCAAATACAGTGAGGTAAAGCAGCCAAGCAGAATGGTTCTGATTTCTGTTGTCCCCTTGAAATCACCTACAGCATCTTCTCTTAATGGGGGCCTTGGGGCAATAGAAACACTTGGATTCTGTTTGCCTGAGGTAGTCTTGAGTAATCCTTGCAGACATATTATACTACTAACATTATTTAAACATCTCTTGCTTTCCACAGTCTGCCCCGACACATATGGAAAGGAGGCCTGAAGGAGCCCCTCAGTAGCCATGTAGCAGACCTTGCTTTGATGTTGGATCTCCAGATCTGCATTTCACCCTACACAATGAGTTCTCCTCTACTTCATTTCATGTAATTTGTTGATCAGCCTTACAACAGCTGGAAGTGCCCAAACAGTTTCTCAGATTGCTGTCCACTTTTTGCCCAAACAAATACATTATTTGAACATATTTACCTCAGGACTCTGAAAGCAAAGAAGGGATGAATGGTTTTCCTCATACACAGCCCCTCAAAAATGCAAAGGCTGTTACTCAGCAATAGTCTGGTGACACCTTGTTTACATTTTCATACTACTGTGTAAATATACTCCTCCTTTCCATGCCCCTGTGGGATAGGAGAATAAATAAATGTTTTATTTCCTCTTCACAGCCAGGAAAGCTGGTGCAACTGGTACCAGTTGACAATGAGGCACAGGTTTGAGTTGCTTTGGGAGGGCAAAAAACGACAGTGGTAAAAATGCAGGGAGCTCTGAAGAACACTTAGTCCAACCTCAGGACTATTTCCAGCACAAGATCAGCATATTTTCAGCTCTAGAAATACTAAGTAACTACTGAGATTAGGAGAGCTTCTGCAAATGTTACAAAATATCCATAAACTATCCTTTTAGACAGCTGGGCTTTTTTTTTTCTCTCCAAGCACAGGTATGTTTTAAAAAGGCAGTGGAAACAATCAATCTCTATTTTGCTGACACATGTCAGAGAAGCTATCAAACATTGTTCTTTGGCAAGTTGAATCCTATTTATTTTCCAGATGAACAACTCTAGAGGCATGTAGAAACCTTTTCAGTAACCTCCTGTGACCTGAAAACAACATTTCATCTCATCCCACACAGTGTGCCATATTAAGGGACATGAGCAATAACAATCACTGTAAACATGAATCTTCTCTACCTAATGGAATAAGACAGCTAATAATTTTAATTATTCACTTTTTTTTTTTCCCTTCCAGTACTACTTTTGTCAGTGTGCTTGCAGACCATGAAGAAGCAGCTGTGAAGTTGTCTAGATGGATGGAAGGACAGAGCACAGACTCATAAGTCTGTCAGATGTGTAAAACAAGAGAAGAGGACTTTTTCTGATTTAGAGATTAATTTACAGTGGAGAGGGGACATGTGGATGCAGTTACTCTTATCTAGCCACATCTAACCAGCTCACACTGTCTTTCCTGGGCAGACAAATTGCCATTTGTGAGAAAAAAATCTCCATGTTCACCTGAAAGTCTCTTGATCTCACTACTCCTTCAAGTACCTCTGGAAAGTCAAACATATTCAAGTGACAAGATAGGCAGATTTTGCTCCATTTGGAACTCAAGACATCCTTCACAAGTGCTATTGTTTTCAAAGAACATAGCCTGATGCTCCACATGTGGTGGCATGTAGAGTCATTAAGAAATCCTTTATCAAATCTGTTTCACACTTATTTTACCCATTTTTCACCATTCAAGTCAATGAAAGTTCCTATGCCTCTGTTTTTATGTTTTATTCCACCACCACTGAATGCGATACAGAGCAACTGTATTATGTCAGAGTCATCATTGTAAAGTAATAATCAGGTTTTTGATTGGTTAATCCACTATGTGATAATTTTCATTATCTCTTGAACATATGAGACAAAGTAATTTATGGAAGCATGTAAGGGTGAAAACAGTAGCAAATTGTAACTTCTGAGTCTGCAGTATGCTTATCTGCAGCTTCATGTCACGTCTAGTTTGTCAAGGAATGTTTCTGCACTCATGAAAAGATGGAACGTCCTTTCATAAACTTGAATGAGAAAGAGTACATGAAATGGTACTCAATTAAACTTTATGGCTCCTGGATAGTACTGCAATCTACAATAGGCTGACTAATAAATCATCAAACTGAATAATACAAAGCCTCATACAAATAAATTGCATCTCTTGCTGGCATCATATAGGGCAAATTATTGACCATAAATAGCCTTAATATAAACTACAACCAAAAAAAAAGCTCAGTATGAAGAATGAGAATAAAGAAGTTCACAGTTTGTTGTCTGTTGTGAAGGAACCTCTTCTTTAAGAGATGTTGCAAAACAAAAAGTTGCATAAGCCTGACTATTACCTGTCCTTCTGAAAAGTGACATCTATTTCCTCACAAGAAAATAGAGATTTCTTTAAAATCCAAGTTAAAAAAGAAAAAAGAAAGAAAGAAAAAAAAAAAAAAAAAAAAAAAAAGACCAGCTCTGTCATATTAAAAGTGATCTGATTTTCCAAATCTCAGCACACAAGAGTAGTGTATCTTATGAACATGTACAGGAACCTGCAGCTCTTATACAAAGCTGAGATTTTCACTATGCAATTAACCAGAACTGAAGCAGACTCTGGAGTAATTTGTTGGAAATATTCCTTCCACAGGTCCGGTTAGTTACAGGCAGATATCTTTTTTTTTTTTTTTTTCCTGTCAATTCTTATTTCACATCTTTTTTCCATTTATTCTTTCAGAAGAGAAAGAAAGGAGGCAAGGGGAAGGGAAAAAAGGGAAAAATGCCAGAAGAAAATTTGGCATTTTCATGAAAAAGTTACCTAAAAATTGCAGTCACTCTACTTTCCCACTCTGTTTCCCAAAATAATTTGCTTTCGTGACCTCTAGAATTAAAAGTACTTTCACATATTTGCTGTAAAATTTTTGTGTTTGATTAGAAGAAATTCACCTTCCATCCTAACCACACTGCATAGAGGAATAAAAAAATCCATAGAGTATGAACTATGAACTAGCCTGTCTACAGGAAATGATGAACTTTGTCACTTAAACGTTGGACTGCAATTTGACAATAGAGCCTCAAGAGGAACATGAATGGGAACAGCAAGATAAGGGAAGACTTTCAGCATTTATACAGTGTCAGAATTTAATTCTTACTTTCTTCTTTCCACACAAGAAGGAAATCAAAACACTCAAACAGCTGCTATAATCTTCACAATGTCACACAGAGCTTGTAATAAGTATCTTTGCTTTTTTTTTGCTCTGAGATATTTCTCTAGTAATTCTTCCAAGTGAACAGTTTGATGTAACATAAACAAGTGCATTATCTTAAAATTAAACTTCAGTTACTGAAAAAAAAAAAAAAGACATTAATCATCCCTGGAACTTGTGGAATGTAAATTGCTTATCAGAGTCTGGAATTTTTTTTAAGCATTGGAGAGCATTTATCCTATTTCCATTATGAATGGTCTTTCCCTGCCTTCTAGCTTCAATTTTGGATTCTCTAATTACTCAATTTAATGTTTGAACTAAGAAATGTTAACTCTTTTAACCTCTTAATTTCAGTTCATCTGTTATTTGGTCAATTCTGCAAATCCAAGGGAGTTCTACTTTTCAAATAACTTTTTTTTTCCCCCCACTATTTTTGCTCAGATACACTGCCAGAGGAGAGGAAGCAAAAATATTTTGTCCATTTGCTTTTGCTTCTTTTTTTGCCAAGATGCTCAAGGATTCCCTGACTTTTAGCACAGTTCTCTTGGCAATAAGCCACTTGTTTTCAGAAAGAAACGAAAAACAGAGCTGCTTCCTAAATTTCTGAATTTACAGAATTACCTGGGATGCAGTAGGCCAGCCACTCAACATATTTCATAGGATAGCCTCCAATAAGGTTTTACATTTTAAAAGTAAAACACCTAATTACTGAACTTTTTTAGTACCAATATAGAAATTAATCTAGCTTTGGAAGCACTGGCAGTTTGGAGCTCTATCCATCACTATGGATACCCATCACTATTCTGACCAGAGAGGTCCTGAGATAGCTCTGTACCACCTATATGACATTCTCAGATAAGCTGTAATAATAAATTACAGAGAACCAGAAAGTTACCCAAATCTCTGGCCTATGTTCCCCATACTGTGAAATAGTTTCCATGGCTTTTGAGATGTCCCCACCCTAAGCCAATCTGTCTCCAAGTAAACTGTGAGTACAATACAAGGAGACAGGCAGGATGGAAAGTTGTCTCCAAAGGCACTTTTGGACATCGTGCCTTTCTACAGAGGATAAATGCCAGAAAATTATCCTTGGTAGAGTCTGACTCCAGCCCAGGCTGGGGATTTGGGGAGAGAAGATATGGACTCCTGGGAGGATGCAGGGCCTTACCACTTTTAGGTGGGGCCTGCTAGACATCTCTTGACAGTTTGCTTTACGATTATCCACTTTCTCTTTTTGGGCTGTGTGACTTTTTAGGCCTCAAACAAGTGCTATTCCCTCTGCTTCTCTTCTTACTCAGCCCCGTATTTTGTCAGGATGGCTCTACTGTGTTATAATCTTTCCAACAAAGCACTTGCTTTGATAGAGGCCAAAGCAATGTGTATTCAAGGTGTTCCCGCCTCCAAACCACAATTTTATATGTCACCTTTTTAATTCTCAGTTCATGCTAATTAAACACAGTTTAAAATGGTGCATATAAACTATTCCAGACTAATGCACTAAATCCAGGAACTTCGGTATTTGAGTTGTCTTCAAGCTGTGGAATTCAAATAATTCCCCCAAACTACCTCAAATCTTTTAGATTTGCGTTAGATGAGCACTACATTTTTTTCTTTTTGTCTGGTTTGTTCTAATTCTTTTTTAAATTAACACTTGAACCGCTAATTGATTATATGGAGCAGATTATTATGGAGCAGAAAGACTTCTAAAAGGTATTTTTCCCAGAGCAGCTAGCAATGTGAAGCACTGTCTTCAATGATTGCCAGTAAAAAAACCCAAGTTCTGAAGTACATCCTGCCAGAGAAAACAGTTTACTTTTAGAAAACAAAAAGTAAAACAAGTTATTTCTCTGTGTGCCTGCAGGATATCCTACCATCTTAAAACATCTACACAAATAAATTTATAACATACCAGTAACCTTGTCACTGTTTTCATCATCACAAGAGGTGCTGTCAATGGGTCAAAATCAAAAATGTGCAAAGCTAGGTGAGATTTTTGACATATTCAGCATTGGCTTACTTCTCTGTCTTTGGATGTCAGTGGGACTTTTCAGGCTGCAGTGAAGCATCTAGAGCAGACTTTCTGTACTTTTTGTTTCTCTCTCTGAGGAACTGTCAAGTTCTGGTATGTAAACTTCAAAAAATGTGTTTTCTGCAGCACAAAATACTTTTTAATATGCAATGAGCAGTAATAAACGCCACCTGAAAAATTTTACTTAAAATCTGAACAATCTGGTCACCTTACTGATGTTCTTAGAATAAAATAAAAATGGCAACAAAAATATTAACTATTGTAATTTCATGTAGCACCACATTGTTCACCACAAGTAACCTCCAGGTACACAAATTTTTTTTTTCTTTAGTAGTCCTGCTGCTTTTCAAATGTGAATGTGAATGGGGGACTGATTGAGAAAATGCAAATTTCAGTTTAAAAGTAAGCCAAAATTTCTGTCTCAGAATCTCAGAAACAGTTTTATTTAAAGCTTACCAAGAAATAGTTCATTATTATAAACAAATTCATTTTTGTAAACATTACTATAAATATTATTATAAATATATAATTATAAACATTATTATAAACAAATAAGAATTGCAAATTTGAGACTCTCTGGACTGAATTTCAGATTTGTATTGAAATAAAGACTCATTTATTTTTAAAGTCAGTATTATGAAAATTTTAATAGTTCTTTTACTCTGTGATACTTGAATTTTTTGCAAAATCCAGCACTTCAGTGCATGTTAACATTGTGTATACTGATTTCATGTAAATTGGTAAGCTTAGTGAATGAGAAAACTTTTACATAGATAAAAGCTGAACTGTTCTTGTCATTAGAATTCGGAACTGAAAGTTATACAGTGCTAAAGAAAGGTAGCAGACTACAAAAATAACAAATTTTACTATTGAATAAAGATGGGAAAATGTTAACATTCTTGAGTCTCCACCTAGGTCAACCCTTTACATGTGCAGAATGTGTCACCACAACTGTCAAGACTCCTGATAGTCTCTTGGGTATGGTAGTCAGCTGTGTTCAGCATTTCATTGACTCAAATATATCACTTTGTTACTTTATACGCTTTTTTATTTTGCTAAGTTGCTTTTTTTCTGATATCCTTTTTCCCTGATGGTCTGTTTAGGAATAACTGTTGTGTAGTGTTCACACACTGAGATTAGCACTTAGGCATCTCTGTGATGGTGTTCTTACATATGAGCTTAGATTCTGGGAATACAGTCATTTTGCTCTGCTGTTCAGATAACTTTAAAAAGCACACTAATTTGTTTCAGGTCAAGTTTTTTTGTTTTTTTGTTTTTTTTTATTTGTGTGACTTAATCTCTCTTTTCTCCAGGTAACATGTTTGTTCTTATTTATGCAACACAAATTCAGATGCTGATTTGCATCTAGTTCAATTCAATTTGGAAAGCTAGGAATTTACTTATTTATGTTACTTAGGATAGACTATGCTGTTTGGTTTTTTAAAAAAGAAAAAGAAAAAAAGATAAAAAGATACTAATTCAAGCTAATCATACATTTTAGGATTAAAGACTGGAGGATGTCTGTTTTATCTAGTCCAGCTTTCTGTAACCCACAACTACTTGAGCAGGTACTTGCCAGATACAGCCACATGCCAGGAACCACGCCCAACATTGCAAATAAAATTTATGACCCAAAAACTACAAAACATATATGATGTAGGCAAAGAGCTGGAGAGATTAAAAATATTGTTTCTGTCTTAGCTAGCTGTTACACAAGGGAATTCATTGCATGAAAACACTGACTGGCACAAATAAATTTTGTATTTGAAGAATGAGATAGTGAAATGACAGCAACATTATCATTTCTCCAGACAATTCTGTGTACAGTCCCATTGGTTTGTTCTGTCATGCATAGATCTGTGTTTTTGCTGGGATCAGTGTCATTTTGGACATCCAGACAGATTCAGAGGCCTAATGGTGATACGTGTAAGTACAATAATTTTCATAAGGAAAAGTTATTTGGAGGAGCAGGGGGACAAAAAAAAAAAAAAGTAGTGCTTTGTCATCAGACAGTTGAAAAGTCAACCAGAAAATGAACATAAAAGAGCTAATTAAAGAAGAAGAGCTGACTGACCTGAGATCACACATTTGGACTTAGTGACCTATTAACATCAAAACAGAGGAATACATGATCTGATTTACAGATGTTTCAAGTGTCTGAAGCACTTGAAAGTAGAGGACTGATGTTCAGTGTATTTGAAAATTACATCAATGATTTTAATCTGGATTAAAAGTCTTGTAGTAACATTTGTTTGGGTGATTCCCTGTCACTCCCTTCTGGACTTGGCTCTTCCAGCCTGAAAATCCTTCTAGAAGTTGCTACTTCGGTATCTCTTCAAATAAAACAGACATTTATATGTGTATAAAATAAAGGATTCATTGAAATAAGAGGCCAATGTATGTAAATACAACTGCATTGACTGTGGTGGGAGTTCAACCTGCTTACTCAGGGGTCAGATATGACCCAAAGGAAAGCTGGGATTTGCCTAGGATCATGTTGAAGAGTCAGTGTCAGAATATCCAACAGTTAAGTCATGTACTTGGCTGAGTCATCCACACCTCTGCCAGTATATGGCTTTATGCACTATGCATCATTTCTTCTTCCTTTCACTCACCTTCAATTTGTTCTTAATTTAAACTGAGTGATCCTAAAATTTGTGCTGGGCTCAGGTTCACATGTGCACCTCTTGGTCAGCCTGCTATGTCCCTTCTTGCTCCTCTTTTCCATAGTTCTGTCCTATCCAAGATTTGTGTCAGTAGCTCAGCCCTTTCTTCCAGCTTCCATAAAGCATACTTTTATGGACTTGAAGAGATTTGACGAATATCTCACATCCATTCCTCATCCTTCATTTACCCTTCCTAGGACACTGAGGACAGCAGGACCTCTTCTGATATCTGTCCATGGAGGAAGACTACCATATTTTTCACTGAGCAAACCAAACAAAATCTTTTCAAAACTCTAAATGTGATATGGTTTTGTGTGGTCAGGAAAAGAATCACTGTGTTTACAGCCTGTGGTTGTCTTTGTTAGTAAATTACATGAGGTATAGGTAGCTCAATCATTGTTTCACCTAATCCGTCTCCATACCAAACTCTCTTCTTGTCAACTTGCACAGGTTTCACTTGTAAGTAGCATATCGGTACACAGCTAGAGCAAATCTTGTGAGGCTGTTGGCCAGAAACAAGTGAGTAATGGAAGAAAAATGACAAGAAAAGGTTTATTCTTCAAAAATAATCCCATGATCTGTAAGTTGCTCATGACCCGTGAGATATGTTGTCCTAACTGTGCTAGTTCTGACAGAATAGCAATGCCAACTGCAGCTGCAGTAGTTAGGGATGGGTACATATTCAGTGGTCTATGTGCAGAGATACACACTCTATTTTATCACCAAATACCGGAAAGAATGTAACAGTGACACCAGGTAATGCCTTGACATATGACAATGCTCTCTCTTTTTTATAGTCTTTGAAGTTTTTTGAGTGCCATAGCTCTATTTTGGAGTAACATCACTGAAATATTGCAATACATTAACTTTTATTTTGTAACACAACAGCACTGCCTGTTTGGAAAAAGTGTAAGTATATTTGGACAACAGTCATCTGGTTTGGGTTTACCAAGGAGTTACAAAGGAAAATTTAAGAGACATGAAATGTTTAATATTCTCAGATTTAAAATTCATGCTACAAGGATTGACATCCAAGTGCAGTAATTGTTACTCATCACTTATATTATATACATAATATTAAAAGAATCCTCTGATGGATAGTGCTATATTATAACTAAAACATATGCTTCTCAATGAGAGAAGTGTTTACTTAAGTTTTCATCTAATTTTGAATGGCTAGCACTTAAATCAAGACTGTTAGTACCTCTGTGTGGACATGCCTGAAGCAAATAAATGGACATGTTCTTAATGGGCAAAGAGAAAACATAGCTTTACAAAAAGGAAAAAAAAAAAACCCAACCAAAAACCAGACAGCTAAACCCCTTGTTGCTCATAAAATATTTGGAAAAATTTCAAGAATGGATATTTAATATAATGAAGTTCACGTATACAAGTCTTTGACACCACCAGCTGCTGAATCAGGAGTATGTGTACATATGAAACAGACACAAGAGTCATCAAAGCTTCCTCATCTCTCTGAACCTGTGGTAATTTTGATTTATAATTACAAGTCCTTAACGTTCTGACACAAACAGCAATTTACTGGATGGAGCAATTTAGATTTTCAGAGGTCATAAAGACTCTGTTCAGTTAAGAAAAAGAAAAATACAAAAATAGGTGGAGTAGCTTTTAAGAGCACCATCTAGCAGCTCTGTGAGGTGCTCAGCTGCTGCAGGGCACGGGCAGAGCTGGAAGACAGAAAAGCCTGATGCAAAGCCATGCACACCAAGCTGGGCTCTTTCAGGTCTGGCAACAGAAATCGCTGAGCACCTGATATGTCCAGCACCATGTCCTGGCTTCACAGCCTGAGACTCTCTAAAGACTGTATGTCCAGCTGCTCTGGGGTTACAGCCCTGGCTCCTGTGAAGAGTGGTGTTGATATTCTTCATTCAAAAGACTGAATGGGAGGTATTGTTTGTTTTAGTGGACAGTCACAAATAGCCTCTGCTTTACATGGTAGCTGAGTCCTCACAGCACCTGGGGAACTGAGCCACTTGCCTTCCCAGACTAAGGAAATTTAAAACCATTCCTCTTGCCACTGGCTGATCAGTACAGTCACCCCCATCTCTCCCCATCCATCTCTGTAACATTCCGTATGCAATGTTACAGGAGCCACCTTGGGAAGCAGCAAAAATCACCTCCTTACTTCCTGCTGCATGTTGAAACTACCATCCCAGAGGCTAATGCATCTTGTCTCCCACTCTGCACAGGGTCACAAACCCCATAGGAAGTTTGGTAACTGCCCATACAGTTTTTTTAATTCCCATTAGTCTTAGGCACCAGCCTGACCAGCGTGGGAAAGCCCTGCACAGGCACAAGTGTGGGACCGAGGACACTTCAGGATGGACCAAGTTGTACAGAGAAGCTTTGTGTGAACACAGGTCCTGATGCTTCTGAGTGTCCCTTGAACAGAGGGGGCTGGATTGCCACTAGGTGTTTCAGGTCTACCAAAGTCCTGTCTGGGATTTGTAAATCCTTAATTGGATCCAGTACTGAATTTGCAGAATTTCTGGCAATAAAGAATATGAATAAACCATAGCTTGGGTCCATCAAATGACAATATCCATGGTGCTTGGCAGCATAAATAAATCCAGACTCTACTCAATAGACCTTGTTAGACCATACTATCAAATAGACTTTCATAGTGATATGCAACAGCAAACACATTGAATTATAACATCCTATTCTGATAAAATATGGTACTTTCGAATGTCCTATCACACCAAATTCTCCTCTAATAATATGAAACAACAAAAAGAAATGTATTAATAGATTCCTTAGTATATTAATAGTATTTGTAAAAATACAATCACATAGCAAAATGGCAAAACATATTAGTGACTCCTCTTCCAACAATTTCTCTTTTCATCTACAGATGAAATGGCAAATTAGAGGAAGGATGTGAAGTTGTGAGAGGTCAACAGTTAGACGCTTGTTATTTCCTTCAGCTGTTAACATCAGCAAATCTTGTAACTTTTACACTTTCAAAGCACTTCTATTTTGTCACCAATTCTGCCTCTGAGCATGGCATATTTCAGGTGAGAGGTTCAGATAGATGGACACAACTGTATTATGTAAAATAAAGGGTGTACCCCTCTTAATTTAAGGCTTAATTGGCAATGGGTAAAGTAAAATGATCAGTAACTACAAATTACTTATATGAAAAAAATAAAAATCATTAGAAGCAATCTGCTTTCTTCATGACAAAAGATGAGAGATGCCTAAAGCTATATGCCAGACAGGTGTGGGCATGATTTCAGTGCTGATTAGGGAAGAAGTTGCACAGCTTTTCCTCCACAGTGTGGTGACAGATTATACTGGGTAGTTGTACTAAGGGGGATTTAGTCCTGTTAGCCTTCTTCCCTCTGCCTCATAAATCTTTTACTGCTAGTAATAGTTTTACTTAGAACATATCATAGTGATTTACTAAAGGTAATGAGGGATGAAATGGTTTGATTTGCAGCCAATCTGCATTACTGATATTTTTAATGTGTTCACAGCCTGGCCTCTGTTGGAAGAGCACTTTGTACAGGAGTTATGAGAACAAAGCTGAGATTTCTCAGTATGCCCAGGCCTTACTGCTCATATGAGTTCCTCCCAGAAAGGTCTTCAAACTTCACTTTGCATCTTGGAAATTTGTATATGTTTGAATCTAAATAGGTAATTATACTGACCCTGGAAGGGCTTCTTTATCATTTTTACTTTCTCAGCATTATATCAGGTGGTGAATGTCTTTATGTGTCAGATTTTCAAATGTCCTTCACTTTACATGCTTATTTACATCACAGCAAGAGAAATTCATTCTGGTCTGGAAATGTCTATCAGCCTTGTGAACCTTAGATCTCTTTCTGGTAAAACAGCCTATGCAATCATGTCCTGCAAGTTTTCTCACCCAAAAGGCCTGATTCCTACTTAGACAAGCCTGATACAGAGAAATAAATTAATCACAAGGGAATCTTTAACTGAAGCCTTCAAGGGACGGCCCAGATTCTAAACATTAATGAAACTAGTGGAAAGCAAGCTCTCACTGGGGTGAGAGCAAAAGGAAGAGGTTCGTGATCAGGAACAGTCACCATTGGCTTCCTAAGGACACATCATTCCTGATTTCCTTCAGTCAGAAGATATTCTGTGGACAAGGGGAGAGCAGTGAACAACAGTCAACTGGAGCTCAGGAAGGCTTTCAACAAGTTTTTCAGTAATATCTTTACGACCAAGTCAAGGCTATGGACCTAATGGTGGTACAGATCAGGTGGACAAAAAAATTGTATGAACTATCAGACTCAAAGTATTGTGATCACTGAAGTCCACGTAGTGACTCACCATGTACTACTCACATAGTAACTGGTCTTTGCTTAGGAGCTAATAGGAGTGTGATACTCTAGGGTCTTTTGAACCACTTGGGCATAGGGTCAGAATTCACCCTAGACAGGGGTGTGAATGACACCAAAATGCATGGTATGACCAACACAGAGGAGAGCAGAGCTGCCTTTCAGAGTGATCTTGATAGGCTGCAGAAATGGACAGACCAAAAGCTCATAATATTCATTAAATCGAATGCCAAGTCTTATGCTTGGCATGGACCACCACCATGCAGCAGTGCTATCCATACTCTGGAGCCATCAGGCTGAGAAGAGGCTTTATAGAAAAGAGTCTGGGGAACATTGATGGACAATGAGTTAAGAATGAGTCATCAGTGTGTTGTTGAAGGATCGAAGGCCAACTGCATACTGGGCATAATAATAGGGTTCCAGCCAGCAGATCAAGGGAAGTGCAGGCCACACCATACTCCATCCAGTTTTCCCAGTAGATATTGATATGCAAAGATAAAACAGCAATGAGCTACCAAGAAGGTTAGAGGGTGAAATCCTTTTAGGGAGAGCATGCACATTCACAGTCCAGATGACTTCTCAGTATAGACATTGCTAGTCTTTTTTCCAATAGTCAGGCAGTATTTACTCTATTCTACCATCTCAGAAAAATTATTGTACATCTTTGTTCACAATACAATAAATTGTTCAAATTTAGCCAATGTGGCCACGTGGACTAAATAAATGACAAAATACTCATATAAATGCAGATAGTGCAGCTAGACACGTTGAATGTTACTGACCTATCAGCCTTATTGTAAGAGGATTGCAACAAGAGAGGCCTGTTCAGTATTTCTCCTAGTCTGTTGTTTTCACTGAACATCCTAGGAATAGACAAAATCCAGTTCTGAAATGCCATGGGATTGCCTGGAACTCTTCAGCTCTACATATTTGCTGTCCAAGACTATGTCCTAACCAAAAGCTACCAATTTTTTCTACAGTAGAAGTTATGGATAGTTCCTGGTAAAGCTGTGAAAATCTGGGGCGGGAAGTGGGGGGAAAGTATGATATACCACAGGTGACTATAAAAAAGTATATATATGAGAGTAAGAGAAATTGTTTTTCTTAACAGACCATTGGGTCAAGAACAGAAGACCTATCTTTCAAACACAATGAGGTCTTCAGTGACAATCTTCAATATCTTTGTCAGGTGTCTAGTTCTATTGCTGTCTGAATAAAAATGAAAGAAAATAATGCTTAATTTTTGGACACCTATTAAGCTTTGGTATTAGTTAAGTTCAAAGTACTTGTGTTTTGGACACAGTTCTACTGTTAGGAATGAACAGAGTTGCAATTCTAGTCATTTGGAGAATGTTAAGGTCAAAGTTCAGGTAACTACAGAGCTAAAAACATTTTAGTTTTGATAGCAATTAAGTGTAGAGTTTCCAGGCCAATATGCTGTGTGTAGGCATCTATCTCTGCTTTAGTCCTACTTTGGGAAACTATGTATTTTTTGGTACTGCATATTTTAACATTCAAGTTAGTTTGGTCCTGAAAACTGAATGAGAAAAATGCTTTAGAAATGCCATTGAAATTCCTTGGAAAAAATATTTAAAAACCATATAGAAAGTACTTCAGAAAATTTCTTTCAGGATTTAAATAATATACGTACCAAGAAGAGTTGGTGGAAGCTTAGTAGTATGCATAGGCAGAAAGCTATAAGCCTTGCTCAGTCAAATGCCTATAAATGAAGAAAAAGTAGGCTTCACTTCCAGATGGGAAGTTGAATCCATAACCTTATTAGGATCTTACCAAATTTCCAGTTCCATTTGTAATGATTATGGATTAAACTGGCTGCCTAAAAGATTGCAGTAACTACGGTCTTTAATTAGATATTTATGTGTCTATTAACATTGTTAATGTATTAACAGCCACAGACCCAAGACAAACTTTACCCTTCATGTACTCAGGAGGAAGAAGTCTGCCACTGTTGCTGACAGCAGCTCCTAGAAGCCCCTTCACTCTTCCAAGGGTTGTTGTGGAGGCTGTAGAACAGCTCACACCCTGAGTAACTTAGCCACAATTGTCTCATCTTCTGACACTGACAAGAGTTGATTTCTCAGTAGCGTCTATGCCAGAAATACCATTTTTTCTGTGCTGTAATCCTGGCTTGAACACCATAGTCAAACTGCTCACCAGTCTCTTGTGACTTGAAAGCCACAACCCCTCTAAGCTATAGTGAACAACTGGCACAGCAGGACAGCCACTACCTACAGAGCTGCTGATCTGTGCCACCTCCTGACTTCAACCTGTGTCATCCTTAACCACTACTAATCCTTTAGCACAGACTTCATCTCCCAAAATGTTTAAAACTGTCACAAGACAAAGACAAGAGGAAATTATTTGAAATTATACATGCAGCTCTCTCACTTGAAACATTCTATTTCCTGACCTTATTTAGAGCCACCAGAAATGAAATAAAGTTAAATTGAGTATCATCTTGGTAAGAAAAACTGAACTATTACTGAGCTGACACTATTTCATGGATTTTTTAAAAAGAGATTAAAATGCTGAGCATGTTAGCAATGATTTAATCACGTGATATTTGGAAGACAATGGTTTAAAGTCCTGTCAGTGAAAACTGAATTAGCATGTTTAATTTTAATCAAAGCTTTCCATCTGCTAATATGTTAAATTCCATGTATTCCTGAGGATTCTTTTCCTCCTTTTCCAGGTAAGTTTAACAACTCCTTCTGCTACATGCTCCAGCATGAGGCAAGGAGAGGGCCAGTTCAAGTTTTTTTTCAGGAGGAGACACAGAGAGTGCCATGACCTTATGGTCCTCTACTAGCACACTTTCAACACCAAATAGTCTTCTCTCTTCCCTAAACGTCTTTCAATCATCTTGGAACTACAATGCTTTCAAGCCTGGCCTTGGTTAGTACAGATGTTACACACTTAATCTATTTGAGTTTATGACAGAGTTGATATTGCTTGTGTTTAACAGCTGGAAACTTTAAAATATTGTCTTCACAACTGAGATTTTGGGTTCAGTGGTAATGGTCACTGCCCTCTAAACTCTGCCAATTAAATCCTTCTCTTGGTCCTGATAATTTTCATTATATGGGAGCTGATTCTAAATGATATGTAATGTCTGAACATAGGGTCTTTTTTTTTTAAATGCACTATGAAGTACAGTTGAGAACTGTCTTATGGTATTATTACATACACAGAGATGCAGCAAGGTGACATACAACACTGCTAGCAATGTCAGTCATGGAAAACATAGCTAACTGGTGTTGTCAGTTGCAGCTAATTACAGAAATTAATCTAACTTTAGTCTGATGGGTGGAACTTTCTAGGGCCCAACTTCTGCAATGTATCAGCATCTTTCCACAAGCATAACATCACCAGATAAGAGTATATTAGCTTAATGCTGTGCTGCTCAGTGGTTTTCTCTTATTAGAAAGTGATTTGCAGGTCATATAGGCAGCGACACCTCTTACCTCACTCTCAACATATTTCTACCACCCTGACAACACCTAGAGACAACCCTTTGCTTTGCAGTGTTTAGCTTACAATGAGCTACATCTCAACTCATCTCTACACAGATTGAAACTGTATCTTCCTATTCTGTAAGATGGACAAAATCAAATACTTCATGTAGTTTATACAAGCATAACACCTACAACGTATGTGTTGGAACAGAACTACTAAGAACCCACCTTACACTCCCAATTCTCAGGCTAAGTCTGGGGAAGGACTGTGAAACCCACAAAATGCATTAAAATATGTCTGATGTGATGAAGGTCCATTTCAAAGTATTGTTGGTTTAAAAAATCTGAAGTCTAGTCATTCCCACTGATTACATAATGCATACAAAGAAGGCTACAAATTTCAAAGTGAAGCATTAATAATCAAAGTAGCCCACAAGAGTATGTGGTCAGAAAGAACAGCTGAGGTTTGATTCCCTTAATGTCTTTGAACTAAAGGATGAAAAGGAAATTATTCTGAAGTTCTGGTTCTTGTAAAATGCTCTGTAGAGATGTTGCTGGGGTTGTGAGCTGTAGCTGTGATCATACTGAAACTCGTATTCCTCTTCATATATTTTCCTTTGGTATAATGACTGAGATCAAAAAGACAACACAATTCAAAGACCGTGATTTATACACCAGATAGGAACACCGTTAAGTTCTATTGAAGAAATTCAATAAAAAAAATAGTTTAAAAGGCTTTTACCTGACACACTTGAGAGTGTAGTGCTACTTCTAATTGCTGCCCAGGGAGGCTGTGGAGTGTCCTTCTCTGGAGGTTTTCAAAAACTGCCTGGATGCATTGATACATGTTAGACACATGAAAAATGGCATATGCTGGCTGTTTGAATTGTTTAACCATGAAGAACACTCAAACGTTGAAACATATTAGCAGAAAGCTTTCCTCTTTGTAGGAGGGTGCTGAGTGGATCTATCTACTAGTGAGCAGATTTCAATGACCTAGTAAACTGCCAGGCCCATCACTAAATCATGCCCCTCAACACCTCATCTATGTGTCTTTAAAACATCTCCAGGGATGGTGACTGCACCACATGCCTGGGGAGCCTGTTCCAATGCTTAATAATCCTCTTGGTGAAAAGTTCTTCCTAATCGCCAATATAAACCTCACCTGGCATAACTTGAGCCCACTTCTTGTCTTATTATTCATTACTGGAGAGACGAAATCAACCTCTATCTCACTAAAACCCCTTTCAGGTAGTTGTAGATAGTAATCATGTCTCTGTTCTGAGAAGCAGTCTCCTACGCTTCCGGTTAAACATCCCCAGCTCCCTCAGCCTTTCCTCATCAGAGTTGTGCTCCAGACCCTTCACCAGCTTCATGGCACATCTCTGGACAAGATCCAGCACCTCAATGACTTTCTTGTAGTGAGAGGTCCAAAACTGAACACAGCACTTGAAGTGTGGCCTCAGCAGCACTGAGTACAGGGGGACAATCTCTTCCTTGGTCCTGCTGGCCACACTATAATAGCTGAATGGAAATTATGAACTGTGTTTGTGTTACCCAAACGTATCTGCTCTTTCCTTAAAGAAGAAAAGGAATCTAAGTTTAGAACTTTTAGGTCACTGATTCAAAATACTCACCCAAGATGCTGTAAACATTTAACAATTGTTGTCATAAGTACATTTTGATGGTTATTTTAAAAGTCACTAGGAAATTTGACAACGTGTACTTTTAATTTTTGTTTTATTTTTATTGAATTAGAATGTTTTACGACGGCATGCATTTTGCAGAGGTGTCACTGGATCACCACAGTTTCAATAGCAGCCAAGGCTCATTTTTGTTGAAAAACAAGTTAAGCAAACAGACCTTTTCAATTTGAAAAGGAGCGTTTTGACAGAACTCTCCAAAATGCTTGCATGGTTTCCTTTTTCATTCTAACCCAGAATAAAAACAAATTTTGAAACTTCCACTTTTTGCTAAGTACTGGAACTTCCGCTCAGTGGCCAACTCCACTTTTTTATTGAATCCTCATGTTCCAACTAACGAGCATTTTGTACTGTTTGTTCCCAAGTAAGAGATGACAGAATAGCTGACTACTTTTTTGAATATATCTTTTTTTATAGGCATTTTCTATGGACTTCATAGACGGAAGCAATCCATCTGTGGATTGGATTACAAAAGTACAGTTTTGGATCTTTCAAAATAATCCCATAATTAAGAAAAAAAAAAAAAAAACCAAAAAACTGAAAAAGAAAAGAGTTCAGAAATGATAGTGTTTAATTACAATTTGCTTTGTCTACTATTCTTTCCACTTGTTTATAAAGGTTATAGCACAGTGGCAATAAGTTGATAAAAACTAATTAAAATATGTATGTAAGTGCTATAAGCATCCATACATAAAATCAGAAGGTCCATACTTTTATTATAGAGATAATTTCTTGAAAATAAGTGACACAGTTATCTGCAACATCATTTTTATCATCCTCTTTTAACAAGGAGAACACCGGCAAAAAAAAATTTCTTTAATTGCTAACCTTCTTTAGTAATTATGATGGGCATGACTTTTATGGAATCAGGATAATAATGAAGATTTAAAAGCAACAGCAATTAATAGGAAGGTGTCTTCCAAGCATTAGGTAAAAGGATCACTTAAAGAATTAATTGCTCTAGTCTAATTCATAACAGCATCATCTAGCAAAACAATGTAAATAACTTTCAATTGAAAATATATGCTTTAAGAAAGCATTTTAAAATACAACTGCATCTATTTCATCTAAAATATAAGCACTCAGAACTGAAATGCATTACGCTGGAACATTGCTAAGTTTCATGATAAAATTTACAGTATTCACTCAATGCTTAGAGTCCATTTCAATGAAATGTACACTTCCATTTCATATTCCATTTGTTTCATCATCTGTAGTGTGTTACTCAGTATGTGCACAGGTAAAAACATAAGCATGTACTCTAGTTATCAAAACAATTGTGCTCTTCGGGGTGCAGAATTTTTATAAACAGAATGATGTAAACCCACCAAAACACCTAGTCCTTTTCATGCCCAGTTTGATAACTCATTCCCATATTTCCAAAATAAGATAGCATACTCTACACTTGTGGGACCACATTTGGAATATTGTGTCCAGTTCTGGGCCATCCAGTTCTGGGGCCCCCCAGTTCAAGAAGGACAGGGAGCTGCTGGAGAGAGTTCGGTGCAGGACCACAAAGCTGATGAAGGGAGTGGAGCATCTCCCTTATGATGAAAGGCTGAGAGAGCTGGGGCTCTTCAGCTTGGAGGAGACTGAGGGATGATCTCATTAAAGTTTACAAATATGTAAAGGGTGGGTGCAGGAGGATGGAGCCAGGCTCTTCTCAATCATGGTCAATAATAGGACAAGGGGCAATGGTTATAAACTGGAACACAAGAAGTTTCAAAGAAACACAAGGAAGAATTTCTTCACTGTGAGAGTGATGGAGCACTGTAACAGGCTGTCCAGATGGGTTGTTGAGTCTCCTTCTTCTGTGTGACCTACTCTAGGTGGTCCTGCTCTGGCAGGAGGATTGGACTACATGATCTTTTAAGATCCCTTCCAACCTTTAAGATTCTGTGATTCTGTAATTCTGTGATACCTTATGAAAACATATTTCTTTAATATTTGTAATCCAGGAAATAGAAGGGCTGGACTTATTTCAATAAATACAGGTTTCTCATTTCCCTAATTATTAATATTGTCCTACCTCCATCATTATAAATTAATTTCTGAAATCATAATTAAATTACTAATAAATGTAATGTTTTATACTTGGTAAAGGAAATAACTAGGCAGTTTCCTACATTTGATGCCATTATGGTCTATAAACATCATATGATCTCATCATTCCAGATGCTGGCATCAAAGCCTTCTTCACAGCTACATATATGAACAAAAGGCAAAACTCTGAAGGATTTTTGTATGTGAGAAGTTTCATTACTAAATTTATAGCCAAAAAAAGGTGCTCAAACTGCACTTAAGAATAATTTTCCTTTGAAAAAGAGTGAATTCGAAGAGCAGGGGATGAATTGTAGTAATAAAACCCTTCTGCAGGTAAGAAACAGCAAAACCCAGAATATTTGACCCAAAACTACCACCTGTCATGATGAGCTGTTACTGTAAAATTTTCTGGATTTCTAATCAGTTCATTATCAGTGGGGAAATCAGTTATACCTTCTCTTCTTTATGAGTTGTTATAGGAGTTATACATACAACAAAGGTTATTATGCACAAATGGTAGTCAGGTATCTGTCAGCAGAAAGCTTCTGTTCTAATGACAGAGGGGAAATAATCTGAAATGCTGCTTCTTGGTAGTGTTAATAGGCAAATGAGCTGAAAGTAATAAATGCTATCGGTAGGCACTTTTATTTCCTCTGTGTGGTTTACAGAAGTACAAGAAATTTTGAGCTGGTGCTGGAAATCAGGTTCTGAACTCTAAAGTCACATCAAAGACATTATAGAAGTAGAAAGGATGGACATTTTTAAGCTATATTGAACTCTCAAGCTGGGTAACAAAAATAAATTATAACTCATAGTTTAGTAGATGCTTTTCAAAAGTGAAATATTGGACTGAGCTTCCGCACATTCCACCCACTGCCACACCAGTGGTGTGGGAATGTCTGTTGGGGCAAAGTCTAGCCTGTGTCCTGCATGCTGAACCCATGTTAACAGATCTCTTTTTACCCTGGAGAATAGCAAGAGCTGGAGAGTCACAGCAGCCTTAAAGCTGCTGCCTGGGAAGTGCATGGAAAGGAGCATCCATTTGCTTAGGACAAGCACATCATGAGGCTGTGAAGTTAAACAGTTCAGGGAGCATGCAGTTGAAGGTAATGTGACCATTGATGGTTGAAGGTAATGGGACTAATAGGACACAATGTAACAAACTACCAAGTTCTGAGATTTTATTTTCCCACATTATTAGCACACATCAAAAAGGAAAGGAGTAAGCTGATCAACCAAAGAAAAGCCCAAATCTGCAAGAAGTCTACATACAATAGGACATGATAGCTCATTCAGCGGGGCCTTTGAGAATTCATTGCCAGTATGTTCTTTACATGTTATTTACAAACAAATTAATTGTCCTAACAAGAAATCTCAGGTAAAAAATAGTTTAAGAACATGAAGCATAATGTAACCACAACCAAGTAATGCTCAGAACTCTTCTGCTGCAAAAAGAGCTGATATCTGTGAAAACCTAAAGGTCTAACCCTGATAGAATCCTAAGCTCAGTGCCAAGAATTGATGCTCCTGATCAGAAAAGTTGATTCAGAAGAACTAAAAGCAGTTATGATATGTTCTAACATATCTCCAGAGAAGGTCAATCAAGGAAGGAAGGGAGATATTGTTTAGGTTACAACTGAAGTGCTGGGCAGATATTTCTCCAGCTACTGTCAGTCTATGCTAGTAAATCTTTCCAGAATAGTGCAAATGCCTAGTTTATGTACACCTGAAGTAAAGCTAAGTTGTACACTTCTGTGCCCAGTCTAATAAATTAGGGGGAGCAGAGATTAGTAAGCCTTCAAAGAACAGACACAGATTCCCAAGATCTTGTCCATACCACTGAAAATCAAAGCTGGATTGTGTGGAAGTATGTTAGGTTTCTCTATACTTCTAATAAAAATGCATCCATAGAGAGTGAAAGCAGGTAGGTTTCATTTGCATCATCTCTTGGTTGGAGAGGGAGTAATCCTCTGTAGTCAACTGAGACAAGTAGATGCTTCCAGCCCATAATTCACTTGACTTTCCTGGTCCCTTCCAACCCTTAAGATTCTATGATTCTGTGTGACCTACTCAAGATTATCTACTTTAGGATGAAATTAATTGTTCCTAAGAGGTGCCTGATTTCCCTTTGAACACAGTCTAAAGAGCTTTAGAGGTTGAGATTTTTGCTTAAAATGTCCAATACATGAAAAATGAACCTCTTTTGGGTTTGTGTGGAGTTGGAATTTTTTGTTAACAGTGATGCTCCCTGCAAGAAGTTCTCCAAACTTCTCCTGTCTCTAACTTGGATCTACCTCTGGCCAATGATGAGCCAATCTGGTGCTTCTGGTATCACTGTTTAAGAAGTAGAATCTGCATCAGGAGGAGGAGGTGGAAGGAGTGGGATGAGAGGGAAGTGATCATGTAGACCCTGAGGTCAGTACAAAAGAAGGATCCCATGGTAAGGCAAAGGCTCTCCCCCTGACAACCACAGAGGACAACAGTGGAGCTGACATCTGGCTGTGGCTCCAGGAGGGCCCTGCACCAAGAAGGTGAGTGTGGCCTGAAGGGCCATGACTTTGTGGGGAGGTGGCACTGGAGCAGAATGTGCCCTGAGTACTGCTGCTGCAGAAGAGACTCCTGCTGGGGCAGCCTGTGAGAAGTTGCAGCCCTTGGGAAAGACTCATGACAGAAAGGTTCATGAGGGACCATCTCATGTGTGAGGGACCCCATTCTGGAGCAGAGGAAGAATGTGAGGAGTCTTCTCCCCCAGAGAAAGAAAAAGTGACAGAGACCACAAATGACAGACTGACCACAACCCTATTCCCCTATTCTCTGTTCCTTGCACTGCTGAAAAGGTGGAGATACTAGGATTGGGTTTCTCAGTCCAGGAAGAATGGAGAGAGAAGGTGGTCTGAGAGTGTTGATTGCACATTTTCTTCATCATCCTATTCTGTTTTGGTTTCTATTTGTTCAGCTTTTGGTTGGTGTGGGAAAAAATTTGATTGCTCTAACCATGGAAGAATAGGAATCTTCCTTCCACTTTTTATTATCCTATCAAAGGTAGAGTCTTTTAGTCTCAGCCGAAAGTAAACATCCCACATGAGTGACAGGGGAACTGAGTCTGCCAAAAAGCCATGCCAGAAACTAGAAGCCAGCAGAAGCAGGTTACTAGAAGATGTTGGTACAGGACTCAAAAACCAAAAATACTATTGAGATTTCTTTGTTGTCTCATGTCTTTACGTATGCAAGTATTTAATTACTCTGTATTTTTGTCTGTTTACAGGCTCCTACTTCATTACTACTTTGTATATGAGTACAGAGCACTGTGGTCTATCAGTAAGGCCTCTCAGATGAGGGTCTGCAAATGCAGCAGTATGGTGGCCAGCCATCAGTGATCAATCATCATATGCTTGCATTAAGTTGTTGGACCCACAGCTCCAGTCTCTGCTGTCTGAAAGAGCCATGACACCACATGGCTTTCCTGCAGCCTTTTGTGGCCTGTTTTGAGAAATCTGTTCTGATTTTCAGAGTAGCAATGCATTATAAAACCAAGTCAGTTTCATACAGATTCAGGTTTCATTGCAAACTTTCCAGGCAACTCCCTGAGTAAGATGCAGGCAAGCCTGTCGTGACCTTAATTTCCCATATGGTTGACTCATTGTTCTACCTCCTGCAGTCAACTCTTGATTTCTTAATGCATTTTCCTTTCATCTTCTGCTCACTGCTGTTGCTTTGTTTAGAAGATATTGCTGCTATTGACACTAGAAATACTGAAATAGCTGCATTCCCTTTGTTGAGACACTGCAGTTTTGGGGAATGATCAGTGTATTGCATATATGTAGCATCTTTTCTTATGTCAACTGACATACACATAAATAAATTATTTAATCCTTCTTATTTACAAGTTCCACTATAAAAATGTCAGAAATCTGCTTGTGTATGAGTGACTATATGTGGTCTCAAGTGTATACTTTTAGCGTAACTATGCCAGCTTCCTTCCAGTGCCTCCAGACTGAGAGAACTAGTCAGTGTATAAAGACATGTTTCTTCTTTAAGTCCCATTCCCATTTTGGAGTCATTCATATCAGGTTGATTTGCCTCCATGCCAGCAATATCCCCATCTTTCCTAGCAAAAAGTATTACCTTTGCTTAGAATCATAGAATCATTGTGATTGACAAAGACCTTTAAGATAACTGAGTCCAACCACTAACCTCCTACTGCCAAGCCCATCAGTAAACTATATAATATCCTGCTTCTGCAGGGGGATTGGGCTAAAGGATCTCTAAAGATCCCTTCCAGCTCCTACCATTCTATGATTCTATATGATAACATCTCATCTATGCATCTTTTGAACATCTCCAGAGATATGCCTGGGCAACCCGCTCCAATGCTTAGTAACCCTTGGTGAAAAAATTCTTCCTAATTTACAGCTTACAGTTGTAACATGTAAATTCTTTCTAACTTGTAAGTTAGCAAAAGAGAATACAAGACAGATAAATAAAACCCAAGGGGAAAAAAAACCCAAAACAAAACAAACTTCCAAAAAACTCAAGCAATGCACAATGCAGTTGCTCACCATGTGCTGACTGACATCCAAGCAGCAATCAGAATCTTAGAATCACATAAACTCTTCCTAATCATTTAAGTTCTTCCTAATTTACAGCTTATAGCTTCCATCTTTATTCACAGCCATTACTACAACAATTTTTCTACTTTGAAAAGACTGCATTGGTATCTAGGTATCCATTGGTAACTAGGTTCAAAGCTTGAACTACTAGCCAAATACCTTGATCTGGTTTTTAAATTCTCTATCGCTTCTGTAAAACTAACGAAAATTTTATTCTGTGCATTACAGGAGTTACTTACAAATGACTTCTGTTATGTTTGCAAACATGCAGTGAGAGAATTTGAACAATGCAGTGTCAGGAATATGTACATGCCTCAAATCCATCAAACAGATTGCATGAGTGGAGTGGGAATAATCATTCACTGGAAATAAGTAGGAAGAGTTATCTCAAAAAAAAAAAATCCTCTCAAGGAACCTTGAGAAAGGCCTGAGAGGTAAGAAGCATTATACATCAGGGAGAATTTTCAGGCACAGTATTAATTCTAAAAGGGATGGGAAAATTGAGAGACATTGTTACCGATGATGCAAATAAAAGCTGGGCAGAACAGGTCATAAACTTTCATGCAACACAATACTGGCCAGCTGTTCTCGAATGTGTAATGTTTTCTGGAAGCAAAGACATTTTCTGCTGAAGCGAGTAACGTTCATTTTGAGAAATAAGAATGACTAGTGTTTTACTCAGCTGTAAAACTTCCTGAGTCAGAATAAAATTGCTTAGAATTTTTTTAATCCTTTACTGTGTACTGTTCACTACACACTCTGTGATCCAAAACACTAGATGAAAAAGAGGATAATTCTTTCTTCAGGAGCAATTCCTAAATTCCTTTATCCTTTTTTCTCTTAGTAACTGCTTTGTGAGCTCTAGAAGTCTGATGGTCTAGTGGTGAATCATTACTCTTTGATTATGGTTTTACAACTATAGAGAATGACATAAGTTCATTGTGATGTATATTTGGAAATTATTCAAAGAGGTTTTATCCTTTTTATTTATTCTTTTTATAGCTACACAGATCCATTCTGTAACTGTATTAATACTCTCTGGGGCTTCCATTACCAAGCCATTATAACACTTCTCAAGTGCCTGACAGTGTACTGCATCCCACTTTATGTCTTACAAAAAGAAAGCATTTTGTGCAGGTCACAGAGTATTCTTGAATTTCTCTCTCTGTGGAAGTCCCACATCATTTGCAGTATGACTTTCAAAGTGAGAATTCTGCAGAGTAACAAATTCCATTCAATTTCAGTATAGATATTTTTTTCCCCTACAGTTTGGGCTAGGAAGTGAATTGAAGTGATCTAGTTCTCAGCAACCAAAATTTTAGTGAAAAATCCAAATGTTCTAATGTCATGTGTATGAAATCACTTTACCTAATTCTACTGCATTAATGTACATCTTAGGGTGTTTTGTCTACCAATAGTAGATTAAAATCTGCACTAATTTTTCCGAGTTGACTCAATTTAGAGAAACTAGAGTATCAAATTTAAAGAGATAAGGAAATAAGGAAGAAAAAAAGGCAGAAAGTAAAAATAATCTAATGAAATTCTATATCTAATAGCACAAAGTGTAGTAAACTTGTCCAACATGTAGCACAGTTTGTAAAACAAATTCCTTTTTACCACAAAGTCCTTCCTACTTTTTGTTTCATCTCAGGCTGGAAAATTCCTGTGATTTATGTTGGTTTGCTTTTGGAAATCTGAAAACTATCTGAAAAGTTCTGCATGCCTTCAGTGGTATTTATCTTTTTGTAGATTATAGTTTTTATTTCCAACCTCTCTGTCACCAGCCATTCCTAATACTGGCAAGGTTAACAATACCATAAGTGCAAGGAAATACAGAGAAACAACAAAGAAATCTTATGCAACAGCCAAATGCAGTTTTTGATTAGTTAAACATGAGTGTACCAACCCAGAGCTCCTGCAATGTATGTGACATAATTCCCTACCCTTAGCCACTGCAACAAAATAGGACACCAAGGAACAGAGTGTGTCTCACTTTCCCAAGCAAGGTCATATATTTTTTTTTTAGTAGATGTAAGCAGAAACATAGCACAATCAGATGCGTGCTAAGGAAGGAATTCTTTTTAAAAGCAGTAACTCACTAAAGCAGCATAAATATTTGAATTGCATCACACGTATCTAGGTTTCGGTTATAGGAAAACACCATGAACTTTCAATTCCAATTGCAGCTTCCCAGAATCTAAATGAAGAGTTATATTTATTATATTCATAGTGAATTAAGGTGCTGGATGAAACCACACTCACCTGTGATTGTTTCTCTCACCAGGCAGTAGCTGGGTAACAGCAGGCCAACAATTAACATGAAAAATCCCAGGTTTACATAACAAGTAACTTTTATTTCCTTTGTGTTTTATCTGTAACAGATTTGGTATGAAATTAATCAGTGTCAGTCCTCACTAACATGCTGTGGCACTATGTATCAACCTTATGACCTGAAAGCCTTTTATATGTATATATGAATGTAGCACTTTTGTCCTTCCCATGTCTCTGAAAATTCTACTTAGGAAGTTCACATTTATCAAGGACTGCAAGGACTGTACCTTTCTGTCAGAGACATTCCCAGTGATGGTGCAGAGTCCAGTGGAGTGGCAGAAGCAGCGTGGTGCATTTGTGCCCCCAGGACTCTGCAGGCAGACCACTCCAGCAGATGGAGAGCTGGGAGAACCCTGCCCAGAGCATGCCAGCAATGAGTCCAGGGTGGGAGAGTGCTCTGGGTAGTTGCTAAGGATTACAAGGCACATATGTGACTCCACTCAAACCATATCCATGCAGAAACACTGTAACTCAGCTATTTTCTTGCACATCACTAGCTATAGATTAAGCTGTGCTATCACAGCCTTCTCCAACTTTGGACAAAGCTTTGATATGCTTGCCATCTCAAGTAAAAAGTATCTTTTTTTTTTTTAAGTACTGAAGTAAAATCGTACATGACAAAAGGAAATCATTGTACATAAGAACATCACAGCCCAGACCAGAGCCATCACTGAAACTAGTTATAAGTTCTACTATTCAGGTCTGGCCAGGTTCTTGTGCCAGACATTTTCTTCTCTTTCCGATTGTCTGATTACTAAAATCCCACAGGGGAAGCAAGCTTTGGTCCGGTTGTGACTATGCATAGAAGCACACCCATTAAAAATCAGATTTCACTGCTATTTTTTAGCCAGCTACCATTATCTATCTGAGATGGGGTGACTGTGAGTGTGGATTTTCCCTACCCCAGGCTGAGGTGAAGTAATTTAAGTTAACCCAGCATCAGTGAAAAGAATACCAAGCTCATAAAAATTCCTGTGTATTGCCATAGACAAGAAGCAGGCAGCTGGACATGGCTGTGACACAGATGACGTGATTTTATAAAGGGAAGTCCTTTACCAGATCAATCTGGTCTTATTCCTCTTCCTGCCACCCAGCTTTATAGGAATAGCATCAGGTGTCTGTCATTTAACTGGACTACCATTTAGCTTGACTTTAAGCTAGAAAATTAACTACTTATATTGAGTTCAACTAAAGCTGAATAGTCTGTTCTTAGGATCTTAAAATAAGAACTTGCTATTTTTGAGGGGTTCAGTAACTCTCTATAATTTAGTTATCTAGGAGGGTATTACTAACAAAAAACATGCAGTGGCTGTTATGATATTGTTTTATTCACTGCATCTGGGAGTAGTAACATGGGTAAAAATGGTTTTAATTTAAATATTATACTCTAGTTAAGCATGAAGTTGTAAAGGTCAAATGATCATACAACACAAATATGACCAATTTTTCAGCTATGCACTTTCTTGTCAGCAAATAATGGAAACAAATATTGTTTCAGACCAAACACACTTGGAAGTGGCTGTACTTGAGAATACGATTATATTTTCAACAGCCTTGCTGTTGCAGTCACTGAAATGCAGTCACTTTCTGAAATGCAGTCACTGATAAAAATGGAGAACACCAAACATCTGCATTTCACTAAGATTAAGAAAAGATAAGGAAAATTTATTTAATAAGTAAAGAAGGAAAAATAGGAAAATCTATTTAATATCTCAAAGGACCTCATTATTACGAGTAAATGAGACTGAAGAGATCACTACAGTTTTGGGCAAAGTTCTTTATACATGAAATTGAAACAAGAAATGCAAGACAAAGCTGACTGTCTTCATAAGCACAGTAACACATACACGGAAAAAACTCTCTGCTCAAATAGTTAAAAATAAATTAATATCTCTGTCAAACACAGCCATACAAATACAGTAAAATAACAATTTAGTGGTATATCTTTCACCTGTGTAGTTTCTCCTTTTCTATTTTTTTACTGGTTACAGGATTGTTTGTAATTATGAGTTTCCTTCAGAGGTTATTGCTCCATGTGCAAAGACGTTCAACACTAATTTGCAAACACATTTAAATGACACATTCTGATTAGTAAGATGACAATTGTAAATCAGAATAACTCATGTGTCTCTAAGGTAGCCTGGTTGTGTTGAGTAATAAAAACCCACACAGAGACATCTTTCATGGATCTATTGTCTTTTAATTTCCTTTAATTCATAATTTGTTGATGTTTTTACATACAGTCAGGAAAGAAAGAGGAGAGATGTAGTAGGAGGAATTATATATATTCAGCTCCTTACATACCAAGAAAGCATATAATATTTTGGAAAAATATATGTCATTCTTTCTTGAGCAGTGCACTTTTAATATCTTTCTGTCCTCTTTTGGAATATCTGTCACTTTAGAGTTATTTGATGATTATAGCAACACTTTTAATTGTAGCCACTTTTAAACAGCCTTGCCTTTTCCATTTTATCTTCTCCATCTTCAGAAGTTTCATGCATCATGCGAGTTCTTCTACCAGCCAAGGAATGAATATGGCTTGATCCCAACCCCATCATCAAAATTCTTGAGTCGTCCAGAAGAGTAGGTCAAAGTTGTTCTTCTCCCAGGCGGCAGCGATGAGCTGCTACTGCCTTCTCCCAGAGATCGACAAAATCTCATTTTCTAAAAGAGGAATATGTGTCTCCTGACTGCAGCATGATTTTTGGATTGGCTCCAGATGTGTTAACATTTTCTGGTTCAAAAACTATCAGAATTTCCTATTTAACAGAATGGTGCAAAAACTATCACAAATTCCCTTTAACAGAATTGTGCAAAAAGGAAGACTCTCCAAACTCAATGGAGAAAATAGAGATTCCTGGAAAATCTGGACTTGTGCCTAAGTTTCTGCTAATATTTTTTCCTATTGCTTCAACTTGCTCATTTTTTCAGATGCTAAAAAAAAAAGTAGGATAAAGAGATTTTGATGTTAAAAACATAAACACAGATGTGCTGAAACATTTAATGATCATCCTTTCTTTGGAGAGAGATGCTGCCAGTGGCTGGTAGAGATCGACTTCCTGTTGTGAGAATAATTTTGAGGTTTTGAACTTCCAATATATCCAAAGACAGTGCCAGCCACTGAAATATGCTGCTAAGTTTCATAGCAAAGCTTCTAAAATTGTCACAGTAATTATTTTCAAGATGTTTTCTAAATGGGAAACTTTGGGATTCTGTTTCTGTGAACACATTTCTGGGAAGGTCTTGCATAAATTCCAGGTGCAAATGGTAAAAACTATAAAATACCCTAAAGTGTGCTGAGGTAAGCACTTTACTAGCTTTCCTCC
This sequence comes from Colius striatus, assembly GCF_028858725.1. Lineage (NCBI taxonomy): Eukaryota > Metazoa > Chordata > Aves > Coliiformes > Coliidae > Colius > Colius striatus. The sequence goes on from NC_084790.1 coordinate 38,568,301, forward strand.
TTTCTATGAAAAACCAGCAAGGCAGATCGCAAATTATTGCATCATATGATCCATCATTCCGGAACTTTTGTTGCTTATACCTAACATATTACCTTTTTGAAGGTCACACTTTTTGAAGTCAGGTGTCTCAATTTGACAATAGATACAAGAGATTCCCCTAAACCTTCAACTATTTTCTGAAAATCTGATTGCAAATTAAGCAGTCAGGAAAAAAAAAAAAGAGACACATTTGAAAAACATAGACTGTAAACTGTGGACCTTTACTGTTTAATCTGGGAATCTGCAAAGTAGTATGAGGTTTTATCAGACAACAGGAACTTGGCTTTCCAGTATAGGGCACAGTTCAGACTCCAGCATCAGTAGTCCTACTGAAGGTCATCCTTGAAGTAGCTCTACTCAACAGTCATTTGAAAATTCCAGATTCCAAAAATCACAGTTATATTTCATTCCCATCTTTTTGAAAGGCCCAAAGCTTCAAAGGACTGAAGCATAAGAGCCTGCAAATTCGTAGAACAGGTCCACGAGACTGACAAAATGCTAAGTTGTGAATGTGAGATCAATAGAGCTCTGAGACAGTCTGGCTAAGGCCAAGACAGACTGGAACTGTTTAGGAACACAATGATCACACCAAGATTTCCAAAACATGGCAAGAAATAAGCCAAGTTTAGATATTTTAATAAACAGAAAGACGTCCTGTTTTCCATTGGAATCCCACTGAAGTCTGAGGACATTCTGATAAAACTGCTTCAATTTACACCCATAAATATACTGTAGTTGAAAATAAATCTCACTTGTGAAAAATCCCCCAATTTTCTTGTATTTAAACATAGTTTTTGGTTCATCTTTCAAAAATGAGATCTCTTTAATGTGAAAGACCACAAAACAGTAAGTGGTAAGCCAGCATGTAGTGGTTGCCCTAAAAAAACTATACCAGTTCAATGGGTAAATTAATTCACATTTTAACAGCTCACTTATCTCCTCTGAATAAAGTGAAAAAACTGGGGAAGAAGCCAGCCAAAGTGTTTGTGATACAAAATATGATTTTGTATTCCCAGACAGTGCATAAGCCAGTGACTTTATGAGACATAGTGCTGAAAGTTTAGGAAGGTAGAAATGAGACTGAATGTCAGAAGATATGAAAACGTGTTAATATGACCCTGGTTGAGACCATAGGCTACAATCACGACATCGCTTAAACAAAAGGCAAGAAGCTCACAGGCTGTACTACAGTTTGTGGTATAGCACCTACTAAATATAGTCAAGCTATGTAAAGTGGAGCAGTGAGGTTCTTTGGCACTTTTTCAGGAGCTGTACAGAGACAGAAAGGAAAGGTCAGCTACTTTCAGTTCACAGTAATATGAGTCATCATTGACAGATCCACTAAACAGAAGATGCTGCAGAAATCTTTAAGGAGTGAGAATGTTACTGAAAGCATCAGGCCTCTGAGACACACTTCTGAAAAGACCAAGACAACTTCTCAAGTACTGTCTCTAGTTTTCAAGGTTGAATCTTGTCTTTAGAGGTAAATGTATAAACACACTCTAGTCCTACATGTGTGGCAAACCCATATGGCTGTAGTGCATGTGCAGGCAAAGCCTAAGGTTAATGAATGAGTTGGGTTTTTATTATAGCAATGACTCTCCAGTAAATTGGATTTTTTTTATTCTGAATACATTACCAAGGACCCACCTTCCTTTCTGTGCTCTCACACTCTAGCATCGTCTTGCAGCTGAGCATCACAAGTCAATATACCATAACTGAACCCTCACTCCTGTCCTGAGCAGAACTGTAGAGCAGGATCAACCGTTCTTACGAATGAAGCTTGCTTGTCAGGTTCCTTCACAACTGCTTGAACCTGGGTAGACTAATCAGGTTGCTGCTGCTCCTGCAAGAATATTATTCTGATTTTGAGCTATAAAGAAAAAAAAAAAAAAAAAAACAACCAAAACCAAAAGGAAAAGGAAAGGAAAAAAGGAAAAGGAAAGGAAAAAAGGAAAAGGAAGGAAAAAGGAAAAGAAAGGGAAAAAGGAAAAGGAAAAAGAAAAATATTAAAATGTTCATCATTGCTTTCAACAAACAAATAAAGAAAATATGGTTGTTTATATTTCACAGGTTTTTTACATTTTACATTTTTTTCTATAAGGTCAGGGAGCGGAATAACTGATCCCATTCTTAGGGCAATATTACTCTTCCCTTGTCTGCTGAAAACAGATCAGTCACGGCAGGCAGCTTTCATCTCCCTCCAAGTGATAGTGTAAATCAGTCATGAAGTGTAGCCAAGGGACTAAAGGGACATTAACACTGTATTTTCCTTCAGTTACATTTATTTTACCCTTTAATTTGGTAAGTGATCAAACTGATGAGCTAAGCTTTCAAAAATGGAACTGAAGTGAGGAGCAGTTTAATGAGGAGTACTGTAATGATGTGACCTTTGTTTTCAGCCAGGAGCAGTGGAGAGAATGAAGAGCTTGTACCGATCCCAGCATCCCAAGAGAGTGAAAAATCTGTCCTCTTCATAAGAAGAGGATTCCTTATGACTGACAGTCTGGACAAGTCTCAGATGATTCTCAGATATTGTATGTCAGCTACAGCATTTTCCTTTAAATGAGCTGCAATGTGTACCAAAAGTAGCTGTTTTAGAAGTGGGCCTGTTTCTGGGCCCTCCTGCTGCTGAGGCAGCTGTTGGGTTGTGGGTAATACTGGGGGCTATTAAAGAAACAGAGGAGCAAAGGGAGGCATTTCTACAGAGTCTGGCATGGTTTCAGGTTGACATTTTTGCTACATAAGTTGAGAAGTTATGGCTGATACCTTCCTTTCTGCCTGCCACATTTCTCCTTCTCAGAGTCCGGAGGACCCTGAGTCTACATCATCTGTACAGAAGCAAATGTCTCTAAAGTCATTGGAAACTGCTCTTACGACATCTGTCCCTGAGTGCATCATGAGTGGGGTGTTGTTTTTACTGTTTACTACATGTCTATTTCAGATCTCTTTTTGTTCATATAAAGTGCACACATGTGTTTATGAACTGCTTGTTGAAAAGATAAGAGAATGTGGAGTGCTAGCCAATATCCTTTTTCCATTACTCCGTTGGGATTTTTTTCCTACTTCTCTTTTATGCTGCTTTTCTGTCTCCTATTTTTGCTTTTTTCCCATCTCTTTCCTTCTATGGCAATGATCAGGATTTGCTCCTCAGCACATGCGAGTCAGGCACAGCAGGCTTTATCCTCACTGCTCAATAAGAAAACTGCTTAAAAAAGAATGAAAAAAAAAGGAAAAAGAAGAGAAAGAAATATTTAGTATGTAAAAGCAACTAATATTGAGGCATATGTTTTCCATGTCTTATATGAAACCAACTTAATGAGGAGCTTAACCTGAGACTGAATCAAAACAGCACATTTTAAGGATCTTTATTCCTTGACAATAAAGCAACTGGTTCAGCTGAGTACCAAATAGTACATCCTGCACACTCCTGATACAACAAGTAAAATATTTATTTGTAAATGTGGAATACAAGGTGCTACTGATCACCAATCTCTAAATATCGCTTCACAATTGGAAAGATCATGACTATACATTTGTAGTTTTTGCTTCAGATCCACACAATAACAAGTGGCAGGTTGAGACATCTGACATTGGGCTACCATGACCCGGTGTGCTGGCACCAGGTGGAGGACTCTGGACAGCTGAAATGCTCACTAGGTCAACAGCCAATAGTTGTCCCTCCCCAGCCTTGAGATGTCTAGTATCTCCCATCCAAAGAAATTTGTCTTCAAAGGAAATTTAGGTGTTCAAGAAGTGATATTCATACTCATTCTGTAGTAGATTATGTCTCTCTGCACCAGCAGAGCTCAAAGGGTTCCATTTTGTTGAAAGCAGATGTAGAAAGCCTTATTCTGGTGTTACACAGGTATTTTTTAAAATCTTCTCTTTTTGTGGTGTGAGTTATGCTCATTGAAATCATTGAGAGTCTCATGACTCAAGCAGATTTTACATAACATATAATTTAATTCTTCAGCTTCTTTCATGATTCAGAGTTGCAAACCTATCTGTTTCCCTCTTAATATTATAATGAATTTACTTTTATCTTCACACGTGGATATGAATATTTTTCACAAACTTAAATTTAATCTGTGAAAGGCTATGATTTCAATTTTGTTGCAAGGATATTTGAGTTGATATGTAGGTCTGTTTGGAAACTAAAGATAATCAAGATATTGTTGGAAACTACAGAAACAATTGGAGCTATACAAAAAGCTTCTTTTGTAAAAACAAAAATGTAAATTTATTTCCAGGTTTTTTGAGGGAAAAATCATATTGTTTTTCAAGTTGACCTCATGCAGTCTAGATACATTACTATGAAACAGCACTTTTCAAGGAACACATCATGATGGGTATCAGGGTAAACAGCTCACCACGATATAAATCAATACCACCTGTTGTAGTACTTCTCTTTGGGATTTCTTTATTTTGCTACATTTACTGACATTGTCATGTCCCTTAATCTGTGGTAGAAACAGGTTTAAGGTTATTTTCTTAAATCAGCTTTGATAATTTCTAAGCTTGTGCTAGAAGCAGGGTTATTTTGGAATTTGGTAAACACGGTAGACTCAAAGGCAGTGTTCTCCATGGTAAATAGCTCTATGGGTAAATGCAAATATGCGTAGTTTTGCACAAATGCTAAAAAATACCTCTCAAGTATCAAACAGCTGAAGCCAGTGTGCACAGCAAGAACATATGCCAAGAAGCTGTAGAGGGCTGATGTTACTTTTTAAGCACTGAGATCTGACATGGGATCAGGCCTGACTCTGCTCGGAAATGGGGAATGGGAGTATCACTGAGAGTTTCAGGAAGAGCAGCGTCAGCCCGCTGCCACCTCACTGCTGCTGAAATTGTCCTCAGATAATTGTCCTGTGAACTGACAGTTTAAATCTGGTCTTTGAAAGCACTCTGCTGTGACAGCAAGGACAGAAGGTTACTTTGGTGCCATTCTGGTTAAAGAAACATTAATACTGTGTAACTCGACATAAAGGTTAACATAGTTGGAAGAAAGTCAAGAAAATATCTTTTAACTGATTTTATTTTTCTATTAGTGCCTGTAATGGCAAATGAAAATTCAAAGCACAAGTCAAAGAACTATCTGCCAGAGTGTCCTGGTGCTGCATTCCAGAACTTGGAAACAAGATACTGCCTGATATTCCCTGGTACCCAAGTGTAGACACCACTCTGAATTATTTTCCTTCCTTCCTTCCTTCCTTTCTTCCTTCCTTCCTTCCTTCCTTCCTTCCTTCCTTCCTTCCTTCCTTCCTTCCTTCAGTGGAGTCCATTTCCACAACTTCACACCAACCTGTCCAATTCCTAAGGATATTTTCCAAAACAATAAAAAGAAACTCCCAATTGCTTCTGATTTGTAGACTCTAATACAGACCCATCACATCTTGCAGTCAAAAGCCCTCTGGTTTTATCAGCTTAATTTTTCATGACAGACAGGCTCTTTGTAGAAATTAAATCTGGTGGTTACATAAGCATAAATTGAGCTACTATGGTCTTTTAAAGTATCTTTAATTAAAAAGAAGGAAACTACATGTCCAACAACCTTTGCAGACTGAGGCCCACAGCCATCTCTGTCCTGACTGATGAAGAGAAGCAGAGGCTGCTTCCCAGCACTGCCAGTGTCTGAGATGCCTCAGCTCTGCCTGTAACCCGGGATTTTCGTCATCCTGGTTGAGTGATGCTTGTATCCTGAGGCTTTGCTTCAGAGCTGTCTTGAGTCACCCATATGGTACAACATGGAGCTGGGTAGAAGTACACGAGCTGACTGTAAATGACTACTCTCAGATACAACAGCAGAGTAGTTGTGTTTATGTGACAATTTATTATAAAACCTTGGACTTCTGTTGTTCTGCTTCTTTTCTCCAGAACCTTTGGATGCATCCCTGAGTCTAATGGTAGCATGTCTGAGATCTGTTGCTGAACTGAGAAGGGAATTTTAGTCTCATCAAACCAGGAAGCCATTGCTGTGTACAATCCTACAGTCACTACCTGCTGTCTGTGTTTACATCACACCAAAACAAAAGGCAAACAAGTTAGATATAATGCCTGGAGCATTTTAAAGCATTCAACAGAGCTTAAAATGACAATTTATCATGAATAAAAGATTATATATATTGACATAATATTTAGATTCTACTAAAGAAGAAACTTCAATGCTTATCTGTAACCCAAGAAAAAAAAAAAAAGAAATTATCAGACATTTAATTTCTCAACAGAAAAAACTCTATAGTGCTGTCAAAGATAGGAAATTTGGAATAGTTTGTTGTACTCTGTTGACTTTAGCTTAATAATAGCTTCTAAAATACTTAAAATGGATTTTTTCACAGTTCAAGGAACAGACGTAACTAGAATCAATTTGCAGTGTGGGCCAAAGATTAAAAAAACAAATTAATCCTGGGATTTCTTTCTTTCATTGCACTCACTGTGACGTTTCGGATGTTTTGCAGGGGTCATCTTTTGTTTTCAGTGTTTGATTTTCCTTAACAATTTTTATAACTTCTTGCCAGTTACGTTTTTTCTTTCATCTTTGTTTGTGTGTGTGGGTGGCAGGAGTCAGGGAGGCTGCCTGTATCTGTGACAGCCAACATGAGCTGAAGACCTTAGCACTAATAGCAATTTCCAAGCAGTTTCTTCAATCATATCACTCCTGATGTCAGTAAGGAAATGCTTAAAAGCTTAAAGCCTGCATTTCCAGTGTCCAATAAACGCTGACCTACTAAGTGGCCACATTTGTATATCTTTCACAAAAACATACCTCCTGCCAAAAGTACCCTTTTCAATAAAATTTCAGAGCCAGTGAAAAAAAGATGTCCTGCACAGACCACGCTTTCAGTTACAGTTGAAAATGAAAGCTTTTTCCCTTTTCCAAAAATGTTTGTCCCTGATAGATCATGTTTGGGCTGGGGCTGTTCAGTTCCTCATGGTCTCACTCCAGCACAGGCTGTCTCAACTTGATATATCTATTTAAGGCATGTAGGCATTTTGAAGAGAATAAACTATTGAAACTGTTCAACTGTAACTTTGAAATGAAACCGGTTTGGCAGTCTAGGCGAATTGACTAAGTCTCTTATGTCTGTAATAGTATTTATCTTCAAGATAGAACTAGTAGTACCTGGTTTCCTATCAGCTTATACTTGAACTTACCACTAGCTTTTTCCTCCCAAAATTTTTCTGTGTGAATTTTTAAAGGAATATTTTCAGCATTTTAGATAATACCCGTGTTTTAGTGATTTTATGTTATTACTATCCAGCTTTTTACCAGTGGAGTCAGGTTTTATGTGAATTTTCCCTAACTCCTTCATTAAATAGGTAATTGCATTTTTAAAAAACACTTTAGAATCTAAAAACAGATATTTAGCTGACTTAAGGTATCTCAGATATCTGAATGAGGTATATATCTCTTTTTTAAAGCATAAGCAGTCTTGATCACAATCAAAACCAGAAATTGCTCAGAAATTTGGTAAATTTGCTCAGAAAATTTACCTAAGTAACAACAAATATTAGGGATCATTTTTACCCCTTTTAAATATAATTGTATTTAATTTTGAATTTACATTGATTATTCTTGTCTGAGGATATCAGTTCAGGTCTTTTGGAAACTTTGCCAGCTGAGTCAATGTCTTGAATCTTTTCTGGACGATTCAACAACTTCAAATGCAAGGCTTCTAGACAGATTAAATATTTTAAAAAGGACAAACCGGGACACTTTCTCTTCTAAATATATACTTCTTAGGTAGATATCCCTCAAGCAATCATGCCTTGGTTAACTGCATTAAATATATGCTGGATTTTAAAGTCAAACTCTCCAGAGTGACAAAAAACATTGCAATAGGACAGAGAAAGGAGAATAGGGCAAACTTATTCAAGGTAATGGAATAAGTAATCATATTGTCCAAAAAAGTCAGTCCTTTTCTGATAGGCACACTTAGATGTGTATTTTATTGCACTCAGATGGTTTATTCGTCTACTAGTAGCACTTTTATTTGGAGTGCCTTAAACTTTCAGTGGATTCAGAAGGAATGTTACTGAAACCAAACTGCCTATTCACCCAGGAAATTAGAAATCTTTGCATCAGCTCTGAGTCACTTGTTCTTTAGAAGCCTGTATTTGCAGCTTCATAAGTTTCTTGTTTTGTCACTGGGATGTTATGACTGAGACTATCTTCTCAGTGGTCTGGAGAAAATACTTGGATTCTCATTTTTCTCACAGAAGTAATGATGAAGATGTTCACTCTGATAATGAGCGATGGAATTCAGTCTCTTCAGACTGCATTTGCTCAGGTGATGACTTTTTTTGAAGACTGACAACACTGAGGAATCCCACAGAAACTTGTATCAGTCTGGATTGCTGTAAAGCCATTCTCAAGAAGATAGGAATAATGAGCTGTGAAAAGAAAGGGATCTAACTTTTGAAAATACAGAATTAGAGATTTATTTCCATTAATCTACAACATATCTTTAAGAATTGCCTTGAGTTTATTAACATGTTGCAATTGTATTCAGTGTGACTGTCTATGCTGCTTTTCTGCAGTCACAAGGATAAAGCAAAGATAAGCCATTAGCAGTCCTCTGACTAGTGAAAAAAAAAGGTGGAAAAAAACCACGAAACCAACACCAAATAACTTCAATTTACTAAAGAGAAGAAAAAACAAAAAAAAAGGGTGGTGACAATGATGGAGGATTTATTTGGTTCTTCATAGCACAGATAACATTAAAACCAAAAATCAGAGAGCAAGGGGGAATCCCAACCGTAAAGATCACATTTTTAAATAACTTTTTTAAAAACAAAAATATAAAATATTGTTCCAGTCCTGAAATTGTCTATTGAGAACACATTTTCTTTCTCATTTTGTAGTACCAAGCAGATGGAAAGTATATGAAAGCCGGCATATATGCAGGTGACATAACTGCTTACATAGTGTGTTGGGCTATCTGCCCTCAGACTCTTGCCCTCTACCTGTGTTTCCTGGATCTCAGAAGCCAGTGGTACAACATTGCTGCTCCTGTTCCAAGTTATGCTGACTAGGAGAGAGCTGGTTAAATGTTTTGACATTGCCCTAGAGGTGGGTGAGCAGCCCCGTGCTGAGGATAGATTTAATCACATCACACAGCAAATTCTAAAATCATAGGTGCCATGTTTCAAAGCTTTTGAAAGGAACTTCATGTTGATGTATGGCAGGATTTTTGTCTGTAGGGCCATACTACAACAGGATAAAGGAGTGGGTAGAAGGAGCATGAATGTTAAAAATTTACAAAGAAGAGAGCAGTATTCTTTCAAATCAGCAACAAATTATTTCTTTGAGATTGACTTTTCTGCAAATGGTAAAGGACATGGGTGAGATGAGAGAAAGGCATGAGGATAGGTCGCTAGGTAAGGAGTTGGACTAGAGGAACAGAGCAGATGAGAAACATCAGTCTTCTGATGGACAAGAGGATAAGGTTGTGAACAGGCAGCTGTTGGGCCACAGCACACTTTGTCATCTTTGAAACAGTCAACATGATGACAGAGGTAGGTGATGGATGGATTGAAAGCCACTGAAAAACAAATTTCAGATTTTTCAGATGAGGGCAGAGATCTGACAAGGCTGAGTGATGCAGAGATCTGACAAGGTTGAGTGATGCAGACAAGCAGCACCTCCATAAGACAGGGATTATAAAAAGTAAGACAGGAAAGGACTTCCACCCAAAATAATCACTACCACAAAGCTACGTGAGAAGGGAGAGCTGACTGAGACTTCAAGTACAAGAAAGTCTGGAGAACAAGGTTATTTTGTAAAGGAATTGAAGACAAGAGTTCTTCTAGAAAGAAGCTGACTTGTCAGCAGAAGGCAGGAGCATGGAGGAGAGGAGAAGCTGGATGCTGTATTCTTTGGCAGGTATATCGGACTGGGAATACTAAAAAGGAAGTGACATCTGGTACAGCTCAAAGAGAAACTGCTCAGCTGAAAGCTAGTGGAGTTTCTCATGCTTGTCCACATGACTGAGGTTGTTAAATATTTGTATTAACAAGCTCAAAAGGTAGGAGAGTGCATAGGAACAAATTACATTCTTTACTTGAGTAACAGATGGGAGGAAATTAGTTATTTCTGGGACAGGAAAGACCTAGGAAAAACTACATGACCAAAGAAGAGAGTCTTGTGATGAACTGAGAATATCTCAAGAGGAGAGAAACCCATAGTTATCAGTAACAATGAAATTTCAAAGTAATGCATTTATAGTAAAAGGCAAGAACATTCCCAGGATTTATCCAGAAACATTTTTTATGTTGTGCAAAAATTCGATGATAATTTGTTTTTTACCTCAGTCATCCATGTTCAATAAAGATTCAAAATAGACCAGACACAGAGACTGCCTACTAAGGTGCTCAGAGGGCTTCAGTTGTTAGTTGAAGACACTGGAAAGCTTTGCCTAATCTACAAAAATGAAAGTTGAATAAAGAAGAAGAATATGCTTGTTGTTTATAAATTTCTAATGAAGGAAAAAGAGGGGGAGAAAAATGCCACTTACACAGAGGCACAAGAGACAAATATTTAAGTTGATCATGTAGGTATTTTAGCTGAAAACTGTAAATACAAAGAAGTGATGGTAAGTAAAAGTAAAAATCCTGAAGCAGTAGATTAAAAATTTTTAATTTTACTAAAATATAAGTGGACGTTTGATGGGATGTATTTAGGTTCTTTACACCAACAGATGCTGTAAGTCTCATACAGTTTTTGTGGAATTTTCCTTTTTTCACCTCCACCATGTCTTCAAATCTCATTCAAAGCTCACCATCACCACCAGTCTACACTCCTAGCTTTCAAGTGCTTTCTGCTGTGAGAGATATACTTTAGCTTTCATGCCTAGATAATTTCTGCCAGAAAGCTCTGTGGCCCAGCTTCTCTAGTCAATTTTTTAATTTGTGTTCTCTTTCTTTTTGCCATCTTCTGCTGTCACACTAGCTAGGAGTTCTATCCGCCTAGTTCCTACTAGGCAAAAAGTAGGGAAAAAAAGATTGAGAATTCCCCAAATTCTCATGATTATGATTTTTGATTGCAGCCAACCTCTGAGGCTTTGGTCTAGATCAGTTTTATCTCTTTGTTCAGGTTTGGCAGCCACTGACAATTTGCAGTGATCAAAAGCAGGAAACATCCAGCACACCCTCATCCCCAGACATCTGGCCCTGTTGCAACATACTCCCCAAACAGTCCCTCAAATATGGTTCTCTGGGCTATGACGTATCATACACCCACACAGACCCTCACTGACTTCACTACATCTCTGCCCATGCATGGTATATTCCTTTCCTTCCATAGTTAGGGCATGTTATATAGGAAAAACTTCATACCATTTGGAATTCTCCAGTAGCAGAAAAGCAGAATTGGATCCAGGCATGCTTTTGTGCCTTTGCAACACATAAAGCTGTTCTGAAACATGTTTGTTTTGGTTTTGTTTTTTCCCCAAACAAACACAAATCTTCCTTTTACTGGGCTTGTTTTTTTCTTTTTGCAATATAAATTCAGGCTTTGTCTGTCTTCCAAGACTGTATGATGGGAAGGGAACTGCTGAATGATGATGCCATGATAGACTAAAGAGAATACAATTGAGTAATTTGACAGGAAACCTGACTTTTGGTTGGACTGTGCACAATCCTTTGTTTTTGACTGTTTAACCACTCCAATATGGTGACTGATATTTTTGACATTTCAACTAAGAAATGATAGGTCACAGTAAAATTCCTAAAAATTCTTTAGAGTTTCTCACAGGGTAAAGAAGGGACAATGAAGTTGAGTGTCCTAAGGGTTCAAAAGGCCATAGAATCTCACTTCAATATGTAACATGTTTAAATTTATCTAATTGAACTCATTTAGGCTAACTACTGTAAGGTGGGAAAAGACTTAACAATCCTAGCATATTCAAAGTAAAGCATCAAATAGAATAGTTTTCACTGTTCATAAAATGGCAAAAAGTGACACAGTCCCCTCAAAGTCCACTTTTGAAATGCTCTGCAGCAGATCCCGTCTCTCAAATTGTGCTTTTAAACATATATAACACTTATCAATCTAGAAAATAGTATGGGTGGCTGCTTAACATCTCTGAAAACTACAAATATTTTTAAAAAATGGAAAAATAATTTAGCTTTAATTATTGCCTTATGAAAGAAATATGCTGTTTGAAAACTCTTCCTATAAAGAACTACCATAACTGCAGTTTCTAGTTGGTTCTTGTGTTGTTCATTAGCAATGTAGTACCTTTGGGTACCAAAGGGTCTAGAAAATCTCAAAAGATAAAAATTTTCTTTGTGAGCCATCCAGCATTCAAGAGAGGTCAAGAGGTGTTAAAAATCATGAAGCTGGTAGTGCACATAATACTCATGTACTACACAGATACTACACATATACTTCAGCCTTTAAGAATTAGCTTCCAATATGTACATAATACCAGGCTACTTCCTCCTTTCTTCTAACATTCAGTCTTGAGGACTGAGTCTTATCAATTGACTGTTCCCAGTCTTATTCAATATATTCATCAACAACCTGGATGAGGGGACAGAGTGTACCCTCAGCAAGTTGACACAAAGCTAAAAGAAATGGTTGATGTACAGGAAAGATGTGCTGCCATTCAGTGAGATCCAGACAGGATTGAAAGTTGGGCAGAGAGGGATCTAATGAGATTCAAAAAGGAAAAGTGTAGAGTCCTGCACCTTGGAGGGAACAACCTCTGCTGGAGGGCAGCTCTATAGAGAGAGACTTGGGAGTCCTGGCTGACAATAAACTAAATACGAGCCAGCAATGTGCCCTCATGGTCAAGAAGGTCAATGGTCTCCTGGGATGCATCAAGAAGAGTGTGGCCAGCAGGTAGAGGGAAGTTCTGCTCCCCCTCTCCTCTGCCCTGGTGAGGCCTCATCTGGAGTCCTGTGTCCAGTTCTGGGCTCCCCAATTCAAGACAGACAGGGAATTTACAGAGAGCTACCAGGGCTACCAAGATCATCAGGTGACTGGAACATCTTTCGTATGACAAAAGGCTGCTGAATCTGGGGCTGTTTAGCCTGGAGAAGTCTGGTGGGGGATCTTAGCAATGCTTATAAATATCTAAAGAGCAGATATTGAGAGGATGAGGTGAGGCTTTTTTCTTTAGCACCCAGTTACAGGACAAGGACTAGTGGACACACACTGGAACACAAGTTCCACCTGAACTTGAGGAGAAACTTTTTTCCTGTGAGGGTTAGAGAGTTCTGGCACAGGATGCCCAGGGAGGATGTGGAGTCTCCGTCTCTGGAGGTTTTCAAAACCAGCCTGGATGCACTCCTGTGTCACCTGATCTTGGTAACATTGCTTTAGCAGTGGGATTGGACTGGATGATCTGTAGAGGTCCCTTCCAATCCCTACCATTCTATGTTTCTATAATTCTGTGATATTGCAGCAAAGAGGTCCTCAGGTTGATCATTCATGGCATAAAAGGGGGAGATGTGTGTGTGAATGCATATGTATGTATGATTTAATTTTCTTTAGCTTGATTGTCACTTATTTTTGTGATAGTTCTGATGAAGTAAAAAAGATTTCTCTTTCTCTCTCATGGGAAAAAAAACAGACAGTGGAGACTCAACATGAAAATGTGTGTGAAAAGAAACGGAGGTGCTATCTCACACCTTCATATCTCACTCTTGGAGGAAGCAGAGCAGGACATTCCTCCACCAGCTGCTGGTACTGGGAATGCTCATTGCAGCAGCTGAGGAGATGCAGGCAGTGTGGGATGAATCCATGAAGCTGCAAAACGTCATGGCACAGGGGCAGAGAAGATTTACTGCTGACATGCTGAAGTTACATGACCAATTCCACCCCAGACCTATGCTGGAAAAAGGTGATTTCTCTGTATGTCTAGGTAACAGTCACTTCCCATAGGTGAGGGAAAAGAGAGACTAATGACTAAAAGTCAGCTAACCCGAAATTATGTACACTGCATTTATCAAAACACATAGGCTAGGGTGTGTGAAAGGCCATATAGAAAGACAGCCTGACACCCTGAAGACACCCTGACACCCTGAAATCTGATCAATTGGAACTGAACTATAATATATTCTTCAGTTAATTTCTTTCCAAATAATTCAATTGATCTAATAAAATAAGTAATTTTTCTTTATTGAACCACATTATTTTGGAAGAAAATATGATTCAAAATATTATTTTCTTCCCATTAAGCAGTATCGACATGATCTGCTTCCCAGGATCAAGTTTCCATTAGGTGTATTGGATCAAACTCTTAGCTTAATTGTCTTTGCTGAACTTTTCCTTGTTGATAATTTGGCCCTCTATATTCATTTGATATGACTAAAAAAAAGAAGTTTCTTTCATTGTTTTTCTACTGTTATCTAAGTAAGACTAAATCTAGTAAATGAAAATAAGCTTGACTGAAAAGAGCAATGTACCTGAGAACGTATCTCAAACATAATATAGCATCGTGTGATAAGAGACTCGGTCAATGTCTACATGGGTGTGCTGTTGTGTTCTCAAGAATGCTTTCAATTTTCAAACATGTAAAATGTGCAGCAATCAGGTACTGCATGTGGAGTCAGTCCATTTTTTGCATCTGATATGCCCAGGATGATACCAAACCCATATTTCAAAAATCACTGTTTCACAAAGAACTGAAAGAACAAGCAAAATATTTCTGAGGACTTTTTGACTGAATTTATGTGAAACACATCTTCCACTCTTGGTTATACAGGTTATTTTATATTTACATTCATGCTCAGACATTACTGGCTACAGATATTGGCCAGAAAGCAGTGTGTATTCATCAGCAGGCAATCCCCATGGAATCTGCAAAGGCACCAAGGTCACAATTTCCTTGGTCACCCTCTGTGTATTTACATGCCAGTGTAATGTAAATGAAAAATGAACTGATGTTCATTGTCAGAGAAGTGAGGGAGAAAGTTTCATAGTCAACACTTTTGCATTCTTAGGTCATGTTTTGAATAATTAGATTAGAAGTTGTCCAAAGTTTTAACACTACAGACAGTCATACCAAAGAACCAGAAAAATCAGCAAAATATATGAGACCAAAATCAGTTATGTATTCTTCATCTCTATGTTGGCTGGCAGATCAACAGAGGATGAGCAGACTTCTTGATTGGACTAGCACATGTTAGGGTGAGATAAGGAGATGTTCTTGCTCAAAAGTTGAGTACAAACAAAAAACCAAACAAAACAACCAACCAAACAGAATTTTTAAATACATTGAAGTTCACTTCTCAGACATACTTTGACTCTAAATTGTGGTGATGTAACAGTTACTTATACGAAAGTTAGCAGGAACATATAATGTATAATTTTTCTACTGTTGTATCTCCTGAGATTTCCAGGAGGTGTCATCCTACAGGTGAAAACACATAAAAACATATTCTTCCTTTTTGGAAAAGCCCAGGCAGCTACTTCAACTTTCCCATTTCCATTTTATTACTGGAAATCTCTGTTTATTTAAAACACTTTAAATGATCCATAAGATGAATCACTGTATTTTAAATGCAAGCAGAAGAAGCATTATGAAAGACATCAGTTTGCATAAGGTCTCTTAATTACATAGTCTGCAAAACTGAGCTCCATACAATTTCATAAGGATAGTTGAAGTGCAAACGATTGAGTAATGAAGACACTAAAACCCCACAATAATTTGACTTCACTAGCTAGTCCTTTCCATAATAAAAAAAACCATATCCATAACTGACAAGGGATATTTGTTTTATTATTTGTATTCCTTACATCATGATTTTGGGACACTATAGTAAAAACATAGTAGACTTCTTGTGCTTGCGCTTTATGTACTGCAGCACTCCTAAGCAGATTGTGGTACTGAACATCCCCGAGATGTTGCCACACCATTGGTAATGGTGATGTGGAACTCTCTAAATTTATCCAGCTACTGCCTGTCTCATCATTCCCTCATCTTTATTAATCACCAGCTTCCCTGACCAAGGCTTCACTTTCTGAGCTGTGTGAGTAGTTCTACAAGGTTGCTGAGCTACTTCTGGTACTGCAGATGGTAGTTATTTCCTCCAAGAATACTCAACCCCAAGAAAGAACTGCCTAAATTATAACAGATAGAAAAGGAGCAATCATGGTGAAACCAAACAAACCTGCAGTAGTCACAGAAAAGGTCCTGGAGGGTGAGGCATCTGGAATTATCACCCTACATTTACTGACTACTGGCAGGTCCTACTACAAATAAGAGCACATGAGTGTGGTTGTTCTGCAGGAAGAGAGATGTGTGAAATGTTGTGGATATTCCTTAACCATGAAGATAAATTGATGGATTATAAGCCAGATGCTTTACTAATTGTTTAATTAAGCACAAGGACAGTTAAGAATCTTGGTATAAGTATGGCAAACCTATGTCTCAGTTAAGAGAAGGAGTATGTTTTTACTTGCACAAGAAAGAGTTTAGAAGAGCAAAGGGTATCAGTCTGAATGAATCCTTGATTAACCCACGAAAAGACTGAGTAGAAATATCCTGGCCAAAATGCAGTTTTCTTTGCTGACTGGAAGTTTAGAATTTAAGGATCATAATGTGTGCCATATGTTTGGCAAGTGGCTAAAACATCTTGCTAAGCAGCTGCCAGACATCAAGGAAAGCCCTGGAGAAGTAGATACATGCACAGTTTACTTTTAAGTTGTCCTTGCTCATAACTTCTGCAATCACATTGGCTATGTTTGGATTTTGTAAATAAAATGCTTTTACTTGCTTTTACCCTAACCTGGACAAGAGTAAGGATCTGGCAAACATCAAAACACACAGGCAAACAGACTTTTAAATCTGGTTCTGGCTTGCTCCCACAGAGGGAGATGTTCCAATAACATTTCTCCATGATAACTAAAACAGGGGCACAAATTATTTCTGTTAAGCTGTAGAGGTGATATGGTAAGTTAGTTCCTATTTTGTGGGCTTTACAATTCAGAGTAGAAGAGGTAAGTTCTAGTCCTGGTGGTGTCAGGAAAATTGCTTGGGCTGTACCAGCTAAACCCAAAGCAAACAGATTCCAGCAAGCAACCAACATCAAGCTAGATACATTTGCATTGCCAGTACAGAACTAATAAATATGAGGTCTCAGGTATACTGGTTTGCATCCATGCAGTTCAGGTATTTGTATATTTGGCTTGACCTCAACTGGTATGTGAAAGTTGTGAACAAATTATTGTAGTTTGTAGTTCCGGGATTTTTTTCTGTTATGATTTTGCTGGTCTTAATAAGTCAGTGTGAATGAATAGACTAGAGAGAGAGTGTTGTGATGAATTGACTTTAGCTGGATAACATGTGCTTGCCCAGCCACTCTTTCATTCACACTCCTCAACAAGACAGGGAGAGAAAATAGGATGGAAAGCTTGTGGGCTGAGATAGGAACAGGGAGATTGCTCACCAGTTACTATCACAGGCCAAACAGACTTAATTTAATTTATTGCTGCTTAAGAACAGAGTAAAACAGCAAGAAATAAAATGAAACTAAAACCACCTTCTACCTACAATGCACCATTTTTCCCAGGCTCAACTTCATCCTTGTCTCCTCCTTCATTCCCTGAGCAGCACAAGGGAATGAGGAAAGGGGTTTGTGGTCAGTTGATAACACTTTGTCTCTGCTGCCTCCACCTATTCACACACTTCTGCTGCTCCAACATGGGGTCCCTCCCACAGAATAAAGTCCTTCATGAACCTCTCCGACATGGGACTTTTCAATGGGCTTGCAGCTCTTCACAAATTGCTCTAGCACAGGTTCTTTCCATGGGGTATAGTCCTTCAGAAATGGATTGTTCTACCACGGATCCCCCAGAGGGAACCTACCAGAAACCCTACTCCTGTGTGGGCTCCTCTCCATGGGCCACAGCTCCTGACAGTACCCTGTACCTGCACAGGCTCTCCATGAGTTGCAAATTCCTTCAGGGCACATCTACCTGCTTCCTTGGGCTGCAGAGAGACAACTCCCACCACCATGCAGGGACTGCAGGGGAATCTCTGTGCCAGAAGCACCTCTTGCCCTCCCTCTTACTAGCCTTGATATCTGCATAATTGTTTCTCTCACATTTTCTCACATACACAGCAATTTTTTCACCCATTTCTTAAACTTGTTATCACAGAGCTGTGAGCAGCATTGTTGATGGTCTCAAACAGTATTAAATCTCTCTTGGACTTGTCTGGAACTAGCTGTGTCCAAGAAGGGTACAGCCCCATGTTTCTTCTCACAGATCCCAACCCTGCAGCCATGCTGCAACCAGGGCCTTGCCATGTAAACCGAATACAAGCACCAGGAAAACTGAAACCTCCAAAAACTCTCTAGAATACCAGAGCTGGAAGGACTCTGATCAGAGCCTACTTACCTGTTTTTTATGAGGAAGTCACAATTAAAGTATTAATATATTCAAGAACTTTGATTAAACTTAGGATGGGTCACTGTTCATCTGATAACATATATTGTAAGTCAAATTGTTGTTCAGAAATCTTGAAGTTTCAGTCATTCATCCAAGAAGAGCAAACTGTTCCAGTGTAGGTCCAGAAACAATTCATTCAGCTCAAGTAATGAACAACAAATAGTCAAGGTAAGCAAACAAAAAACAATTTGATAACCATGGAGATACAATTGTCATTTACAAGCAGCATTTAAAATCTGTAGTTGTGTCAAAGAAATGAGTCTGATTGTTTAACAAGAGTGTGATTAGTTAATAACAATCAGTGATAAACATACTCCATTTAGTGGCTCAAGTTGCATAATCATCTCAGCTCTTTGGTCAGCCAACTTGGAAATTTCACGAGACACTTGAGATTCTTGCCACCTTTTTCAGTGTTTCCTGCTTTGGCTAAACCAGAAATATGTGAAAATATCTTTCTGCCGCCGTTTTGGTGCTTCTGATAGTAAGGCCTACAAAGAAATTGAAGACCTAAAAAGAAATGCAAAATGAAGACATAACTACAGGAAAGGATACATTTTGATTCAGCTTAATGGATGTTTAACGGAATAACAATAATTTCATCTGAACTATCATACTGATTTCTACAAGCCTCATTTCTATGTTTTCAATGTAAAACTCCTGTATTATCAGTTAAAAAAATCCAGAGAATAGCAAAGGACCAGGTAATCTTATCTTGCCCAGACACTTTTCTATTCTCCTTGAATGTATCTCTAAATAGGGTTAGATTCCCCATCCATAGACTCAGTGTTACTGATTAAATTGCATTAAAATAGATGAATAGTAACCTGCTGACAAAATGATCTGTGTTGACTGAGAGATTACAATTCAATGAAAAGCTTTGTATGTCTTTTTAATGTCATAGGTGATTTAATCCTATTTTATGTGAACTGGGGAATCAGTTGTGTTGATTTTTAAATATTTCTGTATGAATACAGTGGGATAAATCAGCATCTGTTTCAGCTGAAGTAGTTTCAGTCTACCTGAATATTCCTTGTCAATGTCCACCAAGGGAAGTAAATGAGCACAAGAAGTTAAGCTATAAAACTTGTATCTTGTAGAGGCCCTTTTTTTGGTTTTGTTGTTGTCAATTCAATTGAAGAGAGTAAGATCTTGTTTGGAGTCTGTGTAGAAAACATAGGTCTGCAAACAACATATTAGTTCGAAACACAAGCAGGTATTTGGAAGCTTTAAAGAACCTGATCTGAATTTTGCACTGTAAACTCCTACCCTTAATTAGTGATCTCTTGAAGAAAAACTGAGTGCAGGACTGTATTAGCAAGTGCATAGCTAGTAAATTGGTAGAAATTATTATTCTCAGTGGCTAAGCTTTGCATCCCCTGCACAGCACTGTCTAGTTCAGACCCCCAGTGCAAGAGAGGCATTGAGAAACCACAACCTCAGTGAAGAACCACTACTCTGGAATGACATCATGTTAGATGAGATCAAGAGAGCTGTGTTTGTTTGACCAAAGAGTAGAAAGCCAAGGAGAGACCCCAGTGTTATCTTCAGCTACTGCATGGGTGGTCACAATGATGACTGAGACATTATTCAAAGAGGGGCACAGGGAAGGCACATAGTTACACCTTGCGACATGGAAAACCAAAACAATGTTTTACAGAAAAGGTGTCTAGGCATGTGCAGATTGTCCAGGAAGCCATTTGATCTCCATCTTTGACAATACTTAATATTCATCTAGATAAGGCTCTAGGACAATCTCGGCTAACTTTGAAGATGCCCTTGCTTTGAGCAGACAGTTGGATTACAGACTTTCAGAGGTCCCTGTCAGTATAAATTACTATATGATGCTGTGATTTCATTATAAATTAGAATTGTAAAACATGTTTTTTCAGGGCCTCAAGAAACTTGAAGAAAAAAACTTGAAAAAGCTGGATTCACGACTCTCTTACTGATCTTTCTTCTCAATTACAAGAGATGCCTCAGCAAAGCATTCAAAACTCATTAGCATGTTTTCGTCTTCCCCTGAAAGAAAAAGGCAGGAAATGAGGAGAAAAGATTGTTTGCCATTTGTCTTCTGGGCTTTTTTGGGGTTGTGTTTTGGTTTCTTTTTTTTTTTTTTTTTTTTTTGCATTACATAGAGTGATGAAGTTCTTACTTATAATCCTTTTAATGTTTCCAGGACCTGGAATTTTTCCAGCAAAATACCAGATATTGCAAAACACCAAAACAATATAAAAGCAACATTGAACCACTCTTTCTCAGGTCCCTATCTTTAATTGAAATTATGGTTCCTAACTCATGAGACTATTAATGTGCATAAAAAAAGCATTAGAGATTGGAGTGGGCTCAGTTAGCCCTAGCAAGGAAAAGTTTCTTAGGAGTTACTTGTGAACATTGTGTAGCTGGTTGCTATTAAACATAAACACTTCTGAAAATCACCTTTAAATTAACTTACTTTTTCTTCATATGAACTTCTCATAAAAATATTATATTTCTGCACTAGATATGGAAAACTGCTATTGACATTGCTGACAGATTCCACTTAAACAAATGCATATACACAAATATTTAAATGAAACTGTGGAGCTAATAAGAAACACTTTCCCGGTGTCTTATACTGTGTTTTGTACAGTTTAATTTAAAATTCATGTCAGATAGCTATTTTTTCATAATTTATCACATCAGCAGACAACTGTTAACACTTAAATATTTAAGGCCTAATTGCCTTTAAAAACAATTATAGCCCTTTGCTATATTAAAGTGCAAAGAAATAATTAAATAAAACTGAGATACATATGAACTGAGAATGAAGTTAAAGACACTTACTAAAGCTGAACCAGGCTCCTCTGGACTGAGTACATAAAAATAATTTTCTGAGCAGATGGTATCTTCTTGCCCAATGTGAGTTAGAATAAATAAAGTAATGGAAAGTTTGTAGGCTGGCTCTTGGAATGTGAAAGGTCAGGTTCTCCTGTTCAGACTTGTGCTTCCTCTTCAGATACTTTGAAAGTGCCCCACACCTAATTTATGAATTACATTTTATTTCCTCCCACTCTCACAAAATTATTTTGGTATGATAACTATTCCCTGTGGATTAAACTATTCAAAAAAAAAAAAAAAAAAAAAGAAAGAAAAAGAGGAATATTCAGAGTTAAAAATAATTTTTAAAAAAATCAGACAACTTAGGGGATGGATATGTACATAAATTTAGTTAACTTTGTACAATGGAGTTACTCACAAAAACCCTGTGGTTATGATTACTGCTCAATACTTTCTATATTCACATTAAAGTGATTGTTCAAAAGGAATAACTAATATTTCAATGCATCTATTTTTTTCCAAATTTTAATAGGTATTTAAAGAGTGTTACTTCCTATTTCCTCCCTACAAATTTAGTCTTTTTTCAGAAAATTTATTGTTAATTAAAATTATCATTCCTCTCTACAGTTAAGTTTTATGGACCTTAAACCTTTAAAACAAATTATTTCAGATGTAGAGGTGATACGAACTGAACCCTGTGGTGAGACTTCAACACAATTAGCTGTAAGACTAGAAACTAACAGCTGTCACACACCACTGACTATCAGAATGTTGGGTTAGTCAGCATACGATAACAAACACATGACCTACTGAAAAAGCACTGCAAAATTACTTTCCTTTCTATTTTTGGCCCTCTGATACACTATGATTTAATAGCAAGCATGTGACACCAGGTAAACCCGTGTCCTCACTTCAGAACTTCCCTGTAACCACCCAGTGTGCATATGCAAAATTACCACTTGGTTTTCCTTTTCCCACGTCCTGTATTTTAGGAAGTCAGAACGCTTATTCTGACAGGTGCTATGAATTGTTATCAAAATCAATGTGTTTGATCCCATTTCCCCTCACCATGTCTCCTTTTGAATTTTTATTACTCCGTCCAGTGTTATTCTGCAATACTTGATTAAAGAACATTGATACTTTCAGAGAATTTACCTGAATTTGTGGCACTGTTTGTAAGAAAGTATCCCAATTTCCACTATACATCATGGCTACCAAAGGTAACAAAATGTCCCTTCTAGTAACCCTGATATTTTCTTTGCTGCACTGTCAGACAGGTGTTAAATGTAATATAAGACACCTGAAAAAAAAAATTGTCAAGAAAAAATACAGTAAAACATGAACTAGCCAAAGAGTACTTGGGAGCATTTTATCATAGTTGGCAAAACATTAGCTGCCTGGGACACTTTTCTGGGTTCTATACTAACAGACAAATAGAAAAAGACTGGGGTAAGACTGAGTGAAAAAATAACAAAATACTAATTTTAGGAAAATAAAAAGAAACAGGAATAGTAAAAGAAAAGCAGTGGCCACCAAGAAACAAGAGTTTTTAAAGGCCAGGGGCGAAGGGTAGCCAACAAGTGCAAGACAATAAAGAAATTATGAAGAATTATTAGTCTGCAGAAGACGTGGGTGCAGAACTCAAGTCCCCATTACACAGGAATGATGTAAGAGCAGAGGAGCTTTCCACCAAGGGCAAGCATAAAAACAAGAAACATGCGTGAAGGGGAAACTAGGACAAATTGATAACAATAAGTATAAATAAACATGTATGGTTAAAACCAGGAAGGATAAATCACAGGTATTTATCAGGAGAGAGGAAAGCTACTGCCAAATGATGCTGAGAAAACTAAAGCTCTTACTGTCTTGTTATCATTATTCCCTAAAAAGGTCTACTAGAAACGTCTGCTCATTACCAGTGACAAATGGTCAATTGTATAAGGTCCAGTCCTGTTGAGTATTCCTACTGATGGCTGAGCAGGAGAACTGACAGCAGTTTTATTACAGGTGCAGTGACACAAATTGACAGTTATAACCACAACATTGGAGTAGACACTAAGAAATTAAAAGATCTGTGATAAAACAAAGTGCAGGGTACCACACGCAGACAAGAAGTGTCAACTGAATGGGGACAGGAACAGCCTGAGCAGCAACATTGAGGGAAAGTATCTAAAGATCATTATGAAGTACAGGCATCACCATGAGTCTACAAAGAAAATACAAACTCCCAGCTGGAGGAATACAGCCACTGCATAGAGAACAGTTCTTCTGCTCTACTTAGCAGTTGCAGGGGCTCAGCATCATGTTCCATTTGGGATGCTGCTCTAGCTTTGTGTGTGTGAAAGTGCAGATGAGAGCAGTCAGACACTCAGAAGTACAGAAGACATGAGTTTTGAGAACAAGCTGAATAAAATTAGGTGGTTGGACTACTGAAGACAAGCCTGAGATCTGGTACATGCATCCTTTCAGGTGCAGAAAAGACTCTTAGAAAAAGAAGAAGATAACAGTCCTCTATCCTGCTCCTCAGGAGGTTTCATTGCTATGAAAAATCAAGCACAAATAAATGCTATCTAGTCTTAAAAACAGTTAAGCACGGG
This sequence comes from Colius striatus, assembly GCF_028858725.1. Taxonomy (NCBI): domain Eukaryota; kingdom Metazoa; phylum Chordata; class Aves; order Coliiformes; family Coliidae; genus Colius; species Colius striatus. Next base: position 38,592,157 of record NC_084790.1, read on the forward strand.
AATATAGAGGTTACACACTCTATAGATGGAGAAACATCACTGTTACCAGCCTTTAGGGAGACATTAAGCAAACATGTGTAGGGATTGGCAGAGATACAGAGGCAGAGTATCCACATTTTAAGGTTGAGTCTTCCCTTACTTTTCAGTGGTCTATAATAGTTATCGTAATGTCGACATGATAAGTGGAAAAAAAGTTGCAATATCTCAGGACCTCTCTTACCTACTATCATCATTTAGTCCTTTTGTCTGTTTAAAACAACTAGGTTTTGAAAGTATCCCTGGTAAAAAGCTATTTTCCTAGAATATTCTCTGGAAAGTAGAAGTTGGAAATAAGTAGTTATTTTATTTAGAAGCCAAATGAATAGTTCACAGAGAAATCTGGCTATAGACAGCATGTTATCTTGGAGAAGACACTTCTAAACTACTGACTCTAACACGAATCCCACCTCAGACGTTTCAGAGAGTCACTGTGTTCAATTTTCAATGGCTTCCCCTAGGAAACTGGCTAAAACCCATCTGTTGACATGCACTGAACAGGCAAAGGATACCACACAGAAAAGATGCATGAGCTGAAGGTGAGATGATGGCCACATAATGATCCAGGTGTAAAATCTCAGACAGAAACTGTGAATTTAGGTTTAATTTTCTGAGGGCTCTCATGAACCACATTGAATTGTCTTCCAGATTCAAGTGGTCTTTTGAGGTGCCAGTCTCAGGTTAAGGATCTCTAAATCCCTCCTGTAGAAGAGACACATGAAAAAAAATCTATTCCCTTACATCATCATAGTTAAATAACATTTTGTTTACTTGCTATCATAGTACAAGTGACTCCTTGATATCTGGGAGCACACAGCACCTGGTGTTTGCTTTACAAAACCTTTTTTTCCCATCACTTATCACTTTTGTAAATGACAAAATTTCTGCAATAAACTTTTTCATCTGCATATCTGCCTCCAGCAAAATATTTTTGTGAAAATTTAACCAATATGACTCAACCATTTCCAAGCATAAGACAAAGAAAAAAAATACATTGTTTTGCTCATATTAAAAATCCTGGCAGTGTTGCTTTTGTAAGATAGCTTTGCTTGTGTAATATACAAATTTTAATTGAGGACAGCCACTAACAGGGAGGGTAGCAAAAGTCAGAAGAGCCTTGTTTGCCTTTTTCTGTTACTCCACACTGTCCTGCTTTCACAGAAGACATTGCTGAGATGTTTCACAATCTCTCATGAAAATGAAAAAGGTGTAGTGATTTTAGACCAGAAATTTAGACCTGTCTAAAGCTTTTCAATGAGATCACATTTCCAAATAGCCTTTGGCATTAGCTGGATACACAGAAACGAATGTAAAGAAGATGAAGCTGCTCTTGGTGCTGTTCTTTGCCTTGTACCTTTGAGACATAGCGCTATGCCTGAGGATATTTGATCTCATGAACCACATCAGGGTCCAACATGATCAATGAAAGGGAACAGAAATTATAGTCAGCACAACTCATAGCTTTTGCTACTGGAACAGACTAGCAGCAAACACAGCTGATCTGTCCATTAGAGGATGTGGGAAAAATCATATTTATCGTCATCTACCGTGTTGAAGGTGCCGAAGAGGCAAGCACCAGAGACTGGAGTACAGTGGGATCTTCCTGTACCTCAGCAATGCTGGCTGTTACCTTGACACTTCAGTTGTTATGAACAGGTAGTACCTAGGAATGCTTCTCCTGCCTTAAGTCGTGTCCAGGGTTCATCAGCTGCTTTTAAACTGTTGCATTGGAAATGCTTCTCAGAGTAGAATCCTTGCCTGGCACATCCAATCAAGAGGTGTTTACTGTTTTATACTTGAAAGGTCATAGAGAGATATTTTTTAAATTTAGTTTCTGGAAGAGAAATCAGAAAGAAGAAAGGAGAAATAAGTCTGAATTGGAGCAAAGACTTCTAATTTTCTGCTGTAGAATGATCTCACAATATTGTAACAATTGAAATGAGGTGCAGAGCATCTATAGAAATTAGCAATTCAATTGCAACTATCATTGCAATTTTTCCCTGAAAAAAATGTTTTAAAAAAAGATTTTTATTAGAAGGATGTAGTTCCCACTGGTATTTTACTAAACAATCTCACTTTCTCTTGAGATTTCCTGGACTGGGTGTTGTATCAAGACTATATTCTACAATAATCCATTTACAACAGTTATCTTGGGTTATCAAATGTAACCAGATGTCATATGACTCACTATTACACCGTCTCAAAGCAACAAAATAAAAAAAATAAAGTTGACTTTTCCGAACCAGATAATTTGAAATAACTGTTTTTCATAAAATCTGAATTTACTCAACTCTTCCTTTAAGAAGAACACACAGTAATTTTTTGTGAGTTTACATACAGCAATATTTTATTCTTAAAAGTTCGAACAGTAGATTAAGCAAACCAAGACAATGCTCTGGAATAACCAGTCATCTCTTTTCCTCTTCCTTGGTCATACTGACTACATCATATCTTTATTTTTGGTCATTTGGAAAACACAATGCAGATGATGTAGCTGTGACCCCATTCTTCCATGGAGGGTGATAGGGAACAATTCTCTCAATGTTTCCACTTCACTGAGCAGTGGAGAGCAGGATGTATATGTTCTTTCTCACTAACATGGGAGAGAAATAAGGATTGTATCTTTTATCAAGCTACAAATTACAAATTTCAACTAGGTTTTCCTTGGTGGTTACATATACACACTTTGTCATTACTTTGCAAGTACAAATTGTGATGCTAATGTTCTGAAAAATGGTTAAATGATAAGAGTATTTAGATGAACCTCTCCAAGAGCCAGTCTGAACTCTGCTGTTTCTCCTCCAGGGCACAAAACACTCCTCCAATCGTAAATTACTCTCTTCAATCCCTAACTGTATGTTCATTAGTGGTGTAGTTTGTTAAAATTGTACCTTGTTAAGGAAGTCATCCTCTCAGGTTTATTAATAGCTGCAGTTTCCTGATGAAAGCAGTGGTGCATACCTACCATCACAGGGAAACTGTCCATATATCTAATAGTAGAAATAAAAGAGTGCAAAGCTAAGGAAGCCTGATATCTCAATGTAATTTGATTCAATGGAACATAAGTTCTTAATTCTCATGAACTTCTGATATTTCCAGACATTTACTGCTTTGGTTTATTTGCTTTATCACAATATTTTTCAAGATGACAATTAGGTGTGCATTGTACAATGTAGGACTAATTTTAGCAGGTCCTATGTGGGCTGGTTGTATCAGCTTCTCTTTCTTTTCTCCCTTGATGAGCATTTGTTTTACAGATTTATTGATGAGATACAAACTGAGCAAAAAAAATGTTCATTTCCAGCTCTATAGTCTGAGCAATTCTCTTAGAATATGTACAAATTTGTTGATTCATATGCCACAGCTAGTAATGAGAACATTAATTTTAGTTCCCCCAGACTTTTGAAGAATTTTACTGAACACATGGAAATTTTTGGTGTAAATTAAATCAATATTTAGTCAGCAGATTCCATCAGCTTGCTTGGTAAATTACTTTATAAATGAAAAATACAGATCTCTCTCAGTCCCATGTTGTTGTGTTGGGTAAGAAGTGAGGCTGCTACTGGGAAAAAGAGCAGGTCTTTCTCTCTTCTCATTTCCATTCATGAAACACATCATACACTGTTCCAATAATAGTGTTGTTTCAAGATAAATAGCATTTGCAGCTCTTATATTTTAATGAGGGAATCAAGAGAGAACACAATCACTACTACAATCCTCATGTATCCTGGTTTTGTGCTCTGAAGGATGAGTGGATTTGAGTCTGGTCTCTGTTTCAGTGTGTGTGTGCTTCTTCACATACCAATTAGAAAGCTGTGGGTGCTATCTAACTGGAAATAGGGAGAGTTATTTTTAGCTCAAGCTTGAAACTTTACCTTGCAAAACTGTAGATAGACTTCCAAGAACACTTTTTGCAAGAAGCTCTCTTTGTTTAGTTCCATTTTCAGTAATCAGTTTAGCTGATCTGCTAGAACTGCTACACATTCTGTCACTGGAACTACAGAGTCAAAACACATATGTCTTTAATGGTGCTTTTGGCAAGCATGGCATAGATGCTACTATGGAGGTTGATATAAATAAAACTATTAGTTTATTTCATGCTTTACAAATAGAAAACAACGTTTAGGATAAAAAATAATTCCGTTTACACACAGCAAAAATGTTTACATAAATAGATCAGCTAATAGGTGCGTTACAGTTATGTTCATAATATCTATGTTGATAAATTACGAGCTAAAAGGAAAGTGACTGGCAATTACACATATTACTCTGAAGGAGATACATTTTCAAAAGGTTAATGAAACCAATGTTAAACTATCAATCTTGCAGTCTGAATTTCCTGATTCAGACAAGGTGGGATTTCCAAGTATTACACATATTACAGCTTTACATTAAAATTGGAAACTTGCTACATCTTTCAGATTAAACACATTTGGCCTATTTCTAGCAGTTGTTTGGCTCCAAGTACAGGTTTCTTACTCCAACTGCACCCTCAGAAGACGCAGCATAAAAGCATTTTTAAATATTGGAAATTCTTGATTTAAAGGATTATCTGTAATTTCTCCTCTGCAGAGGAAGATGAGATGTTTTGTTAGATAAAGTCATGCCTGGGGATTAGCAAAATGGACAGTACACAGCCAATCTCCCACAGATGCAAAGTGTTTCAACACACTGTGTTAACCCAAAGCTAATGTTCATAATAGTTGATAGTTGGTTTTGGATGTCCTGAAGTGAAAAATTTTAATACAATCCTTTTTAATATAGTCCATATTTTTTCAGATTTGTTCAGCATTTATATGGATCACTTGAGAAGAACTGACTGTATGCAAAGTTCTAGCAGAGAAGGAAAGGATATGTCAAAATTATGCGAAATTAATGCATTTAAGTGATCCCATTACTGTTTTATTTTCTAGTCTTCTCACTGCTTTCAAGCTCAGGTGAGATTGCAGGAGGATATGGACTAGAGGAGTTCAGACCACCTGTGGCAGACATGAGGCCTTTGCATACACCCCGTTACTCCTTGCTGCCCAGCCCCTCCAACCTCTGCTCTCCAAGCAAGGGAAGCCAGACGTGCATTGTCTTGTGGCCAAGATGTGAGTCTGCTTGCAAGGACTCTGCAACACAATAGGGAAAGTCTGATTTTAATTCAAATACAGGAATAAACATGTTTCTACTCTCAGTTCAAGAAGGACAGGGAGCTGCTTGTTCAGTGCAAGGTCACAAAGAAGGTGAAGGGAGTGGAACATCAGCCTTATAATGAAAGACGGAGGGAGCTAGGGCTCTTTAGCTTGGAGGAGACTGAGGGGTGACCTCATTAATGTTTACAAACATGTAAAGGGCTGGTGTCAGGAGGATGAAGCCAGGCTCTTCTCAGTGATGTCCAATGATAAGAACAAGGGGAAATGGGTATAAGGTGGAACATAAGAGGTGCCAAAGAACTACAAACTTCACTGTGAGGGTGACAGAGTACTGGAACATGCTGCCCAGATGGGTTGTTGAGCCTCCTTCTCTGAAGACATTCAAAATCCACCTGGAGGAGTTCCTATGTGACCTATTCTAGGGAGTCCAACTCTGGCAGGGAGGTTGGACTAGTTGATCTTTCAAGGTGCCTTCCAACCCTTCAGATTCTGTGATTCTGTCATTCTAGAAAGAATATTGGGGTTACGTGGCTGTTGGTCCATGTTACCATGTTAGACTTCTACATTCAGTAAAATCCTAAGCCAATACTATAGATGATGGCATGAGATTTTCCTCCATATTAGATGGAGTAAAATATAATCTTAATTTCTTTTTCAGATGGTATCTCTCATAGCTTATTTGCCACTGGGTTTTTTTGAGGCTGAATTTTTCTTTCTGTGTATGGTATTAGGTAGAAAAAGCATCTCACATGTTAGACCTGTAAGGATATTTATCTCCTGAAATATTTTCTTACAGATTTCAATAACTGAAATTGCACAAAAAAGGGTGAAAAATCACAGTAATAAGTTAGCACAGTAAAGTCACTCAATAGAGGTTCCTTTTTATGTGCGTGAGAAGATAAGGACTCCACAAGCTATTGAAGCTCTGAGATAATTGAAGAGCTCATTTCATTGATTAAACTAGCTTGTTTAAAGTCAGGACAATGTTTTATGGGACTAATGAAGTTCACTCATGATACTCTTGGTATAATTTCTGTAAAGTGGAAAGAAATGGGATACATCTGATCACCCAAAAGTTCACTGTGATGAAATAGCTAAAGAGGGATACTCACATGCTGTGAAAATATGTGTTTGTTTTACGTCAATGTGTGATGAAACTAGTTCTGCAAGATAATCCTGAAAATAAATTGTTGCTCTTTCAATTTTTTTTGTGTTGTAAAAACAGCTTCAGGCTTAACACCCACCATGCCAGCAGTGGACAATGACTAAGAAAGAAAATCTGGTTCACTTTCCAAGGACTTCCCTCAGGATAACATTAGTAGTTTGTAATATTTGAAGTATTTAGGTTAGGAAAACGAAGAGTAAAAAGAAGAAATCGCAACACTGAGATGATGGCATTCAATTGTTCTTCACCCCCCACTGGGGGTAGGAAAAGAATTAGTTTAATTTGATCTGTTAAAAAAAAGATCTGTTTTCAAGCAGTTTTTAATAATAGAGTAGCAGTGGAAAAAGCTAGTTGGAGAAAGTCTTTCACTAGAGGAATTTAAGACAAATATCTGTTATAGATGGTCCCAATACAACTGATCCTCTTCCATGCAAAACGATGTCTTCAGTAGGTCTTTTGAGATCCCTGTCAGCCATGCATATCCAAGACACTTGAGAAATACTGTGTATATAAAATGGGCAGCTTCAGAAAAAGGATGCATATCGAAAGCATATGTGCAGTGACTCACTACCTCATGAGGTAAGAATTTGAGTGGTTCTTTACTATCATTCTATTTGTCATTCAGAATATTTTGTTACTGGAAGGATGGTAAAACTCAGGTTTCAGCTGCCTGTCATTTTCTGTTAGAAAAGACTTTTTGTGTTATCTTTGAAAAGCAATTCAATTATTTGTGAAATAATATCATCAGACTACAGACAAAAGCCCATAAGCTACAGAAGTCCCTTTATTGTCCACTGAAGTTTCATTCAGGGTAACCCAGGATGTAAGTTATGAAAAATGGGTTGTAACTGAAGAAAAAAGATTATATCCATCTCACTAAATAACTTTTCTAACTAGCAGTAATGACAGAAAATGCCTTAAAGAGTTAAATCCACACTAAAGTGTGATATCTTAGCTCTTAGAACAGAAGCAGTTGGAAAAACAAAAATCAAGGATTTTAATTTTGCTTGTATCTGTGTTTCTGTGTATGTAGGAAAGAGAATTCATACATGTGTGGATTAGGTTTACAGTTGAATATATATTTATGTGTATATATACACATATATAGTGCCAGCCAAGTTGCAGCTATGTTTCATTCTGTTACGTACCTGTACAGAATTAATTTTGACAAGGTGTTTCTGATGTATTTAATCAACCAACACAGAGATAACAGACTTTGTCAAGCCAATTTATTTAAAATAATCTTCTGCTAAGGACTTAGATTAAAATATATTGCCTTCATATAGCCATATAAAGAAAAAAAATCATGGAAAGATCATGGAAAATTAACATTAGGTTAGAAAATCATCTAATAGTGTATCGATATTACAGATAATCTTCTCACAATATTTTCCACCTCTTTGTTTCATTCTAGCACTATTAGTTCCCATGCTGATTTTTTGGTGTCAACACCAAAAGGTTTGGTCTGGTTACCAAACACATATCATATTTTCTTTTCCAATGGGTTACACTTAAAATTATCTCATAGATTTCAAGTATTTTATAAGTATGTAGTAATCAAGTGTACAATCTGCACAATGTCTTCATGAGGTCACAATATTGTGACAGCTTACTGATCAAATAGTGATGTCTTAGCAGTGATAGCCAGACCCTAACCGTGAAAGCTGCACGATGAAAAAGAGGTAATCACAGATTAACATATTGTCTCCCACTGAAGATGATTATTTTAAACCTAATTAAATACAAACGTGTTGCATCTTAAGGTATCTCTCTGTGTTTTAAATATGTGCTTGAGGGATGAGGTGATCTCCAAGTTCACCTGCAAAATCAAATCGCCTGGAGTAAGGAGTCTTTTAACTTGAAGTTAGTGAGTTTGGTCTAGGTAGAAGAGGATGAGTTCAATTTTGCACTGATAGCAGTCCCACTGAATATGATTTACATCTTTGCTTCATTATGGACTGGTTTTGGAGTGCTATTCAGAGCAGTGGATTTATTTCCTTTACTGAAATGTGAATCTTTTTGAAAACAAAATCAACCTTAGTTTACTGCCAACTTTCAAAGGATGTCAAATAGCCCTAACTGAGAGAAAGGGTCCCTTTGCATGGCCTGGAAATATAGACAGTAAAATTGGAAAAGGAAAAGCAGTTCACAATCTGTTTATAAAAAGGATGGGAAGAAAAAAAACCCAAAAACCTATAACTGTTCTAAGCATTATTCCAGTTGCAACATCAGTTTGCGGGGGGGTGTGGGGGGGAAATGGTCCCTGCAGGATGCAAAGCAGCCACAGAAAAATGTTGAATTTGCTCACAGCAAATTAAAACCAGATCAATTGATTATCAGGGGACAGCATTCAGACTTCTACTCTGTTGAAGGGAAGTGCCATTAAAGGTGGTCTGATTCTCACGATATGTACAAGAGTTCAGATCAAGGCCCAAGTGTGAGCTCTGCAGGATGCTCAGGTCACTCCAACCTCTAATAATGCAGATTAAAACTTAGTGGAGACATGTTCTTATATATTTTGTTAATCTAGAATCACTCATCTGCATGCCATGCTCTCTTTGTCCAACTAATTACTCCCCATCAAAGATTTTAGAGATAGGAAAATGCAGAGAACAATGGTACCTGGATAGAGTCTCCATCATCTTAGTAACTTCCTCCCATTTGTACATCTTCATAATCCTCAGTGTTATAGAGGAATGTCAGCAGCATAGCTTCCCCACTCAAGCCTTCTCACCATGATGGATGTGTATTAGCCTGAGCAATTGTTCCTTAAAAAATCAGTTATTTTCTAAACATCCTCAGAGACTCCTATGACCAGTCAAATAAGTGAAGAACAGTGACTTGGAGAGTTCATAGACAGATGGGGAACAGTCAAGCTAGGGGAAACCACAGAGCATGGCTTTGCTGTATGGACTGTTATTTTTCTCCCACAGAATGAGCATAGAGGCAGGAAGGACTGTAACACCCTCAGAACCACGCCGTGCCACTGCCAAGGACCCTCTGTGACCCAGGGGAAGATGACATTGTCTCCCTCAGGAGCCCTTGGGCACCAAGTTTGGTGATCTGGGCTTAGCCAGGATGGGAAGGAGAATTAGTCCCATTTGTTTGGCTCCAGACAATGCTAGAATAAATAGCCGCTTCAGCCTTCAAGCTGAAGCACATATGTGCGTCAGTGAGTTTATTATACAGATCTGTTTCTGTTTTCTTGTTTTGCATACAAACTAAAACCTCCAGAAAGGGAAGATGAAGATTTCCCACATTAAAAGGAAAAAAACTGACTGATCTCTGAAAACAAACTGCTCTACAAGCAGCAGCAGCACAGATGAAACCTGATTCCCTGCAGCTTTGTGTCCCAGGATTGCTTGGTAATATACTGACTCCAGCTCTTCTCCATAGCCTGTATTTACATTCATTTTGCATCCCAGTTCAAGAAGCAGGCCCTAAGGTAGTGAGGCTAGAGCCAAGCAAGACATATGGTTTCTGTGCTGCACAAGGCTGGGCACCAGGAGTTCCAAATCTCTGTCACGTGTGGTTGAACCTGGCCAATGGCTACTCATTGGAAGTGGAAACAGCAGCAGCACACCACAAATGAACTGAATTCCCTTGGAAAATGGGTTACACTGCTGCAAACTATCTTCTTCTGAAGCTAACAGTGTGTGACAGTATTTTGACTGTCCCTAAGAATTTTAACACAGGAGTCCTATGAATTCCCATAGCTGTGGCACATGGTTTTGCATAGCAGTATTTTCTATTGGAAAATGCACTTTCCTTTAACCTACATTAATCCAGAAGACTAAAGTTTATTTATTGACATTTAAATCATTATTTTATATGAAACTACTCACAACACAAAACATTGTGTATAGTTCTACATTGCTTCATTCAGGAAGAATAATCTAATGTTTATCAACATCAATTTGACTCGAATACAGTTATTTAAAAATTCAGAGACATTTAGGATGATTATGGAAGCAAGAGAAATCTTCACTCTCAGTCTCAGGTTCAAATTTATTTCAGTGCTTGCTTATGATGAGCCATGACTGTTCAGCCAGTGAAGTCACCGGCTGGGCCATTTTTCTGGGCCCATTTTTAAAGAAAACTGGCATAGAAGATGCACTATTTTCCTTTTAAAATCTGTAGATATGAGTGTGATAGTTTCAAGTTAATCCCTTGCAGCTGATTTGCTAATAATATCAGAATCAACACACACAAATTTAACATCTCTCTTCTGTAACAAAAAACAAAACAAAACAAAACAGAGAAAAATGGTTTTCTCTGGCCATTCTATGGCTAAGAAAGGATTTTATTATTTAGGCCTGAATCATGGTGTTTTCTAACACAGACAGAATGAAACCTCATGTTCATACCCTTAGATATGATATTCTTTAGAAGAGCATGTCAGGTAGAAGGGTCAGTAAGAAGGCAAGTCAGACAGCCACTAAGAATGCTATGGCAATTTCACAGTTAAATATCCCATGACTATAGATTATCAGAAATACATACATGGAAAAAATCTGTGCCATGAGAAAAGGGAGAAAAATTATGTTGTTCATCCTTTCATCACCTTTTTGTATGTGGTGCATTCTATCTCTTGTTTCTCCCCACCACATCCATCTTCTCTTTCACAAGCTGAATGCTTCAGTTTATTCAGTTATACCCTGTACAGCTTCAACCATTCTCATTGCTCTCCATAATGCTTTCGGTAAGTCTTTCTCAACTGTGACAGCTACTAATCCATCTGAGGCCTTAAACAAGCCAGGTAGAGCACAAATACAGCTCATGCCTTGTTTTATGCAGCCCAGTCTGGTTCATTTCTTCTCACAGCAACATGAAATCGATGTTTGAGTTAATTTCAGGATTCATTGAAAACCCCAGAAGCAACAGGATGTTTCTGAAGTGTGTGGACTATAACTTCCTCATAGAGCTGGTGAGAGAGACAACAGGGGAACGTGTCTTGCTGATATTTGCAAACAAAGAAGATCTGGTTGGGGATGTGATGAATGGAGATCACCTAGGGCATAGTGATCATGAAATGATTGAGTTCTCAATCCTCAAAGAAGCACAAAGAATGATCATCAGAATTGCCACCTTAGATTTCTGGAGGGCAAACTTTGACTTGTTTAGGAAGTTGGTAGCCAATGTCCCTTGGAAGGCAGTGCTAAAGGACAAAGGAGTTCAGCAAAGCTGGACATTCTTCAAGAACGAAATCTAAAAGGTGCAGGATCACTCTGTTCCCATGTGCAAAAGATGAGCCAGCGGGGCAGAAGACCACACTGGCTGAACAGGGACCTTCTCATACAATCACAGAATCATAGAATGGTAAGGTTGAAAAGGACTTTTAGAGATCATCTAGTCCAACTCCCATATAGAAGCAGGTCCATCTAGATCAGGTCGCACAGCTAGAGCTCAGGAAGAGAAGATTATTTATGATCTTTGGAAGAAAGGTCAGACAACTCAGGAGAACTATAAGGCCACGGTGAGTTCAACTCAACTTGAGGTTAAGTTCAACTATAACTTAATCTGGCCACTGCTGTAAAAAACAGTAAGGAAAGTTTCTATAAATATATCAGCAAGAAAAGGAGGCCTAAGGGAAATCCTTGCCTTTTAATGGATGAAAGGGGAAACCTAGTGAGGTTGGATGAGGATGAGGAAAAGGCTGAGGTACATAATGTCTTCTTTGCCCCAGTCTTCAATAGGAAAACCAGCTTTTCTCTGGACACTCATCCATCAAGAGTCAGGAGGCAGGGACAGGGGACAGAATGAAGCTGCTTTAGTGCAAAGGGACATAGTGCTGCTCCATATTGACAAACACATGTTGATGGGGCCAGATTGAATCCATCTGAGGGTGCTGAAGGAGCTGGTGGAAGTGCTTGCCAAGCACTCCGTCATCTACCAGCAGTCCTGGCTCACTAGGGATGTCTCAGAGGTCTGGAGGATGGCAAAAGTGACACTCATCTGCAAGAAAGGCTGGAAGGAGTATCTTGGAAACTTACAGGCCTGTTAGCCAGACCTCAGTGCTACAGAACAGATTATCCTAAGAGCCATTGTGAGGCACATAGAGAATAACCAAGGGTTCAAGTGTCCCCAATATGGCTTTATGAAGGACAGGCCCTGTTTGACCAATCTAATCCTCTTCTATGACAAGATGACCCACTTAAGGGATGAGGGAAAGGCTGTGGATGTGGTCTTCAAGGACTTTAGTAAATCCTTTGACATAGTCTCACATAGCATCTTCCTGGAGAAACTAGCTGCCCATGGCTTAGATGGACTTACTCTGAGATGGGTGGAAAACTGGCTGGATGGCCAGGCCCAGAGAGTTGTAGTGAATGGAGGGCTCGATGCTGAGGCTTGTTCTGTTTAACATATTTATCAATGATCTGGATGACGGGATCCAGTGCACCCTCAATAAATTTGCAGATGACACCAAGCTAGGTGGGTGTGTAAGTCTGCTTGAGGACAGGAAGTCTCTTCAGAGGGACCTGGACAGGCTAGATAGATGAGCTGAGGCCAGTTGCATGAGGTTCAACAAGGCCAAGTGCCAGGTCCTGCAACTGGGCCACAGCAGCGCTACCCAATGCTACAAGCCTGAGGCAAAGCGACTTGAGAGCTGTCTTGTGGAAAAGGACCTGGGGGTGTTAATCGACAGCTGTCTGAACATGAGCCAGCAGTGTGCCCAGGTGGCCAAGAGGTCCAATGGCATCCTGGTCTGTATCAGAAATATTGTGACCAGCAGGGCCAAGGAAGTGATTGTCTCCTTGTACATGGTGTTGGTGAGACCATGCCTTGAATACTGTGTTCAGTTCTGGGCCTCTCACTACAAGAAGGACATTGAAGTTCTGAAGTGTGTCCAGAGACAGGCAAAAAAGATGGTGAAAAGTCTGGAGCAGAAGTCGGTTGAGGAGCAGCTGAGGGAGTTGGAAATGTTTTGATTAGGGAAAAGAAGGATGAGAAGAGAAATTATCACTCTCTAAAACTACCTTAAAAGAGGTTGTAGTGAGGTGTGGATCTATCTCTTCTGTCCAGTAATGTATGATAGGACAAGAGGAAACGAGTTTGAGTTTGGCCATGAGACGTCTAGATTGGACATTGGAAAGAACTTTTTTACCATAGGGGTTATGAAGCATTGGAATGGGCTGTCTAGGGAGGTAGTGGAGTCACTATCCCTAGATATATTAAAAAACTATCTAGATGAATCACTGAGGGATATGTTTTAGATGGGCTTGGCAATGTGAGGTTACTGGTTGGCCTTGATGACCTTACAGATCTTTTCCAAACATAATGATTCTATTCTAGTCTCCTCTACTCTAATAAAGGCAATCTCATAGCTGGCTTCATCTTTTATTTCTTCAATTGGTTGTTTAAACATAAGCTTGGCATTTGTACTCATAGATTTTGTCCGTATTTTAACAGCTATATCTCTGTTTTTTCAAATTCAATTTGGATTCTAACCCAGTCATCCTGTGATCTGACTGCTTCTCTCTGTTCTTCAGGAGCTTGTGAGAAAATCCTTAAGAAAACGTTGAACAAATAAAAAGACAAAAATTATCTTAAGTCTTGGAAACATAATTTACCACCACTACACTTGAAACTTTCATGAGCTTTATTTTACTTTAATTTTTGTCCCAGATTTGAATGGGGTTGTACAGCACAGGACAGAAAGAGCAAGTTGGATAGCTAAGTCCAACATTGTCTACTATGAAAAGAAGCAAAATTATTCCCATCTACAGAGGAGCTGTGTGTTTGGGAGAAATATCTATATATGGAACAAGTATTTTCTAAATTAAGCCTTGTTGACTAGTTCCAGGATGATTTTGAACAAGGCAGATGGATAAAATGTGATTTCCCAGTTCATAATCTGGCACTGTTTTCTAAACCAATACAGAGAAATATGTTCTTACACTTTGACTGCTGCTGCTTAGCTAAGTGGCAAGTGAAAAATCACCATTGCCATGGATAGTCAAACTCAAAAGGCCAGTGTGTTTAGTAATAGATTGGACAACACAGACACCTGATTTCTTCTACTGCCTGGTTTCAATCTATTTTAGAAGCAACTTGATTTGGAGAAATTTAGTATTTAGATATCTATCACGGAGCTACAATTTTAGAGGTACTGAGTTGCTGTGGAAATATAGTAGTGTTTGAAAGTTAAAAGAGTCATCAACTGAATCCAGAGACGCAAATACTCAAAATAATGTTTCACTTTTTTTTTTTTTTTTTTAATGAAAGAGTCTTACTGCAAATCACTCAGGAATAGCTAAACTTTGGTAATTTGAAAATGCTGGCCTTAACTTAATAATCCTAATCTTTAAATCAAAATAATGCACAAGTTCTGGTAATAACATCAACTACTCCCATAGTTATTGAATGTGACTATATAAACAAATCCAAGCTCAAAGTGGGAGTTCATTATTCAATAATACATTCTTCAAGTAATTCCATTTGCAAGTACAGAGGTAACAGCTACAAAAAAATGAGGAAACTGGAGAAGGTTTTTTTTCTAGAAAAAGTACTTAATATTTTTGTACATAGGATCCCATTATAGTTTCACAGAACCTATGTGACTCTCTACAACATGACAGCTTCTTATTGCAAAGATAATAAACTGGAAATTAAATATGAAAAATAAGTACTTTAGTACTCATAGAGTACCATCCTGAAAACATCTGCCTTAACTGTTAGACTATGTTGCATAGAAAATTATTGTTTCCAAATTTCCAAAGTTATTTTGGCACATGCACTTTGCCCTTTATAAAATGCTGCAGGTTCATGCAGTATACTTCCTCTGATTTTCCAAACATTCTACTTTGTTTTCACATGATTATGAAAAAATTTACTCCATAGGGAAAATATTAAAAAACACAGCAAAGGAGAATATGTGTCAAAGTGGAAAGACACACCAGACCTTTATAATTAGCACATTAGTTGTGCCTCAGCTTCTCTATAGCCAGTCACAAACTGTGTAGCACTCCACAGTCAACAGGAGATCCTCAAAAACCAGACATGTCACATGGAGCGTTCTGCTTTTGAAATGTTTCTGAGACTATTTCTTCTTTGAAAAGACTATTGTTATATTTAATTTTTCCTTTTCCCCTTCTGCAGTTATCTTGATTAATGTTATCCAATGGTGGAATATATACAACTTTAAAATCCTATTGTTTTACACACACATGAACACATGGAGTTGTGTCTCCCTCTTTCACTTCAGTATTTGCCAACTCATTAGTTTGTGTATTAATTAGGTCATTCTTATTCAATTCTGGTCATTCAAAATGAGGTACACCTTACTTGGTACTGCTTCAGCATCACTGGGAAGACCTATAATCTGTTCAGGGAAGCTGTTGCAGCTCCCACTACAGTCAAAAGAAGGAGGAGGTAGATATCTCCCACAAACATATGTAAAGTTGGAGACATATGTAAAGTTTAGGGGGAAATCACATCCCTGATAAAACCTCTTCTGCATTCATTTCAAGACAACATTTGGGCAATAAGAAATAAGGAAGATTAACTTCATAGGTTGACCTGGAATTACCCCTAAGCAAAGGCTTTCTAGTCTTAGAGGAACACACAGGACTGAAA
Organism: Colius striatus; assembly: GCF_028858725.1. Taxonomy (NCBI): domain Eukaryota; kingdom Metazoa; phylum Chordata; class Aves; order Coliiformes; family Coliidae; genus Colius; species Colius striatus. Next base: position 38,608,072 of record NC_084790.1, read on the forward strand.
TTGTGATAATTTTTAGCACAGAACAACTAAATTGCCTTCATGGTTTAAATATATGAAAAAAACTATTTTACTGTGAGGGTGAAGGAGCCTTGGCACAGGCTGCCCAGGGAGGTTATGGAATCTCCTTGTCTGGAGGTTTCAAAACCTTCCTGGATGTACTCCTGTGAGACCTGATCTAGATGTACCTGCTTTGGCAGGGGGGTTAGACTAGATGATCTCTAGAGGTCCTTTCCAACCCCTACCATTCTATGATTCTATGACCCTCACCAGTAAATATATACATATTCTTCCTACTCACCAAGCTATATATCCCATCCTGATGTACAATACCAGCTGAAAATTTTCATGGAATGGCTTGCAGGGAAATAAGGAATATAATGAAATAATATTTTAATTATTTTTGTGGAAAATAGTTGCTGCCTTTGTGAAGTGTAGGGGTAAATTTCAAATCTTTGCTCAAAATATAAGTTTATTTCTGTTCTCCTCTTTTAAAAAACACAGAGATAATAATTCTGTCTGGGTCCTGTTTAAGTGTATATTTAATGTAGATTTATTGCCTGTGGATAGAAGGGATTGATGTTTCTACTTGTGCAGGAAGCAAATGGGAGTTTGAAAAGAATCTTTGTTTGCGAGGAAGAATCAGGAGGCATGGAAAGCTGACTGTCTCATTATGCTAATTTTTACAAAGGCTCCATCCATTTTGAAAAATTAGATATCTAGAATTCATTGAGATTGTTGAAATTGGAGATTATGTTGAAAAGCAAACTTCATGCCTAACAGATCCACTTTTACATAGCTATTCCAATACGTAATCATCATTTCCTTTCAGTCATCTACAAACTAGTACCTTGACACTAAGTTGTATAGGACAAAGGAGACAAGATAAGGAATGCTGAGATAAAGATGTTTCTTCCATGCACCAGTGACTAAATTCCAGTTATTTCCACCAGAGACAGACAGCAGTTAAAATTGATCTACACAGGAGATGTTTGTTTCTGGTGGTTGTTACAAGATTAATAATTTTCAGAACCTGGTGCAGAATAATGGTATCTAGAGTACGGTGTTAGGATAAGGATAAAGTATTAGGATAAGAGTATTCTTCTACATGTAAACATGAAACCAATGTAACCTACTGATAACAAGATTTAATACACTATTTTACAGTATATTTTCAGGATATCATTATTCATGCAGAACAGCATAAATGCTAACTTTTTCACAAGTCACTTTGCCACCTGGGGCTGTGTTCTCATCTTTGGATTTTTGTTCTTCTGTTCTTCTATGAATTTATTTATAGAAAGCAGGTTTTTATGGACAAAGCAAGGCAAAAAACTTCTGATATCCTCTGTTTACTAGTACCTAGAAATAAGAATGGTGTTAGTCATGCAGCTATTTAGGGATTTTATCTAGGGTTTATGAACATATCATACAAATCAAAACTTTCCGTTGACATTTGGTTCAAGATTAGATTACATTATACATCCTCTATTACATTATGCACCCATTATACACCTTTCTTTTAAAAATAACAGCTCAACCTTATTCATTTACTTATGACCAGATTAGCACATTAGGGAATGAGTTGTGCAGTTGATATAAGGCCACTGCAAATCATAGGCTTTTCATACAGGGCTAGCACCTTTTGTACAATTAATCCCATATATACTACAATATCAACACTTTTTGGAAAAAAAAAAAAACAACTATGTATGCTCAAAAAACTCATTTCTATTTAAAACTCTTCATATAGAAATCTAATAAAAAAAGGGAGAGTTCGGGTGCAGTTTCCAGAACAGTGCTTCAAGATGAACGGTTTTAAGCTCAATGGGAGGTAGAGGCCAACTCTTCCAAGCCAGTCACTGAAGCAATAACTACTCATTCACACACCTACGCACAGGTAGACCTGGCGTAAGGCCTGGACAGCTATTCCAGAAGCACATAATCAATAGATAGATAAAAGGATCCTGGCACTGGTTCTTCTAGGATAGCTGTATCTTCGGCAATGGCTTCATTTATGACCTCTTAAAATGAGTTGAAGTTACAAATTAGTTTGGCAATCAAATTCTTCTCTGATGGCTAGGATAAAAGAGACAAGTCAGTGCAGACAAGTTTGTCTGTCTACCTGTCATTTTTGTGTATGTTTGTGCAAATTTGGTGTTTCTCCCATCTCCTCAAGCAAGAGTGAAAGTCAGAGGTCTAGACAACAGCCCCTGGTGTACAATTCATAGAGCCCTAGAATAGTCTGAGTTGGAAGGAACCTTGAAAGATAATGTTATTCAATCCCCCTGCAATCAGCAGTGACATCTTCAACTAGATCAAGTTGCTCAGAGAGCAGTCCAATCTGGCCTGTAATGTTTTCAGGGATAAGGCATCTACCACATCTCTAAGCAATCTGTTCCAGTGTTTCACCACCTTTCTACCTCATATTTAGTTTGAATCCACCCTCTTTTAAGTCCATTACTCCTTGACCTATCACAACAGGCCCTACTAAAAATGTTTTTCCCCATCATTCTTAGAAGTCCTCTTTAAATATTGAAAGCCCACAATAAATCCTCCTCAAAGTCTTCTCTTCTCCAGGATGAATAATCCCAACTTAATTAATTATTTCTCCCACCTTAGCTCTTTCTGGTTTATACAAGCACCTCTCCAGTATCTGGCATTATCAGACATCTCAGACTTCTCTCAGCAATGCAGCTAAGGCAAAGGAAGGCTTGACAGTGAGTCACTGTGCCAGGCCTGCCCACAGGTGGGTTGCTCTAATAAGCCAGCAGTCAGTCTAACTTGCTTTCTAGCTCAGTTGTGCCCAACGGCACAAAAGAAGTGCAATGTGGCAAAAAATATGTTCTCAAGTTTTTGACACTCTCACCCTACTCTTAATGCACACTGTCGTGGAGACATCTAGAACAGCATGTTTGAGTAAGTGTCTAGTCCTTTTGGGTAAGAAATAACTAAAGTGCTCATATTACAGTAAAGTGTCATGAGTATGTGAAGCAAGCGACATTTCAGATAGATCTCTAATACCTGCTAATAAATGCTTTTAAACCAGGCAGCATTACAGACCCAGAGTGGATGCATTTGAAGATTATCTGGTTGCACCAGTGTGCATACATGTCTGCAAGGTTGCTGCAAAGCCTTTATGCATTTGTTTTATTCAACACTATCCAGAACTACACTTTGTAGATTATTTTGCTTCCACAATGACAAAGAGCATAACTTCATTTGCCTTTAGATCAGCTAACTTCCTTGCTCAGAGATCACAAATGACATGTGAGAACACAGTGTACTGCTTCCACAGCTACTATGAGCATGGTAGCAATATTTACAGCATATTTCCTTTGCAGTATTGTTATTTTGTTTACTGGGAGTCTATATAAAACAAAAGAAAACAAGAACATATTCTACATCTCTCAAGACAACAACATCCTCTACCTCAAATCAGCAACTAATTGAGATATGCGTGTCTGGCTTACAACATTGATTGGACGTCCTTGCTCAGTCTTTTTGCTTTTCAACTGACACCATAAAAGCTGATACACGTTGTCAGAGAGTATCATTTGATTAAACCACAGTGACAAGAAAAGTCACTTGTAAATTTAATAAAACTAGGAGCATAAAAATCATACTCGTTCACACACCTTAGGCAAAGCTCTTGCCACAATATTATAAATATTTTATACATTACATTTTTTACTTTTCCAGTAAGTAAGATCAGACTTCAGGGAAAAAGAGGCTTTAAAAGAAAAAGAAAAATATAAAAGCAGAGAGATGTCCACCAAAAAGACCACCACCAAGAACCCTGCCACACACAGTTGAAATTTATCTTGTTCCTTCCTGGAAAGGAAGCATTTTTCCAGGTCCTGTCTCATACACCTTTACTACAAAAGCCAAGACGTAGCACAACTGCTGTTAATCTAGAGCTGAATTTTTCCCATCCTAGGCCTGAGACATTGTAATTCTGGAGGGAAAGACAGATTGCCATAAGTTCCTGGAACTTTCTGAAGCTGTTTGAGGGATTGGAACTACTACAGCTGTCCTGTCGGAGGTAAACTGGAAAAAGAAGTATAGATAAGCCTATGAAAACAAGGACAATTAATGACCTTCATTGCATGGCTCTGATGTTTTTCTCAGAGTGCTTTTCTTCTGTGTCAATGGTAGAAAATACTCAAACTGGAAACTGTCAGAGACACAAGAAAGGTTTACAGAACCCAGCGTGCGAGACTGAGACAAAGAGGAGAAATAGAGCACAAAGAAGGAGAGAGTACAATGTATAGAAAAGCAATAAATAAGGTAAGAAATGTCCACTGGGGGGAAAGAACGCATCCAACCACCAGAACAGTTAACTGTTGTTCAGTTAAATTCAGCCTCTTAGTATCACTGGGGCTGAGACTCCCATGGACTTTGCGGCTCAGTAAGAGCTTAGCCAACTAAAGAGTGTGTTAAGGCAGTGCTGGCTTAATGGCTGGGCTCAATTATCTTAAAGGTCTTTTCCAGTCTAAATGATTCTATGATTCCATAATTCTGTTAGCTGATTTTTTGCTGGTCATTTTACCTCTCTGAGACATAATTTGAGCTAAGGTTATCTGTAAAAGTGAATATCAGCAGTTGTCCACTTTTTTTTTTCACCATCCTGTAGCTAACTTCTTTCCATCTGCTAGCCCAGTACCTTAGTCTGGCAATTAAGAGATATTTTTTTTCCTTGCCTTGATCTTCACTTTTGTAATTCAGCGGTGTGAAGATGCATGAAAATGCAAGCTGCACAGGAAATCAAGATAGCCAAATACTGTTTGATATGCAAATTTCCCAGTGATTCTGTACCATTGTAACACAGGTATTTCTATTTTGCCAAAATCTGAAGACATCTCTATTACTTTACATAATTCCCAACTGCTACAACATCCAACATCTTCATATGGTTGAGTTTTATCTTCATTAACTTCTCAAAGATACCTGCTTCACAGTAATTAAAAAGAATCCCAGGTAATTGTTAGATCCCCACTGTATGTCAGTATAAAAAAACAGCAGCAGAAAGTAATCAAATACTCAAAAGCTTACTATCTAAGCAAACTGGCAGACACCCAGGTAAAATGAGGCCTGGCTGAAAACAATTTTGCAAGATAGAGTAGTGTGAGACGCGTCAGATAAAAATTTTTGGTTCTTTGGTAGAAAAAAAAATACGCTTCCGTGCATTTTAGCAGGGCAGAGTAACACAATATTTTTTTTTTCAGGGAAATTTCCCATATAGTCTAGCTTCAGGAACTGCCTATATGATATGATTAGTGTTATAAAAATACAGGAAGTCATTAGACTTCAAAAACCTTCACTTCACAGCAAGCAACGTGCTGTGACTGAAACTGATCTTTTACTCAACTCCACTGTTACTTTCCACACAAATTTATGATACAAAACAAAGTTACATAGGCCTACAGTAAGTCTCCTTTAAGACCTGCATGAATTTTACTTTGCCCTCAAAGAAACTGGTTTTGCCTACCCCAGAACATGCTAACTTCATGAACTATGTTATAAAATAAGGTTAACAAAGTCATTTTTCTCCCCAATATTATTAAAAGAGTATCCTAGTCTTGAACAATTCTTGCTCCATTGCTCTTTACAGAGAGATTTTTTTCTTTAATTACAAAATAAATTTTATGGCATCAACAGATCAGAGGTCACTGAAATCAAAACAATAAATGCTTTGTAGTTATAAAAGGGATTAATAGTTTTAATTTGGGCATTAGATATGTATACACTTGAATAATAAACTGCTTCATCTCTGTATGAAGTCAGAATATTTTGGTACTCAGTTACTCTGGAAACAAAACCACTTATTTACAGGGATTTAGATTATGAACTTCAGATGAAAAATTTCAGTTACAAAACCTTTTCTCACTCAAGCAGTCAAGTGTTTGCCTCATTTTAAACTTTTTTAAATTAAACTTGAGCATATAAAGATTAACACATAAAACAAGTATCTAAGGCTTGTACTTCATTATCCATATTAAGAATCCATAATAAACACAATTAGCCTAGTCTCATAACAAATATATTGGCTGTAGTACCACAGTGCCTTAAAGATAATTTAGAATAATATAACTTCACTGAAGTTATTGCAGATTTATTTCACTGTAACTGAGAGGTAAGCTGCTGCACTCGTCAAATTCCAGGGACAAAATTGCTCGGACTATGGTTCTGCAAATCCTGCAGCCAGTGCTCAATCCCTCTATGACGCTTTTCCCTTCCACCTGCCCCCATACATGATTGCCCCATTTCCCTGTTCCCACTCCAAACACTACACAGGAGTGCTGTAAGGACACAAGGAGCAGTACTGTTTCCTAATATAATTGTTGTTACCATTGTCTGAGCCTAAAAGTTTAATACTGCAATCCCCACTTTTCCAGAGAAGAGGAGGGGAAAGACAGATATCCAGTATCTCCATGCTGTAGACTAGGTACAATCTAAATCATAAAATAAAATGTAAATAATAAAGGATAACATATGGAAGGAAACACAAAGGCATTAGTAATTAACAGCTTATGGCTCCACTAAAACTATTGATGAAGATTTCCACTGAAATATATTAAATCGAATGATGAGAATTAATTTTTTATCCAATTTATTCTTTTATCTAAAACAAATTCCTTAGTATATTAATAATTGACAGGCAATGTACAATAAAGATGAATTAGTGTTCCACTGAGAAATTTAACAATTGGCTATAAATGCACAAGCCTTAAGATTTACAGGTACCATATAAACAGTTCTTTTCAACTACAGACAGTTGAAGAGAACTGTTTCCTAATATCCTATAACATATGAATTTGAAGCGAGACTTTTCTCTTTCAGTTCTTTGGATCTTTTTTTACCTTTCAGCTTAACAGAATGCAAGTTCTCAATCACAAATGAGAGTAAAGTCCAACTGCCAACTCTTTTAAACAGTAGCCACAGAGATATCAACTCGTGCCTACACTGAGTGTACATTTTGAAATGACGGATAGCACTGACGTCAATTCCAGTGCGAGGCCATGTGGACGGTACAGCAATCTTTTTGTTTGATCTTTCCCACTGATTTCATGTAATATTGATCTAAAGGGTAATGTCACTCTATGCCAGCTAAAAATAGTAAAAATTAAATCAGGATTTACTACCAGTTTGCAAGGGCTTTGCAGTTGTAGAAGATCACATGCCTTTCATGAGTGTTAGTACATCAGGAAAAAAAAATAAAAGTAAAGTTTTCTTCTAAATCTCTCTAACATAGATAAAGCTGGGACTAGTTGAATGGAAATGTTCATAGTTGCAGCACGCTGACTAGATGTGAAAGCCAGTTTTATTGTAGGTCCTGACTTGGGAAATCTAGAATTTGTAAGCATCCTTTGTTTTGACCTTAAGTCTGCTTTTCCACTTGAAAATGTATAATTGTTTGGGCAGTTCAGGAAGTATCATGTTGCTGTTTTTATAACTTTGTCCACTTATGGAGGCAATGCTTTATATGCAGAGATATTGCTTACACCTGAAGTATCAGCCGTGGTTTACCAGTATTCTTGGGATTTGCAGAAACTTGACTTTTTCCTTTGACTTTTGATCCTGGAAAACCAGAAGACAAAAAAAAAAAAAAAAAAAAAAGAGACATGTGGGAGCATTTCAGTTCCTTATCATCATGGCAGGACCTGGCAGCAGTGTGAAACCTTCTTGTTTCCATGAATCTACTTTCTAGGAGGTGATTGTTTATCAGAGGGATATTTTTTTCACCTAAACTGCAGTTCTTCCTTAACTAAATCATATCTGTACGCAAATGTAGCCATGGAAAATGGGTGGATACACAGAGAGGCCTTTTACAATGAGACAGTGCAGCTGTGTACCCAGTTAGAAACTCCCTTTTATGGTCAGAGGCATGATTACCTGCAACACGCCTACTAGTGAGACACATCAGCAGAAGGGCACAGGAGTTCAGCCTGAGCGTGTACACGTGCAACATTGGAGGAAACTCCTCCCTTCCTGCAAAGCTGTGCCTCTGTAAAGTAAGAAAGGAAAGAATTAATAAGGTAGAAGAAAGCATGCAGGACGATGTGCAGGCTTGCAGTCCAGCAAACAGGACTCTCTCCACAAAGAGAGGAGTCCTGGGTCATGCTCTCTGCTCTCAGGCTGACCAGGGATCATGCAAAATCACAGAAATGGATTCTGGAGCCCCAGGACCTTCCCTCTCCTCTCTGCTAAGGGACATGAAAGCCTACCTCAGAGCGCTTAGTCCCAGTGCTTCACCAGACCAAGGGAGGCTTCTCTGCGGACTAATTACATCTTTACACCACTTGAACATCAATATCTTCTTCTAATGGTTCAGCTACACTAACTGTCACATTTATGTCCTTTTTTCTGCTGTGCTGAAAGACAAGCTCTCAAAAGTTTTATCTTAACCTTTAACCATAACTTCAGTTCTTCACCATGAACACTTTATCAGGCAGAATATCCTTTTCTATCCCACCAGCCAGCCTAGGATGCTTCAGAACCTAGAGAACTTTTTCTGCATGCATAGTTTGGTTATAAAATAAATCAGAATATTATTCCTTACAGAGGGAACACAGAATTATTTAAAAATGTAGTTGCTGTTATTTCTAATGACTGCTGTTTCCTAATATGAAATATTGGCCTAAGTTCAGCTTAAAAGTATCTGTCATCCTTTTAATAACCCAGTTTCAGTATTAAAAACTACCCCTCTGGTATTACAATGAGCCCGACCAGCATGATAGATTCCTGTGCAACTTCACTGAACTTGTAATTCCTGTTCCTTCTCCTAGGTTTGCTCAGTTGCAGTTTCCCTGCTCCCTGAGGGATCCAAGGAATTTACAGCTCTTTGAGTCACTCTTTGAGTCAATAAGTAATGGTGGTGACGTCTGGAGAGCTACCTCCTTCTACTCACTGCCACCATGCTGGCACAAAGATCTGGGAGCAGAAGAGTTAATCTCATCAAATACATGTCCTTGGGGACTCAGTCTCAGAGAGCATGAGACAGCCGTATGGTATTTGGCTGTTCTTGCTCTTCTTCATTCCACTCTCGGATTTCAAACTCAGAGGAACTCCAAATCTCAAAACAAAATGATCCATTTTACTTTAAAACCACAGAAAGATTCTCATGAACAGACAGAGCAACGTTAAAAGTGCAGAGCTAACATCCTTGCTGCTTGAGGATGGCCAGCATGCAGGGTTGGGTAGTTTTGGTTTTGATGTCTTTCCTAGATTAGCGTGAGTCAATGTTCCAGGTTTTTCAGGGCCATGAGGAGATTGATGGCTATTGGCAGCTAAAAGTGAAGTAGATGCCTAAACATAGATTTAAAGAGCTAGCTGAAATGACCTTCTATATAACTTTGGCCACATTGTTTAAAGTGCTCCTAGACAAAGATTTACATATTGAAGTTTAAATGTTGATTATTATTGCTGTTAAAGAAACAAGATGGTTGATTTTTCCTGCTGTGCTACACAAATGTTGTTTACTAGGCTATGCAGCAGAATATATGATTGCATCTGTTTTCTCTATTTTAATGTTGAAACAGGATTCTTCCCATGTGATATATTGAAAGTATGTTGTTCTATATTGCCATACTCACAAGGACAGCAGAATAAAAAGGCCTGAAAATGGTGTTGTCACATTTTGTGATTTGTTTTAAATAGCTGGATTTTAATTCTGGTTGATGTAAATGTTTATCATTCTCTAAAATAAGTATCATGATTCAATATCTTGCATGGGCCTGACACAGAAATTGTTTGTTCAAGACAGCTGTCATTTAGTGAATTCCTAAAAGGAATCAAGATTCGCATTTAAAAAAAAAAAAAAAAACAAAAACAAACAAAACCAAAAAGTTGATATGTCTGCTTTGTGGATAAGAAAAAATAGGGGAAAAATGTGAAGTATAAGGAGTGAAAGCTAGAAACAGTGTCAACCATCCTTCATTTTAACCCATTACATTTCTACACAGCAAGAATAGCTCAGATTTTAAACCTTTTTTTCATCCATACGAGACTGATTTTTTAAAAAAATGATTGGCAAAGAGGAAGATGTCCTCATGGTTCAGACACCATCTGCAATGCTGGAAGACCCAGAGATCTCGTCTGGCCTCATCCAGAGCAAGTGGCTTCACTTACAGGATTTCAAACTACACAACGGGAGTGCCCTGTAGATCAGAAAGATCTGAAGTCACTCTTCTTTTCCACTATCAGAGAAGACTGTGGAAACTGCATAGAAATATTTTACAGAAAAACTTTTCCAACTCAACTGTGGGAAAGAATTGAAAGAAATAAAAGGAGAAATTAATATAGGGGACATTCAGACACAAAATTATTACAATATTGCAGTAAACTCATTTCAAAGCAAGGGAAAGTAGAATTCTCTTAAATCAGTTAACAGGAAGAATGACATTTTTGTGTACACATTCTAAGTTGAATTTTTAATCTAAAACAATTGTATATAAATTAAGAGGTGAGTAGTCCACACTAAGGATTTAAAAAGAGTGGTAGCCCTGCTCTCAGCTTCATGTTGTTAGTAGTAACAGTTCCCAGGTTCCAATATTTGTTATTATTATCAGCATCTTTATTTTTAGTATTAATCTCAGGCTGTGAACAATGATTTCATGATTTCTGAGGCTAATACAAGTGAGATAAATTGACAAGAAGAGTATGAGTTTGTGGAAAGTAAGAAAAACATTTTCTTTAAAATAATCCTCAATTGTTGCTGTCTTCTAAGCTGATCTCAGGTCACTCCTTGAAAATCAAATTCCTGTCAATTACTTTCCAGTGTACAAAACAGTATCTTCAGCACATTAAGCTCAAAACAGGTTGATTTTGTATATGCAAGATGCATATCATCTACCATAACAACACTGGATTTTTAACGTCACACACTGAACCATATATGTAACTAAAACAAGCAGATGCATTTCTTCTTCATTTCTATGTGGTTCTACAATATGCTCTATTTATTATGCACTCAAAAGCACTAGTAGACACAGAAAATAAAGCATATATACTGTATTGATTCCTAGTAACAGCAACTGAAATATTCTCTGTATCTGAAGAACTCGAATGCAAATAGCCCTGTATAGATCAAGCCTACAGCACAACAGATTTTAAGCAAAAGCTAATAGCACATTGAGAACAGATAAATTAATCTGGTATAAAACTGCAGACTCCTTGGATACTGCTCATCATTTGTAAATATTACCTATTTGGATGTCCTCAGAAACAGTGACATACAAGAAGCATCCAGACTTTTACAACTGGCATTATTCTTGTATTTGAATAAATATTTCCTTTTCTAACCACAGTCCATTCAGTTATTTGCTTGTGCTCTTATTTCCTTTGGAATCTCTAACTGTTATGGAAAAACTCACCGCCAAAAGGGAGGCATGAGGTAAAAACGACAAAGTTTCCACATAGAGCTCTGTCACTGGTGTGGCATGTTTCAAACTTGTGGGTCTCCCTAGAGCCACTGCTGTCAGCAGTATCAGTACTATCTATAGCATCTGTAGAATGCTGATCAGTATCTCAACACCAAAAAAAAAAATTTTAAAGTAGTAGAGACAAAATCAGCTTTAATATCATCTTCTTTGCAGTTGACCCATCAAATTTGGAGGGGTTTTTTTTCCCTCTTATCCTAATCTGATGTGTTTCCTTCTCTTCTGAATTTCACTTAAAGTCTTCAGTAATAAGTTTATGGGGGAAAGAAACCAAATTTGCCATTAGCTATAGAAAGAGGCAACTTTGGATTTGTTCAAACCTCCCTAGCAGAGATGCACTTGAAAGCCTGTCTTGGGAGTTCCTAGGCTAATGCAGCATTGGGAAGTTTCTTCTCAAGGGAATTCACCTCATCCCATCATATTGTATAAACTCATCTCAAATACTTGTAAAGAGCAAATGTGTTTTGAAATGGTAATAATAATGTGGACTTTATATCTACTTGTATGTATGTGTTTGTGTGCTTTATATGTTTCCTCATAGGAAGATAAAACTACTTTCTCCAACTTTCTCAAAACAAACTTTCTTTTTCCCATGCATCACATACTAAAAACAGCACAATATGCTGAAAAATTACCTCACTCAGAAAAGTTCTCAAGAAAAAAATAGAAATGTTTTTAATGCAATTTGGTTTCCCAAAGGATATTTCTACATGAGTAGATGCTTTTTGAGGCAGGTTGGTCTTGAAACAAGATGCATCAGAAGCATCTAGAAAAGATGCTCCTCACCAGACTGAGCTCCATTATGCTGTCTCCCACTCCTTACATATGAAATTTGCAGCACTGGGGCCAAGTAACTTTTTTTTTTTTCTTACAAATATTTCTTATTGTTTTAGCACACTATTGTTTTATAGTAAAATGCAAGTCAACAAGACTGCAAAATTCTTGTGGGAGTGTTAGACTCTGTATCTGTTATTAATGTTTTTCCAATGACTGTCATTAACATAATGTACCAAAAACTAACCCTGTTAAGGAAATTTTTATTGGGATGTTAAGTGTGATTTACATAGTCTTAGGATCAAAGCTCATGCAGAAGGACAGATATCTAAGCCTGTCATAGCATAATTGTCTTAAGGATGTGTATTTCAAAAAACTTGTATCCTACTATGTTTTAGCTATTATGTAGATCACCCAGAGCACATTGCAAATTTCTTTCTTTTGATGGATAGTTCCAAATCTGGTGAAGGAGATGTGAAGGTGGTATTTCCACTGGGATCTGAAGCACAAGAGGCTGTATCTGGTAGAGCAGAAAAGCACTCCTTACTGAAAAGCAAACACAAAGCTTTTTCAAAGTTTCTCATGCATCTAGTTAGAGAGTTTTGCATACTCTCAGTGCTAAGCCTGGAAGGAGTATTCCTCCATCACCAATTGGCAGCAGAGGAGAAAAAGTGATGCACCACTCTGGAGAAGTGGACTCATTAGTTTCCTGGCTTACTGTGGGTATTTTCACCTAACAAACCCTTCGCTCTTCTAGAACTAGGATCACTGGTTTGGTAGTTATCTTTCCTGCACTCCTGTTTTGGTAAATTTGTTTGCTGTGACTTTTGGAAGTTAGTACTAAAGGTCTTGACTTATTAAAAGTCTTCAGAAAATGTTTTGTGAATAATAGGCTGCAGAAGGCTGTGACGCACAAGAAACTTTTCAAATACCTACACATAAGGCATGGACTCTTTTGCTGCTGGGGCAACTTGCAGGCTTATGTTACTATTCCAACTGGGTCACTGTTAAACAAACTTGTTCTCATCTGTGCTAAATGATGACTAATGTTAATATCTTGTTATTAGAAATAAGTTCACTTTGCAATTCAAGGCCTTTTGGCTTAGTAGACAAATTCCCAGTGACTAGAGGAGGCAGAGGTGTGCTTTGAGGCCTGCATTCTCTAGAAGATGGCCTATTTCAGAAAAATGGCATACCTGCTCTGAGGGAAACACCAATGATTTTTATCTGCAATTTGTCTATCTTTTCTTAACAATGTTGAAAAGAAATCTGAGTCATCTTTGTTGCCCTTTGACCACAAACTTCCTTTTTAATTTACTGTTTATAACTATCTGAAATCTTTGTTGTCTTGCTATGCAAAGAACAATTCGTGAAACCAGTAGAAACTCTTATTGTTCAGAAGTTAGTAACAGTATTTCCTGCAGCTGCCAGAACATGCAATGTTCCGCCCACAGAAGTTTTATTGCTAGTAAGACAAAAGCATAACAATCCCATTGAACAGATGGATTAAGTGCCACTCACTTTAAGTAAAATCACATAAGCCAGAAAACCTGGGACTTTAACAGGCTTAACTGTAAACAAATGTAGTAAAAAGACATATCAAAGTTTAAAGGTATAAAACATAAACACGTCCAAGAATTCAAGGATAGTCTTAGATCTCAGCTGACACCTCTGCTATGTTTGTCATTGAATGCCTTCAAGAGCAAGCAAATTTCCCCACTTATCTCAGAAAAAGTTAACATTGCCTTTACACCTGGCAATAGTACATTAATGTAATGCATGAATTCTTTTCTTCTGACTGGAGTAACAGTTAAGTAGGCCTTTAGACTTGGAAATCTTAAGAGAATTTTCCAGATGCCAATTAGTGTCTTCATATTCCTAAAGTTGGGAAAATCTGAAGGTTAGGAGAGTGATGTCAGAAGAGTAAATTTTCATTTTGATTCCCCTACGTGGGTTGTGTTTCCTTGCACTTACTCCACATTGACTCTTATTTACCATCTGTCTTAAGATGAGCAGAGGAGAGACAAGTGATTGGAATCTACACCCAGGGTGACTCACAGCTTTTTGCCACATGAAAAGAGAAGTATGCACAGAGGAAGAAGAAATAAGGTTTTCCGCTCATAACATTTCAAAGCTATTGTTAAAGACACACACGTTCATCTTATAACTACTTTTCTAGAAGCTTAGTTCAGCACATTATATAAGTGAAAGTATGGATTATAAACAATAACTTAGTGAAGAAATCTTCACCTAAGAATATCATAAATCCCCTTTTGCCCTTCAAGAGATTAACAGTGGCTTTTACATTAATTCACAGGTTACAGCAATTCTAGACAAGTAGAAAAGCAACTTCACACAAACTATTGGGACAGGGGAAATCTGAGTTAAACCTAGTTCCTGTAAATTTAAAGTTGTTATTTTAATGGGAAAAGGTTGTTTCAAAGGCTGGCTCAATGCAAACCATTTTTTTTTCCCCTTCATTGCGTGACTTACACACAGCATTTCTGCTAGATGGCTTGAGGCAGCAGCACCTATGTCAGAAGTACACGGACAGATACCCACAAATAAATATTGCAGAGCATGTTCAAAAGCCTCCTTTTAAAACAAGTTCTCATAAAAAGTATTTTAAAAGATGTCTGTCTTACAATTTAGAGTTAGGGATACTACTCTGCACATGCTTCTTATGAGATTTTCATGAAGATAAACAATATCTTATTGAACAGCACTTTACTGTTTCCCACTACATTTATCTCTGATACAAAACATTTTGTTACCTAAAATTACCATTTTTGTTGTCATTTTTGATACCTAAAATGGCAACTGTTCTGAGGGCTCTTTTATATCAAAATCTAGAGAAGAAACCATGTTTAAATTACAGATCTTTCCTAGGTTAAATGTAGATACATTTCTCTACATGTATATTTAGAGGTACCCTCAAAATTCATACAATCATATTTATTCTTGTATTTGAAAGACCAAATTGTCAGCAAGGAGTGCCTAACTTGCAGGTTTGGGGTTTTTTTTACAAACCCTCCATGACAGCCATGAAACAACACATAGGAATTACAGAATACTTTAAAAGCATCGTCAGAGAGTTGAGAGTTGGCAGAGTTCATCAGGTTTCAGGTGTGATGATAATGAGCTAAGGCTCTGAAAATTTGTAGCTCAGAATTAGCATCAAACTTCTTTTATCAACTTAATTCAGGGACAATTTGTGTCAAAAGCAGTACAGAAAATTTCATTTATTGTTTTACGCTCAGCAACTGTAGGAACCCATTTGTGACACTTCAGAGGAATCTACAGGAGATGGCAGAACAATATGTCAGTTTTCACAACATCTGGCAGAAGCTAGGATATTTATCTGCTGTAAAAGCAGTTTTACTGAAATCGTACAAGCTCTCACAAACAAGTTTGATTACAATATGAAGTCACTGTGAGGTCAGTCACAGTTACTAAGTCAAGGTAAATAGGAATAAATTTTGTCTTTATTATGCTTAATTTGAGGTTTAGCTAGTTGATCTTTCCCTAACCTCACCCCACAGTCCTAAAATAGACTTAACACCAAAAGTCTTTCAAAAACCTTCATAGGATTGTGACACACAGGTTTGTAATTTCACCTTGCTACTTTATATACAGAAAACCTGCTTTTATTCTTTGTTCCATGAAAATTTTTTACAATGTTCAGTAGAAAAAAAGAAAGAGTAACAAAAAAACAACCCAAATTTAAAAATCTTAATTTCTCTTCTTATTCCTTTCAGCTATCTTTTAGTCAGATTTCACAGTTCATAAAATTTACTGCAGGGAGACATTTCAAAATGCTAGAATACAACAAAACAACAAAATTGCATGTAATTCTTTGTCTTTCCTGGATCCCTAAGTTTACAAAAGTAAGCCAAGGCCTATGCTTTCTAGACTTGACTTAATAACCTTAAATATTTCAGGATTGTCAACACTTCACTGGTGACTTATCTTGTCCATCTTGAATATCATGAAATTCCTTAAGGGTTACTGAGGTGCCGAATCAAGCTTTCTTTCTGCTACTATCTTGTTCTGCCAGGTAAGCCTTCACAGTCTGGCAGTTTTACATTTTGGGAAGTATATATCGACAACATTGAAGTCATCTTAAAGGTAAACCAAACTGAAATCAAGTTTGATTTCAGTTCTCAAATCAAATCAGTTCTCAAGGAATCAAGTCATGATTAATACCTGAAAGGTTCCATAAAAATTTAAAGGCTTTTTTGAAGTAAAGCACATATGTGAAAGTAATGTGCTTATTGAAAATAGATCTGCCTTTTCAGCAGATCTTTTCTTTTATTTAAAAGAAAGAGTAATAAAATACCAGTGAAAATATCAAGCAATAAATATAATTGATATCACTATTGACAATGTTATATTTGCATATCTCTGAAAAGCTAATCAGTTATTTCTTCACAGATAGGATGAAAACTACTGTAAAGAGATCCCTACAGCAAGAAAAGCTTATACTTTTCTGTTGGCAGTTTGTATTTCTCTACTGCTGTTTCTGATGTTTTATATTGTCAAAAGCCTAGAGGCATTGGATGAAATCTCTTGGCAGTTCAAAGAGAGAAAAAGGGACAATCCCCACCCTGGGGACCTGTCAATCTAAGTAGACAATTTAGACAAATGCTAGGGAGAAAGGAGACATTATTATTGACAGGTCAAGGGTAAACCCATCTAAATATTTTTAGGCCCTAAAACTTAATGATGAATACCCTTCTTGGATTTGCAAATGCATGTCTGTGTATAACTCCTACTTGTCCACAAAAATATGACCGGAGAGTGCCTGTAGTAAAACCAGTTGTGCACTTTGATTTTTACAATGTCAGTCAGCCTGAATCATTTCATTATCCTTTTCTTTTTTGACATTGTTACCCAGCAACCCTCAATATTATATTTGTAACACAGTAATATGGAGAAGTCCCATCCAGACCATGCCTTCAGAGGAGTCTGTATCTTCCCCTGTTCCCTAACCCCATCTGGAGTCACAGCAACATAACAATTCTTTTTATACAAAAAGTTTGAAGATTATCTGGAGTCTTTGATCTCCTGAAAATTTGGATCTGGTTATGACTATGAGACATACGGAAAGTCTAGTCTCACACACATAAGGCAACTGCTCCATCAAATGAGGGAATTTAGGAGATATGTATGTTCGAAGAGTGACTGGGAAGACAGTTGTGGAATCTAAAGAGGAGTGGTGTAGGAGTATAACAGTTCATTTCATTTGTACTTTTCTCTGGTTGTAGACCTGAGGGTAAACAAAGGCTGAAAGTCAGAGAATGGACAAGAAAGCCAGGACCTTGGAGTTTTAAATGTTTTGGAAACTGATGTATTTTAAATCTGTATTTTCCAGGGGAAAAATGAAAGATTATTTAATAAGTGTAACTGGGGCAATATTTTGCTTATTTAAAAGTAATTTTTTAATTTTTCCAAAGTATTTTTTATCTGCATAGTGAGAAAAATTACAAAAGCTTAGAGTGATAGTCTGGGTGGGTATTTGGCTACTGTATTTCTGGTTTTTTGCTTTTCAAGAGATTTCCTGAACTTACAAATGAGTCTGTGAAGGAAAGAAAACTATCTGAACTGTTTTGCTATACAGTTATATTTACCTCATAACATCAACTCAAGCTCCCCGCAAGCTGCACAGTAGTATCTCCCGTAGCTTCAAGCAAGGAAGCCTGCTACTCCAGTTTTCAAAGGCCAAACTGAAAGATTTTGTATATTTGCCCTAATATGGGCCTTCCAACTCAGGCATTGAGAGAATGATGCTCAGAGGTCTTCCAGTAAACCTTCCACACCTTGGGAGGGGCTAGTGATGGAAAATAATGCTAATGGGATTTATGTGCATGTTCCAGGAAGAAAAAACACAAGTGCTATATACAAACTCAATAACAAACAAGTTAGTGTGACAGAGGTGGAAGTTAGGTACCTATGCCCTATAGCAGTCCCAGTAAAACACACGTTCATTCAAAACAACAGCAGTTCATCTGATCCCATAGTGGGGAAGGCAGGCAGTAACAGTCTGGCAATATTCCTAATGGTGTGCAGTCTGCAGCTGACCTTCTGCCTGACCTTAATGTTCATCAATTAATCTGGATGAACCACCAGCGGTTTGCTACGTGTTTCAACTACCTTTACCTGCCTATGCCAAAGGGAGATTGAGTGTCCTCCTTCGGGCTCAGTTTCCTTCTCAGGCACAGAAAACTAGAAGCCAGACTTTGCAGCTCATGTATTTTGATCACTGTAATCTCATCTAAGATCAAGCCTTATGTACTGAATGGGCAAGATCACACCTACCCACAGCTGTCCAAGTATTCCTTTAGGCAGCATCTGTACCTGCACTTCCAAGAAAACACCCAGGCAGTGTCTTTTCCAGTGCTGACTGGAAGATTTCCTAGCTCTCTTGGCAGAAAAACGAAATATCAATGCATGGTGAAAAGCACTCTTGGGTTGGGTGTCTATGACTCTTTCAAATTCTATCATGAGCAATTACCTGGACACAGAAGTGCTAAAAATTTGTTTGGGTTTATTTACAGAGCCTGGGCTGGATCAAAAGCCACGTACTACCAACCTTCAAAAAAACCCAAACAAAACACCTCTGAGGCCCAAGATCGTGAACAGATGGGATGGCCTCAAAACCAGTTCTGGTTTCAATACTATAACACAAAGAAGAAGATGAAGTGTAGAATAACTCCTGAACTTAAGTTTTAATTGGCAGCTGTCAGTGGTCAGTATCTAGGAATCATTGTTTGAAGGCATCCAAGGCAAGTGATGGTCTGCATAGCCTTCTTTATATACATTGCCTATACTTTCAGTCTTGTGTTTACACTGAGCATCAGAAGGAGATGGTCTTCTAGCATCTTTTCTGTTGTTTCTGCAGTCCTGCTCCCTAGGTCGTTTGCTGCCCTGAGACTTTTGCAGTATTGCAATGGATCCACTGCAAATTATTTGATACAACATGCCCCAGACACAGCAATTGCTTTTAAATCCTGAAATGTCCTGTTGCCAGGATTCTCTGTGGGAACATGCTGCTATGATCACTGTCATGGGCAAGGAGCTGTTTTTGCTTGGTAACAGGGAGAGTGTGTTGCAGTGAAGACCTGGTAAAGTGTTTTTGGACTCTCCCCCGGCTCCTGGCTTCAGACTCACCTGCAGCCTGGCTGGGCCAATCTAGTGCCTCTGCCATCACTATTTAAGGATGGGAATTTGAAGTGCTTGGGAGGAGGTGTAAGAGTGATACAAGATGGAGGCAACCACAAAGACCCCACAGAGAAGGAAGGAGGAGCACCAGACCAGAGACCCCTCTACAAGCTGTGGTGAGAATGCAGGCTCTAGCCCTGCAACTCATGCAGGGACATGGCAGGACTGAGAGCCACCAGCAGCTCTTGGGTGGGTGCACTTGGACAGGCGAGAGACTGTGTGAGGAGGTGGCCACAGCACAGACCGTATTGGAGAGCCTGTGGGCTGCAGAGCAGACCCACACAAGAGGCAGAAAGGAGCTGCAGCTTTTGGGATAAATGCACGTCAGAGCAGCCCCTGCAGGCCTGCTCTGTGTGTGTGAGGTACCCCACAGACATGCAGGGAGGACTGATTCAGAGCCCACCCACCCTGAGGAGAGACAAGGGACAGAAGCTATCAGGAACAGACTGACTGAAATCCCCACTCCCTGCCCCTCTAGGGGGAGGAGGTAAAAACACTGGGGTCAGGACTCTGAGCCCAGGAAGAGGGGAGGAGTGGATAGAAGGTGGTCTTAAAGGGCTCGTCGGACGTTGTACCACTCTGTGTTGTTTTATGTTTGTTGTGTTTTGGGGTTTTATGGTTATGCTTTAGTTGATACTGCATTAAAAGATTTTCTGTTTTTTTCTCCAAGCCAAGTAGCCTGGTCTGTTTTGTCCTGGACCTTAAGTGGCAATTAAGCTCTCCCTGCCCTTTGGCTATCCTCAGGTCTTTGGTACTTGAGGCTAATTGTGGTCTTTTGTTCCCTGATGGGCCTAAACCATGACAATCACATAACAGGACTCTACAGGAGAGGTAAGAGACTATAGACAGACTTCAAGTAGCAAAAATTAACTGAAAAATTACACTTTTTCATAAGGCCACTTTAGGAGGTCTCCAGCAAAAGATATTGAGACAGCTTAGGCCTCCAAATTCAAGAAGGAATAAGAACATATTTTGTCATATAGATAAGACTAGAGCACGTAGGAGAACTCTAGGGCATTGCAACGCAGCTTGCATTTCTGCAGTTCTGTGCAGAAAAACCACTACAGGCTCTGAAAACTATTTTGCCATATTGCCAAATAGCACTCTTTCCAGTAAAGGTAATTAGTTTGAATCCAGCATGATGTAGACTTGGCTATACTTTCTAGTAGTTGGACTGGCTCCTTTTCCTGCTGTCTTATAAGTCCATGTACTGGGTTGTGTTGTAGGATTCACGAAGCCAAAGAATCCTGTTTGAGGCGAGGCCTCTGCTACAATATCCTTGATGCCCTCAGCCAGGCTGCCAACAGATGAGACCATTACATGACTCGTGTGAAACTTGACATCATCACCTTCTAAAGCAAGAGGATTAAGGATAAGAATCCTGTGATTCCATGGACTCAGTTTTGGTAAGCATTCCCAATATCCCAGGTTGCTGGCTGTTCTTCCTGTGTGCCACATCCATCCCACAGTTCTGTCAGGAAACTGAAAAAAATTGTCACCAGTGAAATGCTAATAATATCCTCAGCCAGGCACAGTGTCAGTACCTATTATTCTCAACCGACATACTTCTGGCAGTATACAAATACATGTCTGCAAATGTGCATGTTACTCTTAGGCATGAGCTAATGCTGAATGGAAGACCAAGGACTAATAAACAAAAAAAGCCAAAAAGCCCTGAGGCACCAGCTAACATCTTCACAGAGCTTTTTCACTCATTCTGAATCTTTCAGGTAGAAAGGGAGCATTTAGATGAAAAAGAAATATGCGTGCACCCAATTCTTCACAATACGTTATTCTTAATTATTGCTTTCCGTCATCTTTAAATAAAAGATGACAGCCAAACATTGTAGATCAATATGGTAGATGCATAATAAACAGTAGCCAAGCACAATGTACATTGAAAAGGCTTCAATGGTAAAAGGAAAATTGGGGAAAGATCGGAGCACTAGCTCCAGATCTACAAACAACACTCACACCTCCTCACACACACACAGAGCACATGTGCTCATGCTTAATCTTTTCTTTTGGCTATCTCTCAGCAGCTTATGGAGTTTGGAAATACTACAATGAGGCATTTGGCTGTTCCTACACACTGCAGGAAGCCAGAGCACATATGTGGCTATAAGATATTCTTCATCCAGAATGTCACTATGGGAGCAAGACATTGAAGAAGTTAGCTATTTTGGCGCCAAGTCTGTGGGTATCTCAGTTTCATACTGGATCTAAGCCAAAAGTCTCAGATGCAGTAAGAGAACTTAGCACAGTTAAAGCCAGAATAGTTAACATTGACTATAGAATTGGTCCTAATAGTACAATATAACATTTAGAGCTTTGGGACATCAAATGCATATTTTCCATGGAATTCAATAGACCTTGAATCCCAAATTCTGGGAAAAAAACCCCACCCCATCCAGGTGTTATTTATAGTGAGTCTTTTCTTCATGTTATTTTAACATTATCATTAAAATCTGAACAATAACTATGTTTTTATTATTTTTATGCAGTGAAGACTAGATACTTGCCAAATCAATTCTGGTTTTATTATAACATCTTTCAAAAGTTATGGCTGACACAAAAGTCAACTAAGGGCTAACTTTCACCTTTCCTACACTACCAGAAACAGAAAACAGTCAAAATTTGCTCACATTACCAAAATGATGAAGCCATTTAGTCACACAAGAAAAAAAGGTTTGGGAAGAAATAAATAAAAAAACAAAACATCCTGTAGATCAATGTCCTCCTTAGTGAGAGGTTCCATTTTTCCTCTCTCAGTGTAAAATGATTGCATGACATCTAGTCATGTGCTTGTGCTTCTGTGTGTGCTGCTTTAAGAAGTGAAAGTCATAATTTCTGCTGCAACATTTGCCTTCTGGGTGGGGAAGTCCCCAGACTTGTGCTGATCACTGCTCTCTGACGGCTGGCTTTCTGGGACACCGTGTAGTCTAACTCCTCTGAGGTTAGCTTTTTTTATTCCTCCTTTAGACTTACATCATAGGAATAGGTCACAAATGACCTTTGAAGGCATGTAGTATCCCTAGCAAAACCTTTTACTATGCAGAAGAAGTAACTGTAATCCACTTCATCAGTTGTAACCAATATGGTCAAGAGTTTTGCCTTAGGGATAGGTGTACAAGGTTTAAAAGACTTGACAGTCGTACCTGAAGACAACTGGTAGAACACACTGTAAGCCCATTCTCTGCTTTTCCCCTTCTTTGCAGAGAAATTAGCCTGTATTTAAGCTTGTGCTCCTATAAAAGACATGTTTTGCATCAAATAATATTCAAGTGAGAATCTTTAAAGAAAATTCTAAACTATACTTCAGATTATAGCACGAGGCTCTCTAAACTGGTTCAGGTCTGTGGTGAGTGGATGGTGGAGAAAAGAGAAATATCAAAAGGAATGCAGGAGAGAAAGAGAAAGAGAAAGAGAAAGAGAAAGAGAAAGAGAAAGAGAAAGAGAAAGAGAAAGAGAAAGAGAAAGAGAAAGAGAAAGAGAAAGAGAAAGAGAAAGAGAAAGAGAAAGAGAAAGAGAAAGAGAAAGAGAAAGAGAAAGAGAAAGAGAAAGAGAAAGAGAGTTGAACTCTTCAGGTTTAACAACAGCAGTAAAATGTTTAAATTTACATCACTGAGTCATTATGAGAAAGCAGCAGTTTCCTACAACTCAGACATCAAATTCCTTTTCATTGCCATGGTTGTCCCAGCTGTGAGTTAGGTTCTTCAGTGATTTTCCCTCCCATGCATCACTGTACACTCTCCATGTACCACTGCAGTCTTTCTCTCCTCTTTCTGTGATTCTAGCTGGCCTAGACCAGTCAAGATGCAAGCCCAATATCATCCTGCTTCATATATCAGAGTAGAGAGTACATCACTCAGGTGCAGTCTGAAGGAGTAAATTGTTGCAGCTTGTGGATTTATCTGCACAACTGTACCACTCAGTCTATCCCACCTGATATGCTTAATTGTATTTAAAGTTAGTGAGGGCAAGAGTTGGATGTCAGAAGATGCTTAGTAGCTTCAGCTTACAGGATTCAGTTTGTTGGAATTGTCATTACTTTTTATGGTTTCTGAAAATGGTATTTCCTATCTTGCTTGCTTTCTGTTAATATAGGAAGCAATAGTAAAGATTCTCAAAGAGCGGCACATTTCATACAAAACAGAAACTCGTCTCTCTGCTCAGCATGGCATTGTACCGAACAGCCTGGACAAACTGGATAGGATAATTGTCAGTGTAACAAGAAGTTGTGTAAAAACGTGAATATTTTGGTGTGTAAGAAATTATGCCATAACACAATGGGCTTGGTGTTTGCACATAGTTCTGCACCTGCAATGAATCACTTTGGTGCATAATCTAGCAACAATCTCTCTTTGCAGTTTTGTATAAATGCTTTTACAAGATGCGGCTAAGTCAGGAACACCGTGAGGGCTCAAAGTCCAGGACACAGCATGTTGTATTCCATTGAGAGCGTGCACAAGTGAAAACAACTCTTTGTATTCCAGCAAAGAGCTACTTGCACTCAATCAAACAATGGGATAATTAGTAAAAGTATACATCAGTGTGATTTTAACAATAAAGGCTGCATAGAGCTAGGAATGGCAGAGGCCTTTGAATAGAATCAGAAAGCATGTCTGCATTATGCAAGAGTGTGCAAAGCAGAGATCCTGAGCTAGCACATAGCCAAACTGGTCTGTCTACATGGCACAACCAAGTGCCAGGTTACCAGTTCATGTTTTGGAAGCAGGATAGCAGCATCTGTGTGACACCGCACCCAAGTAATGAGCTTGGCATCACTGTGCTGACATGGCCATCCTCCTCCAGATTCCAGGGCTCCATTAGCTCAGGCATGCATGTAACGTGCTGCGTTGCACAGTAGGGATAGGCTGAAAGTTACAGGAAGCTTTGGTTCAAGTGCAAAATGAAGCCTCCAAGAGAGTCAACAAAAGCAAACCCTCAAGTATTGGATAAACAAGATGAAAAGGATTAGGGACAACTTTCAACAAGGAAAGCCGGTGATAGAAAGTTAATTAAAGATTCGGAATCGAGAGGTAAGTCAGCTCTGTAATAGGTCATCATAAAACACGTGTACACAAACAGCAGTCAAGGAATATCTGTCCTTGCCTTGGCTCACTGCACCAAGGGAGGGTTCATCTCCAAAGAAAAATTAAGTGAAACTATCGATAACTCAGCATATTTTAAGATATCACATTTGAACTCAATCAGTGGGAGAACCTTGGGTTTTATTCCATTCTCTGTTGCTCATTCTGAAACAAAGTATTCACAGTGTCACCCCTTAAAAAAGTTTTTAAAATGTCTCACAGAAGATCTAAATTTTAGCATCATGTTTCAGAAGTTTAATGAACTTGGCACTCCTAATTCTTTCCTGTCTAATGCTGAGCATTTTGTTTTTATGAAAACTAGGACCTCTTACATAAACCTACCATGAAATGCTGTGGCAGGAGATAATCTTGCTGGTTGGTCTGGTTTTACAAGATCATTAAAATCATATTTAGACTATGGAATATCCTTACACAAACAAATGCCAATGCACCCAATGAATGTTGTAGTGCTCTGTCAAAATAGTCTTACTAGTTACTGCTAACATCTTTGGGACAAAACTATCAGCAACAGAAGTTGATAGTTCCATAGGAAAGGATAAGTAAAACTCCCCTCACAATTGGGACTGAAGACCAAATAGCAATTTCTTGGCTATAAAGTAGTTAACACCATCAGTTAAGGCAGAAATCTTATGACTTAATGGATAACTGCTTTGGTGTATTTATCCTATTTTAAAATCAGGCCCTTCAATTGCATCAAGAACAGAGCAAGTAGACCAAAAAAGCCTAATTTTTTGTCCTTATATGTACAGCAATAAACATCCCTATGGATGTAAGCATCCTTGAAGATTAAAGAAGATACAGGGTCATACCCTCAATTATGTTCTTTGCAAGCCACTTAGAGGAATCAGAAACATCCAGAATCTTAGGATATCTCTCACTCCCTGTCTCCAGCCTGATGTCAAGCACAGAAGTAATGCACCCACATACTGAAGGTTACTTTTTTACTGAAAGGGAAGGGCTGCTCTCATTAAGCTCCCTCAACCGCCCTTCCTACCATCAAGTTGGAATCTCCATATCTCTGCTAAGTGTCATATGGTTGAACTGAATCTACTAGAAGCAGAGATGTGAACATCACAAGGCCCCTGCCTTTTCTCCATTAATGAACTTGAGATTTGGAATTTGTATGCATTTTGACACAAAATGTTCTAAAAAGGGAAGAATAGAATCAAAACGTTACCTTTCTGTCTGCATTGCCTGCTATTTGTCACTTCTTATGTTACTTCCTCTTGCATTCTATTTATAACTTCCTTGTATGAGCTGTCATACCACAAATTTATATGACCCAGTTAACACGTATACAATTGCTTCAAAGATTGCGTTATTAACAATCTTGGTTTTCTAGGTCGTAAATTCAGATCCTATTTTTACATTTGCCTTTGTCCCACTTAGGAAAATTACTAGCTCACTTGAAGCAGAATGTGTAAAACATACAGACTACTGTAATCTGGCTTCTGCATAACCTGCAGTGTTTAAAAGGGATTTCTGAACTCTATGTTGCTTCCTTAAACACAGCTTTTCTGCTTCTTCACTTAAAATGCATAATCTAAGAAACATAAGGGCAAGTGAGAATTGATCAAAGGTAGCTGTAACCAAAGCAGAGTGTGGGGGTTCAAGTCAATGTAAATGGCTGATAGAACTTGCAAATCCACACCTCCACAGTCAGGGGAAAGTTTAGCAGAGCAAATTCTTCTGTTAACTGGTTCTAGATGTCCCTACAAGGTTTCCATCATCAGTCTCAGTAACATCTTCTCAAGTTTTCTTTCAGGACCCCTGCAGAAAATGTGCATACACATTGACATGAGTTGCCATGTCCAAGGTAGCCCTAGAATAGAGGAAGGATACAAAGGGCAGTTGTATTAAGGCAATAGGACCTATGTCATAATGTCATACATATCACTCAATGAAAGTTAACTTTGCTGCATTTTGAACAGTGCAGTAGGAACCTCAGGCAATTGAGATGTTTTTTACAGAGTTCATAAGAGAGTTTCCATCATGAATTTCCAACACAACCTTCCATTGCAACAAGAGAATTTAGACTTTAGAAACTGTTCCTTTTCTATAGATTCACCTTTTACTGAGCATGGCAGAATTCAGTACATCTCAAAATACATGTTGGTCACCAATGCTTAGGTGAGTTACCTCAAGATAAACAGAAACTAAGCACAGCTCATCACAAACACTCCAGGAAACAGGGTGTGAGCAATGTCTGCCTTCTATTTTGGTGGTTCTCTCTGTGCCACAAGTTGACACGTGGTGCTATGATTCAGTTTATGTAGCAGCCCCTGTGTGTCCCTGGCAGAACAGGTAACTTAGAAGGCAAACTGGACAGCATTAACAGTACTGTTGTGGTACATCTTGTTTTATACTCAGCTGCACTGAACATGTTTTGCTGCCCAGATGCATTGTCTTTCATCCAGAAATACATTCACTCTGTCACTAGCAAAGATTGTGAGCTATTTCTGTTTACACTGATGAGAATCACCATATTACTAGGTGGTATTTATCAGTCTCATCTGAAGTGGCTACTCTTGCTCCTACAGAGGCATTTTCTGGCTTTATATTGAGTTTAAGGAAAAGGAAAAGAGTCCTAAGGATTTTATGAACAAGTACTTCAAAAACAAACAATCTCACAGCTTTGTGAAGTAGGAGGTTGAAATTCTAAATATAGGTAAAATAGCATTTGGTATTTGACAGCTTAACTGGAGACTTCTTCTGTAGGCCTACAAAGGTCTCTTTCTACTTAGGGAAGCAAATATCAGCATTTCACTTGAGACACTCTGGAGTCTGATTTTCAAAGTTCTTTCCCACAGAAATAAATACTACAAAATCATTAAAGTTGTGTTATACTACAGAGACAGTCACTAATACACCCATACTCTCCTCCAAGCGCACAGAAAGAATCATGACATCTCAAGGCTGCCTCATGCTTTCAAGTGCTGTTCTCAGCCCAGGACATACATAGCAGAGCATACACCAGCTTTTCGCCGAAAGGAACAGACTGCAAGAAAAAACCCTCAGCTTACTGAGAATATCATGACTTTTCTTCACAAAGTCATGTTCAATGTAATTTTCTTTCTTAGAAGTCCACAGGATTCTGGTCACTATCAACAGAGTGGATTAAGAATTACAGGTATTTCCAGCCTATAAAAATATACTTTTATTTTATTCTATACCCTAATATTTGTCCAGGTGTTACCTGTCCCTTAGCAGAATAATACAGGTTTTGGTGGCCACGCTGTCACATTTTCTAACTTTTAAAAATATTAATGGTTCTCTTAGAGACTCTAAAATGGACTTCAGCTATATGACTGTATAATTTATAATACTATGAATGCACTCACAAGGCCTGATTCTGTATTCTCTACACAATACACAGGAACTATGAATATTTTCTATGAAGTAACTGATGCCAATTCTATCTACCTGTAAATAACACATCTAAATAAAAGCATTTGCAAGATTATTAATTTCTTAAAGTGGAAAGGTCTTTCAGAACTAGCAGGGAGAAACAGACTTGCCCTTTACTACAACGTGTTCTGTTGTCCAGATTGCCTTTTTTTCATATTTCAGTCCTGCCTTTAACTCTTCTCCCAGCATGCAAAAAGTGTCATACCTGCCTCTGTTACCTATTTTATCTGTTATGATCTGTGCCTCCCACAAACAAAACCACATTCAGTAACAGATGATGATGCGATTATCATTCTGAAAATTTTTTCATTACTATGTGGGGTTTGAAACCATGAGGTGTTACAACAATGTATTTTTTTTAACATCCTTTTGAACTTAGACATGCATTTGCTTTTGTGATTACACTGGTCCAGTTCAGCTTAGTCCTATTTTCAGCATTTGAGTCTTTGCAAAGACACAGTGTATCTGCACCAAAACTACATAAAACTTGAAAATGAAAATATCTTGAAGCAGGTTTTGTTCAAATTTAAGATAGATATATGTTTTCAAACTTTCCAGAAATTAGACATTCTCTAAAAGGATTTCTTTTTCCACAATGATCTATTTTATTGTATATTTTCCATATATATTTCAATATTTTCTGTAATCAGATACTGTGGGCTATTCTTGCCTCCCATCTAATCCTAAATAATACAGAGTGCAGAATCATGCAGATTTTGTTACAGAAAATCAAGGTTCTTGAAAGAAACAGAGGCCAGGAAGGACTGATTCCCTACTCTGGTGATTAAAGCAAAACAACTATTAATAAAAATATGCAGTATCAACATAAAAACACATACTAAGATGCAATACTTGGAATATTTACAGTCAAAACAAACAGAAGGCCCCTCAGGCACCAGCCTCATACTTGTGAACTCTTGTTTTCATATGGCATTGTGTTTTGGAAAGTGACAAGGTAAATAACTTGAGATCAAATAACTCTGGTAAATCAAAACAAAAAGTTGGGACAGCATGACCCTTAATTTAATCAAGGAATTTTATAATACTATGAACGCATTCATAAGGCCTGATTCTGCTCTCAGGCATATTAATTTTGAAATTATATAAAATGAGAACTAATGGAATAATAGCTATGGTCAGGCCTGTTCTACTGAAGTAATAGGTGTATTTTTAAAGTCTTCCATTATCTGCATGTATCTGATAATAATAAAATTTCCAAGAATAAGGACAGCATAAGGCAAGTAGATTTAAATGCTAAATCTGTACCTTATTCTACCTATGTAGAATTTTTTTGTACAAATGATTTCTCTAGTTTATCTATCTATTTCATAAACACAGCTTTGCATCTATTAGCTGCCTTAATAATGTGACAAAACATTACTTTGATCCGTCCAACAAATCAAACTGATTGTAAAGCAATGCACCATAACGATTGAATACATCTCACGGGTTTTTCAAACAGTGTAAAGAAATCCTGATTTGAGAAATACAAGAATTAGTATTTTCTGTTAGACAGATTTAATATTTGCAAAACTATCTACATGACAGAGTTAAGATATGTATGGACAAGATATCTGGAAATTATTCTAGATGATATGTTAGCCATCAAGAAGAGATGAGTACTGCAGATCGAAGAACAATCCACATTTATATAACACTTCTCTTAACTATGTTTACATGTTTATAATTAAAAAATATTCTTTTTTAAATAAAATTCTTCTTAATTTAGTAAGAAATTATTTTTCACCATCAATCCATTTCTCTGCTCAGTAACATGTACTGAATTTAATAGTGGCAAAAATTGGAGAATACTCACATCATTGCATACAGACTGGAGCACATATTAGACCTAAGTGAGTTGCAATCATGTTAAACTACAAATATATCCACTTAAGAGTCTTTATAGCCTTCTACTGAACTCCTGAACTACAAAATTCTATACAGTATATAATTTTTAATTATTTCACTTCTACTAATATGTTGAATAGTCATTTTAAGTTGTCTTCAGTTATTAATAATCTAGATTTGGTTAAATTAGAAGGTATCCTTTTCTCATCACTGCTGCAGATATTACAAAGTTCCTTCTAACACCAGTAATTTTTTCCAACATCCATGTGACTTCAGTTAACAGCAAGAAAATATGATTCAAACTGAGATAACCTTAATGGAGCTGTCTTGGTATAAAGACAATCTTCTTAGAGCAACAGAAGTATTGCTTACACAGGTACAAGCTAAATTAACCCAGAAAGAAAGTTGCACCAATCTAATTAAACCAGGTTTTATACAGATTTACTTAATTTTGTTGAAATAAGTACATTGATTTATTCAAATGGGTTTTTTAAAATATGTCTGTCATAGTCCCAGCGTCTGACAGAATTACAACAATGTACAATATGTTTTTAGACATCCTTAAATTAATGCGTAGCAGAACGAGTTGTCAATCATATAACTGAACTTCAAGTTTACTTCTTTAAAAACAACAAAATAAAAAACTGCAATGAAGCACGCTGGAACACAGTACATGCAACAAGACTCTGAAACATGTATGAATGCAAGCAATGTCAGCCACTAGCTTAACAAGTCCCACTTACTCACAGAGCTGAAGAAACCATTAAGGTGTGTATGAAAAACTGTCACTGCTCACTGATTTGAGATTTTTGCTTTATATAAGATGTTGACTATTGTTCCTTTCTGAAACATTAACATATGCCTTGTTTTAAAACGTGACGTTCTGATTGATTGTCACAGAAATCGCTATTAAAACAATGGGAGCATTCAGTAAACATTGTGAAATGCCACATTTTCTATGTCATTTCTTCAGAATTGAAAACCATACAGGCTGCTCATCAACAGTTAAAATAATTTTCTCATGTACATCAATAAAAGTTAGAAAATATTTGAAGATTAAAGCAGCAATTGAGATCACCTTTACCCAGACTGAAATAAAAGTGAAAGCCAAGTCAAGAATCCCACTCTTAATGCTTGTTAATTCCTATTAAAAATGAAAGTGTGTTTCCAAAACCTAGGACTCGTGCAGATTTCTGAAACATTTGAAAGAAAAAAATCACCTAATACATACCTCTTTTTTTTTTTTTTTTTTTGGTGGGGGCGGGGGGAAATGTTGTTTCTTCTAAACTTAAAGAATTGTCTCTAAGAAACAATTACTTTCAAATATTCAGCCTCTTGACCTTACTAAATTTTTTCCACAATTGTTAGGAGACAAGTGTCAAGTGAAAGTTTTATAATTAAATGTCAAGCAGATTTACAGAAATCTCAAAAGTCAAAGCAGGACTATTTAAATTGATCCTATAATTTTTGTACTTGTAATCAAACTGTTCTTTGAGTTTGACTTGTAGGCTTTGTCACATGCTGCAAACACTCAGAATGTCTTCAAGTTTTTAAGAACATCACAGAATTGACACTATCCAAGACAACAGATAATTGGGCTGTCCAGGGAGCTGTTGAAGTCCCGAACCCTGAGATATTTAAAAGCATGTAGCTGAGGTCCTGAGGGACATTTTTTGATGTAGATTTGTTAGTGTGAGGTTAGTGATTGGACTTGATGACCTTAAAGGTCTTCTCCAACTGAAATTATTCTATGATGGCTTCAAGAGGTTAATACTGCATCTTTTTATCTGCTGTTTTATCCAGAATGGCTATTTCCACTTCAGAATAAAAATTATTTCAGCCTAGAAAAGACATCTCAAGACTGTTTGAAAATATCCTCCCATTTTAACAGCAACACATTGCATCCTATCGAGTCTCAGCTGAGCACATGCATGTACCTATTTTTTTATAGACTGAATTTCCCCAGTTTGCTTAAGGAAGAACAGATATGGGTAAGACCAAAATCAAACTATGTTGCATGCCCTGTGTATCCTTTTCCATTAGACCAGTGAAAGACAAAAAGGAGAGACTCTGAATGGGATTTCTGCTTCACAATACAGATTACTTGTTTTCTAACATCTGTTTTTACACATACAGCTTTGGTATCTGTCATGGTGATACAGTGAGGTTCTTCTTCCAGAATTAAATTCCAAACTTACCTGATTCTGTACTTGGACGTGTAGGGTATGAATTCATGCATGCAAAACAGAGTCATGTTTCCTTTGAGAAAGAAGAGAAATGGCCATACAGATGTTTGTAGTGAGATCATCCACCCAAGAAGTATCACATACAGACTTCAGTCTAATTTTGAGTCTCAGCAGCATGACAAAAAGTCCATGTGAAAAGCAACGTACTGTTGCGTTATTCCTGTGAGTTAAGCAGACAGTTAAAAACACTTAAGCTTGGGCTTTAATGATTTTTGGCTTACCATGGGTTTGGGGTTTTTTCCCCATTAGCATTGTAAAAGATGATTCTACCTCCAACTAAAGGTTCTGGCTTTGTTTTGCTACTTCTAGCAAAAAAAAAAAAAAATCCTGGATCTTGGCATATTCCCTTTTAAATCCAAATTGTTAACTAAAATAACAGAAATGCTTAGAAAAATGCCTTCTATTTGCTGTGATGAAACACAGTAGGGCATACTGTGAAGCTGTGCAATAAATACAGAAAAATGCCAGTTAGAGATGACATTGTCTGTGTAGACACAAGCCACAGCAACTGTAAACATATGCTACAGCACACACACTGCACAGCAGCAGAGCTTGGTTCTTACTCCTACTTCATATTTTTTAGATTAGGCAAGGCCCCAAGCTTTCTTTGATCAGTATGTTGTGGTTTGGGTCTTACTCCAATGACTAACATCTTGGTGGAACTATTTTCAGTCAAGGGATTATTTGTATATTCCCTCCTGAATACTGATCCTACCACATCCACTTTGTGTCACAGCCCCAAACAAAAGGAGAGGAACTGTTGCCAACATTTCTGTTGTGAACTTTCCATGAGCACCCCCATCCAAACTGCTGCCCACTCACTCTTCCTGCCAATGAAAGACTGCTGTGGGAATTGTACAGCAGTTGAAGTGGCACCTTCACACACAAACTAAACACAGCTTCTGTTTCCTCATGCCTTATTTCCAACATCATCTCATCTTAATTTTTCTGGGAAGAACCCCTTTGGCTTTCCCCGTCACATTTAAGTAGTACATAAGAACTAAACCCTCTGTTAACAAGGCGGCAATGCATTCAACCAGCAGCCTGACATGGGTACACAGACTGACTCAGAGGAAATCGGAAGAGTAAGAGGAAGAGTACCTTCCAGTTCAGAAATAAAATAAATCATTCATGGACTCTGAACCATTATTTTTGTTGTATTATTGTTGTTTTAACATTCAGCAGCAAATGTCTGTAGCCACACTGAGGTCTTCAGACTTTCCCAGTTATGATGCATAATATGGATCCCTGCTCAATATGCATCTGTGTTACAAGTATAACTTTGAGGAACCTATTTAAATGTCCTTGTGCATCACAGAGGGAATCAAAGGTGACTTTCAGCTTTGTACTCTACTACAGTGGTTATGTGCCTAAATGCCTAGCACTTTAAGACTCAGCATTGCAACACAAATTCCCATTTGGATATAGCCCTTATCTGCTGTACTGCTCTTTAAGCTTAGAGTAGTAGGTCGGTAATGCATACAGAAACACTGAACAAATTGCTGTCTGACAAATACATAAAGAACTTCTCCATGGGAGAACAGTCTGAACTTTCACATACAGAGGAAATCCCAACATCTTTTCACTGTTTGGGATTCAGAAACATACACAGATTTTTCTGCTGGACTCAAACAAGTGGCCTATCCTATAAGGAAACTATATGCAATGTTCATGTTTATATGGACAAGGCATAGGAAAGCTAACATGCCTTGATACAGAGCCATGCGTCTTAACAATATTAACAATATTAACAATACTGCAACCTTGATTCACACTGCTTTCCTGATTTGAAGCAATTCCCTGCAGAGCACACAGACTGTTATGGATTTCATCCTTATGTATCTAGCTCTCTCTATGCAATATATGTAAAGCCTCAGAGCCTAACTAAGGTTCGAATACAATCAGGCAGCAGAACATGGTGGCCTAAATTTCCCCACCTAGATGTATACTCCAGCCTAAGGCATATAAACTGAAATACTAGTCCCCCTCCATCTTCTGCACAGCCCAAGGTGTCAACTCAGGGCACCTGCAGGGAATCAGCTAGATCCCAACTGGGCTCAATTACCTTTTGGAGGCATTGCTTCTCTCTAATTAGACATGAAGGCAACATTAAGTAAGCTGCTAGTTTAGATGTCTCAGATAAGTACTGCACTTTAGAGGAGATGAATCTGGGCCCCTGTGTTAAATCAGGAGAAGCTGACAACATAACCAGCTCCAACACGAAAATACAGAACGTCATGCATCATTTGTAATTCAGTGCCCTGATGCATCTTTCCCCTCTGCAGCTTTGCACTCAAGTACGTGATTGTGATTTTCCCCACTGCAACATCTGCCAAATTGACTTCCAGATTGCTTTAATTAAAATAAATTGTGTTGGATAAGGACAGGTAAAGACACATCAGACAAAAGAAATCACACAGAAGAAATAATCTCAAACATGTCCCAGGTTAAAATTACTCTGAAAATTGCTAAGTAGGCTAAATGTTGTGTATTTCATACTTTATTGTGCCTGAAAATATGGTGACAAGGTTTTAGTTTGCAGCTCTTCATATGAGAAAAGTCATCTTCTTCGTTTTGTTTTTTTGTTTGGTACCCCAAGTGCTTGGAGACATTTGTTGTTGTTAAGCTCCTTCTTTGCTAGCTACTTGAAATTGCATTTAACTTAACATTACTTCTGTGTTTCACACTGGCTAGATTTCAAAAGAAATTGTAAGGGTTTAGGAACATTTCCTCTAGCCAAACCAATGCTGTTGCATGAATAACTGATTGTACTGTTTTTCCTTCCCTGAAAGCTCTTTGCTCAATACAAACAAGCTTTTCTGAGGGACTTCTACAAAGAAAGTTAACTTGGCAAGGCTCTGGACTGAATGTGTTGGAGAGAAATACTCTGACCTCCCCTGTGTGAACAACACAATCCAAATCTCCTGGGATAAAGCAGTTTCATATCTACACAAAGGAAGGGAATTCAGGCGTCATTAGTGCAGTACATTCTTCACATGGAGCATCCAAACCAGCTCTAGACAAAGGCAAGGGCATTCACCTAGGGCAGATTTCTGCACAGAATGGCAAAGCAGCCACATACTTACACACTTGGAAAAGCAATTTTAATTGTCCTCCTAACAAAAATAACTCAGAATCAAGACTTGATGAGAAATACAGCGACCTTTCTCAAAACCAAAGACTCCTTTCTCTCTTCACTACATGAGCAAGAGTAGGAATAGCTAATTTCACTGACTCCCTGTCTTGGCTTTATTCGCTCCCTAATAACGGTGAGAGGAAGCCTGGCTTCTCCCTTGCCATCCTTTGTGTAGAAAAGTTCATTTGTACCATTTGGCTGAAATATCTCAAGACATCTCTGCCTTAAAGTCCATTTGTGTAAACATGAATGGAGAAATGACGTTTTAAGGCTAAAATCAGAGCTAGATCTAACAAACAAAAGGAAAGAGTCCCTATGGTAAAAGATGACTAACAGTCAGAAGAGGTGTTGGAGAGGGAACCTATCCAGAAGGAATTCAAACCATTGGCATTTCAGAGGCATGATTAAGGCATTGTCTGAATGAAGAAGTTCCTGGGATAGGGTAGAAGTAAAGATTATCAATTTGAGGATTAAATGTCCTGATCCAGAAGCTGGAGACAAAAATAAGTGGAAGTCTTTTGGGAAGAACATTATGTTAAATGAACTTTGGCTTCTACAGATTTGTGTTTCTCCAAAACATTGAGAGAGTGTTTCTTGCTCACTACTTCAATCACATAGCTTTGAGTCAAAATGTTATTAACATCTACATCCATGCAGTGCACTCACTTTAAAACTCTGATAGGCTGCCTGACTAAGTACAATTATGATACAGCTCTTGAATTTCAGAAATAATACAAAGATCTATACTCAGGAGACAATTAAAATTTGAACGTATGCTGAAGTAAGTTGCTCCCAGACCTGCAATATAATAGCTAACTGGACTAGGAGACTGTTTCTGTGAACAAGTTTTTCTACTGAATCACATTGGCTTCATCAGCATGTCATAACATTCAGAGTTTCAGAAAACAGCATCGCCAGGGAAAATCTAGCTAAAGCTTACTGACTTTCATAAAAGAAAAAGGTCATCATTTCTAGAAAAAAAATTATATACAGAGATAACTATTTTTGTTCCAGAATATTTTATGATTATGGAATAATATAGCCACATTAGCATTGTGTAAGCAAATACATCTTAATTTTAATGACCAAAGTTCAAGTTTTGCATACATATGAAAGTAAATAGTAATATCTTTATTATACAATTATCCCTCATCTCTTCTTTATTTACCTATAATAACTTGGGTCCTAAGTAACATGTCAAAAGGGCTATCTTGCATCTATGGGTCATGCTCGTCTAATTAAATATTAGTTATATAAAATGATCTAGGACAAACTACTACCATAGTTAACTGGGAAAAGATTTCCCCTATTTATCTTGGATACTTATCTTACAATAGTAGGAATTGCTCTCTTCCACCACTGACTATGGAGATAACTTAAAAAAAACAATTGTGGACTACATGACCAACTTGGTGGTGACCAAGATGAATCTCAGTCTAGACATGCAACTGATGGAAAAAGAGGCCACTGTTTTGATGTGATCATTAAAAAATAACAATATCACAGAATCACAGAATGGTGTCCAATCCCCCTGCTTAAGTAGGTCCATCTAGATCAGGTCACACAGGAACACGTCCAGGTAGGTCTTGAAGACTTCAAGAGGAGACTCCACATCTTCTCTGGGCAGCCTGTGCCAGGACTCTCTCACTTCAACAGTAAAACAAGGGCATTTTTTTATGTTTAAATGGAATCTTTTGTGTTCCAGCTTCAATCTCTTACCCTGTCACTGGATACAACAAAAAAAGGGATGTCCCAACCTCCTGACATCCCCCATTTAGATATTTGTAAATATTAATAAAATTCCCCCTCAGTCTCCTCTTCTCCAGACTAAACAGCCCCAGTTCCCACAGTCTTTCCTCATAAGGAAGATGCTCCAGTTCCCTGATCATCTTGGTGGCCCTGTGCTGGAAGTTGCCCGTCTCTCTTAAACTGAGGAGCTCAGAACCAGACACAGCACTCCAGATGAGGTCTCACCAGGGCAGAGCAGAGGGGGAGCAGAACCTCCCTTGACCCGCTGGCCACACTCTTCTTGATGCATCCCAGGATGCCATTGGCCTTCTTAGCCATGAGGGCACATTGCTGGCTCATGGTTAGCTTATTATCAGCAAGAACTGCTATTTAGAAATCCAAAAGAGTACAAGAAACATAAAGAAGTACTATTTGATTTATGATATGCTAATTTTTCTAAGTCTGTGATGGTTTAGGAATTGTCTCTTTCTAGAGAATTTATCAAGGAACAATTCTCTCATGTTACTCCTTAAGCATTTTGCATTATCTTCTTCTCTGTTCTTTCATTATTTCTTCATATTTAGACCAACACATTGTTTCTCTTCAGCTGATATCCACTTGTGAAACAATCTTTCTTCTTTTATTGCTTTTCTGATCAATTTGAAATCTGAGGCTATATTGCCTTCTTTGAATGTAACTTCTTCAAATAATATTTTTCTTCTTGTTTGACAATAACTCTTAATTCTCCTCTTGTCCCAATACTTTTAAAATATTTTTCCCACAAAGTCCTTGCTCTTCTGAGTAATCCATATGCAGATAAATATTTCCATGCATGTTAATGCAACTAGGGATGCAAGCTGGGCTATTTTGAAAATGTGTTTTTACAACTATATTTTCTCACCGTTGATTTCTTTTCATCTAATTCAATGGTGGTTGAAACATGAAAGAATCTGATCTCTCCAACTTTATAAGATGCTGTTGTATTTATAGCACAATATGTTAATTTTGCATCATATTACTGGGAGTAATATCTTGATTATTAGTTTAATGCAGTGAATGCTGATCTTGCTGTCAATAGTTAATGCTGTAACAAAATAACTTCCACTATAACCTCTGGTTCACATTTCTTGAGGCTGGAAACATTGTATTCTTTGTTTCAGAGTGCAGTCTATTTATAGAAACTTGAATTAAAACTTTCTCTATACTAAAGGCTGATGCTGGAAACTTGAACCTTAACAAGGTCTGAAGATGACACAACTACTACTTTGTACCTTGATGACAAAGATTCCATGAAAAAATAAAGGAAAGCTGTAGATGCCATGATATCCAGACAAAAATATATTTGTATAATGATACAAGATTTAGCAAAAGCTCCACAATATGTACTAGGATAAAAAAAATAGTGTTCGTCTCTTTACAGTCTGATGTATTTTAAAGAAAGGTGATGGGAATTTCTCTAGCTTGTGCCAAATTTGCTGCTACCATTTGAGCTGTACTGCTAGAGTATGTTGAGCAGGGCCAGAATGCCATTAATAGACTGTGTTTCCCCCTTTCTGTTGCTTTTGTGCTTCTTTCATAAGGTCATAGAGAGGAACCAGATCATGGTACACCTCAATATAGACAGGGCAAGGATTGTCTTTTTCCTTCAAAATTTCTCTGAATGACCCAGTATGGCAAAATTTATGTCATTATAGCTAGCCAAGGCTTTTTAAAATACAGTTTTCAGTTATGGTTACATCTTCATAAAAGGCTATCAGGTTGGACAAACATGACTTCCCTTTGGTAATGCTATGTTGACTGCTCCTAATGACATTCTTGTGCTTTTTATGCCTGGAGACAGCACTCAGGATAAGTTGTTCCATCATACTTCCATGGATAGAGATGAGGCTTACCAGTCTGTAATTACTCAGGTCCTGTTTCCTGCCCTTTTTGAACACTGGAGTGACATTTGTTTTCCTCCAGTCCTCAGGCATCTCTTCTGTTCTCCACAACTTTCTAAAGTTGATGGAGAGTGATTAAGCAGTCGCTTCCACTAGCTCTCTCAGTTTATGTTGTGACATGTTCCTTGGTGCAAGCAAAAGACAGAAGAAAAAGAAAGATACTATTTTTCAGTGAGAGAATTAACAACTATATTTCTTAACATCACGGTAGCTCTAAATAGTGAAGTATTAGTTCCAAAGAAATACAAGGAAGAATTTCTTCTCTGTGAAGGTGATGGAGCACTAGAACGGTGTGTTGCTGTGTCTCCTTCTCTGGGAACATTGAAAACCCACCTGGACAAGTTCCTGTGTGACCTACTCTGGGTGGTCCTGCTCTGGCAGGGGGCTTAGACTAGATGATCTTTTGAGATCCCTTTCAACCCTTGATATTCTATGAATCTGTGATCTCTTTTTCATAGGCAGGAACCCAAATAGGTAATAGACTATGATGTGAAAGATATAGTAAAATCATTTGAGCAGACTGTAGACTTTGAGACTTTTCTTAAAAAGGTACTTTGAGTTAAGAAAATCTGGGGTTCTTGGCTTTCTCCTTTATGGAAAGAGATTTAAAAGTTGCTTCTCAGAAAGATGCCCAAATTACCAGTTAGACACATCATATCAGCCATGCAGTGTCCTTGCATGCAACAAAGGGTTTCACAGGAGCCTGAAATGTTTGTGGGGAGGGAGGGAAACACTGTTCAGCAAAGATGACTATTACAATCGAGATTTTGTGATTTCAGAAAAGGACTCTCCAATTGTACCATAGATCACTTAATTTTCTTTAATGTGTAGAGGTGTTTTCTATCTTACTGCATTTTTGTGTTATGGAAACACTGTAATTATTAATTATTTGCTTAGTTAATTACCCCTTTGACATTCTTTATCAATAAGAGAAGTCAACACATGTATGAAAAATAAATTGCAAATTAAGACAGTAATATTACAAAAATTACACCAAATCTCATGAAAAGTTTGTGTTCCAGTTTCTAATATAAAATACAGGCTCAGAAAATTACACCAAATCTCATTAAAAGTTCATTTGTTTCCCAGTTTCTGATAATATAAAATGCAGGCTAAGAAGCTGGAGAGGGGGATATTTTTCTTTTGCTTTCTAAATAAACATTTCCTCTATAGACTGTAGGTCATTGGATCAAATTTATCCAAATTCATCAGCTTCGTTGGTTATTGCAACAATGAATGAAAATTACTTTTTACTTTTTGGTTTAGACCGGGATCAAAAGCAAGAAAGTGTCTTACAGTACCCAATTTTTATTTGCAGTTTAGTTCTCATTTGTTATGCCCATAACTATTTTTTCATGTCTGAAAAGATTTAGACATTTTTTAACTGAAACTACAGTTTTATAGATAAAAGAATTACATGAACACACATAAACATGAATCTCTTGCGGTTCAATCACATAGCTAATATTAAAGTATAAAAACAACAACAAGTAAAAAATACTGATATTAAAAAAAAAATCAAACCACATAATCTTATTTTAAATGTAAATATAAAAGAAAAAGTGTCTGCTATATTGTCAACATAATGTTATTTTCTGAGTAGACTATTAATGACTTCAGTAGTCATGAAGTAACTGACACACCAGAATTAACTATCATCATCAGGTTCCATTTCAATCGCTGTCCATGGCAGCACACATTTTCCATGTAGTAACATAACTGCTTTTAGATTTTTTCTGTCTTGTTTTTTCTGATAACTGAAGATGTTGCTATTCAATATTGACTTTCTATATAACTCTAGCTCACCTGTGTGCGTTATAGAATAAATCAGTTTTCTCCTCTTTTCTTCACAGCTCAGGAAGGAAAGATGTATAATTCAGTGGAAGAAGTTTTCATTTGATCTTTCATTTGACCCAGATGAGATTCATTTATTTATTTAAACTTTCGTAAATTACTGCAGATATTAGGAAGCATCTAATTTTGTCACCTTAATAAATAATAAAAATAAATAATAAAAGAAGTCATTGTTCCCTGAGTTCTAAATGCAAGCTTCACATTGTTATTTAATCCTGTGATGATTTTCAGTTTCAGCAACTAACAAAACCATTCAAGCCTATAGACATGTCTGATATGCACACTTAAGTATGAATCTGTAAGGGTATACCCTGTATCTTTAAATATTCAGCAGTCTTGCTTTCCTGCTCTCAGAGTAAATTCAACCCTCTAAGCAACACCATCTGGCAAGTAAGTTATGTTGACAAGGTTTGCTCATTAAGATTGAGGTCTGTTTGCCACTTCTTTATTTCTCAGGCTCGCACTTACCATTTTTTCCTACAGCTGAAAGACATCAACCAGCTGAAATGTCAGGACAGATCCTGAGTTCTGCTGAGATTTCCTAAGTAGCTGAGATGGTGGTAGAAGCATGGATTAGAGGAGAGGGAGTAGAGCAACGGCCAGCAGTAGGATCAGACTGTGCAGTCAGTAAAAAGAGTCATCTGAAGTCCAGCAACCCCACAGCTGTGGTGAAGCAAAGCTACTGTATCTCTTTGCATCAATGTCTGATGTGGCAAGTACTCGTGGTCCATTTGATAATGTTTAGCTTTGCATGTAAAAAACTCAACAAATTTCTTATTCAAATTGAAAGTCAAGACCTACAGCAGTTGACAGGAAGATTGTTTAATCACAGTTCATTCAAATGAGATTCTCTTTTGGCAGTAAATCTACAAGCCCATTGTATTTTTATTTTTTCCCTCCTCACGAGCAACTCATAAACCTCCATGAGAGCAAAGCTAGAAGAGTTCTGACTGTTCCAGGGAAATATAACTGCCTGTTATGCTCTCACTGTTCACTCCCCTGCTGGAAGGTATCCAGTTATCATGAATCTAGCAATAACTAGAGAAATAGAAACATCTGCGATTACTAAAACCTAAGATGAGACAAATAACAAGCTTCAGAATCTAGCAAACCAGAATACTCTGAGAAAAGCCAATATGTTGCCATAAGTGCAAATCAAAGTTACTAGAACTGTAACACTGCTCTGCAAAAGGCTTAGCTCATTGCACTTCAGCTGTGCATAACAAATACGAAAGCTTTTTCACACTTTATTCAGTCTAACATTGTGATCAGAGGTGGATCTTATGCCAACACACAAAACATCATGCTTCTCCATTCTTATTTGGTGACAAGTTACTTTCAGTAAATATTGCCAAAAGCTGATAGCTCACATCTCATTTTGATCACTACCAGATCATGGAATCATAGAATTATTATACAATTATAAATACAATTATTATTATACAATTATAAATACATTATAAATTATACATTATAAATTTATATAATTTATATATATATAAAATAATATATATTTATATATATTTTTATAAATTTTTATAATTTATACATTATAAATTATATTATACAATTATAAATACAATTCAAATCCAAGACTCGATGAAAAATATATGAGTCTCAATATCATAAGACAATCTGTGCAAGCTAGACAACATATAAAATTTAATTAAAATTATTATCATTATTCCTGTTTCAATTGAAAAGGCAGTGTAGGGCTTTGCTGTGAACACACAGCTGCTCTGTAAGAAATTAAAAATATTTAACATGTTTATGAGTGCTAAAAAATTAGATTGGTCATGTAACTGTATAAATTGGCTTACATCCCTTATATGTGTGCACAGCTTAATAGCAATACTGGCAAAACAAGTGGGAAAACAACACACAATATTCAAATGACCAATCTCTTGGTGAGCACTAGAAAGCAAATAAATACCAGCTCTCCTCCATACACCAATTCAAGATTTGATCTTATTTGGAAACTCCAAGATGTAGGTTGTTGAGAAATAAATTTACTTATTAACTTATTACTAGTGTGTTTGATTTTCAAATAGCTAACTCCTAGCCTTTCCTGAGTGCATTGTAACTCAGAAAATAACTACCTCAAGCTGGCTGAATAGCCAGCAGAGAGCAGACCATGTCTCTCATGCTTGGACACTGTGGAGTGGATTGAAACTGCACATGGAGCAGAGAGCCACCTAAAGTCACTACAATGTACAGGAAGCTCCTACCCATAGGAAGGCACTGTGGAAGGAGTACAAACTTGGAGCTGATGCCCTGGAATGAACTTTATTGCACAAGTATCAAGGAGTTGAAAAGTTTCTTTCCATTTCCAGACATTTTGAATCATCAGCAAGGCTTTCATTCTCTAGTCTTCTCTCAAAAGAAGACTACTTATAGTGTGTAAACTGGATCATCTGAAACAAAATTTTCTAGTGAGACCACTTAAGGACAGTATCAGGACATGCTTCCACTCTTTCTCTCTTCTTTTGCATCTAAACTGAATGCATTCTCCACACACACACCCCTCTTGCCCTCCTTTGCACAAAACCATGTGTTTTTTATATTGTACGATACTTTTTAAAGTAAACTTACTGGGCAAAGAACAAAAAAGGCCTGCAGCAAACACTTATTTAAATATTGGCAAAACATCTGTGAAAAAAATCTCTAACTGAAAAGGCAAAGTACATGTTGTTTTAAATTAAAGACTTCACACTATGGTTGGACTAGATGATCTTTAGAGGTCCCTTCCAACCCTATCATTCTATGATTCTATTATTCCTGTTCCAATTATTCCAACTTATTATTCCTAAGTTTGCAGGATATCAGCTCCCACAGCAGGGCTGCAAGATTAAGGTGGCATTGAAAAGCTGTCATGACAAATGAAATTCAGTCCAAGAGAGAAGTGCCTCAAGATCCTGAATAATGTAATCATTTTTTACCACCTTCTACAATAGAATTGATATTCTTATTTTAGAATTTATATTCTTATTTTTACAATCTGACTAATCAATGATATCTTTTGCTTGTGAGATGGCATCATTTATACTGAGAAATAGTCAGAAAATGGAGAAGCAAAAGTCATGCATCTCCTAGAGGGCCTCAGTACCTGACATTCTTTGGAGAGGCAGAGTAGGCTGCTGCTAGCTTAATGTCCTTCCCTGAAATCCTGCTGCAAGGAGTTGAGAACTCTCTGTGGACAAGCCATCACAGCAGAATCTCAGCTAGTGTAAATAAACTCTACGCACCCTCTACTAAATTCCTGGCCAAGAGTGTGAAGAGGTCTGTCT
The DNA here is from genome assembly GCF_028858725.1 of Colius striatus. Classification (NCBI taxonomy): domain Eukaryota; kingdom Metazoa; phylum Chordata; class Aves; order Coliiformes; family Coliidae; genus Colius; species Colius striatus. The sequence goes on from NC_084790.1 coordinate 38,652,066, forward strand.
GCCCAGTAGTCGGAAGGAACAAAAGTTTGCATTGCCTTCTCATGCAGCAAAGAATACACAAGTTCTTTTCCTCTTTCACAAGGACCTAATACCCTAATATCTAATACCTTTCTTTTCCTTAGTAAACAATATTAAAGCTGAGTGCACTAAGTTAATATAGTCAGTCTAGGCAGCAGTCCTTGATGTTAACTGCAAATCTCTAAAAATCAGCTGCAGAAATTTCAATGCTTATGCTAGAGCTTCTCCATCTGTTATAAACACTACCACAGGAACGAGGTACATTTGCCCCCAAATTCATAGCTCTCTGAGTCTGAGACACAGGAAGATTTGAAGATCTTTTCAGGTAGACAGTTGAATACTTCCTCAGTAACTTGTTTGAGGAAGAGACATCACTAGTATTCCATTAGTTTTAAATTAAATTTCACTCTTTAATCCATATAAATAAATATGATAGCATTATATTTATTTTTTTATTTGGAACCTGGACACACGATTTTGAGGAAAAATGATCACAGACAGGAATGATTTACAAGCACCATTCATATCTGTTAAAGCAAAGATATAAAGAAGAGATAGGAAGGCATAAAAAGACTTCTAAAGCTACCGGAAGAACTATCAATAGAGCTGCAACTCCAGAATACCAGTCTGTTGCATTAACTAGGAAAGAACACCATTTTCTGTTTAATACTTACTTTTTATAAAAGCTATGTTTAATTTCTCTTTCTGTCAACAAACAGTAAATGACATATTGCCTATAGGAAATTATAAACTAGATTTGTATATTATGTGTACAAAAGGTACACAAAGTACATTAAACATGATAATTAAGTCATTCCCATTTATTTCAGTGCTTCAAAGAAATGGAGAAAGTGATTTACAGCAAAGCCAACCAACATTCTCAAAATGTTTACATTTTCCATTGCATTTTCCCCATAACAAAAGTGATACCAACTATCAAAAAATAAAATCAGATTTTTTTTCCCTTGATTCTTTTTTAAGAAGAAACATTTTCTTGACATGAAAAAATACTACTCTGTGGTTCCACCTAAACCTTTTCCCGGTAAGGAGGTCATGCCTAATGTTTCTGATTAACAATATTCTTTCCCTGAGAAAAAAGTACTTTTCTTTTTTTTTCTTTTGTAAAATTCATAGACGTCTTAAATCAAAGGATACAACATGTATTTTGTCTGTCATGCTGTAAAGATTGGCAGGCAACTCTAATAACAGAGTCAAAAGCTCTAGGAATAAAAGTTTTCTTTCAACTACCAGCATTACAAGGATCTCTACATGTGATACGATTTCTTTGTCAAAGTTACAGAATTCTTAATATGAATGTCATAAACTCTACCTGTAAAATACTTCCAAATTATATTTTAAAGCTATAATTTAAGTTACCGTAGTTCCAAAAAAGAATAAACATAGGAGTTGAACTTCCAGAACTAGGCAATATCACATAATTTTCTGGAAAAGATCTACAATAATGAGTTGTGTTATACAAGTTTCAAAAGACATTGAAGAAATGGACATACCCTTTGATAAAATGAAAAAATGGCATTAACCATAAGAAACATTGACAAATAGCACCTCTCAACCATGTAAACTCAGAATGGAGAAATTTGGTAAGAGCTTTACTTTGGTAAGAGCTTTATTTACAAGAAACTATGATGTTCAAATTAGTCCTATTGCAAAATTAAGAGTCAATTAATAACAGTCTTTTTTTTTTAGTTCAGTTCTTATGATTCAAGGTTTTTATTTTCTATTCAACACAAATTGTAAGATTCAACAGTAAATATAAAATACATGTTTTATTGAAAACTGTGTTGTGCCATAATGTAAAATACTTCTTTCCATTTTCCTTTCAAAAAAAAAAAAAATCAGTACAAAGGCTTTTATTAAATACTTTCAAAGACAGTTTTGACTCCTCAACTAAAATAAAGATCAGAAGTTTTATTAGACAAAAATCATTACTTTCTGCAAACACATATAATTTATATGAAACAAGTAATCGGTCAAAAATAAACCTCCTTCAGAAGTAATCCCCTGTGCAAAGTGCTCAATCTATGTCAAAGTTGATAATTAAATGCTTATTTGAGCTGGATAACAGCGCCTTGGGTCATCTGAGAATCTTGTAAGATTTTGAATTGCAGAAGGACTTTGGAAACCAGATCTTGCAGGAAGCACCCATCTCCCAGTTAAATAATGTTTTTAGGTCATTAAATTTGGTATTTTAGTTTTATGTGAAATATCATTGAGAACATTGAAAAGTGAAGAATAAATTTGGTGTAGTAAGTTACTGTCTCAGATTTTTTGTAATAATCTTATTCTTTCACATATAAAACCTTCAAAAAATGCCTTTGAAGTAACATTTGTAAGAAAAATTAAAAAGTGGACTACATTCTTTAATAAATCTCTTTTCCTGTTGACAATGTCAACAAGACTTAAATTGGTTAGAAATCATATTACTGGAGTAAAGTACTAAAAAAGGGCTCTAATATAAGTAAAAAAACAGTCTTATCTGTGCCTTTGGGAACGTTTCTGCTCTCACCAGAATTTTGCACTTTAGTGAAGGCACATTTGGACTTTTTTACCATAAATAGTTTAATGGGTACAGGGTCCAGCCAGTTCACAATCAGGAGAAAAGATTAGAATCAGGAAACTCAGATCCATTACCTTCTCTCTCCTTTACTTCAATAAACATCAAATTTAAATGCATTCTAAAGACACATACTGTTCCTACAGTGGGTAAAACTCAGGATTTACCCTCAAATTCCCCTGTTTCTCCCAGACAGAGCTTGATCATCACAGTCAGCTGCTACTCAGGAAAACAAAATAAAGTGAAGGCTAAATGACTGCAACTCTGAAAGTTTTGCCCAGACAGTGCTGCAGAGTGCAAGGTAGAGCTCAATAGGCACAAGCTCCTGTTATTGCCTTATTGTCTTTACTGAAAAATGTAACTGAGTAGAAAAAAGCACTTGTTGTGTCATGAATCTGTGTCAGCTGGTAACTTCAAGTTTATGTATAACATACAAGCTTTTAATTGCTACAGCCATGCCTTAATATACTTGTCTTGAAAAATTTTCAGAAAATTACTCTCATCCTGAGGGTACAGGGAAAGGCCTCATTGTCCATGCACAAGAACTCCAAGAGACTTGATATAGAAAAACTCATACATAAACCATAATTATCACAGAATAACAGACTGGTAGGGGTTGGAAGAGACCTCTAGAGATCAAATCCAACTCCCTGTTAAAGCAGATTTACCTGGATCAGGTCACACAGGAACACATCCAGGTGGGAGACTCCATACCTGCCCTGGGGAGCTTGTGCCAGGACTCACTCACTCTCACAGGAAAGAAATCCTTCTGTATGTTTAAGTGGAACTTCGTTTGTTCCATCTTATGTCCATTACCCCTTGTCCTGCCAGCAGACACTATGGAAAAAGTGTTGCCTCATTCTCCTGACATCCACCCTTCAGATATCTATAATTGTTGGTAAGGTCACCCCGCAGTCTTCTTCTGGCTAAACAGTCCCAGATCCCTCAGCCTTTCCTTGTAAGAGAGATATTTCTATCCCTTTCTCATCTTGGTAGCCCTTGAATATTAATATGTATTAATTATCACAGTAAACTAACTCAATCCTGGAAGAATTTTTAAACAGTTTTTCTAAATGCTGCTTCTGTACATGTTGCTTTGTTACCTGCACGACACACGTGTTGTTACAAACAATATAGAATATTATTTGTTCTCTGCTTCCCTGATGTGAACTCAGAAGAATTACAAAAAACTTGCAGGATGCAGCTATTGTGAAAATCCTGGGGAAACTTAGAAGGGACTTCATAAATGCATGAATTCACATAACTAATCATCATACTACACATCTAGTGAAAAAGCAGTAAGATGTAGAAAATATATTAAGCTATAGATTCAACTAAGGATATTTTGTTTTAAAAGCTTTTTCAGACAAAAATAGTATATATATAGTTAGATAACGAATATATATAACCATATATACATATATATGACTATACAATGGAGAGCTGAACACCTGCATTAAATGTTCGACGTTGCTACCAATCATGAGCATCTTGTGACATCTGAACAGATATTTCAAGAAAAATAGGGCCCAGGTTAATAAATTAGAAAAATAATTAACATCTGAGGTCATAGTTACTTTTAGAAAGTATCTAAATACATTAAGAGCTGATGGACTATAAAGTATAAAATACATTAAACAATAAAGACTATGTTAGGTTTAACCTACTCTTCGTTTTCCAGCCTTTAACCAACATTCGGTCCATGAAATAACCTCTCACCTGGCCTTCTGGCAGCTTGAGTTTTTTAATAATCTATGTCATAAAGTCAAGCAAAGTGCATCCCTGACTCCCACAGAATGCTCCAGCAGCCCAGTGAGACAATCTTTCCTTTTGCAGAAGCCATGCTGACTCCTTACAAACACACCATATTCGTGCATGCATACACTGACCACGCTCTTTATTATAGACTTCAGTATTTAATAGGATATGGAAATAGGACCCATTGGTATGTAGTTCCCTGGATTCCTCCACAGTAACTTTTCTGGATGGGATTATAGTGCAACTTGCTCTGGAGCTGCAGCTGCTTGCATCATCCTTGGCCAGCCATTGTATTTTAATATAAATGTATTTATAATATAAAAATATATAATACATATAACAAAAAGATATATTTATATAAAGTATAAATATAATGGAAATGTCTTTACAAATATAAAAAGTTAAAATATAAATGTAATTGTATTTTAATAGTATATAAGTATATATAAAAAAAATTTTATATTTTAATATAAACAGTGCATACAGTTACAGATATCTGTACACCAGGAAGAAAATATAATGCACATTTTTATGAGTAAAAAGAAAACCTGCAAGACTGATAAATGGACAAATATTAGCTTTGCATCTCCTATTTAAAAATTAATTAGAATCCATAACTAACAGTGCAACTTGTCACACAACATAGTCCAATTCCCCACCATTGCTTCTTGGATCTTTATATCTGAATTGTCAAATAGTATATTGCTTTGTAGTTGTGGTTTGCTAGGAAAATAAGCATAATCAGAAGAAACAGACTAAACAGGTCAGATGATGGAGTGATATGAAAAGATGTAATTTTATCTGCCATGAATTCTTTTTATCTCAGATTGATCAAGCTATGACTTTTCCTGGAATTTTCAATTTACACCAGGAAAAAGCTCTCTCTAAATTGAAGTAAGATTGCATTTGAACAATATGGTATGTTTTTTCTGCAGAGCTTATTTTCATTATATATTTGCTAAACAAGGGCTTGACTAGACAAACTTCCACTCCTGAATCATGAGAAAACCACAATCTCTTAGGACAGGTATAATCACAGATAAATTCATTACCCTTCACAAGTTACATTAGAAACCTGCTTTCACTATTCAAGATACAAAGGTGTAATGTTACACCTTTAATTAAAAATTTTTCTAGTTTAAATATTCATAACTGATTGTATCTGTACTTTCTATAAATTGGTATTTCTTTATATTTGAAATTATTGCAAACAAAATTAGTTTGGTCAGGCAGAAATTCTGGACTGTTTTTCGGGTTTACTATTATGTCAACAATATTATGTCTGTAGTGCCCAAACTTAATTATGCTAATCACTCAAAACTATGTGTTGGTTTTGATGGTTGAGTAAATCAGTATAACCTGTCGACCTACCCATCGAGTCTTGAAAAAAGCAGTACATTAATATCCAGATTTAAAGAATTTATCTTTAGCAGATAACTATCGGTTAAATTGTTAAATTTAGTGATGAGGCAAACTTAATGAAGCAAAACTAATGATACAGGGAAGCTTCAAACATTTCAGAAGAATGCCCCCAGTGTTAGGATTGTTATTCAAGATCAAGATCTCGTCTCAGAAAAATATGTCTGTGTGATAAGTTAACCTGTCCTTGTTTTACAGTGCCAAGAGTATCTTATGATCAATTTATGATCAAGTAAACACACAAAAAATATCTTCCTGTTAATAGACCTGGAGCTGTTCCTGACTACCCTATCTGTATGAACTGAAGATAACACCACTGAAGATCATTCCACAAATCATTTTCATTGTTTTTTCCTGTTCTTGCTAACATTCAGTGCAAAGTGAGCATGAATCTGGAAAAATCTGCATGTGTGTAAGAAATGTGTTTTAAAACTTCTTTAGCTCATGTAATTCTGGAGAGGCTGAACAGAGAAATCTAAGACCCTTCATACCACTTGAGAACTGAACAATGACAGCATGAAGCAATGCTAGCATTCCTTATATTAGAGATACAGCTTCAAACCTTCACCAGCTCTGGAAGTAAAAGTCCTAAACACCTAGTTTTTTAAGCTCCAAACCTGGAGTTAAGGCTGCAATGAGATTTAATATCATGTCTAAGAAAGGAAGAAAAAAGAGGCAAAGAAACATCTGGGCAACATAACTGCTCCGCTTGCCTTCAAGTGTTCTACATGAGAAATCAGGTAATTTGGGCACACTTTCACAGAGATCATTGCTAGCGTTTCCAGATACTCCAATCTTATACTTGTCTAGATTCTCTGATGGAAATAATGGAAAAACTGTAAAAATTAAAAAGACACATTTTCAAAACTTGCTGCTATATCAACAATGTTCTTGGAATCCCTCACAATGACTTCTAGTGAAAGGATAGCTGTTAATTTACAGGTGAAACCTTGAAAATTTGTCCTGTGTGCCAAGAAACTAGTTATATTTGCTCTGTATTTACACATTTACTAGATGATACAGGCTCTCCAACTTGTTGATATAAGAAGGAAATAAACCCAACTTCAACTACATAGGGTGAAATTATGCAGGTCTCACTTTGCATAATATAAATAGCAAAACTGCAAATTACTCTGTTCTCTTCAACATGTTTATCTGAGGACAATGGTCTAGACATGCAGAAGGATTTAGCCAGCTAAAACATCTGATTGTCACAAATCCCTAATTTAGGGATTTAGGAACAGACAATTTTCAGACTCTGAGGATTGGAATCCTGCATCTTTTACCAGAATAGTGTCAAAGGTGACTGGTGTTGCACATATATAGATCTGCCAAAGTTCAGACTAATACTAGTTTAAAATCAATCTATCAAGAAGCAGGTTCAAAATAAACAAGGCTGTGATGCCTCAAGAAATAACTGAGTCATGGAATTGCCTGCCAAAGGACATTTAGAGTGCTGAAAGTTTAAAAGGATTTAAGATACACCCAGCAGGATAATAGAAATCTAATGACGATTACTACATAGAAATACTCGTAGTTTATTAAGTCTCTAGGTGGAAAAAGGTTGGTGGATGACTGAATGGTAGGAAATAGTATCAAATTTCTACACCTTGTTCTTACACTTTTCTGTTCTATACTCAACTTGTGGCCACTACTGGGACACAGCATAGATTAAGTCACTAGATACTTCTTTCGCAACTGAAATTTGTCTGTCTCACTTCTGAGAAACATTTAACAAATGTCAGAGTGGGATCCACACACTTAGTAAATGCATCTGGCAGTAAAGACAGCATTTCCTTCTTTACAAAAGCACTCATCTCATGCAGAATCAAACAAGGTTCCATTTCCTTCTGTGCCTAAGGGGAACTGATTTATCACTGCCAAGATAAATACTCTGAGTATGATGATGTAAAGGTGTTTACATGTACAGCAACCTTAATTCCATTTCAATTTTTTCTACCTTCTAAGATTGAATTAAACATTCATTGGTTCAGTTGTAATGAGTATTTAATAAGCCTTTACTGAAGGAGGCAACTGGGATGCCAGGATTTACAGGATCTTTTGTTTTCACTCTTTCATTACTCATTAAAATTCTCATTTGCTCTGTAACTACAGCTGCAGAATTCCCTAGAGACTGAGGTGCTACAAAGTCCAGCATTGCAATATCTATCTCTGCTAGCTCTGAGCAACTACTGAGCCTGAGCACCAACAGCATCCCATCACTCCACTACCATCTTCCAAGCTCAGCCTTGCCACAGTACAACTTCCATTGTCAAATCTTGAGACTGTATTGCTAGGAAACTCATTGTGTGTCATTATGGCATGCAGAAGGTTCCAGGTCTGCATTTTTCTTGCTTCATATAAGGAAAAACTGAGCTCTGCAGAAACACTACAAATAAAGTTTAGACTACAAACGTGCATGTTTTCCACAGTCTATTGCTTTTCAAGGCTTTCAGGGCAAAAAAAAAAAAAAAGGGCTGAAAAAAGCTGATTAGCTTCCAAGTTCTGGCCCCTCACTAGGACAGTGTTTTCAGCAGAGAGAGTGACATCCAGTCAGTCTTACATAAAGGAAAAATAATGCTTGTGTTGAAGCAGTGTACAAGGACTAAATAGTACTACAGATATTTGCATCTTGTACCTGAACCAAGAGAATATTTTTTTTTCATCCAAAACTAAATACCACCAAGATTTCCCATGACTTACAAACTTTCTGAGCCTCAGAGTGCAAAACTCAATATATAGGGCTGTTTCATATAAGATTATCCTTACGGATAAACCTTGTTTATGTGTTTTGTCCAAAAACACATTATAGTGAATCACTAGCTGACTATGAGTCAACAAAGTAATACTCTTGCAAAAAGACAGACAAACACCACACTCAGATGTTTATCCACAAGTATTGCTTTCTGCTTTACTGATCGCTAGTCAGACCCTTGTTGGAATAGTGCATTCAGTCCTGCAAACTGCCCTTCAAAAAAAGCTGTGGACTAATTGCAAAGGACCCACAGATATTATTAGAAGAATTATTAAGACCCAAAGAATTATTAGAGCTACAGAAAGACTAAGTTTGAGAAAAGACATAATTAGGATTGTTTAACTTGTAACATGTCACGCTGTAGATGAAAACAATCTTTACATACCAATTTCATGAAAAAAAAAAAAAAGAAAGAACATAGTATGTTTCCATGGCCACAACAGATAAAACAAGAAAGAATATGTTGGAAGAAAGGTAAAGGTTAAATACTGAGAAAATCTTTCTGACACCAGGGACAATGAAATATTGGAATAAGTTGCAGAAGGAGGTTGAATTTCTTGCTACTGGCAGCTTTTAAAAACAGACCATATACACTTACATGAGGAATACTAGATAATCTATCCTTGAGGTATCAACTTATTTTCCATAAATCTCTGCAAAATCTGTAAGAATCCCTGGGGAAAAAGATAAAAATTTGTTATTTCTCTTGCTTTGCAGCCAAGTGACAAGTGGACACTTGGTCACAAAAAAATTAACCCTTTTGGCCAGAGAATCTTGATTTTTTTGATGGGTTGTAAAGCAGCTCCAGGAGAGCTGATAGGTTATTACACTCTGCTAAGGGGTAAGAACTGTGGTTTTAAGTCTTTTCTCAGAAGAAAAAAAAAAAAAGTTGTAGCAACTCCCACGCTCTGTGGAAGCATGACATCCAGCTTGTTGCAAACAGCTGTATCTCTTTTTTTAAAGCCGTTATCATAAAGCACCAGGTCAAATCCAGACAATAATGTTCTTCCTTGAAGCCCAGCATGCTGGCTGACACTTCCCTCCTCTGTAGCAGACATGAAGCAGAGATCATCTTTCTCATTCTTCTCTACAAAGGAAAAAAAAATATGCTTAGCATAAAAAAGATCATTTTTACTCCAGTACCTCAGAGTCTGTTTTTCTATTGTCTTATATTTGCCCAAGTTTAAGTCTTCATCATTACAGCCAGGAGTTAGAAGGTCCCCAGAACTAAAAGTGGGGCAGGAAGGGTTCTGCAAAGTGTCTTCTTGGACTTTCATATAGGTAAAGGAGTATTTTTAGTGCTTTTCTAGATGGAAAAGGCGTGGCTTTGGTCTCTGTAGCATGCCCTTCACCCACAAAGCCCTCATCCTATCCACTTCTGTTCTGAAGAACTGTGGGCTGAAAGGAAGGAGGTATCACCACACTGCAGTTGGCCTGGTCCTTCTGCAGGCTAAAACAAGCAAGTGAAAGAAACAAATTATGTCCTCCTACTCACAGAGAGCATCTTTTTAAGAGCTGGCACTGTCTAGATCTTACAAGCCTCTCAGCCTTAATGTGTGTCATACTTACTCAAAGACAAGAAAAACAACATTTGCAGATGTTTTTATTTGATTAACAATCTTCTGTTTTATTAGCTGTGAGGTTGGTCTCACGTTTCCTCAGATGTGTCATGTTAATTCTTTTCATACTAGATTGCACAAATCATACTGGGTTGCTCGATCAGACACAAAGTGAAGTGGCTGCCCTAATTACGTATAATATCTACATGGTCTTCCAGACATTTCACAGACTGAGACCTTCAGCAACAGCGTTACACTGCCAAAAGCATGGGGGAAAAAGAATTCCAGAATGCTTTGAGTTTTCTTTGAATCGGTAACGATCAGTAACTAAAGAAAACTACAGCTGTCTCAAGTTTTAGCTTTATCTAAAAACTTCAATGGGAAGCTATTCTTTTGAAAACTGGAGATACATGGATCAGCTACACAAAAATAACTTGGCTGCAGGGAACTTTGATGCTGCTTTGACAGCACTCCATCACAAGCCCATCTAAATGACCTTTCTGTACTACTGCATTTAGATACACTGCTGTATAATGTTGGTAATTTTGCCATAGGAAACATAGCTGTGGGGCCTTATGAGAGAATTCAATCACTTGTACCCTTCCAGCAGGAGCTGAATCTCTATGGGTTTTGAGGTACCTGCTTCAGCTGAGTGTTCCTTTCCTCCATGTTGCTGTGTTTCACAGCATTTTCCTGAGAGCAAAGTTTTTTACGTGTCCTCTATCCTGCCTCTTGGGCAACACTAGAGCAAGGACCGAAAAGATCAGCTTTAGACACAGCCACACAAGGTTATTCACACACAACACCTAATGGGCAATAATTGGACATGAATTGGTGCATCCCATATTTAAAGATACAGATCTGGCTTTAACAGTAGATAAAAATACAAGCCCAGCAACATTTGTTTACAAAGCTGGTGGGTATATCCCTCGGTCCAACACAGTCAGATTTACTAACTGGAGAGAGCAAGTGTCCTTTTTTAAACGATTGAATCAAGTGAGTCAGCAGGGCAGATCATTCTGAGATAGACAAAGAACATCTTCCAGCTGAGACAAGTAAAGAAGCAATGACTCACAGCACTCAGCAGGAGTACCTGCTACACGAACATAAGATCTCAGTTTGATACAGTGACTTCAACAGAATCAATAACAGTAATTTTTTTTTTTTTTTTTTAATTTATAAGGGAGAGATAAGGTTCCACACTAGTAGCATGGCTGTAGCTAGAAATCAATTTCACAAGGTCACTCTTCCTTATGTTTGGATTGTTTTAACAACAAAAAAGTTACAGTTTCTGAACTAGACTCTATCTGAGTCTCAGGCTATGGGGTAATCTACAGAGAAATTGGAGGCATAAGCAGCACTTTGCTTGCACCAGACCTTCTGCCCTTCCTCTCTGCTCATTAGTAGTGCCTCCTTTCTAAATTTCAACCCTTCTAGACTTACAGAGAGCAGAACTGGCATAACAGCAAAACTCATGTTTAACACAGCTTGAAAATATAAGTGCTTTATATTTCATTATCAGAAAAAAAAATGCAACATGCACATATATCCTTGATGTATGTGAGTTATAGATATTCTACATATGATATATAAGCATAAAGGGAGTATATGAGGTACATAAGGGTGTAGGAAGACAGAAGAGAAACAATCAACCAGAAAGTCTTGGCTTTTTAAATAACAGAATTAATAGGAAAATAAATTCTGGTTTTTACCATTTTGTTGCAGAATCTGCCTACATAGTATTTCATTCACTTCCCTGACTCACAGACTTAAAGTTAAGAATTTGTCAAATAGGGATTTAAATCACTAAAATGTCAAAATCCTGATTGACATCATTTGTAAGAGTTCCTTTACTTACGTTGTCCAGAACTTGATATATTGTATTGATTCATTGTTCTTTGGCTGACTGCGTGACCCAGACTTTGGCTGGGAAAATCATTAGTCCTTCAAATATTTTCTTCTTCAAACTCTTTCCTAACAGGGATAGATTCTCTGTTTCTTGCCTTTTTAAGCTTACCCACAGCTACCTTCTGTAGTTCAAACTACTTTCTTTTCTGTGTTGCTGCTGAGGAACATTTAGTTTGGCTGGAATTCTGTTTAACATAAGTTAGTAATTACTTTTCTGGTAAGTCTCCAGTGCTGATAGGATTAGGTCAAATGCCAGAATCCATTGCTAATGGAATAACTTTTAAATAGCTCAGAGAGGAATTCAGGTGTTAAACAAGAACTTGGTCATACAGTCAACATGTATGCTTGTAAATTAAACCACTACAGTGAACAACTGCAGGAAGGATTCACTTGCTTATATTATTACTGTCTGAGCTATTTTGTGTAAACTAGCTCTAGAAAACAGTACTGACACTTCATACATATCTGTGTGACCACAAATTTATTCATATCGACCATATATTCGTACTACATTCTGATACAGTTTTTAGGCAAAAACCAAAGACTAAACTTGCGGGTAAAGTTCACATAAACTTGGACAGTATAAATATTAAACAGTATACAGACATACTATTTACAATATTGTTTGCAAATAGGACAGACCATGGCCAGTATAAATGAATTAATATGCCATTTCATTATTACTACCTGCGAAAGATGTGTAAAATAAATCCTCATTATTTGTTAAGCAGCAAATATTTTTCTTTAAGTCTCTCAAGTAGATAGCAGAATTACTAGATACTACTCTACCACAAGAAAAGGAGCTATGCATTGTTCAGAAGTATTTCAAAGTGTCACTGGAGACTATAAAAACATTTCAATGGTTAGTGAAGAATATTGCGATTGAATTTTCAACTCATAAATCAGTGACATGACCAAAAAAAAAGTAAGCAGATGTAGAGGGAAACAATTCACTGTAAGAAATAATATGAAAAATAGTATTAAATAATATTAATTTCAGAGTATTTTTTTCCTGTATTAGGAAAATTAAGAGAAAATATAGTAGGTAGAAGAGGACAAATGGAATGGTCATTACAAAAATCACAGCAGCTTGATTTAAATTCTGTCTCTCTTGTACCTACTGAAGGTGAGGAACTAGAGCACTATGAGCTATTCTAATTCACACTGAGGGTATTTAAATGCTCAACCTGTCAGCAAAGCAGAGTCCTAAAACTGACTTCAGCTGATTTTTGAATCGGCTCCAGTTAAGGAATTGTTGCAATAATGTGTAAAGTATCTTCTTGACTTCCATTCGTTTCTTCAGGGGAAAATAAAACCACACATACACAGGGACTAGAAGATATCCAAGTTTCTTGTTACATTTCATGTGTTGTTCTGCCAGGACAAAATAATGATGTGCCCAGAGATCTCCAGCCAAGAAAAACCATAACACACACATCGCCACTTGTACAGGAGAACTGGTTTGGTACTCCTGCCTCTGAGGTCAGTGGATGATACAGCAGAATAATACTCCTGGTGAATTATGCAACAGTGTCTCAGCTAGTTCAGGAACGATTCCAGACAAAACCACATGTTCTATATTCTCAGCCAATGAAACATGGTAAGCAGGGCTGTAACAGAGTAAGACTGCCAAGCTGAAATAGAGATAGAAAATGCCCAAGGACCTGGGATATAGAAATGAGAGCACCCAAGTTTCAAAACTGGTTTCTAACAACAAAGTGTTAAAATATTGAAAGCAAAAATATATTCCTTTTTCTTTTTAATTATTACAAGAATCTGAGAAATAAGCATGCATAAAGCATAACACACAATCTTACCAACCTGGGAAACATGTATCAACTTAATAAAGCTCTTACACACAGCTGCAGCTATAATGCAGTTTGAAACATTAACTGAACTACTAGAAAAAAGACTTGTGAATTCTTATCCTTAATAATTCTTGAGGAATCAATCTTATGAAGTAGTATGAAGAATCTAGAAGATGACAGTCAGAGCATATGGATTTAAACTTCATCCAAAGAACTTGTAGGTTGATTTATTTTTGACAACAACATAGTGAAAAGTTTGAAGTGATGCAATATAAAATTCAAGCCTTATCTTTCAAACTACTTCAGAAACTGGTTGAAGAATAAAAATTACTACCATCATTAACATTGCTGGTAATACATCCCTTCTATGTTCTTGAAACTTTTGAAAACTACTTACTTAAATATCTATGCATGTACATATTTGGATGGATGGATGGATGGATGGATGGATGGATGGATGGATGGATGGATGGATGGATGGATGGAAAATTGTCCATTTCTGTCTGCAATTTCATGGGAGTGAAATAAAGTAATATCCACAGGACTGGGACTCAAGCAATAAGTGTACTATGTAACCAGAGTTATTTTCAGACAATTCACCTTACTCTATCTCATCGAATTTCACCTCACATGAGAGCCTTCTAGCCTCCTATTGCCTCTGCGCTCTATAACATAAAGTGATATACTTTCTTAATACCAACAGTCTATTGTATATGATAGATGTATGTGTCAAGTTTCTTACAGAAGATGTTGTAAGAGACTTTTAGAACTGAAAATACTAACAATCAAAAGATATAGGGCATCTCTACAGTATAACAATATCTGCATATGTGACTTCATCCTGAAAGCCATGAGGCAAGAGGATTTAAATTAAACTACCTGCTATTTAACATGTTTTGACAAGTTTGACGTGTCATTAAAACACTTAATTGCAAATGACTGTTCAAAATTAGATATTTTTCAGGTTCCTAACTATTCAAATGAAACTTTGTTGGTTAACTATAACATTTATTACACTAATTTTATGGTTAAACAAGATAGAAATCCCTGGTCCCCAACTATTATTTATATTATGTCAATAGTGAGTCATGCCATCTAAAACTACGAAAAAGTAAGTGAACATCATCTAATGGAAACTTTTCTTCAGAAGTGTTACATCTAATCCAAAGCATTCAGAAGTCGGCAGGAATCTCTCTGCTGAAATTCAATTAAATTGCTCTTAAGTGCTTTGATATTTATGCAGCATCTTTATGTAGATGGAAATTGTATATTGTTCTTTCTATGTAGTTCTACAAGTCTTGCTCTTATAGGACTCAATAAGTAAGGACCTATTAATAGAGGCCTTGCTTCACTTCCACAGAAAATCTCTGAATGCCATCCTTTGTAAACCCCAAATAATTTGGAAACCTTATGCACTATGCATGACTAATTCCTTGCTGTACTTCTCCACAAATGGTTCTAATAGCTACTCTGCTTATTTACTGTGTAGGCCTATTTGGTCAGTGAGGTTTTTAAGTTAATTACTGGTTACTTCATTTTCACTCTCTGGGCCCCCTGCTGCAATGTGAATGAATTTCAGTTGAGATTCTGTTCTAGAATGTATCTTCTCCATTTTGATTTTCTCATAATTAAAGTGTCTGGCTGTCAGAATGACAAACAGACATAAGATCAAGTGATCCACATCCAAAACGAGCTGGTAGGGCAGAAGACAACTCTGGCTTGACAGGGAGTTTCCACTGAGTCTCGGGAGTAAAAAGATAATTTATTATCTTTGGAAGAAAGGTCAGGTAGCCCAAGAGGCCTGCAAGGACGTTGTGAGGTCAGGTAGAGAGAAAATTAGAAGAGCTAAGGCTCAACTAGAACTTAAGCTGGCCATTGCTGTAAAAGACAATAAAGTTTCTATAAATATATCAGCAACATAAGAAAGGCTAAAGGGAATCCTCACCCTTTAATGGCTGTAACTTAGTGAGCAAGGATGAGGGAAAAGCTGAGGTACTTAATGCCTTCTTTGTCTCAGCCTTCAGTAGGAAAACCAGCTGTTCTCTGCACACTCAGTCCCCTGAGCTGGAAGACTGAACAGGAGACAGAACAAAGTCCCTTTGTCCAAGGGGAAATGGTGTGTGACCTGCTGCTCCACCTTGTCTAAAACAAGTTGATGAGGCTGGATAGAATCCACCTGAGAGTGCTGAAGGAGTTGGTCAAAGCATTCGCCAAGCTACTCTCCACCATCTACCAGCAGTCCTGGCTCACCAGGGATGTCCCAGACGACTGGAGGATGCAAATGTGACACCCATCTACCCAAAGAGCTGGAAGGAGAATCCTGGGAACTTACAGGCCTGTTTAGCCTGACCTCGGTGCTGGGAAAGGTTCTGGAGCAGATGATCCTGAGAGCCATTGCGAGGCACATACAGGATAATCAAGGGTTCAAGCCCAGACAGCACAGTTTATGAAAGTTACATCCTGTTTGACCAAACTGATCTCCTGCTATGACAATTAGTTAGTGGATGAGAGAAAGGCTGAGGATGTGGTCTTCACATGGACTTGGTAAAGTCTTTAACACAGTCCCCTACAGCATCTTCCTGGAGAGACTGGCTGCCAGATCTGCTCTGAGATGAGTAGAAAACTGGCTGATGATTGCACCCAGAAACTCATAGTGAATGGAGTTAAATCCAGCTGTTGGCTGATCACCAGTGGTGTTCCCTAGGGCTAGATGATGAGGCCTGTTCTGTTTAACACTTTACCAATGATTTGGATGAGGGGATTGAGTGCATCCTCTGTCAGATTGAAGATGAAATCAAGCTGGATGGGTATGTAGATCTGCATGAGGGCAGGAAGGCTCTTCAGAGGGACTTGGACAAGCTGGATCAATGGTCTGAGGCCAGTTGTATGAGGTTCCACAAGGTCAAGTGCCAGGTCCTGCAACTGGGCCACAACAATGCTACCCAATGCTGGGGCAAAGTGGCTTGAGACCTGTCTTGTGGAAAAGGACCTGGGGGTGTTTACTAACAGCTGTCTGAACATGAGTCAGCAGTCTGCCCAGGTGGCCAAGAAGGCCAATGGCATCCTGGCTTGGATCAGAAACAGTGAGGCCAGTGGGATAAGGGAAGTAATTGTCTCCCTTTACTTGGCACTGGTGAGGCCGTACCTCAAATATTCTGTTCAGTTCTGGGCCCCCACTACAAGAAGGATATTGAGGTGCTGGAGCATGTCCAGAGACAGGCAACGAAGCTGGTGAAGGGTCTGGAGAACAAGTCTGATGAGGGAACTGGGGTTGTTTAACCAGGAGAAGAGGAGTCTGAGGGGAGATCTGATCACTCTCTACAACTACTTGATAGGGGATTGTAGTGAGTAGGGGGTCAATCTCTCCACTGAGAGAACAAGAGAAAATGGGCTCAGGTTGCACCAGGGGAGGTTTAGATTGGACATTAGGAAGAACTTTTTGACCAAGAGGATTGTTAAGCATTGCAACAAGCTGCCCAGGGAGGTGCTGAAGTCAGTATTTCTGGGAATATTTAAAATTTCATAGATGAGGTACTGAGGTGCATGGTTTAGCAATGGGCTAATAGTAATGATTCTATGATTCCATGATTCTAAACTTCCCCATAATTCTCTGATATTAATTTCTGCGAAATATTTACTTTTCAATTCATTTCAGCAGAGAAAAAATTATTGGTTCAAAAATGGCTCCTTTTATCTTTACCAAGATTAAATGTGTAACAGTAAAAACATTGACATAAAAACTTAATTGCACTTAAAATGATGAAAGGACTATTGATTTTATTTCTTTATATAGTGTGTTAATTATTGATCTAACTCAGTTCGTTTACTGAGAGTTGGTCAAAACAAAACATTTTCTTATCACATATTTAATAAACGTGAGATGAGCTTTATTTAGCTTTAGGAACTTTAATTATACACCAAATATTACATGTATTTTATAGGGTAAGTGTTATTTCAATTTGCATTACATCAATAACCTCTAATATATACTCTGTCTAATTCCTAAGGACAAGTGTTCATAACACAAAAAACAGTGTTGATAAAGCTAGCGGTAACTTAATAAAAAATCTAACTGGCAACCAAATAAGGAATAATGATATACATAAATTTCCCAGTGATCCCTCATAAAGAATTCCTCTTCTCCTGATTATAGAGACATATTGACTTGATCCTTCTTTACTTTCAACCTAGACTTTGATTCTCAGTATCATTAGTCAAATATTTTGAAGTTTAACTCCTGAAAGCCTGGAATAACCAAATCCAGCATAGCAGTTGCACACATAAATAGCTTTGAGTCTCTGATTAGTCCTAGTATCACTTACTGAGATACCACACAAAACAAGCTGGGTTGAAGTTTCAGTCTTCTAGCTCAGCCTGCACTTCAGCTCACTGATGAATCAAAGCATGTCCTCATGTGACGATTATACCTTGGGATTAAAATTTAAGATCAAATCTGTATTCACTTGAAAAGCGCATGTATCCTGTGGGGAAGGACACTAGCTTGTGATATGTTTTTTTTATTATTCCAATTTGTT
Organism: Colius striatus; assembly: GCF_028858725.1. Taxonomy (NCBI): domain Eukaryota; kingdom Metazoa; phylum Chordata; class Aves; order Coliiformes; family Coliidae; genus Colius; species Colius striatus. The sequence goes on from NC_084790.1 coordinate 38,670,401, forward strand.
TTTCTATGTGATATCCTCTTGGTAAGATAATAGCATTCCCCTTTCACCTGGCATGCTCAGCTTGTCTCTTCTTGATAAGTGTGACTTCCCAATAGAATATTCTAATCTCTCCTGGAAAGATCAGGATTACATGGAGAAATGCCAAAGGCTATGAATTTATCAGAGAGAAAGAAGTTTAGGACAGTTCCTCTGCAGAGGTGCAGGGACATCTACATGGTTTGCCCATAGATGGTAAATGTATCTCCCCAGCTTTGACAGAAGCATTGAGGTTTGGACATAGGTCTGTCGGGTACCAAGGAAAAGGCTAATTTTGAGAGAATCATGGTGATACGGCCATAGTCTTCAAAGGTTTCTCTTAATGTGAAGATTACACAAATAGTTGGTTTATTTCCATACTCAGACCTAAAAAGAGGCTGTAGTTTTACTTTTCATTCTGCTTGAGGTTAGTGCATCAATCAAGAAGGAATCAAAGCAGGAGCTCATGCATTATAGGATGTAAGTATGAAAATATTTAATTAAGGCATGTAGAATTCTATGTGGGTTTTTCATCTCAGAGAAAGAGGTAATTCTGCACAGAGAATCAGTTTATCATTTTGTTATGAGTTCCAACCTTCAGAAAAAAAAGAAAATCTCAGGTAATCACGAAAGGAACAGGAAAAAGAGAGGAAGCTATTAGGCAGTGCCTTTCAAATGAGAGAGCCATGTTGATGTTAATAAATACTTTGACTATGTTGATTTGAGGTTAGGATCTCAGAACAAACTGACAGCTTGGGAACTTGGTCCAGAGATGATCTTCAATTCCATGCCCTTTCTCACTGTTATTGTGGTAAAAAACATCCAAAACAAGCACATGGTAAATTCCTTATTGGCATCTACGGACAGGCATGATTTATCATCCAGCCTTCTCCTACAACAATCCCATTCAAGAACTGAATTCAACATTTGTGGAATATGTCTTCTGTAAAGACAAATGGAAAAAATATGTCTCCCACATCTTTTTAGTCTAACTTGAACAAGATATATCTCTTACTCAAGAAAAGCAAAAATGCAACTTCTTCCCATTAATTTCAAATCCCTTAGTAAAGGTTATTCCATCACAAAGGCTGACAGAGAATCTGGGATCTGTTTTTGCACTAGTTTAATAGATCTATAGCTAATTGATCCAGGAATTGATCTATTCTCCATTATGAGAAAGAGCCCTTATCTTCCATTTACTCGTGTCCATTGTGAGGATATTCCTTAAATCCCCCATACTACCATTCTGCTTTCACCCAATACTCTGTTTTTTCACCTTTTACAGGCTTACTTATATTTTCCCTTCCACTTCTTTTCTCTTTATTTTTGCAGTAGTTTAGCAAAATGCCAAATACATGCTCTATCGTCATTTTAGCTGTGGATAAGGCCTCATTGTTTTCCACTGATACACAGAATTGCTCTTTGAAAACATTTGCAGTCTCTACCAGTCTACTTCACTATTAAAATTTCCCTTACTCACTGTCTTCATGTGGTTTTTCTCCTATAGGGATGACTGTTGTGGGTCCCAGGAGAGCACAGTCATGCCGCAGCACCTTTCTCAGCTTGCGTCACTAGAACATCATAGTCTGGAACCAGTTTTCCATCTTGTGGTTCACCCATTTTATTTCCTCTGCCTTCTCTGAATTCTCAGCAAGGAGACTTTTTCCCTTTCTTAACTGCAGGGCTTAAGGGATCACAATATTGCAGTTATTGTGGCTTGGCTTTCTCTCTCCAACTCTCTCATCTTACAATTCTGGTCTCCCACTAGTCCAAACTTCTAAGGTAGTTAGTTCTCTCAAGTTACAAAGCCAAGGGGAAAAAAAAAAAAAAAAAAAAGGAATACTTTCTTTCTACTACTTTTTGTTCTCGACTAAAGCTATGGTGAAATGCCATTGTTGCAGCTGGCAGCTAAAGAGATGCAACTATGTACTAATTCCTTTTACCTAGAAGCACAACAAAAATCAAACGGTGTGGCTCTTTCTGCCTAGGTCCAGCTTATGCATGAAGGCTGATAATGTATTAAGCTTTTGGGGTTTTGTTAGTGACATTTGGACCGAATTTTTGTCAACTGCATCATCTGTATAGGACATTCACGATGTATGAAGATAGTAGGGAGCTACATTCAAGCACTTAAGTTACTTAAAATGTATTCATCTTTACATGTCATTGTTACTACATATGGAATACATTTTTACATTTCAATATTTCCACAAGAGCCTATTTTAGACATTTTCCAACAACCACTAACGTAGTGGTCCCTATGTTGGGAAACTCTCCAGCTACGCTGGTTTTCAGTATAAAACTTGAGTTCATAGATTTCCTGAAGGAGTCTCTTTTCCAGGCTATAGGGAGTCATGCACAAGTATCCAGAAACCATGGCATTGAATGTTTAGCCAATACACAAGCTTTGCCCCAGTGATAAGGTCATAATGCATTTCTCATTAAGGCTAATGGAATGATGCTTGTTAACAATCAAGAGCTGCTGAGCTTCATCTTAGCCCCAAGCCCCAAGGCTAACAGCTTAAAACTTGGGGCTTAGATTTCCATCTAGGTTGTTTTATTAACAAAGGAATGACTTAAAGCTTCTAAGCAGTCCTAGTGAATCCCATGCAGGTAATCACTTAGACATTTGCTTGAACTGACTCATGTAAGAACCAAAGACCAAAACTCTGAGCAAGTTATTGAAAAAAAAAGTCTTCCCTTAACAGTTTTCAAAATATCACTACACAACATCTCTATTTATGCCTTTTGTTTTCACAGCACACTAGGCAAGTTTACTGACACTTCATTTGGTCAAAGCAAGGTCATGAACGGAAATTTACAATAATTTTTTTAACCTTCAGATGCACTGGTTCTATCACAGCAAACTAGTACCTGGATACATTCAGTGTGCAATTTGTTAATGTCATGAGCAGAAAAATTATATAGCGCATTTTGAAGACCCTGTCAAAAAGATTTAGAACAGTTCTTCACAAACGCTGTATTATTATACTTCAAAGTTTCAAAACAGTAATTTTCTTATCAACATCCACTGTTGGGGAAAAAAAAAAAAAAGTGGCCACTTTACAGGAGCTGGTATTATTTCCTCTGATATTATTTTTTATCTTCTTTAAGTGCAGAAAACTTATATCATCTTTTAAAGAATAAATCATAAAAACAGATTAAGTCACAGCAGCTCCAAGTTAGCAAGTGTACTCTCATTTTGACTAAATGGATTTACACTGTTACACACATAAATTGCTAAGCAACAGAATATCTACTGAAATATGTGGTAAAATGTGTTGTAAACTAACACTGTGTGTAAGAAACAAATTTTAATTGCAGTAGTAGAACACTTGCAGCAGCAGCAAAAACCAAAAGAACCAGTTACTTCTACAAACTAGGTAACAGTTCCTATGATTATTTTCCTGGTACTTCTAAGAACTATAGTAAAAACTGCCAGTCAAAAAAATCAGTCACATCCAAGTAAAAGATTGCAGTAGAAATTAAGATGCATGCAAACACTGAAATATTAATTAACTAGTAGACTCTATTTCCTCCAGATCTGTGTTTCTTTTATACTATACCACTGCAGTCCACCCTACCTTACATAAGTTAATAAGCAAGTAAGTCCAATAAGACTGAGCTCTAAGCACTGTTAAAGCTTTGTCCATCTGCAAGTATACAGTTCATTAATCACATATGCAGGTGAACAAAGTATTCCCTTAGACAGTCAGGTTTCTGCAGTAATATTACCCAGGAATTGCATATTATTAACGTATTACTATAAGAGCAGCCATAATTGTAATGAACTGTTCTGGCTCACCACAAAAAAATTTCTCACAAAAAATACTAAACAAAATGTTTTTGAAAGTCAGAAAAATTAGTTTTAAAGCTTCACACCTTGTGTTACCTAGTTAAATACACTTTGGCACTATCAAATAGTTCTTTCTTTTCTTCCTCCCACCCGAGAAGCATCGTTCACAGGAACCACTGTAAGATTCTTACTGTGAGTTTAATATCTCTGCAAACTCTGACGATAAAAACTAGGATAGCCATGAATTTATGCTTCAGGAAGTATCTTAACTGCTGGAACTGTTGACAAAAAACAAACAAATGCATGTTCCAATTATAGTTTTACTCTGGCCTGTTCTCAAGTACTCCAAAGAAAAACTCAGATGACTCTTTGACTTCTCAAGGATTTTAAGCAACATGGATTTCATAAAGACAGACTATTTCTTCTCTTAAAGTCAGAGGGGGGTCTTCTGCTGACTGCATTGGAAAAACACCAAACTGCATCCTTCAAAATGAGACTATATATTTTTTTTAAAAGTACGCTCAAAAACAAACAAAAAAGATGTTTCTTGCCTAATTTGTCATCAGTAGTATGGTAGTAGTAATGGCTTGATTTTAAATGATTATATTTGTCCAGAATTTATCCCAGAACAGCAACAGTGACATTATAAAACTCTGGGGAAACAGATGTCTAAATAAAGAGCTCCTTGTATTGATCATCTCTGGGAGTTAATGTGGGTAGGTTGCTAAACCCTTTGATTTCACAACAGCAGACAGTCTGGCTTGAGTGCTTAATGCAAAACCGGAAATCTTTCATACCTAATTCAGGAATCCACATCCTATTATACAGAGCATAATGATCAACACTCGGTATAATTTGTGCTCTACCAATACATATTTGCAGAAACAGAACAAAGTTTACATATGCTTTCAGTCTTCTACTTGTTTAACAAGTGGGCTTAGCCTGAATGATGAGCCCTTACAATATGCAGTGTTATAAATGTCATAGTAAGACACAGGAGAAAACGTTCTTGCTAGAAGAAAATCAATTCTTCTATGTAAGTAGTTCTTTGTGAAAAAAATGCTTAAATTCGTTTCTACTCACAGCAAATGAGAATATATGAATGGACCAATGCATGGTATTTTAATAAAATACTTAGAATATTTTTCTATGCTTATCTCTATGGACAACTAATACTATAACATTGATTTTAGAGGACTGAAAGCATACTCCAAGCATGGAAGTTGCATTTTCTCCTCTAAATAAATAAGGACTAATTTTAAATATAAGCAGCGAGTCCTTTAAAAAGTTGAGAGAAACGAAAGTGAGGGAAACAACAATAAGTTCACACTACTGTAGAACACAACATCAGGAAGTTAAAAAACTGCAAGACTGATGATTCCAAATTTGTTTCTTCTTACGCTTTATCCAGAAATCTGTTATTGACAACTGCTGTTCAAACTAGCTACTCTTATTGGGTGGCTCAAGTGGGACTTCACACCATTGTAAAAATTTTAAAGGCTTATATTCCTTTTACCTGAGTAAAAGCATAGCTACTAAAAGCATTAGAACTGAAGTCATATAAAAGTCAGTAGATATAAAAGAAGATTCACTCTATTTAGACTTTGGTCAGATACACTCCCTTCAGTTTCCTTTCAATATGTAAAAGAACCATCTAATTCTGATATAGAGAATAAGCATATCTGTGAAGCCTCCCACACACTCCGATGTAGGTGAGCACTGGAACTACGTGGGTGTATGTACTCATGAGCTTTATACCTTATTATTCATCTCCTAATCTTTTTATTAATTTAATTAAGCTATTTCATCTCATATTTTTGGCACATGTTCAAAATACCTATACTTTCTTCAATGAAATATACAGGAAACCAGACCTACTTACATAGCTAAACTGTACACCAGGCTTGACCCACTTAAATGACATCAGCTCACTGGTCTTCCTTGTTTCAGTATAGCTAGAATCAAACAGGAATGACACTGGCAAGATAAAACCTAACTACAGAATCCAAACAGATACTCATTATGTATGCATTTAAATGTGAATGATGCTTACTTAAGGAATGAGCTGAGAAGTTAAACTCTTCTATAGGCTTGTTGTTATTTGCCATGCAGAAGAAAATCACTGCAGAGCTCAGGAAGAACAAATGGATGCATTGGAAGCCTATCACCGTTCTGGGAGAAAGACTACTTGTACATCTGATGGCAACTCCAGCCATTTTTCTCCCATTAATTTAAAATTCTTTTACAGAGCATTTATTACTACTAAATATTCAGCTTACACTACTGACATATCTAGCTTTCATCTCAGGAACAAGGCAGTAAGTTAAAATAAGATGACTCACTGGCCAAAAATATGACACTATCATACCCTTTGCCATCCTGTAAAATTACATAGCCTACTTGAAGGGCTCACTGTCCTAAAACATAAGGTCATTCACATGCCAATAATCTTCAACAAATTCCCCTCATTCATGTCTTTCTGTATTCATCACTGGTGCCACTTCTTCTTGAATTATTGCAGTATTTCAGGAATTGGTCTTTGTGATTCTTCATTAACCCAATCAAGGGCTGCTTCTCCCAAATTGGTGAGTCCATCTTCACATATATTCTCCAGCTGTGCTGATTTTGCCTAGGGTAGAGTTGATTTTCTTCATAGTAAATGGTATAGGGCTACATTTTGGATTTGTGCTGGAAATAGTGTTGATAGCTCAGGGATATTTTAGATATTGTGGAGCAGTTCTTGCGAGGGCTGTTCTGCTCTTAACTGCACAACAACAGTGAGTGGGCTAGGAGAGCACAAGAAGTTCAGAGGGGGCATACCTAGGATAGCTTTACTTTTTACACTGTCTTTAGCTCAGCTCACCAGTTTTCTCACTTTTGCTCTTCCAGTTCTCTCCCTTGTCCCACTGGGTGGGGAGTGAACAGGTAGCTGTGTGCAGCTTAGCTGACAGCTGCAGTTAAGCCACAACATTACCTTATTTCTACATTGTCCCTAGTTATTTCTGTAGTTATTAGTACATTGTCTGAACTATCTGTTACCTGGATTTGTTGGTTGCCATCTGATGATTAGTAATCTAGCATCAGAGTAGATGTCAGCATTGATATCAGTGAACAGATCTAGACTTTTTTTCCTTGAGAAAGGAGGATTAATCTTCCTTCCTGAGAACAAACCTTCTTTCCTGAACTGTTGGCTCATCCTCAGCTTCATACCTTGCTACTCTTTCTGAACAGATGGTCTCATTTGTTTAAGCGATAAATTCTGCCTCAAATTTCCAAAATAGTCTTACAAACATGGACATTTGGCTTAATGAGAACAAAACAAAGGAAAAAGCATCCATTCAGACTGATGACACATGAACATAATAATGCAGTAGAAAAGAAATAGGTCCAAGAGATGAACTGATGTTGTATGAGCTGTACTCATCAAAAAACAAGGGTATTTTCATTTGGCATCGTCACAGAACACATCATAGCAAAAGGCATGGAGTTGAAACAGTTAGTGTTCAAGCATACAATTTTTTAAATGGATATTTCTTATCCCTGAGTCCTCTGCAATATCATGGATTTTCTATTTGAATCTTACATCTGAATTTTATAGCAAACTCATCTTAAGCATTTACAGTAAGATGTATCTTGGAATATGTCAGTTAAAAAAAACAAGCAATTGAACGGATTTTGCCCAAATAGAATAAAATAGCTGTTATACATAACAGCATAAGCCCTAAACACAGGATTTTAAAGCATGGGGTGGAGAAAGAAGAGAGGTGGAGAAACAAGAGAAGTGGAGAGTACAAATGCTGGAAAGCATAGAATGAGGCAGGGATCAAAAGCAAGGTTAGCAGAGAGGTACAAAATGTGCATTTATACTACACAGAGAGAAATTAAGTACTTCCACACAAAACTCCAGCACTAGAAGCAGTGTACTACAAAGGCAAAATGCTTCTCAAGACAACCATTCTAATACGAATCTGGTAATCATCAGCAAGGCTATGTTAATGACATTCCAGCTAATCCTTAAATGCAGTTTAAAGTATCTTTGTACAGTTCTGACTTGTGCCGTAATTGCAGAGGGCTCTTAGAACACAGAGGTAAATTTTGAGACCACAGTACAACTAGGCTAGTTGCTGAAAACTAGCTATAGGAAAGTAAAAAAATAGAGGGAATCCAACAGACTCCGTAAGTCAGTCATCTCCTGAAAAATGAGTGTTGGATACCATGGATCACGTCATCAGTAAATGTAAGCTGGCACAAGGCCAGTGAAATCTCAGACCTATGTAAAACACCAGCACCTGGGAAATTATCACAAAATTAAATCCAGTGCTGAGCATTTACTTCTGAATATGTTTACTTGTGCATTATGCACTGGACTCTCTTTTCTTAATTGTAGTAATCACCTGCGAAGCTGTCTTATGTAAGTATATTCCCTAGGCATTTATGTCTCCTTTCAGAAAACACTGTCCTAAGAGTGAGAAATAGACAGCCAAACTTCACAGATGTTCAGACTGGTAAAAGTGGGAGAATTTTGTCTTTGTCTATGCATATTTAGTAGGAGATGATAAGTGATAAAAATTAGTTCTAGACTTAACAAGACAAGCAGGATATGTTTAGAAAAGAGAGCGGAGATGCATGCATAGAAAACCAAGGACAGCAAAGCTACCAGATAAAATAATTTGCTGACTCTTAGACAACCATATCACTTGATTATGCAAGATGCAAAACACATGGTAAATGTAATACAAATAGGCTTATAAAGACCATATCTTAATAAACAAGTATGTACTGTGCACCATGTGTAAAGGACATCTAACTTACATTATCTGTGCTATAACAGAAATACTTTGGGTGTAATACAGTTCTTAGACTTTTTATATCTAAGCAATGTGAGCAAAGATATGTGCATGTCAGTCACAGCTGAAATGCAGGAAATCATTAGCTACCTAGTCAAGTTTATGTATACTTCACAAGCCCATGGAACATTTGGCAGAACCACAGCAGAGACAAAACAACTACAAATTTTAAACAAAACAAAAAAAAAAAAGAATAAAAAGAAAAGATGGTGTTGTCCTTCCGGAAATCCTCCAGTGTTGCTTTCAAAACACCTCATGGCATTTAGACTGCACGGAACAATAATAATTACAAACCTAGACAGCATAATCTGTGGGGGGAAAAAAAAGAGAGAAGGTGAAATCTAAAAACAAATTACAGATATTTTGATAATTAAAAAAAAAAAAAACGGGGGGGGAAACAAACTGTCCATATCTTGGATGGACAGGCAAAGAAGCCTTCTTTTAAGTTTCTGGAAGAAAGGTTTTTTTAAGTATCTGAGGCAGCAATTAGGTTTAGGTAAGAAGAGAAGCCTTCTGATGTCCAGGAAAACTTTTTACAGTAAGCACAGGCCAATGTTTGACACAAAGGGTTTGAAAGGTATCATCAGACATCTTTAAAAATAGGCTAAATAGCATGGATGAAACATTATTAACTATGCTTTGTTTTGTCTCTTATGACTATCATTTACTCTGCTACTAAACTGGAAGAGCTCAAGAACTCCTGCTACAATTTTATAAGTACGAGAAAAGAGTGAAATTAGAGTATTCAGGAAGTCTGAGAAGCCAGGAGTTCATGAGTTATAAATCAACAGAGAACAGAACGTGTGATCTTGTTGGCACCTTAACTGAAAAAAAAGGTCAAGCTTCAAGGAAGTCTCTTTCAAAATGTCAGATAAACAGTATATTAGATATATGAACTGTATCAGATATCTGAAGTATTGCCATAAATCAAATTTGGCTAAGATACATAAATAAAGGAGCAGTAATAAGTGGACAGTTGACTGAAAAAGTGAGTTTATCAGTGTAAGATCAAGCTGCTTGTTTCTTTTTAAGAACAGAGGCAGAGTAGTAAGCAAGAAAAACTGCAGGTGCTTTAAAGGTACTTAGAGTTGTCAAGTCCAGACAGGACTTTTAAGAAGTTTACAAGAGAAACCTAAGCAATTACCAAAATGGAAAATGAAACCCAATGTCAGTACATACAAAATAACCCACATTGGACAGAAGAAAAAAGGAAGAGCATACTTTCATCGTCCTAAATTGTGTTAACTTAAGAAAATAGTCTGGTATCACTGTAGAAAACTCATTAAAGACCTCAGCTCAATGCTGAGTTATGGTAAAAAACCAGATATGATGTTTTTAAGGATAAGAAATAAGATGGTGAATAATACAGAAAGTATTGTAATGTCATGATATAAATCAGCGGTAGAGTATCATCTGGAATGTTGTATGTGCTTCTGGTTACCCAGTCTCAAAAAGGATATTGCAGAACTAGACAGGATTCAGAGAAAAGTAACACAAATGGTGAAAGGGCTGGAAACCTCACAGACAATAATCAGAAAGGGTGAAAAAAAAACCTGCTAAGCTTCTGAAAGACTGTCAATGACAAAAATGCACCATAATGAAGCATGGAGAAAGCAAATAGAGCTTTTATATCTTCCCACTTCATGACACAAGGAAAAGGTAATGAATTGACACAAAAATACTACTTTTTTTTTTTAAAAAAGGACGTACTTCACAATCTGTATAAAGCACAAACATGATTAAAGCCAAAGACTTATATTATTTTCTTTCTATGTGTTATGAAGCAATTAAAATTTTACAAAGTTAAAGAACTACAGAGTGCAAAAAAAATTGGATGGAATAGTAAACCAATTAGTGATAAGGAATAAGTCAAACCTAGGAGGCAGATTATCCTATGTTTTACAACAATGTCTTGTGTGTCCTCAGCTACCTGGCAATGGCCAGAATTGTCTACTTCCCTTGTACATCAGCAGTGGAGGCAGCTAAGACTGAAGCCGTTAGGAATGTTACCACTGGAAAGAAACAGTGAAAAGCAGTTTATAAGAGATTATCAAAATTCATTAATCAAGGTTGAATTTAAAACCAACAGGAATGCTAAAGTTGCTACCATGTAAGGAAAAGGGATGCCCTGAACACAAGTATAAAATCTAGATAAAGAAGGAAAAGAGGTAGCTTTACTAAGGCAGAGAAGTGAATATGCAACGGGCAGAGGTCAAGCTTAGTTAAGGAAGCTCATTCTAGGCCTCTCATGGCACTAACCAACCTATTTAAAGCTGAAAATGTAATAAATTATGCCTTGCTTAAAATGGAGTATGACAGCATGACAGCAAAGGTGTGCTTGTAAGGTACACTTACAAGCTTTAAAACTCAGTTAATTTTAAAATAAGCAGGTGAGAAGATAGGTATTCTGTTCAGAAAGTGCTAACCCATAAAGACTAACCCATTTAAGGCTTCAAAAAGGCCCTTAGAAAACTAACTTATATTTCAAAGCTTTCATCTGGGGGACTAGAAGAATTTTAGGCATAACTTCCAGTGACACTAACAGCAGTTATGCTTTGAGTTCCCACTAATACTCAAATTTCTAGTTTTGTATGCAACTCTGCAAACCTCATCTTTTTAGAATTAAGAATCCTTGTTTGTATGTATTCATTTGTTCATTGGTTTCTACATGCATATATATGCATATGTATGTAGACATAGGCAAAGCAAATGTGTCCAGGACCATCTTCTGATACTGAGGCCAACTAGCAATGAACTGATTGGATCTCTGGTACCAAATTGCCTTAGATTGCAAAACAAAAAAGGCACAAGATAGAAATGAATACTAGCCAGCACCAACTCTCAATCCTGCCCAGGCATTGCCTAGGAGAGGGGGAGTTGGCCTGAGCCAGGACACAGCACCAACTGTTCTGGCAGTGCAGCATCAAAGACCCAGTTCTAGTGCCAGGTAAATATCCTAGTACTGCTTGCTAGCACAAAGCAGTTCCTTAACACCTCCCCTTCTCACCAGCACATGAGTTTTGTTTTCTTTTTACTCTTGGTGGCATTTTTTCTTTACAACAGGAGAAATATCAAATAAATACAAATTTTTATTTTTATTATTTTCCATTACTGCCATTACAGAAGTCCCAAGTGGATAGATATTTTCCTCTCTTGCAGCAAACCTTTTTCTTCCCCTCTGATATTCACACAAAATGAAATGCATGTGATATTCCAGTGATGTCAGAGTCAGTACATGGCAACAACATAAATGCCATATATGGACAAAAAGGCAGACTGCTGCCTTCTACTGCGCTAGGACTTGTGACAACATCATCCCGCAGGATTTGCATTATTAAAATTAGGCAAAAAATATTCTCCATGAAAGAAAGGCAAAGCAGTCTGTAAGCAGTAGCTGAAGGCAGCTTCAGACATGTCAATTCAGCTGTGTAAGGAATGTGCCAGTCTCACTATTGGAATAGATTCCACATTTAATATACAGAACGAGTCATTAAAAACAAGGGGGAGTAACATGAAAGGCTGAGGCATATGGCACACAGTGTGCTACCACAGCATACCATATATTCCAGATAATAGTGTGCATTAGAAAACCCGTTTACACTTTCACTGCTGACAAGTACAGCTACTGACAATTAACCTCTCTCCACCTCAACCTCAACTTCTATTTCAAAGTAAAGTCTTCTCCTTAAAGAATCAACAGGATATTTGTCATAAAAGTTAGTAGGAACATTAATTACTTGTTTGGGACTCTGCAAGTGTTCATATTTTCCCAGTTGAGATGTGTATATTTATTATGTATTTTAATACATACCACTTGTTTCACCCCCAATGGAATCATACAATCATTACGGGTGGAAAAGACCTTTAAGATCATCAAGTCCAACCACTAACCTCACCCTGCTAAGCCCATCACTAAACTAAACTGTAACCCTCAGCTCCTCATCCACATGTCTTTTCAATATCTCCAGGGATGGTGACTCCACAACCTCCCTGGACAGCCCGTTCGAATGTTTAATAACACTCTCAGTGAAAAAGTTCTTCCTAATGCCCAATATAAACCTGCCCTGGTGAAAACCGAATCCATTTCCTCTTGTCCTATCATTCATTACTGGAGAGAAGAGACTGACCCCCTGCTTACTACAGCTTTCCTTCAGTTAGTTGCAGAGAGTGATCATGTCTCCTGTCAGTCCCCTCTTCTCTATGCTAAACATTCCCAGCTCCCTCAGCCGTTCCTCATAAGATTTGTTCTCCAGACCCCTCAACAGCTTCTTGCTTGCGTCTGCACATGCTCCACCACTTCAATGTACTCCTTGGAGTGAGGGGCCCAGAACTGAACACAGTATTTGAGGTGCTGCTTCACCAGCACTGTGTACAAGAGGAAAATCACTTCCCTGGTCCTGCTGGCCACACTATTCATGATCCAAGACAGAATGCCATTGGACTTCTTGGCCACCTGGGCACACTGCTGGCTCATGTTCAGCTGGCTGACAATTAACACCCCAGATTATCTTCCACAAGACAGCTCTCAAGCCACTCTGACCCAAGCCTGTAGTATTGCACAGGGTTGTTGTGGCCCAATAGCAGGACCTGGCACTTGGCCTTGATGAACCTCATACAACTGGCCTCAGATCATCGATACAGCCTGTCTAGGTCCCTCTGAAGAGCCTTCCTGCCCTCAAGTAGATCTACATACCCATCCAGCTTGGTGTCATCAGCAAATTTACCAAGGGTGCACTCAATCCCCTCATCTATATCACCAATAAAGATATTAACAGGCCTCAGCATCAAGCCCTAGTGAACTCCAGTGGTGATCAGCTGCCAACTGAATTTAACTCCATTCTCTGGGTCTGACCACTCTCTGGGTCTGGCCATCTGTGGTGATTTAGTCCTAGCTGGGTACCAGACACCCACCAAGTCATAATATCACTCCCCTGCCTAAAATGGATAGGGGAGAGAAACAAAAAATACAAGAAGTGGTTTGTGTGTCAAGGTAAGGTTAGGGAGATCACTCAGCAATTAGCATTGTGGGCAAAACAGACTCAACTTGGGGAGAAACAGTTTGATTTATTAATAACCTATAAGCACGGGGAGATGAGAAATAAAACCAAATCTTAAAACACTTCCTCCAACTCTCCCTCCTCCGGGACTCTCCTTCCTTCCTCTCAGGTCCTCCATGGGCTGCGAATGGATCTCTGCTCCCTGGTGGCCTCCACAGACTGCAGGAGCACGGCTGCCTCATCATGGGCTGCACCACAGGTCACAGAGGAGTCTTTCTTCCAGGGCCTAAGCAACCTCCTCCTCCTCCACTGATCTTCGTATCTGCAGAGATGTTTTCACATTCTTACTCCCTGTTGCTGCTGCAGTTCTGCAATTGCGCAACAACTTCTTCCCCTTCTAAATATGTTATTCACAGAGGTGTTAACCTCAGTCACTAATTAGCCAGGGCTGAGTCTGGTGCAGGGCCCACCTTAGAACTGACTGGCATTAGCCCAATCAGCTACAGGGGAAGCTTCTGACAGCTCTTTGTTTAAAGAAGCCACCGCTGTACCCCGCTACTACCAAAAACCTGGCCCAGGCAAAACCACTACACCATCCAAGCAGTTCTCCACCTATTGCAGAGTAGGTCCATCCAAGCCATGGGCAGCCACTTTCTTACAGCTGAATGCTATGCAGGACTGTGTCAAAGGCTTTACTAAAGTCCAGGATGACCACATCCCCAGCTTTCCCTCATCCACTAAGAGGTTCATCTTGTCATACAAGGGGATCAGATTGGCCAAACAGGACTTGCCGTTCATAAGGCCATATTAGCTGGGCCTGAATTCTTAGTTATTCTCTATGTGCCTCAGGATGGCACTCAGGATGAGCTGTTCCATATACTTCCCTAGCATCAAGGTCTGGCTGGCAGGCCTGTAAGTTCCCAGGATTCTCCTTCCAGCTCTTCGGGTAGATGGGTGTCACATTTGCATCCTCCAGTCGTCTGGGACATCCCTGGTGAGTCAGGACTGCTGGTAGATGATGGAGAGTGGCTTGGTGAACACTTCCATCAGCTCCCTCAGCACCCTCAGGTGGATTCCATCTAACCCTATGGAATTGTGTGAGTCACAATGGAGCAGCAGGTCACACACCATTTCCCCTTGGACTAAGGGATTTCATTCTGCCTCCTGTCCCTGTCTTCCAGCTCTGGAGGCCGGGTGCCTAGAGAAAAGCTGGTTTTCCTATTGAAGACTGAGATAAAGAAGGCATTAAGTATCATAGCCTTGTCCTCATCCTTGCTCACTAAGTTTCCCCCTTTAGCCATTAAAGGGGGAAGATTCCCCTTAGGCCTCCTTTTGTTGCTGATATATTTATAGAAACTTTCCTTATTGTCTTTTAAATTAGTTGTCAGTGTAAGTTCTAGGTGAACCTTCGCCCTTCTAATTTTCTTTTTCCTTCTGAGCCTCAAGTTCCTTGTAAAGCCAGGATGGTTTTCTGCCCCACTGGCTCATCTTCTTGCACATGGGAACAGTTTGTCCCTTCACTTTAAGATATCCTTTTTGACAAATGTCCAGTCTTGCTGGATTCCTTTGCTCTTCAGGAGTGTGTCAAGAGACACTGGCAACCAACTTCCTAAACAAGTCAAAGTCTGCCCTCTGGAAATCTAAATAGCAGTTCAGATGATCCCCCCGTCACTTCTCTGAGGACTAAGAACTCAATCATCTTGTGATCACTATGCCCTAGGTGGACTCCAACCACCACATCCCCTACAAGACCTTCTTTCTTTGAAAACAGAAGGTGTCCGTGTTACTATCCTCGATTTTTTGTACAATTGGAATAGCAAAGGCTAGAAAATATTCAGCAATCCAGATTATTATGAAATTCAGGCAGCTTGAGAGTTGGGCAGAGAGGAACCTCATGAGGTTCAACAAGTACAAACGCAGAGTCCTGCATCTGGGAAGGAACAACCCCATGCACCAGTACAAGATGGGGGTCGAACTGCTGAAGAGCAGCTCTGCAAGGAGAGACCTGCGAGTCCTGATTGATAATAAGCTAACCATGAGCCAGCAATGTGCCCTTGTGGGCAAGAAGGCCCATGGCATCTTGGGATGCATCAAGAAGAGTGTGGCCAGCAGGTCAAGGGATGTTCTCCTCCCCCTCTACTCTGCCCTCTGAGACCTCATCTGGAGTCCTGTGTCCAGTTCTGGGCTCCTCAGCTCAAGAGGGACAGGGGACTGCTGGAGAGAGTCCAGCGCAGAGCCACAAAGATGATCAGGGGACTGGAACATATTCATATGAGGAAAGGCTGCGGGAGCTCGGGCTGTTTAGTCTGGAGGAGATTGAGGGGAGAGCGTATTAACACTTATAAATATCTAAAGGTGGGTGTCAGGAGGTTGGGGCATCACTTCTTTCTATAGTAGCTAGCAACAGGACAAGGGGTAATGGGATGAAGCTGGAACACAAAAATTTCCACTTAAATATAATAAAAAACTATTTCACTGTGAGGGTGATGGAGCAGCGGAACAGGCTGCCCAGAGGGGTTGTGGAGTCTCTTTCCTTGGAGGTCTTCAAGACCCACCTGGGCATGTTCCTATGCGACCTGATCTAGGTGAACCTGCTTCTGCGGGGGGGTTGGATTCTAAAGGTCCCTTCCAACCCCTACCATTCTGTGATTCTATGATTCATGTGAGTGAGTCCCTGTAAAGTGAAAAAATATGAGGCATAAGCATCAGCCCACTCAGTTACTGGTGGTCTGTGTGACATGAGTTCAAAGCTGACACCATAGGTGAAAGATTTTCCCAGTGCAATGACAACGACATTCTGATGGTTCAAGGCCTAATCCTGCTCCATGAACATCAGTGCAAACCTTACCATCAACTTCCGTTATAATAATATTTGATCCTGGATTACAAGTGATGTCTCACTCTTTCTTTTCAAGCAAAGAAAGTATATAAAAATATTTTTTTAAATGTTGAAAATATTTCAAGAAAATAGCAAGCACTGTAAATTCATACGTCATAATATTGGTAACCTAAAGGATTTTAACAGATCAGTTCTAAAATTATACAAAAATTATAATACCCATTCCAGAGGGACTGTACAATTTGCTCTTCCATGCACAGGTAGTATGGATTCATGTTGGTGACTGATTAATACTGATATTTAGGAGCTACAAGCATCATTTACAGTCTTCCAATGTAATAACAGGTCAGTTTGATCCATTAGACAAGAAAGCAGGCCTGAACTTACTCAGGAAAAATGGAGAAATCATGCAGAAGTTTCTTTCAGTTTTAATGCTGTTTGAATGAATATCGTGTTATACTCATAAAGATTGTGAGTGAACATACAGCTACCAAATGAACTCTGACAAAACTGCCAATACTCACACAGAATTCCTGACATGAACAGGTGAGCACAACATCGACCTGCACAGACAAAAATTTAACTTGCATATTATAACCCTCAGTGTGCAGCAGTTTAATTTTGTCAGAAATTAATGTTAAAATACTCCCTTTAAATAAATTCCAGCATACCTCACTACTCCAAAGCCCATCTGTACACCACTTCCTGAGACCAAATAGTCCCCTCAATGACGATGGTACTATCCACACATTATGGTACTGTTCATTATAGGGAATGCTATGACTCTGTTTGGTCTGCACTTTTCATTACATTTAACCATAAATGTTACTCAAAAAAATATAACTGCATGAGCTTTAATATCATAAACAGAAAATAAAAATGTTTCTTTTATTGCAGTTGGTATGTAAAAGGCCACAGGAAATCTACCCACTCAAGATGACTCTACACATCATGTAAGAGACATTTTAAATTCATTTCCTGTATGAGTCTGCTATTTTGGTAACATTAAGTTAAGTGCTGATATTAAAAAGAAACTCACCTTCTGGGTGAAAATTCTGCCTTTAACAATCCATAGATCTTAGAGATATTCTCTAAGCACAAAGATATTTTCTTTTAATATCATAATACAGATTTGCACAGCCACAAAATACTCTTAGTCCACCTGACAGTCATTAGTTAAAAAGCAGAACAAATAAACCCCTTCTGATGTTATTTTGTTCTTTTGCATTTCAACAGATGATAAAATCTTCTTCTACGAATCAATTAGTTTAGTGCCTCTATATGTTGTTTTCCATTTCCATGATCACAGTTCCCTCAGTATGTGAACAAATTCAACTACACGTGTAGGAAGTCTGATGCAAAGACTTCTCTCTGAGGGTTAGAGGACGAGAGGGAAGACTGGAGACTATAGTGCACTCCCTAAAACGTAGAATTATTGAAACTGTGTGATCTAATGCTTCAGTATAAATGAAGCTGGGGAAACGACAGAGGGGAAAATCAGACATATTCCTAGGGCTTCAACAAAGCAGAACCTATATGTTCTCACTTCAAGATAATAAGCAACTCAAGCAACTTCAAGCATGCAGACATCACCTGTCTTTCTTTAATCAAAGCCTACAAATGCAGACTGTCATTTATTTTGTTTACAAGAAACATTTGCTATAAAAGGAAAATGGAGCAAACAACAAATTTGCCTGAATCAAGTGCAACGTTTCTGTAGCTGATGCTTTGCAGGATTTATTTGGCAGTCTTCTTTCCATGGTAGTTCTCCAAATGAAACAATGAAACAATGGTAATAAAAAGTAATTGTCCAAATAAATGGGACCATCAAAATAGATTCATATCATGTAAGTTAAACCAAATCCTTCCTTACTGCATTCATCTAACTCTGGTAGAATGGGAACACTCATTCTCAGTCCAAGCCATTAAAAAGAGAAAAAATTAAAGCAACATGGATGTTGAGAGAAAAAATAATCTAGTAATACAACTTCATCTCAAAATAGCACATTAATATTTTTTTAAAAAATTAACTAAACCAGCCCTCCTAGATATAAACTTGTTCAATTACTTGTACACTTTTGTACCTCTGAGATCAGTAATAGTGTTATCAGTCACAAATGGCATTTACACAGTATAGGAGATAGATGGCGAACATCCTAATCCTAAGTGGGCCCATCAAAGACAATTAAGGAAATGAATCATAGAATTTAAGCTAGAGGTGAATGTTAATAGTTTATTTCTAAAACAACAACAAAAATTGTTTCTTCTATGCAGCATTTTCCATATTTATCATGTGCTAGAATGGTTTATAAACAACAGAAGTACCACATCAAGAATGTGGCCAAACAGCTTAAAGAGGATGTTAAATACATCTGGAATGTTCAGGTCCAGAGCCAGACTAAACTGTTATCTTTATGTTCTACTTAAGCTTTTGTGCTGATCCCTAGTAAAATTCACTCTGAAGAAGAATTTTGAGATTATTTTGTTCCAAGTGGGAATCCTCTTCCAAGATGATGCTGATGTTGAAATCTCGGTCCCACTACTATTAACAGCCATCACTGCTGTGGTCTTCAGTAAAAAAAAAAAAGGCTTTCAAGCAATTTTTTGTAAAGATATTTCTAAGTGTCATGAGAAATAGAACGATAAGACAGACAATGGCTGCTAACACATCACAAATAAACAAGGTAAAACTTTCAAAAAAAACCACTTCAAAAAATGTACCTTCATAGATGTAACACAGCCAGAAAACATCCTCTTAACTATAAATGTTTTTGCATCTTGAGACTACAAAAAAAAAAATTTACTTTTCAATGACAACAAATACAAATGTCATGAGACACAAAATGGCTCTGGTATTTAATGAATTTACCTTCTTAAAACGCACAGAAAAAAAGCACATTTTCTGTCATCACAGGAACAGTTAAGAAAACTCCTCGTTTCTTCCACAGAGAATCAGGCACATTTTTTAGTTACATTTAAATCAATGTCACTTCACATGCATGAAGCAATTTAGCCTAAATGGCAATGCTAAATTGGCCTAAAGAATTCACACCAGTTGGTATTGAATAAGATGAACAAGAATTCAGCTCCTGTAGATAAATGGCTAAAAATGTTATTTTTGCAGGGCCAGTGTAAGTTTGTGAAGAGTTTGGACAAGAAAGATTTGAATCAGCATTACTGCATGCAGGAGAGACATTAGGAATGCCGTCTTTTGATACTGAGATAATGTTTTGGTGAAATGTGTTTAATAACAGAGGACACTGGAAACAAATCCTAACAGCAAATCATCCCTTTGTGCCTCAGCATAGTCTTCACAGTATTGTATCACTACAATTATTTTAACCTCACAGTCTCATTTTCCATTATTTAATTTTATTACCCAGTGCTTCAACGAAGTTTCTTTGTTCTTTAATACAGCTAAAATTTAAAGTTCTAGAGTAGCTGTCTTTCTTCGGGTCAAAAGTATGCTTCTTTAATCCTTTTTTTGTTCTCCCTTTATTTTGTTTCTCCAGAATGTGTAGTTGAAAAGAAAAGCCAAAGCACAGGCAGATAGCTTACCTCCATGGTAAAAAACCATCCAGTCAGAAGACATGTCCATACAAAAAATTCCCCAGAAAATTCTCATTCTGTTCCATGAAACATGTTTGCAAGCTGAAGCTGAAACTTAGTTTGAGCCACTGATCAGTAAGAGATTTACAGTGCTTACAGTATAAGAAGGTTTTCTTGTAAAAGAATACCTTCCTACAATGATCAAGGATGTGTGTTTTCCATTGAAAAAGAAGATTAATGTTTGCAAACATCTTTTTGGAAAAACATATTGTAGAAAGCAAACTCACAATCTTTCCTTCTATTTCCTTTGCATGTACTGCAGATTTCCCAAAACTGCTAAGGAAAAGTTAACAAGAAAAACACCTAACTGGGAAATTAAATCAAAATAAGTGAGGAAACAACAAAAGGAAACACAAACAGACTAAAGGAAAAGCAGAAGCTACAGATGTCTGAAATAACCTAGTGTAGTGTCTTCCTCACTAAATCCAAAGACAATAATACTGAAGGCACTGAATTCATACTTTAAATACACAGACTATAGGCTCACTACAGAGTTTGACACAAAACTGTCAGGCTGTTCATTTCACAGTGTTATTCATCTGTTTTGCAAACTGAAACCAGTTCTCTACAGTTTCATTGGAAGGAAACCCAAACTACAATAAAAACTTAATTTTCTTTGTGCGGTGTGATTTTTTAAAAGATAAATCAGATTACGTAAGATAAAATTAACAGATTTCCATATAATGCTTTCATAGAATCGCAGAATTGCAGGGGTTGGAAGCAATCTCTAGAGATCATCCAGTCCAATCCCATGCTAAACCAGGTTCCCCTCGATCAAGTCACACAGGAACATGTTCAGGCAGGTTTTGAAAGCCTCCAGAGGAGATTTCACAGCTGCCCTGGACAGCTTGTGCCAGGGCTCTCTCAACCTCACAGAAAATAAGCTTTTCTTTGTATTTAAGTGGAACTTTTAGTACTCCAGTATGTCCATCATCCCTTTTCCTGCCATCGGACACTACAGAAAAAGGGTCACCTCATTCTCTTGGCACACATCCTTTACATACTCATAAGCATTGATGAGGTCCCCCCTCAGTCTTCTCCAAGCTAAACAGCCCAAGTCTCTCTGCCTTTCCTTGTAAGAGAGATGTTCCAGTCCCCTGATCATCTTGGTAGCCTTCCACTGGACACTCTCTAGAAGCTCCTTGTTTCTTTTGAGCTGGGGAGTCCATAAAATATAACAACAGTAAGTTGTTTCCCATAATAACAGCAAGTTTAGAAAATGTAATTGGAAATCGATCTTTAAATTTATGCTGTTTTCTCACAGGTATTTGCCCATGGCCCACAACAAGCCACCACTTGTTTTGGGAAAAGTACAGGAACATTGTCAGAGCACACATGGGTGCAACTAGGAACGCTAGAGCCTTTTGAGAATGAAACCAGGAAAGTAACAGAAAACAAGAAGCGTTTTTTCAAGTACATCAACAGTAAAAGGAAGATGAGGGGGAAAGTGGGCCTGCTGCTGAACACAGAGGATGCCCTGATGACCGAGGATGCAGAGAAGGCCGAACTACTGAATGCCTTCTTTGCTTTGGTCTTTACAGCCAAGGCTGGCCCTTGGGAAGCCCAGTCCAGCAAGGATAGTAGGATGGCCTGGTCAGCAGAGGACTCACCCTGGGTGGATGAGAAAGAGGTTAAAGGCTTGTTGGCCAAGCTTAACACTCGTAAGTCAATGAGATCTGATGGGATGCACCTGAGAGTGCTGAGGGAGCTGGCTGAAATGGTTGCTAAGCCTCTCTCCATCATTTTTGAACAATCATGGAGGAGGACAGGTGCCTGAGGACTGGAGAAAGGCCAGGGTAACTCCAGTCTTCAAAAAGGGCAGGAAGGATGACCCAGGAAACTACAGGCCAGTCAGCCTCACCTCCACCCCTGGAAAAGTGATGGAACAACTCATCCTGAATGTAGGCACTAAACACATGAAGAAAAAGATGATTATCAAGGGGAGTCACTATAGATTCACCAAGGCGAAATCCTGTCTGATCAACCTGATAGCCTGGCTAGATGAGGGGAGAGCAGCAGATGGCATCTGCCTTGACTTCAGCAAGGTGTTTCACACTGTCTCCCATAATATCCTCATCAGAAAGCTCAGGCAGTGTGGCTTGGATGAGTGGACAGTCAGGTGGATTGAGAAGTGGCTGAATGACAGAGTCCAGAGGGTGGTGATCAATGGCACAGAATCGAGTTGGACACCTGTGGCCAGTGGGGTTCCACAGGGATCAGTTCTGGGGCCAGTCTTGTTCAACATCTTCATCAATGACCTGGATGAGGGGACAGAGTGTACCCTCAGCAAGTTCCCTGATGACATCAAACTGGGAGGACTGGCTGATTCCCCAGAAGGCTGTGCTGCCATTCAGCAGGATCTTGACCAGCTTGAGAGTTGGGCAGAGGTTCACCAAGGGCAAGTGCAGAGTCCTGCATCTGGGAAGGAACAACTCCATGCACCAGCACAGGCTGGGGACTGCCCTGCTGGAGAGCAGCTCTGCAGAGAGAGACCTGGGAGTCCTGGTTGATAATACACTAACATGAGCCAGCAATGTGCCCTTGTGGGCAAGAAGGCCAATGGCATCCTGGGATGCATCAAAAGTGTCGCCACTAGGTCAAGGGACTGCTTCTCCTCTACTCTGCCCTGGTGAGGCCTCATCTGGAGTCCTGTGTCCAGTTCTGGGCTCCTCAGCTCAAGAGGGACAGAGAACTTCTGGAGAGAGTCCAGCGCAGGTCCACCAAGATGATCAGGGGTCTGGAACATCTTCCTTATGAGGAAAGGCTGCGGGAACTGGGGCTGTTTAGTCTGGAGAAGAGGAGACTGAGGGGGGATCTTAATATTTACAAATATCTAAATGGTGGATGTCAGGAGGTTGGGGCATCACTTCTTTCTGGTTTATGTAGTGATAGGACAAGGAGTAATGGTAAGAAGCTGGAACACAAAAAGTTCCATTTTAACATAAGGAAAAAACTATTTTACTGTGAAGGTGACAGAGCCCTGGCACAGGCTGCCCAGAGGAGGTGTGGAGTCTCCTTCTCTGGAGGTCTTCAAGACCTACCTGGATGTGTTCCTGTGTGACCTGATCTAGACGAACCTGTTTCTGCAGGGGGGTTGGACTAGATGATCTCTAAAGGTCCCTTCCAACTACTACCATTCTATGATTCTGTTATTTTAAGCCATCTCTTACATCGTATTGTGTGTTAAAATACAGAATTTGTGAGCAGGACTGATTACACTTAGTTTTAGCATTTAAGAATAAGGCACATCACCTCAATAAGCTATCAACATCCTCTCTCTGGTCAGAGGAGACATACAGGCACTCTCGGAGAACAATTCAGCACTCTGTAAGGGGACGTCTCTACGGTGCCTGAAACACTCTTAAACTCAGATTACTGCTGAAAGGAACAACCTCATCCTCCCTTAGCTGTACATTCCCACAGGCCTTTGTATGTTCACATTCAATGAGATCAGGAAACAGAATAAGGTGAAAATTAACCTGTGAATTCAGATGAAAGCACTAATGGCAACAATCTTTCAGAATCATAAAATCCAGTATGAGTCAACAAACACCTACAGGAAAAAAAACCACATCTCTACATAGAGGAAAGCAGCCTGTACTCTTTCATTTAAAATGGTAATAAAACTGCAGCCTTAAACAGAAGGCAGTTACAGACTGCTCCTTCATTACAGAAGAAACTTAGAGAACACTGTAAGACTAGTGAAATCATATGAAACCTGCTTAAATGTGTCTAATTTCCCTTTAGTCTACAGAAGATGGTTATGAGATTTTTCTCATGGAGAGCCATACCATTCAATTGTTTGTGCAAAATTTCTTTCCAGTAAAGATACAAACAACAAAGCAAGCCTCTAAGTATAAAATGCTTCTGTCCTTGCCTTTATTGTATTAGTGTAATTGCATCAGATCCATGTCTAAAATTTCAGAAACTAAAATAATGAAGTTTTTCATGTGCAACTGAGTTCCACCTTAGAAATTTCTGGGTAATAAGGTGACTTCAGTTTGCTCTCACAGAATTGATAGTCATCAAATCTGATGGCTGCAGAAAAAAAGCATTAAATGACTACTATAAAATTTCTAAATCCTTGCTGAATTGTTTCATAACTATTATTTCGTTAGAACTTTAAGTACTTGTTTTATTGTTAGTTCACAAAACAGAAAACCCCAAAAACTGAACCTGCAGGGTTCCTAAGCAGAACGAGATAATCTCCATTAATTATTTTTAGCAAATAGCTCCATGCCATTTGAACAAACAAAAATATTATACATCAGAAAGTAAAAAAAATAATCTGGTATAGACATTTTTGCAATTCCTATGTTATTTCTTTTCATATTTGATATTCCAGGTAATGTAAGATTCATTAAAAGTCAAGTTCTTCCCTTTAAAAAAAAAAAAAATGAAGCATGGTTATTTCTTCTACTTCATGCTACATATTACAGAATTTGCCTAAAAATATATCTTTTCTGTAAATAGACTATATTTGTCATATTTCAGGTGAAACTGTACACTTTGTACTTTCAAGAGAATATATAAATAGACATAGAACAAAACTTCATTTTGGAATTTTCAATCTCCACCATTTCTGTACTCCTTATTTGTAGGACTTCCTAGACTGTTTATAACGCTTGAGAAGAACACATCAGACCTTCCAGTTTTCCTATAAATAGTCAGTGTGCCTTGGTGCAAACCTAATTACACCCAGGACACAGTTCTTGCAGGAATGTATCTGACAAATTGCTATGTATCTCACTTCTGCAAGACTTCATGTGCTTATAGTTGCATCTGCAGACATTTTCATGCCTCTTCCAGCATATATTTCACATTTTTAAATGCATTTCTATCAGCCAGGCTAGTAAGACAAAGACAAAATTACTTCTGTGTCCTAGACCT
Organism: Colius striatus; assembly: GCF_028858725.1. Taxonomy (NCBI): domain Eukaryota; kingdom Metazoa; phylum Chordata; class Aves; order Coliiformes; family Coliidae; genus Colius; species Colius striatus. The sequence continues at coordinate 38,695,394 of NC_084790.1, forward strand.
TACAAGAGTATGTTTTACTTGGCTTGCACAATGCTAACTCCTGGTGCTACCAAGATGACCTACAATATGTTCCTTGGTGCCCTTATTCTTTAAAGAGAGGCAAAGAATTATATAACCGCAGTGTATTTGAGTAAAGTGTGATGATGGCTGCAAAAATACAGAAAATGGGCTATATAAGTCCTTGTTAGTGCCAAGGACATACAGGTAGCTTTGTCAGAGGAAGAAGTACAAAATTTAGGCCTTCAAGCATGCTAGACAACTATAAGACCACAAGTGTATCAAGTCTGATGCTGCTACAAGGTGCTTGAAACCTTTCTAGGTAGACTTCAGCCCTTGCCGTCTACCCCCACTTTCTGTTCCACTGCCCAAGAAGTTTATAGCTTCATATATATCAGCAAACATATCAGATATTGGTATCATGTCTTAAAACATATATCTAAAACCTATTTTTATTCCGCAGTCTCAGTATTGCTACTTTAAACACCCATCGGATGACATACACTCAGGATTATGCAATCAAAATGACAATCCCACCTGAGTAATTTTGTTTGCTTTCACTTCTGTTCGAGGATGTTGTCCGCTGCCCTGATTAGAGATAAATGGCATACCTAATCTGCTAACTATACTGGATTTTACGTAAAATATTTTATGAAAGACAGAAAGACTACTGAGTGTTTAGAACTGCATGTTTTCCAGTTCTGTCAGGAGTACCCGTGTCACATTTTTAATGCCAGAAATTAACTCACAGGACAAAAAAAAAAAATCTTAGCAATCACCTTTTCCACCTGTTCAAGTCTCATTCAGGAAAGTTTAACACTGTAAAAAAACCACAGCAGTACTGGTTTTCAAACAAAAGCCACTAAAGGCAAAGTATATGTAGAAAATGTTTACGTTACCAAGTAGCGTGGCAGTAAGAGTAGATGTGTATTTGCAAACCTGGACTGGTTTACAGCATCCGGGAGGATGGAGTTCCAAACCATTAGGGATATCAGAGACATGAAAGAAACCCAAGAGGAGTCAGTGTTCACAGAAGCCTCTGACAAATGATGATATGAAGAAAAAAAGCAGAAAATAAAAAAGCAGGAAAAAAGCAAGAAATAAGGAAAAAATAGAAAAAAGAAGAAAGGAAAAAGAAAAAAAAAAGAAAAAAGAAACGAGAAAAAAGAAAAAAAAAGAAAAAAGAAAAAAAGAGAAGGCATTACTCAGAAGCAAAAGGACAGAAAAACTGATGGTGTGACCTTGTAATTACCAAGGAAATCGTGACATGTGTAGTCCACTGACTCAAGAGAGAAAGAAGGAAATGCTGAACGTAGCAGGGAAACATTCTTGGAAAGCAAAACTGAGGCTACCTAACAGAGAAGACATTTCAAAATTTGTCTCTTCCTTTCACTGCATCATTACAATATTGAAAAGAAGTAATGAACTTCCTCAGATGCTTCTTCAGTAGGTCATCATGAGCTATATATTATACAAAGTAGTTTATCATTGTTATTGATTCCTGCACTATGGAATGACAAGTATAGAATGTAAAAATCTGCATAGAATCATTATTTGGTTGAAAATCTCCATATTGATCATTTTTTTGGCAAGCTAATCTCTATGAAAACAAAGGTCTGCCTCTCAATAATCTGAAGCTGAAATGCTTAAGTTACCAGTTTAAATCAGCTAGACAAATGTTTCTGAAATGCAGATTTCAGTAGGACATCAAGGAAATCTTTTGTCAAGCTTTTCTCAAACTGCAAGTTATTTTTAGCAAACAGAAGACATCCAACCATCACAGCAAAGGCTAAGGCTCAGCCACAAGTAAAAGACCAGATGGCAAGAGCAGGTTGAAAAGCAAAACACAAGTATATACTCCTATTGAGAAGACAATTTCTGCTGAGGTCTGATACCCCTTCTTGAAAACTAGCAGCACTATCTTTCCAGTGGGCTTTTAAATTGAGCCTCCATTAAATAATTCTCCATTGAGGCTTAAAACTGACAAAAAAAAAAAAAAAGGTTTCACGCCTTCCAATCCTATAGACATAATTTCCACAAGTAATCTGTTAAGTCTATTATATCTACTGGAAATAGAGCTGCTTTGTTGTTCATTTCCCTAAATTGTTCATTTGCTGTCAGCCTGAATCTCTTGTGCAATATCTAAGCCTTCCAGTTACAGTAACAGCAATTTTAGCTTTCAGAAGGCTTCCCTTTCCTCTTAAAGACTAAAATTTGTTTTGCAACTCAGTTCATTTTATTTATAAATATTTAATTTTCATTTGCTTCCTTAAAATTTGTTCTGAGTGGATAGTAGCATGAATTTATTATGAAGTGTATTTATCTTTCTGTATCTCATTAGTGCTCAAGAGTTCTGTTGCCTCTACTAAGCATTCTGTTGAACAAACTTCTGAAGGTCAAATTCAAGCACAGGGAGGAAGTGAAGCATAAATTTAAGATGCAGTTCTTTTATGCCACTCCTCAATATTCCTCAAAACCACATGCCCCACTGGAGTTCAGAAATGGCATTAACTCTGGTAATGTGAAGACAGGAGACATGATCTAGATTAGTTTTAACTCTCCTGATTGCTGTAAAAATTGCATGAACACTATTTCTAGGAATAACTCAAAGTGTCAGTTTCAGGAGTTGTAAACACACACCCAACAAAAGAAAAAGAGCAGAAAAAAAAGTCAGTCTTCAACGTGAAACAAGAAACTGACTCAGGGCTTTATCCAATATTATTTTATATTAGGTTTACTAAGAGAAACACGAACATAATTGAATGAATGAGACAGTTCAAAGCGAGTTTGAGGCTGCTCAAAAAAACACCAGAAGTGAAGAATGAAATGAAGAACACACAGAAAATTTTAAGATTAAAAAAGAAAAAAAAAAACACCCCAAACCAGATCTCTAGCATACAGCTTGTTAGTGCAGGAATAACTGACAAAGACATAATGGAACTTTTAGCCCATCTGAGTGTCTCATTGTGACAACAGCTGATGTAATTTTCAACATACCTTCAACTCAAACACAGTTAGCAAATATTCTGATGACACACATACCCTGGAAACACCAGCCAGAAACAGCATAGCATGACTTGTTTAACTTCAGTGCATCACTACAGTTTCATAGAAACGAGTCACGATTAATGGAATTTTGTCATTTTAAAACATTTAAGATGCAACTTTCTTGGCTATAAAAAACTCCCTGACCTTTTCCTTGTTAGGGGGAAATTAGAGAGAAGTTACTGGTAATTCCAGGCACATCTGCATACTTTTTCCTCTAAGATCAGCATAATAGCTACTTTTTATTGTACCAACAAAAAAAAGGAAGAGATTCACAGAACCACAGAATCTTAAGAGGCGGAAGGGATCTCGAAAGATCATCTAAGTCCAACCCTCCTGCCAGAGCAGGACTCCCTACAGTAGGCCACACAGAAACTTGTCCACGTAGGTTTTTAACATCTCCTCAGAAAGAGACTCCACAGCGCATCTGGGCAGCCCATTCCAGTATTCTCTCACCCTCACAGTGAAGAAATTCTTCCTTGCATTTCTTTGGAAAGTCTTATGTTCCAGCTTACACCCGCTGCCCCTTGTCCTGTCACTGGACATCACTGAGGAGAGCCTGGCTTGATCCTCCTGACACCCACCCATTATGTATTTGTAAACATTAATGAGATCACCCCTCAGTCTCCTCCAAGCTGAAGATCCCCAGCTCCCTCAGCCTTTCATCATAAGGCAGATGCTCCACTCCATCATCTTTGTTGCCCTGCGCTGAGCTCTCTCCAGCAGCTTCCTGTCCTTGAACGGAGGGGCCCAGAACTGGACACAATATTCCAGATGTAGTCTTCCAAGGGCAGAGTAGAGGGGAAGGAGAAACTCTCTCAACCTACTCATCATCCTCCTTCTAATACACCCCAGGATGCCATTGGCCTTCATGGCCATGAGGGCACACTGCTGTCCCATGCTCATCCTGCTGCCCATGACCCCCAGTCCCCTTTCCCTTATACTACTCTCCCTCATTAACAGTAATAATTTGGGAGCTGGAGAGTAAAAAATTGTAGAAGTAGTTAATTCAGTTTTGAATTATGTTATTAGAAATCATTGCAATGCTAAAACATCTTGAGACAGGAACAGAATACAACACTGAATGAAATCCACATATTATACTTATTTTGGATTAATGCAGCACGAGAAAGAAATGAAATAACACTGCCAACATTTAACAAAAGTATTAAAAGAATAAGTGCTTCATAGTCTGTCTTTGCACAGATAAAAGCGGTAGCTAATGTACATTGGTGGTGAATGAAGATGCATTACATACAGTAAGTGGGAGAGCATATTGTTAAAGCTATCTCTACTGGCACTCTTGAATGTCATGCTGATCTATTTTCTTTAAAGTGGACTGATATTAATATCTGTGTGTACTTCAGATAAAACAACTGGTATTTTGAAAAGTTCATGTTGGTCTACTAAAATAGATATTGCAGTTCTCCCTATCACTAAAATATTCATTAATCTGCCACACTGTGATATTTCAGACATCTAAGAAGGTTTCTAATGACTATTATAACGGATCTTAGACCGCAGTTTATAGCTCATAAAGGATTAAGTATTGCTCTAACACATTCTCTTCTTAGTTCCAGACAAAATACAATGCTTAGAACTGTCAGGAAGGTCCTATAACAAGAGACACACTTTTTCAAAGTACAGTTCATAGTAGATGCCTCTGGCATTTAAGCTTCCTGAATAGGAACTACTCCAAATATTTATGTCTACAACAGCCTTTTTAATCACAAATTTCTAGATACTAGACATTTACAGAAGTCATACGTTTTATTGCAGGAATTTCTGCATTTAATAGGGGTTTTCTTAGCTACTGTGAGAGTATTACCAAGACTGCTACTTTATTAAAAAAGCTTTGTGACAGTGACAGCAAACTACCATAACCAGTTTAGTCTTCTTGACTGTTTATGGGTGCTGCTAAAAACTGTGGTTTGCAATAAAGTACTATCTTTAACATCCACCACAATTTTCAAGATTGAAGTTACAACTATATGCTTAGTACATTACAATTAAAATCATATCAGAGTACAGCTTGAAAATGCAATTTGGTCTTTACCAGAGTTCCTTCTGAAACAGTAGAAAAAGTGGAGAAAAAAAAGTGGGGTTTTTTTATGGTCTTTAATTATTATTAAAGAAACAAAACAAAGTTCTATAATCTGTATTGTTCCCAAACGTTAAGAGAGTTCAGGTCACTGATAAAAATGTGGCTGGCACAGAAAATTTCTACTATTTAAATCTTTATACGTTTGTGTAAGATACCAGATGGGCCATTAATCTCTCAAAAGATGACTACCAATGACTATCCATTGAAACAATCAACAAAAGCTCAGATAATAATTCAGATAAATTGATTAATTCCTGTCGGAAACAAAAAAGTGAGCAGAAAGAACACTGATATTATCATTATCATGCATTAGTCGAGATTATTAATATGGTATCAGAAAGCACTCCCATAAAGAAGTGATAAAAGCTACAAACAACCTACAGAATCTGCCGGTAAAATAATCAGCTTTGAACAGATACGTGATGTAACGTATTTGAGGGAGAAATTTTCGACATGGAATCTATCAAAAAGGAACTGAAAGATTCTTGCAAGAACAAGTGGCAACATATACAGAAATGGGAAGTCATGGAAACAAGAGACACAAAGAGGTCTGAGGGATGTATACAACATGAAAAGGATCAAAGTAGTGATAGCAGCACAAGAGATTACATAGGACTTCAAAAATACCTTACACACTGACATGCATGATTAGATCTGTGTAAGTGCTTGATTTGGTGCTTAAGGTCCAAAGTCAGATATTCAGCTTCACTGCTGCTACTTAACCCTGAATATTAGCATACTCAGCTGTTATTGCTCAAGATAGCTGACATCTCTAGTACCATCTTTATTTTAATCAGTTTCATTTCTATTCATATCTATGGATAGTTCCACATTCTTCTGTGTCACTCAGTTGTGACACCCTAATCAAGGTCATCCTCAGAAAACCAGTCTGAGGACAGACAGCAAGAATGATGACAACTATCCCCTGGGGCTAGGGCTTAAAATCCATGTCTCTCTACTCCCAGATGTGTGAGCTAATCCATAAAATGATCTTCTCTTGCATTCTCAATTAATGTTTCATTATTCTATGCAAAGCAAAACACTTTCAAAAGGACACATTGCAGCCATTCCACCTCAGAGTATTTTATAGCCAGGATACTTTCCTGGAAGATAGGAGACGCTGATTAGAGCTCCCTCAGGCAGAGGAAGGAATCAAATGCAAGCCTGCTGCTTTTTAACTGCTGAGCTAGTGCATAGCACGCGTTGGGAGTGGCAACAAGGAGCAGAACAGTAAGAGTTTTTGAACAAAAAAGGCTATGTATCTAATTTCAGTAAAGTGATCCTCCATTAAAGGAGACTATGGTATCCCAGTCCCAGACAATGACTCTGCTTAAGGCCCTCTCTCACCTGAAGTTCTTTTCAAGATCTTTCCCAAGCAGCTCTTCATTCAGCTTGTTGGGATTTGTCATATAACTCTCCTTTTCATAGGGGCTGCCTAAGCAGCGAACTTTATGTTAATTCACTGACAAGGAACACCTAGGTACTGCAAAGCTCAAAGATGCAGCAACTAGTGCTTTTTTTTGTGAGTGTGGTGCCCAGCATGTTAGGGAAGAGATAAAGCAGCAAGGGGTCAGTGCTAGGGTGGGGAAATACATTGATAACTTGCGCAGTAGCAAAATTCTGGGTGGACATTAGGCAATAGAGTTTAAAAGCAAAGAGCCCAGACTGAGAGCATTTACTGTAATTCAACAGAAAGTCACAAATAAATGGAGTGAAGAAAACCTTTTGGATATACAAACAGTGAAGTTCAGAGGAAAAAGAAGTGCACCTACAAAACAAGTCTTCTCCAACTTTACTTCTCCATATGCTCCCATGATATTCCTCTCTTCCATAATTTCCAGTCTTATTATCAAACCTCCCACAATTTGTAGACCACACCACATCAGCTGTCTTCTTGAAAGCTGTCATCTTTCCACAGCCTTACAGATAATATCCCTTCTCTCATCACACTAATAAAATTAACATGATTAACCGCTAATCATTAGAATAAAACATTCTCTGTGTATCTCTCAGCCTGAACACATATAAAATTATTTTGGAAGTTTTTGGTAACAGACTGTAATTTCCCCTAATTAGGGATACTGGGTTAGATTCTCGGTTGTGATATAAATCAGTACATTTCCAAGAAACAATATGATTTACATCACATGAGTATCTTGCTTGTCTAATTAACATGTATCAGAACATTATGCAGGAACGCTTTCCACACAGCATACATGGCCATGAACTGAGTGATACATCACACACATTCCTTCCAGATCTGAGATGTCAGAAAGTGTGTGTCCCACAACATAGCTATACTGCACCGGTTCAGGTAGGTGTGGTTGAAACATTCCTACAATAAGCATATTGCAGATGTATAAGCAGGAAGAAATTACCAACAAGATGGCATAAACCTTTGAGATTTCCATAGTCCATTGTCATGCAACAAGGACCACTGCTCCTTTGCATTGTTTTCTTTTTCCTTTCTTGTCAGCATGTTTCAAGGAGTCTCTCACAGCACAGAAATACTTGGTACAAAACCTAATACATCCTGAATGAGCATTTTTCTGAGGACTGCCCAGTTATTTCCAAAGTTAAGCAGTATATGTCATGCACATGAAAGTTTACCTAAGAAAGCACGGGAAGCACATGCGTGCTTCACTTACTACACTAAAACAGTCCTAAAGTGCAATCCTTCACATGAGATGGTGGCAGCTTCAATCTTCTTTCTCTCTTCCTCCTCAGATTAGATAAAGACTGCAGCCACTCGACTTCCTAAATCCATCCCCATGTTCTTAAATAAATCTTCCATCTGGAACAAAAAAAAAAAAAATCACACCACCACCACCACTTGCAAAGCATTGCAGAGACACTGTAGAGCACTCAAGTTTTTCTGTGCCACAAAACTAGGAAATAATCATGCAGAGTCCCTTGAAAATGTTCAGACCTCAGCAACCAACAACCTTTCTAAAATTAATCCTAGGCTCAGCAGCACTACACAAGATATCACAAGCCTGTATGATCACAGGTAATTACTCAGTGTTATTTGACCTTTCATCACAATAACAAACTGTTACAGCTGCATATAGTATCTGTAGCAACTGAATGTTTAGTCAAGAATACTTATACACTATCTAAATGCTTCATCTGAAACATGCACACATGTAAAATTCAGCTACCATTTAGTGATATCCATACTGAAATTCTACACAAAGGAGCAGCAACAATGCCAAGGTACATAAGCCAAAGTTTATCTTGAGAAAAGCTATGATTCCTGTTGACATGCAGAAGCCCAGGCTGTTGCAATCAAAAGGCGTGTTTGCAAGTCTAACATTTATAATTACACAAACATTCCCCCACCCTTAATGTCAAACACACTGAATGCCTTCCTGACAGTGAGACGCTTTCCAGCTGGTGAAGAAAACAGCATCAGGAATTCAATTTGTGTATCATTTCAAAATACTCTGTATCTGCTTTTCTATAGAAAATGGAGTTCATATTTGTTCTAATCTGCCACTCTATCACAGATACACCCTATAACAATGGCTAGGCTATATAAATACCAGACATACACAAGGAGAGAAACTAGTAAACTGCTCAAAATATTACTAAGCTCATCTATACCTTTAATAAATGGTGAACTGTTTATTGTTGAATGCAATGGCTCAAAGTTTACTTATGCCTATTTAAAGTACATTAATTGCGGACACATACACTCTACATCTGTGACAAGCTTACAGTCTTAAGTAACCAGACATTAGCACTTTGCAAACTGCTAACCAGTGAAATAATATAAAGTTCAAACTAAATACATTAAATCAACTGTAAATGGGTCTGTATCCTCCTGACAGAGCTATTTCCACTTTGGATGGCAACAGAGTCAACTGAGATTGCAAGGAACAGGCAAGTAACCGGTCTTACACTAACTCTTTATGTGACTTTGGAAAATCTGTCCCAGATTCCTGCACCTTCTTTTCTCTGTCTGGTGTTTAGACAGTAGTGATCTTGGATTGGTACTCAAGCCTGGAGTCATGCCACCTTAGTAAGATACCTAACAAAAGTGCCTGCCTCAAGAGATTAATTGCCTGGGCTTCTTGTATAATCAATCAGTGGAGAGCATGACATAAATCTTCTACCAATCCATACAAAAGCTTTTCTATATTTGACCACGTAGAATATGGGTTTAAAAACAGAACCAAGGTAATCGGTTACAATTGTTTTGCTCTAAAACAAATAATTTAGATACATTATTCAACCTTGACATATACTGGGGTTTCTCCCACAACAATGTGTCATTTCTGAAAGCAAATTCAAAACTAGAAGAGGGGGGAAAGGCTACAACAGTCAGAGATACAGATAAATTTATCATACAGGCCCATCTGACTCAGACATATTTTATTTTTTTAAAAAAAAGTCCCATACACCACAGGGAAAACTCCAAGTGACAAAACCAAACTAGCCATGAAAGTGTTTCCTTGAATGTGATTGACATTAACCATATTCACAGTTTTCTTAAAGGGCTACTGGTTTTTCTTTTTTTTTTTTCAGAGCAAATGATACAGATGCTCAAAACTAAAATATTCATCACAGTACTGATTATACTAGATTTTTGACTAAGACAAATAAAATTATAAATATCTGTTGCCATCATTTACCCTTCTGTCCAATGGTTTATCAGTGGCTGTGTTGAAAATTTCAGGTGCTAGCTGAGAGATCCACAGAGGCTCAAATCAGCCTGAAGTACAGAACCATACTTGGTTTTCCTTGGGGAGGCTTTTAGAGCACACCACCTTTTCTAGAAATCAGGTAAAAAGGCTAATGTCCATGATGAACTGAAATACTGCTTTCAATCATAACAAATTCTAAGTAATAGGGCTTCATGGAACCATGGCAAGAGAAGAGCTGTGGATTCACACATTCCTTCTGTTATCCTTTCAAGGAATGCAGTGGTTGCCACATTCCATCGAGCTCTCACATCAGAGGAGCTTCTGCTGCACTTCAGGACAGATACCCACAGAAGCTTATTGGCAGGACTGCTCCCTGACCACTGATGTGAAAAAAAATATCAGAGGAACACACAGGAGAGCTAGTCACCACAGTACAGCAGAGAGTAGATGCAAGCGGGTACTATCACAAAAACCCACACAAACGTGTAGCTGTGGGTACTGTGGCAGAAAGAAGGGTGATAGCTACAACCACGAGAGGAATCACCCCCCAAATTTGTACCAAGCCTTGAGTAGTGTGTGCCTCACTACCACAGCTAAGATACTCAGACTATCTAAAGATAGCCTGAAAGAGCTAAAACTGGGCATAACTGCATCAGTCCAGAGATAAGAGGTTTTCATCAACTATAAACAAGACAAATACTCTTCAACTACAGTGATTCTATTCATTTGGCCTAAAAGATGTTTCACACTGCATGTACTTTACTAGCTGACAAATGAAAGTCAAGTAGCTCTTAAGCATCAGTCATATAATATGACTGTTCTCAGCACAAGCAAACTCCAATTATTCTTGAAAGGCAAGTAAAGTGCCTGGTAGTAGGACAGAAATGGGACTGCTGATGAATTTGTCTGCTTTCTCCAGTTACAGCCTAAGAACATACCGTAGTATAACAGTACATTTCAGCATTTATTATTCTGATGAGGTCAGTCTGTTGATGTTAATTTTTATTGCCCTATCTCAAATAAAAGGAAATGGGAATCATCAAGTTACCTTTCCTGATCACTCCTTCAACACACCTAGTTTCCTAGAGGATAAACTACCCTCTGCTGGAATAACAGAGAATTAACAGGCAAGAAGAAAACATTTCCTTAAAAACTTCTTGTAGACCTTAAAAGCATTCAGCTGCAAATACAGTTTGCCATTTGCTGCAACCTTACAGAAGCTGGGATTGATTGCAATGATTTTGCAGCCGCTGTCCTCTTAGTGAAAGACAACTGACTCACCTAAGACATGAATCATTACCACAAAATCAGCCTTTTTTTTTTAATGAGCTTAAACAGATTTTTCTAAGAACCAAGCTGCTGATTTACAGATAGTATCCAGTAGCTTCTTGGTTTGTGGTGTTGCTCTTGGTCCTAGAATCTTTCAGAATTCAAATCTTAATGTGATATAATTCACCCCATACAAGACAATTACATATAGTAGTTACATAGCGTACATAGTGAAAAATTGCAATAGCAAGCATTTGTAAAAAACAAAAATCTTCCCAAAGACCCTAAACTCAGCATTTATTAGGAGAATTATTCCACTCAGCAACGAAAGAGCCATTGCATTGCACTACTGTTAAAATCCATTGTAATAGTTGGAAACACTTTCAAGCCCAGCCCCATAGTGGGCAGGATGGTACAAGATGAAATTTCTATTAAACTTTCAGCTGATCATAACTCACATCTAGCCTCAAATCACATGCCCAAGCGAGCTTTCAAGCTGCAGAGGTAGCATACAAGCTCAGCATATACTAGAAAGGATTCTGCTTGGGCCATTCACAGAAGAAAATAAATTTCACCTCAAACTGACTGACAATCTTCTCACAGTGCTTCAGTAGGACAGAAACAGAGAACACAATTTGTACAGAGTTCGTATACTTTCCAGAGAAACTCTGGTTTATTTTACAAGGAGGTGTTGAAAAAAAAAAAAAAAACCAAAACTCAAGCCAAGTATGACAACAAAGAAAGGAATGTTACAAAACCATATCATGAGTTAGGCCACTTCCATGATTGTTAATCTGTATAAAAAAAATCACAGGTCCACTGATCTAATCACAGGTCCACTGCTTTTAACACTTGATAAAAGTTTCAACCTTCAAACAAAAATGCATAGTTTCACTTCTTTCTTCAAAACTACAGAGTATGGCTATTTAATACACTCCTGGGTCCCGTTATCACAGCTCCAGGAAAAGAAGAAAGCCTGCCACTTTGTTGACATTTCTGGCATAGAGACCCCAGCACAGAATTAGTCAGGATCCTTGGAAAGAGTCTTGATATCTGTCACAGAAAATCTGCAGAAAAGTTAGTCTTGAATAGGACCCACCAGCTAACTACTTCCTCTGCTTCTACAGTCATCAATTGCTGCAACACGTCACAATACAGTGAAACTATCACACACAGTGGACTGCAGAAAGCTAAAACATGATGTATATTCCAAAGTTCCCTGAAAAAAACAAATGTTCTAAAAAATACCAGTTTGCTTCAGTGAAGGTGTCACAGTTTATGCCCAAGAGGAATTTAACTAATAAACTCTTTTTTTCTGTATAGGGTCTGATTTAGGTATCTACTTGTAACTCATCAGGTAAAACCTGAAATTGTCCAAATGATCTTTAAGGGCTCTAATGTAAGAAAATGTGTTGACAACTGTCAGTGCTCTTCTGTGAACTTCCCTTTTATGCTGTTGGCCTCAGAAAGTCAAATAAGAACACTCAAACTTAAAAAACCAAAAACAAACAAAAAAACCCTAAAAATCAGAAAAGACATACAGTATAAGCCACAGTTGAGGAAGAGGCAAATTTAACCTATAATGCCCCAGAGAAATGGGCTGGGAAAAAAAACCCAAAAAAATTATTTTAACTGAAATAGCAGACTTCATAACTGCTAAAAGAGACTATGTACCACTGCAGTGACAAATGTTATTAGAGAGGAAAACGTTATTCGGTGACTACAAAGATTAACAGCTCCATTTAAACAGGAAGAAAACCCCAAATTCAGTAGCGTGATTGACTAATATGGTACACGATTGTGGAGTAAATGGCAGAGCTGTGTTTTTTGGCACGATAGCATCCTGCTGGAGTGCAGAGGTGCCTTGCCATGCCAGTACACCACCAGATACCCTGGCAGTGGCAGTTTGCAGATCTCTCCTACAAAGCCTTGCAGCAAGAACACGGTGAGGGGGATAGACTGCTCTCACTTCCCAGAGAATCCCCACAGGCAGGAAGAATCTCCACTCATCATGACATTTTACCAAGTGCAACAGAAATGTGTCACAAGTGCTAGTAATATTGCTAGTCGTGCTACTAATAACTAGAACTCCTAAAATAAATTTAATACTGCTAGTTTCTGTAATGTCTATAACAAATACTTGGGCAGGAAAGTAATATATGCTTTAAAATACACTTTTAATCTATTTAGCAATGCTACTTCTGTTCAAGTTACATTGCAGAATTCCCTGCTTAGTTTCAAACATTTTTTCAGATTTCTCCTTGTATATTTTTTCTTTTCTAAGGATTAATTAAAGACTATTATGTAACATTTGGTTCCATCTACTCCCATTGTCTGTTAATAATGACTTTCTTTTGGCATAGAGACAGTTTAGTCTACTGGTTGGGGTTTTTTTCCTGAAAAAACATTACGTGACAAAAGCATAATAGATGAACAAAAATTAGGCAAAAAATCAACTAGAAGGCTTTCCAATAGCCAGATTTCCCACCAAAGGAGAAAGGTTGAGAAATTGAAACTGTTGAGCTAATCAGTGCTATTTTAAGTATTCAATGGGAGTTTAACACGCACCACGGTTTTCAGACTTGCAGCACATTAAGAACAGTCCAAAGTTTCCAAAACTGGCCATATATCTGCTTTAACTACCCACTGAACACATATCTCCTCTGGAAGGGGAGCTCAGAACAGCATCTCCAGAAAGTGTCCATCAATTCATACCCCTACATGGGCACTTGGGTGTTAAAATCATGGTTACATACAGCAGGGAGATCTTTGTGTAGCTTACTTGTCTATACTCTGACGGCCCCTGAGCAATGCAGGTAAGGGTTTTGGAACCATCAGCTGGCTAAAGGAGCTCCAAGCTAGAAATATGACTGCAGTTAGTTATACAGTTCTACTAACCAAGATATACCAATTGACTCACATATTTCAAAATTCATCTTCTAAAAATTTAACAACAGTAGAATCAGAAAAAGTGTACCTCTGGACAAGTAAAAGTTTATCCTTATCATTTACACTGCCCATGTTTTCCAGTCCAGTATTTTTAAAATTATCTCATTTGGTTATGGGTTGTTTTTTTTACTGCATATGGTTATCACTCCAAAACTTTCATTTTTTCTTCGTGATATTTTGACTTCTCATCTAAGTAGTTTCAGCACAAACAGAAGTTCTTTGGTGGTTACTCAATGCCACAACACGTGACATCTCTTCTATGACAGCACAACTGCTCCTGGTGCAAGCGGAATTTCTTCAGTTTTTCAGCTCCATGTTCAGTGTCTTCTTCACTCTGAAGATTAAGGCTTCTGTGTGATTACACTTTTCATCTTGACTAGGAGTTCCTGATATCAGAACCATTACCTCAAAGGGAAACTCTCAGAGGTTGCTGAATACAGTAAGCTAACATATAACCTGTCCCACAATTCTGTGACTGATTTCTATCATACTAATTAAAGAACTAACACTCTTTCACAAAACTGATTTACTGTCCTTGAAACTTTGCTGATTCTTCACTCATTTTCCTGGCTTCCTTGCATTTTAAAATATGTTTCTTTAGAGGTATCCATTCTAAGACAGACCTTATAGAACAAAAAAATAGCACTCTCTCCTTCATATACACACACAACTTAGAGAAGGACCTAGGCACTCTCTGCTATAGGTTGAGGCTTCTGAAGACACAGAGTCTATTATGAGATGGTCAAAATACCTCATAACACCAAATCTGCAGATGAGAGGGGAAAAAAAGATGTGAAAAAAAGGCAGCAACAAAGAAACACTAATAATTTCTTCCGCTCTTAGCCATTAAAAACCTTTGCATTGCTTCAGGGAAAAAAGGTAATTCTTTTCCCATGCTAGTAATGGCTGCTTATTCCCACATTATGGCCTCTAACACCAAAGCACCAAAGTCTCAGTGTAGGAATGAAGGACTACTGAGAAAGCTGTGGAATTACACCACCTGAATTCAGAGCTTGCTCTGTACCTGTCTTGGCTTTTCTGAAACACTCAGAAAACTGCTTAAAATATAAGAAGGAACAACCTTTGTGCTGTGCTTTCTTTTGAAAGTATTTTGAAGTGCCCATACATTGGCTCTAACAATCAGGAAAACCTAATTAAGCAACCTCTACTCCCACGTGTAGCTTTGTGCTCATGTCAGGACAATTTTCCAATTTTGTAAAAGAGCTGTCAATACTAGCAAAACACTAAAAAAGTGCTGTTTATTTTCTCTGAGCAGACCAGACTGCCACCACTACTATTGTTTATACGTGTTGTTTCAAAACAAACTGATTTTCCTAAAACGAAATTCTAGTTTTCAAAGCAGTTAGATAACTACACTAAAATGCCAATACATTTTTTTAATCACTTTTTTTCCTTCCTGTCTGTCCACACAGCACTGAAGACAGAAAGCTCTTTCCCACAGTACACACTTTTTCTGCTGTCAGTACTTTTGCTGTCAGTATGTTATGACGTTACTGTGTATTTACCAAATGCTAGCAAGTACCAAAAGTTAAAAAAAAAAAAAAAAAAAGGAAATGGGAAAAGGTCAGATTTTGCCCCTATATCGGAGCAGAGGTTC
The DNA here is from genome assembly GCF_028858725.1 of Colius striatus. NCBI lineage: Eukaryota > Metazoa > Chordata > Aves > Coliiformes > Coliidae > Colius > Colius striatus. The sequence continues at coordinate 38,711,025 of NC_084790.1, forward strand.
ATGTAAGGATATAAATGCCATGCTTCGGGGCACAGGTTTTGTGTCCTTTGTAGCAAACCTCACGTAAAAAAAAGGGTGTTAAACCAGATGGATCCAGTTTTCTGATAAAGTACAACAGTGTGTGACGTCACCCCTGGTCAAACATCGGAGTGTGCCATTAGTACTTCCCCTTCCTGCAGAAACACTCGTGTGTGTATCTGCTGAGATGGTAGGCTTTAGTGGACATCCCTTGACTAGGGACTCCAGTGGTGGAGCATCACTGCAGTATAAGCCACAACATGGGCATTGCACAAAAGCGACTGCCGTTCCTCCATCAGCCCAACTGATGACTGAACTGTAACTGCGAGGCTCTGCCGGAAAGTGTAACCCTGTTTTTTCCACATATGACTGTTACGCAGTCAAGACAAAACAAGTTCTTGAAACAGACTTTTGAACGCTTCCCTCGAACGCACACACCCCCTTCCTGTGTTCAGTACCTTCACGAACAGAGGCTAGATACAGGAGTACATCAGCAGATCCTCTCTTTGGCATCCGGACACAAAGGCATCCGCTGCCCGCCGTCCTGCTCTGTGGGTATCATCTCGTTGCACCTGCGCTTATCTCCACGGCAAGCGGCCCGGCCGCGGCCTCTTCCCGCCCCGACCCGTGAATCAGCACCCTGCCAAAGGCCCCGGGGCGCCAGCCCCTTCCTTCCGGGACAGGGCTCACCCTGCGCTAGACCGCAGCCGTCGGGCCGCGTCCCAGTCAGCGCTCCGCGCTGGAACATGGCGGAACCGACCCCCGCCAGGCCGAGTGCCGAGAGAGCGGCTGTCCTGGGGCGCCTGCCCAGCGCGCTGCCCCTCTGGCGAAGGTGCGAAGAGTGTGCGCTCCATGCGCTACAACCGAGACGAGCAGAGGGGGCACTGGGGGCCGGAAGCCGGCCGAGTGGACTCGGCGCGGTCAGCTGGCCCTTACCCGGCCGCTGACCGGTGTCCCCCTCACACGCTGTGCCCGCCGCCCGTACGCCTCTTCGCCCGCAGGCAGCCGCGGGCGGCGGTGCCCGAGTCCGGCCCCTCCCAACCTGCCCTCCCCCGCGCGGCCAATGAGGCGAGAGGGCGGAGAGGAGCGGCGGGCCCTGCCCTCGCTGCCCCCGCCCTCCGCGGCGAAACTCGGCGGGAGCGTCGCGGGGAGTTAGACAGAAGCCGAGGGCGCTGCGTCTTGCCTCCCATCGCCTGGCCTCGCCTCGCCCAGCACCGCGCCGCGCCTCTCCGCTGGGTAGGAGGGCATGAGCAGCAGCCACCGCGCTCCCCTAGTTTCCCGCGCCGCCCTCCGCAGCACCTGGAGCCGCCGCCCGCCCGCCCAGGGCCGTCCCAGCGCCGCGCTCAGCCCTGCCCAGCGCCGGTGCGAGCAGCGGTGAGGCGGCTTCACTCCTCTCAGCCCCGTTCCGCTCGGCCTCGCTCGGCTCTGCGCTCGGGCCGCCCGACGGCTCTCCGGGGCGGGCGCGGGGAGCGCGGCGGCAGGCAGAGGCAGACTCTGCTCCTCTGGCAGCAGTCGGCGGCTGCCGGACGGCACCTCGCTTCGGCTCCTTTTTAGGGCGTTTTTTTTTCTTCTTCTTTTTTTGAACTACGCCACTTTTTTTCCCTTCCCCCCCCCCCTTACTTCTCCCTCATTTGAATTTTTATTTTCACACTAGGCTACCCACTCTTCTCCCTTACTTTGCCTTCCCTCTTGCCTTCACTTGACTCCCCAGCAGCAATACGGGCATCATGTCTTTCGACCCCACCATCATGCCACCTGTGAACGGCTCTGCCAACGGGACTGCCAGCGGGGCCGAGGGTGGGAAGCCCGCCACCATCCCCACCATCATGTTCGTCTTCGGTGTGGTGGGCAACCTCATAGCCATCGTGGTGCTCTGCAAGTCCAGGAAGGAGCAGAAGGAGACTACTTTCTACACGCTGGTCTGCGGGCTTGCGGTCACTGATCTCTTAGGGACCTGCCTGGTGAGTCCGGTCACTATTGCCACTTACCTGCAGAACCGCTGGCCAGGAGGACCAGCGCTGTGTGAGTACAGCTCCTTCATCCTCCTCTTTTTTGGACTTTCTGGTCTCAGCATAATCTGTGCCATGTCTATAGAGAGGTACCTGGCTATCAACCATGCCTATTTCTACAATCATTATGTAGACAAGAAGCTGGCAGGGCTCACGCTCTTTGCCATCTATGCTTCTAACGTGCTGTTCTGCGCCCTCCCCAGCATGGGACTTGGCAGGTCTACCTTGCAGTACCCTTACACCTGGTGTTTCATAGACTGGCGAGCAAAGAAGGCCACCCATGCAGCATATTCCTACATGTACGCCGGCTTCAGCTCCTTCCTAATCATGGTCACTGTGATCTGCAACATCCTGGTGTGCGTGGCCCTCATTCACATGCACCGCCAGTTCATGCGGCGCACATCCTTGGGGACAGACACCACCTCTAGCCGTTTATCTGACTTTCGCAGACGCCGGAGCTTCCGTCGGATGGCTGGAGCAGAGATCCAGATGGTTATTCTGCTTATTGCCACTTCCCTGGTGGTGGTCATCTGCTCCATTCCTCTGGTGGTGAGTAACTTTGTGCAACTCTTCTGCTTTTTCATGAGTCTTTGCTCTTCCTAGTCTCTGCTTCTAGGACAGACTGCTAATTAGCTGGTGCTGCAAACTTTTACAATAACTTCAGAGTTGTTAAGTGTATATGCATGGTGGGAGAAAGTTTTGTTGATTTGTACTTAGGAGAAATGAAACAGGCTTATCCCAAGTCCTTGGCTCCTTTGGTTAAAATACAGCGCCAAAAAAAGAAAAGAAAGAAAATTTTCCACTGTTCAACTGGAACCCACACAGCAAAAATCATCTGAGAGCTCAAGGCACTTTAAAGTTCACTTTCAAAATTAATTTGTGATGAGTGAGGTTTGGGTCTTGCCTGCATTTCTGGTTGTTTATTGTGTTTTAAAAATGTGCACTCTGTTGCTGAAGGGTAGAGCGGCCCAGGATGTGCAAAAGGATGTGCTCTGTTCACTTGGCACCAGCAACATGCAGAGTGCTTCACACTCAAAACCTGAGCCAGGCTTCCCCTCCTGAGGGATTCACCTCTTCTGAGTAAATATCACAAAGCCCTCCAGTAGTTTCCCGCTAAGGGAGAAGTAAACTCTGTGGAACCACCTGTCAGTGTAATGCTCATTTTAATGAGAGTTGAAGGAATCTGGCTCACATAAACCTAGAGATTGGAACAAAATGTCAAACAACATTGCCACTAACCATTTGCTAATTTTCTGAAATGGCTGATACAATTAGTGTCATTAAGTTGAACATGCAGCATCTATTTATTTCTATTCCTCCTCCTCATCTCCAAGGGAGACCAAAAAAAAAGAAAAAAAACCAGAAAACCAACAAACCCCAAAACCAACAAACCACCAGCTGGAAGCTCAGTTCTTTGTTGCCACCCACCATAATAAGCTTTGGCAGACTTCTCTCCTCCTCTGGCTCACAGACATTAAACAAACAGCTGGCTTGCCCTATTTGCCACCTTCCAAAGCACAGCATAGGCAGCCAAGCAGTGATTGTCAGGCAGAAAGTGATTTTTAGAAGGATTGTTTTCAGGGGTTTTGTTGTGTGTAGAATGCTCTCTGTCACAGAGCAGCTACAATATGTGTGAAATGCAGCTGGCCAGCTGGGGATGCAAAACAGCTAGTGTATGTAAGGAAGTGTAAGTGAACAGGACTCAAGAGGTCAGTGAGTCTGTCCCCATGCTTCAGAGGAGCCATGATCGCCAGGGTCAGGCCAGTCTTGCTGCATTACTGACATAAACAGGAGCCACTGAAGTGTGGCTGTGCTGGAGCACTGGTGCCCCAGCTGTCGCCAGAGGCCGTCTCCCATCCTTTGGCGTTGTCACTCGTGGCATAACCAAGCATGGTGCCATGTGTTTGTTGCTTGACATCTGAAGGAAGCCAAGAGGTGCTGTCTGAGCTGGGAGCATGGTGTCCCTGGGTAAGGGAGGGGGTATATGGGGGGCATGTGTGTGTGTGTGTGTTAGATGGAGGAACTGCGCACAACCTGATTTGCAGTCCAGCTCCAGAAGCTTGCTGTACCACAAGGCATCATCAGGTCACAGAGTGGCCAAAACCCTGACAGTACCATGGGGTGATAGTACTTAATATGATCAATCTAGTCTTATAACAGCTACTGCACAAAAGAACAACATTGCATTTTCAAGAGAGATGCTGGTAAATGCAGAGAATGGGTTCTGGGAATTAAAACACCGTGGTAACACGATACAGAATATCAGCTGATGCACTTCAGCAGTTTCAAAAAAAACCCCAAACCTAATCCCCTGGAGGAGCAACTAGGGGAAGGCTGAGAAGTCTGAATGTAAGATGAAAAACAAAGTCGTTCATACCCGTTTGGACCTTGGCAGTCTTTTACAGAATATCAAAAAACAAACAAAAAAAGAAGGTAAAAATCAAGAGGGAGCAGCTACCAGAAAGGGAACTGAATTGTTGACAGTTAAAATTAATGAACACAGGTGGGGCAAAATATTTATTATTTAAACAGTAGCTAGTGAAAAACTTATATATGGCAGAAGGTAGGTGAAGGTGCAGGTGATAAAGTTGTGTAGCTCTCTCAGACCTTGATTTCACTACTTATAAAGGCACAGTGGTACCTTGCGAGTGTTCCGATAAGTTAGCTTTTCCCAGCTAAAGCAGCACATATTCTCTCTATCTAAAGTGAGGTAAGAGACTGTCACTTCACTTGGATGACTAAGGGAAAAGGAAGTTTTCTTTAAAAACAACCAAAGATATACACATCTCTGCAGTGTCCAGCATGGTTAAATTTCTTCATTGTTAAGTAGCTTTTGTAAGTAATTTGCCTCACCCTGCAAGAGTAAGCTATAGCAGTATATGCTGCTTTGTGCCATGATGTGCTGCTGTGTGTGCTGCTGTGTCAAGCACTCTGGTTGCATATAGACAGAGGTTAAAAACTGAGAAAGTAACTCAGGCAACACTTTTATGCGATAAATCCCTGGAAAGAGCCACTACCAGAGACAGATAAAACACTAATATAGACATACATGTTCATCACTTGGAGGAGTTCTAGGGAGCCCTCACTATCAAGAAGCTCATCCATAACAGTACAGCCTGGCAGTCATCAAGGGGTAAGGTGGTGGTGGCAAGATGATTCAGATAGACAAAGGCTTAGAGGGTACTTCGTGACTGAGGTTTTCTGATGACCTGATTTCCTACTGATGATTTCAGTGAATACACCATCTCTTAAGTCAAAGCAACTTCTGAAAAAACAGACATAAACCTGTAACATTTTATAATGAATACTTTCACAACATAATGAAATAGCCAGCAGAGGCAATCCAGCAGGATCCATTTATTAGGGTTTGGGGAAAAAAAAAAAAGTCTTAAAATATTAAATAGCCCTGAAATAATAAGCAAAGCTTGTCTTGATTTAAAAAGTGGTTAAAGAATAGCAAGCTGAGTCACAGAGAGCAGCAGTTTTTAATAATCTGATGCTCCAGCACTCAGTTTTCAAGTAGGGGTGTTTAGTGCCTTAATGATTTATTCATAAAATCACCAAAATTTTACAGTGACAAGTGCTGTAACAAAATTATGGAAGATGGTGCAAAATGCTGAATGAACCTGACAGAACTGAAGGCTGATAAAGAAAAGCTGAATGAAAAACATTAGTGGAAGAAGACTTGTGATGTAACTTGATGTGTTCCCAATATGCAGAAAGTGATATGAAAGGCATGAAGAAGAATTTGATAACAGTTTAAAAATTTAATACTGAAGATATATGAATTGTGTACTGACACTTGTCTGCACTCCACACTGCTTATCTCATGTTTTAAAATACTTTGAGTTTTTAGAAAACAGAATTGGATAGAGTTAAAAGTAGGGAATAAGTTATATTAGGAGCAATTTTGCTAGGAATAGAGTAGAAATTACTATCCTGTATTTAAAAAAAAAGCCCAAGCTCCTTCAAGAGAAAATCGGCACACAGTACTCAAAGTCTCTAACTCACTCCAACAGTCTGTCAGATACTCTGAAGATTTTTTAAAGTGCGTGATCTTTTCCTGGTTGCAACCACTGGACACTGTTGTTAAATTACAGTGAAGCAGAAAGTAAAAATGTTTCAGGGTGTACATCTCGTTAACTGCACAAAATAATCAAGAGTTTCTAGCTTAATGTTTAATCGATCTCAAAGTTTGGATTTTTTTTGTTGTTGTTTTTTGTATGGTTGGTTTTGACTTTTCACTAAATATCAGGGACCGTCTGCAGCCAAGAGCAAGGTGGCAGACATGTTTTTTAAGCAATGAAGTAGACACCAAGCAGACACCAAACCCTTGAAGGACAAAGTTTATTGGCCTATAGAGCTGAGAAACTCATTCCTGCTTGCTACTGTACAGTTTTTAAATTTATCCTATCAGTACCTGGGGAGATTTTGAAGCTACAAAGACAATTACCAGCATTGCTGTAACTTTACAAGTCACATTATAGTACTTCATAGGAATAGAAATCATGATTTGCATCTGTAGTTCATAAAAAGGAAAAGCAGCAAACAGCACCCAGGACTCTAATCCTACAAGTACTTATCACTTAAGCATAAACTCAATGTACTTGAGCTATGAGCTTCTTAATACAATTGCAAACAAACTGCTAAACAAACTTTTAAGATATGTTGCCTGAATTCTACAGCTACAAAGCTCACACAGAAATCATTATTTTGAAATTTGAATTCTTCTAGTTCATTTATTTCTTTAAGATTTCAAATTGCACAGATTCAAGTACCCTATTAGCTTAGTAATGGATTCCACTTACTCAGCATTTACTTAGAAGATGAAGGCAGTGTCGTTTATCATGCTACCTCCTGCAGCAGGACACTTGTAGATGAAACAAGATATATCTCTTGCTGTTCTTGTAGATGGTAGACTAGTAAATGCTGTCTTGACAGTATGTTAAGAACTGGTAAAACTGACATCCCAACAGGGATTAATTTTTCCATCATTGTGATTAAGATGTAATTGCAACAATAGGACTGAATTGATAAATGCATTTGACATTCTGGGAGGGGGCTTCAAATAGAAGACACGGAGCTTTTCTGGGAAGCTGAAACAGTTTTCTACAGTCCAAAGTTTTCACTAGATAGGTCCACGTTCTGAATCTTTCACCTATACGTGACGGGTGTCACATACATGTCAAAAGGAAGTAAAGCATACAGAGATAACATAAAGCAAGCTGCACTGTGCAGTTTGTGATCATCCTTTTCAGCCACAGAGTCAATCCTCAAAACACATTTTTGTCTTTCCATAAATTCTGACAGGTAGAAAGGTGAAATAGGTACCAGAGTTTCATATGCTGCTTATCAAAAGAACAATCCCACTATCAAATCACCAATGTGTAACTATAGCTTTAAGATTTTAAAAAGAGGGGGAAAAAAAAAAAGTCAGATCTCCAGAGTTGGACTGTGTACTTCAGCTGTCTTGAAAGTGTGCCTTCTGGTTCTGTGATCTGGATGAATTTATCAGCAAATACCCCTTCCTGTCACACCTCTGATTTTCCGGGTAATGACTGCGTTTAGTTGTACGAGCTGCTCAAAGGTCTCCACTCCCTCAACGACATCGTTTCAACTCCTGGCTCTCAGGGCACCTGCCTTTCTAACAATCAACTGGTCAAACACACAGAGCAGCATTTATACGCTCCCCAGGGTGTATAGCTCTGCACGAGGAAATCTCAGTACAGAAAAAGAAAAGGGGCATTTGGAAGGAAACGTCCGTATGGCACATGCTAAGCCCTCAGGGGAAAATTGTGTATTTATGTATTTGACAGTTGTACATTTTGTAGGGGAAAAAGAATCCCACACAGATGGTCAAGTAGGTATTTCGAGGGCAGCTTTTATGACAGACAGCATCGCCTGAGTGTATTTTTCATCCCTTCCAGGTTCAGGAATCCCGAGTGCTGCCTTTCGGGTTCAGCGCCGGCGTCGCCAATGGCGGCATTACTAGCAGAAGCAGATCAGTGGAGTCACACAAAACTCTTCCCCACCTGCGCAGTTGCCCTCAGGCTGCCCTATTCCTTCTCCCCGCTTTCGTCTCCATTGCCCCCCCGGCTCCCTGCCCCCCGCGCCGCTACCCTAGGGGCAGGTGGCGCCGCCGCATCCGCCGCGGCCGTGGGGCGCCGTGATGGACAGGCAGGCGCGCCCCCTAGCGGCGTGCGTGGAGCGCTGCGCTAGGCTCGCGGAACAGGCCCGGCTTCCCCGCGCCACGCCTCTCACCCGCCCCGTTCCTCTTCAGGAGTTTAATTAAGGGCGGTTTTAACTAACCACCAATGAATACTCGCCGAACTGCTTAAAAATTCCGGCCCCTGGAGGAGCTGGTGTTCTCAGCCAGGGATGCGTGGAATCCTGTAGCGATGGACATCAGACAGGAGGCTAATGCAAAATAATGAAGAAAACCAAGCTTAATAAAAGAAAAGCCCATAAAAATAAGTTCAATGTGCATAGGAATACTGTTTTGAAGTACTTGAATTACCTGTTTGGCTTCACTGAAAAAAATAAACTAGTTGTCAAGAAGACATCTGCAGTGTTTGAAATGGGTAGGAAACAGAAAAAAACACCTCAGATCATGATATTGCTATATAAGTTCAAGAGTTTCCCATGTTTTTAATTGTGTGGGCAGGTTTTGACATTTTTCACCAGACTTGGATGGCTTCACGAGCAGAATTTCTAATAAAAATTACTTCAGAGGGGCTGTTCTAATTTGACTCATTTATTTAAATGGTCTTCTGCCTCCTTGTCTGTAACCTCCTAGCTAGGCAAGACTTGGTCAATTTCATGAATCAAGGATGAGATTTTGAAAACCTCAGAATTTTAATGCTAGATATTTACTGTATCTGATAAGAAGAGCATCTTCCACTACCAGTTATTTTCAGTGGGTTATCCTAGGTCTTCCTATATCTGGGACACTGTGTAGTCTTGATAAAATGGAGAACAGAGTGATCAACGTAACAAACTCATATAAAAACATCCTCCTTAGTGACACTAGAAAGGTAACATTGATATCAAAGAACTAGACTGTGCTGGGGTATTTACAAAAGTGGCTTCTAAAACAGGAGACAGACTAGGGTTTTTTTCTTGGATTCAAAAGAAGCTGAAGAAGTTATTTCTGTGTAGAAGACAGGATCTTTTAGTCTTAAATTTTGGGTATGATAAACTACAATTGCTAATTCAATTGTTTACTTCATGCAGCAGTTTCAACACCTTAAAATTCTTGACCACTTCATCATTTTTATGCCTTTGTAAGTAGAACCAAAATACTGGGTCACGTAGGAAAGCAAAGCACAGTTGAGAGTGTACAAATTATTCTGGAATCGACAGCTCTAGACTTATTTTCAGAGTCTTGTGTACTTGGATTATAATTTGTGTTTCAGTTTGTTTCTAAACAAACAATTATTATACCTTTGCTAGAGGAACGGATTGCCCATTTCTCCTCAGATATCTCTTTGTAGGTAGTGTAAGACTCAAGGTACACCAAGGATTTAAGATACAAGTCTACATCTTTCCTCCCATGTTCTTTCAGGAAAGCGTCGGCCAAAAGTTGGAGGTTCGAGGATTAATTATGAGGGGAAAGAGAGAGAGCCATTCCTCCCCTACCTGTAACACTGGCTGCCAATTCACAGCAGATGCACCTCTCAGATATTTTTGCCGTTTCCAAAAATAAATGCACAGCTGCCAATCTGAGATGCCTGGCTTTCCCAGCTTCTTTATCTGTCCTAGCTTGTAGTAGTGAGTCTAGAACTTGGCTTTGAAAAGTAGTCTCTGATTTCCCGATGAATCGCATAACTGTGTCTTTCTCTTCCTCCTTCTCCTTGGGTAGGTCCGTGTCTTTGTGAACCAGCTGTACCAGCCAGAGTCAGTGAAAGATGTGAGGCAAAACCCTGACCTGCAAGCTATCCGCATTGCCTCAGTGAACCCCATTTTGGATCCATGGGTCTACATCCTCCTCCGCAAGACTGTGCTCAGCAAGGCCATTGAGAAGATCAAATGCCTGTTCTGCCGCATTGGAGGGGCTCGGAGGCAGCACTCAGGGAGCAATTTTAACTGTGTGGATGGCCGCAGGACCTCCTCTGCCATGTCAAGTCAGTCACCCTCCTTTGTCTCCCGTGAGCTGAGGGAGATCAGCAGCACTTCACAAACACTGCTCTATCCGCCGGAGTTAAGCGAAAGTAATGCTGGGGGACGCGTTTTGCTCCCAGGCCCCAGTGCCAGCTTGGCCCAGTCCAACATCACGTCAGTAAGGACACTGCGTAGCTCCGAGACCTCAGATTCTTCACAGGGACAGGATTCCGAGAGCGTCTTCCTGGTCAATGAAGTCAGGTCTGGTGGTGGGGCCAGTTCCACATCCAAGGGTGGCCCTCTCCAGGTGACTTTCCCCACAGAGACATTCAGTTTATCAGAAAAGTGCATATAGATTGCCATGAAAGGCATCGACCCTGGGGATACTTCCTGGTACATTGGAAAAACTGGTGCAATAGATAGGTGTTCTGCCTGCTCGAGGGGAGAAGGGTTCAGCTGTGCTCCAAAGGGCTATTTTTCTCTTGCCATGTGATGGGTACATTTCTTTTAGACTACTGAGGACTGTGTGGAACAGACACTGCACTTGGGCTCTGCCATCAGAAACAGTACGAGGCAGCTCTAAAGGGACTGGAAACACAAACTGCCTTGTCTTGTTGTGGGACATGGAAGAGCTACTAGGCCTCTGGAAATAGGAAGACCTGTCACTTTCTTTTTTTTTCTTTTTTTCCCTTTCTAAATCTGGTAGAGCTGGTTTTTTTTGGTGTTTTGTTTTTTGTTGTTTTTTTTCACTCCCCATGGTTGCTCAGCTATCAAGAGTTTAAGTTTCTGGTACCAGAGCTGAATGTGAGGCAGCTGCTAGGAACTGGACACAGCTACTCTGAGAGCTGGCAGGGCAGGATTTCAAAATGTCTCATGTCTCACTAAAGCATGAAAATGTGAATTTTTACCATTGTACATGTATCAGGATTGAAGATATTTAAAAGTCTAGTCTTCTCTATGAGAAGTTTTTTTTATTAATACAAGGTATATAGAAACGATTGCCAGCCTTCATTTCCCCTAGTATTTCCTGCTGATAAGACATTCTTTGTTGGGATTTGTTGTCCATGCTAGATTCACAGCTGATGAGGTAATTCTCTAGCTGAGAATACATAAGCACTTTCAGAGTGGAATGGGTATATATGCGCTATTAAAAGGGAAAAAGAAAACACATCCTTTCAGTTCAGAATATTCCTTTTAAGTATATGTACATACTAAAAAGCCAGATTTTATTTATGTGCTGATAATGTTTCTCTGTTTAACACATCTACGCCTCTCCCAGTACTTTGGCCCACAGGCTGCACACATTTGAGCACACACTTAACATCACCCATCAGCATAGTCTCTCTACTGCCAGGGAGACTCCTTACATGTAAAGTTAAGGACATATAAAAGTGCTTTCAATATCAAGGCCTAAAACTTTCAACTCCTGGTTAGTAGTCTTAATATTCACTTTAGTTAAAGCATCACTGATGTAATAAAGGTATTTTTTCATAACATTTATAATTTTACTTTAAATAGTAAATAGAATTTTATGACTGTGTAATCTGATACTCCATCAAATAAATATACAAAACCATGGAAGCAGAATCTTCATTTAAAGTACAGGTTGTATAGAACCATATCCTTGTCTTGAACCCCTTGAAAATTACTTGTTCAGTAGAGTTTTAATGCCAAACACATCATGAAAACCAGCCATTAACCACTGACAAAAAGTAGTTTCGTGTTTTGTGTTGTAAGGGTTAGATCTTGTTTCAGAAACATTGTTATTTTGATAATAATTCTGTGCAGGTATTTGGAGAATGTTTTGTCAAATACTAAGCATGTTATGCTGCTTAAAATGTTTTCATGTGAATGCTTTATTGTAATGAAAATCTTGAGCCTTATCTTGATATGTTTAAGCAGTTGTACTGACCAAGGTAATTTTGGAGATCTCAATTAAATGGAAATGTTCTGCTTGATCCCAGTCTGCCATTCAGCACCAACTCCTTACTTTAACAAGCCTCCCATTCTGGAACCCTTTGCACCCAGGTACTGTCAGAACATACTTTGTCGTGTAAGTTTCCAAAACACCACAGCATGATCATGGTCAGCAAGAGGCAGCTATCTTCAAAAATATTGCCAAGAACACCAACATACAGCCATGAAAATTATGCAAACAAAGATCAAAGACATTTTCCTTTAGCAGGGGAGCAGTTAAGCTCATTTGCCTCGATACCTGTACAAAGTGAAGTTGAATACACAAGTATTTACAGCTGAAGCCACCTTTCCACTGTTTAAGCTGGAGAACAGTATTACTTAAGTTCCTACTGCAGCTACAGGTGAAGATCTGTCTGCATCCTTTGCAATTAAACCACTTAACTATGGTCTGTTGCTTACTAGTGACCAACAAATACTCATTGTACTTCCCAAGACAGGAAACGGTACCTGGCAGAGCAAGAAGGTGGGATTGCCACTACAGACATATCATCCATACCAACACCAGACCACATGTCTGCACCTGGCCCCAAGCAGCACACCAATGATACTGGTAATGTATGCAATGATAGAATAAAATAGCAGCAGTGTACAACAGGTATTTAAATAAGCAAGGGCTTATAATTGGTTTAAATTTTATTTAATAATTAATAATGATTTTCATTATTTCTCATCATTACTGATGAGAAATCGATATGGCCTGGAAGAGCTCTAAGCTGACCTCATAACTTCCCTTAGGAAACACAAATGATAAGGCTGAGGTGTTCCTCCTGCCCACAGCATTGCTGGTGTGTAAGTAGTGGATGGGACTCGCAGCACATAACATCATCACCACCAGCCAGGCAGGATGACAGTGGTTTCTACAAAAATTTGTAGCTTCATTTGAATTTTTGATCAAGAATATAAGATAGCATTATGACTGGGCTCAAGTTTAGAGTGTAGGATATACTGACACAGGGCTTAGGCTATATGGAAGGGCTGTAGGATCCTCTTCTAAATTGAATTTACACAACTGCTGTCTGCAGTACTAGCACTGTCTAACCCCAATTGGTGCTGCAGGCCCAATGCAGAGGCACTGTTTTCAAATGTCACCAGCCATCACCCTAACCAAGCAGCTTTCTACAGGGTTTTTAGTTCTGCTCATAAACACAACCACAAATCTGTTTTACTTAAGGTAGATTTACTATAGAGCAACTAAATATCACCAGACCTTTCTACTCCTAGGCCTTGTTCTAGATCTGCCAGATTTACCAGATCTGGAAAACAACTGAAGTATAAATAACCTGCCTTCTGAACCCAAACGGTCAATTCATCCTTCACCTCTAATCTTTCCCCTTGATCACTTACTCTTTACAACCCTTACAGCTCACAGAGTTGCAGCTCTTAGAAAATCAGCTCTCAAAACCAGGCAAGTACAGCTGGCAGCACTCAGATATCACCCATGCTCATTAAACTTGTTTCTAAACTAGCCTTCTCTTAAGATATCACAGGCCAAGGACTCCAACCCATTTGAGATATTATGATACTGACCTAAACACATGGTGTCTACACCTTTACCAATAAAGCAAGCCCACATGCTTCTGCTTTCCTATGTCCCAGTCCTAACTACACTTATTTTTGTAGCTATTCTATGACCTCAAAATAAACGAAGAAAGCACCTGCCACCAAGACTAGTTTTTACCTCCATTCCCTTGGTTTTAGGATCTTGGGGGCCTTTTTACCTTGCATGGCCAGGTAAGTTTCCAATGTTACCTCCTCTCACCTTGACCTCCACCACCAACAGGTATTCAAAGACAACTTTCAGGAACTAGAAGAGTAGAGGAAACTTTTACATTTGCATTTGAGTCTCCCTGATTAAAGTCAATTACTTTTGTACTATCTGATCCACACTTTTTTTACCCTCTAGTATTGTCAGAAAGGGATTATTCTCTCTCAGTATAATCTACATTCAGCTTTTTATAGATACTTATCTCTGTCTGTAAGGGTGGAATTCATCTGCCTTGTTTAGCATTTCAAGTTAACTGCCAGTCACCTTCAGCTTCCTTTGTAGTCAATGGAAATAATTAGGCAGGTTGAGAGGCTGATTCAACTCATTCTAAAATGCTTATCTAACACACTGCACATGAATGGCTCTCTGAGGCTGTATTTCTTTCCACTGAGTATAAAGAAATACAAAGGGGAAAAAAATTACATTGATATGTTTAATTGTAGATTTTAAATTAAGTAAAATTAATCCACCTAACCTACTGTTGTTAAGATTTCCTCTTTAGTAATGTCGCAACACTTCAACCATTTAATACATGATTCATATGTAAGGTAAACATCTGCAGCTACTGCCAGTAGTGATGATGAAGAACAACAAAAATAAATTCCTGCTGGCAAAGTGGGAGTGTGCTTCACAGATATCCAATTTTTTATAACAAAGGCTTTCTCTTTTGATTCCCTCTCATTTGGATATCCCTGAGAGGTTTAGAAGCACGGAGCACTACCTTTCATTAAACACTTGTCCTGAGTCTTTGGTTTTTTTTCTTTAATTACTATAACATATTAACATGTTCAGCTGAGACAAAAGCAGCCAATTGATTAAATTAGGAGCATTCTAAAATGGTCAATGGTAACCCTTGTGCTTCTTACAATGAAAAGAATAAATGGGCATCACTAAGCAGCAGTCAGGATTTTATTGAAAGAGATAAAAAAAAGTCCCATACATGCAAAACACAGCACACTGTACAAAATACAAAGTTGGAATGGTCAATTCTTCCCATAATAACAGTGTCACGAGAACTTATCTGTTTCACAAGACACTACAGTACTCAATACCTAGAATCCACAACTTAATCTAATGAGAAGGAAAACACATTTATTGTGGGTGGGAGATGGAAGGAATCAGCCCTTGAACCTGGCACAGCCTCTCCTCATGATGGCACAGGTGCCCACCTCTCCATTAGTTTGGCCCAGCAGTGCTGAAGTCAATAGGAATTTTCTGAATCATTTAAGCAGAAACAGACTCTGATAATATCGACCTCCTAAAGGTGGGAGGCAGTTCTTCCTATAGGAGTAAAGCCATAACACTGACGCAAGTATATAGCACAAAGAAAGAAAAGATGTGTTGGATTCTCACCGAGCTCTTTCAAAATGAAAACATCGCCTACAGCTTCTCACCTGTTTCATTCTCCAGCCAGAGAACACCTCTTCTTTGAAGAAATCTGTCCAAATCCTTCTTGTACTAACTCTTGCTATGGCTGAACAGACTGTATTATTTCAGTTTTTTGGAAAGCTAAGAAATTCTTTGATTGGGGCAATTTAAACCACCTGTCACACCATTATCTGAATCAAATGCCAAACCAGTAACCATTTAAGATCTATCTCTGAATTGAATGAACAAATAAAAATGTAGCATGGTGATGTTTTACATTTCTTAATATATTTTAGTTGCATTAATTGTAATTATTTTGAATACTCAGGAGATGTTAAGAGGTAATTTTTTTGTGTATGTGTGTGCAACCAGAGACACAAAAATTCACATTTATACAAAAACATATTCGGGAAGAACATTGCAGCAATTAATGAAAACTTAATAAGTACAACATGGCAAGCAAGTTCTTGAAACATAATTAATTTCTGGAGGCTGTGTCCTCCTAAATATATTCAACTGCAAATATAACCTGAGACAAACAATTTTTCTACAATACACTTTCTATTGCAAAAATCACTATGCTTCTTGAGCAACATAATTTCCATTAAAAATGTTTTATTTTGAACATAGAAATCAGATACAAAAAATGCAAAGAAGACTGATTTCAAGAGGTTTAACTTGTCCACTAAACTATTATTAAAATCTTTTTATCACGTAAAATCTTACCAAAATTAAGTAGAAATTACATGTTCCCAATCCTGAATTCAACAAGAACTCCTCAGTTGACCATTTTTTCTAGTCCAGTTAGGAGGCGATCATCTTTTGCACAATGACAATAGTCTCAGCACAGAGGACATTAAAGAAATAACTTTTGTTTTTCTGAACTGCCTGTGTGAGGAACCAACAGCCACCTTCCCCTCAAGAAAGATGAACATTAAACACACCTCCTGTGTTACGTCTTGAAGTTAACACAGTGTGAATACCCGCCACAGCATCCAAAATCTGGGAAGGATAAAAATGGAGACTCAGTCAACACTGTCCAGAAAAAAATGTTTCACTAAGAACATACTTTCAATGGCAGGTCATAAGTATTAGGAAAAACAAATGGACTCCCTTTATCAGATTAGCCTCACTAGGAAAGAAAAGGCTGAATGTAACACACTTCAGACATACCTATTCCCAACTCACACTGTTTTACTTTTGGTGATGTCTGTAGCACAGCACTCCAGAAAAGGCCAGTTTCAGTCTCAACTGAATGTTCATTCTTTCTTCTGGTGAAACGGTTAGCAATAACTAAGCATTCAGAGGCTTGTTTGGTACAGCATTTCCTTTAATCAGAAAGTGTTTAACCCATTCACCTATGAAAGCAACACAAAGGTTTCTCTTTATTTCATTTGATTACAAACCACGCACAGACACACAAACAAAATAATAATCCATCTCTGCTTCACAGGAAGCTTCCTGATAGGAAAAGTAATATTAATGAAACTTATAAGGACTTCTGATAACAGAGAACAGTTAACACTTTAATTGGAAGACAAATAATGTTAATGAATAAGGACTGAAATAGATTTTTTTTAAATCCCTTTTTCTTGTAATGTTTAAATAAAAGCATTAATTACTGGGAAAAGGTAGACATTAACTTACAAAATCATGAAATATAGAAAGATGAAAACAGTTCTTAGAATGTAGTTAGTTAAGCATTTAAACATTACATTTGTTCATAAGATTTTTAGAATCAACTTTTGGTTTCTTCTCCAAAAATATGGATGGAAAACCAACTCAGGTCATTGCTTTTTCAATTTACAAAAAATCCCCAAATTGCAATACCTTAACTTTTGTAGGCTCTCCCACTGCTTAAGAAACAAAACCAAAGCAAGCCCAAAGTAATAAATAACACTAATTCTTAAAACAGTACTGGCAACCTATCGGACTGCTCTATCGGGCTCTGATGAAAAGGGTTTCATCAGGAGTCACTGGACAATTCTCCTCAGTAACAGTCTCTACTGTGCCTGAAGCAGATACAATCACTACTGTTTTAGCTCTTGAAAGAGCTTTCTCCTTCTCTGTTATGGCAGCACAAACTGCCACAATTTCATCACTTTCGAAGTCATAGTCTGGGATTGATTCTTGTGGCAGTGCTTGCACTGCTTCAGTCTTTGTTGCATTCTGCTGTTCTTGTAGTTTTCTTGCCCAGGAGAGGTCCTCTTCCCATACCTCAGGGTTCATTGGAAAGATATGTAAGGACACCTGGAAACTTCGGATTGCCTATAAACAGAATAGGGAAGAAATAAGGAAAAGAAACTTAAAAACCTATGAATTTCATCACAGAAATTAACACACGTGCAAAAAAAAGAAAAAATACACAACTCGAGCAAAGACAAAAGTGATGTTACTCCAGTCTGTCTTTAGTGGAATAATCTGTCCTCAGTTGTAAGTTCAACAGCAGTGTTACCCGCAAACAACTGTGCATAGAAGGATATGAAAGTACCAAGAAGACATGAGCAAATTGGGTACCTAGCAACAAGGGTACAAATAAGAGTTCATATATCAAAAATAATGCTGTAATTAAAAAGGCAAAAGGAAAAATAATGTTTGTTTTGATGGTTTTCTATCCTACTTTTCTCCTCTCGTCAGATGTGCAGGAGGACAAAAGCAAAAGATATGGTTTAAAGAAATACAAAAAAGGGATTACCAGGATTTGAAGCATCACTAATATTGCTGTTTTTAAATTAGCACGTAGTAATTTCACATACAGATTGAACACTACAGTTATCATAGCCCCATGTCAAGCAGTTTCTGTAACAGCTTTGTGTTGCAAACACACTTACCTAAATAGGCAAAAGTGGACGAATTCTCAACTTTGAGAATTCCTATGATCTTATAAAACATATAAGATTAATACAATTAAGTAAATTGATACTATTCCTCCTGTCATTCAGTTCAACAGATACACAACACAAAGTTGTTAAATATTGAAAAAAAAAAGTGATCATCTAATCCAGAAGATGTGAAATTTGGCACTAAGGGAGACTGCTACGATACTGGAAAAATGCTAGACTGGGAACGACAACTATGTGAGATTCATAGTTATATGAACAGTGAAATGGCCAAGACTGACCTTATTTACTCAGACTTATGTGTATATACACACAGGCACGTGAGTATTTCACATTGATGACTGTACGGTTAGTTATGGAAATGGACATCTGAGCGGTCAAACTCGTATGTTACAATGTATAGTAGCCTTCCTACAGGGTAGGAAAATAGTGATGATGTGGGTTTGGATTATATTTGAGTTCTAGCAACTCACATATAAAGACTTCATAAGTGTAAGAACAACCATGGAAATCCAGGATATCCTGTTGTAATGTATAAATACTTAAAGCATGCAAGTTAATTTCAAAAATAACAACTTTCCATCTGCATTGACAGCAACTGCCAATTCACCCTTCTGTTGGCACAGATTAATATACAAACTCTGTATGATGTGAACTTGCAGATGAGATACAAATCAGATTAAAGAAATTCTGATTATGCTACCAGTATTATTGCTGTTGAAATAGGCAGTCTTTTGGTTCCAGGAAAAAAAAAAAACACCACCTTATTACTGGTCCCCAGCTAGATCGGAAGTGTAGGAGCACACTGAACTTTAAATAGGAGGAGTGAAGTTTAATCCTTACAAAACACTGTCAGTTTATTAAATTTTGCTAGCTTTCAATTTCCAGGAGTAGAGGAGCTACAAGTAAACAGTAGATGTTCCTTTTTTTTGTAATTCCGTTAAAAATAAAATATAAACAAATACCATCTGCTTTTAAGCTTTCTGCCAAAGAGGCCTCCTCATTAAAACTTGTCTACATAGTTACATTCATGTACATTAAACACAATTAGACATAGTAATCAAATATAACATTTAATAAGCTAAGAAGATGTGTTGATGATTCACACAATACAGCATGAAAGAATTATATCTATAAGGCTTAGATTTTTGTGTCATTTTTATAAATTAATAATAATAATAAAAAATATTAAGCCCTGCAAAAGATCAGAGGGATTAGTTTTAAAGCAACAATGTTACACTGAACAATACAGAACTGTCATCCATATAAAATTTCATGTTGCCACTGCTTCCACTGCCATACATTTCTAATAAGACAGTGAAGAGAAAATAAGTGCTACTTTTAATTGTTCCACTGATGGAGATGTAAATCTCCAACTGCCTGTCTGTCGATACAGAAAAATGTGGTGGCACTACAGAAACTTGGTATTTCCAGCTTCATTTCAAACAGCAGATGTAGTCCTAGAGATTGTGCATGTAAGGACTATGGGATTTCAAATCGGTATGTATTCGCTATCTGTTTTTGCCTGTCTAGAGAAGAGTACTGTACAATCTACTGCACAGCAGTCTCACTTGCTGGATTACAGTATTTCTAGAATTTCTATTTTTCAAATATTTTACATTTTGTCTCATTGTAGGGTAATCTGTGGTGAACAATATTTCACTTGTTCCATGAGGAGAATCTCTTCTGCTTGTCTGTAGACTCTTTAAATGTGAAGACCAGTTTCCATTGGACTATACTTTTTTAAACATGTTTTTACAACACATGGACTTCGTAATTTTCACTATAGAGTAACCTCCTAAAAAACGTAAGAGAGCACTTAAAGAGGTTATGCAGCTCACAGCTATCCTCAAGGCTTGTATTAGACCTTTACGTTACATCTAACAGACATCATCTGACCTATTTCAAAGGATGTTCATCAGTGAAGACATGTGTACATCAATAAGTAATCTTTTTCTGTGTTTAACGAACCTTAGATATGGATTTTTTTTTACACTATCCAATGTAATATTTGGAGGTACTGGTACATAAAAAGCCAGACATCAGCAGGCAATGTGTGCTCATAGCCCAGAAAGCCAACCCTGTCCTGGGTCGTATCAAAAGCAATGTGGCCAGAAGGTCAAGGGAAAGGATTCTCCATCTCTGTTCTTCTTTGGATGCAGCGCTGTATCCAGCTCTGGGGCCACCAACAGGAAGACATGGATCTCTTGGAGTGAGTGCAGAGAAGGCCATGAAGGTGACAGTGTAGTAGTTTTGCCTGGGCCAGGTTTTTTGGTAGCAGGGGTGCTACAGGGGTGGCTTCTTTAAACAAAAAGTTGCCAGAAGCTTTGCAAGTAGCTCACAGGGTTAGGGCCAGTCAATCCTAAGCTGGACCCTGCACTTGATCCAGTTAGTGATGGAGGTAACACCTTTGTGAATAAAGTATTTGAGAAGAAGTTGCACAGTTGCAGCAACAGTGAGTGAAAATGTGAAAACATCTCCACAGACATCAAGGTCAGTGGACAAGGAGGAAGAGGAGGGTGTTTAGGCACTGAAAGAAATGGCTCCCCTGTGATATATGGTGAGGACCATGGTGAAGCAGGTTGTCCCCCTGCAGTCCATGGAGGCCACCAGGAAGCAGAGAACCACTCACAGCCTGTGGAGGACACCACGCCAGAGCGGGTGGAGACTGTGACTCTGTAAGAAGTTCATCCTGGAGCAAGTTCCTGGCATGTGGGAGTGTGTGGGGAGAGACGAGCCCAAGCCAGAGCAGGTTTGCTGTTAGGACTTGTGATCCTGTGAGTGACCCAGCAGTCTGAAGCAGTCTGTCCCTGAAGGACTGTTCTCCTGGTGGATGACCCCATGCCAGAGCAGTTCATGAGAAGCTGCAGCCCATGGGAAGAACTCTCGCTGGAGAAGTCTGTGAGGGACTGTCTCCCATGGGAGGGATCCCACAGTGTAGCAGCGGGAAATGTGAGGAGGCCTCCCCCTGAGAAGAAGCAGCAGAAAAGTCCATCTGGAATGAACTGACCACAACCCTCATCCCCTGCGCTGATGGACGGGGGAAGGAAGGGGAGTCCTGGGAAGAGGGAGGGGTGAGGGGAGGCGTTTTTAAGACAGTTTTATTTTTCATCTCCCTGTTCTTATTGTTTCTTTAATAAATCAAACCTTTTTCTCCCTAGGTTGAGTGTCTTTTGCCCATGACACTAATTGCCAAGTGATTTCTCCGTCCTTACCTCAACTCACAAGCCATTTGTTATATTTCTCTCTCTCCCGTCCAGTTTGGGAGGGGGAATGATTTTATGACTGGGTGGACACTGGGCTAAACAACCAGACAGAGGGCTGAAGCATCTCTTCTATGAAGACAGCCTGAGACAGTTGGGGTTGTTCAGCCTGGAGAGAAGAAGACTCAAGAGAGACCTTATTGTGGCCTTTTGGTATCAAGAAAGGCCTGATAAGAAAGATGGGGACAGACCTCTTAAAAAGGCATGTAGTGATGAGACCAGGGGAAATGGTTGTAAGCTAAAAGTAGATTCAGACTACATATAAAAAGAATTTTTTTACAGTGAGGGTGGTGAAACACTGGTGCACATTGCCCAGAGAGGTGCCAGAAGTCTCATCTCTGGAAATCTTCAAGGTTAGTTGAAGATGGCCCTCCTGATTTCAGGGACTAGATTGAGCTTTACAGGTCCCTTCCAACTCAAACCATTCTATGGTTCTATGATATTATTTAATTGGAATTTAAGCCTTATTTCTTCTACTACTCACAATGGAAAATACACATATAATTTTTACAAAAGCGTTTAGAATACAGGCAGTCATGTAACTTTAGTACATCTAAAGATTCATATTTCTTTTCTTTAAACAAAAAAAGGAAGCTTTTTTTTCTTCAGAAATTTCCACTCTAGTTTAAATGATATCTTCTACACAGTAAATGTCCTAGCTATCTTAACTGTCAGGCTGAACTTTTCTGTGCAACTTTTCAGATTATTTCAACGAAAATTCTCTCTCTGGAAACTTCAGCAAAAATAATTTTTGTCTTCAAAAACGAAAGGAACAACTACTATTTTGCAGTTATGTTTACAATCCCATTTTATTTTGGGGAAAAGGCTTGAAATACAGTAAGCAATTTCCCAGGTGTGAAAGACTATTTTCACCTTACACCTACTGGAATTCAGTTGACAAGTCAACCCATAAAAGTCTCTCCCATTTGGTAATCTGTGAGACGATGCTAGCGTAATTCCCCTTTGCTGGAGACTTTTTCTTTTTACAAAGGCATGTAGTGACAGGACAAGGCGGTATGGCTTCAAACTGAAAGAAGGTACATTTAGATTAGATGTATGGAAGAAGTTCTTCACCGTGAGGGTGGTGAGGCACTGGAACATGTTGCCTAAAGAACTTCTTAGTGTCCCATCTCTAGAAGTGTTTGAGGCCACATTGGATGGAGCTTTGAGCAACTTGGTCTAGAGGAAAGTGTCCTTGTCCATGGCAGAGGGGTTGGAACCACACGATCTCTGCCAACCCAGACCATTTTATCATTCTGTGATTCTCCACTGCAGAGAATTTACATAGCATGGATGAAGATGCACCACCCCAGGGGTGACTCAGGGGTCCTCCCTGGGGCACAGGGCTTGATGGCTGTCAGGCGAAGCCAGAGGACATGTGCCTGAGTGTGTAGGCATGAGAAAAGGAACATAATGGACTGTAACACTTGATATTAAAAGAGCTCATTGGCTTCTTTGGTCCCAGACACACATGTCTGCAAAGACTAAAGTTTCAGAAAACTTCCCATCAGCCACTGTGTCTATGTCCACTTCAAGTTTCTCTTCAAGAAGTCTCTTCTTCACTTCCACAGTTTTCTTCTTTCTCTTACTTGGAAGACGTTTCTATCCTCCTCTTGTACTTGCTTTTGCTTTGGTGATGTACTCCCATTTCTCAGGTACTTATTAAACCTGGTATTACCTGTGACCCGGTAGGACTGTTTAAAGTTGTTGAAAAGAATTTAACAAAACCCCACTCTAACTGAGAACACATTTTATCTCTAACTTACTACTTCCATATGCTATGCACTCGAATGTGTATGTGACTGAAGTGTAGTCCAGGATGGAATTAGCAGGACAGAGATTTGCTCTGCCACATCTTTTATCTTTAAAATAAATGTTTTATCAAATCTTGATAAAGAAAGCAGTACCACCTAAAGTGTGACAGAAAAACTATAAATGGGGGCTAGTTTTTTTTTTCTGTAGTGCTCATTGACAGGACAGGGGTAATGGGCACAAGTAGGAACACAGGCAGTTCCACTTGAACATCAGGAAAAACTTTTTTACTGTGAGGGTGAGGGAGTCGTGGCACAGACTGCCCAGGGAGAGGGTGGAGGCTGCTTCTCTGGAGGTTTCCAAAACTCGTCTGGATGTGTTCCTGTACAATCTGATCTAGATGAAGCTGCTTTAGCAAGGGGTTGGACTAGATGATCTCTAGAGGTTCCTTCCAACCCCTACCATTCTGTGATTTTGGGAATAACAAAAACTCTTTGTATTTCTACACTCTTAAGAGTATCTTGAAAAATTCCCTCAAATTCAGACTTAGCTATGTTGATTAGCTGGACACAGAGGCCCCAGACTACAATGGCAGGACAATCTTAAATCACAGCATGGTTGAGATTGGCTGGGACTTTCTGAGGTCCTCTGGGCCAAGCCCCTGCTCTAGCAGGGCCACCTGGAGCCGTTTGCACATGACCATGTCCAGATGGTTTATGAATTCTTCCAAACTGAGAAACTAAATTATTTTCAGTTGGTCTTGTCTTTTTTTTTAAATACTGGTTGTGTTTTAGGGGGTTTTGTTTACTTGTTCAATGAACGCTTGGACAACTGTTCTGATGAAAATATCAATTGTTACTGCTTAAGTTGTGATCACCAATACAGTAAATATAACTTGTAAAAACAAACATTTACAATTAAATTAGAGAAATATTTTAAGCCTGACTACATTTCTACAGTTTCTACATTCACATTGCAAAGGTTTCTCATGTGTGTTCTAGATTTGTAGAATTTGAGGAAACACTGCCTTACTGAAATAAAGTTCTGCCTGCTCCCATTTAAGACCATTTAAATCCAATTACCCTATTTTGTAAATTCAGAAAACTGAGCAAAGTACTGTTGTAAAACCTAAATAAAAATGGACTAATTTATCTCACTCTTTCTATCATAAGTTTGTTAAAACCAAACCAAACCAAACCAAACCAAATTTTTCTGTTTCCAAGAAATCAATATATTATGCAGCTCAAAATTTAAATTACATTGGTTTGGAAGCTGACCTAGGAAACTTGAAATTAAAATACAGTAAATCTTTTTTTTTTCCTGTGAAAAAGGGCATCATTCATTGTGAAGAAATGAAGGGTTTACAACAGATCATATGGCAGGATGCAGGTAGTGGTGGAGGAGAAACACAGAAACAGAAGACGCTGCTCTTGAGAAGGGTAACAATTCTCAAATCTCAAGCATTACTAAAAAGCCTTCACATTCATGCTTTAACTTTTCTTTGTATAAAAATACAATGCAATTATACCTTAGAAAATCATGGTAATGAAAAGCTAATGAGGAAATGATAATTACAACTTAGAACATCTGGTCAAGAAGCCTCCACAGGTTCAACAATTATGAAACCATTTCACCTTTTAAGACTCCTCTAGTCTTAACCTTTTAAGATTCCTCACATACTTCCTGTTTCAAAAATGTGAACATTATCTGTGTTTCAGAATAACTCTCCAGGTTTTTCCTTTACATGAAAACATATTCTGAAGGCCGTTAAACATGCCTTAAAGACAGAAGGGGAAAAAAAGTACCCCGTGTTAAAGCACTGGAAACACCAACACATAGATGACTACCCATACTCGGACTCCCTAATCAAAGACAGACAGACTAAAACATTAAAGAGATGATCAATCTGGTGATAACTCCTCCTCCCTCTCTCTTCAGACAGTAAGATTAATATAGCAGTTACAGGAACACTTATAGCAGTGTTTTGTTCAGAAGAATTATGTGTTTTGATGCAAATCTCTGATTGTTCCCATTTAAAGTGGTTTGGTTTGCCTCATGGAATAGTCTCAGACTATATAAACTAGATTTCTCTCTGTTTAAGCTCAATAATGCACACCAACAGAGCATCTGAAGTGTTACTCTGAAGTAAATCAGAATGTCCCGCACTCTACACCCAAGATATCCACTCCTATTGGTGCAGTGTGATTTGCCAACATACACAAAGCTTACAGGAAATGGGGAGCAGACCTTGTGGTGTAACTAATATGGATATATAAATATCTGTACACATTATAATAACTGTAGTATTTTTATAGAATAAGCACTGCCAGTTACCTAGAACTCTTGCAGGAAATAACACTTTGAATTTCCTAAGACTAATGCATTTGAAATTATCAGACATGGTATGTTTAGATTGGACATTAGGAAGAACTTTTACATTAAGAGGGTTGTTAAGCATTGGAAGGAGCTGCCTAGAGAGGTGGTGGAGTCACTATTCCTAGAGATATTCCAAAGACACATAGATGAGGTGCTGAAGGATATGGTTTAATTTAGTGATGGGCTTAGCAGTATGAGGTTAGTGGCTGGACTCAATGACCTTAAAGGTCGTTTCCAACCATAATGATTCCGTGAGTCTACAACCTTCAGCAACAATTTCAGACACTTAAAAAAAAAAAAAGATTTCTAGATTACAGATCCAGATAGGACAGAGCATCTAACTCTCACCTTCTACACC
Source organism: Colius striatus (assembly GCF_028858725.1). Taxonomy (NCBI): domain Eukaryota; kingdom Metazoa; phylum Chordata; class Aves; order Coliiformes; family Coliidae; genus Colius; species Colius striatus. Next base: position 38,736,851 of record NC_084790.1, read on the forward strand.
ACAAAAGCTATGGAATGTCATCAGCTATGTGATGCAGATATGCATGGATTTCTAGTAAATATTTTTTATTATGATAGTGCAACAATATAAGGTAGCACGCTACATATCTGCAACACACAGCTTTTCTCTTACGTCACTCTCACCATTTGGGTTTTGGCTCCACGGTGCATTTTAAAGAGAAACTTGTCTTCTATGTCAGCTTTAATTTGAGTCATTCTTCAAAATTTTCAGTCCAAACATTGTAACTTTACAACAATGCACTAAATTAATGAAAAAAAATTTCCATCAAACCAGCACACAGCTGCTTCTATTAGAAATAAAATAAAACCAGTAACCCTTTTTTTATCTTACAGCTCACAATGATTTATTTTTCTAATGGACTTAGGTGAACATGTCTGATTTTAGAAGTTCACTCACTGTATTTCCACACTAACTAGCAGTAAAATGATTATACTATGTATGTTACATTATTTATAGGTTTATTGCCTACAGGTGGAGGGTGATCTGACATGGAGGAGCCAAGACAGCACCATGGCAGACAGCTGCAGCTAGAGAAAAGATGCACTTCAGCTACTGCAGAGCATCCCAGTCTTTCTGCTGTCTCAATAAGAAAAGAAGCAAGTTCAGTCACCATTTGGGGTCAATGAGCCAGAGAAAAGCATGAATGAGCACACAGCGTTTGCTGTACCTGAAGCAGGGGAGGAGATTGGGAAAACAAGATACTACAATTTTTTTAGTAGGCATGTATAAAACTGAGCTCAATTATCACCTGAGACTTCACAGTACCTTCATCTTTTAACTACAGTGAGCTGTGCTGTAGCAGCACAGTACCCAGAATGTGCAGTTATGTCAACATAATTATTCTATTGCATAAAGCCACCACATAAATATAGTATAAATATACTATATAACACAAAGGGCTTTGAGCTAGACAGGTCTTCCACAAGCCCAGTAACAAAATCACACAGGAAGTATTTGTGAAAAACAACAAAGCAGAGAGAATACTGCAGATAAATAACAACCTTTTTCCTTGCCCAGTTTCAGGTTACATAAGGATATTCTATCACACATAATTCAGAGGATGTGGTTTACAAATTTAGCATATTAATGTTGTTCATTTTCCTACCAGTGCTATCTCTCCTAATCCAAGCTGGGCACGTCCCAAAGTCTGCCAGGCATCCCAAGAACGTGGATTTCTCTGGACAGCCATTTCTGCTGCATGCACTGCTGGGAACATCTCATGTAAAGACATCAGGACCTATGACAGAAAAAGACAAATGAAAGGAATACAAATAAGCAAAACTGAAAACAGATTTAAGTTTTTTGGGATTACCCAGGCAACCACTATTGTTTCAATAACTGCAGACAGATACACTTTCCCTAGCTTTTTCTAGTTCAAAAGTTAGTTGTTTAATCTCAGATAGTCATCCAGATTTATTTCGTAGCCCACGGAGAGAAACAGGCATGCTACAGAATGATTCATCTGAACTACTTATGTAACTCTATCAGAAGTAGATTAATTGCTTTTAAAGGGATCCTTCCCTCTCCCTTTCTACCTACAAACCCCATATTATGTAAAAGCACAACAGAATACACTGAAAGACAAACACATTGAGAATGAAACATAACAAATAAATGGCTATTGCTGAAAAAACTCCTGGATTGTACTTTTCAATAGAAGACTGAAATCCACAAAATACAGTTACAGCGCACATAATATAATTACAGAAATAATCCCTGTAATTTAGCAAGGAAACAGCGTTTAGCAATGACTATTGTATTTGGAGAGGCTTTGCTATTGCAGAATGCTTACTAACCTAGACATAAAGTCACCCACACTTAGAAAAAACCCAAAAAATGCCTTCCAAATGTGGAAATCTTTCTTACTCTGCAGTACAGGTTAGTGTCAGCCTGTTACCATAGTATTCTTCTCCTTGCATTGAATCTCTGTAACTAAGCCTATAAATTACAGTTAAGGATATATAACATGTATTGAAGCTCGCCTTATTTTTCCAAGACCACCATGAGATTGGCACATTACCTAAAGACCTGCATCACTCTCAGATCATGATTTCAGACACCCACATGCTATAGTGATAGATACCAGTATAAGAAACAAATGACAGCTGCATTCTTACAGTATGATGAGAATGTCAACCACAAAAGTAAGACTCATGTGTGGGCAACCACTTTCATCCCAACTGACCCGCAAGTATGATGAATAATATCAGAACATATTAAGACTACTGCTGAAGTGAAAAAGCGTTTTTTAACTTCACTGTTCTATGATATATTAAACAGATAAATATGAGTGTGGAGGAAGATTCCAATGCAATAATCTTGAGTATATAACATGAAGTACTTGCACAGCACTGAAGCACAGTAAAAAATGATATCTTTATTCTGTAAAGTAATCATGTACCCAAGGAACACAGGAAGTACACCTTTGGATCCATACTCCTGCTGTTTTAGTGAGACTAAATTTCTCTCAAGATCAGTCCTACAGCTTCTCTTCAACTCCATTTAACAGGCTGCACACTGAAACTCAGAAGTAACTAAAAATATTTTTTAAACAACCCATGTATATCATGCCATGTCATTTTCCCTTTTTTCTCAACAGTTCTCAACAACTGTGCTTTGTAAGCAAAGCTGGTAATGAATGCTAGATATTTTTACAAAACTTTCCGTTTCACCTGCAGGTTCCTTTATCTGCAGCAGATCTGTGAATTGAATCAAATCATTACTAATGGACAGGTGTACATCCCAGCCAGATTAAATGATTCTGCATCTACCAGCTAGCTTTTACATTAATCTCTTCATGTGTTTATTCTCAAAAGAGATTAAAAAAATGCCAGTATATGCTCATCTGAACATTTTTATGCATCCTGAGCATTCAATATTTCCTATCAGTACTTTCTAATGCAGCACAATTTGAAAACATCTACATTAAATATTTATAAAATCTTCATAGCTGTTAATGAATTATACTGCTTTGTTTACTGAACTGAGACATTAATAAAAGACAATTACTCCACTTTCCTCCATTTATGACTGTTGTGAGTACTCATTCAGACAGCTGCTTTAAAAGTGTTCTTCCAGATAACTGTAGTAATTACTGTGCTCCTAGTAACTATGGTTACTACATGGGTACTCAATGTACAGTCAAGCAAATACAAATTTGAATGTATATGCATTTTGTCTAGGTCAGGTGTTTTTTTCCAGTTATTAATAAAATGACTCAGCTACATTTGTCAGTCATTACAAAAGCATAAACTTTTTTCCTTGTACACTTACGGTTTTATGTGAGATCATCAAAATGAACATACAGACCTAGCAGACCTGAATGTATGCAGTCTTGTCTTGGGCTATTCTACCTGTCATATTATCATCAATTTTAATAAAATACCTCTGTATGGTAGATGCCAATGCTACTTGAAAATCAAACTGCAAGCATTCAGTAATTCTAGATCCATCAAGTCATGCTGAAAAAGGAATAAAAAACACAGCTAGCATAAAGTTTTTCTCTACATGGATTTGACATGAGGTGCTTAGTCCTTTTACTAGGGCAGGCCACATGGCAAAGACGAAGCCAGACAGGAACCCCGTGTGGCACAACCCACTTTGTCGAACAACACACCTGTCATATGCTCAACGCGCAGCCACGTCAAGCACCAAATCTATGTGTACATACATCATTCTCTGTTAACACAGAGTCCAGCATGGTCTTCGTTTCACCAATATGGTAAGTACCTACAGAGTTATTGTCACCCCTTACACGTGTCCCTTAGCATGTGTTCAAAAATGGGTAGGCCCGGTCACAGTAGATCTTGGGAATTATACTACTGGTCTTCATCAAAAGATAGGTTTCTCATCCTGAACATATCAGTTGAACAGAAACACACAATCATACTTCTAATTCCATAGATAGCATTTCATGCACAATATCTGAGTATTTATACATACTTGAATAATATAATACATTACCTGAGTTCTGCATGACAACACAAGATGAAATCCTTATTTTTAAGGATGCAGCTACTCTGAAATACTACTTCCACTGCATTTCATATCCTCTTGCATAACTCACAGCTAGTTAAAACATACCTAGAAATTAATCGCTTGCCTCCTTCCCAAATTATCTTTCTTTTATCTGTAGTGCTGTCACTATCATAACACAATCAGTTTTCATTTTCTCTTAGAACCATAGAGTTCTTTTGGTGGAAAAGACCTTTAAGATCCTCAAATCCAACTACTAACCTAACACTGACAAGCCCACCAATCAACCGTGTCCATCGGCACCTCATCTACAAGGCTTTTAAATATCTCTAGGAATGGTAACTCTACCACCTCCCTGGGCAGTGTGTTCCAGTGTTTAACAATCCTCTCAATGAAAAACCTCTTCCTTATCTCCAATCTAAACCCCCCTGGTAAAACTTGAGGTCATTTTCTCTGTTCTGTCACTTGTTACTTGGGAGAAGAGATCCAACTCCAATCTCACTACAAACTTCTTCACACAAATTCACTCTACATTAACCTTGCTCTTGTATAAACAGAGCAAGGTTACTTGTATAAGAGCACTTGTATAAGAGCAAGGTTACTTTGCTATCTGCAAAACTCATTGTCCTGATTACATTCTGTTTATTTTGGTTTCCTTGATCCCTACACAATCTGTAATGGACCAAAATTTATTTGACTTATTAAAAAATTAGACCCACAATCAATGTCTTGTTGTGGCAAAATAGCTCTTTCTGATAGCTTACTTCAAAATAGATTCAAGACGTATTTAGCTGTCAGGATTTTCCATTTTAAAAAGGTTGTCCCCAGCGTAATTTTGTTAAGTAAAATTTTAGTAGTTTTGTGCTCTTAAATGACAAAGTTACATTTGTGCATTTTTCTGATCACATGGCCATCTAAAGACTCGTAAGAAAAGATGAGGATACATGCATTTGCTTATGAACACCCTGTTAAGAACTGACACACTAAGTTTCTGTTCCTTTCCTGTTGCTCTCAAACTGATTTCTCAGATTAATTTTCTTTTGCAACCTTCATTAGCAGGATGGCACTCAAGTTTCACAGTTAAGTAATCTCACTGCATATTTGATTTATTTTCTAATTATAGTGATAACACTTAATTCCAAAATATTCTTCAAATTAATCAAAGAAATATGGAAGAAATCTTACAAATGCATGTACATATTAACAATTACTAGAGGGAAATGTCTCATAAAGATGTTCAATAGGTGGACTTTCACTACTTAATTTTTTCCTACATAGACTTACTATTATCATATGCACTAAAACAAAGAACATCTATCTCATTACTGTAACTCAGTTTAATAGATCTAGTTTTAAAAAAAACCTAAACATGAGATAGATTAGAAGAATTTGAAGAACTCAGTGGCAAAAATTAAACATAGCAACTATCATCAGGAGACTGACCAAGTATTAAAAACCTAGGCAGCAGAATGACCCATCCTGTTCTACCCACAATATTTTGGAAGTGTTATGAATCTGAGTAAGTCCTGGTTTTTGATGAGCTCACTGTCTTGAAGCTGAATCACTATATATAGATACATTCCAAGTCCAGTGAAATTGACCCAATTCTATCTTCCATCCAGAAACCCATTTCAAAACACTGATGAATAAAATGCTTCCTATCCATAAGCAGTTTACATTTATCTATCCCGTAAAGCAATTACTGCGGCATCACATAACAATGTTTTCTACTATGTAGTTTTCTGGAGTTAATGTTTCACTCTTCTCACTACATCCCAATTAAAAAAAAAAAAAAAAAAACAAAACCAAAACTTTAAAATAATCAGCAATTATTGGCTGATTTGTTATCATCTAAACTTAGGTCTGTGAGTCTGGTCATGTCTTAGGAACCTTTTCCTTTCTTAAGCAGGAGTAAGTCTGGGTACAAATTGACAAGTCCCAGTTCTGTTCAATGAACGCAAACTCAGGATGCAGGCTTGTACAGAAACTAGATCCTCTAACAGCTGATGACAAATATCCAAAAACCTTGTTAGATGGAGATGACCATAACTGAGTGTTTATATTTGTATGTATATGTTTCTGTAAATACTTACAAACAATTGTATTATCTACTTTTGAAATCCTTTCATGGTTAAAGTGTGTTTGACAATGTCATCCAAGATCTGAGATGGAACTATCACTGGATGAGCAACATGAGCCAGGCAGATTCTCAGGAATAGTGTAGAATAGCAGTGCCTGATTACACATTGAGTTTATTTATTTTTTATATATATATATTATACAAAACAATTTAGTAAGTCCTTTGATAACTCTCTTCACCCAAGAAACAGTCCCACGTGGTCCAGCACACAAACATTCTAACTCAGATTCAAAGAATTTCTCAAAGCCTGTTTCTTCATTTTTATAATTCAAAGTCACAATAAAATAATCACATAATCATTTAAGAAACTTAGCCCATAATAAATTTCAAGTCTTATTTGTGACAGCACTAAATTCCTTTGAATATACTTAACCACGCTACTTATCTAATACTAGACAGACACTAAGCTGTTATCAAGGGGTTTTTTAAGGTTCTTTTTCAGAAAAAGTAGAGAATTAAATTAAATGCTTGTATAAGCATTTGATTGACACTCCTTGTAATGGAGGAGCAGTTTAGGCTAGTAATGGAATATCAAATATATACACTAAAAGATCTTTTTACACTAAAAGATCTTTTTACACTAAAAGACCATTTAAGTGCACCTCTAACTTCTTCGCATATCGTAATCATCTGGTTTTAAATGGATCAAATTGTATCTGAGAGCATTGCAAAAAGAATCTCATCAACTTTTATGGGTTCTCAAAGCAGTTAGTTGAGAAATTCCACAATTTCCGCATGTTTTTCTGGAAACATACTTAGTGCAAGTGTGATTGACAACTGGGCACTTTAAACATTATTTCCGCTCTTCAGAAATGCTGACTGACTTTTGTCCTACATCTGTTTAAATGTAGACTTTTAAGAACTTATCATAAATACTTACAGATTCCTACTGTGTCACTAGCATATTTATCTGAGATCCATATTGAGCAACAAGGTAATTAAAATGTTAAGTTTGTTGCTAAGAAAGAAAATACTAACGCCAGGAAGCTGCTGTATAATCCAACATAAGATTGCCTTAATAAATGTAACAGGATGTACAGATATTCAAGCCCATGTAAAATGTCCTGTCCAATGTTAATTCTCAAAAGCAGTTCCTTCATAAGGAGACTTCTCCTCACTGAAAGAAAATTCATATAGACCATAAAGAATCTTTGCATATTTCATAAAGTCATCCTGAACATGAATCATCTCCTCTAGTGTGTGACTCACATACCAGGACAGACAGACTTACACAGGTCCAGGCCTGGTAAAACCCTTGCTGAAGTTGGTGTACAGTTCTTCCAAAGATGGAGCTACCAAAAGATTCTCATTTAGCTACACTGTAATAGCTAGAGTATTTGTGCTGGTATGCTGCACTGGAATAACACAGTCAGCTCTGAGACAGTATCCCTTACATATTAACCACAATCTTTTTGGAATCGTGTATTCCTGTTTTGGCAAAAATTGAATTTTACAGCTCACATTAATGCCTTCAGAAGTAGAAAGGTATCAAATTACTCATTATACTAATCAGCTTCCAGGAAGCCTAAGTCATACTGCAAAAAACATCTGTAATAATTATTTGTGTGTACTAAATAGATGTTACCAATTTAAAGATTAGAGGTTTTGTTATAAGAGCCAAGAAATAATTTTATAAATGCGTATTTTGTACATAAACTTTCCTTGTGTTCTCATTTACAGTACAACAGAAGTGTTATGCAACACCAGAAAGTGAAATCAAAGAGAAACAATGCAACTACCGAGCACTGTTCTCCTCAGGAAAAGCAGCAATGGAATGGTGGAGGCCAAGGCCTGGCTTCTTTTATTCTATCTTTCATTACTCTCCAATACTTTTACTGAACAGGCAAAGATATTCTACAAGTCAATTCAGAGCCCCACAGCTGTTTCTCAGTTCCTCCTGTTCAGCAGGAAAGTCGTGTGCCTTATTCCTCCAACTCATCTTTGCCATTTAGCTAAAATACAGCCACTGAGGTGCCAAATATGCAACCACCCCTCAGTAATAGGTATTGCAGATGGTTCACCAATTGAAGGATAATGTAGTAAACATCCATTTGGATAAGTCACTGCATCACAGTTTGAAATCCTGGTAACCTAACATAATATCTCAATTTCCTGTTATTTCCACTGTGAAAATATTTAATTTTAGGTTTTAAATTGAGTAATTATGGAGTGCTAACTTAATTCTTGCATTCACATAGGATCATAATAAAGAAGTGATATACGAGTTATTCATTAATTTGTGCCACTGAGCATAAAGGTGCTTTTCAATAGCCTTCTCTTTTCAAGGAAAAAAAAAAAGAAACTCCAGTTGCAAAATAAGGGGTACTTCAAAACCACTCTGTGTTAAGAAGCCAGCAGCAGAGTACATAGAACCATTTATTTCCAATCTAGAAGAAATCCCTCTAGGTGGTCTATTTGATTCCAAACAGAGTAAAACCTTTCAACTACAGCAAAAAAAAAAAAATCAAGAAAACCAAATAAAAAAACCAGTACCAATATTATTTTCACATAATTACACAATTTCTTTACTAGTGGAGTTAAAAATTAAATGTACAAATAAACAGCTACACAACTTTTACAGAAACCTGGAAAGCTGCTAATTAAAGCAGAATTACATTATCCTGTCTCACACTAGGGTAAAATTAATATTTGGAACTCCTTGTTACACAGTTCTGCAGATGCTAAAAGTTTACACGAAAGCAGAAAGCAATGAGGCGTGTTTACTGAAGAAAAATCAAACACTTCTAAACAGGGCCAAAGCTTGCTGGAGGCCGAGTAAATTATCATGGAGGATGTCTTGCTTGTACCATTTCTATGACTATTTCCCAGACAGACATTTTTGGAAGTTGTCAAGATACTAGGCTGGATAGATCTTCATTTAAGCTAACATTAGTGTAAAGACATCTAAATACAAATAAATATTCAGTGGCGGTTTACATGTTAAAGATGTTTTGTTACCTTACAACTCTACAAGTTCATAGAAGTCAAGCATACAGCATGCTAGTATTTACAGATCTCCTAAGTAACATACACATCTGTCCTAAGCATGCTCAAGTTACGAGAACGTATCACTGTACAATTTCCACAAGGTCTGAAATACATGCACAAAGATCTTTTCAACATTTTCTTCTAAAAAGATGCATGCTTCCTGTTTTAGAATTTAGGAAGAAATAACTGATGACAAATCTAGCTTGGAGAGAAAGTAGGGAGAAAAATGCCCACCTTTCAGCATCATGCAGGAAACAGAATAAGAGAATTGTATTAAAAAAATTCAGCAGTTGAAAGTAAAAACAATTACTGTAGCTTATTGCCAACATCATTCAAACTAAAGAACCACGTCAGAAATCAACACTCCTCCTCAAATTTTCCTAATGCAGTTAATCTGGATCTCTTGTACAGGTATGATAATACATGGGCAAACCAAAGCAATACACTCTCTCAAAATAATTCAGGAAGAAAAATCTTTAAAGCCATGAAGTACTACTCAAACCAACACAAAACCAAGACCTAAACCTTCTGCAACTGCATAAAACAAAAGCTTCCTTCAGCAGTACTGTATTGAAATACACTATGATAATTCAGTTCTTTTGCAGAATCAAACATTCTTCACTTCACAAGACAACATGATCGTGAGGAAAAGATGTGGTACCATCCAGGAAAAAAAAACCAACACAAAAACCAAAAAAATTAGCAGTCATCACACCTTGGAAAACAGCTCGTTTTGCTCCTTTGGTTTTGGGGAAGGTTATGGATTTGGGTGGGAGGTTTTTTTGGAGGGGTAGGGTGCTGGTTTGTTTTTAATACAAGAAAAGAATTACAGTTACAACAAATATTTTTGAAGTTCACAATATAGCAAGCATCCTACAAGCTATGTGACACATTCAATGAAATACCAATTTAATTTCTTTTTTCCGTTCTCCTAACTGTAATTAATGTATTTTTATAGCCATATTTTGAGAAGTTACCTTCCTAAAAATAACTTTCCAATTCCAATCTCTCCAGCTGGTTGAAAGAAGCCACACATTTATTGTTCTTGCCCTCGATCCAAATTAAAATAATTTTTGCAGAAGAGCATTTTTATTTAATATTGAAAAAAAGTGGTTTTGTACCTTTGCACACAGATGGCAATAAAAGCTACCCAATCCAAACAAAATCATGGATACTGGCACTTTTGCCATCTACGCTACACAAAGTCACACTGAAATTACAAGTCCCCATAAGTCTAGTAAGGCATGTTGATGGATACAAGCCTTTTTACTCAAATCAGCTTTAAAGTAAAGGCTCTGATGAATCAACACATAAAGTATTCTCTGCTTAATCCTTTATTCCAAGACTAATTTATCTACATAACAGTCAATACAAAAAGAGACTGGAGCACATCTTTTGCATACAGTAGCCCTCTTGAATGTTGACAGTATTAAGCCAGTCTTTAAAAACAGAAGTTAGATTTTTAATGGCCAAATGTGCTAATCTATCATAGTAAGGCTCTCGTTGCTCCTCAAAATATGATTTTTAAATATTTCAGTTGATTTTTCCATTTTGCAACACTCTAATTCATGTCTTATCAAAGTTGTTGTTTATTGACATTGGCTGGGATAACAGTATTGTTTTAATTCCTGTTAAAAGATACTCGTGTTGGGAAAAATGAAAAACCTAAAGTGCACTGTAGTTTATACACTCAGCAACAACACAATGTTGTACAACATCTGCTCACAAGCACCATGTTTTCTTTTTCATCTCTAAACTGATGAAGAATTGTCATGTTTTACCTGCGACTTCATCTCATAAAGCGTAGCATCCTCTGGAGTTAACTGAAGTGCTTCATCCCACTTGTGAATAGCCTCTCGGAACCTGTAGTTAAAACAATGTTACAGTCTCACTATATTTAAAGACAATAGACATTTCTATGTATATGCTGATACTGCCCTAAATAAAGTGCCATGGCATCTCATTAGTATTAATGAACTGTTTTTAGGAACTGGCTATTTGTTCTTCTGACCAAATGAGTGTTAAGTACTACTATACAACTCACCACGAGGGAATTTACAAGTCAAGACTGGAATCCTATGGCAAAGTAATTATTTAAAATTGTAGATGGTGAACTGAGTCCAATTCCCCTCATTTTCAAAATCAATCTTAGTCGGGCATAAAGAAATATAACCTGAATCCAATATGCCTTGCTACAGTCATAAATTAAAATTTATTTTCTGTCTAAAAAGGCTGAAATATAGGCCCTCCTGCATTTCTGTACTCTTAAGATACTAATTACATCTATGTAACTTCAGTACATATTATAAGAAGGAAGTTAAATGTAAATAGCTGTATTGAAATCACTTAACTTTGTGAAGGTATACAGTAGTTTAGTATATTGCCCTCCCCCAGATTCATAGAATCACAGAATGGTAGGGGTTGGAAGGGACCTTTACAGATCATCCAGTCCAACCCCTCTGCAGAAGCAGATCCACCTAGATCAGGTCGCATAGGAATGCGTCCAGGTGGGTCTTGAAGACCTCCAGGGAAGGAGACTCCCTCCCTGCACAGACTGTGCCATAGCTTCCTCACCCTTCCAGTGAAATAATTTTTTCTTATGTTTAAATGGAACTTTGCGTTTCCGCTTCATCCCATTACCCTTTGTTCCGTTGCTAGATACCATCAAAAAAAGGGATGCTCCAACCTCCTGACACCTACCATTTAGATATTTGTAAATATTTATAAGATTCTCCCTCAGTCTCCTCTTCTCTAGACTAAAAACAAAACAAAACAGAAGAGCTAACTAAAACCACTAGAAAGTGCACCCTTGTCTTGAACAAACAGGTATACTAGAGTTGGACTTGGGACAAATACAGTCTAGTTTTGAATCACAATGAAAAACTGCAACAGTATAGTAAGACACAGTTACAGGTCTTTCGGCTCTAAATGTGGCCTCAGATTAACATAAAGTCTGTGGGATAGCACATGTTCTCTGAACTGCTTCAAAATCCACCTTTATTATGGAAATGTGTAGGAATTCCCATATTACTTTCACTGCAAAGGTATGAAAACAGTTACAGATATGAAGACTGCAATTTCAATACAACTGGTAGCAAAACTAAAGTCGTTTTCATATGCACTTCATATGGAAACAGAGGGGTTTGTCCTCTCTCTATTCCCCATTTTTCCCTCTCTTTCCCTTCCCCATTTTTGAATCCTCTGCCTTATACTATGCTTCCAGGTTCTCCAGAGAAGTCACATGAAGATTTCAGAAAGTTCTGAATGGATGTGGAAAAGAAAAATACATTGGAAGAGCAATGCAACTTAAGTGAAGCTCTCATCATTCAGGTATTATTAGTTTGTAAATGACACTGAGAAGTATGATGTTAATTTGAGTGCTAAGTAAAGGATGTTTCAATAAATTTCACATTTCCTCAAAGTTCTGCAACCAGCTGTGCACGTCATCTCAGTTCATTTCCTGCATTCAAGTGTTCACACTCAAGGAAATCTCACCATATTTTCTACATTTGTCAGAAGGCGGCTTAACCTATCATTTAGTTAGAAAGATCTAGTTTTTCAGCAGAAGTTATCATTAAAGCCCTAGCACATACATGGCATAAAAATATCTAAAGTCCTCAGCTAAGGTGGTGTCTTGGCCCTATAGCAAGTTGCAATTCCGCGAGAGTACCAAAGAACTTCAGATAAAAGACAGTTTTGGGAAATGGAGGAAACACAGTAACCAGAAAGAAAGGAACACTGGTTGCTTTTCAGGAAACTTTGTTTTTACTTCTACGGAAGGGATATCATTGTTCAAAGCATTAGTCTAAATGAGGTTAAAAAAATTAATAGCAAAAACATTTCCTCTGAAGGGAATGCAAAAGATAAGTAAATGTTCCCCCCAAACCTGTTGGGTTTTGCTGCCAGCAGAACAAAGAAAGCATGCTCCAAGAAAAGTGTCAACAGAATGCTGGAACTGGTTCCCAGAACTGAAAACAAATGGAAGAGGGACAGAGAAGGAAAGTCTGACTGCAGGTAGATGCTGAACAGTCTTCTCAAAAGGCTAACTGCTAAGTACCAGCTTAAACTGTAGAGAATATCCACAAAGCTGAGAAATATTCATCTTCTCAGTGCATATATTTCTTTAAGAAGAAAGTCTGAGAAAATATGACAGTTCTACTCTTAAATATTAAGGGAAAAAGATGTTTTAGGAAAAAAACAAAACCACTGTTCTTATGAGAAACTAAGCCATGTTCATTGCTCTAGTAATGCAAATTTAGGGGAAAAAAAAATCCTTTCTATAAAGATCACCATCAAATAATTTTCTACCTCATTCTTCTGAAGGAAAAGATTACATATTGTATTAAATAGCAAACATCTTACTGAAAAAGTTTCCTGGGGATATAAGATATAGTAGTAAAGTCAATGCTCCAGTAAATGTTTTATGAAATCCATAAACCTTGGCTGAAATTAGAATTGAAATAACATAGGAGTAGTATCATATAATTTTAAAATAGATCATTTTCCTGTTTTTCAGTATCTTTTTTAAACTGAACTGTACAGTACCTTTACCATCGTAAGAGGGGAGAACTAGTTTGAAAAGGAAAACTTCAATAAAATATAAAATCTGCTTTGGGTTTAACTAAAAAAATTAATGAGTATTCAGTTTTCTATTCCCATTTCTTAGAAAGTTCAAGCAGTTAACAAGCTTGTATGCAACCAGCTAAGCTGCAAAAACTGTCATGTCACAGCTGGCAGAAGTGAAGTAATACATTTTAGCTTAGTACTGTTTCACTGAGGTCTACCTGAACTTCTTCCTACATGCCTGATATGGACAGAGAGTACACATGTACAAAACACATGCTACCACTCAAATGATGCACAGTAACATGCATTTGAATCTTATATCCCTTCACAAAATGGATACGAAACCTAGCGCTAAAAGTTAAAACAACTTGTATCACAGAATCTCAAGGGCTGGAAGGGATCTTGAAAGATCATCTAGTCCAATCCCCCTGCCAGAACAGGACCACCTAGAGGTAGGTGACACAGGATCTCATCCGGGTGAGTTTTGAATTTCCAGAGTAGGAGACTCCACAACCCACCTGGGCAGCCTGTTCCACTGCCCCATCACCCTCACAGTGAAGAAATTCTTGCTTGTATTTCTCTGGAATCTCTTATGTTCCAGTTTATACCTCTTGCCCCTTGTCGTATCATCGGACATCATTGAGAAGAGCCTGGCTCCATCCTCCTGACACCTGCCCTTTACATATTTGTAAACATTAATGAGATCACCCCTCAAAACAGTATCTCAGAAACAAGAATGAGACTCAAAAATGGGATCACCAGTAGGTGAGTCTGTGATCAGTCTTCTTTGGAAACTTCTGGTATTTATCAAAATGAAGATAAATCCCAAGCAACAGCTGGCTGCGAGCCAAATGACTAGAAAGTAGCTTCGCAGATAAAAGACCTGAGGATCTTGGAGGACAACAAGTTGAGTATGAGCCAGCAATGTGTCCTTGTAGCAAATAGCATCTTAGCCTGTCTTAGCATTACCAGCACAAACAGAGAGGTTCCTGGAGAGCTGCATCCAGTCCCTGGCTGCCCAGCATGACAGAGCCACGGTCATACTGGAGTAAGTCCCGCGATGGGCTACAATGATGAGTAAGGCCTTGGAGCACCAGTCATAAAAGGAGAGGTTGAAAGAGACTGGACTATGCAGCCCAGAGAAGGGAGGGCTCCACTCTAGTGTAAAAACACTCATTTGGAAAGGGAGCATGGAGTAAAGATGGAAAGACTCTTCTCAGTCATGTTCATTGACAAGGTAAGAAACAAGAGAAACAAACTGAAGCACAGGAAATTCTATTTAAACATACCTCCATTGATAGAGATAGCCAAAATACAAGCGGTTACATCCTGAGCAATTTGCTCTAGTTGACCTTGCTTTGAGCAGCAGTTGAAGCAGAAAGTCTCCTAGGGTTCCACAAGATTATATCGTACCAAGACATCAGCAGTCTCAGTGATACATGATTTAAGATGAAGTATGGAAATGAAGTATGCTTTAAATTTGTTTTCATTTAGTCAATAAAACAAATAGACTCATTATTTTTAGATATCTGGGATTACTATAAAAACTTAACATAGCAGCAGAGAAGCCACTGCATTATCAATAATGGGCATACCTTGATTTTATAAAATAACATATTTCCAGCAAAATTAAAACTCTAATCTGTATACATATTGTAAATAAGCATCTAAACTCCAGTAACATAAAGCATTTTTAAGAAAATATTTTAAGTACCGAATTACTATTTTTGTAAGCATAGGGAGACAACATACTTGATTTAATCTACCCACAGGGATTTCAGTAAAGTAGTACGCCTCATTCCAAAATGAAAAAGATTGCTACTGTAACCTGAACTTAATTATCATTTTCCCTTCTTTATTGCAAGGACATAAAAATCAAAAAAATATGGAGAACAGGATATATCTGGGATGGTTTCAGGGTAGAACACTTGGTCAACCTTGCCAATTTTTACTTAAGAGCATAAGAAATCCAGTAGCTCCCTAAAGTACTAGAACTACTCTCTCCAGAAATGCTATTGACCATCTGGGAGCTATGTAGGCCTGGCACATTTTACTACAGCTTACCAAACGACTCATGCTCACACTTCACTTTTTCAACACCACTTCTGGGAAAACGGGATCTCTTGAATTCTTAAAATCATTAAAACAAATTGATATTTCCATTAACAAATACTTAATTGTAGGTTTCTGAGGAAAAAAAAAAGGAAAAAAAAAGAGCACAACCCTGTTCAAGTTACATAGAGATCAGGTTTTGAGTCACTCATAGGGGACAGTGAGGTGGATCGAGAGCTGGCTGAATGACAGAGCCCAGAGGGTGGTGATCAATGGCATGGAGTCAAGTTGGAGGCCTGTGGCCAATGGAGTTCCACAGGGATCGATTCTGGGGCCAATCTTGGTCAATATCTTCATCAACAACCTGGATGAGGGGACAGAGTGTACCCTCAGCAAGTTGGCTGATGACACCAAACTGGGAGGACTGGCTGATTCCCCAGAAGGCTGTGCTGCCATTCAGCGGGATCTTGACCGGCTTGAGAGTTGGGCAGAGAGGAATCTCATGAGGTTCAACAAAGACAAGTGCAGAGTCCTGTATGTGGGAAGGAACAACCCCATGCACCAGTACAGGATGGGAGTCAAACTGCTGAAGAGCAGCTCTACAGAGAGAGACCTGGGAGTCCTGATTGATAATAAGCAAAATATGAGCCAGCAATGTGCCCTCGTGGCCAAGAAGGCCAATGGTATCCTGGGATGTATCAAGAAGAGTGTGGCCAGCAGGTCGAGGGAGGTTCTTCTCCCTCTCTACTCTGCTCTGGTGAGGCCTCATCTGGAGTCCTGTGTCCAGTTCTGGGCTCCTCAGCTCAAGAGAGACAGGGAACTTCTGGAGAGAGTCCAGCGCAGGGCCACCAAGATGATCAAGGGTATAGAACATCTTTCATACGAGGAAAGACTGCAGGAACTGAGGCTGTTTAGTCTGGAGAAGAGGAGATTGAGGGGTGATCTTATTAACATTTATAAATATCTAAAGGGTGGGTGTCAGGAGGTTGGGACATCCCTTTTTTCTATAGTAGATAGTAACAGGACAAGGGGTAATGGGATGAAGCTGGAACACAAAAAGTTCCCACTTAAACATAAGAAAAAACTATTTCACTGTGAGAGTGATCGAGCAGTGAGAGTGATGGAGCCGTGGAACAGGCTGCCCAGAGGGGTTGTGGAGTCTCCTTCCTTGGAGGTCTTCAAGACCCGCCTGGACATGTTCCTATGCACCCTCCCTGGACAGTCTGTTCCAGTGCTCCATCACCCTCACAGTAAAATAGTGTTCCAGCTTCATCCCATTACCCCTTGTCCTGTTGCTAGATACCATAGAAAAAAGGGATGTCCCAACCTCCTGACACTCACCCTTTAGATATTTGTAAATAAGATCCCCCCTCAATTTTCTCTTTTCTAGACTAAACTTTACAATCAGACAAATATTTTACCTGTAGTTCTCTAGTTATCTGTAGTTGCAAGTTATAGAATATATGTTTGTCTTACACACATAGTAGAAAAATCATTGTTCTATTAAAAAAGGCAAACAATAAAAAACACAATGACAAATAAGAGAACTGAGGTTTATACATGGAAATTCAAATGAAGATCAAGAAGACAAGTTTTATTACTCCTGAACCTGCCATTTCATTATCTAAGCAACAAGAACAATAATAACCATACAAGCTTTAAAAGAGAAGTAACTACAGTTTCAGTAAAATCAATTCACTACTTTTCTAACAAAAGCTGCAAATGCAAATAAATCAAGTACCAGATACTGCAACAGTTATAAAATGTTAAATATTCAGAGAGAAGTTATATAATTTTATTGCTGAAGTTTTAAATATAAAGCTTTAGTTCCTCAAAATATTTTCAACAGTAGTTCCTCTGAAAGCCACAGGAAGAAAAATGTAGAAGAAAAACTTATGCAGCATTTGAGGCAATTTCGAGTTTGTATTCCAGTCTTGAGAATTGCTTGTTCATATTGCCTTTAGAAACATAAAATCAGAGCTACAATGATTGGTACCATCTGTTTTCTTCTTAGTTGAGTAGGTATTTAATCCCTTTAACCTTTTAATTATTTGTCCATAGATGGCTGACAATTCTCTCTTACCTCATGTTATCATCCTACTGCTTCTCAGAAATCATTCCTAGAAACTAGGGCAAGAAGTCAAATGCTGTCAACAGCATCAAACACAGCACCAAAAAGTTTCTGGGATTTAGATAACAGTATTTCTCTATTTTTCTCTGAATGATTTATTGCCAATATATGATGCTCAAACCTAGGTATTAACAGGGCAAAACATTTTGGGAAAGATGTGTCATGGTTTTGCGAGGAGCTGCTTTTGCTTGGTAACAGAGGGAGGAGGCTGCAGTACATACCAGTAAAGAGTTCTCAAGACTTTCCCCTGGCTCTTGGGTTCAGACCCACCTCCAGCCCAGCTGGGCCAATCTGGTGCCTCTGTTATTATTTAAGGATGGAAATTTGAAGTGCGTGGGAGGAGGTGGAAGGGCAGGGCAAGATGGAGGCTACTCGCAGACAGGAAAAGACAGAAGGAGCAATGTCAGACCAGAGACATTCTTGCAGCTTGAGACAAGCAGAGACCCTGTGACACAGAGGGGTGAGAGCTGCAGACTCCGGGTCAGAGCAAGCAAGTAGTTTAGACCCCAACTTGGAGGAGATGAACTGGGGTTGCAAGGCCCCGTCAGAGCAGCTGGTGCAGTGTGTGGGAGACTCCATGTTGGAGCAAGGGAAGACTGGCAAGGAGCATTTCTCCTCAGGAGTACCATAAGCAGCAAGAGACATCAGGAAAGGACTGACTGCAGCCCCCATTTCCTGCCCCTGGCACTGCTTATGGGGGGGATGAGGTAATGACATCAGGCTCAGGGCTCTGAGTCTGGGAAGAGGGAAGCAGTGGGGCAAAGGTGATCTTAAAGAGCTGGTTGCACTTCCATCATTCACCCTGTTCTGTATTATTTTTCCATTGGGTATTTCTGTTTGTCATGTTTTAGTTGGAGGCAGATTAAGTTTTGTTTTCTTCCCCAAGCTGAGTAGCCCGGTCTGTTTTGTACAGGACCATAAGCGACAATTAAGACCTCTCTGTCCTTCGGGAGTTCCAAAGTCTGTGGTACTTAAGTTTAACCTTGGTCTTTTGTCCCTGGATGAGTCTAAACCATGACATGATGATACACAAAAAGCAATAATACTCTTGTCATCTTCTATTTTGAACAGTTCTACTTCATCTAGTTGACACGCTCTTGTTATATGTAGTAAGTAATGCAACTAACCTTCATTTTCTTTCCCTCTATTACTTCTGGCCTCTTTACAATGTTTGCTGATATCGACATTACAGAGTAATGATTACAGAAGTTATATAAAAAACATCTAAAGTACCAATAGTAGTCAGCAAAAACCAAGTCTCCTAAAATACGTGACACATAGATGTGTAATAAACAGCATAATCTCTTATGAACACACTGTACATTTACACAGATTGTATAGAGACTGGATGCCATCATCCAGAACTTAAGGAATGTGTCGGATACTATCAAATCCCAAGATGTGCATGATATGCATGTTAGTCATAAAAGTGGAAAAAAAGAGTAGCAACTCTCACTACCAGCACTGCAGAGACAAAGAATGTTGGATCTCAGAATCATTAGGCAAAAATGTTCTGTAGAGGGACAGATGAGGCATGTTCATGCTTCCTATTTCCAGACAAAGATAGTTAGTCACTTAAAATCATAGAATCATAGAATGGTAGGAGCTGGAAGGAACCTCTAGAGATCATCTAGTCCAACCCCCTGCTAAAGCAGGTTCTGATAAGCAACCTTACAAGAACCAAGACTTTTTGGAAGTATAATTTTGCATAAACATAACAGTGCCTATTGAAAGAGAATAACAGCAAGACCTGTTTGAACTATCTCTTGTAATTTTTCCCATAGCAAAGCACAAGATGCAAAATAAGAAAGATTAACATATACTTGTTTAAAAAATAGGATGATCCTGTTGATTAGATAATCATAATTAAGTATGACCTGGAAAAGCCTTATTTCTCTACAAATCATTTTCCTATGTTTAATGAAAGCTACCATCCACAAACTCTGAAAGTGCCAATGAATTTTCTTTAAATTGAGAAATCACCTTGGTGATTTTTTCCCAGTTTTGCACCATCTCTAAAATTTTCCTCTCTCAATCTCAATTTATTATTAGACTATCATGACCAAAACAAAGTAACTTGCACACCCTCAAAAAAATTTTAAAAATATATTAAAAAACCTGTAAACTGCAGAAAAAAAAGCACCAGCCTGAAGACTTCTTCCATACTTACACAATGTTCCACGTAACAGTCTTTTATAATAGTAATTTACATAAAACTTCTTTGGGTTTTCTCACAGCAATTTATTCTGTAAATTAGAATATTTTAATATTTATTATTCTAATCATAGTATTCAATTCTTTTCCTCTCTAGGTCAACAATTCTGATTTTTTTCCCATTATATCTTGGAGTTCCTTTGTCACTGTGAACATCACAAAGTAAGGCAGCTACTAAAACAAGTAATTTTTGAAACCTTCTTTATTCAATTCCATCCACAATGCAGAAGTACTGGAATTCTGCTACATTTCTGAAAGGCAAATACAATGTCAATATAAAGTTATAGTAATTCTGAGTCTTTCCTCAAAAGTCATTCTCCACTCTCTTCACCTCAGTCTGCCTTCTTACCCCTGCTTTGCACCATTATAAAAGCTTTTGCTTCTTAAACCAAGTCAACTGTCTAATCAACCTGCCTAAGCATTAGTTTGACTTAAAACACCAAGCATCTACCCTGTGTAATTCTCCATTTGGCTGCATGAACACAAAGAAGAGAGCTTTATTTAGGCAGCACTGACACCGCTATACCGTTTCACATGACAAACTTAAACTTCAACATCCAAACACATACTTTAGAAGTTCAGAGCCCTTGCTTTACTAAAAACAAACGTTGCAATAGTCATGAAACTGAATATATTATTTCTTAAAAAGGCATTTTTAGCAAATAACTTCTTACTACCTTCACAGTGAGAGGACTTTTCAATCTAACAGTGAGATAAATACAGTCTAGCAAACATTGACTAAAACAAAATCTATTTTCTATACTGGAAAGTTATTTTAATCTCAACATGTGATTCTATCCCCCCAAACTGCTTTATACAAATCTTTGCTTTATTAAGCTCCTATTTCAGTCCTTTTGGAAGTCTCAATAAATATTAATCAAATTCAGACCAGAAAAGCTCTTTGAAGATTGTAAGCTGAAATAAGTCACTAAATTACAATTCTATTTTGGAAGATTCAACACTTCAAATAACTTTGACGTTAAACTTATGACAGACAGATAGACTAGATTAGAGAGAATTAAAAACATCTGCCAATATCCAAATACACTGATGATGAATTTACCATCATAGTTAAGAGACAACTACCAGGAAAAGGAAGGCTTATGTTAAAGCATCCAGATAAATACAAATTCCTACAGAAAAGTCTAGGTTACAGAACTTCTTTAAGTCTATGCTATAACAGGCGTCTTCCATTTTTACCAGTAAATAGGCTTGTGAAGTCAGCTGAACATCAGTCATCATTCACTGACAGTATCTCTTACCCAAAGAATCTAGTTTAACAAAAAAAATCTACAACTACTAACTGCATTTTGTCTTCACCCTATCATTTCTTAACTTCAGCAGAAGACAAAAAGCTTTAGCCACGATCTTGTAAATCAGATTTCGATTTGTTATTATTTTTTCTGTACCTACTCTCATGTAAAAAAGTGTATTTCAGTTATGTACTGATCAAATTAGATAAAATAACTGCTCTGTATATATTAGCACAGTCCCTTAACAAGCTATTTTTCAGCTAGGCTTCCTCTCCAGTCATAACAAACTGGTACTCCAAAGTCAGTGACTCTCTGGATAAAACAAAAAAATGGGACCACTGCAAAGATGTGGAAATGAGAGGACAGAAGAGTTGGGTCATATTAACCCTGAAAGAAATCAGCTTAAAATGTAATGCAACTGCAACAATTTTTGACTCAACACTTAAACTTGTAACCAACCAAAACTAGTTGGCCATGTACATCACTTTTTGTTTTCAATTAACTCGTCCTTGATATAATTTAACAGCTTCCTATAAAATTACTAAATAGTTACAAGTCATTTTTCATATGGTAGTACCTAATGTTGTGAAGTCAACTCTAAAATGTCCTGGAACATTTCCATAAAGAAGAAAGAGAACATAACTGCTCTTGATTTTCCCCACACAACAGCTGAAATAACCCCACAGGAGACCTGACTGAACCAGACATTGTTGCTAAAGAGATTTTATTCTGAGTCTTAACTGTCAAGTATCCTTTTCCCTTTAAGAATACTTTCATGATATGCCATAAGAGAAGACATTATTTAGGGGACTAGAAAACAAGTTGTCTTACGTATAGAAACCAAGATCTTTGTAACAAAAACACTGCCATGCTCCACTTCCTTAGCAAAGTCCTGAAACAAACACTGATGAGTAATTATGATCCCTTAAATTCAGTACATTTTAATTTTAGAAGATCTGGACAACAGGTACACATCATGTTCAAGCAAAATCACGAACGAGATGCTAACCTACTGTTTCAAAATTTAATTCCATCAAAGGAGGTGGAAGGGAAAACTACCACTGTTCGCAACAATGACTAAGCTTTATTTAACTAGACAAAGGTGTTAAGTTAGGAAACAGCTTTATTTTTTTCCCCTGAAGCTTCCCCTATGAAGATAAATATTATGAAAATATCATTTCTAAATACAAAGGGTTTATTACTCAAAAGCAACTGGATGTGTTTAACAGCAGATACAGAGAAAAAGCAAAAAAACCTACAAAATCATAACTTTAAAAAAATTAAACACAATCTTACTTTACAGTATTCACATCACAATACGTAATGTCATTAATCTCGGGACTCCTGGACACTGAGACAAAAATATTTCAGTAGCACAACTCTTGACAGTGTCTGTCAAGTACAGAATATGGAAAAAGATCCAGGTTGTACTTCTCTGCAAAAACTGCTTAGATCATTAACATAAATTATTAGACTTTGATACAATATCTTATGTCTATAAATAACAGAATCTCTACATTGAAAAACTGCACTATTAGCACGTCTGACTGAAGTTATAGGTAAATCATCTTATTTCAAGTTAGAAACGTGTTCTTTAACTTGCCAGAAAGACTTCTGCATTAAAGTTATTTATTTACATCAGTCTGTACCCACTATCGATCAGTACAGACCTAGCAGCAGAAATTGGTTTCTGCAGGATGGCAACAGTGTTGGTTATGCTGCCACTGTGTCTACTATTTCAAAAGATGGTCCCTTGCCCCAATCAGATTATAACAGTAACATACAGCAAGAGAAAAGGATTTAAGATAGTTTCAGCGATCAACTCGGAAAACAAGCCAACTGTGAGGGAAACTCGTGGTGGAGCATTTAGTCTCAACACTACACTTAGAGGAAATGAAAGTGCACCAGGTGCACCCTGCTGTATACACTTATTATCCTTCATATGCAGCAGAAGTTTGTCAGTACTGCTGAGGAAAAATCATCTCAAAGACTGCATAGCATATACACATTAGATTCAAAGAAAAATCGCAGACTTTCAATAGAATAAAGTAAAAAAGGTTAAAAAAAAGTATTTAAGCCAACATGTGAATAGTCTATAAGGTTAGAAATACATCAGCACATATACTAATATTTTTATTTTTCAAGCACAGCTATTATAACTAGTGATAAAAATTAAATATAAAATATTGTCATAATAAGTAACAAAAATAATAATGTAACAATGTGTATCATAGAATTACAGAATGATAAGGGTTGGAAGGGACCTTTAGAGATCATCCAGTCCAATCCTCATGCAGAAGCAGGTTCATCTAAATCAGGTCACACAGGAACACATCCAAGTAAGTCTTAAAGACCTCCAGAGAAGGAGACTCCACAACCTCCCTGGGCAGCCTGTGCCACTGCTCCATCACCCTCACAGTTTTTCCTTATGTTTAAATGGAACTTTTTGTATTCCAGCTTCATCCCATTACCCCTTGTCCTGTTACTATCTACTACAGAAAAGAGGGATGTCCCAACCTCCTGACACTCACCCTTTAGATATTTGTAAAGGTTAATAAGATCACCCCTCAGTCTCCTCTTTTCTAGACTAAACAGCCCCAGTTCTCACAGCCTTTCTTCATCAGGAAGATGCTCTAGTCCCCTGATCACCTTGGTGGCCCTCTGCTGGAAGCTCCCTGTCCCTCTTGAGCTGGGGAGCCCAGAACTGGACACAGGACTCCAGATGAGGCCTCACCAGGGCACAGTAGAGGAGAAGAACCTTCCTTGACCTGCTGACCACACTCTTCTTGATGCATCCTAGGATGTCATCGGCCTTCTTGGCCAGGAGGGCACATTGCTGGCTCATGGTTAGTTTATTACCAACCACGACTCCCAGCTCCCTCTCTGCAGAGCTGCTCTCCAGCAGGTCAACCCCCAGCCTGTATTGGTGCATGGGGTTGCTCCTTCCCACACGCAGGACTCTGCACTTGTCTTTGTTGAACCTCATGAGATTCCTCTCTGCCCAACTCTCAAGCCAGTCAAGATCCTGCTGAATGGCAGCACAGCCTTCTGGGGAATCAGCCAGTCCTCCCAGTTTGGTGTCATCAGCCAACTTACTGAGGGTACACTCTGTCCCCTCATCCAGGTCACTGATGAAAATGTTGACCAAGATTAGCCCCAGAACCCATCCCTTTGGAACCCCACTGGCCACAGGCTTCCAACTCAATTCTATGCCGTTGATCAACACCCTCTGGGCTCTGTCATTCAGCCAGCTCTCAATCCAGACTATTATCCACTAATCTAGCCAGCCCGTTATGCCCTCATTTCATCCCAGTATGCCTTCGTATTCCTCCAGTAAGCTCTGATTCAGGTTGCTCAAGCAGGATTTCCCCTCGGTGAAGCCATGTTGATTCCCTCTGATAGCCATCTTTTCCTTCGTATGTTTAGTGACAACATTCAGGATGAGCCGTTCCATCACTTTTCCAGGGATGAAGGTGAGGCTGACCGGCCTGTAGTTTCCTGGGTTATCCTTCCTGCCCTTTTTGAAGGCTGGAGTGACATTGGTCTTTCTCTAGTCCTCAGGCATCTTGCCTGTCCTCCATGTATACTTTGCTGTTATTTATTTACAGACCATTATGTTACATAGCTCCTTATAGGTCCTTAAGGTGTACTAAAGAGTGATTCTACAATTAGATTTACATATTCTATTTGGTCATAAACAAAAGCTGTTTGGAAAAACTGCTAGGAATTAAACAGAAACAACAGATGCAGCTAGCAATGTAAAAATTTAGAAACTTTCAATTTGTGCCCTAATGGGCATCCAATTAAAAGGGCAGATTTAAAAGGGCATGCAACTAAAAAGGGCATGCAATTGTTTTTTAATTAAATGTAAAAATCATAGGCAGGTATTCATTATATTCATTTTTTTCATTTATTCATTAATGCATAACTTTACATGCATTAGAAGACAAAACTGTCAGACATGACTCCTTCATTATAGATATATTAATATCCACATAAAAATTATATATAGTTACGAAATCTTTACTTGAGAAACTTTTTTTTCCACATTTATTCAATTCCAGTAACATATTCACATATTTAAATATGAGTTTTTGGTTTATGTAAACAGACACATTTTCAAAGAGTTTGTTTAAACGAAACCCTACATAACACACATCCAGCAAATACAATAGCTTTCCACTTACAAGGTTCTGTAAATAATACTTCATGCACAGAAGGAATACACTTTCTCAACTTAAATGCAAAATGTAACATTAAATCCAAAAGGTAAAGTATAATTACCCTTCATTTCCAAACAGGTGTTTAGCAGTTTGAGACAATTATTCCCACTTGAATTGAGATACCTAACCTCGAGCCGCTTACCCTAAGACTTCGGTCACACTGTAGCCTCACAGGCGGCATCTGCATCAGTGCCTTCACAGTGCCAGGGAACCTCCCCAGACACTGGCACCTGAGCAGCTTTACTTCGGGCTTACAGAAGGGTCCTCAGCATGGCTGTGGTCAGCCAGTATTCTCCCAGTTTGTTGAAAGCCACCTTTTTCACAACAGCAAAGGCACCACGGAACAGTCCTGGTACACGCATAAAATATCTATAGGGTTAAGAGTGATCAACAAGGACTTTCAAATTGCTCTCAAGTGAGCTGAATTATGTCAATAACCTCTTTTGCCTCACATTGTGATGAGAACTTGAACATACACAGATTTGTATCTTAGCTAACTACAATAAGTCCCTAAAGTTAGTATAAGCTAGGGTATAAGTGCCTAAAGTTAAGATGATGTATAGGCATCAATTTCTGTTTTCTACTGAAAGGAAATATAAATTTATATACGTATATAAATGCTTCCTTCTGTTTCTATTCAAGAATACATACCAACATGGATGGATACTACAACTCACAATTCAAAATCCCAAAGCAATAATAATTCTAACAAAAAAATACTTTCAAAATTTTCAAACTCAGAGTACAGTTTAAATAAATGGCAATTCTTCTTACTTACACTCTCAGAAAATTCTGCACTAAATTCCTAAAAATTTCAAAACTGAACTCCTGCTTTGCCAAATAATAACCAGTTGTTGGAAAAGAATGTTTGCCAGACAAATGGAAAATATCTAAAGATAAATTGCAATTTGAACAACAAAAAAACTACCTAAAACAAACATTGTGCAAAGAACTTCCTCCTCAATGAGGGGACAACTAGATGCAACACCAGGAAGCAACAACTCTATCAGTAAGTAAGGAAAAACAATGAAGCCAGTAATAAAAATTAAAGACAGAAAATGGTGTGTTACTTCACACAGCAGTTTATAAGAGGGTGTTAAACACTTTAATAAACAGTGTAAAACATATTGCACTTTTCAAAATTCTGTAGAAAGGTTATGAAGCCTGCAAAAAAACCCATACAGTCTGACTAGTAAGACAGAAGCTGCAACATGTGTTTTCCCTAAAAGTGGAGGTAAGTGTATACTTGTTCAGAGTGTTTTCTGTTTCAGTTCATGTGTTCTGCACTCCAGCATTACAACGGACACTCCCTCATTTTAGTGAGCGTATCATGTGTGAGGCAAGCAACAGCAAGGAAGTTACATATATACATACAGTAGGCAGTAATGTTAAAAACTGCAAAACATAAAAAAGTCATCAGGTATTTTAACAAGAAGTCATGATCATTTTAATCAAGCCCTTTTTTACTTACAGTGATAAGCCTATCTATTTTGTCTGCGTTACTGCACAACTGACCTCAGAAAACACTCCACTTAATCATAGCTAATAATTACTAATATTAAAAACTTTCATTATATTTTGAGAACACTGGTATTGGTCATTCACTCTGAAAGAGGAAAAGACTATGTGGAATTGCTAATTATACCTGGCATACAAGTTGTATTCAAGAAAAATACCAAACCATTATTTTCAGCCTACAAGGAATAGCATTTTCCAGTCATTTTCCCTACACTTACTTAATTACAAAATCCAACCGTGTAAGGCTTTGTCATGATTCTGTGTGAAGCTACTTGTGGTAAGGGGGAAGAGGCTGTAAAGATGGCTCCTGTAAGAAGTTCCTCAAAACTTTCCCCAGATCTGGCTAAGACCCACTTCTGGAGCTGAGCCAATTGGGCACCTCCATGATCACTTCTTAAGAAGCAGCTGGAAGAGGAGCATTCCTTCAGTTCCTTCTTGTTCTGTTCTTCCTTCTTTTCTGGCCAGTGGTTGTGCAAGGAGCTGGAGACCATGCAGACTGCAAGGTCAGTGAGGGAAGAGTGGAGGAGATGTGCTGCATCAGAGACCCCCCTGCATCCTGTGGAGAGGACTGGTAAATCAGAGAGTTGTTTACACTTTGTAAAAGACTCCTCATTAGGGGTAGTGACTATGCCCAGAGGAGGCCATGTCCCATGTGAGGGACCCTGTATCAGCAGAAGCTGCAGCCGCTGGGAAGAACCCACACCAGAGAAGTTTGTTAAGGACTGTGTTCCAGGGGAGCAACCCCATATTGGAGCAGGGGAAGAATGCCAGGAGTCATCCTCATCTGAGAAGAGAGAAACAGCAGAGCCCATCTGTGAGATTGACCACATCCCCCATTCCCTGCCCCCACCCCGAGCCACTGAGGGAGGAGGAAGTAGATATCGATTATCGGGAGCCGTGAGCTGAAGGGAGGGAGATCTTAAAGTGCTGGTTGTATTTTTCTCATCACCCTGCTCTCTTTTTTATTTTTGTTCTGTTCTGTTTCTTGTAGGTAGTAGAATAAACTTTCCTACTCTCCTCTCTCAGTCGAGTACTGGAGTCTGTTTTGCCTGGAATCGCAATTGGCAGCGAGCCCTCCCTGCCCTTGTCTCAATCCACAACCTTGTTTATCTTTTTACTCCCATTTCACTGAGACCTCTGCCATCCTAATGAGGGTGGGAGTGGATGGAGGGGCAGTAAGCAAGAGATTGTCATGGTGCTTCATTGCTAGCTGAGCAAAACCACAACAGGTTTTTATATCACTCTTTTGGAAGAGTCAATATTCAGGATGTAATATACCAGCATCTTAACAGAATTTTAGAAGACAATTTTCTGGAAAACAAAAATAAAAGCTAAATTTGCAGACTCAGATTACCTACTGAATCAATCCTTTTAATTAAATCTCTTTTTTATAACTTTAAAAATACATATTTGCTTTAAATGAGGGCAGTTAGCAGACAGAGGATCAATGCTTATAATAGGACACAACTACAGAACGGTTGGGATTGGCATGAACCTCTAGAGATGACCTAGTCCAAGCATCCTGTTCAACGCGAGATCACCTGGGGCAGGTGATCATGTCTCCTCTCAGCCTACTCTCCTCCCAGCCAAACATCCCCAGCCCCCTCAGCTGCTCCTCGTCAGACTTGTTCTCCAGACCCTTCACCAGCTTTGTTGCCAGCCTCTGGACACACTCCAGCACCTCAATGTCCTTGTAGTGAGGGACCCAGAACTAAACACAGCACTCAAAGGGCTGCCTCATCAGTGTCATATGCAGAGGGAGTACAAGTTTTCTCAGTAAAGACCATGGGAAAGAAGAGACTGAGTATCTCCAGCCTCTCTACATCCTTTGTCACTAGACTCTGTGCCTCATTTTGCAGATGAGTTGCATTTTTTCCCAGTTTTCCTTTTGCTGCCAATCCACCAGAAGAAGCTCTTGTTGTCCTTCACATCCCTTGGCAGACTAAACTCCAGATGGGCTTTGGCTTTTCTAGTCCCATCCCTGTATACTCACGGGGTCTTTGTGGTCTTCCTGGGTCACATGATCCTGCTCCCACCTTTTGCATCTTTCCATTTTATGCTTGGATCTTGTCAGGAGCTTCTTGTACATCCACACAAGACTCCTATTGCCTTTTCTTTATCTCCTCATCAGGATGAACCATCCTTGAGCTTGGAGGAGATAACTTGAAAAACAGTGTAACCCGGCCCCTTGTTCTCTCTAACATACCCTTCTTCTCCCAAGCTACTCCATAATGTAACTCAGCCTATGCTGAAACGTGTCTGCCAAAGACAGCTGTTGAATCTTCTGGGAAACCCCTTTATTAACACTGAAACATCAGTTTTATTGCCTGAAAATTGAGAGGCAATTTCAGTACAATGATCTTTGCTCTTTGCCATGTTAGTTGCATCAAAATGAATTATCAAGATAATCTGAAAGTAATTTCATTACTTTACTGCTTTTGTAACTCACTAAAAATCCACTGTTTATCATAACATAAACCTAAAGACACGGATAAATTGAACAAATGCAAATGTTGTAAGAGCATGAAGAATGGCTTATTAACTTTACTTAAACAGGTTTTACTCTTCTGTATGATCTGCTAAATGTTTTTATTACACTGAAGTTACCACCACACTTAACACTCTTTCTACAGTAGTATGGCTTATATCACCTGACACTGACACCTTACAATGTCTAGTGACAAAGGCAGACTCAATAACAGATCATACAGCTAAGGAACCACAAATGAGACACACTGAAGTGATGCTGGCATATTAGCACCAGGTGAAAAAAAAGTCTCAACTGCTATAATATGGATTAAGTATCCCCTCACAGAAGTTTAGGGGGTTTTACTTAATTTGGAAATTAAGTAATTCTCAAAGATTAATTCATCCAGAAAACAACTTCATGACAATTGATCGATTTTCTAAAATGCTCATATCACTTTGACAAGTCCTTATTTAATTTGTCGCAGCAAAAGACCGAGTAAAACCTTGTTAGTCAGTCTAATTTATACATCAAACGACAAAGTGACATCATTTAACATCAGTCTCTACAAGCTTAGCCAAAATCTAATAATGTTCCAGCTGAAAACATCATCTTCCTAAATCAGTACCAGCTTTAGAGATGGAGATTCTTTTAGTGCAACATGAAATAATAGATCAACAAATATTACCAGAAGCAAGAGAGATATTAAATTCGTTTCATAAAATCGAAAAAATAAATACAAATCAGTAAGAATTTAAATCCAATAGTTGTCTATTTGCAAAAGAAAATGAAACATTTAGAGGGATCTTTTTTGCACAACTTCGGGGTACCTTGTGAAGAACTCTATCTCCACCTACTGGACCAGCCACAGAAATGTTCATCTTCTGAAAACAGCACGGTAGACTGCAAACCAACCTATATGAATTCACAGCTCAATTATATTGAATATTAGCCTGACGGAAGTATTTCTTCTCCTTGCTGTAGCTCCCTACACGTTTGATGACATTATACTTCACTGTTTAATCTTATCTAAACCCGTTCTTAAGCTTGTGTCCACTGCCAAAGACCACCTACCTATCAGTCAAAACATGGTAACTGCAAACTGCTGTGTTCAAAACATTGAGGCTGAAGTACACAAACTTTATCTGTTTTTATTATTCTGTATTTAAACCAGTGTATTGAAATTGAAAACCCATAGAGGGTTGCCACTTCAAAAGAATTCACCTGTGCCACTCCTGAGTTTGCCAACGGGCAAATAAAGCAGGTTGTACAAATTCTGATCGCCAAGAAGCACTGAGACTCACTTTACAAGAACATTAAATCAGATCTCACCCATCCAGAGAAACAGATTTGCTCCATATACAGAGACTAAGAAAACCGTGGTGGGGGTATAACACCATCACTGTCCCTCCTCACCAGAAAAATAAGATAACGAGCAAACAAAGCATAAAGATGGTAATTCCTATTCTAACTAAGTAACAGTGGATCCACTTAGAAAATTCACCTTTCATCATATTAATTTTGCCATGCACGTTACTTCAGTCTCTTTTCCTTAAGAGCTGAAGCTGAATTTATTATTTTCCATTCTTCCCTTTATTTAGCCTCTTGTTTTTTCCAAAATCTGTTTTCTTTCAGGATTTTCATCTGTCCACTATACAAGTAACAGCAACTATGTTACCATCTTAGTTACCACCCTCTAGTGCTCAGTCTTTGCTTTTTTTTCCTGAGTTTTTTAGTGGAAGAGATACCATCCTTTTACCTAAAAGCTACACAATTCAACTCTAATCTTTCTTTAACTTATTTTATGCTTTGACATTTCAGGAAATTACCTACATTCAATATTTAATTATTTACAAGAGTCTGCTTCTGTTGCATAAATATATACTCAAGAAACAGATCATGTAACTCAAACCCAATTACACCATCTATTTTCCAATCAAGAGGATATACATCCCTTTCTGCTTTCTAAGGTTCCCTGTAATGGTATGTCTGTCAACTGTCCCACACGTTTAAGTAATAAATGCCTCCCACTGTGAGTCCAGCCTCCCATCTATGTGATTTTTTTCTTAAGTAAAAGATTTGCCTAAAAGTTATGTAGCCTGACAGCACCATTTACTCTAATTGTCCAAAGTGTGCTAGAGTAATTGATGGAAACCTTAATTTCAAGTTAGAACTTAAGCTTCAGATATAAGGGTATTAACAGAAAGATGTGATCAGCCTCCCAAAAGTTGCACTTTAATTTCTTGTTACTTTTTCCTCGAATCTGTTATAAGTCATTCATTGTTTCTCAGTAGCTCCTATAAGCGCTTAAGATGATATTCACAAACAGAAAAATCCCATGTAGCTACTTATGGATAGGTTAAACTATTGTATTGTTTTCTAACTGACAGATAAACAAAAATTCAATCTCTAAGACCAACTTAAGATATTAAAAGCACAAAAAACTACCTGCCTCTCAAAGTAAACATGCATCAGTCTGCATCTCCTTGCTCTAAACGACTTATACAATGTACTATTTAGTGCTGTTCAAAAGCTTTATTGTATTTCTTATAATACACAAAAACAAATAACCAAAAAACCCCACCAGAATCCACAAAGATATACAACATTCAAAGAAAAATATGTGCAATGTAAAAGTGGAACAGAAAATAAGACAGAAATAAAAAATAATTGCTGTTTAATATACAGAAGTACAATAAATACTAGTGACTAGTCAACTTTGAAAGGTGTCAAAATTTTACTCAGGAATTAAAGAACTCAGGAAAACAAAAACATGAGTCATTGCCCCCCTGAACAGTGCCACCCTTTGAGTGAACAGTAAAAAGAGGAAATTATATTTAAGTATTTAAAAATAAGCCTTTTCTCCAAGACATTTGGCATTTATTCATTATTTTTAAATCAGATCAAACCACACACACTGTGTGTTTATTCCATATATAAACTTGCATGCTTCAAACTTCTAAGCTGTTTTCTCCTCCATATTGTCCAGGGAATCATGTTTTAGGATAAAATTTCTTAATACAAGAAATTTCACAGCACTGGAGTACATAATGACTTGTGGGACTTTTTCTACCAGTAAAATAACATTATCTCTGATTAATTAAATGGAGACGATTATACACGCCAAGTCAGGATACAAATTTAGATGTTAAGCTGTCTGAAAACTTTAAGGGGACTACTCTTTGAACCGTGTCTTCTCCCACTAGAAGAGATCTTAGCCAAATATAGTCTCTCTCTTTTCCAAAGCTTCCCTACTCCAGAAATACTCTGCTTGAAGAATAATAGGACAAAGAAACCAGCTTTGCAACATGCTTCAAAAATTGCCAGTGTCTGAAGACTCAGTACTGACATCAGAAGATGTTCAGAGCATCTACTTGTACCTGACTTTCCAAAAGCATTAGTCAGTCTAAAAGTGCACTAGCTTGCTTTGTGCTATTTGTCTGTGCTCTGGTACACAAGCAAGTCAGGTTACACTTGTAAAAGAAAAGACACATTTACAAGAGAGCAGAGAGCTAACAGAGTGACTAAAGCATTACTTACAGCTTTTTTCTCTGTACCTTGTTTACCCTTTCAACTTTCAGATCACATCAGTTTCTTATTTCCCATCTTCTACCAAGTTTTTGTTATGTGAACATGCAAAAAAGAAATAGCTGTCATTTCACAGCTGTCAAGACTACCAAAGGAATCAACTTATTTAGTACCAGACAGTAAAGACAGAGTTAAAGAAATTACTGCTTTTCAAATATGAAAAATGAAAATGCACTTGCTTGCAAATTACCTAGTGTTAAAGTATTAAAATATCATTTAGCACGTATTCAGACAATGAAAAAGAGTAAGATAACATTAGTACCTCCTATTTTCAGCCAAATTTGCACCTTCATCCTTCAGCTGCTTGCTTTTCTTTATACAGTCTTCTAAAAGAATTTCCTTTCTTCTCTTAGCTGCATTTACCCAGTTACCATCATCGTCATCAGCCAGATCCTTGTCATCTGCAGCATCTGCTTCAAACTGCTGAGAAGTAACTTTGGAAACTTTCTCACCAATCTTTCTCTTCCACCCAAAAGAAGCCATTTCTTTGGAGAACTAGAGAAAAATATATTTTTAGTAGTTAAGTTACAAGTGTGTAGAAGGAAAAAATATACCTC
The DNA here is from genome assembly GCF_028858725.1 of Colius striatus. Lineage (NCBI taxonomy): Eukaryota > Metazoa > Chordata > Aves > Coliiformes > Coliidae > Colius > Colius striatus. The sequence goes on from NC_084790.1 coordinate 38,770,544, forward strand.
ACTCATCTCCATTCTCAAACAGTAACATGTAACAGACGCACTATCTCACACCAATTCAGCCCATGGACGCCAGCAGAGATGTCAGTCTGGCAACAATAATTTTGGGTCCAGACAGAAGATTTTATTTTGCAGGGAGAAAAGGGTGGTAAAAAAAGAAATTTAAAAAAAAAAAAAAAAACAAAACAAAACATAGAGCTCTGATGTATCTGAAAGCTTTTAAAACTCTGAAGCCATCGCATCAGTCCATTGAGGTGACCAGCGCGCCGGTCTGCATGGGCACTACCCCCGGCAGGCCCCGCGCCGCACAGCCCTAAGTGCCTCGTGCAAGGCCACCCGTGGGGCAGGTTCCCGGCACGGCCGCTCCCCAGACACCAGGGCACTACCCGGACCGGCGTCTCCGGCGGTGCACGGCCCGCCGCTCGCCCAGGCGCGGCGCAAGGCCCTGCGCAACCGACGGCGAGGCGCCGGGAAGAACCTGGCAGGGTGAAGGAGACCCGAGGGGACGCTGCGGCCCTCGGCTTCGTCCCACCCCACCGCAGCCTCCCTGCCGGGCCGGCCTCCCCACCACCGCGGCCCCGCCGCGCCCCGAGCCCCGCTACCTGCCGCTCCCCTGCCAGCACGGCCGCTCCGGCTGGTGCCCCTTGAGCCGCGGGAAGCGGAAAGGCGCGAGGGAAGCGGAAGAGCGGCTGGGCACCGGCAGCGATAGCGAGGCCCGAGCCGCCGCCGCGCGGGGCACGCCGGGAGCTGTAATCCGCTGCCCAGAGGTCGGCGCCGCGGAGCCGGGCACAGGGGCAGTCCCCGCTCCCGTGAGAGCGGAGCGGGGAGGGCGCACCGCGCGGAACTACCCCTGAGCGCGGGGAGCAAGTGCCACCCAGGGACAGGGAAAGGGAGGCGGGAAGGGCACCCGCCACTCTACAAGACTGGCTGCACGCCTACGAGAAACGGCCAAGTCTGAAAATGATGGCTTATTTTTCTCAGTAAGAAAAATAAGGCGAGGGAGTTAAATATCGCTTACCAGTTAGAGCGGCAAATACCAAGACAAAAGACCTATCTGGGGCCCATTGGCAGACACGAGGAGTGGTGGCGCACCACAGGGCAGAAAGAAACGGGACTTTTACAGTCAGTATTCAGGTTCGTCCCACCTCTAACTCCTTTGTGCAACAGGAGGGTGGAGAGGACCTGGGGTGCAACAAATAGGTCAGTACTGCAGGGAACGCCGAAGCAACGACTTGCTGCCGCTTGTCCTGGAGTCGCAATTGTTGCCTTTTAAAGCAAGTTTAACAGTCTGTCTCTGTTAGTTTATAACATGGATAACGCTACGAGACGTGAGACTAGAAGACAACAAGCACACAGTTTCAAAAGAGGTGGTTCAGCATTTCATGTTTACTTGTTTTGAAAGTTTAAAAAGTTAACACAGTTATAAACAAGCAGTGTTGCCATTCAGCTTTTTCAAAAGAAATTAACATAGGAGTAGGCACATCTTTGTTAAAGACCAGGACTTCATATCGTACAGTGGTAATCAACTCGTAAAATAAAACTTATTTCCAAGTTTGTATTAAAAATCCCTATCGAGACAAACATGGAGGTTGTGGTTTGTTTGTGTGTTTTTTGTTTTTTGTTTTTTTTTTTATATTGCACCACTAAGATGAATTTTTATCCATTACACCTAACAAGCTATACTGCACATGGACAATCGAGTTTATCCATGTTTTGGAAAAAAAATAGAGAAACAAGATAATTAAATGTACTCCAATGTGAGTAAGCTTGGGAATACAGAGTAACAACAGATAATAAAAGTAATTGTGTATTTGCATAAGCTGCCTCCTAATAACCCTGGCAGATTTCTCAGTGTTCTGTCTCACAGCCTTTTGGCAGAGGCTGATGTGACAAAAATCCCCAAAAACAAACCACAAGCTGTTTCAACAGCAAGATCTACAAACCATAGAAAAAGTCACACAACAGACAGCTGTTCTGGGTTCAACTAGGCTGCCAGTGCCCCTTCCCCCCCATCCCCTATAAAAATCTCAGTTCAATCACAAAACTTTCAGCCATCAAAATTCATGTATCTTACCAATAAAATTTACTTTCTTTAAAGCTACACATACAGTACATTTCTTCCAGAAATTTACCCTAACCTCCAGATACGAAGACGGGAAAAAACATGGTTGTCCTAATGCATGAGAGCGCAAAAAAAGTATACAAAAATCAAAAGCTATTTGCACCTTGACACCTTTCATTTGTGGACAGCATTACAACAAGCAGATGCCATTTATAAATTTTTAGTTTAACATATGAAAGTGATCCCAAACCAATTCCAGATGACGAATTATCACCATTTCAAAAACTGTGCATTCCCTATGTTTGTACAAGTGCAATATTTAACCATTTCAAAATAAAAGGGTAACAAAAATGAATGAACTGGTTTATTCAGTACATCAGAACCAATTTTTCCAAGACCAAAAACAGGACTTCAAAAAAATAGTATTTGAAGCTGGTCCCTCATGCTGATACCTCTATTTCAGAAAAAGCTTTGGATTTAAACTCCTAGGGAAGGTCTTCCCCTTTGAGATACAGTTACATAATCCTGTATTGCAGGGACATGTGATACTTGAGAATAAAGAACTGAAGTCGTAACTTGTACCTACAAACTAGACAGACCACACATTTGCCCAGTTCAGAATGCAGTTAGAGCAGTTAGAGGGACCTAACGCAGCTTGATGTTTCTTCAGGTTCTGTACACATTCATTACACACAAATTCCTGGACTGAAGCAAGTCAGCCTGAATTAAACTGTTCTTCTATCTGTAGCTAGCAGTCTTCTGTGAATGAAGTCTCAGTCACTGGTAAAAATCCCTATCCCTTTCAAGATGGTTTCACTGTTCATAGTAATACCTTGATTTCCAGTCTCTCCATAGGAGAGCATCCTTTGGAATTAGGTAGGTCATAAAGTTTATTTTGATGAGAACATGAATTTTTGAATGCAAAACTAAATGGCTTATGACATAGTTTACTGTTTATATCTATTAATGCTTATCTATTAGTGCAAAATGAAATGGAACTGTGGCTAATTAAATCCGATTTGCAAGAAACTATATGGTTTTGTGCAGGTATTAGCTGTGATTTCAACATATAACGTTCCTGAAACACTGCAAAAAACATAAATGCAGGCCTATAGGTACCCGCAAGCTACTGTTTAAAACTTTTTGAACATTAGCACTTAAGTTTTCATCATCAGTTTTCAATGTTGAACTGAAAAGCTGGACTATCTATTTTCACAATTAATTTAAATAACAAAGTTTGCTACAAAGGTGGCCTGGGAAAGCCAAATCCATGTACACAGTTTGAGCTGCAAAGGGAACTCATGCAATATGCTAAGTTAAGACATGATACACAGTTGTATCAAAGCATTAACCTATTTTAAAAACTCAATTTCAGATTTCCAAATAGCACAGATCAGTGGCAGTGCTCTTAAGTACACGCACATGCTTCTAAGGATGACTCAGCCTGCAGCAGCAGCAGCAGGGAGCTTGCTGTGATGCTGCCACACTAATGTTTATGCCCAGATCAGAAATTTGCTGATAGTTCTCCTTCATGGTGCAGATTTCGGTTTAGCTCATGCAGTGCCAAGTCTTTTCAGTGTTAAGTCTCTCACCATTGTTGTGGCCTCAGTTGTTCTACTCACAGCCCACAGAATTCAGCCTTGACGCATTACAGAGCACCTACATGCATTTCCAACGGGTTGGATTTGCATGCATTTAATCAAATTAATCAGTTGTTAAAAGTAGTACATTGTAACACATTAAAGTACTCTTAATCATTTACAGTCAAATAAGGGGAAAGAAACACAGTAGTTTTAGCACACTGCTGTTTGAAGATGTAGATAGCTGACCAACTGAGGCACAAATGTAGATGGTGACCAACAAGTCACACTTATAGTACATGTACATTTACTTACAGTGCACAAGATGTATGTATTACTAGTGAAAAATACAAGGGTCTGTCTAAAGTGTTACATGCAGCCCAATGTGCACTCTATCATTAACACTGCCCTGAGGGCACGATTCCCTGTACTTGTGTTACATTATTACAGGTGACAATCAATTCACTCCAGCTTCAAAATAATATATGTCAACTGCCCATAATCATTTTAATCCCCATGCAAATAGCATTCTGTGGCTAACTGTTTCAGCGCTTTAGTTCATTTAACTTGATTATAATTGGAAGCATCAGACTATGATTTAGGCATGCTTATTGCTATGAAAGAAATAAGCCTATCTTCAAAATTATTGTGCAAGTATTTTAATAAGATTTGCACACATCTCAAAAAATTCTATCGTATGACTCCCTGGTCTTGGAGTTAAGTCAACTGTAGAAGAGTCAAGCAAAGAGCTCACTGATGAGGTAAGGGATGCATCTGCAGGTTTTCCTTGTGCATCAGCATCTGAATCTTTTTGACAAGATCTGTAGTTGCTCACTGAACCTGATCTCTTTGGAGTTGCAGTCCCAGACTTTACTTCAGTAATTTCATCTGGGGAGCAAGAGGAGAGAACAGCAAAATTAGGTATCAGTATCAAATCAGTTATAGAAATAGCACACATCCTCATCCTTCTCACATTTCTAAACCTTATTTAAATACTTAATTGGTTAATACATAAACAGCTTTTGCAAATTGTGTATATTTAGTACAAAATACAGGCTTATACATATAGTAACAGAGAAGTAAGTGTCCTTATCCAAATTATTCCTGTACTCTGAACTGTGTTCCAGAAGCATTTACATTTGGTTTATACCAGCACTTGTCATGTTGTTTAAAGTGATGTAAATTGAACTATTTGCTACTGAAAAACAGGATAGCATCATAAGTTCAAACATTCTGTAGATGTTTGATTGTTTATATTCTATTATTATTTGTGGTTTTATTATAATTCATTAATACTTTGTTAGCATCTACGTTAATTTATCCTTCACTTTTGGAAGTTTTTCCCCGTAGTATGTTGTACATTTAGGCTGCAGCAGCTTAAGTTTACTCTCACTATGAGGAAGAAATACTTTCATCTTAGAAGTAACATTCTGCTGAAGTATCTCTACTCTAAATACTTAACATTAGTTTGACTCTTGTGGCACCTGAAAAGTTACGCCCAGGAGAAATTAATAGCATAGCAGAGACTGCCTTTTCACATCAATGCTGCTTGAAACTACAGTTTGGATAGAGGAACAGAGAACAGTTAACTGAAGGGGAAGGAAAGTCAAATCAGCTTCACTGTTGGAACAGAGATGGCAAATCCATGCTCTTGGGTAGTATTTCCTCAAGAGTTGAAGCCAGGACTGCAGCAGGCTGCCCTCCCCCAGCTACATAGCTTGAAGCAGTGATCTCCCCTCCAACAGTGATGGCATATGCCTTATACTGCAATATAAGCCATATAGTCAGTATAAGTCACTAGAGGAAGGTGACTAGTCCCCTTTGAGTATCACCAGACCTAGGCAAGCCCCTGTATGGTTAGAAGAGGCAAGAAACTGCACCACCAAGTCAGATTAAACTGGCATGAGACATAGCCTTGGCCACCCTGTATTGTAATTCCTCCACAATTCAAGTAAACCTTTTTTCCATGCCACATCTTTGCCTAGGCATGTCATCTACACCACTGCTGTAGGTAATTCTGCCATGGCCAGGAATAATCATTGTGAATGGTCCCTATTAGCTCCTCCATTCCCCTTCAGGAAGGTATTCAACTGGAATTTGTATGCCATGTTACTGTCACTTCTATAAAATGTATCTTTCTACACATTAGACAACTGTTTTCAAGACTACAGTTACTTCAGGCGTACAACTCCTATCTCAAATTTTGTCTGCTACTAGCAGCATTAGTGGGCAGACTCTGCCTGGCAGCACAATGGGGAAGAAAATTGGACGGGTGTGAGAAAACTCAGAGGTAGAAACAAACATAGTTTGATAAGAAGAGACTCAAGAAAGGAAAACAAAAACAATGCAAAGATACCATTCACTAGATCTCCAAAGTGACTGATGCCCAGCCAGTCTCAAGACTATCTTCTTCAAATCCCCATCCCTCTCAGTTTCTTTGCTAAGCATAAGATTATATGGCATAGCATGGAATACCCGTTTGATCCATCAGGGTAGGCTCTGCATGATGTGCTCACTCCAAACTCTTCATTCCTGGCCTACTTATAGGGTGCAACATAGCAGGAGAAAAATAAAGACTAGATACTATGCAAGTACTGCTCAGCAACAGTCACAACACTGCTATGTTTTAGTCACAGATCCAAAACACAGGTTTGGTTGCTATGAAGAAAACTATCTTGACCTCAACCAGATCCAGTATAGCAATGTACAGTCCAACTCAAATTTAAGTGCCTAGAACCAAGGTTTACCTTCACTAAGAGAAGCTATTCACATACTTACTTCAGATCTAAACTAGTGTTTAAATTTGGGTGTGAGACTCCAAGGGCAGCTTTAGGGTTGATCCAAATCTCACCTCTCACAGCCCTGTCCCCTTTTGCAGTTGTAGTGCTGGTACAGACACAAAATGGGGCAGCTCAGGAGCTGATACAGCTAAAAAGCTATTATATAAAGGGATGCAGAAGATAACCACCTGATCATAGGAACAGTAGATAATACAGATCTACATTGGCTTAAACTAATACAGGGCAATACATAATTTACTTGTTTAGAAGTGAAGGAAGACATATTTGCATTTAGAGTGATTTCCCAAACAACTTCATTAACTTAACTAAATCTTTTCATACCGTCAATGCTACGGAAGTCCAGTAAGTATGTCCTGCTGTCGACCTGATACAACTGTAAACTCATTTTGGAATATGCACTTGTTACTGGATTCCTCCTTCGAACACGTAGATAGTATGGATTTACAACCTAGTATAAAAGAGATAAGAGTTAATTACCAAAACAGAAAAACACTGTCTTTTGGTTTTGTCATTTCAACTCACAGGTACTATCAAGCGATTTCAGGCTTACCTGACATAATTGTGGAGGGGTTTTTTTTAGCCAACAGAAAAACATTCCTACACACCCAACAGAAAAGTCAGACAGGCTAACAATATTTTTTCCTGTTCACCTGAATAATCTCCCCTAAAACTCTTCCTGCAAGCACGAGTCAGGACAGGGCCACAAGTTTACTTTCCAGCACACAGGAACACAGTCTCAGACTTCTAGGCTATGTAACTCCAGAGACAGGAAACAAAGCTGGTGAAGGGTCTACAGAACAAGTTTGATTAGAAGTGGCTCAAAGAGCTGGGGATGTTAAGTCTAGAGGAGGCTGAGAAAGAATCACTTTCTACCAATAACTGAAAAGGAGTTCTAGTGAGGTGGGGGTCAATCTCTTCTCCCCGGTAATGAATGACAGGACAAGAAGAAATAGGCTCAAGTTGCATGAGGGGACATTTAAATTGGAGATGAGGAAGAACTTTTCCACTGATAGGGTTGTTACACATTGTAATGGTCTGCTCAGGGAGATGGTGGAGGGTATTTAGAAGACACATAGATGAGGTGGTGAGGGATGTGATTTAGTTTAGTGAAGGCTTTTGGCAGTGCAAGGTTAGAGGTTGGACCCAATGATCTTAAAAGACCTTTTCCAACCGTCATGATTCTATGATACACAATTAAAAAAATTCACTGTTGTCTGCTGTAAAGACCACTTATTCTTTTACCTTCCATTCATAATCCAGTTGTTTAATTGCACGACAGACTTCAGCCATAATATCATTTGGTCGACTCTGACTCCTTATTCCCAAATGCCACTTAGCTCTTCTCACACCCTGATGTTTTGACTTCTGTGGGTTCAGCTCATCAAGAGTATGGCGAGGGCGTGGTGCTTCAGCTACCAAAAATGGCACTCTTTCTGGATGAGGGCGAGATAGATGGTGATCATCCAGAAAACAATCTGGTGGGCTTGTAGCCAAGTAGAAGTCTTTGGCCTCATTCATTATTCTTCTATTATCTATAATGAGGTGATAAGCAACTGCTAAAGGGTCCTGATGATTTCGGCTGTATAGACAACTTAGCACTTCCTCTTCAGTGCATTCAAACTTCTCACACACCTCTTTTAAGGCTTCATCATCAATCATAGTAGAACTATATGATGGGTCTTCAGGAAACAGGTATTTTGGAAGGTCCTGCTTAAACCATTCATGTTCCCTAGATTTAAAAACAAAAAAGGCTGAGTGTGTGAAACAAATCTTTGTAATGTTTAATTATTTTTCATTTTTTTATTTTGCCTGTAAGTAAATAAAATTGCAGTTGTCAGTCAAAGTTACATTCTGTGTGACAGACAATAAAACAGTACAAAACAGAAAGTAATTACTGACTTCACAAGATTTTGGTAGACATTTTGGAGGAGACTGAAAAAGACTCTTTCCTCTACATTTTTCGCTACCTGAGCTCCAAAAATATTATAACTCACCAGACAGCTTTTTATATAAATTATATCAATAATTATACATATATATTATTATATACATACAAATATACATATATATAATAAAATTACATGAAGATTTTTACTGTCATGTCGGTTTTGAGATATTTTCAACTGAATTCTTGTAATACACACTTGAGCTGTTCCTCTCCAAGTATGGACATAGTAACACATAACAAAATGTATAAATGTTGATGATGAGTAATTTTTTGGTGGATGTTTGGACATGAATTTTCGAATACTGAAGTCACATGCTCCCTAGCCCAAATAAAGTGCCAATCACTTTTTCATTCAGAACATCCCCAACTGTCTCATCCAGATCTGGGGCTGTTTAGTCTAGATAAGAGGAGACTTCAGGATGGACTTACTTTGGAAAGGGAGTTGGACTAGATGATCTCTAAAGGCCCCTTCAAACCCCTACCATTATATGAGTCTATGAAAAGAGTTGAGGGATGCTATGAGTCAATCAGTACCTCTTTACTACTGTACTCATAGGCTGGTACAGCAGTGAAAATGAAGAATACAGAGGGAAAAGGGAAAATACAGAAGAAACCAAATATTTGCATTGGCCTGTCACACAGATAAAAAATAAGATTGTTTTGTGTGCCTAGAGTAAAGTTGCTTAAGTTGCTAAAGGGTATGGTACAACACTAGTTTTGAAAGTATTCTAACCTATAACATAAATAATTACTGCCACAGATTTAAAAGCAGTTTTAGGCAGTTGTCCGTCAACTAAGCATTTCACAGCCACTCAGTCACTCCCCACTGGTGACATGGTGGGGAGAATCAGAACAATGTTAAGTGAGAAAGAAACATGTGGCTTTCTCCACAGCTGAGACATAGGCCTGATGAAGGAAGCAAAATTCTCTGAATTCCCAGAGTTGTCTGGCCAATCCATCCACAGTTGGTACTTCCATGTCTGTCCAGCTCATTATCACTGAGGTGTTGGCAAATGATGTCAATGCATTTCACCCAAACATTTGCCATGTGGACAGCATGCAGGTATCATCCAGGTCTTTGGATAACTCATTGTCATTCACATTGCTATAGATCACTACCACTATAACTAATTCCCTCAGATACTAGATATCTCCCTCAATGGTGTTCCATTTGCTAGAGAATTTACAAGATCCTCCTTGAAAGGACACTTGTCCTTTGACAGCAGCCACCTCCAAAGACCACTCCTCCTTATTTTATAATCCCTTTGTCAGTGGCCTTATCCTTAGCAAGAGATCCCAGCTACCAGGCTTGTTACCCTCCCATTCCTCACTATGGGTCCCAATACCTCAGCATCAGATCGACCAGCTGAGAATTTGCTTCCCGTGATGACAGCTGTCTTCACATACCTTGTAGCTCACTTAGGGACAGGTTAGTTTTGCCTGGGAAAGAACAATCCCACGCACCAGGACAGGCTGGGAGTGAGATGCTGGAGAGAAACTCTGCAAAGAGACCTGGGCGTCTGGTGGGCAGCAAACTAAACATGAGCCAGCAATGTGCCCTCATGGCCAAAAAGGCCAATGGCATTCTGGAGGATGTTAAGAAGAGCATGGTCAGCAGCTCAAGGAAGGTTCTTCTCTCCCTCAACTCTGCCCTTGGTGAGGCCTCATCTGGAGTCCTGTGTCCAGCTCTGGGCTCCCCAGATCAACAGAGACAGGGAACTGCTGAAGAAAGTTCAGTATAGGGCAACCAAGATGATCAGAAGACTGGAACATCTCTCCTATGAGGAAACGTCTGGGGTTGTTTATCCTAGAGAAGACTCAGGAGGGACCTTGCCAACACTTACTAACATTGTTTTTTCAGTATAAACCCAAAACACAACCCCATACAAGATACTAAGATGAAATTTAACTCTATCCAACTCAAAACGAGTAAAATGGACCAAGTTCTAGTCAGTGTAAGCCCAAGAAACCACCAATGTGTTGAGCAAAATACTCATTCCTCAAATGCAACCAGATAATTTGGAAACTGAAAAGCTTTTTATATACACCACTACAAAGCATAGCCCTAGCTGGATTAAGGAACCCAGAGGAGTATTATGGCTAACAGGACAGATTTAACACAGAACAGTCACACAGATCACTGTAACACACAGACAAGCTGCATGAATGATTTATTTGTTCTATTTGCACTGAGAGTATCATCCCAGCATCCTGTGATCAGACTTCAGTTAGTGTTTTACCTAATATCTCTGATTGTTGCTCTCTTCATTGGATCCACTTGCAGCATATGCTTCAAAAGACTAATCACAGACGGATTCAGGTACTGAGGGGTATAGAAGATGCCATCACATATCTTCTTAAAAAGGGTTGGCACATGATCATCATCAAATGGAAGTGTTCCACATAACAAAGCATAGAGAATAACCCCACTGCTCCAAATATCTACTTCTGGACCTGCATATAACCTGTAAAACAGTTAACTATAAGTGATTCATGTTTCATACATTTAAAGTTTGTTTCTCTACTTCCTTATGTTGTATCACAGTAACTAAAAGTGAAGTCATGACAACTAATCTTCAAGTACTATACCACTTCAGATCCATGCCACGTCTCTCTTGAATTTAGATATCCAAATATCTAATAGGGTATAAGTAGTTAGCTTTTCTCTCTGTTCTTATACAATTATCCACAAATGCAATTTAAGACAACTGAAGGAAACTTGCAACTACTACTAAGAAAGCCTGTGTTGTACATAGTTATCATTGTTGCAGCAAAATCTGTGCAAATTCATCTATCCTCCAAATCTGAGAGGCTGAAAAGTTTAAGTCGATATAGCAGAACCTGTCATATAGTCAGTGCTACTGAATGAATGAAACATACGTTTGGTCTCCAATCAGCAAGCAGCAATATTTGGGTGGGTAGCTGAATTCAGATCGAAAAAAAGGGAAGTTACTGTCAGACTAAGTATCTACTCTGTAGCAGGTTATTTTACTGCTACTCCACTGCAGACTTTGCATGTATTTCTATCTGTACCTCTACTTCCAGTTTCCAAGCTTTAAGTGTGATTTTTAAATCAATTCAGGCACATTGTCCACACTGGACTTGGGGCATCAGCTATCACCTCCACCATGCAAGAACTATTCAGAACTATTTCACAACAGCCTAAAATACTCATAAAGAATTACCAAGACAATTAAAAATTCGTCCCATAGTTCCTCAGCATCAAGCTTATCAACCAGTTTTGTAACCTTTAAAATTGAGCAGCAAAATGACTGAAGTACATGCACACATGTATCCAATGTAAAAGAAACTACCTTCCTGAAATTACTTCTGGTGCAGCATAGTTTGGGGAACCACAGCTTGTTCTTAAAAATTCTCCATCTGACATCATATTTGATAGACCTGAAAGTGTATAAGAGTAACTACTAAAATTTCAGAGACCAAAATGATTACATACTGCATACACCATCTAGAACAAATCACTAATTCATCAGTAATTCAAGTTAGATAATTAACAAATTTCAGTAAAGTAGTAATGCTGTTTGGAACTACTAAAATTTTTATACAAGCATGCCACATAGTCTTCCATTTAGTTTACTGGAAATTTGAATAGAAATTGCCCAATTCACACTGTTCCAAGAACTAGCTGTCAGTCTTCTCAGCAGCTGTCACAAACAAGAAGCTCAGTAGTTACTATAATAGTTATTAGGAAGAGTTCTTAAATGTGATGAACTGCACTATACTTCTGAAACAGCTAAGCATCTGCATTTTACAGATGGTGAAAAAGGCAACAGAGTAAATTTTAAAGTGGAAAGGTCAGGAACTAAGTCTATATAGCATTTCAGAGAAAATATTGTTGTGCAAAACCAAAAGAATCAGTTAAAAATCTGACCTAGTCAGTGAAAACACCTGAAAAGAAAGCTTGAGAGGAAAACAAGTTTTACACATGTGCAAAAACATAATTTTGCTTTACTTTCATACTCATCACGTTCTTGTATTGTATCTCACCATTAGGATATTCAAGTATAGAATTTTACTAAATATTTCCCATGGTAACCAACAACATCTAAACACCACCAGAAATGAGATCAGATATAAAACAGCAATGCTTACCAAAGTCAGCTATCTTAGCATTCATGTGTGCATCAAGCAGCACATTTTCAGGCTTCAGGTCTCTATGTACCACCATATGCCTGTGACAGTAATCCACGCCAGAAAGGATTTGCTGGAACAGACGTCTACTTTCCTTTTCATCAAGCTAAGACAGATAAAGGTTTTAAACTATTACAAGACAGTGGAAGATAACTTGGTTTTCATTTATATGAATTAAAGGAATTCTTCTATGGCCTAAAGCTATAATTTATGGTGTTGATACTTTATACGGCAAATAATTAGGACTTGTAGCAGAGCTTACCCTATTTGGTTTGTACCACAGCTATAAAGTGACTAAAACAAAACAAACATCTCAAAAAGTCAAAGAAACTTCACCTGCTTTTGAAATTCTCTAGGCAGTGTTACATACTCAGCAACTAAAAACATTCACACCCAAAACTGTCTAATTGGAATATCAATGAACTTTCAGATTTCCTCATAGTATAAGGTTCACACTGACAAAAGCACATAAGTGGTAAATTTTAGATGCTATTTATGCTATTAGCAGCTAGCTCCAAACCATAGGCTTTGCTGGCCATTTCCTATCGACATGCCTTAATCCAAGCCAAAGTTTATTGTAACAATCAACTAAAAGTATCATGGCTATCTAGATGGTTTGTTACAAGTGAAAAAAAAAAAAAAAGAGCTCTCACAGAAACCGTTCTACTAGTGGAAAGAAGTAATTAGAGCACAATGGTAGCTTTACAATATAGAGGAGTCATACACAAAGATTTGAAATGTGTTAATATACAACCATTTTTACTTTCAGAACAAGACGTAGTCATACAGTATATTTTAACTGCTAACAGCAAAACTAGTTCTACATAAAAAACAAACCATCATTTAACAGGGTGTGACGGGTACCCCTGCTTTCGGCCCCAGTAGTGTGGTTAACATAATTAGTCATTTTTATGAGGCTAGCAGCCACTGTGTGACTGAGCAAGTCACACACTCATGCCCTTTCCTTTATTATCAGGCCCTGAAGGTCTACTGAAACAAGGAGACAAAGTAAATGGATTTCTTCCCCTCCCTACCAGCTTCAAGAATCTGGAGAGTGAGACTGACTACTCCCCTTCTCACCAGCCTTGAAGGTCTCAGGCATCTAACCAGCCAGGTGGCGGAGATGACCTCCTCACAGAACATGGAAGTATAACAGCACCCAGAGAACTGTCCATAAAATCAAGTGGTTAAAAGTCCTAAGTGGGAAACCTGGACCAGAACCACTGCTAGATAATAAGACCTGCCAATGCCCAGAGACATCTCCACTGTACTCTTGCTTCTTCCAGGGACCAAGTGACTCTCATTTTTTCATATGATTTTTGAGTCTAGATTGCAATTGTTGTATTGATATAGCAAACCATGTGTTAAGATTTGACCAGATCTGCAGAAAGTCCAGGTAATTAAAAAACATAAGTTCAGTTCCATTTGAAATTCTGTATTATGGTACTTATAAACTGTACTATACTGATTCTGCTTGTAGAAATCCTGTGCCACTAATCATAAATTCTCTGTGACATGAATCATAATATCCTGTTACGAAAATAAAGCTTTAATTATAACTTTCTGACAAGGATCTCCAACAAGAACCTGTCTCTACAGTGTCAGGTGACACAGGAATGTTGTAAAAGCGGTAACAGAATGCAAGTCACTGATTTAGATGGACTACTTCTTACCCTTCCATTTTTACAGATATAATCAAACAGTTCTCCTCCTGAAACATATTCCATCACCATGAAAATGTCAGTTGGTGTACTGATGACCTGGTACCTAGAAAGAAAAGGTATCAGTTAGTCTACACACTCAGCAGAAAACACCACTTAGATTTAGTTAAAAATCAAAGTTGTGCAAAGAGCCATATAAAAGTATACTTTAAAAATATTTATCAGTCATTTTACAGATATAGAAGTGACAATATCTTTCAGAAGCTGTCTCGTCTGCTTTCACTATGTGATGCCATCACTGCCAAGACGACTAGGGAATTCATACTCCCCAATAGGAACATCAGTCTTTGTACTTTCAGAGGACTAAGCTTAGTCCAGTTGATTTCTATGAAATGATTTACAGTGCTGCCTCACAGACAACTTGCTGCAGTGAGGAAAGAATTCAGAAGGACTTTGCAAGTACCTCAAAAATATACACTTTTCAACCTTAAAATGCAAAGAACCTGATGTGCCATAAATAAAAAGTATACTTCAAGATCAGAAAAAAAAATGCTTTTAATAATTATGTCATCTTTTACAAATGTATCTAAATTTGTTATTAGCATTTAGCATAAATAGTATAAACACTGCAGTTATATTTTTACAATTCTATTCCAACTAAGTTTAAAAAAAAAGAGGGTTTAAAATAACTAGTTGATAGTAAAAATCCCCATTTAACAAGTTTTAATTTTGTTCTACAGATCCTTAGCTATTAAAGTTTTTTAATTTCTTCCCCTTACAGAAGTGATTAATTTTTAACAGCTCAAGAAAATGAACATTGTTAACACTTCAGCCAAAACTCATATATTAGATTGAGAAAACAAGAGGTAGCAATTAGATGAAGATGCGTGTTTCAAGGTACTACACCAAAGTGTGCAAACAGAAAATTGCAATAACTAACTGAATTTGCCCACACACTACAGAACTGCAATATTCAAGATGCCAGTTCCAAGACAAAGAGGAAAACAGATGTGTTTCAGCTGAGACAAGTCATTCTTGAACTACATAGACAGCAATAACACTGCGTGTGTACATATATTTGTGCATGATTTTTTTACTGGTTTAGTATTAGAGTGTAACTCTTTGATAACCTCAATACCCTTCTAAGGAAGTTGTATAAACTGCTAAAGCTGTGTACAAAATTCTTCCTCAAGCACAACAATGTTCCAAATTAGACAATGTAAGATTTGTAATATTAAGCTGAAGAAATGTTTACCTTTATCCAAGATATCTTAATCTGCTATCTAGCAGTTCCTAATATCATGAGTAGCATGATCCTAAGTTACCAGCAAGTCTACCTGCATAACAGTATCAACTATATCTCAAATACTATTCACACACAAGCTAATAATCCTGCTTTAGAAATGCAAGATGGCTAACTGAAAAGTTGGGAATCCATCGGTTTTTCCATCATCTTGTCCCTTCTCTTCTCAAGCAAAAGATAAAATTCTCCCCATAATTGCCTGAGAAAGAAATGGTCATCTGAAAACTGTTAACCGACTTAACAGTTGAGCAACAGCACAGGTACACATTTCTGTTAAAACCCCATTGGTACACTGACACTTGTTATTTTGTTTTGGCTACAGGTTATGTCCTTTGAAACTGTCCGTGAACTCTGACAGCAATTTTGTAGCTAAATCAGTTCCAAGTCTTTTAAGGACCCTCTCACTGAAAAATCTAGTGAGCTTCTCTCATAATCTCATTTCACTTCAGTGTAAGAGCTGTTGTCAAATTAAAGAGAGTATGTAGGGATGGCATCTGTCAGTGGCAACAGGGTTTCAAAAAAAGACTCTGCCAAAAAAAAAAAAAAAAATCAATATCACAATTAAGACAATGAGAGCCACCCACACCTTGGAAATACAGGTTAATTTTACAGCAAATGAAAATTTAAAATAATGAATGGCATACACAATTTATTTTCTCAGACCAGACAGGAGGCATCTACTCAGGAATACATTTAATTGTATTCTGAACTCCACTGATGAACTACTGATTAACTGCAGGCACACTGTAAATACTACATTTAGGCAAGTAGTAGCAGCTATATTGAATTCTGAAATATCATTCACATTTAACAAACTGTACAATCTTAATTCAGAAAAATCTTGCAGAGTGCCATCTTCACTGGAAAACCACATTATCACTGATCAACACATATTTCAAGTAAGAAAACACAACAAACTTACTGCCTTTCACAATCTTGTTGTTAACTCATTTATTTTCTAAGAAGAAAAAAAGATTAAATATAATCAGAAAAAGAAAACTGAAGTAGCAGCTAAAAATAGAGATGCGTGCTACTATCAAGCAATCACCTTTTTATATACCTATCCAAAGAATAGGTAAGCAAAGATCCAACAGAAGCTTTCCAGCCTGCAGAGAAGACAGTTCTATGAAAATGCACGTGTTACAGAGGACAGTGAAAACAATTGCATACTTGGAAGACGGTAAATTTGCTAACAAGGTACTGCTAGTAGCACTGCCCTTTAAACACACTTCTGATTAGTGAAAACAAAGACAGATTATTTATTAATTGTTTGATTACAATAAGCAAAACTTACAGTTTAATTATATGAGGATGCCTGAAGAGTTTGAGGTTTTGGATCTCTCTGCGGATTTTTCCTACAACATCAAGGCTGCGTATCTTTTGTCGATTCAGGATCTTCACTGCAACTTTATGCCCAGTTAACTCATGTTTGCCAACTGTAAGGAACAAGGAAGTATTTCTCAGTTTTCAGCTCCTCAGTGAAAACAGTGATCTGCCCATTTCAATTGTAGACAAGCAACACAAGTTGTTAGCATTCCACAAAATCTCATTATCTTTGGTGAGGTTGAAAGCTAGGTGGCATGTTTCTTTCCACCCGACTCCAATTTCTCCCACAATTTTGTCAGAAGATGAACAGGATATGCAAGAAAAACCTTAAAACTAACCCTCAGAAGCCTTGCAGCATTACCACATTCTTGCACTATTACAAACAAGCAAAGCATATCCTAAAACACTGCAATCATCGCTAATTATAGAGACTGTTTTGTCTCCCTGAGTATGTGACTTCAAGTTTTGACTCAGTAACTCACTTAGACAAGTCTTCCTGCAGTGTTTCTACTTTGTCTTAAAGGACTGCTCTTACTAAGGAGATCACTGCCACCCCTCCCTCGGGAACCCTGTTTCAGCAATTACTCTGAATTACAACTAAGGTGTTTCTGGATCAATTTACTTTAAAAATAAATAATTATCTGCCTGTAAGCATTCCTTCCACTAGAAGCCTTTGCTATTTGCATTGTTTTCTGTGTGCCGTGATTCCAAGTACATTGCTTTAATTTACAATCCTGATTCCTGCCTTTTGAAGACAAGACAGAATCCAGGGACAACTACTTGGTCTATCCTTATCCACTTGAATGGACACTGCAAACAGACCTGCGCTGAACACACTTCTCATCTGGGTGACTCTCCTTACTTGAAGTTCAATTAAGCCACAAATTTCAAGCTTCATTTAAATATATCAATGGGGAACTATAACAAACATCAGTGACTCACAGAAATCTTTCTGCATTCAACAGGTAATATGGGCAGAATTAGCAAAATTAGTAAATCTGATACCCAACACAAGACTTTCCTGATGCCTTTTGTTTTAGAAAGAGTTTTAGAAAACATATTTTTCATTCAAAGTAATTAAACAGTAACATTTGCAGTTGACTGAAACCAATTCTAGCTGTCACAGCCTTCAAGACTGAGTGCCTCAGGCCTTGGTTTTATTCAATAACTGGGAGAAATAAGATTTTCTGCTTCTTCAACTCTGTTTGACAACTTGGAATAAATTATTGTGATGAAAACATATTGTGGTTTTGTGCAGGTCCAAAAAGCCTCAAAAAGACTGTCCATTTGTCTAAGACATTTCAAACTGAAATGCTATTTTCTTCATTAATTTTTGCCTCTCTTTTTTAATCCAAGTTAAGATTATTTAAAAAATCTAGCTTTTTAAGATACTAGTTTCCAATAACCATCTACTTCATTAAATAAAACTCTTTTCTTGGATGTGTTATTCAAGGAATCTGTTATCAGCAAAACAGCAGACACTAACCGGTAACATACTGCTGATTGCTTTTGAACTCAGCACAAAGACAAAACTGAAAGCAAGACCTCAGACAGCAATAGCATGTAAAAAAATAAGTAGCCAAGTGTACCCTTTCTAAACACCACCTTGTATTACCCCTTGACAGAGGTTTTAATCTATAAAGTGAGGGCTCACAGATTAGAAATAAGCAAAATATAGTCATTAGTCACCCTAATCTTCAATCAGCTACCCATTCTTCAAAAGAATCATTGCAAAAATAAGTTATCTTTACAGTCTTCATATTTCCCTATATTTCTTTATTATCTGATAATACAAATTAAAATACCTTCAAGCTTCATTATAGCTATGCATCACACCAAGATTTCTGAGACAGTGACAGAATCTCAAAGCAGCAGTGATTTAATTGTTGAAGTGCAGGGGCAGCAGTCTCTAAACTCAGTTCAGTAAGTTGTCAGTTGGAAAAGGAAACTGATTATGAAGCCATTCAGAATAAATACAACATTGTTATGAAATACAGGTACCAGTCATGAAGTCTGTAGGAAAAAAAAAAAAAAAGCTGGAGTATGTTTTACTTAATTAAACATTTCTCCAATAGGTCAAAAAGCCAGGCTGAGGCTCAGAGGAAAGCAGTCTTTAAAAGGACAAGCTAAAAAAAAAAAATTAAATCTTTTCACTAATATAAAAACACGTATGAGTTAATGTTGTCCAGACATACTGCTGCAAACTGAAGTTCATTGTCCATTCCCAGGTATCTTATAATTCCCTTGACCAAGAACACCTATTTACATCAGTTTTGCAGTCCAGGGTACAACCTAGTTCTACAGACTGGAACAATTTTAGTGTATTTATAACCATAAGCGGTATCCCTGACTTTCTGAGTACAAATAACTGGAAGCCAAACTATTCCTTCTGTTGTGACTGATAACTTTATTTCCAGAAATATCTAGGAAAAAAGTTTGCACGTGGGTTCAGCAGAACACATCACCAGTCAGTTTGGTTGTTGGATTAAAAAAAAAAAAAAAGGCAAAAATATTCATGGATGTTGTATACTGAGTCCTGGTAAAGTTTAAACATGACTGTGTCTCATGTAATTGATTTAAGTTCAGTGTTCTCTTCTATGCAACAGTGTTTCACTTCTCTGGCATTTTAGCTTTGCTTTGTGACTGCTCATCTGAGGTATAGTCAAGTGAATTGAGCCAGTCAGTAGCCAATTTGGGCTAGTACAGTCACATTAACTGTTAAACTGGAAAAACACCATCAGTAAGTTACCTTTCCAGTTCAGTCTCTTCAGGCTGCTGTTAAAGATCCACATTCAAGAAGCCATATATACACCTAACTCCCTACTACATGTGAACTCAAGGAAAACCCTAACTGAATTTTAAAAACAAACACATTTGCTACAGTTTATCACATTACTGTCAATGGCAAAACTGTATTAGAGTCATCAGAGAAGAAAAAACAATGAGGATTTCAGGAAGACAATCAAAGATCTGGTATTAAATAAAGAAGATGTGTCCTCAGGAGAAAAACCTATCATCTCACAGATAAAATATGTCCCTTATCAAGTACAGCTAAAGCAAGACAAAACTAACACAGCACATCATCTAAGGACAAGAAAAACTAAAAACTTAAAACAATTTCTATATGGGAATAGAGCATTAGTCCATGAGCACTAATACTTGCTTCCAGATCCCCCATAAATTATCAGGCTACTACTGGACAGTATTCAGTATGCAGAATGATGCTGCATTTCACCACACAGTGATTTCTCTTCCATCCTTAAGAAAAAAAATACATTCACACAGGTATGTCTGTAGCATTTACATAACCAGCAGTTATAAAATCAGCATAAAACCCCACCTAATGTCAATCAAATGAGGCAGGGAGTGGGATGTTATAGAAGTAGGATAAGAAAACTGACGATGTTTTTATTTCAACTGTTTCAAGCTAGCTGTATTTAATAGGAGTGACATGCAATAAAACATTTAAAATTATAACAGTAGCTCCACAAATTGACCATCTTTAAAAGTTTCAACTTCAGATACATGTTTGTCAATACAAGTAAGAAGAGCAGAAGTAGCGCAACAGCACACTGAAATTCAGGAGCACTAGAGCTTTTATGTCAACCTTAGCCTTGAGCAGTGCACAAAACAGAACATATCAGACTGATCTCCCTTCAACTATGTAGTCTCTCCAAGAGGAAAATGCCTGTTTTTGCCTTATCTCATTGCCTCTATATTTAAGGAGGTACCCAGTTCCGAAGGAAAAGAATGGTAGGTAGTCCAGCTGACAGATGGATGGTACTGCTCCAAAGCAAATGGGTGTGGGGGAATGTTATTTTTTAAATCAGCTTTGAAAAAAAAAAAAAGGAGACTTGAAAGGCTCTACTCACAAAGTATTTTCCATCACTTTCCTAGATATTCTTATAGATAAATACACTCCTCTATACATTAGTAATTTTTCAGAACATGCCCATAGTTGACATTCGAGTTTGTGCAGAGAACATACAACAGGAATATCTACACTGAAAAAAATCCTCTCATGTTAAAAGTCAGCTGGCACATTAGATACAACAGGATGTGTTTTTTTACTGGTTATAATCACAAGCAATCCATTAGGATAACCATTAAAAAACTCCCAAACTTATGAACACTACAACCTGATTCTACACTGTCCTTTGCATTGAGGACATCCATTGAAGGATGTCTTCAATATGCACATCCCAATATTTGAACAGTTCTAATCAACAACACAGGAGGAGGAGTGTAAGCTAATGCACAGTTTTTCCACCTATGGTGGTACCAAGGGAAAGTTTAGTTTCTATTTCGTTTCTACTAGGCTTCAAAATTCCAGTGTAGTATCTACACCCCTACTGTGAAAAGTTTTTAAAGTCTGAGCTGAAAAAAAACTTTGAGAAACCACTGGTCAACTAGATCTAGCACAGTCTTTCCATTATCTGTGTGTCCGCTGTGCTGTGACTTAATTCAACAGTCATCTTTTTAAGCTCGTTTCTCTTTGTAGACAGAGAAATCTTGCCTTCCTTAAAAGGACATCAAGCGTTCGTCCTTTAGTAGCAAAATGCAATGTACAGAGAGCTCAACAGTTAAGGCTCTCCGCTTTCATTACATACTCGGGGCTATTTTAAAGACATGCATCACCATTAGCTTCCAGTAATTATTTCCGTAAACACGGAAAAGTCCGCCGTTTCTTCCCTAACAGTTCCTTCCCGCTCCGGGACGAAGAGTCCCCACCCCGGCGTGCCAGCGCACACAACTCTCGCCGAGCAGCAGCGGCTGTACAGCCCCGCAGTAGCCGCTGTTTAGGCAGCGCCCGCTCCGCAGTCCCCACGGCTGAGACCAACGCTCCCGCTAACGGCGCGCGAAGCGTCTCCTGACGCCTGCCCCCGCGCGCCGCCCACCGCTCGCCCCGGCCCCCTATGCCTCCCTCCTCGCCGCGCCGCCACAGCCCAGGGACTTCACTCGGCGCGAACGGAACGGCCGGGCAGCGCCCAGCAGCTGAAGGCGTCCCGGCGTCGTCCCCGACGCAGCTCAGCACGCCGCAGCAACATGGGCCCCCACACGCCCACTCCCGGCCAGGCCTCGACGGCCGTGCAGCCCCAGCGGACCCGTGGCCGTAAAATGACCACAGGCGGCGGCAGGACCGCCCCTCCTTGCGCCGCCCGACACGCCCGCCCGGGGCGATGCGCCCCCTCAAGCCCCCAGCAGCCCGGGCGGGCCGTGGCGCTCGATGGGGCAGGCGGAAGCCCCACTCCCCGCCGCTCACCTTTGACTTTGCCGAAGGTGCCGACGCCGAGCGTATCACCGAGAATGTAATGCCCAATCTTCACCCGTCCGTGCTCGTGCTTCTGTTTTTCCGCCGCCGCCATCTTGAGCCAAGACCCGAGTCTGCGCATAGTGCCCGCCTGCGCCGGGCCGAGCAGGAGCATCAAAGGGGGAGGAGCAACCACACAGCGCCCGCCCGCACCCAAAGCCGGAAGCGAGCTGCGAGCTCACCGCCATCCACTGTGCTGCTGGGGGAAAGAAAGGAGAGTCCCGGGAACAGGGAGGGGTGGGGAGAGGTGTTTTAAGATTCAGTGTTATTTCTCATCTCCATGTTCTTATTGTTTCTTTAATAAGTCAAACCTTTTTCTCCCCAAGATGAGTCTGTTTTGCCTGGGACACTAATTGCTCTGTGATCTCTCCATCCTTATCTCGACTCACAAACTGCTCCGTATATTTCTCTCTCTCTCCTGTCCAATTTAGGAGAGGGTGTGATACTATGATTTCGTGGACACCTGGCTAAACCACCACAACCACTAAAAATGATTTAGGACGTGGAGTATTTCTCAGAAGAGACTGAGAGTGCTGCAACTGTTTAGCCTGGAGTAAAGTCAACTCAGTGGGAATTTTATCAATGAATATAAATACCTGAAGGAAGTGTGTAATGAAGAGGGAGCAGGGGTCTCTTCTGTTGTGCCCATCTCGACATCTCTCATTAGCCCACTTGATTGGTGACAAACAGGCTCAGTCATGCATCGCCTCTGGCAGTGCTGCCTGTTAACCTGGCTTATGAAGTTACCCTCCATGTGCTCCAGGACTCTCATGGATTGCCCAGAGCTCATTGTGCTGCTTTTCGACCCAATGTTGAGGTGGCTGAAGCCCACCACAGTGGGACGAGAGCCTGTGAGCACAGCGCCATGCCTGCTGCAGCTGGAGTAGGGCTTCAGCAGTAGCCTCCCCTCGATGGGGCATCCTGCAGCCAACACCAACCCCAAAGATCGCTCTGTTGCCTCGGTCTCTCATTCTCACCCAGAAACTTTCAAGCTGCTTGCAGCTACTCTTCAGAGCCAGCTCTTCAGAATTAGTCCTTTTCTTGATGTAGAGAGACGCCAATGCTTTTTACAGAGGCTTTGAAGTGACTCTGCAGCTGGGTATTAGGGGCACACTCTAAGAATTAATGCAAGAACCAAAGCTGTTGAGCATCTTGACCCACCGCAGTCATGGGATGACTCAGCAAGTTTCAGAATCCACACACACCTGTGTGGAGATTTCCAGCAGCATTCCACAGTCACAGAATCCTTTCAGTTGGAAAAGATGTTTAAGACGATCGAGTCCAGCCACTAACCTCACACTGCCAAGCCCATCACTAAACCGTGTCCCTCAGCACTCGTCTGTGCATCATGTAAATATCACCAGGGATGGTGACTCCACCACCTCCCTGGGTGGCCTGTTCCAATGCTGGGTGTCCAAAAAGAGGAAAACCACACAAAGAGTAAAGGGCTAACGAAGAACGAGTTCAGGTTTCTGGCCAGTCTTACTCAAACATTCAACCTCAGTGCTCAGGGGTATTTCCATCTCATGTGCCCCTTACGCCAAACCACCACAGAGCTTTGTCAGCCATGATGGCTGTTCCCAGAGTAAAACCACGAGGAAGGCAGAGATGCCAGATTGACCCAGCTGGGCTGGAGGTGAGTCCAGCTCAGAGCTGGGGGAATTTTCCAGAACTCCCTATGGGGGTCACCACTGCAGCACCTCCTCGATGACTAGGAAAAAAGCATCTCGAAAGAAGCCCAATACAGCATGAAAACTGCAGTAAAAGTCTCAGTATTACTAACAGTGCTGGGGACATTGCTCTCCCCACTTTATTTCATGTCTGCACAGAGTTTTTCTAATTACAAAGCCATCTATGCATCTGGACCTTGAAATGGCTACTTTGATTTAGCTACTGGCATCTTCTTACCTGATTCCACAAAGGCAGCACACCTGGTGTCCTGGTTTAGTAAGGAGCAGCTTTTCTTGGTAACAGGGGGAGTGGGTTGCAGTGAAGACCCGGTAAAGAGTTTTTGGACTCTCCCCCAGCTCCTGGGTTCACACCCACCTCCGGCTCGGCTGGGCCAATCTGGCACCTCTGTGATCACTATTTGGGGACAGGAATTTGAAGTGCTGGCAGGAGGTGTGAGAGTGATACAAGATGGAGACGACCATGCAGACCCTTCAGCCAAAGGAGGAGGAAGGAAGGAGAAGCAATAGACCAGAGACTCCTCTGCAAGCCGTAGCGAGAATGCAAGCTGTGCCCCTGCAACCTATGGAGATCCATGGCAGGACCGAGAGTTACCAGCAGCTCCGTGTGAGTGAGCCCAGACGGGCGAGGGACTGTGTGGGGAGATGGCCATGGCCCAGGCCGTGCTGGAGAGCCTGCAGGCCGCAGAGCAGCCCCACACGAGAGGCAGAGAGGAGCTGCAGACTTTGGAATAAATGTGCGTCGGCTGCCATGTGTGTGAGGTACCCCACAGACTTGCAGGGAGGACAGGTGCAGAGCCCACCTGTCCTGAGGAGGGACAAACGGCAGAAGCTGTCAGGAATAGAGTGACTGAAATGCCCATTCCTTGCCCCTACTCCCCCCCCCCAAGCTGTTCAGTGGGGGAGGAGGTAAAAACACCAGGAACAGGGCTATGAGCCCGGGAATAGGGGAGGTGTGTCAAATAGGTGTTCTTAAAAAGGCTGGTCGGACTCTTCATTGCTATACTATTCTGTGTTGTTTTGTGTTTGTTACATTTTGGGGTTTTATGGTTATGCTTTAGTTGATGTTGCATTAAATTATTTTCTATTTTCTTCCCCAAGCTGAGTAGCCTGGTCTCTTCTGTCCTGAACCTTAAACATTTATAAACTGACTAAATGTGGCTGGGGGCGCGGTTCTCTCCTTGGGCACTGCATGCATGTCAATCCAGGCAGTAGTGAGCAATTCCACCGTGCTTCACTTGTCTTGGGTTTTGTTTCACTCTCCTGCTATCTTCCTCTTCATTACTATTATTGGCGGTTCTTTTCGGTTTAGTTATTTATTTATTTAATTAATTAAACTGCTCTTATCCCAGGCCAGTTTCTGGATCACTTTCTCAACTCACTGAGGTGTGGATAAGCAAGCAGCTGCGTACTGCTTGATGGCTCTGTTAAAGCCCAATGGTCCAGGCAGATGCCTGGCACTACGTCCTTTTTTTTTTTTTTCCGTTGCTGCCTGCAAAAGCATGTTCTGCCCAGCTTTGGGGTTGAGAACACCGCAAAAATCCTACAATCACTGAACGATTTGGCTTGGAAGCGACTTGTAAAGGTCATCTAAGTCCTAGCTCCTACAATGAGTAGGGACATGCTCCACCAGGTCAGTTTTTGTTCTTTGGCCATACCAAAATGGTGTGATGCTTGTTCCCCCAGCTGCCATACAATTTAATTCATGGGTTATTCTCACACAAAATCAAATGCCCTTGAGGTACACATTGAGTTTCCCCATCCAAACACCCACCCCCTAGCATGTGTGGAATCTGTGCCACCTCCACGTAAGTGTTGCTTTAAGTGATTCTTAGTGCTTGCAATCAATCAAGTGGATTCTGATGTTCTTATTTCTTGCTGCTTTTTTTCTTTGTTTTCTTTGTTTTCTGTGCAAGGGAGCAGAACAGCCCTTGGAACTGCCTGATGGGGAGATAATGTGCAGACTCATTGTACCCTTATGGCTGGCTCTTCCTCTCTCCAGTCATTGTGGTTGATCAGGAAGTTGCCCTGCTCTGATGAAATCATAGAATCATAGAATGGTAGGGGTTGGAAGGGACCTTTAGAGATCATCTAGTCCAACCCCCCTGCAGAAGCAGGTTCACCTAGATCAGGTTGCATAGGAACATGTCCAGGTGGGTCTTGAAGACCTCCAAGGAAGGAGATTCCATAACCCCTCTGGGCAACCTTCTTTTTTCCAGAAAAGAACCCTAGGATCTGGTGCAAAGACCATAAAAATCCCCAGGAAAAGCCTCGTGCTTTGGCCTGTACAGCGCTGGGACAGGCACTGAATTGCAACCAGGTTTGAATTAAGCCAAACCCACTGAGTCGCTGGTGGCCCCGACTCATTGCTGCAGCAGCACAGGGTAACTGAGTAATTAATAGTTAATGCATGTGGCTTAAATGCTCCACTGAAGTAATACACGTGAAGATATTATTGGGTGAACAACTTTAGCTCACGGGGCAATTAGTGAATCTCTTTGCTCAAAGAGGGGTTTTTTCTCAGACAGTGCAAACTAAAAATGTAAAAAAGAGATGATGGCAGGGATAAGATTGCTCTTGGTGTGCTGAAGTATCAAAATAGTCAGTTCCTCCAGCTTCAGCCTCTTAGTCCTTCATCTCTTCCCCCACTGGGCTAGGCAGAAGGCTAATGCCTTCTGACATCCCTTTTTTCTATGCTATCTAGCAATGGGGCAAGGGGTAATGGGATGAAGATGGAACACAAAATGTTCCATTTAAGCATAAAAAAACCCTATTTTACTGTGAGGGTGAGGGAGCAGTGGCACAGGCTGTCCAGAGGGGTTGTGGAGTCTCCCTCCTTGGAGGTCTTCAAGACCCACCTGGACATGTTCTGATGCGACCTTATCTAGGTTGACTTGCAGGGGGGTTGGACTAGATGATCTCTAAAGGTCCCTTTCAACCCCTACCATTCTATGATTCTATGCTGTGCCAGCAAGAAGGCTGAAGGAGCTCAAAAAGTTAGGAGGGAACACAGGCGGTATCTCTGACCCAAACTGGCCAAAGGGATATTCAACGCCATAGGACGTCATTCCCAGTATGTAAACTGGTCTAAATGTGGCTAGGCGCGCGGTTCTCTCCTTGGGCACTGCATGCATGTCAATCCAGGCAGTAGTGAGCAATTGCACTGTGCTTCACTTGTCTTGGGTTTTGTTTCACTCTCTTGTTAGTTTCCTTTTCATTATTATTGTTGTTATTTCTTTTTTATTTCAATAATTAAACTGCTGTGGTGTACAATGAAACAGGTTATTGTGATTAGGTTTTGTTTATTCTTGGGAACAGAATTAAGACTCCAATGGAGTCAAGTGCTAAACTACTGTATTTTAACAGGTCAACAATCAACAATGTGAGGAGCAGGAAGGGAAAGAAAAGAGTGAAAAGAGAGAGATAAACATGGAGAGAGAGATTACAGTAGTCACCACCAACGTAAGCCCACCACATCCCGGCAGTCCACTGGTCTTCCATGACAATGTTTCCTGTGATGTTTCCTTGAGTCCAGTGGGGTGAATGGTTCCTGCTGTTGCTACCATCGCCGCCGCCATGGTGCCCAGCCAATTTTTGCTGGTCCTGCTCTTTATAACATTGTTTCATTACATAGTCATGAAATCCTGGGACTGCTTTGCATATCCATGCCTTGCTGATGTGATGCATGCCCAGTCCCATCAATGGAAAATTCTGGAGGATCCGAGCCCTCTCCCTTTTCCACGTCTTAGCTGACCCTGGACCCAAGAGTATGCGCCCAGATGATGTTTTTCAAGATGTCAAAACATTGTCCTGAGACCCAAGGATGTATAGGTGCCTCTAACGGAAGGCATTTAGGTGTTGTGGTTTTAGCTGTCAGCAATGTTGAGACGTATTTGATAGAACCTCACACGCCAACTTAGGCAAACGCTTGGGGAGGGATTTGCTTTCAAGGGCTTTAGCACAGGCCACGTGTGGGTGCCGTGTGCGTTACCGTTTGTGCTCTCAGTTGTTGCTGTCAGGCAAGTGCAGGAGCTGACTGAGGGAGGTTGTCTTCTCCCGTCTCCTCTGTGCAGGACACATCTGGAAGAGCAGCGCTGCCCAGGGCGCTGCTTGCCCTTGTCCTCGTCTCTGTGCCCACCTCTCCTTTCATGTCTGCCGTGTCCTGAGGTGGGCAGCATCCCTGCAGGAAGCCCTGCAGCCAGCACTGATGGCTCAGGAGGTGGAGTAGGAGTCGTCACACACAGATGTCATGGTTCTGTCCAGCTGGGGACAAAGAGCCACGAAGGTGCTTGCTCACTCCTCCCCATCCTTGCGGAATTGGGAGGAGCACTGGAGAAAAGGGAGAACCCACATTAGTTGAAATAAGAACAGTTTAATAGAACAACAACAAGAAGCAGCAGCAAGTTCAGGAAAATACAGTTGTAACAGTAAATAAGGGGATATACAAAAGGAATGGTGCCTGCCACAGCTGCTCAGCGCCTGGAACCTGACACAACCACTCACCCCTCCCAAGTACCTCCCTGCCTATATGTACGGGGCATGATGTCAGTATGGTATCGAATACCTGTTGGGCGGCCTGGGTCAGCTGTGCATGCTGTAACACTTCCTACTGCCTCATTGAAGTTAACCCTATCCTAGCACAAACCAGGACAGTAGAGCAGATGAAAATGTGGTCGTGCAGTTGCAACACCCCAGTGACTTGACTGGCATACTAGTGAGTCTCTTTGATTATTGCAGTGGACTACACCCAGTACTTCCATGATAAAGAAGTACAAGTACTTGAGTTTACTCACAGATTATTTAACGTCAGCACCTTCCATGTATTTCCACCATCAACAAAAGGAGTTGTGCCTCGGTCCAAGAGTCAGCACTCATTCCTTACACTTCAGGTACACTTCCTTACTTTCAACAGGTCTCAACATGCATTTACATTCAACATAATTTTGCTATACATTGCATTGTATGCTATCAGGACTAATATCCTTGAAGTCAAGGTTACCACCTTGGTCAGCAGGACAAGCAGAAAACACCTTCCTTTGATTGATATGACTGGTTACCAAAAGAAAGCCAAGTTGGCATGGAATTACCCAATTCCAGCAATTATTTACTGAAGCACAACTTCTCTGCGAGATCTAGGTACAAGGCACGTAACTCCCATTCTAGGACCAGCAACTTTCATAAATCGCCAACTCACAAAAATTTCTCTGCCCCTGATGCTCTTGCGGACTTTGATTTGTGAGATTTTTGAGATATCCTGAATTAGTTGCTGGGACTTATCTTTATTCATTATACAAAACCACTGGACTGGAACCTACTCAGAATTCTCCACCTGTCTGTAGGCAGTGTAAAAATCTATTTTGATGGCCTTGTTCATCGTGGTGAGAAATCCCAGTGCTCAATGCAGTCTACTTGCTCCCTCACAGAGAGAGCAACTCCATCTCCTTGAGAAGGGGAGGGTGAGGAGAGGCCGGGAGCAGGTTGCCCGTTCCTGCATCCAGCCGCCCTCTCAGCTGCTGGGACTGGCCCACGCAGAATGAGGTCACAGAGCCCCCTGCGCCCCTGGCAACGCTCCCTGGGCCTGTGTCCCCGTGTCCCTGACAGGGCCACATTGGCCGTGGGGCCACTGAGCCGACAGCACACGGTGAGCAGCAGCTCCCAGGCACCGCCAGCCCCCTGGGCTGAGCCAGGCTGGGAGCAGCAGGGACGGGACGGGTTTGGGGAAGGACACGTCCCTGCAACACGGCAGCTGCCTGCAACTGCCGCAGGGACCTTCTGTGCCAGGGGCTGACACCTGTACCCACACAAGAGCTTCATGCCCAGCTCAGCAGACCCTCCTGGCCGTTTGCCCTCAGCTGGGGTGTGTTGGGTACATTTGGTGGCCCTCTGCTCAGAAGGGGCTGAGAACCTCCACCTGGAAAGAGAAAGAGCCCCCAGAGTGCCATAGGCAGCTCTCAGGAGCTCAGTCTTCCTGTGTGGTCTTTCCTCCCAGGGTTGCTGCAAGGCTGCTGTTTACAAGACGCTCCGACAAGGCTGTGGGATCTCTCCCTTCCAAGCATGTTCCCTTGGCGTCAGGTGAGCCACAGACCGGTTTTCTTCCTTTGAGATCAAGAGATGGCTGTTCTGGGGGAGGAGGGGGTGGGTCGGTCACCTGTGGGCCCCGTCCTGCAAAGCTCAGCTCCCCTGCAGAGTCCTCAGCCCAGCATTTCATGCTGTGAAGACAGAGAGGATGAGGATGGAGTCCCTGGCCCACAGCTGGTGCTGAGCTGGGAGCGGCTGTGTCTTCACAGCCCTTGGGGCTGGCAATGGAGCTTTTCAAGTGAAAATGATCCCTGGAGGCCTCTGAGGTCAGCAGATACGCCAGCCAAAAGAAAGAGATGGGCAGTGGAGGAGGGGCAAGTGCACTTGCCCTGGACTGACAGATTGAAGGAAGATGAAGGCCCGGTGTCAGCCCTTCTCCTCAGCAGCCGTGGTTTGCTCCTCTGACCTGGTGCTGGATCCCAGCCCCACAGTCCAACCCTGACTTAGGCAAACGCTTGGGGAGGGATTTGCTTTCAAGGGCTTTAGCACAGGCCACGTGTGGGTGCCGTGTGCGTCGCCGTTTGTGCTCTCAGCTGTTGCTGTCAGGCAAGTGCAGGAGCTGACTGAGGGAAGTTGTCTTCTCCCGTCTCCTCTGTGCAGGACACGTCCCGGAAGAGAATGGACCTGCTTGGCTCTCCCTTAACCGCCACATCCGCTCACCCCAAGTCAACTCCTGCCCACTTTCTGCCTGCCATCAGCCCCATGGCTTCGAGCTACAAGAACCGTGCTCCTCGCTACGCCGTGCCGCAGAGCTACGGCCTCCCCTGGATGCCCAGAGCCTACTATAAGGCCGCTGCCACCCACCCCACTCTGGCTCCCTTGTCTGGCACCTGCCAGGGCTTGAGCCCCAGCGAGATGCTGCCTTCTGTGTCAAACAGAACGGCGCTTTTCACCCGCTACAGCCCCGGCGACTGGTACCGCTCCAACCAGAGCAACTACCACGAGGCGGAGACGTCCCGGCGCAAGGCGGAGCTGCTGACGGCTGATACCTCCCGCCTGGTGCAGGACAAATACCAACAGACCAGCAAGAGCCAGGCAGACAACACAAAGAAGCTGGGGCAGCGAGTCAGCGACATTGAGTTTTGGAAGGCGGAGCTCTGCCACGAGCTGGCAGAGATCATCAAGGAGAGCGATGCCCTGAGAGAGACGAAGGCACGGCTGGAGAGAGCTCTGGCCGAGACAGAGGCCCCTCTCCAGGTGAGCACCCTGTGCGTGGGCCGCAAGCTGTAGCCCACTGCTGCCGCTGCACCAGGGACACGTGTGCTCTCTCCCGGGGCTTTCACGCTGCCGCTGCATGAAACGAGCTCTGCCGCCCATTAGTCGTGGCCTAAACCGGCTGCCCAGGGCGCTGCTTGCCCTTGTCCTCGTCTCTGTGCCCACCTCCCCTTTCTTGTCTGCCCTGTCCTGAGCCGGGCAGCATCCCTGCGGGAAGCCCTGCAGCCGGCACCAACGGCCTCTCCCCAACAGGTTGCTCGGGAGTGCCTCCTGCAGCGGGAGAAGAGGATGGGCATCGACCTTGTCCATGACGAGGTGGAGAAAGAGCTTTTAACAGTAAGTCTGGACGCAGATCCCGCCTTCCAGTTGAGGTCAGCAGAGCTGTCAGCCGTGACGCTGGAGCGTGGCCTCTGATGGCTTGTGCTTTGCCTCTCTCTGCCCAGGAAGTGGATGGCATCAGGGCCTGCCAGGAGAGGATACAGCTATTCCTGGAGAAGGCAAAAGCCCAGCTCATGTAAGGAGGAGCCCCGTATCTCCCTGGGGAGCGGGCAGTGATGCTGGTGGGAGCACAGAGCTGCCCGGGAGGGATGGGGGGGGTGGTGGGAGGAAGGGAGAAAGGGAGCTGCGCGGCCATGGGACGGGGAGGAGACCGTCCCACCCACACGTGGCCACCACGGCTGTCCCTGTGCGTTTAAGGACCAACCGGGCGGCCCAGCACGAGCTGGAGAAGGACCTGGCCAACAAGCAGGCAGCCCGCCGCATCGACGGCAAGTGCCACCAGCTGAGGAACTGCTCCGACGGCATCAGCTACTACCACGGGGTGCAGCGGGTGGATGCCACGTGAG
Source organism: Colius striatus (assembly GCF_028858725.1). Taxonomy (NCBI): domain Eukaryota; kingdom Metazoa; phylum Chordata; class Aves; order Coliiformes; family Coliidae; genus Colius; species Colius striatus. Next base: position 38,802,511 of record NC_084790.1, read on the forward strand.
TGCGCGCCGGGCAGCGCTGGCACCCGGCCGTCCCGGGATGCTCGGTGCCGCTCCCCTTCCCCGACAGGAAAGGCCCCCAGGGAAGGCTGTGTCTGTGCAGGGCCTGGCCTTCCCAGCACGGGCTGACTGCGGGCCTCTCCTTTCCCCCCACCAGCATCTCCGTGCCCGAGTCGTGGGCCAAGTTCAGCGACGACATCCTCCTCCAGTCGCAGAGAGAGCGGGTGGCCTCCGCCCAGCTGCGGGACTCCATCGAGAACCTGATGGAGGTGACGGCCACCGAGATGCGGTGCCAGTTCAACAGGGTGAACGTGGCCCTCACCAACCGCATCGCCGAGACGGCCGATGCCAAGAACAAGCTTCGGGCCCACCTGGCCAAGGTAGCCCAACCCCTCCCTGTGTGTGTGATGCCCTCACCTGCCTGGGACACCGACCACCCTCCACGCAGACCTGGCCCGGGAAGAGGCATCACAGAATGATAGAGGGCATTGGGTGTGCAGGACCTTTAAGGTCACCTCGTTCCAACTCCCTGCCATGGGCAGCGACACCATCCACCAGCCCAGGTGGCTGCGAGCCCCATCCAGACTGGCCTAGGACACTCCCAGGGCTGGGGCAGCCACTACCAGAAGGTGGTTGTCTTATCACTTGCTGTTTGAAACTCAGAGTATTTGGGACTTTCGCCTGGGTGCAGGGTGAGCTGGCACTGGAACTTTGTCTCCAGGCACACTGTCTGTTGGTTGTGCATCCAGCTGGCACAGCCTGGCAGCACTGCTGCATTTGAGCACCTGCCTCGGAGCACTGGCCCTGGGGGAAAGCCTCAGAGCAGTGCTTGGCACAGTGCTGGGGAACTGAGCAGACCCGTACAAAGTGCTCTTTCTTCTGCAGACAGACGGGAGAAAAGGAACAAGCTGTGGTCACTGGGGAATACGTTTCAAATTTCTGCCTGTGCTTCTCTTTCACGCCAGACGCTGAAGGAAATCTTCCGGACGGAGATGACCATCGAAGTGCTCCGCAAAGCCATCAGGGACAAAGGGCCCCCGATGAAAGTGGCTCAGAGCCGGCTGGACGAGCGCACGCGGAGGCCACAGATGGAGCTGTGCCGGGACCCTGCCCAGCTGCGGTAAGGCGGGAGAGCCGGGCCGGCGGCCCTCGGGGACTCGCTGGGGGTTGGCCCTCGGGAGCAGCACTGCAGGGCAAAAGGGATCACGGGGGCTTTTTCCTGCGTGGGCCCTCCCTCCGTGCACCGACGGGACCAGAAGCGACGAGCTTCCAGCCGCAGGTGCTGGGAGAGCTCCGCAGCCAAGACAGCAGCTGTAACCCCACAGCCTGCACAGCATCTCCCATGCCGGGCCTTTTCCCGTCCTCCACGTGTGTCACGTTCACTGTGGGCCTCTCCCAGCTCTCCTGGTTTGCTCTGTGGGCATCTGCGGGCGTCGGGAGGACGCTTGCCCAGGGAAATGCAGGAAGGGGAAGCAAGAAACCCGCAAAACCAAAGGGGAAGGGGAAACCGCAGCTGCTCCTTCATCATCTGGGGAGCAGGAGCTGCTCCAGAGCTGCGGCTGCGTGTTGTCACGGCTGTAGAGCCGAGTGAGCCGGGCCTCCCTGCCCGAGGCCTGGAGGGGCTCTGCCCTTGGCTCTCCCATGCAGCTGCCCAAAGTGGGGGGTCCGAGTCGGTCTGAGCACGCTGACGGGGAAAAGGCTGTGCCCAAGGGGCTCGTCAGCAACGCCGTGCCAGGAACCAGCCCGTGGGGGGCCTGTTGACGAGGGCTTCTTGCTGTTTTCCAGCCTCGTCAGCGAGGTGCATGAACTCGACGAGACTCTGCAGAGCCTGCGGCAGCGGCTGCAAGAGGCCGAGGACAGCCTGCAGAGGCTGGTTCATGCCAAGGCCACGCTGGAGCACGACCTCTCTGTCAAGGCCAACTCGCTCTTCCTGGACCAGGAGAAGTGCCTGGGGCTACGCAAGGCCTTCCCCAGCACCACGCGGCTGCTCGGCTACGTGTAGGCTGGGCCCCGCGGCCCTCACCGCATCTCCTGTGGGAGCTGTTCCCAGTTTGGCCTGAGCGCACTCCCACTTTTGCTTTGATCCTTTTTGTGGTGTAGTTAGATTCTGCTTCCTTCTGAAAGGCCTGAGTGGGAATTAAATGATCGCTTGGGGTGTTACATGGTCTGCCCGGGTTTTCTTTTGCCTTTGGTTTTTCTGCCGCTGCTCTTTCACGGTGGGACAGAGAGCAACCGAAAGGAGGTTGTAGCCAGGTGGGGGTCGATCTCTTCTCTCCAGTAAGGAATGACAGGGCAAGTTGCATCAAGTTGCAGCAGGGGAGGTTTAGATCGGAGATGAGGAGGAATTGTCAGGGACACGGGGACACAGTAAGAGTTCACTGGGGTGGGTTTCACCCAGTAGCTATTAGGAAGAAGCCCAGTGGTTTTGGGAGAGCCACTCTGGACACTTTGCATCACCACGGGCTTGCAGGAGGGCCTGTACGCTCATAGAATCGTAGAACTGTAGGGGTTGGAAGGGACCTCTCGAGACCATCTAGTCCAAGCCCCCTGCCAAAACGCATCCACCTAGATCAGGTCACAGGAACGCGTCCAGGCGGGTTTGGAAGTCCTCCCAGGGAAGGAGCCTCCACACCCTCCCTGGGCAGCCTGTGCCAGTGCTCCCTCACTTCAACTGTAATACAAGGTTTTCTTGTGTTTAAATGGGATCTCTTGTGTTCCAGCTTCATCCCATTGCCCCTTTTCCTGTCACCAGGTACAACAGAAAAAAACTCTGGACTATAGCACTTGGTTTTATTCCACCACTGCCCATAGAATTTGTCACCCTGGAGTCATAATTTTTGAAAGGTTCCTGTCTTGGTGACTGAGCTGGGCTGTCTCCCAGAACACGTAAGTTAATTTGGAAATGGCCACCACTGTTGGCACTTTGCAGAATTAATTGTTCCTTAGACTTTCAGGGAAATCGGAAACAGCGTTGTTGGGAGCCTATGGGCAGAAGTCCCACCTGGCCGTGAATTCAGCTTCTCACCTGCTGTTTCAGCGCATCCTGAATTCTGCAGAGGCTGTTCACGCTGTCTGCGGACACCCAGGTACTGATCACCTGGGCAGCCAGAGTTAAACTAGCAGTTCTAAGAAAGATCTTGAGATTTTGAAAGAAAGATGTTCAAAAGAAAGCCAAGTTGGCATGGAATTACCCAATTCCAGCAATTATTTACTGAAGCACAACTTCTCTGCGAGATCTAGGTACAAGGCACGTAACTCCCATTCTAGGACCAGCAACTTTCATAAATCGCCAACTCACAAAAATTTCTCTGCCCCTGATGCTCTTGCGGACTTTGATTTGTGAGATTTTTGAGATATCCTGAATTAGTTGCTGGGACTTATCTTTATTCATTATACAAAACCACTGGACTGGAACCTACTCAGAATTCTCCACCTGTCTGTAGGCAGTGTAAAAATCTATTTTGATGGCCTTGTTCATCGTGGTGAGAAATCCCAGTGCTCAATGCAGTCTACTTGCTCCCTCACAGAGAGAGCAACTCCATCTCCTTGAGAAGGGGAGGGTGAGGAGAGGCCGGGAGCAGGTTGCCCATTCCTGCATCCAGCCGCCCTCTCAGCTGCTGGGACTGGCCCACGCAGAATGAGGTCACAGAGCCCCCTGCGCCCCTGGCAACGCTCCCTGGGCCTGTGTCCCCGTGTCCCTGACAGGGCCACATTGGCCGTGGGGCCACTGAGCCGACAGCACACGGTGAGCAGCAGCTCCCAGGCACCGCCAGCCCCCTGGGCTGAGCCAGGCTGGGAGCAGCAGGGACGGGACGGGTTTGGGGAAGGACACGTCCCTGCAACACGGCAGCTGCCTGCAACTGCCGCAGGGACCTTCTGTGCCAGGGGCTGACACCTGTACCCACACAAGAGCTTCATGCCCAGCTCAGCAGACCCTCCTGGCCGTTTGCCCTCAGCTGGGGTGTGTTGGGTACATTTGGTGGCCCTCTGCTCAGAAGGGGCTGAGAACCTCCACCTGGAAAGAGAAAGAGCCCCCAGAGTGCCATAGGCAGCTCTCAGGAGCTCAGTCTTCCTGTGTGGTCTTTCCTCCCAGGGTTGCTGCAAGGCTGCTGTTTACAAGACGCTCCGACAAGGCTGTGGGATCTCTCCCTTCCAAGCATGTTCCCTTGGCGTCAGGTGAGCCACAGACCGGTTTTCTTCCTTTGAGATCAAGAGATGGCTGTTCTGGGGGAGGAGGGGGTGGGTCGGTCACCTGTGGGCCCCGTCCTGCAAAGCTCAGCTCCCCTGCAGAGTCCTCAGCCCAGCATTTCATGCTGTGAAGACAGAGAGGATGAGGATGGAGTCCCTGGCCCACAGCTGGTGCTGAGCTGGGAGCGGCTGTGTCTTCACAGCCCTCGGGGCTGGCAATGGAGCTTTTCAAGTGAAAATGATCCCTGGAGGCCTCTGAGGTCAGCAGATACGCCAGCCAAAAGAAAGAGATGGGCAGTGGAGGAGGGGCAAGTGCACTTGCCCTGGACTGACAGATTGAAGGAAGATGAAGGCCCGGTGTCAGCCCTTCTCCTCAGCAGCCGTGGTTTGCTCCTCTGACCTGGTGCTGGATCCCAGCCCCACAGTCCAACCCTGACTTAGGCAAACGCTTGGGGAGGGATTTGCTTTCAAGGGCTTTAGCACAGGCCACGTGTGGGTGCCGTGTGCGTCGCCGTTTGTGCTCTCAGCTGTTGCTGTCAGGCAAGTGCAGGAGCTGACTGAGGGAAGTTGTCTTCTCCCGTCTCCTCTGTGCAGGACACGTCCCGGAAGAGAATGGACCTGCTTGGCTCTCCCTTAACCGCCACATCCGCTCACCCCAAGTCAACTCCTGCCCACTTTCTGCCTGCCATCAGCCCCATGGCTTCGAGCTACAAGAACCGTGCTCCTCGCTACGCCGTGCCGCAGAGCTACGGCCTCCCCTGGATGCCCAGAGCCTACTATAAGGCCGCTGCCACCCACCCCACTCTGGCTCCCTTGTCTGGCACCTGCCAGGGCTTGAGCCCCAGCGAGATGCTGCCTTCTGTGTCAAACAGAACGGCGCTTTTCACCCGCTACAGCCCCGGCGACTGGTACCGCTCCAACCAGAGCAACTACCACGAGGCGGAGACGTCCCGGCGCAAGGCGGAGCTGCTGACGGCTGATACCTCCCGCCTGGTGCAGGACAAATACCAACAGACCAGCAAGAGCCAGGCAGACAACACAAAGAAGCTGGGGCAGCGAGTCAGCGACATTGAGTTTTGGAAGGCGGAGCTCTGCCACGAGCTGGCAGAGATCATCAAGGAGAGCGATGCCCTGAGAGAGACGAAGGCACGGCTGGAGAGAGCTCTGGCCGAGACAGAGGCCCCTCTCCAGGTGAGCACCCTGTGCGTGGGCCGCAAGCTGTAGCCCACTGCTGCCGCTGCACCAGGGACACGTGTGCTCTCTCCCGGGGCTTTCACGCTGCCGCTGCATGAAACGAGCTCTGCCGCCCATTAGTCGTGGCCTAAACCGGCTGCCCAGGGCGCTGCTTGCCCTTGTCCTCGTCTCTGTGCCCACCTCCCCTTTCTTGTCTGCCCTGTCCTGAGCCGGGCAGCATCCCTGCGGGAAGCCCTGCAGCCGGCACCAACGGCCTCTCCCCAACAGGTTGCTCGGGAGTGCCTCCTGCAGCGGGAGAAGAGGATGGGCATCGACCTTGTCCATGACGAGGTGGAGAAAGAGCTTTTAACAGTAAGTCTGGACGCAGATCCCGCCTTCCAGTTGAGGTCAGCAGAGCTGTCAGCCGTGACGCTGGAGCGTGGCCTCTGATGGCTTGTGCTTTGCCTCTCTCTGCCCAGGAAGTGGATGGCATCAGGGCCTGCCAGGAGAGGATACAGCTATTCCTGGAGAAGGCAAAAGCCCAGCTCATGTAAGGAGGAGCCCCGTATCTCCCTGGGGAGCGGGCAGTGATGCTGGTGGGAGCACAGAGCTGCCCGGGAGGGATGGGGGGGGGTGGTGGGAGGAAGGGAGAAAGGGAGCTGCGCGGCCATGGGACGGGGAGGAGACCGTCCCACCCACACGTGGCCACCACGGCTGTCCCTGTGCGTTTAAGGACCAACCGGGCGGCCCAGCACGAGCTGGAGAAGGACCTGGCCAACAAGCAGGCAGCCCGCCGCATCGACGGCAAGTGCCACCAGCTGAGGAACTGCTCCGACGGCATCAGCTACTACCACGGGGTGCAGCGGGTGGATGCCACGTGAGTGCGCGCCGGGCAGCGCTGGCACCCGGCCGTCCCGGGATGCTCGGTGCCGCTCCCCTTCCCCGACAGGAAAGGCCCCCAGGGAAGGCTGTGTCTGTGCAGGGCCTGGCCTTCCCAGCACGGGCTGACTGCGGGCCTCTCCTTTCCCCCCACCAGCATCTCCGTGCCCGAGTCGTGGGCCAAGTTCAGCGACGACAACATCCTCCAGTCGCAGAGAGAGCGGGTGGCCTCCGCCCAGCTGCGGGACTCCATCGAGAACCTGATGGAGGTGACGGCCACCGAGATGCGGTGCCAGTTCAACAGGGTGAACGTGGCCCTCACCAACCGCATCGCCGAGACGGCCGATGCCAAGAACAAGCTTCGGGCCCACCTGGCCAAGGTAGCCCAACCCCTCCCTGTGTGTGTGATGCCCTCACCTGCCTGGGACACCGACCACCCTCCACGCAGACCTGGCCCGGGAAGAGGCATCACAGAACGATAGAGGGCATTGGTGTGCAGGACCTTTAAGGTCACCTCGTTCCAACTCCCTGCCATGGGCAGCGACACCATCCACCAGCCCAGGTGGCTGCGAGCCCCATCCAGACTGGCCTAGGACACTCCCAGGGCTGGGGCAGCCACTACCAGAAGGTGGTTGTCTTATCACTTGCTGTTTGAAACTCAGAGTATTTGGGACTTTCGCCTGGGTGCAGGGTGAGCTGGCACTGGAACTTTGTCTCCAGGCACACTGTCTGTTGGTTGTGCATCCAGCTGGCACAGCCTGGCAGCACTGCTGCATTTGAGCACCTGCCTCGGAGCACTGGCCCTGGGGGAAAGCCTCAGAGCAGTGCTTGGCACAGTGCTGGGGAACTGAGCAGACCCGTACAAAGTGCTCTTTCTTCTGCAGACAGACGGGAGAAAAGGAACAAGCTGTGGTCACTGGGGAATACGTTTCAAATTTCTGCCTGTGCTTCTCTTTCACGCCAGACGCTGAAGGAAATCTTCCGGACGGAGATGACCATCGAAGTGCTCCGCAAAGCCATCAGGGACAAAGGGCCCCCGATGAAAGTGGCTCAGAGCCGGCTGGACGAGCGCACGCGGAGGCCACAGATGGAGCTGTGCCGGGACCCTGCCCAGCTGCGGTAAGGCGGGAGAGCCGGGCCGGCGGCCCTCGGGGACTCGCTGGGGGTTGGCCCTCGGGAGCAGCACTGCAGGGCAAAAGGGATCACGGGGGCTTTTTCCTGCGTGGGCCCTCCCTCCGTGCACCGACGGGACCAGAAGCGACGAGCTTCCAGCCGCAGGTGCTGGGAGAGCTCCGCAGCCAAGACAGCAGCTGTAACCCCACAGCCTGCACAGCATCTCCCATGCCGGGCCTTTTCCCGTCCTCCACGTGTGTCACGTTCACTGTGGGCCTCTCCCAGCTCTCCTGGTTTGCTCTGTGGGCATCTGCGGGCGTCGGGAGGACGCTTGCCCAGGGAAATGCAGGAAGGGGAAGCAAGAAACCCGCAAAACCAAAGGGGAAGGGGAAACCGCAGCTGCTCCTTCATCATCTGGGGAGCAGGAGCTGCTCCAGAGCTGCGGCTGCGTGTTGTCACGGCTGTAGAGCCGAGTGAGCCGGGCCTCCCTGCCCGAGGCCTGGAGGGGCTCTGCCCTTGGCTCTCCCATGCAGCTGCCCAAAGTGGGGGGTCCGAGTCGGTCTGAGCACGCTGACGGGGAAAAGGCTGTGCCCAAGGGGCTCGTCAGCAACGCCGTGCCAGGAACCAGCCCGTGGGGGGCCTGTTGACGAGGGCTTCTTGCTGTTTTCCAGCCTCGTCAGCGAGGTGCATGAACTCGACGAGACTCTGCAGAGCCTGCGGCAGCGGCTGCAAGAGGCCGAGGACAGCCTGCAGAGGCTGGTTCATGCCAAGGCCACGCTGGAGCACGACCTCTCTGTCAAGGCCAACTCGCTCTTCCTGGACCAGGAGAAGTGCCTGGGGCTACGCAAGGCCTTCCCCAGCACCACGCGGCTGCTCGGCTACGTGTAGGCTGGGCCCCGCGGCCCTCACCGCATCTCCTGTGGGAGCTGTTCCCAGTTTGGCCTGAGCGCACTCCCACTTTTGCTTTGATCCTTTTTGTGGCGTAGTTAGATTCTGCTTCCTTCTGAAAGGCCTGAGTGGGAATTAAATGATCGCTTGGGGTGTTACATGGTCTGCCCGGGTTTTCTTTTGCCTTTGGTTTTTCTGCCGCTGCTCTTTCACGGTGGGACAGAGAGCAACCGAAAGGAGGTTGTAGCCAGGTGGGGGTCGATCTCTTCTCTCCAGTAAGGAATGACAGGGCAAGTTGCATCAAGTTGCAGCAGGGGAGGTTTAGATCGGAGATGAGGAGGAATTGTCAGGGACACGGGGACACAGTAAGAGTTCACTGGGGTGGGTTTCACCCAGTAGCTATTAGGAAGAAGCCCAGTGGTTTTGGGAGAGCCACTCTGGACACTTTGCATCACCACGGGCTTGCAGGAGGGCCTGTACGCTCATAGAATCGTAGAACTGTAGGGGTTGGAAGGGACCTCTCGAGACCATCTAGTCCAAGCCCCCTGCCAAAACGCATCCACCTAGATCAGGTCACAGGAACGCGTCCAGGCGGGTTTGGAAGTCCTCCCAGGGAAGGAGCCTCCACACCCTCCCTGGGCAGCCTGTGCCAGTGCTCCCTCACTTCAACTGTAATACAAGGTTTTCTTGTGTTTAAATGGGATCTCTTGTGTTCCAGCTTCATCCCATTGCCCCTTTTCCTGTCACCAGGTACAACAGAAAAAAACTCTGGACTATAGCACTTGGTTTTATTCCACCACTGCCCATAGAATTTGTCACCCTGGAGTCATAATTTTTGAAAGGTTCCTGTCTTGGTGACTGAGCTGGGCTGTCTCCCAGAACACGTAAGTTAATTTGGAAATGGCCACCACTGTTGGCACTTTGCAGAATTAATTGTTCCTTAGACTTTCAGGGAAATCGGAAACAGCGTTGTTGGGAGCCTATGGGCAGAAGTCCCACCTGGCCGTGAATTCAGCTTCTCACCTGCTGTTTCAGCGCATCCTGAATTCTGCAGAGGCTGTTCACGCTGTCTGCGGACACCCAGGTACTGATCACCTGGGCAGCCAGAGTTAAACTAGCAGTTCTAAGAAAGATCTTGAGATTTTGAAAGAAAGATGTTCAAAAGAAAGCCAAGTTGGCATGGAATTACCCAATTCCAGCAATTATTTACTGAAGCACAACTTCTCTGCGAGATCTAGGTACAAGGCACGTAACTCCCATTCTAGGACCAGCAACTTTCATAAATCGCCAACTCACAAAAATTTCTCTGCCCCTGATGCTCTTGCGGACTTTGATTTGTGAGATTTTTGAGATATCCTGAATTAGTTGCTGGGACTTATCTTTATTCATTATACAAAACCACTGGACTGGAACCTACTCAGAATTCTCCACCTGTCTGTAGGCAGTGTAAAAATCTATTTTGATGGCCTTGTTCATCGTGGTGAGAAATCCCAGTGCTCAATGCAGTCTACTTGCTCCCTCACAGAGAGAGCAACTCCATCTCCTTGAGAAGGGGAGGGTGAGGAGAGGCCGGGAGCAGGTTGCCCATTCCTGCATCCAGCCGCCCTCTCAGCTGCTGGGACTGGCCCACGCAGAATGAGGTCACAGAGCCCCCTGCGCCCCTGGCAACGCTCCCTGGGCCTGTGTCCCCGTGTCCCTGACAGGGCCACATTGGCCGTGGGGCCACTGAGCCGACAGCACACGGTGAGCAGCAGCTCCCAGGCACCGCCAGCCCCCTGGGCTGAGCCAGGCTGGGAGCAGCAGGGACGGGACGGGTTTGGGGAAGGACACGTCCCTGCAACACGGCAGCTGCCTGCAACTGCCGCAGGGACCTTCTGTGCCAGGGGCTGACACCTGTACCCACACAAGAGCTTCATGCCCAGCTCAGCAGACCCTCCTGGCCGTTTGCCCTCAGCTGGGGTGTGTTGGGTACATTTGGTGGCCCTCTGCTCAGAAGGGGCTGAGAACCTCCACCTGGAAAGAGAAAGAGCCCCCAGAGTGCCATAGGCAGCTCTCAGGAGCTCAGTCTTCCTGTGTGGTCTTTCCTCCCAGGGTTGCTGCAAGGCTGCTGTTTACAAGACGCTCCGACAAGGCTGTGGGATCTCTCCCTTCCAAGCATGTTCCCTTGGCGTCAGGTGAGCCACAGACCGGTTTTCTTCCTTTGAGATCAAGAGATGGCTGTTCTGGGGGAGGAGGGGGTGGGTCGGTCACCTGTGGGCCCCGTCCTGCAAAGCTCAGCTCCCCTGCAGAGTCCTCAGCCCAGCATTTCATGCTGTGAAGACAGAGAGGATGAGGATGGAGTCCCTGGCCCACAGCTGGTGCTGAGCTGGGAGCGGCTGTGTCTTCACAGCCCTCGGGGCTGGCAATGGAGCTTTTCAAGTGAAAATGATCCCTGGAGGCCTCTGAGGTCAGCAGATACGCCAGCCAAAAGAAAGAGATGGGCAGTGGAGGAGGGGCAAGTGCACTTGCCCTGGACTGACAGATTGAAGGAAGATGAAGGCCCGGTGTCAGCCCTTCTCCTCAGCAGCCGTGGTTTGCTCCTCTGACCTGGTGCTGGATCCCAGCCCCACAGTCCAACCCTGACTTAGGCAAACGCTTGGGGAGGGATTTGCTTTCAAGGGCTTTAGCACAGGCCACGTGTGGGTGCCGTGTGCGTCGCCGTTTGTGCTCTCAGCTGTTGCTGTCAGGCAAGTGCAGGAGCTGACTGAGGGAAGTTGTCTTCTCCCGTCTCCTCTGTGCAGGACACGTCCCGGAAGAGAATGGACCTGCTTGGCTCTCCCTTAACCGCCACATCCGCTCACCCCAAGTCAACTCCTGCCCACTTTCTGCCTGCCATCAGCCCCATGGCTTCGAGCTACAAGAACCGTGCTCCTCGCTACGCCGTGCCGCAGAGCTACGGCCTCCCCTGGATGCCCAGAGCCTACTATAAGGCCGCTGCCACCCACCCCACTCTGGCTCCCTTGTCTGGCACCTGCCAGGGCTTGAGCCCCAGCGAGATGCTGCCTTCTGTGTCAAACAGAACGGCGCTTTTCACCCGCTACAGCCCCGGCGACTGGTACCGCTCCAACCAGAGCAACTACCACGAGGCGGAGACGTCCCGGCGCAAGGCGGAGCTGCTGACGGCTGATACCTCCCGCCTGGTGCAGGACAAATACCAACAGACCAGCAAGAGCCAGGCAGACAACACAAAGAAGCTGGGGCAGCGAGTCAGCGACATTGAGTTTTGGAAGGCGGAGCTCTGCCACGAGCTGGCAGAGATCATCAAGGAGAGCGATGCCCTGAGAGAGACGAAGGCACGGCTGGAGAGAGCTCTGGCCGAGACAGAGGCCCCTCTCCAGGTGAGCACCCTGTGCGTGGGCCGCAAGCTGTAGCCCACTGCTGCCGCTGCACCAGGGACACGTGTGCTCTCTCCCGGGGCTTTCACGCTGCCGCTGCATGAAACGAGCTCTGCCGCCCATTAGTCGTGGCCTAAACCGGCTGCCCAGGGCGCTGCTTGCCCTTGTCCTCGTCTCTGTGCCCACCTCCCCTTTCTTGTCTGCCCTGTCCTGAGCCGGGCAGCATCCCTGCGGGAAGCCCTGCAGCCGGCACCAACGGCCTCTCCCCAACAGGTTGCTCGGGAGTGCCTCCTGCAGCGGGAGAAGAGGATGGGCATCGACCTTGTCCATGACGAGGTGGAGAAAGAGCTTTTAACAGTAAGTCTGGACGCAGATCCCGCCTTCCAGTTGAGGTCAGCAGAGCTGTCAGCCGTGACGCTGGAGCGTGGCCTCTGATGGCTTGTGCTTTGCCTCTCTCTGCCCAGGAAGTGGATGGCATCAGGGCCTGCCAGGAGAGGATACAGCTATTCCTGGAGAAGGCAAAAGCCCAGCTCATGTAAGGAGGAGCCCCGTATCTCCCTGGGGAGCGGGCAGTGATGCTGGTGGGAGCACAGAGCTGCCCGGGAGGGATGGGGGGGGGTGGTGGGAGGAAGGGAGAAAGGGAGCTGCGCGGCCATGGGACGGGGAGGAGACCGTCCCACCCACACGTGGCCACCACGGCTGTCCCTGTGCGTTTAAGGACCAACCGGGCGGCCCAGCACGAGCTGGAGAAGGACCTGGCCAACAAGCAGGCAGCCCGCCGCATCGACGGCAAGTGCCACCAGCTGAGGAACTGCTCCGACGGCATCAGCTACTACCACGGGGTGCAGCGGGTGGATGCCACGTGAGTGCGCGCCGGGCAGCGCTGGCACCCGGCCGTCCCGGGATGCTCGGTGCCGCTCCCCTTCCCCGACAGGAAAGGCCCCCAGGGAAGGCTGTGTCTGTGCAGGGCCTGGCCTTCCCAGCACGGGCTGACTGCGGGCCTCTCCTTTCCCCCCACCAGCATCTCCGTGCCCGAGTCGTGGGCCAAGTTCAGCGACGACAACATCCTCCAGTCGCAGAGAGAGCGGGTGGCCTCCGCCCAGCTGCGGGACTCCATCGAGAACCTGATGGAGGTGACGGCCACCGAGATGCGGTGCCAGTTCAACAGGGTGAACGTGGCCCTCACCAACCGCATCGCCGAGACGGCCGATGCCAAGAACAAGCTTCGGGCCCACCTGGCCAAGGTAGCCCAACCCCTCCCTGTGTGTGTGATGCCCTCACCTGCCTGGGACACCGACCACCCTCCACGCAGACCTGGCCCGGGAAGAGGCATCACAGAACGATAGAGGGCATTGGTGTGCAGGACCTTTAAGGTCACCTCGTTCCAACTCCCTGCCATGGGCAGCGACACCATCCACCAGCCCAGGTGGCTGCGAGCCCCATCCAGACTGGCCTAGGACACTCCCAGGGCTGGGGCAGCCACTACCAGAAGGTGGTTGTCTTATCACTTGCTGTTTGAAACTCAGAGTATTTGGGACTTTCGCCTGGGTGCAGGGTGAGCTGGCACTGGAACTTTGTCTCCAGGCACACTGTCTGTTGGTTGTGCATCCAGCTGGCACAGCCTGGCAGCACTGCTGCATTTGAGCACCTGCCTCGGAGCACTGGCCCTGGGGGAAAGCCTCAGAGCAGTGCTTGGCACAGTGCTGGGGAACTGAGCAGACCCGTACAAAGTGCTCTTTCTTCTGCAGACAGACGGGAGAAAAGGAACAAGCTGTGGTCACTGGGGAATACGTTTCAAATTTCTGCCTGTGCTTCTCTTTCACGCCAGACGCTGAAGGAAATCTTCCGGACGGAGATGACCATCGAAGTGCTCCGCAAAGCCATCAGGGACAAAGGGCCCCCGATGAAAGTGGCTCAGAGCCGGCTGGACGAGCGCACGCGGAGGCCACAGATGGAGCTGTGCCGGGACCCTGCCCAGCTGCGGTAAGGCGGGAGAGCCGGGCCGGCGGCCCTCGGGGACTCGCTGGGGGTTGGCCCTCGGGAGCAGCACTGCAGGGCAAAAGGGATCACGGGGGCTTTTTCCTGCGTGGGCCCTCCCTCCGTGCACCGACGGGACCAGAAGCGACGAGCTTCCAGCCGCAGGTGCTGGGAGAGCTCCGCAGCCAAGACAGCAGCTGTAACCCCACAGCCTGCACAGCATCTCCCATGCCGGGCCTTTTCCCGTCCTCCACGTGTGTCACGTTCACTGTGGGCCTCTCCCAGCTCTCCTGGTTTGCTCTGTGGGCATCTGCGGGCGTCGGGAGGACGCTTGCCCAGGGAAATGCAGGAAGGGGAAGCAAGAAACCCGCAAAACCAAAGGGGAAGGGGAAACCGCAGCTGCTCCTTCATCATCTGGGGAGCGGGAGCTGCTCCAGAGCTGCGGCTGCGTGTTGTCACGGCTGTAGAGCCGAGTGAGCCGGGCCTCCCTGCCCGAGGCCTGGAGGGGCTCTGCCCTTGGCTCTCCCATGCAGCTGCCCAAAGTGGGGGGGTCCGAGTCGGTCTGAGCACGCTGACGGGGAAAAGGCTGTGCCCAAGGGGCTCGTCAGCAACGCCGTGCCAGGAACCAGCCCGTGGGGGGCCTGTTGACGAGGGCTTCTTGCTGTTTTCCAGCCTCGTCAGCGAGGTGCATGAACTCGACGAGACTCTGCAGAGCCTGCGGCAGCGGCTGCAAGAGGCCGAGGACAGCCTGCAGAGGCTGGTTCATGCCAAGGCCACGCTGGAGCACGACCTCTCTGTCAAGGCCAACTCGCTCTTCCTGGACCAGGAGAAGTGCCTGGGGCTACGCAAGGCCTTCCCCAGCACCACGCGGCTGCTCGGCTACGTGTAGGCTGGGCCCCGCGGCCCTCACCGCATCTCCTGTGGGAGCTGTTCCCAGTTTGGCCTGAGCGCACTCCCACTTTTGCTTTGATCCTTTTTGTGGCATAGTTAGATTCTGCTTCCTTCTGAAAGGCCTGAGTGGGAATTAAATGATCGCTTGGGGTGTTACATGGTCTGCCCGGGTTTTCTTTTGCCTTTGGTTTTTCTGCCGCTGCTCTTTCACGGTGGGACAGAGAGCAACCGAAAGGAGGTTGTAGCCAGGTGGGGGTCGATCTCTTCTCTCCAGTAAGGAATGACAGGGCAAGTTGCATCAAGTTGCAGCAGGGGAGGTTTAGATCGGAGATGAGGAGGAATTGTCAGGGACACGGGGACACAGTAAGAGTTCACTGGGGTGGGTTTCACCCAGTAGCTATTAGGAAGAAGCCCAGTGGTTTTGGGAGAGCCACTCTGGACACTTTGCATCACCACGGGCTTGCAGGAGGGCCTGTACGCTCATAGAATCGTAGAACTGTAGGGGTTGGAAGGGACCTCTCGAGACCATCTAGTCCAAGCCCCCCTGCCAAAACGCATCCACCTAGATCAGGTCACAGGAACGCGTCCAGGCGGGTTTGGAAGTCCTCCCAGGGAAGGAGCCTCCACACCTCCCTGGGCAGCCTGTGCCAGTGCTCCCTCACTTCAACTGTAATACAAGGTTTTCTTGTGTTTAAATGGGATCTCTTGTGTTCCAGCTTCATCCCATTGCCCCTTTTCCTGTCACCAGGTACAACAGAAAAAAACTCTGGACTATAGCACTTGGTTTTATTCCACCACTGCCCATAGAATTTGTCACCCTGGAGTCATAATTTTTGAAAGGTTCCTGTCTTGGTGACTGAGCTGGGCTGTCTCCCAGAACACGTAAGTTAATTTGGAAATGGCCACCACTGTTGGCACTTTGCAGAATTAATTGTTCCTTAGGCTTTCAGGAAATCGGAAACAGCGTTGTTGGGAGCCTATGGGCAGAAGTCCCACCTGGCCGTGAATTCAGCTTCTCACCTGCTGTTTCAGCGCATCCTGAATTCTGCAGAGGCTGTTCACGCTGTCTGCGGACACCCAGGTACTGATCACCTGGGCAGCCAGAGTTAAACTAGCAGTTCTAAGAAAGATCTTGAGATTTTGAAAGAAAGATGTTCAAAAGAAAGCCAAGTTGGCATGGAATTACCCAATTCCAGCAATTATTTACTGAAGCACAACTTCTCTGCGAGATCTAGGTACAAGGCACGTAACTCCCATTCTAGGACCAGCAACTTTCATAAATCGCCAACTCACAAAAATTTCTCTGCCCCTGATGCTCTTGCGGACTTTGATTTGTGAGATTTTTGAGATATCCTGAATTAGTTGCTGGGACTTATCTTTATTCATTATACAAAACCACTGGACTGGAACCTACTCAGAATTCTCCACCTGTCTGTAGGCAGTGTAAAAATCTATTTTGATGGCCTTGTTCATCGTGGTGAGAAATCCCAGTGCTCAATGCAGTCTACTTGCTCCCTCACAGAGAGAGCAACTCCATCTCCTTGAGAAGGGGAGGGTGAGGAGAGGCCGGGAGCAGGTTGCCCATTCCTGCATCCAGCCGCCCTCTCAGCTGCTGGGACTGGCCCACGCAGAATGAGGTCACAGAGCCCCCTGCGCCCCTGGCAACGCTCCCTGGGCCTGTGTCCCCGTGTCCCTGACAGGGCCACATTGGCCGTGGGGCCACTGAGCCGACAGCACACGGTGAGCAGCAGCTCCCAGGCACCGCCAGCCCCCTGGGCTGAGCCAGGCTGGGAGCAGCAGGGACGGGACGGGTTTGGGGAAGGACACGTCCCTGCAACACGGCAGCTGCCTGCAACTGCCGCAGGGACCTTCTGTGCCAGGGGCTGACACCTGTACCCACACAAGAGCTTCATGCCCAGCTCAGCAGACCCTCCTGGCCGTTTGCCCTCAGCTGGGGTGTGTTGGGTACATTTGGTGGCCCTCTGCTCAGAAGGGGCTGAGAACCTCCACCTGGAAAGAGAAAGAGCCCCCAGAGTGCCATAGGCAGCTCTCAGGAGCTCAGTCTTCCTGTGTGGTCTTTCCTCCCAGGGTTGCTGCAAGGCTGCTGTTTACAAGACGCTCCGACAAGGCTGTGGGATCTCTCCCTTCCAAGCATGTTCCCTTGGCGTCAGGTGAGCCACAGACCGGTTTTCTTCCTTTGAGATCAAGAGAT
This sequence comes from Colius striatus, assembly GCF_028858725.1. Lineage (NCBI taxonomy): Eukaryota > Metazoa > Chordata > Aves > Coliiformes > Coliidae > Colius > Colius striatus. The sequence continues at coordinate 38,819,203 of NC_084790.1, forward strand.
GGCTGTTCTGGGGGAGGAGGGGGTGGGTCGGTCACCTGTGGGCCCCGTCCTGCAAAGCTCAGCTCCCCTGCAGAGTCCTCAGCCCAGCATTTCATGCTGTGAAGACAGAGAGGATGAGGATGGAGTCCCTGGCCCACAGCTGGTGCTGAGCTGGGAGCGGCTGTGTCTTCACAGCCCTTGGGGCTGGCAATGGAGCTTTTCAAGTGAAAATGATCCCTGGAGGCCTCTGAGGTCAGCAGATACGCCAGCCAAAAGAAAGAGATGGGCAGTGGAGGAGGGGCAAGTGCACTTGCCCTGGACTGACAGATTGAAGGAAGATGAAGGCCTGGTGTCAGCCCTTCTCCTCAGCAGCCGTGGTTTGCTCCTCTGACCTGGTGCTGGATCCCAGCCCCACAGTCCAACCCTGACTTAGGCAAACGCTTGGGGAGGGATTTGCTTTCAAGGGCTTTAGCACAGGCCACGTGTGGGTGCCGTGTGCGTCGCCGTTTGTGCTCTCAGCTGTTGCTGTCAGGCAAGTGCAGGAGCTGACTGAGGGAAGTTGTCTTCTCCCGTCTCCTCTGTGCAGGACACGTCCCGGAAGAGAATGGACCTGCTTGGCTCTCCCTTAACCGCCACATCCGCTCACCCCAAGTCAACTCCTGCCCACTTTCTGCCTGCCATCAGCCCCATGGCTTCGAGCTACAAGAACCGTGCTCCTCGCTACGCCGTGCCGCAGAGCTACGGCCTCCCCTGGATGCCCAGAGCCTACTATAAGGCCGCTGCCACCCACCCCACTCTGGCTCCCTTGTCTGGCACCTGCCAGGGCTTGAGCCCCAGCGAGATGCTGCCTTCTGTGTCAAACAGAACGGCGCTTTTCACCCGCTACAGCCCCGGCGACTGGTACCGCTCCAACCAGAGCAACTACCACGAGGCGGAGACGTCCCGGCGCAAGGCGGAGCTGCTGACGGCTGATACCTCCCGCCTGGTGCAGGACAAATACCAACAGACCAGCAAGAGCCAGGCAGACAACACAAAGAAGCTGGGGCAGCGAGTCAGCGACATTGAGTTTTGGAAGGCGGAGCTCTGCCACGAGCTGGCAGAGATCATCAAGGAGAGCGATGCCCTGAGAGAGACGAAGGCACGGCTGGAGAGAGCTCTGGCCGAGACAGAGGCCCCTCTCCAGGTGAGCACCCTGTGCGTGGGCCGCAAGCTGTAGCCCACTGCTGCCGCTGCACCAGGGACACGTGTGCTCTCTCCCGGGGCTTTCACGCTGCCGCTGCATGAAACGAGCTCTGCCGCCCATTAGTCGTGGCCTAAACCGGCTGCCCAGGGCGCTGCTTGCCCTTGTCCTCGTCTCTGTGCCCACCTCCCCTTTCTTGTCTGCCCTGTCCTGAGCCGGGCAGCATCCCTGCGGGAAGCCCTGCAGCCGGCACCAACGGCCTCTCCCCAACAGGTTGCTCGGGAGTGCCTCCTGCAGCGGGAGAAGAGGATGGGCATCGACCTTGTCCATGACGAGGTGGAGAAAGAGCTTTTAACAGTAAGTCTGGACGCAGATCCCGCCTTCCAGTTGAGGTCAGCAGAGCTGTCAGCCGTGACGCTGGAGCGTGGCCTCTGATGGCTTGTGCTTTGCCTCTCTCTGCCCAGGAAGTGGATGGCATCAGGGCCTGCCAGGAGAGGATACAGCTATTCCTGGAGAAGGCAAAAGCCCAGCTCATGTAAGGAGGAGCCCCGTATCTCCCTGGGGAGCGGGCAGTGATGCTGGTGGGAGCACAGAGCTGCCCGGGAGGGATGGGGGGGGTGGTGGGAGGAAGGGAGAAAGGGAGCTGCGCGGCCATGGGACGGGGAGGAGACCGTCCCACCCACACGTGGCCACCACGGCTGTCCCTGTGCGTTTAAGGACCAACCGGGCGGCCCAGCACGAGCTGGAGAAGGACCTGGCCAACAAGCAGGCAGCCCGCCGCATCGACGGCAAGTGCCACCAGCTGAGGAACTGCTCCGACGGCATCAGCTACTACCACGGGGTGCAGCGGGTGGATGCCACGTGAGTGCGCGCCGGGCAGCGCTGGCACCCGGCCGTCCCGGGATGCTCGGTGCCGCTCCCCCTTCCCCGACAGGAAAGGCCCCCAGGGAAGGCTGTGTCTGTGCAGGGCCTGGCCTTCCCAGCACGGGCTGACTGCGGGCCTCTCCTTTCCCCCCACCAGCATCTCCGTGCCCGAGTCGTGGGCCAAGTTCAGCGACGACAACATCCTCCAGTCGCAGAGAGAGCGGGTGGCCTCCGCCCAGCTGCGGGACTCCATCGAGAACCTGATGGAGGTGACGGCCACCGAGATGCGGTGCCAGTTCAACAGGGTGAACGTGGCCCTCACCAACCGCATCGCCGAGACGGCCGATGCCAAGAACAAGCTTCGGGCCCACCTGGCCAAGGTAGCCCAACCCCTCCCTGTGTGTGTGATGCCCTCACCTGCCTGGGACACCGACCACCCTCCACGCAGACCTGGCCCGGGAAGAGGCATCACAGAATGATAGAGGGCATTGGGTGTGCAGGACCTTTAAGGTCACCTCGTTCCAACTCCCTGCCATGGGCAGCGACACCATCCACCAGCCCAGGTGGCTGCGAGCCCCATCCAGACTGGCCTAGGACACTCCCAGGGCTGGGGCAGCCACTACCAGAAGGTGGTTGTCTTATCACTTGCTGTTTGAAACTCAGAGTATTTGGGACTTTCGCCTGGGTGCAGGGTGAGCTGGCACTGGAACTTTGTCTCCAGGCACACTGTCTGTTGGTTGTGCATCCAGCTGGCACAGCCTGGCAGCACTGCTGCATTTGAGCACCTGCCTCGGAGCACTGGCCCTGGGGGAAAGCCTCAGAGCAGTGCTTGGCACAGTGCTGGGGAACTGAGCAGACCCGTACAAAGTGCTCTTTCTTCTGCAGACAGACGGGAGAAAAGGAACAAGCTGTGGTCACTGGGGAATACGTTTCAAATTTCTGCCTGTGCTTCTCTTTCACGCCAGACGCTGAAGGAAATCTTCCGGACGGAGATGACCATCGAAGTGCTCCGCAAAGCCATCAGGGACAAAGGGCCCCCGATGAAAGTGGCTCAGAGCCGGCTGGACGAGCGCACGCGGAGGCCACAGATGGAGCTGTGCCGGGACCCTGCCCAGCTGCGGTAAGGCGGGAGAGCCGGGCCGGCGGCCCTCGGGGACTCGCTGGGGGTTGGCCCTCGGGAGCAGCACTGCAGGGCAAAAGGGATCACGGGGGCTTTTTCCTGCGTGGGCCCTCCCTCCGTGCACCGACGGGACCAGAAGCGACGAGCTTCCAGCCGCAGGTGCTGGGAGAGCTCCGCAGCCAAGACAGCAGCTGTAACCCCACAGCCTGCACAGCATCTCCCATGCCGGGCCTTTTCCCGTCCTCCACGTGTGTCACGTTCACTGTGGGCCTCTCCCAGCTCTCCTGGTTTGCTCTGTGGGCATCTGCGGGCGTCGGGAGGACGCTTGCCCAGGGAAATGCAGGAAGGGGAAGCAAGAAACCCGCAAAACCAAAGGGGAAGGGGAAACCGCAGCTGCTCCTTCATCATCTGGGGAGCGGGAGCTGCTCCAGAGCTGCGGCTGCGTGTTGTCACGGCTGTAGAGCCGAGTGAGCCGGGCCTCCCTGCCCGAGGCCTGGAGGGGCTCTGCCCTTGGCTCTCCCATGCAGCTGCCCAAAGTGGGGGGTCCGAGTCGGTCTGAGCACGCTGACGGGGAAAAGGCTGTGCCCAAGGGGCTCGTCAGCAACGCCGTGCCAGGAACCAGCCCGTGGGGGGCCTGTTGACGAGGGCTTCTTGCTGTTTTCCAGCCTCGTCAGCGAGGTGCATGAACTCGACGAGACTCTGCAGAGCCTGCGGCAGCGGCTGCAAGAGGCCGAGGACAGCCTGCAGAGGCTGGTTCATGCCAAGGCCACGCTGGAGCACGACCTCTCTGTCAAGGCCAACTCGCTCTTCCTGGACCAGGAGAAGTGCCTGGGGCTACGCAAGGCCTTCCCCAGCACCACGCGGCTGCTCGGCTACGTGTAGGCTGGGCCCCGCGGCCCTCACCGCATCTCCTGTGGGAGCTGTTCCCAGTTTGGCCTGAGCGCACTCCCACTTTTGCTTTGATCCTTTTTGTGGTGTAGTTAGATTCTGCTTCCTTCTGAAAGGCCTGAGTGGGAATTAAATGATCGCTTGGGGTGTTACATAGTCTGCCCGGGTTTTCTTTTGCCTTTGGTTTTTCTGCCGCTGCTCTTTCACGGTGGGACAGAGAGCAACCGAAAGGAGGTTGTAGCCAGGTGGGGGTCGATCTCTTCTCTCCAGTAAGGAATGACAGGGCAAGTTGCATCAAGTTGCAGCAGGGGAGGTTTAGATCGGAGATGAGGAGGAATTGTCAGGGACACGGGGACACAGTAAGAGTTCACTGGGTGGGTTTCACCCAGTAGTTATTAGGAAGAAGCCCAGTGGTTTTGGGAGAGCCACTCTGGACACTTTGCATCACCATGGGCTTGCAGGAGGGCCTGTACGCTCATAGAATCGTAGAACTGTAGGGGTTGGAAGGGACCTCTCGAGACCATCTAGTCCAAGCCCCCTGCCAAAACGCATCCACCTAGATCAGGTCACAGGAACGCGTCCAGGCGGGTTTGGAAGTCCTCCCAGGGAAGGAGCCTCCACACCCTCCCTGGGCAGCCTGTGCCAGTGCTCCCTCACTTCAACTGTAATACAAGGTTTTCTTGTGTTTAAATGGGATCTCTTGTGTTCCAGCTTCATCCCATTGCCCCTTTTCCTGTCACCAGGTACAACAGAAAAAAACTCTGGACTATAGCACTTGGTTTTATTCCACCACTGCCCATAGAATTTGTCACCCTGGAGTCATAATTTTTGAAAGGTTCCTGTCTTGGTGACTGAGCTGGGCTGTCTCCA